>NW_027182103.1:27174754-28463899 GCF_029961685.1 Aristolochia californica | reverse complement strand
GATTTTTAACTGAGTGTAGAGTCCAGATTCATAAGTCATTCCTTATAAAAATATAGTTCATTATGCGTGATAAATTACTTTATAATCATCTATGATTGTTAGGTCAGGTTTTTGTAAATGGGCAAAATAATGGCTTGTTTGACTCGGGTAAATATCCCACCGCACGTTCACTTGGGAATTTAATGTTATTATCTTTAAAAGGTTTGGATTTTTAGGTCATTTGCATCTTTAAAATGTTTCAAGCATGCGTATCTATTTTTTAAAACATGTGTAGAAAAATCTTTTTCTTATTAAATTCCGAGGTATTAGGTTTAAACTAGTGGAATTTCCCAAACTTGTATAACAAAACTTTTGTGTTCATTTGTAGTGTGTGAATAAATTTTGTTTACTCACATTTGTTATTGCCTTCATATATTTCCATATATAAACTGTAAAATTTTTATTTTTCTATGATCAATTTGCCTTTTATCTCTTTTTTTGTTTACGACGTGGATGAAAAGTGATAAATCAAGTTTTGGTTTATGAAAAAAGGGTACATCTAAAATGGAAATGCATAATGCATAAATGTTGGGAGAGATACATCCAATAAGGTGTCTGTTATTTTTAGGGATTTTAAACTCTTTTTAGTTTTTACAAGTCAGGTTCAGCATTCGTCAGGAAAAGTGGCAGGCGGGGGATTTTGAACTGAGTGTTGACTCCCAATCCATAAGTCATTCCTTAATAAAATATAGCCAGTTAAGCATGATAAATCAATTTATAATCATTTATGATCGTTACATCAACATTTTGTAAATGCGTAAAGTAGTTTGACTCGGGTAAATATCCCACTGCACATTCACTTGGGAATTTAATGTTATTCTCTTTAAAAGGTTTGGATCCATAGGTCATTGGCATCTTTAACATGTTCAAGCATGCATATCCATTTTTTAAAACATGTGTGGAAAAATCTCTTTCTTATAAAATTCTGAGCTATTAGGGTTGAACAAGAGGAATTTCCCAAACATGGACAAAAAACTTTTCTGTTCATTTGTGGTGGGAGAACAAATTTTCTTTACTTAAATTTGTTATTGCTTTAAATTCTTTCCATACATAAACTCTAAAATTTTCATTTTGTTGTGATCTATTTTTCTTTTATCTCTCTTTTTTTTTTACAAGATGCAGCGAAAGTGCAATCTTAAGTTTTGATTTAAGAAAAAAGTATACATAAAAAATGGAAGTGCACAGTGCAAAAATGTAGAGAGAGATAATTCCAAAAAGTGTCTCTAATTTTTAGGGATAGTAAGCTCTTTTCAGTTTTTATATATTTGTTTCGCAATCGTTGGAAAAAGGGGGAAGCGGGGGATTTTTAACTAAGTATTGAGTCCGAATCCATAAGTCATTCCTTACAAAAATATAGCTCATTACGCATGATAAATCACTTTATAATCATCTCTGACCGTTAGGTCTAGTTTTTGTAAATGGGCAAAATAATGGCTTGTTTGACTCTAGTAAATATCCCACCGCACGTTCACTTGGGAATTTAATGTTATTATCTTTAAAAGGTTTGGATTTGTAGGTCATTTGCATCTTTAACTTGTTTCAAGCATGCGTATCCATTTTTTAAAACAAGTGTAGCAAAATCTTTTTCTTATTAAATTCCAAGGTATTAGGCTTAAACTAGTGGAATTTCCTAAACTTGTATAACAAAACTTTTTTGTTCATTTGTGGTGTGTGAATAAATTTTATTTACTTACATATGTTATTGCCTTGATTTATTTCCATACATAAACTATAAAATTTTCATTTTGTTGTGATCAATTTGCCTTTTATCTCTTTTTTTGTATACGACATGAAGCAAAAGTGAAAACTGAAGTTTTGATTTATGAAAAAAGTATACATCTAAAATTTAAATGAGCAATGCATAAATGTAAGGAGAGATACATCCAAAAGGTGTCTGTAATTTTTACGGATTGTAAACTCTTTTTAGTTTTTACATGTCAGGTTGAGCAATCGTCGGGAAAAGATGCAGGCGGGGGAATTTTAACTGAGTGTTGACTCCCAATCCATAAGTCATTCCTTAGAAAAATATAGCCCGTTAAGCATGATAAATCAATTTATAATCATCCATGATCGTTAGGTCAGCTCTTTGTAAATGTGTAAAGTAATCGGTTGTTTGACACGAGTAAATTTCCCACCGCACGTTCACATGGGAATTTAATGTTATTCTCTTTAAAAGGTTTGGATCCATAGGTCATTTGCATCTTTAACATGTTTCAAGCATGTATATCCATTTTTTAAAACATGTGTAGAAAAATCTCTTTCTTATTAAATTTTGAGCTATTAGGGTTGAACTAGAGAAATTTTTCAAACATGTATGACAAAACTTTTGTGTTCATTTGTGGTGTGTGAATTAATTTTATATACTTGGATTTGTTATTGCTTTAAATTCAATCTATACATAAACTTTAAAATTTTCATTTTGTTGTGATCTATTTCCCTTTTGTCTCTTTTTTTTTACGAGATGAAGGAAAAGTGAAAACTCTAGTTTTTATTTATGAAAAAAGTATATCTAAAATGGAAATGCACAATTCTAAAATATAGAGAGAGATAAATTCAAAAAGTGTCTGTAATTTTTTGGGATTGTAAACTCTTTTTAGTTTTTTATATATCATGTTTTGCAATCATCAGGAAAAGGGGGATGGAAGGGATTTTCAACTTAGTTTTTTTATATATCATGTTTTACAATCCCACCGCATGTTCACTTGGGAATTTAATGTTATTCTCATTATAAGGTTTGGATCCAAAGGTCATTTGCATCTTTAACATGTTTCTAGCATGCATATCCATTTTTTAAAACATGTGTTGAAAAATCTCTTTCTTTTAAATTTTCGAGCAATTAGGGTTGAACTAGTGGAATTTTCCCAAACTTGGATAAAAAAACTTTTGTGTTCATTTGTGGTGTGTGAAAACATTTTCTTTAGTAATATTATTTTTCCTTAAATTTTTTCCATACACAAATTTTATTTCCCTTTTTTCTATTTTTTTGTTTACGAGATGAAGGGAATGTGAAAAATAAAGTTTTGTTTTAAGAAAAAAGTATACATCTTAAAAGGAAATGCACAATGCAAAAATTTAGAGAGAGATAATTCCAAAAGGTGTTTGTAATTTTTAGGGATTGTAAACTCTTTTTAGTTTTTATATATCTGGTTCTGTGATCGTCGGGAAAAGGGGGAGGCGGGTGATTTTTAACTGAGTGTTGCCTCCCTCTCCATAAGTCATTCTTACAAAAATATAGCCCGTTACGTGTGATAAATCACTTTTCAATCATCCATGATCATTGGGTGAGGTTTTTTTAAATGGGCAAAATAATAGCTTGTTTGACTCGTGCCAATATCCCACCGCAGGTTCATTTGGGAGTTTAAAGTTATTCTCTTTAAAAGGTTTGGATCGAAAGGTCATTTGAATCTTTAACTTGTTTCAAGCATGCATATCCTATTTTTAAAACATGTGTAGAAAAATCTCTTTCTTATAAAATTCCGACCTATCAGGGTTGAACTAGTAGAATTTTTGAAACTTGGATAACAAAACTTTTGTGTTGATTTGTGGTGTGTGAATAAATTTTCTTTCCTTACATTTGTGATTGCATTAAATTCTTGGCATACACAAACTCTAAAATTTTCATTTTGTTGTGATCTATTTGCCTTTTATCTCATTTTTTTTATACGAGAAGAAGGGAAAGTTTAAAATTAAGCTTCTATTTAAGAAAAAATTATACATCTAAATGGAAATGCACAATTCACAAATGTAGAGAGAGATAATTCCAAAAACATGTTTGTAATTTTTAGGGATTATAAACTTTTTTTAGTTTTTATATATAGTGTTCTGCAATTGTCGGGAAAAGGGGGAGGCGGGGGATTTTTAACTTAGTGTTGACTCCCAATCCATAAGTCATTCCTTACAAAAAATATAGCCTATTACGCATGATAAATCACTTTACAATTATCTATGATCAATAGGTCAGCTTTTTGTATATGGACAAAATAATGGCTTGTTTGACTCGGGTAAATATCCCACCGCACGTTCACTGGGGAATTTAAAGTTATTCACTTTTAAAGCTTTAGATCCATAGGTCATTTGAATCTTAAACATGTTTCAAGCATGCATATCCATTTTTTGAAACATGTGTAGGACAATTTCTTTCTTATAAAATTCCAAGCTATTAAGGTTGAACTAGTGGAATTTCCCAAACTTGGTTAACAAAACTTGTGTTCATTTGTGGTGTGTGAATAAATTTTCTTTACTTACTTTTGTTATCGCTCTAAATTCTTTTCATACATAAACTTTAAAAGTTTCATTTTGTTGTGATCTATTTGTCTTTTATCTCTTTTTTTGTTTATGAGTTGAAGTGAAAGTGAAAACTCAAGTTTAGATTTAAGGAAAAAGTATACACCTAAAATGGAATTGCACAATGCACAAATGAAGAGAGATAAATCCAAAAAGTGACTGTAATTTTTAGGGATTGTAAACTCTTTTAGTTTTTTATATATCATGTTCTGCAATCATCGGGAAAAGAGGGATGTAGGGGATTTTTAACTGAGTGTTCACTCCCAATCCATAAGTCATTTATTAAAAAAATATAGCCCATTACGCATGATAAATTACTTTACAATCATATATGATCGTTAGGTCATCTTTTGGTGAAAGGGCAAAATAATGGCTTGTCTGACTCGGGTAAATATACCACCGCACGTTCACTTGGCAATTTAATTTTATTCTCTTTAAAAGGTTTGGAACCATTGGTTATTTGCATCTTTAACATTTTTCACACATGCATATCCATTTTTTAAAACATGTGTAGAAAAATCTCTTTCTTATAAAATTCCGAGCTATTAGGGTTGAACAAGTGGCCCAAACTTGGATAACAAAACTTTTGTGTTCATTTGTGGTGTGTGAATAAATTTTCTTTACGAATATTTTTTTTGCTTTAAATTCTTTCCATACATAAACTCTAAAATTTTCATTTTGTAGTGATCAATTCCCTTTTTTCTATTTTTTTTTACCACATGAAGGGAAAGTGAAAATCAAGTTTTGATTTAAGAAAAAAGTATACATCTTAAATGGAAAAGCACAATGCAGAAATTTCGAGAGAGATAATTCCAAAAAGTGTTTGTAATTTTTAGGGATTGTATACTCTTTTTAGTTTTTATATATCAGGTTCAGCAATCGTCAGGAAAAGGGGGAGGCGGGGGTTTTTGACTGAGTGTTGACTCCCGATCCATAAGTCTTTCCTTAAAAAAATATACCCCGTTACACATGATAAATCTCTTTACAATCATTTATGATTGTTAGATAAGCTTTTGGTAAATGGGCAAAATAATTGCATGTTTGGTACGGGTAAATATCCCACCGAACGTTCACTTGGCAATTTAATGTTATTAATTTTAAAGGGTTTGGATCCATAGGTCAATTTCATCTTCAACATTTTTAAAGCATGCATATCCATTTTTTAAAACATGTATAGAAAAATCTCTTTCTAATAAAATTCCAAGCTTAAGGGTTGAACTAGTGGAATTTCCTAAACTTGGATAACAAAACTTTTGTGTTCATTTGTTGGTTCTGAATAACTTTCATTACTGAAATTTTTTATTACTTTAAATTATTTCCATACATAAACTCTAAAATTTTCATTTTGTTGTGATCATTTTATCTTTTTCTATTTTTTTCTTTACAACAAGAAGGGAAAGTGAAAAATCAAGTTTTGATTTACGAAAAAAGTATACACCATAAATGGAAATGCACAATGCACAAATTTAGAGAGAGATAATTCATAAAAGTGTTTGTAATTTTTAGGGATTGTAAACTCTTTTTAGTTTTTATATATCAGGTTCTGCAACTGTCGGGAAAAGGGGGAGGTAAGTGATTTTTAACTGAGTGTTGGCTCCCAATCCATAAGTCATTCCTTACAAAAATATAGCCCGTTACGGATCATAAATCACTTTACAATCATCTATGATCTTTAGGTCAGCTTTTTTTAAATGGGCAAAATAATGGCTTGTTTGACTCGGGAAAATATCCCACCGCACGTTCATTTGGGAGTTTAAAAAGATTCTCTTTAAAAGGTTTGGATCCATAGGTCATTTGAATCTTTAACATATTTCAAGCATGCATATCCTTTTTTTAAAACATGTGTAGAAAAATCTCTTTCTTATAAAATTCAGAGCTATTAGGGTTGAACTAGTGGAATTTCTGAAACTTGGATAACAAAACTTTGGTGTTGATTTGTGGTGAGCAAATAAATTTTCTTTCCTTACAACGGTGATTGCTTTAAATTCCGTCCATACATAAACTCTAAAATTTTCATTTTGTTGTGATCTATTTGCCTTTTATCTCTTTTTTTGTTTACGAGAAGAAGGGAAAGTCAGAACTCAAGTTTTTATTTAAGAAAAAAGTATACATCTAAAATGTAAATGCAAAATGCACAAATGTAGAGAGAGATAATTCCAATAACATGTCTGTAATTTTTAGGGATTGCAAACTTTTTTTAGTTTTTACATATAGTGTTCTACAATCATCGGGAAAAGGGAGAGGCGAGGGATTTTTAACTTAGTGTTGACTCCAATCCGTAAGCCATTCCTTACAAAAAATATAGCCCGTTACACATGAAAAATCACTTCACAATCATCTATGATCATTAGATAAGCTTTTCTTAAAAGGGAAAAATAATGGCTTGTCTGACTCGGGTAAATATCCCGCCGCATGTTCACTTGGGTATTTAATGTTATTCTCCCTAAAAGGTTTGGATCCATAGGTCATTTGCATCTTTAACATGTTTCAAACATGCATATCCATTTTTTAAAACATGTGTACAAAAATCTCTTTCTTATAAAATTCCGAGCTATTAGGGTTGAACAAGTGGAATTTTCCCAAAATTGGATAACAAAACTTGTGTGTTCATTGTGTTGTCTGAATAAATTTTGTTTACTAATATTTTTTTTTGCTTTAAATTCTATAGTGATCTGTTTGCCTTTTTTCTAGTTTTTTGTTTACCTGATGAAGGGAAAGTGAAAAATCAAGTTTTTATTTAAGAAAAAAGTATACATCTTAAATGGAAATGCACAATGCACAAATTTAGAGAGAGATAATGCCAAAAAGTGTCTGTAATTTTTAGGGACTGTATACTCTTTTTAGTTTTTATACGTCAGGTTCTGCAATTGTCGAGAAAAGAGGAGGCTGGCACTTTTTAACTGAGTGTTGACTCTCAAACCACAAGTCATTCCTTAGACCATTATATCTTGTTACGCATGATAAATCTCTTTACAATCATCTATGATCGTTAGGTCAGCTTTTTGTAAATGGGCAAAAAATGGCATGCTTGACTCAGGTAAATATCCCACCGAACGGTCACTTGGGAATTTAATGTTATTATCTTTAAATGGTTTGGATCCATAAGTCGCTTTCATCTTCAACATGTTTCAATCATGCATATCCATTTTTTAAAACATGTGTAGAAAAATCTCTTTCTTATAAAATTCCGAGCTATTAGGGTTGAACTAGTGGAAATTCCCAAACTTGGATAACAAAACTTTTTTGTTCATTTGTGGTGAGTGAATAAATTTTCTTTACTTACATTTTTTATTGGTTTAAATTCATGCCATACATAAACTCTAAAATTTTCATTTTGTTGTGATCATTTTGCCTTTTATATCTTTTTTTGTTTACGAGATGAAGGGAAAGTGAAAACTCAAGTTTTGATTTTAGAAAAAAGTATACATCTAAAATGGAAATGCACAACACACAAATGTAGAGAGAGATAATTCCAAAAAGTGTCTTTAAATTTTAGGGATTGTAAACTCTTTTTAGTTTTTATATTTCAGGTATTGCAATCGTCAGGAAAAGGGGGAGGCGGTGGATTTTTAACTGAGTGTTGATTCCCAATCCATAAGTCATTCCTTAAAAAAATATAGCTCGTTACGCATGATAAATCACTTTAAAATCATCTATGATCGTTAGGTCAGCTTTTTGTAAATGAGAAAAATAATGGCCTGTGTGACTCGGGTAAATATCCTACCGTACGGTCACTTGGGAATTTAATGTTATTTTCTTTAAAATGTTTGGATCCACAGGTCATTTACCTCTTTACCATGTTCCAAGCATGCATATCCATTTTTTAAAACATGTGTAGAAAAATGTCTTTCTTAAAAAATTTCGTGCTATTAGGGTTGAACAAGTGAAATTTCCAAAACTGGATAAGAAAAATTTTGTGTTCATTTGAGGTGAGTGAATAAATTTTCTTTACTTACATTTTTTATTGCTTTAAATTATTTCCATACATAAACTCTAAAATTTTCATTTTGTTGTAGTCTTTTTTCCTTTTATCTCTTTTTTTGTTTACGAGATGAAAGGAAAGTGAATACTCAAGTTTTTATTTAAGAAAAAAGTATACACCTAAAATGGAAATGCACACTGCACAAACGTAGAGAGAAATAATTCCAAAAAGTGTCTGTAATTTTTAGGGATTGTAAACTCTTTTAAGTTTTTATATATCAGGTTCTGCAATCGTCGGGAAAAGGGGAGGTTGTGGATGTTTAACTAAGTGTTGACTCCCTATCCATAAGTCATTCCTTACAAAAAAATAGCCTGTTACGCAAGATAAAGCACTTTAAAATCATCTATGATTGTTAGGTCTGCTTTTTGTAAATGGGAAAAATAATAGCTTGTTTGACTGGGGTAAATATCCCACCGCACGTTCACTTGGGAATTTATTGTTATTCTCTTTTAAAGGTATGGATCCATAGATCATTTACATATTTAAAATGTTTCAAGCATGCATATCCATTTTTTAAAACATGTGTAGAAAAATTTCTTCCTTACAAATATCCAAGCTATTAGGGTTGAACTAGTGGAATTTCCCACACTTGGATAACAAAACTTTTGGGTTCATTTTTGGTGAGTGAATAATTTTTATTTACTTACATTTGTTATTGCTTTAAATTTTTTCCATACACAAACTCTAAAATTTTCTTTTTGTTGAGATATAATTGCCTTTTATCTCTTTTTTTTTACGAAATGAAGAAAAAGTGAAAACTCAAGTTTTGATTTAAGAAAAAAGTGTATATCTGAAAAGGAAATGCATAATGCACAAATTTTAATGAGAGATAATTCAAAAAAGTGTCTGTAATATTTTGGGATTGTAAACTCTTTTTAGTTTTTAAATATCAGGTTTTGCAATTGTCAGGAAAAGGGGGACTCGGGGAATTTTAATTGAGTGTTGACTCCCAATCCATAAGTCATTCCTTACAAAAATATAGTCTGTTTCTCATGATAAATCACTTTTCAATCATCTATGATCATTAGGTCAGCTTTTTGTAAATGAGCAAAATAATAGCTTGTTTGACTCATGTAAATTTCCCACCGCACGTTCACTTGGGGATTTAATGTTATTCTCAATAAAAGGTTTGGATCCTAGGTCATTGGCATCTTTAACATGTTTCAAGCATGTATATCCATTTTTTAAAACATGTCAAGAAAAATCTTTCTTATAAAATTCCGAGCTATTTGGGTTGTACTAGTGGAATTTCCAAAACTTGGATAACAAAACTTTTATGTTCATTTGTGGTGTGTGAATAAATTTTCTTTACTTAAATTTTTATTGCTTTATATTCTTTCCATACATAAACTCTAAAATTTTCATTTTGTTGTGATCTATTCGCCTTTTATCTCTTTTTTTGTTTATGTGATGAAGGGAAAGTGAAAACTCAAGTTTTGATTTAATAAAAAAATTATACTTATCAAATGGAAATGCACAATGCACAAATTTGGAGAGTGATAATTTCAAAAAATGTCAATAATTTTTAGGGATTGTAAACTTTTTTTAGTTTTTATATATCAGGTTCTGCAATCATCAGGAAAAGGGGGAAGTGGGGAATTTTTAACTGAGTGTTGACTCCCAATCCATTAGTCATTCTTTACAAAAATATATCCCGTTATACATGATAATTTACTTTATAATCATCTATGATCGTTATTTCTGTTTCTTGTAAATATGCACAATAATGGCTTGTTTGACTCGGGTAAATATCCCACCGCATGTTCCTCTAGGAATTTAATATTATTCTCTTTAAAAGGTTTGGATCAATAGGTCATTTTCATGTTTAACATGTTTCAAGTATGCATATCCAGTTTTTAAAACATGAGAAGAAAAATCTCTTTCTTATAAAATTCCGAGCTATTTGGGTTGAACTAGTGGAATATCCCAAACTTGGATAACAAAACTTTTGTGTTCATTTGTGGTGTGTGAATAAATTTTCTTTACTTGCATTTGCTATCACTTTTAGAAACCTTTCCATTCATGAACTCTAAAATTTTCATTTTTTTGTGATCTATTTGCCTTTTATCTCTTTTTTTTGTTTACGAGATGAAGGGAAAGTGAGAACTCAAGTTTTTTTTTTAAGAAAAAAGTATACATTTAAAATGGAAATGTACAATACACAAATTTAGAGAGATATAATTCCATAAAGTGTCTATAATTTTTAGGGATTGTATCCTTTTTTTATTTTTTATATATCAGGTTCTGTAATCATCGTGAAAAGGGGGATGCGGGGGATTTTTAACTGAGTGTTGACTCCCAATCCTTAACTCATTCCTTAAAAAAATATATCCCGTTACACATGATAAATCACTTTTCAATACCTATGATTGTTAGGTCAACTTTTTGTAAATGGGCAAAATAATGGCTCTTTTGGCTCGGGTAAATATCCCACCGCAAGTTCATTGGGAATTTAATGTTATTCTATGTAAATGGTTTGAATCCATAGGTCATTGGCATGTTTAACATGTTTCAAGCATGCATATCAATTTTTTAAAACATGTTTTGAAAAATCTATTTCTTATAAAATTCTGAGCTATTAGGGTTGAACTAGTGGAATTTCCCAAACTTGGATAACAAAAGATTTGTGTTCATTTGTGGTGTGTGAATAAATTTTCTTTTCTTACATTCATTATCGCTTTAAATTCTTTCCATGCATAAGCACTAAAATTTTCATTTTTTTGTGATCTTTTTGCCTTTTATATCTTTTTTTGTTTACTAGATGAAGGGAAAGTGAAAACTCAAGTTTTGATTTAAGAAAAAAGTATAGATCTAAAAAGGAAATGCACAATGCAGAAATGTAGAAAGATATAATTCCAAAAAGTGTCTGTAATTTTTAGGGATTGTGAACTTTTTTTAGGTTTTATATATCAGGTTCTGCAATCGTTAGGAAAAGGGGGAGGTGGGGGATTTTTAACTGAGTTTTGACTCCCAATCCATATGTCATTCCTTACAGAAATATAGCCCATTATGCATGATAAATCACTTTAAAATCTTCTATGATCGTTTGGTTAGCTTTTTGTAAACGGGCAAAATAATGGTTTGTTTGACTCAGGTAAATATCCCACCGCACGTTCACTTAGGAATTTAATGTTATTCGCTTTAAAAGGTTTGGATCCATAGGTCATTTGCATTTTTAACATGTTTCAAGCATGCATATCGATTTTTTTCAAGCATGTGTAGAAAAATCACTTCCTTAAAAAATTCTAAGCAATTAGGGTTGAACTAGTGGTATTCCCAAGCTTTAATTAAAAAACTTTTGTGTTCATTTGTGGTGTGGGAATAAATTTTCATTACTTACATTTGTTATTGCTATAAATTCTTTCCATATATAAACTCTAAAACTTTCATTTTGTGGTGATCTATTTGCCTTTTATATCTTTTTTTGTTTACGAGATGAAGGGAAAGTGAAAACTTAGGTTTTGATTTAAGAAAAAAGTATAGATCTAAAAAGGAAATGCACAATGCACAAATCTAGAGAGAGATAATTCCAAAAAGTGTCCATAATTTTTAGGGATTGTAAACTCATTTTAGTTTTTGTATATCAGATTCTCCAATGAGCGGGAAAATGGGAGGTGGGGGATTTTTAACTGAGTGTTGACTCCCAATACATAAGTCATTCCTCACAAAAAAATAGCCCGATACGAATGAGAAATCACTTAACAAACATCTATGATCGTTAGGTAAGCTTTTTATAAATGAGAAACTAATGGCTTGTTTGACTCGGGTAATTATCCCACCGCACGTTCACTTGGGGATTTAAATATTATTTTCCTTAAAAGTTTTGGATCCATAGGTCATTTTCATCTTTAACATGTTTCAATCATGCATATCCATTTTTTAAAACATGGGTATAAAAATCTCTCTCTTGTAAAATTCCGAACTGTTAGGGTTGAACTAGTGGAATTTCCCAAACTTGGAAAACAAAACTTTTGTGTTCATTTGTGGTGTGTTAAAAAATTTTATTTACTTAGATTTGTTATTGCTTTAAATTCTTTCCGTACATAAACTCTAAAATTATCATTTTGTTGTGATCTATTTGCCTTTTTATCTCTTTTTTTTGTTTACGAGATGAAGGGAAAGTGAAAACACAAATTTTGATTTAATAAAAAATTATACATCTAAAATTGAAATGCACAATGCAAAAATTTAGAGAGAGATAATTCCAAAAAGTGTCTGTAATTTTTAGGGATTGTAAAATCTTTTTAGGTTTTATTTATAAGGTTTTTCAATCGTCGGGAAAAGGAAGAGGCGGGGGATTTTTAACTGAGTGTTTAATCCCAATCCATAAGACATTCCTTACAAAACTATAGCCCGTTACACATGATAAATCACTTTACAATCATCTATGATAGTTAGGTCAGCTTTGTGAAAATGAGCAAAATAATGGCTTGTTTGACTCGGGTAAATATCGCACCACACGTTCACTTGGGGATTTAATGTTATTCTTATTAAAAGGTTTAGATCCATAGGTCATTTGCATCTTTTACATGTTTCAAGCATGCATATCCACTTTTTAAAACATGTCTAAAAAATCTGTTTCTTTTAAAATTCCGAGCAATTAGGGTTGAACTAGTGGAATTTCCCAAACTTGGATAAAAAAACTTTTGTGTTAATTTGTGGTGTGTGAATAAAGTTTCTTTACTAACATTTTTTATTGCTTTAAATTCTTTCCATACATCAACTCTAAAATTTTCATTTTGTTGTGATCTATTTGCCTTTTAGCTCTTTTTTTGTTTATGAGGTGAAGGGAAAGTTAAAACTCAAGTTTTGATTTAATAAAAAAGTATACTTCTAAAAAGGAAATGCACAATGCACAAATATAGAGAAAGATAATTAAAAAAAATGTCAATAATTCTTAGGGAATGTAAACTCTTTTAATTTTTATATGTCAGGTTCTACAATCGTCGGGAAAAGGGGGAGGCAAGGGATTTTTAACTGAGTGTTGACTCCCAATCCATAAGTCATTCCTTAGAAAAAAATAGTTTGTTATGCATGATAAATCACTTTACAATCATCCATGATCGTTAGGTCAGCTTTTTGTAAATGGGCAAAAAAATGGCTTGTTTGTTCGGGTAAATATCCCACCGCACGTTCACTTGGGAATTTATTGTTATTCTGTTTAAAAGGTTTGGATCCATAGGTAAATTGCATCTTTAACATGTTTCAAGCATGCATATACATTTTTTAAAATATTTTTAGAAAAATCTATTTCTTATAAAATTCCTAGCAATTAGGGTTGAACTAGTGGAATTTCCCAAACTTGCATAACAAAAGTTGTGTTCATTTGTGGTGTGTGAATAAATTTTCTTTCTTACATTTGTTATTGCTTTAATTTCTTTCCATAATAAAATCTAAAATTTTCATTTTCTTGTGATCTATTTGCCTTTTCTCTCTTTTTTTTTTACGAGATGAAGGGAAAGTGAAAACTCAAGTTTTGATTTAAGAAAAAATATACATCTAAAATGGAAATGCACAGTGCACAAATGTAGGCAGAGATAATTTCAAAAAGTGTCTTTAATTTTTAGGGATTGTAAACTCTTTTTAGTTTTTTTATATCAAGTTCTGCAATCGCCTGGAAAAGGGGGAGGCAGAGGATTTTTAACTGAGTGTTGACTCCCAATCCATCAGTCATTCCTTACAAAAATATAGCCCGTTACACATGATAAATCACTTTACAATCATCTATGATCTTTATTTCAGCTTTTTGTAAATGGTCAAAATGATGGCTTGTTTTACTCGGGTAAATAACCTAGCGCACGTTCACTTGGGAATTTAATGTTATTCTTTTAAAAAGGGTTGGATCCATAGGTCATTTGCATCTTTAACATGTCTCAACCATGCATATAAATTTTTTAAATCATGTGTAGAAAAATCTCTTTCTTATAAAATTCCGAGCTATTAGGGTTGAATTAGTGGAATTTCCTAAACTTGGATAACAAACCTTTTGACTTCATTTGTGGTGTGTGACTAAATTTTCTTTACTTACTTTTTTTCTCGCTTTAAATTCTTTCCATACCTAAACTCTAAAATTTTGATTTTGTTATGATGTATTTGCCTTTTTTATATTTTTTTGTTTACTAGATGAAGGGAAAGTGAAAACTCAAGTTTTGATTTAAGAAAAAAATATAGATTTTAAATTAAAATGCACAATGCACAAATTTAAAGAGATATAATTCCAAAAAATGTCTGTAATTTTTAGGGATTGTAAATTCTTTTTAGTTTTTATATATGAGCTTCTGCAATCGTTGGGAAAAGGGGGAGACGGGGGATTTTTAACTGAGAGTTGACTCCCAATCCATAAGTCATTCCTTAAGAAAATATAGCCTGTTACGCATGATAAATCACTTTAAAATCATCTAAGATAGTTAGGTAAGCTTTTTGTAAATGGCAAAATAATGGCTTGGTTGACTCTGGTAAATATCCCATCGCACGTTCACTTGGGAATTTAATGTTATTCACTTTAAATGGTTTGGATCCATAGGTAATTTGCATCTTTAACATGTTTCAATCATGCATATCCATTTTTTTTTAAAATGTAAAGAAAAATCTCTTCCTTTAAAATTCCGAGCTATAAGGGTTGAACTAGTGGAATTTCCCAAGCTTGGATAACAAAACTTTTGTGTTCATTTGTGGTTTGGGAATAAATTTTCTTTACTTACATATTTTATTGCTTTAAATTCTTTCCATACATTAACTCTAAAATTTTCATTTTGTTGTGATCTATTTGCCCTTTATCTCTTTTTTTGGTTACGAGATGAAGGGAAAGTGAAAAAATCAAGTTTTAATTTAAGAAAAAAATAAACATCTAAAATGGAAATGCATAATGCACAAATGTAGAGAGAGATAATTCAAAAAACTGTCTGCAATTTTTAGAGATTATAAACTCATTTTAATTTTTATATATCAGGTTCTGCAATCGTCGGGAAAAGGGGGAGGTGGAGGATTTTTAACTGAGTGTTGTCTCCCATTCAATAAGTCATTCCTTACAGAAATATAACCCGTTATGCACGATAAATCACTTTACAATCATCTTTGATTGTTAGGTCAGCTTTTTGTAAATGAGCAAAATAATGGCTTGTTTGACTCAGGTAAATATCCCTCCGTACGTTCACTTGGGGATTTATTGTTATTCTCTTTAAAAGGTTTTGATCCATAGGTCATTTGCATCTTTCACATGTTTCAAGCATGCATATCCATTTTTGAAAACTTGTGTAGAAAAATCTTTGTTTTATAAAATTCCGAGCTTCTATGGTTGAACTAGAGGAATTTCCCAAACTTGAATAACAAAAAGTTTTTGTTCATTTGTGGTGTGTGAAAAAAATTTCCTTACTTAAATTTTTTATTGGTTTGAATTCTTTCCATCAATAAACTCTAAAATTTTCATTTTGTTGTGATCTATTTGCCTGTTATCTCTTTTTTTTTTACAAGATGAAGGGAAAGTGGAAACTCAAGTTTTGATTTAATAGAAAATTATAAATCTAAATTGGAAATGCACAATGCACAAATGTAATTTTTAGGGATTGTAAACTCTTTTTAGTTTTTATATATCAGGTTCGGCAATTGTAGGGAAAAGGAGAAGCAAGGGGTTTTTAACTGAGTATTAACTCCCAACCCATAAGTCATTCCTTACAAAAATATAGCCCGTTACACATGATAAATCATTTTACAATCATCTATGATCGTTTGGTAAGCTTTTTGTAAATGGGCCAAATAATGGCTTGTTTCACTTGGGTAAATATCCCACCGCACGTTCATTTGGGAATTTAATTTTATTCTCATTAAATGTTTTGGATCCATTGGTCATTTGCATCTTTAACATGTTTCAAGCATCCATATCCATTTTTTAAAACATGTGTAAAAAATCTATTTCTTAAAATTCCGGGCTATTAGGGTTGAACTTGTGGAATTTTCTGAACTTCAATAACAAAAGTTTTGTGTTCTTTTGTGGTGTGTGAATAAATTTTCTTTACTTACATTTTTTATTGCTTTAAATTCTTTCCATACATAAACTCTAAAATTCTAATTTTTTGTGATTTATTTGCCTTTACTGTCTTTTTTTTTACGAGATAAAGGGAAAGTGAAAACTTAAGTTTTGATTTAAGAAAAAAGTATACATCTAAAATGAAAATGCACAATGCACAAATTTAAAGAGAGATAATTCCAAAAAGTGTTTGTAATTTTTAGGGATTGTAAACTCATTTTTTTTATATCAGGTTCTGCAATCGTCGAGAAAGGGGGAGGCGATGGATTTTTAACTGAGTGTTGACACCCAATCCATTAGTCATTCCTCACAAAAATATAGCCCGTTATGCATGATAAATCACTTTACAATCATCTTTCTTCGCTATGTCAGCTTTTTGTAAATGGGAAAAATAATGCCTTGTTTCACTCGGGTAAATATCCCTCCGCACGTTTACTGAGGAATTTAATGTTATTCTTTTTAAAAGGTTTGGCTCCATAGGTAATTTGCATCTTAAACATGGTTCAAGGATGCATATCCATTTTTTAAAACATGTGTCGAAAAATGTCCTTCTTATAAAATTCCAAGCTATTAGGGTTGAACTAGTGTAATTTCCCAAACTTGGATAACGAAAAGTTTGTGTTCATTTGTGGTGTGTGAATAAATTTCCATTACTTACGTTTTTTATTGCTTTAAATTCTTTCCTTACAAAAACTTTAAAATTTTAATATTGTTGTAATCTATTTGCCTTTATTCTTTTTTTTTTTGTTTACGAGATGAAGGGAAAGTGAAAAATCAAGTTTTGATTTAAGAAAAATGTATACATCTAAAATGGAAATGCACAATGAAAAAATGTAGAGAGAGATAATTTAACAAAAGTGTCTGTAATTTTTGGGGATTGTAAACTCTTTCAACTTTTTTAGAGTCAGGTTTGCAATCGTCGGGAAAAGGGGGAGGCGAGGGATTTTTAACTGAATGTTGACACCCAATCCATTAGTCATTCCTCAAAAAATAATAACCTGTTATGCATGATAAATCACTTTAAAATAATCTATGATTGTGATGTCATCTTTTTGTAAATGGGCAAAATAATGTCTTGTTTAACTCGGGTAAATATCCCACCGCACGTTGACTTGGGAATTTAATGTTATTTTCTATAAAAGGTTTGGATCCATAGGTCATTTTGATGTATAACATGTTTCAAGCATGCATATCCAAGTTTTAAAACATGTGTAGAAAAATCTCTTTCTTATAAAATTCCGAGCTATTAGGGTTGAACTAGTGGAATTTCCCAAACTTGGATAACAACACTTTTGAGTTCATTTGTGGTGTGTGAATAAATTTTCTTTAGTTACATTTGTTATCGCTTTAAATTCTATCCATACATGAACTCTAAAATTTTCATTTTGTTGTAATCTATTTGGTTTTTATATCTTTTTTTGTATACGAGATGAAGGGAAAGTAAAAACACAATTTTTTATTGAAGCAAAAAGTGTACATCTAAAATGGAAATGCACAATACTAAAAAGTAGAGAGAGATAATTCCAAAAAGTGTTTGTAATTTTTAGGGATTGTAAACTCGTTTTAGTTTTTATATTTCATGTTCTGCAAATGTCGGGAAAAGGAGGAGGTGGGGGATTTTTATATGAGTGTTGACTCCCAATCCATAAGTCCTTCCTTACAAAACTATAGCCCGTTATGCATGACAAATTGTTTAAAGATCATCTCTGATCGTTAGGTCAGCTTTTTGTAAATGGGCAAAATAATGGCTTGTTTGACTCGAGTAAATATCCCACCGCATGTTCACTTGGGAATTTAATGTTATTCTCTTTAAAATGTTTGGATCCATAGGTCATTTGCAACTTTAACATGTTTCAAGCATGCATAACCATTTTTTAAAACATGTGTAGAAAAATCTCTTTCTTATAAAATTCCGATCTATTAGGGTTGAACTAGTGGAATTTCCAAAACTGGATAACAAAACTTTTATGTTCATTAGTACTGGGTGAATAAATTTTCTTTGTTGTGATCTATTTGCCATTTATCTCCTTTTTTTTTACGAGATGGAGGGAAAGTATACATCTAAAATGGAAATGACAATGTACAAATGTAGAGAGAGATAATCCCAAATAGTATCTGTAATTTTTAGGGATTGTAAATTGTTTTTAGTTTTTTACATATTAGGTTTTGCAATCGTCGGCAAAAGGGGGAGGCGGGTGATTTTTAACTGAGTGTTGACTCCCAATCCATAAGTCATTCCTTACAAAAATATAGCTTGTTACGTATGATAAATCACTTTACAATCATCTATGATCGTTAGGTCAGCTTTTTGTAAATGGGCCAAATAATGGTTTGTTTCACTCGGGTAAATATCCCACCGCACGTTCATTTGGGAATTTAATGTTATTCTCATTAAATGTTTTGGATCCATTGGTCATTTGCATCTTTAACATGTTTCAAGCATTCATATCCATTTTTTAAAACATGTGTAGAAAACCTATTTCTTATAAAATTCCTGGCAATTAGGGTTGAACTTGTGGAATTTCCCGAACTTCGATAACAAAAGTTTTGTGTTCTTTTGTGGTGTGTGAATAAATTTTCTTTACTTACTTTTTTTACTGCTTTAAATTCTTTCCATACAAAAACTCTAAAATTTTAATTTTTTGAGATTTATTTGCCTTTACTGTCTTTTTTTTAACGAGATAAAGGGAAAGTGAAAACTCAAGTTTTGATTTAAGCAAAAAGTATACATCTAAAATGCAAATGCACAATGAACAAATGTAAAGAGAGATAATTCCAAAAAGTGTCTGTAATTTATAGGGATTGTAAACTCATTTTTATTTTTTTATATCAGGTTCTGGAATCATCAGGAAAAGGGGGAAGCGGGGGACTTTTAACTGAGTGTTGACACCCAATCCATTAGTCATTCCTCATAAAAATATAGCTCGTTATGCATGATAAATCACTTTACAATCATCTTTCTTCGTTATGTCAGCTTTTTGTAAATAGGAAAAATAATGACTTGTTTGACTCGGGTAAATATCCCAACGTACGTTTACTTAGGAATTTAATGTTATATTTTTTAAAAGGTTTGGATCCATAGGTAATTTGCATCTTAAACATGGTTCAAGGATGCTTATCCATTTTTTAACATCGAAAAAAGTCCTTCTTATAAAAGTCCATGCTATTAGGGTTGAACTAGCGTAATTTCCCAAACTTGGATAACAAAAAGTTTGTGTTCATTTGTGGTGAGTGAATAAATTTCCATTACTTACATTTTTTATTGATTTAAATACTTTCCTTACATAAACTCTACAATTTCAATTTTTTGTAATCTATTTGCCTTTTTTTCTTTTTCTTTTTTGTTTACGAGATGAATGGAAAGTGAAAACTCAAGTTTTGATTTAAGAAAAATGTATACATCTAAAATTGAAATGCACAATGCACAAATGTAGAGAGAGATAATTTGATAAAAGTGTTTGTAATTTTAGGGGATTGTAAACTCTTTCAATTTTTTTAGAATCAGATTTGCAATCGTCGGGAAAACGGGGAGGCGGGGGATTTTTAACTGAGTGTTGACACCCAATCCAATAGTAATTCCTCCCAAAAATATAACCCGTTATGCATGATAAAACACTTTAAAATAATATATGATTGTTATGTCATCTTTTAGTAAATGGGCAAAATAATGTCTTGTTTGACTCGGGCAAATATCCTATCGCACGTTCACTTGGGAATTTAATGTTATTCTCTATAAAAGGTTTGGATCCATAGGTCATTTTGATGTATAACATGTTTCAAGCATGCATATCAAATTTTTAAAACATGTGTAGAAAAATCTCTTTCTTATAAAATTACGATCTGTTAGGGTTGAACTAGTGGAATTTCCAAAACTGGATAACAAAACTTTTATGTTCATTAGTGGTGGGTGAATAAATTTTCTTTGTTGTGATCTACTTGCCATTTATCTCTTTTTTTTTTTTTTTTACAAGATGGAGGGAAAGTGAAAACTCAAGTTTTGTTTTGCAAAAAAGTATATATCTAAAATGGAAATACCCAATTACAAATGTAGAGAGTGATAATTCCAAAAAATTTCTGTAATTCTTAGAGATTATAAACTCTTTTTAGTTTTTATATATCTGGTTCTACAATCGTCGGGAAAAGGGGGAGGCGGGGGATTTTTTACTCAGCCTTGACTCCCAATCCATAAGTCATTCCTTAAAAAAATATAACCCATTACACATGATAAATCTCTTTACATTCTTTTATGATCAATAGGTTAGCTTTTTGTAAATGGGAAAAATAATGGCTTGTGTGACTCGGGTAAATATCCCACCACACGTTCACTAGGGAATTTAATGTTATTCTCTTTAAAAAGTTTTGGATCCATAGGTCTTTGCATCTTTAATATGTTTCAAGCATGCATATCCATTTTTTAAAACATGTGTAGAAAAATCCCTTCCTTATCAAATTCCGAGATATTAGAGTTGAACTAGTGGAATTTCCCAAACTAAGATAACAAAACTTTTGTGTTCATTTAAATTTTCTTTTCTTACATTTGTTATTGCTTTAAATTTTTTCTATACATAAACTCTAAAATTTTCATTTTGTCGTGATCTATTTGCCTTTTATCTCTTTTTTTGTTTTATGAGATGAAGGGAAAGTGAAAGCTCAAGTTTTTATTTAAGAAAAAAGTATTCAACAAAAATGGAAATGCATAATGCACAAAAGTAGAGAGGAAAAATTCAAAAAAATGTCCGTAATTTTTAGGGACTGTAAACTCTTTTTAGTTTTTATATATCAGTTTCTGAAATCGTGTGGAAAAGGGGAAGGTGGGGGATTTTTAAGTAAGTGTTGACTCCCAATCTATAATTCATTCCTTTCAAAAAATATATCCCATTATGCATGATAAATCACTTTACAATCATGTATGATCGTTAGGTCACCTTTTTGTAAATCGGCAAAATAATCGCTTGTTTGACTCGGATAAATATCCAACCGCACGTTCACTTGGGAATTTAATGTTATTCTCTTTAAAAGGTTTTGATCCATAGGTCATTTACATCTTTAACATGTTCCAAGCATGCATATCCGTTTTTTAAAACAAGTGTAGAAAAATCTCTTTCTTATAAAATTCAAAGCTATAAGGGTTGGACTAGTGGAATTTTCCATAACTTAGATAACAAAACGTCTGTGTACATTTGTGGTGTGTGAATAAATTTTATTTACTTACATTTGTCATTTCTTTAAATTCTTTCCACACGTCAACTCTAAAATTTTCATTTTGTTGTGATCTATTTGCCTTTTACCTCTCTTTTTTCTTTACGATATGAAGGGAAACTGAAAACTCTAGTTTTGATTTAAGAAAAAAGTATACATCTAAAATGGGAATGCATAATGCACAAACGGAGAGAGAGATAATTCCAAAAAATGTCTATAATTTTTAGGGATTGTAAACTTTTTTTAGTTTTTATTATCAGTTTCTACGATCTTCAAAAAAAGAGGGTGGCAGGGGATTTTTAACTGAGTATTGACTCCCAATCCATAAGTCATTCCTTACAAAAATATAGCCCATTACGCAGTATAAATCACTTTACAATCATCTATGATCGTTAGGTCAGGTTTTTGTAAATGGGCAAAAAAAGGGCTTGAATCCATAGGTCATTTGCATCTTTAACATGTTTCAAGCATGCATATCCATTTTTTAAAACATGCGTAGAAAAATCCCTTTCTTATAAAATTTTGAGCTATTAGGGTTGAACTAGTGGAATTTCAAAAACTTGGATAAAAAAACTTTTGTGTTAATTTTTTGTGTGTGAATAAATTTTCTTTACTTACATTAGTTATTGCTTTAAATACTTTCTATACATAAACTCTAAAATTTTCATTATTGTGAGTTCTATTTGCCTTTTATCTCTTTTGTTGTTTACGAGATGAAGGGAAAGTGAAAGCGCATGTTTTGATTTAAGAAAAAAGTTTACATCTAAAATGGAAATGCACAGCGTAAAATTGTACTGAGATATAATTCCAAAAAGTGTCTGCAATTTTTAGGGATTATAAACTCTTTCTAGATTTTATGTATCAGATTCTGCAATCGTCGGGAAAAGGGTGAGGCGGGGGAATTTTATGTGAGTGTTGACTCCCAATGATTAAGTCATTCCTTAAAAAAATATAGCCCGTTATGCAAGATAAATCACTTTTTAATATTGTATGATCGTTAGGACAATTTTTTTAATGGGTAAAATAATGGCTAGTTTGAATTGGGTAAATATCCCATGGCACGTTCACTTGGGAATGTAATGGTATTCTCTTTAAAAGGTTTGGATCCATAGGTCATTTACATCTTTAACATGTTTCAAGCATGCATATCCATTTTTTAAAACATGCGGAGAAAAGTCTCTTTCTTATAAAATTTTGAGCTATTAGGGTAGAACTAGTGGAATTTCCCAAACTTGGATAGCAAAAGTTTTGTGTTCATTTGTGGTGTCTGAATTAATTTTCTTTACTTACATTTGTTATTTCTTTAAATTCTTTCCATACTTAAACTCTAAAATTTTCATTTTGTTTTGATCTATTTGCCTTTTATCACTTTTTTTGTTTACGGGATGAAGGGAAAATGGAAACTCAAGTTTTAATTTAAGAAAAAAGTATACATCTAAAATGGAAATGCACAATGCACAAATGTAGAGAGACATAATTCCAAAAAGTGTCTGTAATTTTTGGGGATTGTAAACTCTTTTTAGTTTTTATATATTTGGTTCTACAAACGTCGGGAAATAAAGGAGGCGGGGAATTTTTAACTGAGTGTTGACTCCCAATCCACATGTCATTCCTTACAAAAATAAAGCCCGTTTAGCATGATAAATTACTTTATAATCATATATGATCGTTTGGTCAACTTTTTGTAAATGGGAAAAATAATGGCTTGTTTGACTCGGGTAAATATCCCACCGCACGTTCAGTAGGGAATTTAATGTTATTCACTTTAAAAGGTTTGGATCCATAGGTCATTTGATTCTTTAACATGTTTTAAGCATGGATATCCATTTTTTAAAACATGCGTTGAAAAATCTCTTTCTTGTAAAATTTTGAGCTATTAGGGTTGATCTAGTAGAATTTGCCAAACATGGACAACAAAACTTTTGCGTTCATTTGTGGTGTGTGAATAAATCATCTTTACTTACATTTTTTATTGCTTTAAATTCTTTCCATTAATAAACTCTAAAATTTTAATTTTGTTGTGATATTTTTGCTTTTATCTCTTTTTTTGTTTACGAGATGAAGGGAAAGTGAAAACACATACTTTGTTTAAGAAAAAGGTATATATCTAAAATGGAAGTGCACAATGCACAAATATAGAGAGAGTAATTCGAAAAAGTGTCTATGATTTTTAGGGATTGTAAAGTCATTTTAGTTTTTATATTTCAGGTTCTGGAATCGTTGGGAAAAGGGGGAGGCGGGGGATTATGAACTAAGTGTTGACTCCAAATCCATAAGTAATTCTATATAAAAATATAGCCTGGTACGCGTGATAAATCACTTTACAATCACCTATGTTCGTTAGGTTAGCTTTTTGTAAATGGGCAAAATAATGGCTTGTTTGACTCGGGCAAATATCCTACTGCACGTTCACTTAGGAATTTATTGTTATTATCTTTAAAATGTTTGGATCCATAGGTCATTTAAATCTTTAACATGTTTCAAGCATGCATATCAATTTTTTAAAACATGTGTAGAAAAATCTCTTTCTTATAAAATTCCGAGATATTAGGGTTGAACTAGTGGAATTTCCAAAACTAGGATAACAAAACTTTTGGCTTCATTTGTGGTGTGTGAATAAATTTTCTTTACTTACATTTAGTATTTCTTTAAATTCTTTCCATACTTAAACTCTAAAATTTTCATTTTGTTGTGATCTATTTGCCTATTCTCTCTTTTCTTTTAACGAGATGAAGGGAAAGTGAAATCTCAAGTTTTTTTTTAAGAAAAAATTATACATCTAAAATAGAAATACCCAATTCACAAATGTAGAGAGTGATAATTCCAAAAAATTCTTTAATTCTTAGAGATTATAAACTCTTTTTAGTTTTTATATATCAGGTTCTGCGATCGTCGGGAAAAGGGGGAAGCGGGGGATTTTTTAGTCAGTCTTGACTCCCAATCCATAAGTCATTCTTTAAAAAAATATAGCCCGTTACACATGATAAATCTCTTTACATTCTTTTATGATCAGTAGGTTAGCTTTTTGTAAATGGGAAAAATAATGGCTTGTGTGACTCGGGTAAATATCCCACCACACGTTCACTTGGGAATTTATTGTTATTCTCTTTACAAAGTTTGGATCCATAGGTCTTTGCATCTTTAATATGTTTCAAGCATGCATATCCATTTTTTAAAATAAGTGTAGAAAAATCTCTTTTTTATAAAATTCCAAGCTATAAAAGGGTTGAACTAGTGGAATTTTCCATAACTTAGATAACAAAACGTTTGTGTACATTTGTCGTGTATAAATAAATTTTATTTACATACATTTGTCATTTCTTTAAATTCTTTCCACACATCAACTCTAAAATTTTCATTTTGTTGTGATCTATTAGCCTTTTATCTATCTTTTTTCATTACGATATGAAGGGAAACTGAAAACTCTAGTTTTGATTTAAGAAAAAAGTATACATCTAAAATGGGAAAGCATAATGCACAAACGTAGAGAGAGATAATTCCAAAAAGTGTCTATAATTTTTAGGGATTTTAAACTTTTTTTTGTTTTTATATATCACTTTCTACGATCTTCAAAAAAAGAGGGTGGCAGGGGATTTTTAACTGAGTATTGAATCCCAATCCATAAGTCATTCCTTACAAAAATATAGCCCATTACGCATTATAAATCACTTTTCAATCATCTATAATCGTTAGGTCAGCTTTTTGTAAATGGGCAAAAAAATGGCTTGTTTGACTC
This sequence comes from Aristolochia californica, assembly GCF_029961685.1. Taxonomy (NCBI): domain Eukaryota; kingdom Viridiplantae; phylum Streptophyta; class Magnoliopsida; order Piperales; family Aristolochiaceae; genus Aristolochia; species Aristolochia californica. The sequence goes on along the minus strand of NW_027182103.1, from coordinate 28,438,636 downwards.
GGGTAAATATCCCACTGCACATTCACTTGGGAATTTAATTTTATTCTCTTTAAAAGGTTTGGATCCATAGGTCATTTGCATCTTTAACATGTTTCAAGAATGCATATCCATTTTTTAAAACATGTGTAGAAAAATCTCTTTCATATAAAATTGCAAGCTATTAGGGTTGAACTAGTAGAATTTAGGGTGTAGGGTTTAGGGTCAATAAATTTTTGTGTTCATTTGCGGTCTGTCAATAAATTCTCTTTACTTAAATTTTTATTGCTTTAAATTCTTTCCATACGTAAACTCTAAATTTTGAATTTTATTGTGATCTATTTGCCTTTTATCTATTTTTTTGTTTACGAGATGAAGGGAAAGTGAAAACTCAAATTTTGATTTAAGAAAAAAGTATACATCTAAAATGAAAATGCAGAATGCACAAATGTAGAGAGAGAGATTTCTAAAAAGTGTATGTAATTTTTAGGGATTGTAAACTCTTTTTAGTTTTTATATATCAGGTTCTGCATTCACCAAGAAAAGGGGGAGGCGGGGGATTTTTAACTAAGTGTTGACTCCCAATCCAAAGGTCATTCCTTACCAAACTATAGCCCGTTACGCATGAGAAATCACATTACAATCATCTATGATCGTTATGTCAGCTTTTCGTAAATGGCAAAATAATGGCTTGTTTGACTCCGACAAAGATCACACCGCACGTTCACTAGGGAATTTAATGTTATTCTCTTTAAAAGGTTTGGATCCATAGGTCATTTGCATCTTTAACATGTTTTAAGCATGCATATCCATTTTTTAAAACATGCGTAGAAAAATCTCTTTCTTATAAAATTTCTAGCTATTAGGGTTGAACTAGTGGAATTTCCAAAACTTGGATAAAAAAACTTTTGTGTTAATTTTTGGTGTGTGAATAAATTTTCTTTACTTACATTAGTTATTGCTTTAAATTCTTTCCATACATAAACTCTAAAATTTTCATTATTGTGAGATCTATTTGCCTTTTATCTCTTTTGTTGTTTACGAGATGAAGAGAAAGTGAAAGCACTTGTTTTGATTTAAGAAAAAAGTTTACATCTAAAATGGAAATGCACAGTGAAAAATTGTACAGAGATATAATTCCAAAAAGTGTCTGTAATTTTTAGGGATTATAAACTCTTTCTAGTTTTTATGTATCAGATTCCGCAATCGTCGGGAAAAGGCTAAGGTGGGGGAATTTTATGTGAGTGTTGACTCCCAATCATTAAGTCATTCCTTAAAAAAATATAGCCTGTTACGCAAGATAAATCACTTTATAATATTCTATGATTGTTAGGACAATTTTTTTAATGGGAAAAATAATGGCTAGTTTGAATTGGGTAAATATCCCACGACACGTTCACTTGGGAATTTAATGGTGTTCTCTTTAAAAGGTTTGGATCCATAGGTCATTTACATCTTTAACATGTTTCAAGCATGCATATCCATTTTTAAAAACATGCGGAGAAAAGTCTCTTTCTTATAAAATTTTGAGCTATTAGGATTGAACTAGTGGAATTTCCAAAACTTGGATAGCAAAAGTTTTGTGTTCATTTGTGGTGTATGAATTAATTTTCTTTACTTACTTTTATTATTTCTTTAAATTCTTTCCATACATAAACTCTAAAATTTTCATTTTGATTTGATCTATTTGCCTTTTATCATTTTTTTTGTTTACGAGATGAAGGGAAAATGGAAACTCAAGTTTTAATTTAAGAAAAAAGTTCCTTGGAGGTGGGCAGCGTTACTTCATGGGACACATTAGTCACAAAATTTTTGTCCAAGTATTTTCCCATTCAAAGAACTACAGCTCTCAAGAGAGAAATCTCCAACTTTATGCAGCAGGAGGGTGAACACTTTTATGAGGCTTAGGAGAAATGGAAGGATTTGATCCATAGGTGTCCGCATCATGGATTTGAGATATGGCATTTAGTGCAATACTTTTATCAAGGTCTTACACCCCAGGTTAGATCCATGGTAGATGCAACGAGTGGTGGGAGTTTGATGGGTAAGAGTGCTAGTGAGGCGTGGGACTTCTTTGAAACGTTGAGTGATTAATCTCAGCAATGGGGTTCATCATTTAATGTTGATAGGAGATCCCACGAAGCCAAAAGGGGGGGGGGGGTCTCTACGAGGTTAGTGAAACACCCATGCTCATGGCCAAGATTGAGGGGTTGACTAGAAAAATTGATGCCCTTATGGTGTCCAAGAGTTCACCTCCTAACCCATCTACTGTCTGTGCCATATGCTCTGGTTCATCTCATCCCACACAAATGTGTCCATCTAGTTCATCCTACCCGGAGCTCAATGAGGACTTGAATGCAGTCCAGAATTTTCATAGCCCAAACCGGAATGATCCTTTTTCAGAAACATATAATCCGGGTTGGGCTAGGCACCCAAATTTCTCATGGTCCAAGGGCCCACAGGTTGGGGGTCCTCCAGGGTTTACTCAACCCCAAGCTCCGCGCCCACACTTCACTCAACAGCCATTGATTCCACAAAAACCTTCACTTGAGGATACACTTCAAGTATTCATACAGAATACACAGTCCTCCATTGCTAAACTTGAAATGCAAGTGAGTCAGTTGGCCAGCCACATGAGTGAACAGGCACAAAATAGACTCCCGAGTCAAACCATTCCTAACCCCAAAAGCACACATGAGAGTGGGTTGAGTTCCAAACCCCACCGTGAGCAAGCCAATGCCATAACTACCCTTAGGAGTGGTCGTGAGTTGAACAATGGAGTAGAGATCACTAAGTCTAAGGAGTCAAAGGATGACAATGGGAACACTTCATTGAGTGAAGAACCTCTAAGTTCTCCACCAAGAATCAGGCAGATCCCTAACCAAGTCTCACCAGCTCCTTATCCGCAGAGGTTATCGGGCCCACCTAGGAAAGGAGATAGCATGCATGAAACGTTGGAACTGTTTAGTAAGGTTCACATTAACATTCCACTTCTTGATGCTATTAGGCAAGTCCCTACCTATGCCTAATTTTTGAAAGACCTTTGTACACATAAGAGAAAACAACATGTTAACAAAAAGGTCTTTCTTACTGAGAATATAAGCTCAATTCTGAAGCACAACACTCCTCCTAAAGTTAAAGATCATGGATGCCCCACAATTTCATGTGTCATTGGTGAATGTACCATCCAGAGAGCTCTTCTTGACTTAGGGGCAAGTGTGAATTTGCTTCCTTTCTTTGTGTACCAGCAATTAGGTTTGGGGGAATTGAAACCTACTCCCATCACACTGCAACTAGCTGACCGTCCTGTCAAGATACCATGAGGAATTGTTGAAGATGTTTTGATAAAAGTGGACAAATTTCTGTTCTCGATTGATTTCATTGTTCTTGATACAGAACCAGTAGTCAATTGGACCAACCAAATTCCTGTTATCCTAGGACGTCCCTTCTTAGCCACATCTAATGCTATCATTCATTGTAAAAGTGGTGAGTTGGAGTTGTCTTTTGGAAATTTTAGGTCTCGTTGAATGTGTTTAATGTTGGGCACCATCCACTTGAGTCTGATGATCTCAGTCCTGCATTTAAGATAGAGACTGTTATGCTTGATGACGATTCCACTCTTGAATCTTTTGAGTCTTACATAACATCTTTAGACATGGACTATTTTGATGAGGAAACATATTTCCGAGAGGTTGACTCTTTACTCAGTTCTGTACCTCTGTTGGAGGAAGCTTATGAGGTTGTCACAACTGATAATCCACAGGATCTTCATCTTGACTTGGACAAACCTCTTGAAACTTCCAAGCTAGATCTTAAGCCACTTCATCCCTCATTGAAGTATGCATTCTTGGGGCCCATGAACTCATTGCCAATCATTATTGCCTCTGATTTGAGTACTAAGCAGGAGGAACAATTGACTGAAATTTTACAAGCACACATAGAGGCATTGGGGTGGACTCTTGATGCCTTAAAAGGGATTAGCCCCTCCATATGCATGCATCGTATTCATTTGGAGGAGGGGACTAAAGCCTCACATGAGATGCAACGTAGGTTAAATCCCCATATGATGGAGGCTGTGAGAGAAGAAGTCATCAGGTTGCTTGTGATAGGAATCATTTACCCTATTTCTGATAGCACCTGGGTGAGTCCAATTCAAGTTGTCCCTAAGAAAGGGGGGATAACAATAATGAAAAATGAGAGTGGTGAATTGATTCCCACAAGAACTACCACCAAGTGGCGTGTCTGCATTGACTATAGAAAACTTAATTCCACCACTTGGAAGGATAACTTCCCACTACCTTTCATTGATCAGGTGCTAGAGGGATTGGCCGGCCACAATTTTTATTGCTTCTTAGATGGATACTCCGGCTACAATCAAATTCCCTTTGCTCCATAAGACCAGGAAAAGACGACATTCACGTCTCTATTTGGCACCTATGCTTACAGACGCATGCCTTTTGGTTTATGCAATGCACCCGCCACTTTCCAATGGTGCATGATGAATATCTTTTCTGACATGATTGGTGATTTTTTAGAGGTCTTTAAGGATGACTTTTCTGTGTTTGGCTCTAGTTTTGATACATGTCTGCACAATCTTTCACTCGTATTGTCCCGTTGCATTAAGTCCAATTTAGTCTTGAATTGGGAGAAATGCCACTTCATGGTAAAAGAAGGAATTGTTTTAGGACATGTAGTGTCTGAGAGGGGTGTAGAAATGGACAAAGCCAAAGTTGACCTAATTGCCAATCTGCCACCACCTACTTTTGTGAAGGGGGTGCGTTCTTTCCTTGGTCATGTTGGGTTCTATAGGTGCTTCATTAAGGACTTTAGCAAAATTTCTCGTCCTTTGACGAATTTGCTTACTCAAGATGTTGTTTTTGCCTTTGATGATGCCTGTATTCATGCTTTGGAGACACTGAAGAAATGTTTGTCCACCACACCCATTGTCCAACCCCCTACTTGGTCTTTGCCTTTTGAGTTTTTGTGTGATGCCTGTGATTATGCTTTGGGGGCTGTTTTGGGGCAAAAGATGGATAAAATTCCCTGTGTCATTCAGTATGCTAGCCGCACTCTTCATGATGCTCAATTGAATTACACTACCACTGAGAAGGAGTTGATAGCTGTTGTGTTTGCCTTGAAAAAATTCAGATCATATCTGTTAGGGTCAAAGGTTACAGTGTTCACTGATCATTATGCTTTGAAGTACTTATTACCCATCAAGGACACTAAACCTTGCTTGATTAGATGGATCTTGCAATTGCAAGAATTTGACCTTGAGATTCGAGATAAGAAGGGTTGTCAGAATGTTGTTGCTGATCATCTATCTAGGATCTGTGTAGCATCTCAGGAAGGATTCCTTCCCTGATGAACAACTTCTCCAAGTATCCCAGTTGCCTTGGTTTGCTGACATAATCAACTATCTTGTAACTCATAGGATTCCTGATTATTGGAGTAAACAAGATCGGTTGAAATTCTTTTCCCAAGTCAAACATTTTTTTTGGGATGACCCTTATTTGTTCAAGGTGTGTCCTGACCAAGTCATTAGTCATTGTGTACCTGAGCATGACTTTGCCAACATTCTTGAATTTTGTCATTCCCACGAATGTGGTGGACATTTTGGTGCTAGAAAGACCGCGGCTAAAGTCTTGCAATGTGGTTTCTATGGGCCTTCATTATTTAGAGATGCCCATGAGTTTTGTCGTGTGTGTGATAGATGCCAACAGACTGGTTGTTTGTCTAGGAAGAACATGATGCCTCTTAACCCCATTCTTATTGTTGAATTGTTTGATGTGTGGGGTATTGACTTCATGGGTCCTTTTCCTGTCTCATTCGGCTATCAATACATCCTTGTTGCTGTTGAATATGTCTCTAGATGGATTGAAGCTATTGCATGTAAGATAAATGATCACAAAGTGGTGGTAAAGTTTTTAAAAGAAAACATCTTTAATCTGTTTGGTACCCCGAGAATGATCATCAGTGATGGGGGATCTCATTTTTGTAACAGAGCATTTGAGACCTTATTGAAGAAATAATCCATCACTCATCGGGTGTCCACTCCGTACCACCCGCAAACTTGTGGTCAAGTGGAAATCTCTAATAGGGAGATCAAACGGATTTTGGAGAAGTCGGTTCATTTTGATAGGAAAGATTGGTCCACTCGATTGGACAATGCTTTATGGGCCTATCGAACTGCTTATAGAACTCCTATTGGGATGTCTCCATTTCACCTAGTGTTCGGCAAAGCATGTCATCTACCTGCTGAGCTTAAGCATAGAGCTTATTGGGCCATTAAGGCTTTGAATTTTGATTTGACTCAAGCGGGTGAGGAGAGGAAATTGCAATTGAATGAGTTGGAGGAGATACGTCATGATGCTTATGAGATTGCCAAACTGTATAAGGAGCGAACAAAGCTTTTACATGATAAATCTATTTTTCGCAAGTCTTTTACTGTTGGGTAGAATGTTTTACTTTATAACTCATGATTGCATTTGTTTCCAGGGAAACTGAGATCCAAGTGGTTCGGTCCATTTGAGGTTACACAAGTGTTTCCTCATGGCGCTATTGAGATCCGCAATCACGGAGATGGGTCGGTCTTCAAAGTTGACGGTTAGAGGCTCAAACCGTATCATGAGAATATCCCCACACCGGAGGAGGTGATGGTGATTTTCTTGGAGAAACCTGTCATTTCATCTCGACTGCGTCAGAGTCTTGCTTATGACTATAAACTTAGCACATTGTGGGCAATCCCCACGTTTCTATCCATTTGTACATTACAGTTTTTATTTTTGGTTTATTCATTCTTATTTGGGATAACCTTTGGTGTACTCTGGTCTTGATTGATTGGAGGTCTCCCGGCGATGTCGGCCCCGTCATGGACTCGGGGTACTCTCTTGCCTGCTGAGAGCATAAATGGTTCCAGTAGTCAATGACCAGACTTTTGGTCCCTAGTTTGAGAGGTCTGTACTCAAACAACCGTTTTGGGATTGACCAGTTCGATCTTGAAGTATTGAATGAAAACCTTATGGTGAGTAACTTAAGGACTTGTGTTCAGCGCGGGATTCCTGCTGCCTTCAATGGCCAGTCACACGGAGATTTCTTCGAAGTGTGATGTGGGATAGCGGTTTCATCTACGGATGATTACCTATGGGTACGACTGATACGAGTAAACCTTCTTCGAGGGAGACTATGTATCATTCTTGGGGGTCTTTATTGACTCTTCGGTATTATTATTGATGACCAAACACATTTGGTCCCACTACTCTTTTCCTTGCACTGTTTTGGCTTTGCTTTACTTCTTGTGTGCCAATGGAGCATGTGGTTTCCAAGATTTTTATTATTCTTTAGATGTTATTTCTTTTTGTAGTCGTTCTTGTGTTTTAACTTTTCCCCATTGAGAACAATGTCAGGTTTAGGTTTGGAGGGGGGGGGGGGGGGGGGGGGGGGACGGCTATTTTATGTCTTAGCAATGATTTTATTTTGATTTTTGTTCGTGGTTTTCAAATTACTCCTCTTAGTATGTGGTTAACTTTAGTAGAGTTAAAATAAGTTGCTCAAATGTGTTTCAAAATTTTTCGTAAAACTGTGTAGAATATGCCTATTAGAAATATGATATCATTTGTTGTGATCCATGGGAATTCAGTGGGATAACTTACTATTGCATTAGACTTGGAACTTAGTTGCGAAAGAGAACATGTAAATCTAGTGTTGATCTATGTTAGTCTGAATAGTCTTGTATGCCTGTTTGAACTCATTCCTTTTTATATCTCAGTGAAATTCCTTGTTGTAATGTATGAATGCAAAAGGAAATGCTCTTGCTTGCAAAAGACAGATAACTTAAGAAACAGCCTGGGCTAACCCGAGGACATGCACCGGAACAGTCGGTTACTTAAAAATAAGTGCATGTGCAGTGAAGATGAATACAAAATGGTGGTAATACCAAAAGTATGCAGTGAAACAAAAATTACACTGGTAATAGAAAAATGCGCTAGTAGTAGCGTAAAATGGTTTTAAATTTGGAAGCAATGAGTTTCCTTAACTTTGATGATGAATTGTAATTGAAAGAAGTTGCAGGTCAAGATTGAAATTGGTATACTTCTGTTGTGAGATTGTCAGACAACAGGCTTACTCTACTATTTTCTCTTAATTGTGATGTGACCAGGATTTTATTGTTATTTGTTGCCTCTTTGTTCTGTTGAAGTAATTACTTATGGGTCACATTGGTTCAGGTGGAGTAACAATGAGTGTATTTGGATTGATAATGTGTTATATTTTACACAGTTTTTCAAATTGAGCATGGTTTCAAATGATTTTCAAATATTTTACGATACTAAGTGTTAGTCATATGCTAATGAGGAGTAAATTTTCTTCACTTTTCTTTTTATATTATTGATTTAGATGATTTTTGTGGGTAAATTCCATGCAAACCCTCACGAGACATAACTCATCCACTACTGTAAAGTAGGGGTTTAACGGCTTGTTGCATGCGCTAAATGCAATTGTGTTCCCTACGAAAGTGGCATTTTGTTTTCCTAGGCTTAATTTAGGTTCTATTGTTGTTTTGCTAGGGACTAGCAAAGATTTAGGTTTGGGGATGTGATAGATGCCATATTCTGACATGAGAACTAGGTTAGTTATAATAGAATAACCCTTATAATTGTGTTATAGGTGGTTATTTATCGGTTTTCAAATGAAACGTGCATTTATTGAATTTGGCATTAATCACTGTCTATATTGCATATTTATCTCTCCTGAATTATATTTCATTGCTTTTAGGGTTAATTTCTTCCTGAAATGCTTTTTATGGACTCAATTATGGATTTTCAGGAGAATTTTGGTGGAGAAGGAGATATTTACGAAAATGCCATTAGTGAAAGGGAGGTGATTTTTTAGGGCAAATCGTATTGAAAAGGGGAGACCGTCGACCGAAATAGGGAAGGCCACCGACCGAAAGAAGGGAGATCCGAGAGGTTTTCTAGCCGTCGTTCGCCGTGCCACCATCGTCCACTGCCGTTCGGCAACAGAGAACATACCCGAGGAGAGCTCGAGAGAGTCTCCATCGCGGTGAGTTCGATAATGCCAGTTTCTGCTCGCCAGGCCGAGAGGTGACCCGAGAGGGCTCCTCCGACGCCGATTCTGTATTCCGACCATCCTTTGGCGTTGATTACCCATTTCTGACCATTTCCAAAGCTATTCCGACTCCGACCGAGACTTGAGAGAGCCGGTTAGAGGACTTCAGCTCTGTTCCGTTCTTCGCCGATCGTCACCTCTGTCCGTGGGTTTCTATCCTTCTTCGCCGGCGTCGTCTCTACCTCCAGCCACTCACTCTTGCTACCCGAAGCCATCAATTTCGGGAAATTGGAGCACTCGTGAGAACAAGTCTACTGCTCGAGCGAGAGGAAGGAGAAGGGGAGTAATCCGTCATTTTGGAATTTAATTTTCCTATAGTTTGAACTTAGGTTTTGAATGTTTATTAAATTTGATTTGAGCATTAATGTTTATCGAATATTTTTTTTTTCGGATATTTGATTAAATTAGATAGTTAGGGTAGGATTGTAATCTAGGTTGGATTTTGGTATTTTAATCCGATTTCTGTCTTTCACTCTATGCGCCCGAGAGGGGATAGACGCAAGGATTGATAAATTGGATTCGTTGTTACGTGGCACTTGAGAGGCACGAATCACAGTAAAATCCAGAGTTGATAATTTTAGCATCATCATAATAGGAAATTGATTCTCTGCATTCTATTGTAATCCGATCTCTGTCATTAACTCTAGGCGCCCGAGAGGGGCTAGACGCAAGGATTGAGAATCCGGATTCGTGGTCACGTGGTGCTCGAGAGAGGCACATATCACGGTAAAATCTAGAGTTGACATTTCCTATTGTGCAAGTAGTTAATCAGATTATTTCTTGATAATTTAGGATATAATTAGTGTTTAGTACAGATTAATTCATCATATTTGGTTAGGCTAGTTGACTGAAGAATACACAAAATTCAGTCCTCCCTGTGGATATGACCCTCGCTTCCCACTAGATTACATGAACAATTCGTACGCTTATGAGATATAAAAGCCGCTGTAATTAAATTTCAAATCACATGTTCACTTGAGAATTTAATATTAGTCTATTTTAAAGGTTTGGATCCATAGGTCATTTGCATCTTTAACATGTTTCAGGCATGCATATCTATTTTTTACAACATGTCTAGAAAAATCTCTTTCTTATAAAATTCCGAGCTTTAAGGGTTGGACTAGTGAAATTTTCCCAACCTTGGAAAACAAAACTTTTGTTTTCATTTGTTGTGTGGGAATAAATTTTCTTCTCTTACATTTGTTATTTCTTTGAATTCATTCATACATAAACTCTAAAATTTTAATTCTTTTGTGATATCTTTGCCTTTTATCTCTTTTTTTGTTTACAAGATGAAGGGAAAGTGAAAACTCAAGTTTTGATTTAAGCAAAAAGTATACATCAAAAATGGAAATTTACTATGCACAAATGTAGAGAGAGATAATTCGAAAAAGTGTTTGTAATTTTTAGAGACTGTAAACTCTTTCTAGCTTTTATATATCAGGTTTTGTAATCGTCGGGAAAAGGGGGAGGCGGAGGAATTTTAACTGAGTGTTGACTCCCAATCCATTAGTCATTCCTTACAAAAAATATAGCCCGTTACGCATGATAAATCACATTACAATCATCAATGATCATTAGGTTAGCTTTTAGTAAATTGGCAAAATAATGGCTTGTTTGACTCAGGTAAATATCCCACTGCATGTTCACTTGAGAATTTAATGTTATTCTCTTTAAAAGGTTTGGATCCATAGGTCATTTGCATCTTGAACATGTTTCAAGCATGCATCTCCATTTTTTAAAACATGTCTAGAAAAATCACTTACTAATAAAATTCCAAGCTACTAGGGTTGAACCAGTGGAATTTTGCCAAACTTGCATAACAAAACTTTTGCATTCATTTGTTGTGTGTGAATAAATTTTCTTTACTTACATTTGTTATTGCTTCAAAATCTATTCATTTTGATGTGATCTATTTGACTTTTATCTCTTTTTTTTGTTTACGAGATGAAGGGAAAGTGAAAACTCAAGTTTTGATTTAAGAAAAAAGTATGCATCTCAAATGGAAATGCACAATGCACAAATTTAGATAAAGATAATTCCAAAAACTGTCTATAATTTTTAGCGATTTTGAACTCTTTTGGTTTTTATATATCAAGTTTTGCAAACGTCGAGAAAAGGGGGAGGCGGGGGATTTTTAACAGAGTGTTGACTCCCAATCCATCAGTCATTCCTTAAAAAAATATAGGCCGTTACGCATGATAAAGTCACTTTAAAATCATCTATGATCTTTTGGTCAGCTTTTTGTACGTGGGCAAAATAATGGCTTGTTTGACTCGGGTAAATATCCCACCACACGTTCACTTGAGAATTTAATGTTATTCTCTTTAAAAGCTTTGGATCCATAGATCATTTGCATCTTTAACATGTTTCAAGCATGCATATCCATTTTTTAAAACATGTGTAGAAAATTCTCTTTCTTATAAAATTCCAAGCGATTAGGGTTGAACTAGTGGAATTTCCCCAACTTCGATAAAAAAACTTTTGTGTTCATTTGTGGGGTGTGAATAAATTTTCTTGACTTACATTTGTTATTGCTTTAAATTGTTTCCATACATAAACTCAAAATTTTTCATTTTATTGTGATCTATTTGCCTTTTATTTTTATTTTTGTTTACGAGATGAAAGGAAAGGGAAAACTCAAGTTTTGATTTAAGAAAAAAGTATACATCTCAAATGGAAATGAACAATCCACAAATATAGAGAGAGATAATTCAAAAAAGTTGTCTCTAATTTTTAGTGATTGTAAACTCTTTTTAGTTTTTATATATCAAGTTTTGCAAACGTCAAGAAAAGGGGGAGGCGGGGGATTTTTAACTGACTGTTGACTTCCAATCCATATGTCATTCCTTACAAAAATATATCCCGTAATGCATGATAAATCACTTTACAATCATCTATGATCAGTAGGTAAGCTTTTAGTAAATTGGCAAAATAATGGCTTGTTTGACTCGGGTAAATATCCCACCGCACGTTCACTTGAGAATTTAATGTGATTCTCTTTAAAAGTTTTTTATCCATAGGTCATTTGCATCTTTAACAAGTTTCAAGCATGAATATCCATTTTTTAAAACATGTGTAGAAAAATCTCTTTCTTAAAATTCCGAGCTATTAGAGTTGAACTAGTGGAATTTTCCAAACTTGGATAACAAAACTTTTGTGTTCATTTGTGATGTGTGAATAAATTTTCTTTACTAACATTTTTTATTTCTTTAAATTCTTTCCATACATAAACTCCAAAATTTTCATTTTGTTGTAATCGATTTGCCTTTTATATCTTTTTTTGTTTACGAGATGACGGGAAAGTGAAAACTCAAGTTTTGATTTAAGAAAAATGTATACATCTTAAATGGAAATTCACAATGCACAAATGTAGAGAGAGATAATTTCAAAAAGTGTCTATAATTTTTGGGGATTGTAAACTTTTTTTAGTTTTTATATATCAGGTTCTACAATCGTCGGGAAAAGGGGGAGGCTGGGGATTTTTACCTGAGTGTTGACTCCAAATCCATAAGTCATTCTTTAAAAAAATATAGCCTATTACACATATAAATCACATTACAATCATTTTTGTAAATAGGCAAAATAAGGGTTTATTAGACCCGGGTAAATACCCATTGCACGTTCACTTGGGAATTTAATATTATTCTCTTTAAAAGGTTTGGATCCCTTGGTCATTGGCATCTTTAACATGTTTAGAGCATGCATATTCATTTTCTAAAACATGTGTAGAAAAATCTCTTTCTTATAAAATTCCATTCTATTTGGGTTGAACTAGTGGAATTTCCCAAACTTGGATAACAAAAGTGTTGTGTTCATTTGTTGTGTGTGAATAAATTTTCTTCACTAACATTTGCTATTGCTTTAAATTATGTCCGTACATTAACTCTAAAATTTTCATTTTGTTGTGATCTATTTCCCTTTTATCTCTTTTTTTGTTGCCGAGATGAAGGGAAAGTGAAAACTCAAGTTTTGATTTAAGAAAAATGTATCCATCTAAAATGAAAATTCACAATGCAGAAATGTAGAGAGAGATAATTCCAAAATGTGTTTGTAATTTTTAGGGAATGTAAACACTTTTTAGTTTTTATATATCATGTTTTGCAATCGTCAGGAAAATTGGGAGGCGGGAGATTTTTAATTGAATGCTGACTCCCAATCCATAAGGTATTCCTTACAAAAATATAGCCCGTTATGCATGATAAATCACTTTACAATCATCTATGATCATTAGGTCAGATTTTGGTAAATGGGAAAAATAATGGCTTGTTTGAATCGGGTAAATATCCCACCGGATGTTTACATGAGAATTTAATGTTATTCTATTTAAAAGGTTTGGACCCATAGGTCATTTGCATTTTTAAGATGTCTCAAGCATGGATATAAATCTCTTTCTTATAAAATTCCAAGTTATTAGGGTTGAACAAGTGGAATTTCCAAAACTTGGAAACAAAAATTTTGTGTTCATATGTGTTGTGTGAATAAATTTTCTTTACTTACATTTTTTTATTGCTTTAAATTTTTTCCATACATAAACTCTAAAATTTTCATTTTGTTGTGATGTATTTGCCTTTTATCTCTTTTTTTGTTTACGAGATGAAGGGAAAGTGAAAACTCAAGTTTTGCTTCAAGAAAAAAGTATACATCTAAAATGGAAATGCACAATTCACAAATGTTGAGAGAGATAATTCCAAAAAGTGTCTATAATTTTTAGGGATTGTAAACTCTTTTTAGTTTTTATATATCAGGTTTTGCAATCGTCAAGAAAAGGAGGAAGCGGGGATTTGTAACTAAGTGTTGACTCCCAATCCATAAGTATTTCCTTACAAAAAATATAGCCCGTTCCGCATGATAAATCATTTTACAATCATCTTTGACTGTTAGGTCAACTTTTTGTATGTGGGCAAAATAATGCCTTGTTTGACTCGGGTAAATATCCCACCACATGTTCACTTGATAATTTAATGTTATTCTCTTTAAATGGTTTGGATCCATAAGTCATTTGCATCTTTAACATGTTTCAAGCATGCATATCCATTTTTTAAAACATGTGTAGAAAAAAAAATTCTTATAAAATTCCAAGCAATTAGGGTTGAACTAGTGGAATTTACCAAACTTGGATAACAAAAGTTTTGTGTTCATTTGTGGGGTGAAATTAAATTTTCTTTACTTTCATTTTTTATTGCCTTAAACTATTTCAATACATAAAGTCTAAAATTTTCATTTTGTTATGATCTATCTGCCTTTTATCTCTTTTTTCGTTTACGAGATGAAGGGAAAGTGAAAACTCAAGTTTGGATTTAAGAAAAAATTATACATCTAGAAAGGAAATACACAATGCACAAATGTAGGGAGAGGTAATTCCAAAAAATTTCTATTATTTTAAGGGATCGTAAACTCTTTTTAGTTTTTATAGATCAGGTTTTGCAATTGTCGGGAAAAGTGGGAGGCGGGGGAATTTTAACTGAGTGTTGATTCCCAATCCATAAGTCATTCCATACAAAAATATAGCCCATTACGCATGATAAATCACTTATAAATCATCTATAATCGTTAGGTCTGCTTTTTGTAAGTGGGCAAAATAATGGCTTATTTGACTCGGGTAAATATCCCACCACACGTTCACTTGAGAATTTAATGTTATTCTCTTTAAAAGGTTTGGATCCGTTGGTCATTTTCATATTTAACATGTTTCAAGCATGCATAGCCAATTTTTTAAAACATGTGTAGAAAAATCTCTTTCTTATAAAATTCAAGCTATTAAAGTTGAACGAGTGGAATTTCCCAAACTTGTATTAAAAAACTTTTGTGTTCATTTGTGGTGTGTGAATAAATTTTCTTTACTTACATTTTTTAATGCTTCAAAATTTTCCATATATAAACTCTAAAATTTTAAATATTGTTGTGATCTATTTGTCTTTTATCTCTTTTTTTTTATTACGAGAAGAAAGGAAAGTGAAAACTCAAGTTTCGATCAAGACAAAAGTATACATCTAAAATGGAAATGCACAATGCACAAATGTAGAGAGAGATAATTTCAAAAAGTTGTCCCTAATTTTTAGGGACTGTAAAATCTTTTTAGTTTTTATATATTAGGTTTTGCAAACGTCAGGAAAAGGGGGAGGCAAAAATATATCCCAAACAATAAGTCATTCCTTGCAAAAATATATCCCGTAATGCATGATAAATCACTCTACAATCATCTATGATCGTTAGGTCAGCTTTTAGTAATTGGGCAAAATAATGGCTTTTTTGACATGGGTAAATATCCCACCACATGTTCACTTGAGAATTTAATGTTATTCTCTTTAAAAGGTTTGGATCCATATGTCATTTGCATCTTTAACAAGTTTCAAGCATGCATATCCATTTTTTAAAACTTCTGTAGAAAATTCTCTTTCTTAATATTCCGAGCTATTAGAGTTGAGCTCGTGGAATTTCCCAAACTTGGATAACAAAACTTTTGTGTTCATTTGTGGTGTGTGAATAAATTTTCTTTACTAACATTTGTTATTGCTTTAAATTCTTTCCATACATAAACTCTAAAATTTTCATTTTGTTGTGATCTGTTTGCCTTTTATCTCTTTTTTTTTTTGTTTACGAGATGAAGGGAAAGTGAAAACTCAAGTTTTGATTTAAGAAAAAAGTATGCATCTTAAATGGAAATGCACAATGCAAAAATGTTGGTAGAGATAATTCCAAAAAGTGTTTGTAATTTTTAAGGATTGTACACTGTTTTTAGTTTTTATATATCAGATTTTGCAATTGTCGAGAAAAGGGGGAATCGGGGGATTTTTAACTGAGTGTTGACTCCAAATCCATAAGGCATTCCTTATAAAGATATAGCCCGTTATGCATATAAATCACTTTACAATCATCTATGATCGTTAGGTCAGATTTTTGTAAATGTTCAAAATAAAGGCTTATTAGACCCGGGTTAATATCCCATTGCACGTTTACTTGGGAATTTAATGTTATTATCTTTAAAGGGTTTGGATCCATATGTCATTGGCATCTTTAACTTGTTTAGAGCTTGCATATCCATTTTCTAAAACATGTGTAGAAAAATTTCTTTCTTATAAAGTTCTATTCTATTAGGGTTGAACTAGTGGAATTTCCCAAACTTGGATAACAAAAGTTTTGTCATTTGTTGTGTGTGACTAAATTTTGGTTACTAACATTTTCTATTGCTTTAAATTTTGTCCATACATTAACTCTAAAATTTTCATTTTTTTGTGATCTATTTTCCTTTTATCTCTTTTTTTGTGTACGAGATGAAGGGAAAGTGAAAACTCAAGTTTTTATTTAAGAAAAAAGTATCCATCTAAAATGGAAATTCTCAATGCAGAAATGTAGAGAGATAATTCCAAAAAGTGTTTGTAATTTTTAGGGATTGTTAACTCTTTTTAGTTTTTCAATATAAGGTTTTGCAATCGTCGGGAAAATGGGGAGGTGGGGGATTTTTAACTGAGTGTTGACTCCCAATCCATAAGATATTCCTTAAAAAAATGTAGCCCGTTACGCATGATAAATCACTTTACAATCATTTATGATTGTTTGGCCAGTTTTTTGTAAATGGGAAAAATAATGGCCTGTTTGACTCAGGTAAATATCCCATTGCACGTTCACTTGAGAATTTAATGTTACTCTATTTAAAAGGTTTGGATCCATGGGTCATTGGAATCTTTAACATGTTTCAAGCATGCATATACATTTTTTTAAACATGTCTCAAAAAATCTCTTTCTTAGAAAATTCCGAGCTATTAGGGCTGAACTAGTGGAATTTCCCAAACTTGGATAACAAAATTTTGTGCTCATTTGTGGTGTGTGAATAAATTTTCTTTACTTACATTTGTTATTGCTTTAAATTCTTTCCATACATCAACTCTAAAATTTTCATTTAGTTGTGATTTGTTTGCCTTTTGTTTGTTTTTTTGTTTACAAGATGAAGGGAGAGTCAAAACTCAAGTTTTTATTTAAGAAAAAAGTATACATCTAAATTGTAAATGCACAATGCACAAATGTAGAGAGAGATAATTCCAAAAAGTATCTGTAATTTTAAGGTATTTTAAAATCTTTTTAGTTTTTATATATGAGGTTTAGCAATCGTCGGGAAAAGGGGGAGGCGGGGGATTTTTAAGTGTGTCTTGACACCTCTCCACAAGTCATTCCTTACAAAAATATAGCCCGTTATGCATGATAAATCACTTTACAATCATCTATGATCGTTAGGTCAGCTTTTTGTAAATGGGAAAAAATTTGCTTGTTTGAATTGGGTAAATATGTCACCGCACGTTCACAAGAGAATTTAATGTTATACTATTTAAAAGGTTTGGATCCATAGGTCATTCGCATTTTTAAGATGTTTCAAGCATGGATATCCATTTTTTAAAACATGTGTAAAAAATCTCTTTCTTATTAAATTCCAAGCTATTAGGGTAGAACAAGTGGAATTTCCCAAACATGGAAACAAAAATTTTGTGTTCATATGTGGTGTGTGAATAAATTTTCTTTACTTACATTTTGTTATTGCTTTAAATTCTTTCCATACATAAACTCTAAAATTTTCATTTTGTTGTGATCTATTTGCCTTTTATCTCTTTTTTTGTTTACGAGATGAAGGGAAAGTGAAAACTCAAGTTTTAATTGAAGAAAAAAGTATACATCTAAAATAAAAATGCACAATGCACAAATGTAAAGAGAGATAATTCCAAAAAGTGTTTGCAATTTTTAGGGATTGTAAACACTTTTTAGTTTTTATGTATCAAGTTTTGCAATCGTCGAGAAAAGGAGGAAGCGCGGATTTGTAACTGAGTGTTGACACCTAATCCATAAGTCATTCTTACAAAAAAATAGCCCATTTTGAATGAGAAATCATTTTACAATCATCTATGACCGTTAGGTCAGCTTTTTGTATGTGGGCAAAATAATGCCTTGTTTGACTCGGGTAAATATCCCACCACACGTTCACTTGAGAATTTAATGTTATTCTCTTCAAAGTGTTTGGATCCGTAGGTCATTTCCATCTTTAACATGTTTCAAACATGCATATCCATTTTTTAAAACATGTGTAGAAACATCTCTTTGTTATAAAATTCCAAGCAATTAGGGTTGAACTAGTGGAATTTCCCAAACTAGGATAACAAAAATTCTGTTTTCATTTGTGGTGTGTGAATAAATTTTCTATACTTACATTTGTTATTGCTTTAAATTATTTCCATACATAAACTCTAAAATTTTCATTTTGTTGTGATCTATTTTCCTTTTATCACTTTTTTTGTAAACGAGATGAAGGAAAAGTGGAAAATCAACTTTTTATTTAAGAAAAAAGTATACATCTAAAATGGAAATACACAATGCAGATATGTACAGAGAGATAATTCCAAAAACATTATCTATTTTTTAGGATTTTAAAACTCTTTTTAGTTTTTATATATCAGGTTTGGCAATCGTTAGGAAAAGGGGGAGGCGGGGAATTTTCCACTGAGTGTTAACTCCCAATCCATAAGTCATTCCTTAAAAAAATATAGCCCGTTACCCATGATAAATCATTTTACAATCATCTATGATCGTTAGGTTATCTTTTTTTAATTGGGCAAAATAATGGCTTGTTTGACTTGGGTAAATATCCCACCGCTCGTTCACTTGAGAATTTAATGTTATTCTCTTTAAATAGTTTGGATCCATAGGTCATTTTCATCTTTAACATGTTTCAAGCATGCCTATCCATTTTTTAAAACATGTGTAGAAAAATTTCTTTCATATAAAATTCCAAACAATTAGGGTTGAACTAGAAGAATTTACCAAACTTGGATAACAAAACTTTTGTGTTCATTTGTGGTGTGGGATTAAATTTTCTTTACTTACATTTGTTATTGCCTTAAATTCTTTCTATAAAATAATTCTAAAATTTTCATTTTGTTGTGATCTATCTGCCTTCTATCTCTTTTTTCCTTTCCGAGATGAAGGAAAAGTGAAAACTCAAGTTTGGATTTAATAAAGAAGTATACATCTAAAATGGAAATGCACATTTCACAAATGTAGAGAGAGATAATTCCAAAAAGTTCATATTATTTTAAGGGATTGTAAACTATTTTTAGTGTTTATATATCAGATTTTGCAATCGTCGGGAAAAGGGGGTTGTGGGGGATTTTTAACTGAGTGTTGACTCCCAATCCATAAGTCATTCCTTACAAAATTATAGCCCATTACACAAGATAAATCACTTTTCAATCATCTATGATCGTTAGGTCAACTTTTTGTAAGTGGGCAAAATATTGGCTTGTTTGACTTGGGTAAATATCCCACCGCATGTTCACTTGAGAATTTAATGTTATTCTCTTTAAAAGGTTTGGATCCATAGGTCATTTTCATCTTTGACATGTTTCATTTGTGGTTTGTGAATAAATTTTCTTTACTTACATTTGTTATTGCTTCAATTTTTTTCCATATATAAACTCTAAAATTTTAATTTTATTGTGATCTATTTGCCTTTATCTCTTTTTTTGTTTACGTGAAGAAAGGAAAGTGAAAACTCAAGTTTTGATTTAAGAAAAAAGTAAACATCTAAAATGGAAATTCACAATGCACAAATGTAGAGAGAGATAATTTTTAGGGAGTGTAAACTCTTTTTTGTTTTTGTATATCTGGTTTTGCAATCATCAGGAAAAGAGGGAGGCGGGGGATTTTTAACTGAGTGTTGACTCCCAATCTATAAGTCATTCCTGACAAAAATTTAGCCCATTATGCATGATAAATCACTTGACAATCATCTATGATCGTTAGGTCAGCTTTTCTAAGTCGGAAAAATAATGGCTTGTTTGACTTGGGTAAATATCCCACCGCACGTTCACTAGAGAATTTAATTTTATTCTCTTTAAAAGGTTTGGATCCATAGGTCATTTGCATATTTAACATGTTTCAAGCATGCATATCCATTTTTTAAAACATGTGTAGAAAAATCTCTTTGTTATAAAATTCCAAGATATTAGGGTTGAATTAGTGAAATTTCCCAAACATGCATAACAAAACTTTTGAGTTCATTTATTATGTATGAATAAATTTTTTGTACTTACATTTTTTATTGCTTTAATTCTTTCCATGAATAAACTCCAAAATTTTCATTTAGTTGTGATCTATTTGCCTTTTATCTCTTTTTTTGTTTACGAGATGAAGGGAAAGTGAGAACTCAGGTTTTGATTTAAGAAAAAAATATTCATCTAAAAAGGAAATGCACAATGCACATAAGTAGAGATATAATTCCAAAAAGTGTCTGTAATTTTTGGCGATTGTGAACCCTTTTTAGTTTTGATATATCAGATTGTGCAATAGTCGAGAAAAGGGGGAGGCGGGAGATTTTTAACTAAGTGTTGACTACCAATCCATAAGTCATTCCTTATAAAAATATAGCCCATTACACATGATAAACCACTTTACTATTCTGTGATCGTTACGTCAGGTTTTTGTAAACTTGCAACATATTGGCTTGTTTGACTCGGGTAAATATCCCCCCTCACGTTCACTTGAGAATTTAATGTTATTCTCTTTAAAAGTTTTGGATCCATAGGTCATTTGAATCTTTAAGATGTTTCAAGCATGCATATCCATTTTTTAAAACATTTAAAGAAAAATCTCTTTCTTATAAAATTCAGAGCTATAAAGGTTGAACTAGTGGAATTTCCAAAACTTGGATAACAAAACCTTTGTGTTCATTTGTGATATGTGAATAAATTTTCTTTACTTAAATTTTTTTTTGCTTTAAATTTTTTTCATACATAAACTCTAAAATTTTTATTTTGTTGTGATGTATTAGCCTTTAATCTATTTTTTTTTGTTTACGAGATGAAGGGAAAGTGAAAACTTATGTTTTGATTTAAGAAAAAAGTATACATCTAAAATGGAAATGCACAATGCACAAATGTTTAGAGAGATAATTCCAAAAAGTGTCTATAATGTTTAGGGATTGTAAACTCTTTTTAGTTTTTATACATCAGGTTTTGCAATCATCTGGATAAGAGAGAGGCGGGGGATTTTTAATTGAGTGTTGACTCCCAATCAATAAGTCATTCCTTACAAAAATAAATCCTGTTAGGCAAGATAAATAGCTTTAAAATCATCTATGATCGTTAGGTCAACTTTTTGTAAATGGGCAAAATAATGGCTTGTTTGACTCGAGTAAATATCCCACCAGACGTTCACTTGAGAATTTAATGTTGCTCTCTTTAAAAGGTTTGGATCAATAGGTCATTTGCAACTTTAACATGTTTCAAGCATGCATATCCATTTTTTAAAACATGTGTAGAAAAATCCCTTTCTTATAAAATTTCAAGCTATTAGGGTTGAACAAGTGGAATTTCCCAAACTTGGATAACAAAACTTTTGTGTTCATTTGTGGTGTGTGAATAAATTTTATTTACATACATTTTTTATTGCTTAAAAGTTTTTCCATACATAAAACCTAAAATTTTCCACTATTTGCCTTTTATCTCTTTTTTTGTTAACGAGATGAAGGGAAAGTGAAAACTCAATTTTTTGTTTAAGAAAAAATTATATATCTAAAATGGGGAAATTCACAATGCACAAATGTAGAGAGACTTAATTCCAAAAAGTGTTGTAATTTTTAGGGATTGTAAACTCTTTTCAAGTTTTATATATCCGATTTTGCAAATGCCGGGAAAAGGGGGTAGCAGGGGATTTTTAACTAAGTGTTGACTCCCAATCCCTAAGTCATTTCCTACAAAAATATATACCGGTACGCATGACAAATGACTTCACAATAATCAATGATCGTTAGGTCAGCTTCTTGTGAATGGGCAAAATAATGGCTTGTTTGACTCGGGTAAATATCCCACCACAAGTTCACTTGAAAATTTAATGTTATTCTCTTTAAAAGGTTTGGATCCATAGGTCATTTTCAACTTTAACATGTTTCAAGCATGCATTTTCATTTTTTAAAATATATGTAGAAACATCTCTTTCTTATAAAAGTCCACGCAATTAGGGTTGAACTAGTGGAATTTCCCAAACTTGCATAACAAAAGTTTTGTGTTCATTTGTGGTGTGTGAATAAATTTTCTTTACTTACATTTGTTATTGCTTTAAATTCTTTCCATACATAAACTATAAAATTTTCATTTTGTAGTGATCTATTTGCTTTTTTTCTCTTTTTTTGTTAACGAGATGAAGGGAAGTGAAAACTCAAGTTTTTATTTAATAAAAAAGTATACATCAAAAACTGAAACGCACAATCCAAAATGTAGAGAGAGGTAATTCCAAAAAGTGTCTGTAATTTTTAGGGATTGTAAACACTTTTTTTTTTATATATCAGGTTTTGCAATCGTCGAGAAAAGGTGAAGGCGAGGATTTTTAATTGAGTGTTGACTCCAAATCCATAATTCTTTCCTCAATAAAATATATCCTATTTTGCGTGATAAATCACTTTACAATCATCTATGATCGAATTTCCAAAACTTGGATAAAAAAACTTTTGTGTTCATTTGTTGTGTGTGAATAAATTTTCTTTACTTAATTTTTCTATTGTTTTTATTTCTTTTCATACATAAACTCTAAAATTTTCATTTTGTTGTGATGCATTTGCCTTTTATCTCTTTTTTTGCTTACGAGATGAAGGGAAATTGAAAACTCAAGTTTTGATTTAAGAAAACGGTATACATCTAAAATAGAAATGCACATTGCCAAAATGTAGAGAGAGATAATGCCAAAAAGTGTCTGTAATTTTTAGGTATTCTAAAATCTTTTTATTTTTTTATATCAGGTTGTGCAATTGTCAGGAAAAGGGGGAGGCGAGGGATTTTTAATTGAGTGTTGTCTCGTAATCCATAAGTCATTCCTTACAAAAACATAGCCCGTTATGCATGATAAATCACTTTCCAATCATCTAAGATCGTTAGGTCAGCTTTTTGTAAGTGGGCAAAATAATGGCTTGTTTGACTCGGGTAAATATCCCACCGCACGTTCACCTAGGAATTTAATGTTATTCACTTTAAAAGGTTTGGATCTATAGGTCATTTGAAACTATAACATGTTTCAAGCATGCATATTCATTTTTTAAAACATGTGAAGAAAGATCTCTTTCTTATAAAATTGCAAACTATAAGGGTTGAACTAGTGGATTTTCCCAAACATGGAAAAAAACTTTTGTGTTCATTTGTGGTGTGTGAATAAATTTTTTTTACTTACATTTGTTATTGCTTTAAATTCTTTTCATACATAAACTCTAAAATTATCATTTTGTTGTGATCTATTTGCCTTTTAACTCTTTTATTTGTTTTCGAGATGAAGGGAAAGTGAAAACTCAAGTTTTGATTTAATAAATAAATATATATCTAAAATAGAAATTCACATGGCAAAAATGTGGAAAGAGAAAATTCCAAAAAGTTTTAGTAATTTTAAGGGATTGTAAACGCTTATTAGTTTTTATGTATCAGGTTTTCCAATCGTCGGGAAAAGGGGGAGGCGGGGGATTTTGAACTGAGTGTTGACTCCCAATCCATAAGTCATTCCTTACAAAAATATAGCTCGTTACGCATGATAAATCACTTTACAATCATCTATGATCGTTAGGTCAACCTTTTGTAAATGGGAAAAATAACGGCTTGTTTGACTCGGGTAAATATCCCACCGCACATTGACTTGAGAATTTAATGTTATTCTCTTTAAAAGGTTTGGATCCATAGGTCATTTGCATCTTTAAGATGTTTCTAGCATATATATCCATTTTTTAAAACATGTGTAGAAAAATCTCTTTCTTATAAAATTTCAAGCTATTAGGGTTGAACTAGTGGAATTTCCCCAACTTTGATAATAAAAATTTTGTTGGCATTTGTGGTGTGGATAAATTTTATTTACTTAAATTTTTTAATGTTCTAAATTCTTTCACAAATAACTTCTAAAATTTTCATTTTGTTGTGATCAATTTTCCATTTATTTATTTTTTTGTTTACGAGATGAAGGGAAAGTGAAAAATCATGTTTTCATTTAAGAAAAAGTATACCTCTAAAATGGAAATAAAAAATGCAGAAATGTAGAGAGAGATAATTCCCAAAATTATCTGTAATTTTAGGGATTGTAAACTCTTTTTAGTTTTTATATATCAGGTTTTGCAATCATCGAGAAAAGGGGGAGGCACGGATTTTTAACTGAGTGTTGACTCCCAATCCATATGGCATTCCTTAAAAAAATATAGCCCGTTTCGCTTGGTAAATCACTTTACAATCACCTAAGATCGTTAGGTCAGCTTTTTGTAGGTTGGAAAATAATGGCTCTTTTGACTCGGGTAAATATCCCTCCGCACGTTGACTTGAGAATTTAATGTAATTCTCTTTAAAAGTTTCGGATCCATAGGTCATTTGAATCCTTAACATGTTTCAAGCATGCATATCCATTTTTTAAAACATGTGTAGAAAAATCTTTCCAATAAAATTCCATGTTATAAAGGTTGAACTAGTCGAATTTCCCAAACTTGTATAAAAAAACTTTTGTGTTCATTTGTTGTGTGTGAATAAATTTACTTTACTTACATTTGCTATTCCTTTAAATTACTTCCATACATGAACTCTAAAAGTTTCATTTTTTGTGATCTATTTGCCTTTTATATCTTTTTTTGTTTATGAGAAGAAGGGAAAGTGAAAACTAGAGTTTTGATTTAAGAAAAAAGTATATATCTAAAACTGAAATACACATTGAAAAAATGTAGAGAGAGATAATTCCAAAAAGTGTCTATAATTTTTAGGTATTGTAAACTCTTTTTAGTTTTTATATATCAGGTTATGCAAACGTCGAGAAAAGGGAGAGGTGGGGGCTTTTTAACTAAGTGTTGACTCCTAATTCATAAGTCAATCCTTACTAAAATATAACCCGTTACGCATGATAAATCACTTTATAATCATCTATGATCATTAGGTCAGCTTTTTGTAAGTGGGCAAAATAATGGCTTTTTCGACTCGGGTAAAAATCCCACCGCACGCTCACTAGATAATTTAATGTTATTATCTTTAAAAGGTTTGGATCCATAGGTCATTTGCATCTTTAACATGCTTCAAGCATGCATATCCATTTTTCAAAACAAGTGAAGAAAAATCTCTTTCTTATAAAATTCCAAGCTATAAGGGTTGAACTAGTGGAATTTCCCAAACATGGATTACAAAACTTTTGTGTTCATTTGTGGTGTGTCAATAAATTTTCTTTACTTACATTTGTTATTTCTTTAAATTTTTTCCATACATAAACTCTAAAATTTTCATTTTTTTGTGATCTATTTGCCTTCAATCTCTTTTTTTTGTTTACAAGATGAAGGGAAAGTGAAAACTCAAGTTTTGATTTAAGAAAAAAAGTATTCATCTAAAATGGAAATGCACAATGCACAAATGTTGAGAGAGATAATTCCAAATTTTTTTTTAATTTTTAGGGATTGTAAACTCTTTTTAGTTTTTACATATAAGGTTTTGCAATCGTCGGGAAAAGGGGGAGGCGGGGGATTTTTAACTGACTATTGACTCCCAATCCATAAGTCATTCCTGACTAAAATATAACTCGTTACGCGTGATAAATCACTTTACACTCATCTATGATCGTTAGATCAACTTTTTGTAAATGGGCAATATAACGGCTTGTTCGAATCGGGTAAATAACCCGCCACACATTCACTTGAGAATTAAATGTTATTCTCTTAAAAAGGTTTGGATCCATAGGTCATTTGCATCTTTAAGATATTTCAAGTATGCATATTTAGTTTTTTAAAAATCAGTAGAAAAATCTCTTTCTTATAAAATTCAAAGGTATTATGGTTAAACTAGTGAATTTCCCAAACTTGGATAACAAAAATGTTGTCTTCATTTGTGCCCTATGAATAAATTTTTTCTAACTTACATTTTTTATTTCTTTAAATTCTTTCCACACATAAACTCTAAAATTTTCATTTTGTTGTGATCTATTTTCCTTTTATCTCTTTTTTGGTTTACGAGATGAAGGGAAAGTAACAACTCATGTTTTGATTTAAGAAAAAGTATACGTCCAAAAAGAAATAGCACACTGCACAAATGTAGAGAGATAATTCCAAAAAGGGTCTGTAATTTTTAGGGATTGTAAACTCTTTTTAGTTTTTATTTATCAGGTTGTGCAATAGTCGGGAAATGGGGGAGCGGGGACTTTTAACTGAGTGTTGACTCCCAATCCATAAGTCATTCCTTATAAAAATATTGCCCGTTATGCATGATAAATAACTTTACAATTCTATGATTGTTAGGTCAGCTTTTTGTAAATGGGCAAAATAATGGCTTGTTTGACTCAGGTAAATATCCCACCGCACGTTCACTTGAGAATTTTGTGTTATTCTCTTTAAAAGGTTTCGATCGATTGGTCATTTGCATCTTTAAGATGTTTCAAGTATGCATATCCTTTTTTTAAAAAATGCGTAGAAAAATCTCTTTCATATAAAATTCTGAGCAATTTGGGTTGAACTAGTGGAATTTCCCAACTTTGTATAACAAAACCATTGTGTTCATTTGTGGTGTATGAATAAATTTTCTATACTTTCATTTTTTATATCTTTAAATTCTTTCCATATGTAAACTCTAAAATTTTCATTTTCTTGTGATGTATTTGCCTTTAATCTCTTTTTTTGTTCACGAGATGAAAGGAAAGTGAAAACTCATGTTTTGATTTAAGAAAAAAGTATACATCAAAAATGGAAATGCACAATGCACAAATTTTGAGAGAGATAATTCCAAAAAGTGTCTATAACTTTTAGGGATTGTAAACTCTTTTTAGTTTTTATATATCTGATTTTGTAAATGTCGGGAAAAGGGGGAGTCAGGGGATTTTTAACTGAGTGTTAACTCCCAATCCCTAAGTCTTTGGTGACAAAAATATATCCCGTTACGCATCATAAATCACTTTACAATCATCTATGATCGTTAGGTCAGCTTTTTGTAAATTGGCAAAATAATGGCTTGTTTGACTCGGGTAAATATCGCAACGCACGTTCACTTGAGAATTTAATATTATTCTCTTTGAAAGGTTTGGATCCATAGGTCATTTGCATCTTTAAGATGTTTCAAGCATGCATATCCATTTTTTAAAACAGGTGTAGAAATATCTCTTTGTTATAAAATTTGCAACCTATTTGGGGTGAACTAGTGGAATTTCCCAAACTTCGATAACAAATTTTTTTTGTTCATTTGTGGTGTGTGAATAAATTTTCTTTACTTACATTTGTCATTGCTTAAAATTCTTTCCATACATAAACTCTGGAATTTTCATTTTTTTGTGATCTATTTTCCTTTTGCCTCTTATTTCATTTATGAGATGAAGGGAAAGTGAAAACTCAAGTTTTTATTTAAGAAAAAAGTAAAAATAGAAAATGGAAATGAAAAATGCAAAAATGTAGAGAGAGATAATTCCAAATTACAATCTTTTTAGTTTTTATATATCAGTTTCTGCAATCGTTGGGAAAAGGGGGAGGCAGGGGATTTTTAACTGAGTCTTGACTCCCAATCCATAAGACATTCCTTAAAAAACTATAGCCCGTTACACATGATAAAACACTTTACAATCATCTATGATCGTTAGGTCAACTTTTTGTATGTGGGCAAAATAATGGCTTGTTTGACTCGGGTAAATATCCCACCGCACGTTCACTTGAGAATTTAATGCTATTCACTATAAAAGGTTTGGATCCGTAGGTGATTTGCATCTTTAACATGTTTCAAACATGCATATCCAATTTTTTAAAACATGTGAAGAAAAATCTCTTTCTTTTAAAATTCTAGCTATTAGGGTTGAACTAGTGGAATTTCTCAAACTTGGATAACAAAACTTTTGTGTTCAGTAGTGGTGTGTGAATAAATTTTCTTTACTTACATTTGTTATTGCTTTAAATTCTTTCCGTATAAACTCTAAAATTATCATTTTAATGTGATCTATTTGCCTTTTATCTCTTTTTTTATTTATGAGATGAAGGGAAAGTGAAAACTGAAGTTTTGATTTAAGAAAAAAGTATACATCTAAAATTGAAATGCACAATGCACAAATGTTGAGAGAGATAATTCCAAAAAGTGTCTGTAATTTTTATGGATTGTAAACTCTTTTTAGTTTTTATATACCAGCTTTTGCAAATGTCGAGAAAACGGGAGGGGGGGGCTGGGGATTTTTAACTGATTGTTAATTTCCAATCCCTATGTCATTGCTGACAAATATATATCCTGTTACGCATGATAAATCACTTTACAGTCATCTATGATCGTTAGGTCAGCTTTTTGTACATTGGCAAAATAATGTCTTGTTTGACTCAGGTAAATATCCCAATGCACATTCACTTGAGAATTTAATGTTATTATCTTTTAAAGGTTTGGATACATAGGTCATTTGCATCTTTAAGATGTTTCAAGCATGCATATCCATTTTTTAAAACAGGTGTAGAAATATCTCCTTCTTATAAAATTCCAACCTATTTGGGTTGAACTAGTGGAATTTCCCAAACTTGGATAACAAAAATTTTGTGTTCATTTGTGGTGTGTGAATAAATTTTCCTTACTTACATTTTTCATTGCTTAAAATTATTTCCATACATAAACTCTAAAATTTTCATTTTTTTGTGATCTATTTTCCTTTTATCTCTTTTTTTATTTACAATATGAAGGGAAAGTGAAAACTCAAGTTTTGATTTAAGAAAAAAGTATACTTAGAAAATGGAAATGAAAAATGCAAAAATGTAGAGAGAGATAATTCCAAATAGTGTCTGTAATTTTTAGGGATTTTAAACTCTTTTTAGTTTTTAAATATCAGGTTTTGCAATCGTCGGGAAAAGAGGGAGGCATGGGATTTTTAACCGAGTCTTGACTCCCAATCCATAAGTCATTCTTTAAAAAACTATAACCCGTTACACATGATAAATCACTTTACAATCATCTATGATTTTTAGGACAACTTTTTGTATGTGGGCAAAATAATGGCTTGTTTGACTCGGGAAAATATCCCACTGCACGTTCAGTTGAGAATTTAATGCTATTCACTTTAAAACGTTTGGATCCGTAGGTGATTTGCATCTTTAACATGTTTCAAGTATGCATATCCAATTTTTTAAAACATGTGTAGAAAAATCTCTTTCTTTTAAAATTCTAGCTATTAGGGTTGAACTAGTGGAATTTCCCAAACTTGAATAACAAAACTTTTGTGTTCATTAGTGGTGTGTGAATAAATTTTCTTTACTTACATTTTTTATTTATTTAAATTCTTTCCATATATAAACTCTAAAATTATCATTTTTATGTGATCTATTTGCCTTTTATCTCTTTTTTTGTTTATGAGATGAAGGGAATGTGAAAACTGAAGTTTTAATTTAAGAAAAAAGTATACATCTAAAATGGAAATGCAGAATGCACAAATGTAGAGAGAGATAATTCCAAAAAGTGTCTGTAATTTTTAGGGATTGTAAACTCTTTTTAGTTTTTATATATCAGGTTGTGTAATCGTCGGGAAATGGTTAAGGTGGGGGACTTTTAACTGAGTTTTTACTCCCAATCCATAAGCAATCCTTACAACAATATAGCCCTTTAGGCATGATAAATCACTTTACAATCTTCTATGATCGTTAGGTCACCTTTTTGTAAGTGGGAAAAATAATGGCTTCTTTGCCTCGGGTAAATATCCCACCGAACATTCACTTGAGAATTTAATGTTGTTCTCTTTAAAAGGTTTGGATCCATAGGTCATTTGCATCTTCATCATGTTTCAAGCATGCATATCCATTTTTTAAAACATGTGTAGAAAAATCTCTTTCTTAAAAAATTCCAGGCTTTTAGGGTTGAACAAATGGAATTTCCCAAAATTGGATAAAATCCTTTTGTGTTCATTTTTGGTGTGTGAATAAATTTTCTTTACTTACATTTGTTATTGATTTAATTTTTTCCATACATAAACTCTAAAATTTTCCACTATTTGCCTTTAATCTCTTTTTTTGTTTACGAATGAAGGGAAAGTCAAAACTCAAGTTTTTATTTAAGAAAAAAGTGTACATCTAAAAGGGAAATGCTCAATGCACAAATGTAGAAAGATTTAATTCCAAAAAGTGTCTGCAATTTTTAGGAATTGTAAAGTCTTTTTAGTTTTTATATAACAGGTTTTGCAAATGTCGGGAAAAGGGGGAGGCAGGGATTTTTAATTGAGTGTTAACTCCCAATCACTATGTCATTGCTTACAAATATATATCCCGTTACGCATGATAAATCACTTTACAATCATCTATCATCGTTAGGTCAACTTTTTGTAAATGGGCAAAATAATGGCTGGTTTGAATCTTATTCTCTTTAAAAGGTTTTGATCCATAGGTCATTTGTGTCCTTAACATGTTTCAAGCATGCATGTCCATTTTTTTAAAAATTTGTAGAAAAATCACTTTCTTTTAAAATTCCAAGTTATTAGGGTTGAACTAGTGGAATTTCCCAAACTAGGATAACAAATTTTTTTTGTTCATATGTGGTTTGTGAATAAATTTTGTATACTTAAATTTGTTATTGCTTTAAATTCTTTCCATACATAAACTCTAAAGTTTTCATTTTGATGAGATCAATTTCCCTTTTATCTCTTTTATTGTTTACGTAATGAAGGGAAAGTGAAAACTCAAGTTTTGATTTAAGAAAAAAGTATACATCTAAAATGGAAATGCACAATGCACAAATGTAGAGAGAGGTAATTCCGAAAAGAGTCCGTAATTTTTTGGGATTGAAAAGTCTTTTTAGTTTTTATATATCAGGCTTTGTAATCATCGAGAAAGGAGGCTTGGATTTTTAACCAAGTGTTGACTCCCAATCCATAAGTCATTCCTTACAAAAATATAGTCTATTTCGCATGATAAATTACTTTACAATCATCTATGATCGTTAGGTCAGCTTTTTGAAAGTGGGCAAAATAATGGCTTGTTTGACTCGGGTGAATATCCCTCCACACATTCATTTGAGAATTTAATGTTATTGTCTTTAAAAGGTTCGTATCCATAGGTCATTTGAATATTTAACATGTTTCAAGCATGCATATCCCTTTTTTAAAACTTGTGTAGAAAAATCTTTCTTATAAAATTCCATGCTATAAGGGTTGAACTAGTGGAAATTCCCAAACTTGGATAACAAAACTTTTGTGTTCATTTGTTGTGTGTGAATAAATTTTCTTTACTTACATTTGTTATTGCTTTATATTCTTTCCATACATAAACTCTAAAATTTTCATTTTGTTGTGATCTATTTGCCTTTTATTTCTTTTTTTCTTTTCGAGATGACGGGATAGT
Organism: Aristolochia californica; assembly: GCF_029961685.1. Taxonomy (NCBI): domain Eukaryota; kingdom Viridiplantae; phylum Streptophyta; class Magnoliopsida; order Piperales; family Aristolochiaceae; genus Aristolochia; species Aristolochia californica. The sequence continues at coordinate 28,407,237 of NW_027182103.1, read as the reverse complement.
CAAAACTCAAGTTTTGATTTAAGAAAAAAGTATACATCTAAAATGAAAATGCACAATGCACAAATGTAGAGAGAGATAATTCAAAAAGTGTCTGTAATTTTTAGGGATTGTAAACTATTTTTAGTTTTCATATAACTGGTGTTGCAATCGTCGGGAAAAGTGGGAGGTGGGGGATTTTTAACTGAGTGTTGACTCCCAATCCATAAGTCATTCCTTACAAAAAAATATAGCTCGTTATCCATGATAAATCACTTTAAAATCATCTATTATTGTTAGGACAACTTTTTTTAAGTGGGCAAAATAATGGCTTGTTTGACTCAGGTAAATATCCCACCGCACGTTCACTTGAGAATTTAATGTTATTCTCTTTAAAAGGTTTGGATCCATAGGTCATATTCATCTTTATCATGTTTCAAGCATGCATATCCATTTTTTAAAACATGTGTAGAAAAATCTCTTTCTTAAAAAATTCCAAGCTATTAGAGTTGAACTAGTGGAATTTCCCAAACTTGGATAAAAAAAATTTAGAGTTCATTTGTTGTGTGTGAAAAATTTTCTTTACTTACATTTGTTATTGCTTTATATTGTTTCCATACATAAACACTAAAATTTTCATTTAGTTGTGACCTATTTGCCTTTTATCTCTTTTTTTGTTTACAAGATGAAGGGAAAGTGAAAACTCAATTTTTAATTTAAGAAAAAAGCGTACATCTAAAAAGGAAATGCACAATTCACAAATGTAGAGAGAAAATTCCAAAAAGTGTCTGTAATTTTTGGGGATTGTAAACTCTTTTTAGTTTTTATATATCAAGTTGTGCAATCGTTAGAAAATGGGGGAGGTGGGGGATTTTTTAACTGTGTGTTGACTCCTAATCTATAAGTCATTCCTAATAAAAATATAGCCCATTATGCATGATAAATCACTTTACAATTCTATGATCGTGAGGTCAACTTTCTGTAAATGGGAAAAATTATGGCTTGTTTGACTCAGGTAAATATCCCACCGCACACTCACTCGACAATTTAATGTTATCTTTAAAAGGTTTGGATCCATAGGTCATTTGCATCTTTAACTTGTTTCAAGCATGCGTATCCATTTTTTAAAACATGTGTAGAAAAATCTCATTCTTATAAAATTCAGAGCTATTAGGGTTGAACTAGTGGAATTTCCCAAAGTTGGATAACAAAAATTTTGTGTTCATTTGTGGTGCGTGAATAAATTTTCTTTACTTACATTTGTCATTGCTCAAAATTATTTCATACATAAACTCTAAAATTTTTATTTTGTTGTGATCTATTTGCCTTTAATCTCTTTTTTTGTTTACAAGATGAAGGGAAAGTGAAAACTCAAGTTTTTACTTAAGAAAAAAGTATATATCTAAAATTGAAATGAACAATGCACAAATGTTGAGAGACATAATTCCAAAAATTGTATGTAATTTTTAGGGATTGTAAACTCTTTTTAGTTTTTACATATGAGGTTTTGAACTCATAGGGAAATGGGTGAACCGGGGGATTTTTAACTGAGTGTTGACACCCATTGCATAAGTCATTCCTTACAAAAATAGAGCCCGTTAGGCATGATAAATCACATTACAATCATCTATGATCGTTAGGTCAGCTTTTTTTGAATGGGCAAAATAATGGCTTATTTGACTGGGGTAAATATCCCATCGGACGTTCACTTGAGAATTTAATGTTGCTTTCTTTAAAAGGTTTGGATCCATAGGTCATTTGTATCTTTAACATGTTTCAAGCATGCATATCCATTTTTTAAAACATGTGTAGAAAAATCTCTTTCTTATAAAATTCCAAGCTATTAGGGTTGAACAAGTGGAATTTTCCAAACTTGGATAAAATAACTTTTGTGTTCATTTGTGGTGTGTGAATAAATTTTCTTTACTTAAATTTGTTATTGCTTTAAATTGTATCCATACATAAACTCTAAAATTTTCCACTATTTGCCTTTTATCTCTTTTTTTGTTTACGAGATGGAGGGAAAGTGAAAACTCAAGTTTTTATTTAAGAAAAAATTATACGTCTAAAATGGAAATGCACAATGCAAAAATGTTGAAAGATTTATTTTCAAAAAGTGTTTGTATGTTTTAGGGATTTTAAACTCTTTTTAGTTATTATATATCAAGTTTTGCAAATGTCGAGAAAAGTGGGAGGGGGGATTTTTAACTGAGTGTTAACTCCCAATCCCTAAGTCATTGTTTACAAAAATATATCGCCTTACGCATGATAAATCACTTTACGATCATCTATGATCGTTAGGTCAGGTTTTTGTAAATAAGCAAAATAATGGCTTGTTTGACTCGGGTAAATATACCACCGCATGTTCACTTAGCAATTTAATGTTATTCTCTTTAAAAGGTTTGGATCCATAGGTCATTTGCATATTTAACATGTTTCAAGCATGCAGATCAAATTTTTAAAACATGTGTAGAAAAATCTCTTTCTTATAAAAGTCCAAGCTATTAGAGTTAAACTAGTGGAATTTCCCAAACTTGGATAACAAAAATTTTTTGTTCATTTGTGGTGTGTGAATAAATTTTCTTTACTTACATTTTTTATTGCTTTAAATTCTTTTCATACATAAACTCTAAAATTTTCATTTTGTTGTGATCTATATGCCTTTTATCTCTTTTTTTGTTTATGAGATGAAGGGCAAGTGAAAACTCAAGTTATGATTTAACAAAAAAGTATACATCTAAAATTGAAATGCACAATGCACAAATGTAGAGAGAGATAATTCTGAAAAACATCTGTAATTTTAAGGGATTGTAAACTCTTTTTAGTTTTTATATATCTGGTTTTGCTATCGTCAAGAAAAGGGGGAGGCGGGGATTTTGAACTAAATGTTGACTGCCCATCCATAAGTCATTCCGCCCGTTTCGCATGATAAATCACTTTACAATCATCTATGATCGGTTGGTCAACTTTTTGTAAGTGGGCAAAATAATTGCTTCTTGACTTGGGTAAATATCCCACCGCACGTTTACTTGAGAATTTAATGTTATTCTCTTTAAAAGGATAGGATCCATAGGTCATTATGCATCATTAACATGTTTCAAACAGGCATAACCATTTTTTAAAACATGTGAACAAAATTCTTCCTTATAAAATTTCAAGCTATTAGGGTTGAACTAGTCGAATTTCCCAAACTTGGATAACAAAACTTGTGTTCATTTTTTATATATGAATAAATTATCTTTACTTACATTTGCCATTGCTTTAAATTCTTTCCATACATAAACTCTAAAATTTTCATTTTGTTGTGATCTATTTGCCATTTATCTCTTTTTTTGTTTACGAGATGAAGGGAAAGTGAAAACTCAAGTTTTTATTAAAGAAAAAAATATACGTCTGAAATGGAAATGCACAATGTACAAATGTAGAGAGATTTATTTTCAATAAGTGTTTGTATGTTTAAGGGATTTTAAACTATTTTTAGTTTTTATATATCAAGTTTTGCAAATGTCGAGAAAAAGGGAGGGGGGGGGGAGGTTTGATCTGAGTGTTAACTCCCAATCCCTAAGTCATTTCTTAAAAAAATATATCCCCTTACGCATGATAAATCACTTTATTATCATCTATGATCGTTAGGTCAAGTTTTTGTAAATGGGCAAAATAATGGCTTGTTTGACTCGGGTAAATATCCCACTGCATGTCACTTGAGAATTTAATGTTATTCTCTTTCAAAGGTTTGGATCCATAGGTCATTTGAATATTTAACATGTTTCAAGCATGCCTATCCATTTTGTAAAACATGTGTAGAAAAATCTCTTTCTTATAAAAGTCCAAGCAATTAGGGTTGAACTAGTGGAATTTCGAAAACATGGATAACAAAAATTTTGTGTTCATTTGTGGTGTGTGAATAAATTTTCTTTACTTACATTTTTTATTGCTTTAAATTCTTTTCACACATAAACTCTAAAATTTTCATTTTTTTGTGATCTATTTGCCTTTTATCTCTTTTTTTTTTTTACTAGATGAAGGGAAAGTGAAAACTCAAGTTTTGATTTAAGAAAAAAGTATACATCTAAAATGAAAATTCACAATGCACAAATGTAGAGAGATAATTCCAAAAAGTGTCTATAATTTTAACGGATTTTAAACTCTTTTTAGTTTTTTTATATCAGGTTTTACAAATGTCGGGAAAAGGGGGAGGCGGGGGATTTTTACTTGAGTGTTGACTACCAATCCCTAAGTCATAGCTTAAAATTTATTTTCATTCTCTTTAAAAGGCATGGTTCCATAAGTCATTTGCATCTTTAACATGTTTGAAGCAAGCATATCCATTTTTTAAAACATGTGTTGAAAAATCTCTTTCTTTTAAAATTCCAAGCTATTAGGGTTGAACTATTGGAATTTCCCAAACTTGGATAACAAAAATTTGTGTTCATTTGTAGTGTGTGAATAAATTTTCTTTACTTACATTTGTTATTGCTTTAAATACTCTCAATACATAAACTCTAAAATTTTTATTTGTTGTGATCAATTTGCCTTTAATCGCTTTTTTTGTTTACGAGATGAAGGAAAAGTGAAAACTCAAGTTATGATTTAAGAAAAAAATATACATCTAAAATGGAAATGCACATTGCACAAATGTAGAGAGATATAATTCCAATAAGTTTCTGTAATTTTTAAGTATTGTTAACTCTTTTTAGTTTTAATATATCATGTTGTGCAATCGTCTGGAAAAGGGGGAGGCAGGGGATTTTTAATTGAGTGTTGACTCCTAATCCATAACTCATTCCTTACAAAAATATAGCCCGTTATGCATGATAAATCACTTTACAATCATCTAAGATCTTTAGGTCATCCTTTTCTAGGTGGCCAAAATAATGGCTTGTTTGATACGGGTAAATATCCCACCTTACCTTCACTTGAGAATTTAATGTTATTCTCTTTAAAATGTTTGGATCCATAGGTCATTTGCATCTTTAAGATGTTTCAAGCATGCATACCCATTTTTTAAAACATGTGAAGAAAAATCTCTTTATTATAAAATTTCAAGCTATAAGGGTTGAACCAGTGGAATTCCCCAAACATGGATAACAAAAGTTTAGAGTTCATTTTTTGTGTGTGAATAAATTTTATTTACTTACATTTGTTATTGCTTTAAATTCTTTCCATACTTAAACTCTAAAATTTTCATTTAGTTGTGAAATATTTGCCTTTCATCTCTTTTTTTGTTTACGAGATGAAGGGAAAGTGAAAACTCAAGTTTTGATTTAAGAAAAAAGTATACATCTAAAAATGAAATGCACAATGCACAAATGTCAAGAGATAATTCAGAAAAAGTGTCTGTAATTTTTAGGGATTGTAAACACTTTTTAGTTTTTATATATCAGGTTGTACAATCGTCGGGAAATGGGGGAGGCGAGGGACTTTTAACTGATTGTCAACTCCAAATCCATAAGTCATTCCTTATAAAAATATAGCCCGTTACACATGATAAATCACTTTACAATTCTATGATCGTTAGGTCAGCTTTTTGTAAATGGGCAAAATGTTGGCTTGTTTGACTTGGGTAAATATCCCACCGCACATTCACTTGAGAATTTAATGTTATTCTCTTTAAAATGTTTGGATCCATAAGTCATTTGCATCTTTAAGATGTTTTAAGTATGCATATCCATTTTTTTAAACTTGTGTAGAAAAATCTCTTTCTTATAAAATTCAAAGCTGTTAGGGTTGAACTAGTGGAATTTCCCAAAATTGGATAACAAAACCTTTGTGTTAATCTGAGGTGTGTGAATAAATTTTCTTTACTTTCATTCTTTATTGCTTTAAATTATTTCCGTACATAAATTCTAAAATTTTCATTTTGTTGTGATGTATTTGCCTTTAATATGTTTTTTTGTTTATGAGATGAAGGGAAAGTAAAAATTGAAGTTTTGATTTAAGAAAAAAGTCTACATCTAAAATGGAAATGCACATTGCACAAATGTTGAGAGAGACAATTCCAAAAAATTTCTGTAATTTTTAGGGATTGTAAACTCTTATTAGTTTTTATTATTAGGTTTTGCAACTGTCGAGAAAAGGAGGTGGTGGGGGATTTTTAACTGAGTGTTGACTCCTAGTCCATAATTCATTCCTGAAAAAAAAATATAGCCCGTTAGGCATGATAAATCACCTTACAATCATCTATGATCGTTAGGTCAACTTTTTGTAAATGGGCAAAATAATGGCTTGTTTGACTCGGGTAAATATCACACCGGACGTTTACTTCAGAATTTAATGTTGCTCTCTTTGAAAGGTTTGGATCCATAGGTCATTTGCATCTTTAACATGTTTCAAGCATGCATATCCATTTTTTAAAAGAATCTCTTTTTTAATAAAATTCCAAGCTATTTGGGTTGAACAAGTGGAATTTCCCAAACTTGCATAACAAAACTTTCGTCTTCATTTGTGGTGCGTGAATAAATTTTCTTGACTTAAATTTGTTATTGCTTTAAATTTTTTCCATACATAAACTCTAAAATTGTCCACTATTTGCTTTTTAGCTCTTTTTTTGTTTACGAGATGAAGGGAAAGTGAAAACTCAAGTTTTTATTGAAGAAAAAAGTATACATCTAAAATGAAAATGCACAATGCACAAATGTAGAGAGATTTAATTCCAAAAAGTGTCTATAATTTTTAGGGTTTGTAAACTCTTTTTAGTTTTTATATATCAAGTTTTTCAAATGTCGGGAAAAGGGGGAGGCAGGGATTTTTAACAGAGTGTTAACTCCCAATCCCTAAGTCGTTGCTTACATAAATATATCCTGTTACACATGATAAATCACTTTACAATCATCCATGATCGTAAGGTCAGCTTTTTGTAAATGGGCAAAATAATGGCTTGTTTGAATCAGGTAAATATCCCATCGGACGTTCACTTGAGAATTTAATGTTGCTTTCTTCGAAAGGTTTGGATCCAGACATTATTTGCATCTTTAACTTGTTTCAAGCTTGCAAATCCGTGTTTTAAAACATATGTAGAAAAATCTCTTTCTTATAAAATTCCAAGCTTTTAGGGTTGAACTAGTGGAATTTTCCAAACTTGGATAATAAAAAATTTGTGTTCATTTGTGGTGTGTAAATAAATTTTATTTACTTAAATTTTTTATTTCTCTAAATTCTTTCCACACATAAACTCTAAAATTTTCATTTTGTTGTGATCTATATTCCATTAATCTCTTTTTTTGTTAACGAGAGGAAGTGAAAGTGAAAACTCAAGTTTTGATTTGAGAAAAAAGTATACATCTAAAATTGAAATGTAAAATGCAGAAATGTAGAGAGAGAGAATTCAAAAAATTGTCTGTAATTTTTATGGATTGAAAAATCTATATAGTTTTTATATATCAGGTTTTACAATTGTCGGGAAAAGGGGGAGGAAGGGGATTTTTAACTGAGTGTTCACGCCCAATCCATAAGTCGTTTCTTAAAAAAAATATAGCCCATTACGCATGATAAATCACTTTACAATCATCTATGATTGTTAGGTAAGCATTTTATAAGTGTGCAAAATAATGGCTTATTTGACTCGGGAAAACATCCCACCGCACATTCACTTGAGACTTTAAAGTTATTCTCTTTAAAAGGTTTGGATATATAGGTCATTTGAATTTTTAAAATGTTTGGAGCATGCATATCCATTTTTTAAAGCATGTGTAAAAAAATCTCTTTCTTATAAAATTCCAAGCTATTAAGGTTGAACTAATCGAATTTCCCAAACTTGGATAACAAAAATTTTGTGTTCATTTGTGGTGTGTGAATAAATTTTCTTTGCTTACATTTGTTATTGTTTTAAATTCTTTACATACATAAACTCTAAAATTTTCATTCTGTTGTGATCTATTTTCCTTTATCTCATTTTTTTGTTTACGAGATGAAGGAAAAGTGATAACTCTAGTTTTGAATTAAGAAAAAAGTATACATCTAAAATGGAAATACACAATGCACAAATGTAGAGAGAGAAAATGCCAAAAACTTTCTGTAATTTTTAGGGATTGAAAAATCCTTTTAGTTTTTATATATCAGGTTTTGCAATCGTCGGGAAAAGGGGGAGGCGGAGGATTTTTAACTTAATGTGTACTCCCAATCCATAAGTCATTCCTTACAAAATTATAGCCCGTTACGCATGATAAATCAGTTTACAATCATATATGATCGTTAGGTCAGCTTTTTGTTAGTGGACAAAATAATGTCTTGTTTGACTCGGGTAAAAGTCCCACCACACGTTCACTTGAGAATTTAATGTTATTCTCTTTTAAATTTTTGGATCAATAGGTCAGTTTCATCTTTAACATGTTTCAAGCAGGCATATCAATTTTTTAAATTATGTGAAGAAAAATCTCTTTCTTATAAAATTCCAAGCTATTAGGGTTGAACTAGTGGAATTTCCCAAACTTGGATAACAAAACTTTTGTGCTGATTTTTGGTGTGTGAATAAATTTTCATTACTGACATTTGTTATTGCTTTAACTTCTTTCAATACATAAACTCTAAAAATTTTATTTTGTTGTGATCTATTTGCTTTTTATCTCTTTTTTTTGTTTACGAGAGGTAGGGAAAGGGAAAACTCAAGTTTTGATTTAAGAAAAAAGTATACATATAAAATGGAAATGCTCAATATACAAATATAGAGAGAGATAATACCAAAAAGTATCTGTAATTTTTAGGAATTGTAAACTCTTTTTAGTTTTTATATATCAGGTTGTGCAATCGTCAGGAAAATGGGGAGGCGGGGGATTTTCAACTGAGTGTTGACTCCAAATTCATAAGTCATTCCTTGCTAAAATATAGCTCGTTACACATGATAAATCACTTTACAATCATCTATGATCGTTAGGTTAGCTTTTTGTAAGTGGTTAAAATAATGGCTTGTAAGACTTGGGTAAGTATCCCACCGCACATTCACTTGGGAATTTAATGTTATTCTCTTCAAAAGGTTTGGAGCCCTAGGTCATTTCCTTCTTTAACAAGTTTCAAGCATGCATATCTATTTTTTTAAAACATATGTGGAAAACTCTCTTTTTTTATAAAATTTTGAGCTATTAGGGTTGAACAAGTGGTATTTCCCAAACTTGGATAACAAAACTTTTGTGTTCATTTGTGGTGTGTGAATAAATTTTATTTAGTTACATTTTTTATTACTTTAAATTATTTCCACACATAAACTCTAAAATATTCATTTTGTTGTGATCTATTTGCCTTTTACCTCTGTTTTTTTTTACGAGATGAAGGGAAAGTGAAAACTCACGTTTTGATTTAAGAAAAAAGTATACATCTAAAATGAAAATGCACAATGCACAAATGTAGAGAGATAACTCCAAAAAGTGTCTATAATTTTTTGGAATTTTAAACTCTTTTTTGTTTTTATATGTCAGGTTTTGCAATCGTCAAGAAAAGGGGGAGACGGGAGATTTTTAACGGAGTGTGGACTCCCAATCCATAAATGATTCCTTACAAAAATATAGCCCGTTACGCTTGATAAATCACTTTATTATCATTTATAATCGTTAGGTCAGCTTTTTGTCAGTGGGCAAAAGAATTGCTTGTTTGACTCTGGTAAATATCCCACCGCACGTTCGCTCGAGAATTTAATGTTATTCTCTTTAAAAGGTTTGGATCCATAGGTCATTTGTATCTTTAACATGTTTAAGGGATGCATATCAATTTTTTAAAACTTGTGTAGAAAAATCTCTTTCTTATAAAATTCCAAGCTATTAGGGTTGATCTAGTGGAATTTCCAAAACTTGGATAACAAAACCTTTGTGTTCAGTTTAGGTGTGTGAATAAATTTTGTTTACTTACATATGTTATTGCTTAAAATTCTTTCGATACATAAACTCTAAAATTTTTATTATGTTGTGATCTATTTTCCTTTAATCTCTTTTTTTGTTTACGAAATGAAGGGAAACTGAAAACTCATGTTTCGATTTAAGGAAAAATTATACATATAAAAAGGAAATGCACAATGCACAAATGTAGCGAGAGATAATTCCAAAAAGTTTTTGTAATTTTTAGGGATTGTAAACTCTTTGTAGTTTTTACATATCAGATTCTGCAATCGTCAGGAAAAGTGGGACGCTGGGGATTTTTAACTGAGTGTTGAATCCCAATCCATAAGTCATTCCTTAATAAAATATACCCTGCTACGCAAGATCAATCACTTTACAATCATATGCGATCGTTAGCTCAGATTTTTGTAAATGTCCAAAATAATGTCTTGTTTGACTCGGGTAAATATCCCACCGCATGTTCACTTGGGAATTTAATGTTACACTCTTTAAAAGGTTTGGATCCATAGGTCATTTGAATTTTTAACATGTTTCAAGCATGCATATCTATTTTTTAAAACATGTGTGGACAAATCTCTTTCTTATAAAATTCCGAGCTATTAGGGTTGAACTAGTGGAATTTCCCAAACTTGGATAACAAAACTTTTGTGTTCATTTGTGGCGTGTGAATAAATTTTTTTTACTTACAATTGTTATTGCTTTAAATTTCTTCCATACATAAACTCTAAAATTTTCATTTTGTTGTGATCTATTTTCCTTTCATCCCTTTTTTTGTTTACGAGATGAAGGGAAAGTGAAAACTCAAGTTTTTATTTAAGAAAAAAGTATACATCTAAAATGGAGGTGCACAATGCACAATTTTAGAGACGGATAATTCAAAAAAGTGTCTATAATTTTTAGGGATTGTAAAATATTTTATTTTTTATAAATCATGTTCTACTATCGTCGGGAAAAGGGGGAGGCGAGGGATTTTTAACTGTGTGTTGACTCCCAATCCATAAGACATTCCTTACCAAAATATATCTTGTTATGCATGATAAATATCTTCACAATCATCTATGATCGTTAGGTCATCTTTATGTAAATGGGCAAAAATAATGGCATGTTTGACTCGGGTAAATATCCCACCGCACATTCACTGAGGAATTTAATGTTACTCTCTCTAAAAGGTTTGATCCATAGGTCATTTGCATCTTTAACATGTTTCAAGCATGCATATTTTAAAACATGTGTACAAAAATCTCTTTCTTAAAAATTTTGAGTTATTAGGGTTGAACTAGTGGAATTTCCCAAACTTGGATAACCAAACTTTTGTGTTCATTTGTTGTGTGTGAATAAATTTTCTTTACTTACATTTGTTATTGCTTTAAATTCTTTCGATACATAAACTCTAAATTTTTAATTTTGTTGAGATCTATTTGCCTTTTATCTCTTTTTCTGTTTACTAGATGAAAGAAATGGGAAAACTCAACTTTTTATTTAAGAAAAAAGTACACATCTAAAATGGAAGTGCACAATGCATAAATGTAGAGAGAGATAATTCCAAAAAGTTTCTACAATTTTTAGAGATTCTAAACTCTTTTTAGTTTTTATATATCAGGTTCTGCAATCGTCTGGAAAAGGAGGAGGCGGGATATTTTTAACTAAGTGTTGACTCCCAATCCGTAAGTCATTCCTTTCAAAAATACAGCCCGTTACGCATGATAAATCACTTTACAACCGTCTATGATCGTGAGGACAACTTTTTGTAAATGGGCAAAATAATGGCTTGTTAGACTCAAGTAAATATCCCACCACATGTTCACTTGGGAAATTAATGTTATTCTCTTCAAAAGGTTTGGATCCATAGGTCATTTGCATCTTTAACATGTTTCAAGACTACATATCCATTTTTTAAAACATGTGTAGAAAAATCTCCTTCTTATGATATTCCGAGCTATTAGGGAAGAACTAGTGGAATTTACCAAACTTGGATAACAACAATTTTGTGTTCATTTGTCGTGTGTGAATAAATTTTCTTTACTTGTAATTGTTATTGCTTTAAATTCATTCCATACATAAACTCTAAAATTTTTATTTTGTTGGGAAAGTAAAAACTCAAGTTTTGATTTATGAAAAAAGTATACATTTAAAATTGAAATGCACAATACACAAATGTAAAGAGAGATGATTCCAAAAAGTGTCTATAATTTTTCAGGATTCTAAACTCTTTTTAGTTCTTATATATCAGGTTGTGCAATCGTCGTAAAAAGGGAGAGGCTGGGGATTTTTGACTTGGTGTTGACTTCATTTCCATAAGTCATTCATTACAAAAATACTTCCTGTTACGCATGATAAATCACTTTACAAACATCTATGATCATTAGGTCAGTATTTTGTAACTGGGCAAAATATAGGCTTTTTTGACTCGGGTAAATATCCCACCGCACGTTCACTTGGGAATTTAATGTTAATCTATTTAAGAAGTTCGGATCCATAGGTCACTAGCATCTTTAACATGTTTCAAGCATGCATATCGCTTTTTTAAAACAAGTGTAGAAAAATCTCTTTCTTAAAAAATTCCGACCTATTAGGGTTGAACTAGTGGAATTTCCCAAACTTGGATAACAAAAATTTTGTACTTATTTGTGGTGTGTGAATAAATTTTTTTTACTTATATTTTTTATTGTTTTAAATTCTTTCCATACTTAAATTCTTAAATTTTCATTTTGTTGCGATCTATCTGCCTTTTATAGCTTTTTTTTTTACAAGATGAAGGGAAAGTGAAAAGTCAAGTTTTTATTTAAGAAAAAAGTATACATCTAAAATGGAAATGCACAATGGACAAATATAGAGAGGGATAATTCCAAAAAGTGGCTGCAATTTTTAGGGATTGTAAACTCTTTTTAGTTTTTATATATCAGGTTCTGCAATCGACGGGAAAATGGGGAAGTGAGGGACTTTTAACTCAGGGTTGACTCCCAATCCGTAAGTCATTCCTTACAAAAATATGGTCCGTTACGCATGATAAAGCACTTTACAATCATCTATGATCCTTAAATCAGCTTTCTGTAAATGGGCAAAATAATGGCTTGTTTGACTCAGGTAATTATACCACCGCACGTTCACTTAGGAATTTAATGTTATTGTCTTTAAAAGGTTTGAATCTATAGGTCATTTGCATATTTAACATGCTTCATGCATGCGTATCCATTTTTTAAAATATGTGTAGAAAGATCTATTTCTTATAAAATTTTGAGCTATTTGGGTTGAACTAGTGGAATTTCCTAAACTTGGATAACAAAACTTTTGTGTTCATTTGTGGTGTGTCAATAATTTTTTTTTACTTACATTTTTTATTTCATAAATTTTTTCCAAACATAAACTCTAAAATTTTCATTTTGTTGTGATCTATTTGCCTTTTATCTCTTTTTTTGTTTACGAGATGATGGGAAAGTAAAAACTCAGGTTTTCATTTAAGAAAAAAGTATACAACTAGAATTTTAATGCACAATGCACAAATGTAGAGAGAGATAATTCAGAGAAGTGTCTGTAATTTTTAGGGATTGAAAACTATTTTTAGTTTTTACATATTAGGTTCAACAATCGTCAGGGAAAGGGGAAGGCGGAGGATTTTAAATTGAGTGTTGACTCCCAATCCATAAGTCATTCCTTACACAAATATAGTCTGTTATGCATGATAAATCACTTTACAATCAGCGATGATCGTTAGGTCAGCTTTTTTTAAATGGGCAAAATAATTGCTTGTTTGACTCGGGTAAATATCCTTTCACACGTTCACATGGGAATTTAATGCTATTCTCTTTAAAAGGTTTGGATCCATAGGTCATTTGCATCTTAAGCATGTTTCAAGCATGCATATCAATTTTTTAAAACATGTGTAGAAAAATCTCTTTCTTATAAAATTCTAAGATATTAGGGTGGAACTAGTGGAATTTCCCAAACTTGGAGGACAAAACTTTTGTGTTCATTTGTGGTGTGTGGATAAACTTTATTTACTTACATTTTTTATTGCTTTAAATTCTTTCCATAGATAAATTCTAAAATTTTCATTTTGTTGCGATCTATTTGCCCTTTATCATTTTTATATCTTACGAGATGAAGGGAAAGTGGAAACTAGAGTTTTGATTTAAGAAAAAAGTATACATCTAAAATGGAAATGCACAATGCAAAAATTTAGAGAGGGTTAATTTGAAAAAGTTGTTGTAATTTTTAGGGATTTTAAACTCTTTTTAGTTGTTATATATCAGGTTCGGCAATCTTCAGGAAAAAAGGGGAAGCGGGGGATTTTTAAGTCAGTGTTGACTCCCAATCCACAAGTCATTCCTTACAAAAATATAACCCATTACGCATGATAAATCACTTTACAATCAGCTATGACCTTAGGTCTCCTTTCTGTAAATGGGCAAAATAATGGCTTGTTTGACTCGGGTAAATATCCCACCGCATGTTCACTTGGGAATTTAAAGTTATTCTGCTTAAAAGGTTTGGATCCATAGGTCATTTGCATCTTTAACATGTTTCATGCATGCATATCCATTTTTTAAAACATGTGTAGGGAAATCTCTTTCATATAAAATTTCGAGCAACTAGGGTTGAATTAATGGAATTTCCCAAACTTGGATAACAAAACTTTTGTGTTCATTTGTGGTGTGTCAATAAATTTTATTTACTTACATTTGTTATTGCATAAATTGTTTCCATACATAAACTCTAAAATTTTCATTTTGTTGTGATCTATTTGCCTTGTATCTCTTTTTTTGTTTAGAAGATGAAGGGAAAGTGAAAACTCATATTTTGATTTAAGAAAAAAGTATACATCTAGAATAGAAATGCACAATGCACAAATGTAGAGAGAGATAATTCCAAAAAGTGTTTGTAATTTTTAGGGATTGTAAACTCTTTTTAGATTTTATATATAAGGTTCTGCAATCGTCGGGAAAAGGGGGAGGCGGGGGATTTTTAAATGAGTGTTGACACCCAAGCCATAAGTCATTCCTTACAAAAATATAGCCCGTTACGCACGATAAATCACTTGACAATCATTTGTAATCGTTAAGTCAGTTTTTTTTAAATGGGCAAAATAATGGCTTGTTTGACTCGGGTAAATATCCCACCGCACATTCACTAGGAAATTTAATGTTATTCTCATTAAAAGGGTTGGATCCATAGGTCATTTTCATCTTTAACGTGTGTCAATCATGCATATCCATTTTTTAAAACATGTGTAAAAAAATCCCTTTCTTATAAAATTCCAAGCTATTAGGGTTTAACTAGTGGAATATCCCAAACATGGATAACAAAACTTTTGTGCTCATTTGTGGTGTGTGTATAAATTGTTTTTACTTACATTAGTTATTGCTTTAAATTATTTCCATTCATAAACTCTAAATTTTTTTTTTTTTTTGTGATCTTTTTGCCTTTTATCTCTATTTTTGTTTACGAGAAGTAGGGAAGGTGAATACTCATGTTTTGATTTAAGAAAAAAATATACATCTAGAATGGAAATATACAATGCACAAAAGTAGAGAGAGATAATTCCAAAAAGTGACTATAATTTTTGGGGATTATAAACTCTTATTAGTTTTTATATATCAGATTTTGCAATCGTCGGGAAAAGGGGGAGACAGGGGATTTTTAACTGAGTGTTGACTCCCAATCCTGAAGTCATTCCTTACAAAAAAATAGCCCGTTACGGATGATAAATCACTTTACAATCATCTATGTTCGTTAGGTCAGCTTTTTGTGAATGGGCAAAATAATGGCTTGTTTGACTCGGGTAAATATCCCACTGCATGTTCACTTGGGAATTTAATGTTATTCTCTTAAAAAAGGTTGGATCCATAGGTCGTTTGCATCTTTAAAATGTTTGAAGCATGCATATCCATTTTTTAAAACATGTGTAGAAAAATATCTTTCTTATAAAATTTCGAGCTATTAGGGTTGAACTAGTGGAATTTCCCAAACTTGGATAACAAACTTTTTGTGTTCATTTGTGGTGTGTGAATAAATTTTCTTTACTTACATTTGTTATTGCTTTAAATTCTTTCCATACATAAGCTCTAAAAGTTTCATTTTGTTGTGATCTATTTACCTTTTATGTCTTTTTTCTTTACGAGGTGAAGGGAAAGTGAAAACTCAAGTTTTGATTTAGGAAAAAAGTATATATCTAATAAGGAAATGCACAATGCTCAAATTTAGAAAGAGATATTTCCAAAAAGTGTCTATAACTTTTAGGCATTGTAAACTCTTTTTAATTTTAATATATCAGGTTCTACAATCGTCGGGAAATGGGGGAGGCAGAGGATTTTTAACTGAGTGTTATCTCCCAATCCATAAGTCATTCCTAAATAAAATAGAGCTCGTTACACACGATAAATCACTTTACAATCATTTATGATCTTTAGGTTAGCTTTTTGTAAATGGCCAAAATAATGGCTTGTTTTACTTGGGTAAATATCCCACCGCATGTTCACTTAGGAATTTAATTTTATTATCTTCAAAAGGTTTGGATACAAAGGTCATTTGCACCTTTAACATGTTTCAAGCATGCATAACCAATTTATTAAACATGTGTAGAAAAATCTCTTTCTTATAAAATTTTGAGCTATTAGGGTTGAACTGGTGGAATTTCCCAAACTTGGATAACAAAACTTTGGTATTCATTTGTGGTGTGTGAATAAATTTACTTTACTTAAATTTTTTATTGCTTTCAATTCTTTCCATATATAAACTCTAAAATTTTCATTTTGTTGTGATCTATTTGCCTTTTATCTCTTTTTTTGGTTTACGAGATGATGGGAAAGTGAAAACTCATGTTTTGATTTAAGAAAAAAGTATACATCTAGAATGGAAATGCACAATGAAAAAAATGTAGAGAGAGATAATTCCAATTTTTTTTTATAATTTTTAGGGATTGTAAACTCTTTTTAGTTTTTATATACCAGGTTCTGCAATCGTCGGGAAAAGGAGGAGATGGGGGATTTTTAACTGAGTGTTGACTCCCAATCCATAAGTCATTCCTTACAAAAATATAACCTGTTATGCATGATAAATCACTTTACAATCAGCGATGATCGTTAGCTCAGCTTTTCTTAAATGGCAAAATATTGGCTTGTTTGACCCGGGTAAATATCCGACCGCCTAATTGCTTGGAATTGTATAAGGAAGAGATTTTTCTACACATGTTTTAAAAAATAAATATGCATGTTTGAAACATGTTAAAGATGCAAATGACCTATGGATCCATACCATTTAAAGAGAATAATATTAAATTCTCAAGTGAACGTGCGGAGGGATAATTACCCGAGTCAAACAAGCCATTATTTTGACCACTTACAAAAAGCTGACCTAACGATAATTGATGATTGTAAAGTGATTTATCATGCGTAACGGGCTATATTTTTGTAAGGAATGACTTATGGATTGGGAGTCAACACTCAGTTAAAAATCCCCCACCTCCCCTTTTTGTCGACGATTGCAAAACTTGATATAAAAAACTAAAAAGAGTTTACAATCCTTAAACATTATAGACACTTTTTGGAATTATCTCTCTCTGTATTTGTGCATTGTGCATTGCCATTTTAGATGTAAACTTTTATCTTAAATCAAAACTTGAGGATTCACTTTTCCTTCATCTCGTAAACAAAAAAAGAGATAAAAGGAAAAAATAGATCACAACAAAATGAAAATTTTACAGTTTATTTATGGAAAGAATTTAAAGTAATAAAAAATGTAAGTAAAGAAAATTTATTCACACACCACAAATGAACACAAAAGTTTTCTTTTCCAAGTTTGGGAAATTCCACTTGTTCAACCCTAATAGCTTGGAATTATATAAGAAAGAGATTTTTCTATGCATGTTTGAAAAAATGGATATGCATGCATGAAACATGTTAAAGATGCAAATGACCTATGGATCCAATCCTTTTCAACAGAATAACTTCAAATTCTCAAGTGAACATGTGGTGGGATATTTACTAGAGTCAAACAAGCCTTTATTTTGCCCATTTACAAAAAGCTGATGTGATGATCATAGATGATTATCAAGTGATTTATCATGCATAACAGGCTATATTTTTGTAAGGAATGACATATGGATAGGGAGTCACACTTAGTTAAAAATACCCCGCCTCCGCCTTTTTCCAACAATTGCAAAACAAGATATATAAAAACTAAAAAAATTTTACAATCCCTAAAAATTACAGACACTTTTTGGAATTATCT
Source organism: Aristolochia californica (assembly GCF_029961685.1). Lineage (NCBI taxonomy): Eukaryota > Viridiplantae > Streptophyta > Magnoliopsida > Piperales > Aristolochiaceae > Aristolochia > Aristolochia californica. Next base: position 28,389,214 of record NW_027182103.1, on the reverse strand, counting down.
CTTTCTAAAGTTTTGCATTGTGCATTTCCATTTTAGATGTATACTTTTTTCTTAAATCAAAAGTTGAGTTTTCACTTCCCATCATCTCATAAACAAAAAAAGAGATAAAAGGCAAAAAGATCACAACAAAATGAAAATTTCAGAGTTTATCTTTGGAAAGAATATAAAGAAAAAAAAATGTATGTAAAGAAAATTTATTCACACACCACAAATGAACACAAAAGTTTAGTTACCCAAGTTTGGCAAATTCCACTAGTTCAACCCTAATAGCTTGGAATTTTATAAGACCGATATTTTTCTCCACTTGTTTTAAAAAATGGATATGCGTGCTTCAAACATGTTAAAGATGCAAATGACCTATATATCCAAAGCTTTTAAAGAGAATAATATTAAATTCTCAAGTGAACGTGCGGTGGGTTATTTACCCGAGTCAAACAAGCCATTATTTTGCCCATTTAGATCATGCTGACCTAATGATCATAGATGAGTGTAAAGTGATTTATCATGCGTAATAGGCTATATATTTGTAAGGAATGACTTATGGATTGGGAGTCAACACTCAGTGAAAAATTCCCCGCAACACCTTTTCGCAATGATTGCCAAATGTGATATATAAAAACTAAAAAGAGTTGACTGTTATGGTCCCTAGCCATGGATCTAGTAACTCGGCGAGTTGAATATGAATCCAGCACTGTTAGAGGGTTTCTTAACACGTTTTTGTGAAAAGAAACTATCTTTTTCTTCCCTCACACGTTATAATTGAAAAGGAGTTTCCTTTTCTCAATTATAGATGCAACCAGCAAGTTAAAGGACTGTTTAAGCACTCAGATATGAAACCCCTCTTTTATGATTCATGTGAAGAGGGTTTTACTTGCTGTAATTACTCAAGAACAACCCCTTTTCCTTTACTGAATTCATTCCCCTTGAAAAGGAGTTTCCTTTTCTTAATTATGAATGCACCAATTCAAGCAAGAGACTGTTTTAAGGATCCAATTATGAAACCCCACTTTATACCTCACATCAATGAGTAGGGTTTCTGAATTCATGCAACTACCAATGCTGAATGTAAAGAGGGCAGTCTCTAGCTCTTCTAAACTCGAAAAAGATAGATAAAAATACCTCTTGAAGACCTCCTTCAATTCAGCAACTCGAAAATCCCTTTCTTGATGCTAAGACTCAACCAAATCCTCCTTCCCTCACTACTGGTTCATGGAAGAGATGGATGACTATTGCAGCATGGAAGAGAAGGCTGATTCCTCCTCCTTTTCCTTCCAAGATCTCCTCAAAGACTCCCCAATGGATGCAGCAAACCCCCAAGAGAGTTCACACCAAGAACCCTAGAATAGAGAGCCTAGAAGGAACCTAAATTACCCTAGTTTATGCTAATTCCGAACTTGCTTTATTTCTCCATCCTTACCCCTTAAATAGGGTAATTAACATCAACATAGGTTAGGGTTATTAAACCCAATTCTACCCCTACCTTTAAGTCTTATTACAAATCAATAAAATTCGAAATTAAAAGCAACATAAATAATAAAAGTAAAGTAGATGACTCAGTCTTATTGAGTCCATAACATTGACAATCCCTAAAAATTACTGACACTTTTGGAGTTATCTCTCTTTATATTTGTGCATTGTGCATTTCCATTTTAGAAGTATACTTTTTTCTTAAATCAAAACTTTAGTTTTCACTTTGCCTTCTTCTCGTAAAGAAAAAAAGAAATTATAGGAAAATAGATCACAACAAAAAGAAAATTTTAGAGTTTATGTATGGAAAGAATTTAAAGCAATAAAAAATGTAAGTAAAGAAAATTTATTCACACACCACAAATGAACACAAAAGTTTTGTTATCAGAGTTTGGGAAATTCCACTAGTTCAACCATAATAGCTTGAAATTTTATAAGAAAGAGATTTTTCTACACATGTTTTAAGAAATGGATAAACATGCTTGAAACATGTTAAAGATGCAAATGAACTATGGATCCAAACCTTTTAAAGAGAATCATGTTAAATTCTGAAGTGAACGTACGGAGGGATATTTACCCGAGTCAAACCAGCCATTATTTTGCCCATTTACAAAAAGCTAACCTAACGATAATAGGTGATTTTAAAATGATTTATCATGCGTAACAGGTTATATTTTTGTAATGAATGACTTATGGATTGGGAGTCAACACTCAGTTAAAAATCCCCCACCTCCCCTTTTCCCCAATGATTGCAAAAGAAGATATATAAAAACTAAAAAGAGATTACAATCACTAAAAATTACTGACACTTTTTGGAATTATCTCTTTCTAAAATTTTGCATTGTGCATTTCCATTTTAGGTGTATACTTTTTCTTAAACCAAAACTTGAGTTTTCACTTCCCATCATCTCGTAAACAAAACAAGAGATAAAAGGCAAATAGATCACAACAAAATGAAAATTTCAGAGTTTATGTATGGAAAGAATATAAAGCAATAAAAAATGTAAGTAAAGAAAATTTATTCACACACCACAAATGAACACAAAAGTTTTCGTACCCAAGTTTGGGAAATTCCACTAGTTCAATCCTAATAGCTTGGAATTTTAAAAGAAAGATATTTTTCTCCACATGTTTTAAAAACTAGATATGCATGCTTCAAACATGTTAAAGATGCAAATGACCAATGAATCCAAACCTTTTAAAGAGAATAACAATAAATTCTCAAGTCAACGTGCAGTGGGTTATTTACCCGAGTCAAACAAGCCATTATTTTGCCCATTTTCATAAAGCCGATCTAATGATCATTGACGATTGTAAAGTTATTTATCATGTGTAATGAGTTATATTTTTTTAAGCAATGACTTATGGATTGGGAGTCAACACTCAGTTAAAAATCCCCTGCCACCCCCTTTTCCCGACGATTGCAAAACATGTTATATAAAAACTAAAAAGAGTTTAAAATCGCCAAACATTATTGACACTTTTTGGAATTATCTCGCTCTACATTTGTGCATTGTGCATTTCCATTTTAGAGTATACTTTTTTCTTAAATCAAAACTTGAGTTTTCACTTTATCTTCATCTCGTAAACAAAAAAAGGGAGAAAAGGCAAAAATAGATCACAACAAAAAGAAAATTTTAAAGTTTATGTATGGAATGAATTTAAAGCAATAATAAATATAAGAATAGAAAATTTATTCACACACCACAAATGAACAGAAAAGTTTTGCTATCCAAGTTTGGGAAATTCCACTACTTCAACCCTAATTGCTTGAAATTTTATAAGAAAGAGAATTTTCTACACATGTTTCAAAAAATGGATATGCATGCTTGAAACTCGTTAAAGATGCAAATGACCTATGGATCCAAAACTTTTAAAGAGAATAACATTAAATTCACAAGTGAACGTGCAGAAGGATATTTAACCTAGTCAAACAAGCCATTATTTTGCCCACTTACATAAAGCAGAACTAACGATCATAGATGATTGTAATGTGATTTATCAAGCATAACGGGCTATATTTTTGTAAGGAATGACTTATGGATTGGGATTCAACACTCAGTTAAAAATCCCCCGCCTCCCCCTTTTCCCGACAATTGCAAAACATGATATATAAAAATTAAAAGGAGTTTACAATCCGTAAACATTACACACACTTTTTGGAATTATCTCTCTCTAAATTTGTGAATTATGCATTTCCATTTTAGATGTATACTTTTTTATGAAAGGAAAATTTGAGTTTCACTTTCCCTTCATCTCGTAAACAAAAAAAGTGTTAAAAGGAAAAAGTAGATCACAACAAAAGGAAAATTTTAGAGATTATCTACGAAAAGAATTTAAAGCAATCACAAATGTAAGTAAAGAAAATTTATTCACACAACACAAATGAACAAAAAAGTTTTGTTATCCAAGTTTGGGAAATTCCACTAGTTCAACCCTAATACCAATGAATTTTAAAGAAAGAAATTTTTCTACATATGTTTTAAAAACTAGATATGCATGATTGAAACAGGTTAAAGATGCAAATGACCTATGGATCCAAACCTTTTAAAGAGAATAACTATAAATTCTCAAGTGAATGTGAGGTGGGATATTTACCCAAGAAAAACTAGAAATTATTTTGCCCATTTACAAAAAGCTGACCTAACTATCATAGATGATTGTAAAGTGATTTATCATGCGTAACGGGCTATATTTTTGTAAGGAATGACTTATGGACTGGGAGTCAACAGTTAGTTAAAATTCCCCTTCCTCCCCCTTGCCCGACGATCGCAAAACCAGATATATAAAAACTAAAAGGAGTTTACAATCCCAAAATATTTTAGACACTTTTTGGAATAATCTCTCTCTACATTTGTGCATTGTGCAGTTCAATTTTATATGTATACTTTTTTCTTAAATCAAAACTTGAGTTTTCACTTTCCCTTCACCTCGTAAACAAAAAAAAGAGATAAAAGACAAAAATAGATCACAACAAAATAAAAATTTTAGAGTTTATGTGTGGAAAAAATTAAAAGAAATAACATATATAAGTAAAGAAAATTTATTCACACACCACAAATGAACGCAAAAGTTTTGTTATCAGAGTTTGGGAAATTCCACTATTACAACCCTAATGGCTTGGAATTTTATAAGAAAGAGATTTTTCTACACTTGTTTTAAAAAATGGATATGCATGCTTGAATCATGTTAAAGATGCAAATGACCTATGGATCCAAACCTTTTAAAGAGAATGACTTTAAATTCTCAAGTGAACATGCGGTGGGATATTTGCTCGAGTAAAACAAGCCATTATTTTCCCCATTTAAAAAAAGCAATCATAACGATCATAGATGATTGTAACGTGATTTATCATACGTAACGGGCTATAATTTTGTAAGGAATGACTTATGGATTGGGAGTCAACACTCATTTAAAAATCCCCCACCTCCCCTTTTTCCCGATGATTGCAAAACTTGATATATAAAAAATAAAAAGAGTTTATAATCCCTAAAAATTATAGACTCTTTTTGGAATTACCTCTCTCTACATTTGTGCACTGTGCATTCCAATTTTATATGTATACTTTTTTCCTAAATAAAACTTGAGTTTTCACTTTCCCTTCGTCTCGTAAACAAAAAAAGAGATAAAAGGAAAACAATAGATGACAACAAAATAAAAATTTTAGATTTTATGAAAGGAAAGAATTAAAATCAATTACGAATGCAAGTAAAGAAAATTTATTAACACTCCACAAATGAACACAAAAGTTTTTTATCCAAGTTTGGGAAATTCCACTAGTTCAACCATAGTAGCTTGGAATTTTATAAGAAAGAGATTTTTCTACACATGTTTTAAAAAATGGATATGCATGCTTGAAAAATGTTAAAGATGCAAATGACCTACAGATCCAAACCTTTTAAAGAGAATAACATTAAATTCCCTAGTGAACGTGCGGTGGGATAATTACCCGAGTCAAACAAGCGATTATTTTGCCCATTTACAAAAAGCTGACCTAACGATCATAGATGATTGTAAAGTGATTTATCATGCGTAACGCGCTTTTTTTTGTAAGGAATTTTACTTATGTATTGGGAGTGAACACACAGTTAAAGATCCCTCGCCTTCCCTTTTTCCCGACAATTGCAAAACACGATTAAGAAAAACTAAAAGAGCTTAATTCCCTAAAAATTATATTCACTTTTTGGAATTATCTCTCTGTACATTTGTTCATTGTGCATTTCCATTTTAGATGTATATTTTTTTCATAAATCAAAACTTGTGTTTTCACTTTCCCTTTCATTTTGTAAAGAAAAAAGAAGATATAAAAGGAAAAAATAGATCACAACAAAATGAAAATTTTAGAGTTTACGTATGGAAAGAATTTAAAGCAATAACAAATGTAAGTAAATAAAATTTATTCACACACCACAAATGAACACAAAAGTTTTTTTATCCAAGTTTGGGAAATTCAACTAGTTCAACCCTATTAGGGTGGAATTTTGTAAGAAAGAGATTTTTCTATACATGTTTTAAAAACTGAATAGGCATGTTTAAAACATGTTAAAGATACAAATGACCTATGGATCCAGACCTTTTAAAGAGAATGACTTCAAATTCTCAAGTGAACGTGCGGTGGGATATTTACCCGAGTCAAACAAGCCATTATTTTGCCCATTTAAAAAAAGCGACCTAACGATCATAGATGATAGTAACGTGATTTATCAAATGTAACGGGCTATATTTTTGTAAGGAATGACTTATGGATTGAGAGTCAACACTCAGTTAAAATTCTCCCACCTCCCCCTTTTCCTGACCATTGCAAATCCTGATATACAAAAACTAAAAAGTTTTTACAATCCCTAAAAATTACAGAAACTTTTTGGAATTATCTCTCTCTACATTTGTGCATTGTCCATTGCCATTTTAGATGTATATTTTTTTCTTAAATCAAAACTTGAGTTTTCACTTTCCCTTCGTCTCGTAAAAAAAAAAAAAGATAAAAGGCAAAAAGATCACAACAAAATGAAAATTATAGAGTTTATGCATGGAAAAAATTAAAAGAAAAACAAATATGCGTAAAGAAAATTTATTCACACACCACAAATGAACACAAAAGTTTTGTTATCAGAGCTTGGGAAATTCCACTAGTTCAACCCTAATAGCTTGGAATTTTATAAGAAAGACATTTTTTACACATGTTTTAAAAAATGGATATGCATGCTTGAAACATGAGAAAGATGCAAATGACCTATGGATCCAAGCCTTTTAAAGAGAAATACTTTAAATTCTCAAGTGAATGTGCGGTGGGATATTTACTCGAGTCAAACAAGCCATTATTTTTCCCATTTACAAAAAGTTGACCTAACAATCATAGAAGAATGTAACGTGATTTATCATGCATAACGGGCTATATTTTTTAAGGAATGACTTATGGATTGGGAGTCAACACTCAGTTAAAAATCCCTCGCCTCCCCCATTTCCCTATGATTGCAAAACCTCATATATAAATACTAAAAAAATTTTACAATCCCTAAAATTTAAAGACAATTTTTGGAATTATCTCTCTCTACATTTGTGCATTGTGCATTTCAAATTTAGAGTTATACTTTTTCCTTAAATCAAAATTTGAGTTTCCACTTTCACTTCATGTCGTAAAAAAAAAGATAAAAGGAAAAAATAGATCACAACAAAATGAAAATTTTAGAGTTTATGAATGAAAAGAATTTAAAGCAATGACAAATGCAAGTAAAGAAAATTTATTCACACACCACAAATGAACACAAAAGTTTTGTTATCCAAGTTTTGGAAATTCCACTAGTTCAACCCAAATAGCTTGGAATTTTATAAGAAATATATTTTTCTACACATGTTTTAAAAAAGGGATATGCATTCTTGAAATATGTTAAAGATTCAAATGACCAATGGATGCAAATCTTTTAAAAAGAATAACATTAAATTCCTGAGTGAACATGCGAAGGGATATTTACCTGAGTCAAACAAGCCATTTTTTTGCCCATTTACAAAAAGGTGACCTAACGATCATAGATCATTGTAAAGTGATTTATCATGCATAATGGGCTCTTATTTTATTAGGAATGACTTATGGACTGGGAGTCAACACTCAGTTAAAAATCCCCGGCCTCCCCCTTTTCTCGACGATCACAAAACCTGATATATAAAAACTAAAAAGAGTTTAGAATCCCTAAAAATAACAGACACTTTTTGGGATTTTCTCTCTCTACATTTGTGCATTGTGCATTTCCTTTTTAGTCATACACTTTTTTCTCAACTGAAAACTTGAGTTTTCACTCTCCCTTCATCTCGTAAACGAAAAAAGAGATAAAAGGTAAAAATAGAACACAACAAAATGAAAATTTTAGAGTTTTTGTATGGAAAGAATTAAAAGCAATAACAAATATATGTAAAAAAAATTTATTCACACATCACAAATGAACACTAAACTTTTGGTTATCCATGTTTGGGAAATTCTACTAGTTCAACCCTAATAGCTTGTAATTTTATAAGAAAGAGATTTTCTACACATGTTATAAAAAATGGATAAGTATGCTTGAAACATGTTAAAGATGCAGATGGCCTATGGATCCAATCATTTTAAAGTGAATAATATTAAATTCTCAAGTGAACATACGGTGGGATATTTACCTGAGTCAAACAAGCTATTATTTTGCCCATTTAAAAAAAGAAGACCTAACGACCATAGATGATTGTAAAGTGATTTATCATGCGTAATGGGTATTATGTTTTTAAGGAATGACTTATGGATTTGGAGTCACCACTCAGTTAAAAATCCCCCGTCTCCCCCTTTTCCTGACGTTTGGAAAACGTGATATATAAAAACTAAAAAGAGTTGACAGTCCCTAAAAATTATTGACACTTTTTGGAATTATCTCTCTCTATATTTGTACATTGTGCATTTCCATTTTAGATGTACACATTTTTCAAAAATCAAAACTTGGGTTTTCACTTTCCCTACATCTCGTAAACAAAGAAAGAGATAAAAGGCAAAACGATCACAACAAAATGGAAATTTTAGACTTTATGCAACAAATATAAGTAAATAAAATTTATTCACACACCACAAATGAACACAAAAGTTTTGTTATCAGAGTTTGGGCAATTCCCCTAGTTCAACCGTAGTATCTTGGAATTTTATAAGAAAGAGATTTTTTTACACATGTTTTAAAAAATGGATATACATGCTTGAAACATGTTAAAGATGCAAATGACCTATGGATCCAAACCTTTTAAGGAGAATAACTTTAAATTCTCAAATGAACGTGCAGAGGGCTTTTTACTCGAGTCAAACAAGCCATTATTTTGCCCATTTACAAAAGGTGACCCAACGATCATAGAAGATTGTAATGTGATTTATCATGCGTAACGGGCTATATTTTTTTAAGGAATGACTTATGGATTGGGAGTCAACACTCAGTTAAAAATCCCTTGCCTCCCCCTTTTCTCGACGATTGCAAAACCTGATATATAAATACTAAAATTTTTTTACAATCTCTAAAAATTACAGACACTTGTAGGAATTATCTCTCTCTATATTTTTGCATTTTGCATATCAATTTTAGATGTATCCTTTTTGTTAAAATCGAAACTTGCGTTTTCACTTTCCCTTCATCTCGTAAAAAAAAGGGATAAAAGGAAAAAGAAGATCACATGAAAATGAAAATTTTAGAGTTTATGTGTGGAAAGAATTTAAAGCAATAACAAATGCAAGTAAATAAAATTTATTCACACACCACAAATGAACACAAAATTTTTGTTATCCAAGTTTGGGAAATTCCACTAGTTCAACACTAATAGCTTGGAATTTTATAAGAAAGAGATTTTTCTACACATGTTTTAAAAAATGGATAGTCATGCTTGAAACATGTTAAAGATGCAAATGACCTTTGGATCCAAACCCTTTAAAGAGAATAAAAATAAATTCTAAAGTGAACGTGCGGTGGGATATTTGCCCGAGTAAAAAAACCCATTAGTTTGCCAATTTACAAATAGTTGACCTAATGATCATAGAAGATTGTAAAGTTATTTATCATGTGTAATGGGCTATATTTTTGTTAGGAATGACTGTGGACTATGATTCAACACTCAGTTAAAAATCCCATGCCTCCCCTTTTTTTCGACGATCGCAAAACCAAATATATAAAAACTAAAAAGAGTTTACAATCCCTAAAAATTACAAACACTTTTTTGAATTATCTCTCTCTACATTGTGCATTGTGCATTTAATTTTTAGTCATATACTTTTTTCTTAAATCAAAACTTGAGTTTTCACTTTCCCTTCATCTCGTCAACGAAAAAAGAGATAAAAGGCAAAAATAGATCACAACAAAATGAAAATTTTGGAGTTTATGTATGGAAATAATTAAAAGAGGTAACAATTATTAGTAAAGAAAATTTATTTACACAATACAAATGAACACAAAAGTTTTGTTATCCAAGTTTCGGAACACTAGTTCAACCCTGATAGCTTGAAATTTTATAAGAAAGAGAATTTTCTGCACATGTTTTAAAAAATGGATATGCATGCATGAAACATGTTAAAGATGCAAATGACCTATGGATCCAAACCTTTTTCAAGAGAATAACATTAAATTCTCAAGTGAACGTGCGTTGGGATATTTACCCGAGTCAAACAAGCCATTATTTTGCCCATTTACAAAAAGTTGACCAAACGATCATAGATGATTGTAAAGTGATTTATCATCCGTAATGGGCTATATTTTAGTAACGAATGACTTAAGGATTGGGAGTCAACACTCAGTTAAAAATCCCCAACCTCCCCCTTTTCCCAATGATTGCAAAACGTGATATATAAAAACTAAAAAGAGTTGAGAATCCCTAAAAATTATAGACAATGTTTTGAATTATCTCTCTCTACATTTGTGCATTGTGCATTTCCATTTAAGATGTACACTTTTTTCATAAATCAAAACTTGAGTTTTCACTTTCCCTTCATCACGTAAACAAAAAAAGAGATAAAAGGCAAAAAGATCACAACAAAATGAAAATTTTAGAGTTTATGCATAGAAAGAATTAAAAGAAAAAACAAATATAAGTAAGGAAAATTTATTCACACACCACAAATGAACACAAAAGTTTTGTTATCAGAGTTTGGGAAATTCCACTAGTTCAACCCTAATAGCTTGGAATTTTATAAGAAAGATATTTTTTTATACATGTTTTAAAAAATGGATATGCATGCTTGAAATATGTTAAAGAAGCAAATGACCTATGGGTCAAAACCTTTTAAAGAGAATGACTTTAAATTCTCAAGCGAACGTGTGATGGGATATTTACCCGAGTCAAACAAGCCATTATTTTGCCCATTTACAACAAGCTGACCTACCGATCATAGAAGATTGTAATGTGATTTATCATGCGTAACGGGCTATAATTTTTTAACGGATGACTTATGGATTGGGAGTCAACACTCAGTTAAAAATCCCCCGCCTTCCCTTTTACCCGACGATTGCAAAACCTGATATATAAATACTAAAAAGATTTTAGAATCCTTAAAATTTATTGATACTTTTTTGAATTATCTCTCTATACATTTGTGCATTGTGCATTTCAATTTTAGATGTATACTTTTTTCTTAAATCAAAACTTGAGTTTTCGCTTTCCCTTCATCTCGTAAACAAAAAAATAAATAAAAGGACACAAAGATCACAAGAAAATGAAAATATTAGAGTTTATGAATGGAAAAAATTTAAAAAAAATGCAAGTAAAGAAAATTTATTCACACTCCACAAATGAACACAAAATTTTTGGTATCAGAGTTTGGGAAATTCCTCTAGTTCAACCCTAATAGCTTGGAATTTTATAAGAAAGAGATTTTTCTACACATGTTTGAAAAACTGGATATGCATGCTTGAAACATGTTAATGATCCAAATGATGTATGGATCCAAACCTTTTAAAGAGAATGACATTAAATTCTCAAGTGAGCGTGCTGAGGTTGATTTACCCGACTCAAACAAGCCATTATTTTACCCATTTACAAAAAGTTGACCTACTGATCATAGATGATTATAACTTGATTTATCATGCATAACGGGCTATATTTTTGTAAGGAATGACTTATGTATTGGGAGTCAACACTCAGTTAAAAAGCCCCTACCTCCCCCTTTTCCCGACGATTGCAAAACCTTATATATAAAAACTAAACAGAGTTTACAATCCCTAAAAATTAAAGACACTTTTTTGAATTATGTCTCTCTACATTTGTGCATTGGTCATTTACATTTTAGTTCTATACTTTTTTCTTAAATCAAAACTTGTTTTCACTTTCACTTCATCTCGAAAACAAAAAAAGTGATTAAAGGAAAAAAAAGATCACAAAAAAATGAAAATTTAAGAGTTTATGTATGGATAGAATTTTGAAGCAATAAAAAATACAAAGTAAAGATAATTTTTTCACACACCACAAATGAACACAAAAGTTTTGTTATTAGAGTTTGGGAAATTGCACTTGTTCAACCCTAATAGTTTGGAATTTTATAAGAAAGAGATTTTTCTACCCATGTTTTAAAAAATGGATATGTATGCTTGAAACATGTTAAAGATGAAAATGACCTATGGATCCAAACCTTTTAAAGAGAATAACATTAAATTCTCAAGTGAACGTGGGGTGGGATATCTACCCAAGTCAAATAAGCCATTTTTTTGCCCATTTACAAAAGTTGACCTAACGATCATATATTATTGTAAAGTGATTTATCATGCATAACGGGAGATATTTTTGTAAGGAATGACTTATGGATTAGGATTCAACTCTCAGTTAAAAATCCGCCGCCTCCCCCTTTTCTCAACGATTGTATAACCTGATATATAGAAACAAAAAAGAGTTTACAATCCCTAAAAATTACAGACTCGTTTCGGAATTATCTCTCTCTACATTTGTGCATTGTGCATTTCCAGTTTAGATATATACTTTTTCCTTAAATCAAAACTTGAATTTTCACTTTCCCTTCATCTCGTAAACAAAAAAAGAGAATAAAAGGCAAATAAATCACAACGAAACGAAAATTTTAGAGTTTATGTATGGAAAGCATTAAAGCAATAACAAATGTATGTAAACAAAATTTATTCACACACTACAAATGAACATAAAAGTTTTCTTATTCAAGTTTGGGAAATTCCACTAGTTCAATCCTAATAGCTTGGAATTTTATAAGAAAGAGATTTTTCTACACATGTTTTAAAAAAACGATATGCATGCTTATAACATGTTAAAGATGCAAATGACTGATGAATCCAAACCTTTTAAAGAGAACAACAATATATTCTCAAGTGAACGTGGGTGGGATTTTTACCCGTGTTAAACAAACCAATATATTGCCCATTTACAAAAAGCTGACCTAACAATCATAGATGATTGTAAAGTGATTTATCATGTATAACTGGCAATATTTTTGTAAGGAATGACTTGTGGATTGGGAGTCAACACTCAGTTAAAAATTCCTCGCCTCCCCTTTTTTCTTGACGACTGCAAAACCTGATATATAAAATCTCAAAAGAGTTTACAATCCCTAAAAATTACAGACACTTTTTGGAATTATCTCTCTCTACATTTCTGCATTGTGCATTTCCATTTTAGATGTATACTATTTTCTTAAATCAAAGCTTGAGTTTTCACTTTCCCTTCATCCATTAAACCAAACATGAGATAAAAGGCAAATAGATCACAACAACATGCAAATTTTCGAGTTTATGTATGGAAAGAATTTAAAGCAATAAAAAATGTAAGTCAAGAAAATTTATTCACACACCACAAATGAACACAAATGTTTTGTTATCCAAGTTTGGGAAATTCCACTAGTTCAACCCAAATAGCTTGGAATTTTATAAGAAAGAGATTTTTCTACACATGTTTTAAAAAATGGATATGCATGCTTGAAACATGTTAAAGATGCAAATGACCTTTGGATCCAAACCTTTTAAAGAAAATAACCATAAATTCTCAAGTGAACGTGAGGTGGGATATTTACCCGACTCAAACAAGCCATTATTTTGCCCATTTACAAAAAGCTGACCTAACGATAATACATGATTGTAAAGTGATTAATAATGCGTAACGGGCTAAATTTTTGTAAGGAATGACATATGGATTGGGAGTCAACACTTTAGTTAAAATTCCCCTGCCTCCCCCTTTTCCCTACGATTACAAAACATGATAAAAAACTAAAAAGAGTTAACAATCCCTAAAAATTACAGACACTGTTTGGAATTATCTCTCTCTACATTTGTGCATTGTGCATTTCCATTTTAGTTGTATACTTTTTTCTTAAATCAAAATTTGAGTTTTCACTATCCCTTCATCTCGTAACAAAAAAAGAGATAAAAGGAAAAAATGGATCACAAAAAAATGAAATTTTTAGATTTTATGTATGGAAATAATTTAAAGAAATAACAAATGTAAATAAAGTAAATTTATTCACACAGCACATATGAACATAAAAGTTTTGTTATCCTAGTTTGGAAAATTTCACTAGTTCAACCCTAATAGCTTGGAATTTTATAAGAAAGAGATTTTTCTACACATGTTTTAAAAAATGGATATACATGTTTGAAACATGTTAAATATGCAAATGACCTATGGATCTATACCATTTAAAGAAAATAACATTAAATTCTCAAGTGAACGTGCAGTGGGATATTTTCCCGAGTTAAACAAGCCACTATTTGTCTCATTTACAATAAGCTGACCTAACGATCATAGATGATTGTAAAGTAATATATATTTTGTAACGGGCAATATTTTTGTTAGGAATGACTTATGGATTTGGAGTTGACACTCAGTTAAAAACCCCGCCTCCCCCTTTTCCCGACGATTGCAAAACCTGATATATATCAAAACTAAACACAGTTTACTATCCCTAAAAATTGCTGACATTTTTTTGAATTATCTCCATGTACGTTTTTTCATTGTGCATTTACTTTTTATATGTATACTTTTTTCTTAAATCAAAACATAAGTTTTAACTTTCCCTTTATCTCGTAAACAAAAAATGAGATAAAAAGCAAATTGATCACAACATAATGAAAATTTTAGAGTTTATGTATGGAAAGAATATAACGCAATAAAAAAATTTAAGGAATGAAGTATGGATTGGGAGTTAATGCTCAGTTAAAAATCCTTCGCCTCCCCCTTTTCCCGATTATTGTAGAACCTAATATATAAAAACTAAAAAGAGTTTACAATCCCTAAAACCTATAGACACTTTTTGGAATTATCTCTCACTACATTTTTTCATTGTGCATTTCCGTTTTAGATGCATACTTTTTTCTTAAATCAAAACATGAGTTTTCACTTTCCCTTCATCTCGTAAACAAAAAAAGAGATTAAATGCAAATAGATCACAACAAAAATAAAATTTTAGAGTTTTGTGTATGAAAAGAATTTAAATCAATAACAAATGGAAAATTTTAGAGTTTTGTGTATGGAAAGAATTTAAAGCAATAACAAATGTAAGTAAAGAAAATTTATTCACTCACCACAAATGTACACAAAATATTTTTTTCCAAGTTTGGGAAATTCCACTAGTTCAACCCTAATAGCTCGGAATTTTATAAGAAAGATATTTTTCTACACATGTTTCAAAAAATGGATTTGCAAGCTTGAAACATGTTAAGGATGAAAATGACCTATGGATCCAAACCTTTTAAAGGGAATAACATTAAATTCCCAAGTGAATGTGCATTGGGATATTTACCCGAGTCAAACAAACTATTATTTTCCCCATTTACAAAAAGCTAACCTAACGATCATAGATTATTGTAAAGTGATTTATCATGTGTAACGGGCTCTATTTTTTTAAGAAATGACTTTTGAATTGGGAATCAACACTCAGTTGAAAATTCCCCGCCTCCCCTTTTCTCGACGATTGCAGAACCTAATACATAAAAACTAAAAAGAGTTTACAATCCCTAAAAATTATAGACACTATTTGGAATTATATCTCTCTACATTTGTGCATTGTGCATTTACATTTTAGATATTTAAGTCAAAACTTGAGTTTTCACTTCCCCATCATCTTGTAAACAAAAAAAGATATAAAAGGCAAAATTAAACACAACAAAAGGAAAATTTAAAGTTTATATATGGAAATAATTTAAAGAAATAGCAAATGTAAGTAAAGAAAATTTATTGAAATGCCAGAAATTTACACAAAAGTTTTATTAACCAAGTTTTGGAAATTCCACTAGTTCAACCCTAATAGCTAGGAATTTTATAAATAAGAGATTTTTCTTCACTTGTTTTAAAAAATGGATATGCTTGCTTGAAATATGTTAAAGATTAAAATTACCTATGGATCCAAACCTTTAAAAGAGAATAAGATTAAATTTCCAAGTGAATGTGGGGTGGGTTATTTACCCGAGTCAAACAAGCCATTATTTTGCCCATTTACAAAAAACTGACTTAACGATCATAGAAGATTGTAAATTGATTTATGATGCGTAATGGGCTTAATTTTTCTAAGAAATGACTTTTGGATTGGGACTCAACACTAAGTTAAAAATCCCCCCCCCCCCCCCCCCCCCCCCCCCCTCTCTCCTTTCCCGACGATTGCAGAACCTGATATATAAAAACTAAAAATAGTTTACAATCCCTAAAAATTACAGACACTTTTTGGAAAGATCTCTCTCTACATTTTTGCATTGTGTATTTCCATTTTAGATGTATACTTTTTTCTTAAATCAAAACTTGAGTTTTCACCTCGTAAAAGAAAAAAGAGATAAAAGGCATATAGATTACAACAAAATAAAAATTTTAGAGTTGATGTATGGAAAGAATTTAAGGCAATAAAAAATTTAAGTAAAGAAAATTTAATCACACACCACAAATGAACATAACATTTTTGTTATCCAAGATTAGGAAATTCCTCTACGTCAACCCTAATAACTAGGAATTTTATAAAAAAGAGATTTTTCTACCAATGTTTTAAAAAAATCGATATGCAACCTTGAAACATGTTAAAGAGGCAAATGACCTATCGATCCAAACCTTTTAAAGAGAATAACATTAAATTCCCAAGTGAACATTTTGTGGGATATTTACTCGAGTCAAACACAGCCATTATTTTGGCAATTTACAAAAAGCTGACCTAACGATCATAGATGACTGTAAAGTGATTTATCAAGCGTATCTGGCTATATTTTTGTAAGGAATGAATTATGCATTGGGAGTCAACACTCAGTTGAAAATTCCCCGCCTCCCCCTTTTCCCTACGATTGCAGAACCAGATATATAAAAACAAAAAAGAGTTTACAATCTCTAAAAATTACAGACACTTTTTGGAATTAACTCTCTCTACATTTTTGCATTGTGTATTTCCATTTTAGATGTGTACTTTTTTCTTAAATCAAAACTCGATTTTTCACTTTCCCTTCATCTTGTAAACAAAAAAAGAGATAAAAGGCAAATAGATCACAACAAAATGAAAATTTCAGAGTTTATGTATGGCAACAATTTAGAGTAATAAAAAATTTAAGTAAAGAAAATTTATCCACAAACCACAAATGAACACAAAAGTTTTGTTATCCAGGTTTGGGAAATTCCACTAGTTCACTCCTAATAGCTCGGAATTTTATAAGAAAGAGATTTTTCTACACATGCTTTTAAAAATGGATATTCATGCTTGAAACATGTTAAAGATGCAAATGACCTATGGGTCCAAACTATTTAAAGAGAATAACTTTAAATTCCCAAGTGAACGTGCGATGGAATATTTACCTGAGTCAAACAAGCCATTCTTTTGCCCATTTACAAAAAGCTGACCTAACAATCATAGATGTTGTAAAGTGATTTATCATGCATAATGGGCTATATTTTTGAAAGGAATGACTTATGGATTGGGAGTCGACACTCAATTAAAAATCCCCCGCCTCCCCCTTTTCTCGACGATTGCAAAACCTGATATAAAAAAACTAAAAAAAAGTTTAGAATACCAAAAAATTATAGACACTTTTTTGGAATTATCTCTGTATACATTTGCGCGTTGTGCATTTCTATTTTAGATGTATACTTTTATCTTAAATCAAAAATTGGGTTTTCACTTTCCCTTCATCTTGAAAAAAAAAAGACATAAAAGGCAAATAGATCACCACTAAATGAAAATTTTAGAGTTTATGAATGGAAAGAATTTAAAGCAATAAAAAATGTAAGTAAAGAAAATTTATTCACACACCACAAATGAACACAAAAATTTTGTTATCCAAGTTTGGGAAATTCCACTAGTTGAACCCTAATAGCTTGGAATTTGAATAGAAAGAAATTTTTCTACTCATTTTTAAAAAATGGATATGCATGCTTGAAACATGTTAAAGATAGAAATGACCAATGGATCAAACATTTTAAAGAGAATAACATTAAATTCCCAAGTAAAAGTGCAGTGGGATATTTACCCGAGTAAAACCAGCCATTATTTTACCCATTTACAAAAAGCTAACTTAACGATCATAGATGACTGTAAAGTGATTTATCCTGTGTAATGGCCTATATTTTTGTAAGGAATTGATGATTGGAAAATGATTTAACATGCGTAAAGGGCTATATTTTTGTAAGGATTGACTTATGGATTGGGAGTCAACACTCAGTTAAAAATCCCCCGCCTCCCCCTTTTCCTGACGATTGCAGAACCTGATATATAAAATCTAAAAAGAGTTTACAATCCCTAAAAATTACAAACACTTTATGGAATTATCTCTCTCTACATTTGTGCAATGTGCATTTCCATTTTAGACCTATACTTTTTTCTTAAATCAAAACTTGAGTTTTCACTTTCCCTTCATCTCGTAAACAAAAAAAGAGATAAATGGCAAATAAATCACAACAAAATGAAGATTTTAGAGTTTAATTATGGAAAGAATTTAAATAAATAACAAATGTAAGTAAAGAAAATTTATTCACACAACCCAAATGAACACAAAAGTTTTGTAATCCAAGTTTGAGAAATGCCACTAGTTCGATGCTAATAGCTAGGAATTTTATAAGACAATGATTTTTCTAAGCATGTTTTAAAAAATGGATATGCAAGCTTGAAACATGTTAAAGATGCAAATAACTTATGGATTCAAACCTTCTAAAGAGAATAACATTAAATTCCCAAGTGAACGTGCGGTGGGATATTTACTCGAGTCAAACAAACCATTATTTTCCCCATTTACAAAACGCAGACCTAACAATCATAGATGATTGTAAAGTGATTTATCATGGGTAACGGGCTACATTTTTTAAAGGAATGACTTATCGATTGGGAGTCCTTCGCCTTTTCCCGACGATTGCACAACCTGGTCTATAAAAACTAAAAAGAGTTTACAATCCCTAAAAAGTACAGACACTTTTTTGGAATTATCACTCTCTACATTTGTGCATTGTGCATTTCCATTTTAGATGTATACTTTTTTCTTAAATCAAAACTTGAGTTTTCACTTTCCCTCTTTCTTGTAAACAAAAAAAGATATAAATAGATGACAAAAAAATAAAAATTTTAGAGTTTATGTATGGAAAGAATTTAAAGCAATAAAAAATGTACGTAAATAAAATTTATTCACACACCACAAATGACCACAAAATATTTGTTATCCTAGTTTGGGAAATTCAACTTGTTCAATTCTAATAGCTCGGAAGTTTTTAAGAAAGAGATTTTTCTACTCATGTTTTAAAAAATGGATATGCATACTTGAAACATGTTAAAGATGCAAATGATCTATGGATCCAAACCTTGTAAAGAGAATAACATTAAATTCCCAAGTGAACGTGCAGTGGGATATTTACCCGAGTTAAAAAAGACATTATTTTGTCCATTTACAAAAAGCTGACCTAACGATTATAGATGATTTTAAAGTTTTTTATCTAGCATGATAGGCTATATTTCTTTATGGAATGACTTATGGATTTGGAGTCAACACTCAGTTAAAAATCTCCCGCCTCCCCTTTTTCCGAAGATTGCAGAACCTGATATATAAAAGCTAAAAAGTGTTTACAATCCCTAAAAATTACAAACACTTTTTGGAAATATCTCTCTCTACATTTATGCATTGTGTATTTCCATTTTAGATGGATATTTTTTTCTTAAATCAAAACTAGAGTTTTCACTTTACCTTCATCTCGTAAAAAAAAAACGAGATAAAAGGCAAATAGATCACCCCTAAATGAAAATTTTAGAGTTTATGTATGGAAAGAATTTAAAGCAATAGAAAATGTAAGTAAAGAAAATTTATTCACACACCACAAATGAACTAAAAAATTTTGTTATCCAAGTTTGGGAAATTCTTCTAGTTGAACCCGAATAGCTCGGAATTTTATGAGGGAGAGATTTTTCTACTCAAGTTTTAAAAAAGGGATATGCATGCTTGAAACTTGTTAAAGATGCAAATGACCTTTGGATCCAAACCTTTTAAAGAGACTAAAATTAAATTCCCAAGTGAACATGCAGTGGGATATTTACCTTAGTCAAACAAGCCATTATTTTACCCATTTACAAAAGCTGACCTAACGAACATAGATGATTGTGAAGTGATTTATAATGCGTAACGGGCTATATTTTTATAAGGAATGACTACTAGTATGGGAGTCAAGACTCAATGAAAAACCCCCTGCCACTTTTCCTAACGATCGCATAACCTAATATATAAAAACTAGAAAGAGTTTACAATCCCTAAAAATTATAGTCACTTTTTGGAATTATATCTCTCTATATTTGTGCATTGTGCATTTTCATTTTAGATGTATACTTTTTTCTTAAATTAGAACTTGAGTTTTCATTTTCCCTTCATATTGTAAACAAAAAAAGAGATGAAAGACAAATAGATCACAACAAATGAAAATTTTAGCGTTTATGTGTGGAAAGAATTTAAAGAAATAACAAATGTAAGTAAAGAAAATTTATTCACACACCACAAATTTACACAAAATTTTTGTTATCTAAGTTTGGTAAAATTCCACTAGTTCAACCCTTATAGCTCAGAATTTTATAAGAAAGAGATTTTTCTACACAAGTTTTAAAAAATGGATATGCATGCTTGAAACATGCTAAAGATGCAAATGACTTATGGATCCAAACCTTTTAAAGAGAATAACATTTAATTCCCAAGTGAACGTGCAGTTGGATATTTATTCGAGTCAAACAAGCGATTATTTTGCCCATTTACAAAAAGCTGACCTAACGATCATAGATTATTTTAAAATGATTTATCATGCATAACGGGCTATATTTTTGTAAGGAATAACTTATGGAATGGGAGTCAACATTCAGTAAAAAATCCCCCGCCTCCCCCTTTTCCTGACGAGATCAAAACCTGATATATAAAAACTAAAAAGAGTTTACAATCCCTAAAAATTAGATACACTTTTTGGAATTATTTCTCTCTACATTTGTTCATTGTGCATTTCCATTTTAGATGTATAATTTTTTCTTAAATAGAAACTTGAGTTTTTACTTTCCCTTCATCTCGTAGAACAAAAAGAGAGATAAAAGGAAAATAGATCACAATGAAATGAAAATTTTAGAGTTTATGTGTGGAACAAATTTAAAGAAATAAAAAATGTAAGTAAAGAAAATTTAAATGAACACAAAAGTTTTGTTATCCAAGTTATGCCACTAGTTCAACCCTAATAGCTCAGAATTTTATAAGAAAGAGATTTTTCTAAATGTTCTAAAAAATGGATATGCATGCTTGCATGTTAAAGAGGCAAATGACCTATGGATCCAAACCTTTTAAAGAGAATAACATTGAATTCCTAAGTGAACGTTCGGTAGGATTTTCACCCGAGTCTAACAAGCCATTATTTTGTCCATTTACTAAAAGCTGACCTTACGATCATAGATGATTGTAATGTGATTTATCATGCGTAACTGGCAATATTTTTGTAAGGAATGACTTATGGATTGGGAGTCAACACTCAGTTAAAAATCCCTTGCCTCCCCCTTTTCTCGACAATCGCAGAACCTGATATATAAAAACTAAAAAGAGTTTACAATCCCTAAAAACTACAGACACTTTTTGGAATTATCTCTCTCCACATTTTTCCATTTTTCATTTAAATTTTAGATGTATACTTTTTCTTTTTAATCAAAACTTGAGTTTTCACTTTCCAATCATCTCGTAAACAAAAAAAGAGATAAAAGGCAAATAGATCACAACGAAATAAAATTTTTAGAGTTTATGTATGGAAAGAATTTAAAGAAATAACAAATGTAAGTAAAGAAAATTTATCCACACACCTCAAATGTACACAAAAGTTTTGTTATCTAAGTTTTGGAAAATTCCACCAGTTCAACCCTAATAGCTTGGAATTTTATAAGAAAGAGATTTTTCTACACATGTTTTAAAAAATGGATATGCATGCTTGAAAAAAGTTAAATATTCAAATGACCTATGGATCCAAACCTTTTAAAGAGAATAACATTAAATTCCCAAGTGAACGTGTTGTGTGATATTGACCCGAGTCAAACAAGCCATTATTTCACCCATTTACAAAAGGTTGAGCTAGCGATCATAGATGATTTTAACATGATTTTCATGCGTAACGGGCTATATCCTTGTAAGGAATGACTTATGGATTTGGAGTAAACACTCAGTTAAAAATCCACAGCCTCCCCCTTTTCTCGATGATTGCAGAACCTGATATATTAAAACTAAAAAGAGTTTACAATCCCAAAAAATTACAAACACTTTTTGGAATTATCACTCTCTATATTTGTGCATTGTGCATTTCCATTTTAGATCTATACTTTTTTTATTAAATATAAACCTGATTCTTCACTTTCCCATCATCTCGTAAACAAAAAAAAGGTAACAAGCAAATAGATCACAACAAAATGAAAATTTAAGAGTTTAATGTTTGCAAAGAATTTAAAGCAAACAAAAATTTAAGTAAACAAAATTTATTCACACACCTCAAATGAACACAAAAGTGTTGTTATCCAAGTTAGGGAAATTCCACTAGTTCAACCCTAATTGCTAGGAATTTTATAAGATGGATATGCATGCTTGAAACATGTTAAAGATACAAATAACCTATGGATCCATACCTTTTAAAGAGAATAACATTAAATTCCTAAGTGAACATATGGTGGTATATTTACCCGAGTATAACAAGCCTTTATTTTACCCATTTACAAAAAGCTAACCTAACGATCATAGATGATTGTAAAGTGATTTATCATGCATAATGGGCTATATTTTTCTAAGGAATGACTTATGGATTGAGAGTCAACACTAAGTTAAAAATCCCCCACCTCCCCCTTTTCCCGACAATTGCAGAAAACCTGATATATAAAAACTAAAAGAAGTTTACAATCCCTAAAAATTACAAACACTTTTTGGAATTATATCTCTCTACATTTGTGCATTGTGCATTTCCATTTTTTATGTATACTTTTTTCTTAAATAAAAACTTGAGTTTTCACTTTCCCTTCATCTCTTAAACAAAAAAAGAGATAAAAGACATATAGATCACAACAAAATAAAAATTTTAGAGTTTATGTATGGAAAGAATTTAAAGCAATAAAAAATTTAAGAAAATAAGGATATACATGTTTGTAACATTTTAAAGATGCAAATGTCCTACGCATGTTTTAAAAAAAGGATATGAATACTTGTAACATGTTAAAGATGCAATTGTCCTCTGGATCCATACCTTTTAAAGAGAATAACTTAAATTCCCAAGTGAATGTGCGGTGGGATATTTACCCGAGTCAAACAAGCCATTGTTTTACCCATTTACAAAAAGCTGACCTAACGATCTTAAATGATTGTAAAGTGATTTATCATCCATAACGGGCTATATTTTTGTAAGGAATGACTTATGGATTGGGAGTCAACACTGAGTTAAAAATCCCCTGCTTCCCCCCTTTTTCTCGAAGATTGCAGAACCAGATATATAAAAACTAAAAAGAGTTTAATATCCCTTAAAATTACAGACACTTTTTGGAATTATTACTCTCTACATTTGTGCATTGTGCATTGTGCATTTCCATTTTAGATGTATACTTTTTTCATAAATCAAAACTTGAGTTTTCACTTTCCCTTCATCTCGTAAACAAAAAAAGAGAAAAAGGCAAATAGATCACAACAAAATGAAAATTTTAGAGTTTATGTATGGAAAGAATTTAAAGAAATAAAAAAATTAAGAAAAAATATTTATTCACACACCACAAATGAACACAAAACTGTTGTTATCCAAGTTTGGAAAATTCCACTTGTTCAACCCTAATAGCTCAGATTTTTATAAGAAAGAGATTTTTCTATGCACGTTTTAGAAAATGGATATTCATGCTTGATACATGTTAAAGATGGAAATAACCTAAGGATCCAAATATTTTAAAGAGAATAAGATTAAATTCCTAAGTGAACATGCGATGGGATATTTACTCGAGTCAAACAAGCAATTATTTTCCCCATTTAGAAAAAGCTGACCTAACGATCACAGATGATTGTAAAGTGATTTATCATGTGTAACGGGCTATATTTTCGTTAGGAATGACTTATGAATTGGGAGTCAACACTCAGTTAATAATCCCCCCCCTCCCTCTTTTCCCGACAATTGTAGAACCTGATATATTAAAACTTAAAAGAGTTTACAATCCCTAAAATTACAGACACTTTTTGGAATTATCTCTCTCCAAATTTGTGCATTGTGCCTTTCCATTTTAGATCTATACTTTTCTCCTAAATCAAAACTTGAGTTTCCACTTTCCCTTCATCTCGTATACAAAAAAAGAGATAAAACGCAAATAGATCACAAAAAAATGAAAATTTTAGAGTTTATGTATGGATAGAATTTAAAGCATTCACAAATTTAAGAAAAAAAAAATTTATTCACACTTGTTTTAAAAAAGGGATATGGATGCTTGGAACATGTGAAAGATGCAAATGACCTATGGATCCAAACCTTTTAAAGAAAATAATATTAAATTCCCAAGTGAACGTGCAGTGGGATATTTACCCGAGTCAAAGCAACCATTATTTTGCCCATTTTGAAAAAGCTAACCTAACGATCATAGATGATTGTAAAGTGATTTATCATGCGTAACAAGCTATATTTTTGTAAGGAATGACTTATGCTTTGGAAGTCAACACTGAGTTAAAAATCCCCTTCCTCCCCCTTTTCTGCATGATTGCAGAACCTTATATATAAAAACTAAAAAGAATTTACAATCCCCAAAAATTACAGACAGTTTTTGGAATTATCTCTCTCTACATTTGTTCATTGTGCATTTCCATTTTAGATCTATATTTTTTTCTCAAATCAAAACATGTGCTTTCACTTTCACTTCATCAAGTAAACAAAAAAAGAGATAAAAGGCAAATAGATCACAAAAAAATGAAAATTTAGAGTTTATGTGTGGAAAGAATTTAAAGCAATAACTAATGTATGTAAACAAAATTTATTCACATGAAAAATTAACACATAAGTGTTGTTATCCAAGTTTGGGAAACTTCACTAGTTCAACCCTAATAGCTCAGAATTTTATAAGATAGAGATTTTTCTACGCAAGTTTAAAAATATGGATATGCATGTTTGAAAAATATTAAAGATGCAAATGACTTATGGATCCAAACCTTTTAAAGTGAATCACATTAAATTCCCAAGTGAACGAGCGGTGGGATATTTACCCGAGTCGAACAAGCCATTATTTTGCCCATTTAGAAAAAGCTGACCTAACGATCATAGATTATTGTAAAGTGATTTATCATGCGTAACGGACTATATTTTTGTTAGGATTGAATTTTCACTTTCCCTTCATCTCGTAAACAAAAAAAAGAGATAAAAGGCAAAAAGATAACAACCAAATGAAAAATTTTCAGTTTATGTATGGAAAGAATTTAAAGCAATAACAAATGTAAGTAAAGAAAATTTATTGACACACCACATATGAACACAAAAGTTTTGTTATCCAAGTTTGGGAAATTTCACTAGTTCAACCCTAATAGCTTGGAATTTTATAAGAAAGAGATTTTTCTATACATGTTTTAAAAAATGGATATGGATGCTTGAAACATGTTAATGATGCAAATGACCTATGGATCCAAACCTTTTAAAGAGAATAACATTAAATTCCCAAGTGAACGTGCAGTGGGATATTCACCCGAGTTAAACAAACCATTATTTTGCCCATTTACAAAAAGATAACCTAATGATCATAGATGATTGTAAGTGATTTATCATGCTAAACAGCTATATTTTTGTAAGGAATGACTTATGGATTGGGAGTCAACACTCAGTTTAAAATCACCCGCCTCCCTCATTTCCTGGCGATTGCAGAACTTGATATATAAAAACTAAAAAGAGTTTACAATCCCTAAAAATTACAAACACTTTTTGGAATTATATCTCTCTACATTTCTGCAATGTGCATTTCCATTTAAGATGTATACTTTTTTCTTAAATCAAAACTTGAGTTTTCACTTTCCCTTCATCTCGAAACCAAAAAAAGATATAAAAGGCAAATAGATCACAACAAAATGAAAATTTTAGAGTTATGTATGGAAAGAATTTAAAGCAATAACAAATGTAAGTAAAGAAAATTTATTCACACACCACAAATGAACACAAAAGTTTTGTTATCCAATTTTGGGAAATTCCACTAGTTAAATCCAAATAGCTCGGAATTTTATAAGAAAGACATTTTTCTACACATGTTTTAAAAAATGAATATGCATGCTTGAAACATTTTAAATATTCAAATTACCTATGGATCCAATCCTTTTAAAGAGAATAACAATAAATTCCCAAGTGAATGTGCAGTGGGATATTTACCCGACTCAAACAAGGCATTATTTTGCCCATTTGCAAAAGCTGACCTAACGATCATACATGATTGTAAAGTGATTAATCATTCGTAATGGACTATATTTTTTAGAGGAATGACATATGGATTGGGAGTCAAAACTCAGTTAAAAATCCCTGCCTCCCCCTTTTCACGACGATTACAGAACCTGATATATAAAAACTAAAAATAGTACACAATCCCTAAAAATTATAGACACTTTTTTGAATTATCACTCTCTAAATTTGTGCATTGTGCCTTTCCATTTTAGATGTAAATTTTTTTCTCAAATCAAAACTTGAGTTTCACTTTCCCTTCATCTCGTAAACAAAAAAAGAGATAAAAGGCAAATAGATCACAACAAAATGAAAATTTTAGAGTTTATCTATGGAAAGAATTTAAAGCAATAAAAAAGGTAAGTAAAGAAAATTTATTCACACGCCACAAAGGAACAAAATGGTTGTTATCCAAGTTTGGGAAATTCCACTAGTTCCACCCTAATAGCTCAGAATTTGATAAGAAAGAGATTTTTTTACGCATGTTTTGAAAAATGGATATGCTTGCTTGGAATATGTTAGAGATTCAAATGACCTATTTATCCAAACCTTTTAAAGAGAATAATATTAAATTCCCAAGTGAACGTGCGGTGGGATATTTACCCGAGTCAAACAAGCCATTATTTTGCCCATTTACAAAAAGGGAACCTAACGATCATAGATGATTGTGAAGTGATTTATCATGCATAACGGGCAAGATTTTTATAGGGAATGACTTATGCATTGGAAGTCAACACTGAGTTAAAAATCCCCCACCTCCCCCTTTTCCCCATATTGCAGAACCTTATATATAAAAACTACAAAAAGTTTACAATCCCTAAAAATTACAGACACTTTTTCGAATTATCTCTCTCTACATTTGTGCATTGTGCATTTACATTTTAGATGTTTATTTTTTTCTTAAATCAAAACTTGAGTTTTCACTTTCCCTTCATCTCGTAACCAAAAAAATTGATAAAAGACAAATAGATTACAATAAAAATGTATCTAAAGAAAATTTATTTTCACACACAAATGAACAAAAAAGTTTTGTTATCGAAGTTTGGGAAATTCTACTAGTTCAACCGTAATAGCTCAGAATTTTATCAGAATGAAAATTTTTTACCCATGTTTTAAAAAATGGATATACATGCTTGGAACATGTTAAAGATGCAAATGACCTATGGATCCAAACCTTTTAAAGAGATTAAAATTAAATTCCCAAGTGAACGTCCGGTGAGATATTTACCCGAGTCAAACAAGCCATTATTTTGCCCATTTACAAAAAGCAGACCTAACGATCATAGATGAATGTCAAGTGATTTATCATGCAAGATGGGCTATATTTTTTTAAAGAATCACTTATGTATTGGGAGTCAACACTCAGTTAAAAATCTCTCACCTCCCCCTTTTTTCGACGATTGCGAAACCTGAAATTTAAAAAGTAAAATGAATTTAAAATCCCTAAAAATTATAGACATTTTTTCGAATTATCTCTCTCTACATTTATGTATTGTGCACTTCCATTTTAGATGCAAAACTTTTCCTTATATCAAAACTTGTGTTTTCATTTTCCCTTCACCTAGTAAACTAAAAAAAAAAAAAGAGATAAAAAGCAAATAGATCACAACAAAATTAAAATTTTAGAGTTTATGTATGGAAAGAATTTAAAGAAATAAAAATTGTAAGTAAAGATAATTTATTCACACACCACAAATAAACACAAAAATTTTGTTGTCCAAGTTTTGGAAATTCCACAAGCTAGCTACCCCCTAATAGCTCGGCATTTTATAAGAAATAGATTTACATACGCATGTTTTAAAAAATGGATATGCATGCTTGTAACATGTTAAAGATGCAAATGTCCTATGGATCCAAACTTTTTAAAGAGAATAACTTAAATTCCCATGTGAAGGTCCGGTGGGATATTTACCCTAGTCAAAAAGGCCTTTATTTTGCCCATTTAAAAAAAGATGACCAAACGATCGTAAATGATTGTAAAGTGATTTATCATGCATGACAGGCAATATTTTTGTAAGGAATGACTTATGTATTGGGAGTCAACACTTAGTTAAAAATCCCCCGCCTCCCCCTTTTCTCGACGATTGCAGAACCAGATATATAAAAACTAAAAAGACTTTACAATCCCCAAAAATTATAGACACTTTTTGGAATTATCCCTCACTACATTTGTGCATTGTGCATTTCCATTTTAGATGGATACTATTTTCTTAAATCAAAACTTGAGTTTTCATTTTTCCATCGTCTCGTAAACAAAAGGCAAAAAGATCACAACAAAATGACAATTTTAGAGTTTATGTATGGGAAGAATTTAAAGCAATAACAAATGTAAGTAAAGAAAATTTATTCACACACCACAAATGAACACAAAAGTTTTGCTAACCAAGTTTGGGAAATTCCACTAGTTCAACCCTAATAGCTCGAAATTTTATTTGAAAGAGAATTTTCAACGCATGTTTTAAAAAATGGATATCCATGCTTGAAACTTGTTAAAGATGCAAATTAACTATGATTCCAAACCTTTTAAAGAGAATAACATTAAATTCCCAAGTGAACGTGTGGCGGGATATTTACCCTAGTCAAACAACCCATTATTTTGCCCATTTTACAAAAAGCTGAACTAACGATCATAGATGATTGTAAAGGGATTTATCATGCGTAACGGGCTATATTTTTGTAAGGAATGACTTATGGATTGGGAATCCCCACTCAGTTAAAAATCCCCCGCCACCCCTTTTCCCGAAAATTACAGAACCTAATATATAAAAACAAAAAAAAAAATTGCAATCCCTAAAAATTACAGTCACTTTTTGGAATTATCTCTATCTACTTTTGTGCATTGTTAATTTCCATTTTAGATGTATACTTTTTTTTTAAATCAAAACTTGAGTTTTTACTTTCCCTTCATCTCGTAAAAAAAAAGAGAAAAAAGGCAAATAGATCACAACAAAATGAAAATTTTAGAGTTTATGTATGGAAAGAATTTAAAGCAATAACAAATGTAAGTAAAGAAAATTTATTCACACACCACAAATGAACACATAAGTTTTGTTGTCCAAGTTTGGGAAATTCCACTTGTTCAATCCTAAAAGCTCGAAATTTTATAAGAAAGAGTCTTTTCTCCGCATGTTTCGAAAAATGGATATGCATGCTTGGAACATGTTAAAGATGTAAATGACCTATGGATCCAAATCTTTTAAAGTGAATAACATTAAATTCCCAAGTGAACATGCGGTGGGATATTTACCCAAGTCAAACAAGCCAGTATTTTTCCCATTTACAAAAATTGTCCTAACAATCATAGGATATTGTAAAGTGATTTATCTTGCATAATGGGGTATATTTTTTTAAGGAATGACTTAATGATTGGGAATCAACACTCAGTTAAAAGTCCCCCACCTCACCCTTTTCCCGACGATTGCAGAACCGGATAAATAAGAACTAGAAAGAGTTTACAATCCCTAAAAATTAGAGATACTTTTTGGAATTATCTCTCTCTTCATTTGTGCACTGTGCATTGATGTATACTTTTTTCTTAAATCAAAACATGTGCTTTCACTTTCGCTTCATCTTGTAAACAAAAAAAGAGATAAAAGGCAAATAGATCACAACAAAATGAAAATTTAGAGTTTATGTGTGGAAAGAATTTAAAGCAATAACTAATGTATGTAAAGAAAATTTATTCACACACCAACAATTAACACAAAAGTTTTTTTATCCAAGTTAGGAAAATTCCACTAGTTCAACCCTAATAGCTCGGAAATTTATAAGAAAGATATTTTTCTACGCATGTTTTAAAAAATGGATGTGCATGCTTGAAACATGTTAAAAATGGAAATGACCTATGGATCCAAACATTTTAAAGAGAATAACATTAAATTCCCAAGTGAACGTGCAGTGTGATATTTACCGAAGTCAAACAAGCCATTATTTTGCCCATTTACAAAAAGTTGACATAACGATCTCAGACGATTGTAAAGTGATTTATCATGTGTAGTGGGCTATATTTTTGTAAGGAATGACTTATGGATTGGGAGTCAACACTTAGTTAAAAATCCCCTGCTTCCCCATTTTCCTGACCATTGCAGAACCTGATATATAATAACTAAAAAGAGTTTACAATCTCCATTTTAATTTTAGCTGAATACTTTTTTCTTAAATCAAAACTTGAGTTTTCTCTTTCCCATCATCTCGTAAGCAAAAAAAGAGATAAAAGGCAAATAGATCTCAACAAAATTAAAATTTTAGAGTTTATGTATGGAAATAATTTAAAACAATAAAAATGTAAGTAACAAAAATTTATTGACACACCACAAATGAACAGAAAAATTGATCGACCCTAAACCCTAAATCCTAAACCCTACTCCCTAAATTCGACTAGTTCAACTCTAATAGCTTGGAATGTTATAAGAAAGGGATTTTGCTACACATGTTTTAAAAAATGGATTTGCATTCTAGAAACATGTTAAAGATGCAAATGACCTTTGGATCCAAACCTTTTAAACAGAATAACATTAAATTCCGAAGGGACTTTGCGATCGGATATTTACCTGAGTCAAACAAGCCATTATTTTGCCCATTTACAAAAGCTGACCTAACGATAATTTATAATGCGTAAAGGGCCATTTTTTTAAGGAATGACATATGGATTGGGAGTCTATACTTAGTTAAAAATCCCCTGCCACCCCCTTTACTTGACGATCGCATAAACTGATATAGAAAAAAAAAATTTTACAATCTCTAAAAATTATAGACACTTTTTGGAATTATCGCTCTCTACATTTGTGCATTGTGCATTTCCATTTTAGATGTATACTTTTTTCTTAAATCAAACTAGATTTTTCAGTTTACCTTTATATCGTAAACCAAAAAAGAGATAAAAGGCAAATAGATCACAACAAAATGAAAATTATAGAGTTGTTGTGTTGAATTAATTTAAAGAAATGACAAATGTAAGTAAAGAAAATTTATCCACATACCACAAATGTACACAAAAGTTTTGTTATGTATGTTTAGGAAAATTCCACTAGTTCAACCGTTATAGCTCGGAATTTTATAAGAAAGAGATTTTTCTTTTAAAAAATGTATATGCATGCTCGAAACATGTTAAAGATGCAAATGATCTATGGATCCAAACCTTTTAATGAGAATAACATTAAAATCCCAAGTGAACGTGGGGTTGGATAATTATCTGAGTCAAACAAGTGATTATTTTGCCCATTTACAAAAAGCTGACCTAACGATAATAGATGATTGTATAGTGATTTATCATGTGTAACGGTCTATATTATGTTAAGGAATGACTTATGGATTGAGAGTCAACACTCAGTTAAAAATCCCCCACCTTCACCTTTTCCCGACGTTTTTAGAACCTTTAATATAAAAACTAAAAAGAGTTCACAATCCCTAAAAATTAAAGACACTTTTCGGAATTATTTCTCTCAACATTTGGGCATTGTGCATTTCCATTTTAGATCTATACTTTTTTCTTTAATAAAAACTTGAGTTTTCACTTTCCCTTCATCTCGTAAACAAAAAAAGAGATAAAAGGCAAATAAATCACAACAAAATGAAAATTTTAGAGTTTATGTATGGAAAGAATTTAAAGCAATAACAAATGTACGTGAATAAAATTTAAATTAACACAAAAGTTTTGTTATCCAATTTTGGGAAATTCCACTAGTTAAATCCAAATAGCTCATAATTTTATTAGAAAGAGATTTTTTCTACACATGTTTTAAGAAATGGATATGCATGCTTGAAACATGTTAAAGATGCAAATGACCTATGGATCCGAACCTTTTAAAGAGAACAACATTAAATTCCCAAGTGAACATGCGATGGGATATTTACCAGAGTAAAACATACCATTATTTCGTCCGTTTAAAAAAAGTTGACCTAACGATCATAGATGATTTTAAAATGATTTATCTTGCGTAACGGGCTATATTTTTGTAAGGAATGAGTTATAGATTGGGAGTCAACACTCAGTTAAAAATTCTCTGCCTCCCCCTTTTCCCGATGATTGCAGTACTTGAAATATAAAAACTAAAAAGAGTTTAAAATCCCTAAAAATTAAAGACACTTTTTTGGAATTATCTCTCTCTACATTTGTGTATTTTGCATTTCCATTTTAGATGTATACTTTTTTCTTTAATCAGAACTTGAGTTTTCACTTTCCATTCATCTCGTAAACAAAAAAGGATATAAATGGCAAATAGATAATAACAAAATGAAAATTTTAGAGTTTATGTATGGAAATAATTTAAAGCGATAAAAAATGTAAGTAAAGATAATTTATTCACACACCACAAATGAACACAAAAGTTTTTTAATCCAAGTTTCGGAAATTCCACTACTTTACCCTAATAGCTCAGAATTTTATAAGAAAGAGATTTTTCTACACATGTTTTAAAAAATGGATATGCATGCTGGAAACTTGCTAAACATGAAAATGACCTATGGATCCAAACCTTTTAAACAGAATAACATTAAATTCCCAAGTGAACATGCAGTGGGATATTTACCAGAGTTAAATAAGCCATTATTTTTCTCATTTACAAAGAGCTGACCTAATGATCATAGATGATTGTAAACTGATTTATCATCCGTAACGGGCTATATTTTTTCCAGGAATGACTTATGGATTTGGAGTCAACACTCAGTTAAAAATCCCATGCCTCCAACTTTTGTCGACGATTGCAGAACCGAATATATAAAGACAAAGAGAGTTTGCAATCCCTACAAATTACAGACACTTTTTGGAATTATCTTTCTCAACTTTTGTACATTTTGAATTTCCATTTTTTATGTATACTTTTTTATAAAATCAAAACTTGAGTTTTCACTTTCCCTTCATCTCTAAAATGAAAAAGAGAAAAAAAGCAAATAGATCACAACAAAATGAAAATTTTAGAGTTTATGTAATGAAATAATTTAAAGCAATAACAAATGTAAGTAAAGAAAATTTATTCACTCACCAAAAATGAACACAAAAGTTTTGTTATCTAGTTTTGGAAATACCACTAGTTCAACCCTAATAGATCTGAATTTTATAAGAAAGAGATTTTTCTACACATGTTTTAAAAAATGGATATGCATGCTTGAAACATGATAAAGATGCAAATGACCTATGAATCCAAACCTTTTAAAGAGAATAACATTAAATTCCCAAGTGAACGTGCGGTGGGATATTTACCCTAGTCAAACAAGCCAGTAGTTTGCCCATTTACAAAAAGTTGACCTAACGATCATAGATGATTTTAAAAATGATTTATCATATGCAACAGGCTATATTTTCATAAGGAATGACTTGTGGACTAGGAGTCAATACTCAGTTAAAAATCCACCGCCTCCCCCTTTTCCCGATGATTGTAGAACTTGAAATATAAAAAGCTAAAACGAGTTTACAATCCCTAAAAATTATAGGCACTTTTTGGTATTATCTCTCTTTACTTTTTTGTAGTGTGTATTTTTATTTTAGATGTATACTTTTTTCTTAAATTAAAACTTGTGTTTTTACTTTCCTTTCATCTCGTATACAAAAAAAAAAGATATAAAGGCAAATAGATCACAACAAAATGAAAATTTTAGAGTTTACGTATGGAAAGAATTTAAAGCGATAAAAAATGTAAGTAAAGAAAATTTATTCACACACCAGAAATTAACTCTAAATTTTTGTTATCCAAGTTTGGAAAAATCCTCTTGTTCAACCCTAATAGCTCAGAATTTTATAAGAAAGAGATTTTTCTACACATGTTTTAGAAAATGGATATGCATGCTTGACACATATTATAAATCAAAATGACCTATGGATCCAAACCTTTTAAAGAGATTAACATTAAATTCACAAATGAACGTGCGGTGGGATATTTACCCGAGTCAATCAAGACATTATATTGCCCATTTACAAAAAGATGACATAACGATCGTACATGATTGCAAAGTGATTTATCATGCGTAATGGGCTATTTTTTTTAAGGAATAACTGATTGATTCGGTGTCAACACTCAGTTAAAAATCCCCCGCCTCCCCCTTTTCCCGACGATTGCAGAACCTGATATAAAAAAACTAGAAAGAGTTTACAATCCCCAAAAAGTACATACACTTTTTTGAATTATCTCTCTCTACATTTAAGCATTGTGCATTTCTATTTTTTATGTAAACTTTTTTATAAAATCAAAACTTGAGTTTTCACTTTCCCTTCATCTCGTAAACACAAAAAGATATAAAAGGCAAATAGATCACAACAAAATAAAATTTTTAGAGTTTATGGATGGAAAGAATTTAAAGCAATAAAAAATTTAAGTGAAGAAAATTTATTCACACACCACAAATGAACACAAAATAATTGTTATCTAAGTTTGGGAAATTCCACTAGTTCAACCCTAATAGCTTGGAATTTTATAAGAAAGAGATTTTTCTACACATGTTTTAAAAAATGGATATGCATGCTTAAAACATGTTTAAGATGCAAATGACCTATGGATCCAAACCTTTTAAAAAGAATAACATTAAATTCCCAAGTGAACGTGCGGTGGGATATTTACTCGAGTCAAACAAGCCATTATTTTTCTCATTTACAAAAAGCTGAGATAACGATGAAAGATGATTGTAAAGTGATTTATCATGCATAATGGGCTATATTTTTGTAAGGAATGACTTTTGGAATGGGTGTCAACACTAAGTTAAAAATCCCCTGTCTGCCCCTTTTTTCGATGATTGCAGAACCAGATATAGAAAAACTATAAAGAGTTTACAATCCCTAAAAAATACACACACTTTTTGTAATTATCTCACTCTAAATTTTTGAATTGTGCGTTTGTATTTTAGATTTATACTTTTTTTTAAATACAAACTTGATTTTTAACTTTCCCTTTTTCTCGTAAAAAAAGGGAGAAAAGGAAAATAGATTAGAACAAAATGAAAATTTTAGAGTTTTTGTCTAGAAAGAATTTAAAGCAATAACAAATGTAAGTAAAGAAAATTTATTCAAAAAGTTAAAATGAACACAAAATTTTTGTTATCCAAATTTGGGAAATTCCACTAGTTCAACTAAAATTGCTTGGAATTTTATAAGAAAGAGATTTTTCTACTCATGTTTTAAAAAATGGTTATGCATGCTTGAAACATGTTAAAGACGCAAATGAGCTATGGATCCAAACGTTTTAAAGAGGTTAACATTAAATTCCCAAGTGAACGTGCGGTGGGATATTTACCCGAGTCAAACAAGGAATTATTTCTCCAATTTCCAAAAAGTTGACCAAACAATCGTGGATGATTGTATTTGATTTATCATGCGTAATGGGCTATATTTTTTTAAGGAATGACTTATGGATTAGGAGTCAACACTCAGTTAAAAATCCCATGCCTCCCCCTTTTCCCAACGATGGCAAAACCAGATATATAAAAACTAAAAAGAGTTTACAATCTCTAAAAATTACAGACACTTTTTGGAATTGCCTCTCTCTACATATGTGCATTGTGAATTTTCATTTAAGATGTATACGTTTTTCTTCAATCAAAACTTGAGTTTTCACTTTCCCTTCCTCTTGTAAAAAAAAAAAAAAATAGAACATGCATCAAAATGAAAATTTTAGAGTTTATGTATGGAATGAATTTAAAGCAATAACAAAGGTTAGTAAAGAAAATTTTTTCACACACCACAAATGAACACAAAAGTTTTGTTATCCAAGTTTTGGAAATTCCACTAGTTCAACCCTAATAGCTCGGAGATTTATAAGGAACTGATTTTTCTACTCATGTTTGAAAAAATGGATATGCATGCTTGAAACATGTTAAAGATGCGAATGACCTATGGATCCAAACCTTTTAAAGAGAATAACAATAAATTCCCAAGTGAATGTGCGGTGGGATATTTACCCGAGTCAAATAAGCAATAATTTTGCCCATATTAAAAAAGCTGACCTAACGATTATATATGATTGTAAAGTAATTTATCATGTGTAATGGGCTATATTTTTGTGAGGAATCACTAATAGATTGGGAGTCAACACTTGGTTAAAAATCCTCCGCCTCCCCCTTTTCCCGACGATTGCAGTACCTGAAATATAAAAACTAAAAAGAGTTTACAATCCCTAAAAATTACCGACACTTGTTGGAATTATCTCTCTCAACATTTGTGTATTGTGCATTTCTGTTTTAGGTGTATACTTTTTTCTTAAATCAAAACTTGAGTTTTCACTTTCCCTTCATCTCGTAAACAAAAAAAGATATAGAAGGCAAATAGATTAGAACAAAATGAAAATTTTAGAGTTTATGTATAGAAAAAATTTAAAGCAATAACAAATGAACACAAAAGTTTTATTATCTAAGTTTGGGAAATTCTACTAGTTCAACCCTAATAGCTTGGAATTTTATAAGAAAGAGATTTTTCAACACATGTTTTAAAAAATGGATATGCATGCTGGAAACATGTTAAACATGAAAATGACCAATGGATCCAAAACTTTTAAAGATAATAACTTTAAATTCGCAAGTGAACGTTCGGTAGGATATTTACCCGAGTCAAACAATCCATTATTTTGCCCATTTACAATAAGATGACATAACGATCGTAGATGATTGTAAAGTGATTTATCATGTATAATGGGCTATATTTTTGTAAGGAATGACTACGGGATTGGGTGTGAAATCTCAATAAAAAATCCCCAGCCTCCCCCTTTTCTCGACGATTGTAGAACCTGATATAAAAAAACTAAAAAGAGTTTAAAATCCCTGAAAATTACGGAAACTTTTTAGAATTATCTCTCTCTACATTTGTGAATTGGGCATTTCTATTTCTATTTTAGATATATACTTTTTTCTTAAATAAAAACTTGAGTTATTCACTTTCCCTTCATCTCTTAAAAAAAAAGAGAGAAAAGGCAACTAGATCACAACAAAATAAAAATTTTAGAGTTTATGTAAGGAAAGAATTTAAGGCAATAATTAATGTAAGTAAAGAAAATTTATTCACACACCACAATTGAACCCAAAAGTTTTGTTATCCAAGTTTGGGAAATTCCACTTGTTCAACCCTTACGTCTAAAATGGAAATGCACAATACACAAATGTAGAGAGAGATAATTCCAAAAAGTGGCAGTAATTTTTAGGGATTGTAAATTTTTTTTTGCTTTTATATATAATTTTTGCAATCGTCGGAAAAAGGGGGAGTCAAGGGATTTTTAACTAAGTGTTGACACCCTATCCATTAGTCATTCCTTAAAAAAATATAGCCCCTTATTCACGATAAATCACTTTTTAATCATCTATGATCATTACATCAACTTTTTGTAAATGGGCAAAATAATGGCTTATTTTACTAGGGTAAATATCCCACCGAACGTTCACTTGGGAATTTAACGTTATTATTTTTAAAATGTTTGGATCCATAGGTCATTTGCATCTTTAATATGTTTCAACCATGCATATCCATTTTTTAAAACATGTGTAGAAAAATCTCCGTCTTATTAAATTCCGAGCTATTAGGGTTGAACTACTGGAATTTCCCAAACTTGGATAACAAAATTTTTGTGTTAATCTGTGGTGTATGAATAAATTTTGTTTACTTCATTTTTTATTGCTATAAATTCTTTCCATACATAAACTCTAAAATTATCATTTTGTTATGATCTATTTGCCTTTTATCTCTTTTTTTGTTTACGAGATGAAGGCAAAGTCAAAACTCAAGTTTTTATTTAAGAAAAAAGTATACATCTAAAATGGAAATCCACAATGCACAAATGTAGAGAGAGATAATTCTAAAATGTACATGTAATTTTTAGGGATTGTAAACTCTTTTTTTTTATATAATTTTTGTAATCATCGGGAAAAAGGGGAGGCGGAGAATTTTTAACTTAATGTTGACTCCCAATACATAAGTCATTCCTTACAAAAATATAGCCCGTTACACACGATAAATCACTTTATAATCATCTGTGATCGTTAGGTCAACTTTTTGTAAATGGGCAAAATAATGGCTTGTTTGACTCGGGTAAATATCCCACCGCACGTTCACTTGGGAATTTAATGTTATTATCTTTAAAAGGTTTGGATCTATATGTCATTTGCATCTTTAAAATGTTTAAAGCATACATATCCATTTTTTAAAACATTCGTAGAAAAATCTCATTCTTAAAATATTCAGAGCTATTAGGGTTGTACTAGTGGAATTTCCCAAACTAGGATAACAAAACTTTTGTGTTCATTTGTGGTGTGTGAATAAATTTTTTTTACTTACATTTGTTATTTATTTACATTCTTTCCATACATAAACTCTAAAATTTTCATTTTGTAGTGATCTATTTGCCTTTTATCTCTTTTTTTGTTTACGAGATGAAGGGAAAGTCGAAACTCAAGTTTTTATTTAAGAAAACAGTATAAATCTAAAATGGAAATGCACAATGCACAAATGTGGAGAGAGATAATTCCAAAAAGTGGTTGTACCTTTTAGGGATTGTAAACTCTTTTTAGTTTTGATATATCCAGTTCAGCAATCGTTTGGAAAAGCGGGGGAGGGGGAACTGACTGTTGACTACCAATCCATAAGTCATTCCTAAAAAAAATATAGCCCGTTACGCATGATAAATCACTTTAGAATCATCTATGATCGTTAGGTCAGCTTATTATAAATCGGCAAAATAATGGCTTGTTTGACTCTGGTAAATATCCATCCGCACGTTCACTTGGGAATTTAATGTTATTATCTTTAAAAAGTCTGGATCCATAGGTCATTTGCATCTTTAACATTTTTCATGCATGCATGTCCATTATTTAAAGCATGTGTAGATAAATCTCTTTCTTATAAAATTCCTAGCTATTAGGGTTGAACAAGTGGAATTTCCAAAACATGGATAACAAAAATTTTCATTTCATTTGTGGTGGGAGAGTAAATTTAATTTACTTACATTTTTTATTGCTTTAAATTCTTTCCATACATAAACTCTAAAATTTTCATTTTGTTGTGATCTATTTGCCTTTTATCTCTTGTTTTTTTTATGAGATGCAGGGAAAGTGAAATCTCATATTTTGATTTAAGAAAAAAGAATTCATAAAAAATGGAAGTGCACAGTGCACAAATGTAGAGAGAGATAATTCCTAAAAGTGTCTGTAATTTATGTGAATAAATTTTGTTTACTTACATTTGGTATTGCCTTGATTTATTTCCACATATAAACTATAAAATTTTCATTTTGTTGTGATCAATTTGCCTTTTATCTTTTTTTCTGTTTACGACATGAAGGAAAAGTGAAAACTCAAGTTTTGATTTATGAAAAAAGTATACATCTAAAATGGAAATGCACAATACATAAATTTAGGCATACATATATCCAAAAGGTGTCTGTAATTTTTAGGGATTTTAAACTTTTTTTAGTTTTTATATGTCAGGTTCAACAATCGTCGGGAAAAGTGGCAAGCGGGGGATTTTTAACTAAGTGTTGACTCCCAAACCTTAAGTCATTCCTTACAAAAATATAGCCCGTTAAGCATGATAAATCAATTTATAATCATCTACGATCGTTAGATAAGCTTTTTGTAAATGCGTAAAGTAATTGCTTGTTTGACTCGGGTAAATATCCACCGCATGTTCACTTGGGAATTTAATGTTATTCTCTTTAAAAGGTTTGGATCCATAGGTCATTTGAATTTTTTAACAAGTTTCAAACATGTATTTCCAGTTTTTAAAACATGTGTAGAAAAATTTCTTTCTTTTAAAATTCCGAGCTATTAGGGTTGAACAAGTGGAATTTCCCAAACATGGATAACAAAACTTTTTTGTTCATTTGTAGATGGAGAATAAATTTTCTTTACTTACATTTGTTATTGCTTTAAATTCTTTCCATACATAAACTCTAAAATTTTCATTTTGTTGTGATCTATTTGGCTTTTTTCTCTTCTTTTTTTTACCAGATGCAGGGATAGTGAAATCTCAAGTTTTGATTTAAGAAAAAAGTATACATAAAAAATGGAAGTGCACAGTGCACAAATGTAGAGAGAGATAATTCCAAAAAGTGTATGTAATTTTTAGGGATTGTAAACTCTTTTTAGTTTTTATATATCAGGTTCTGCAATCGTCAGGAAAAGGGGGAGGTTGGGGATTTTTAACTGCGTGTAGAGTCCGGATTCATAAGTCATTCCTTATAAAAATATAGCTCATTACGCATGATAAATTACTTTATAATCATCTATGATCGTTAGGTCAGGTTTTTGTAAATGGGAAAAATAATGGCTTGTTTGACTCGGGTAAATATCCCACTGTACGTTCACTTGGGAATTTAATGTTATTATCTTTAAAAGGTTTGGATCTGTAGGTCATTTGCATCTTTAACTTGTTTCAGGCATGCGTATCCATTTTTTAAAACATGTGTAGAAAAATCTTTTTCTTATTAAATTCCTAGGTATTAGGCTTAAACTAGTGGAATTTCCCAAACTTGTATACTTTTGTGTTCATTTGTGGTGTGTGAATAAATTTTGTTTACTTACATTTGTTATTGCCTTGATTTATTTCCATATATAAACTGTAAAATTTTCATTTTGCTATGATCAATTTGCCTTTTATCTCTTTTTTTGTTTACGACATGGATGAAAAGTGAATAATCAAGTTTTGATTTAGGAAAAAAGAGTACATCTAAAATGGAAATGCATAAAGCATAAATTTTGGGAGAGATACATCCAATAAGGTGTCTGTAATTTTTAGGGATTGTAAACTCTTTTTAGATTTTACAAGTCAGGTTCAGCATTCGTCAGGAAAAGTGGTAGGCGGGGGATTTTTAACTGAGTGTTGACTCCCAATCCATAAGTCATTCCTTAAAAAAAATATAGCCAGTTAAGCATGATAAATCAATTTATAATCATCTATGATCGTTAGGTCAACTTTTTGTAAATGCGTAAAGTAGTTTGACTCGGGTAAATATCCCACCGCACATTTACTTGGGAATTTAATGTTATTCTCTTTAAAAGGTTTGGATCCATAGGTCATTTGCATCTTTAACATGTTCAAGCATGCATATCCATTTTTTAAAACATGTGTAGAAAAATTTCTTTCTTATAAAATTTCGAGCTATTAGGGTTGAACCAGAGGAATTTCCCAAACATGGATAACAAAACTTTTCTATTCATTTTTGGTGGGAGAATAAATTTTCTTCACTTAAATTTTTTATTGCTTTAAATTCTTTCCATACATAAACTCTAAAATTTTCATTTTGTGGTGATCTATTTTTCTTTTATCTCTTCTTTTTTTTACGAGATGCAGCGAATGTGCAATCTCAATTTTTGATTTAAGAAAAAAGTATACATAAAAACTGGAAGTTCACAGTGCACAAATGTAGAGAGAGATAATTCCAAAAAGTTTCTCTAATTTTTAGGGTTTGCAAGCTCTTTTCAGTTTTTATATATCTGTTTCGCAATCGTTGGAAAAAGGGGGAGGCGGGGGATTTTTAATTAAGTGTTGAGTCCGAATCCATAAGTCATTACTTACAAAAATATAGCTCATTACGCATGACAAATCACTTTATAATCATCTATGATCGTTAGGCCAGGTTTTTGTAAATGGGTAAAATAATGGCTTGTTTGAATCGGGTAAATATCTCACCGCACGTTCACTTGGGAATTTAATGTTATTCTCTTTAAAAGGTTTGGATCCATAGGTCATTTGCATCTTTAACATGTTTGAAGCATGCATATCCATTTTTTAAAACATGTGTAGAAAAATCTCTTTCTTATTAAATTCTGAGCTATTAGGGTTGAACTAGAGAAATTTCCCAAACTTGTATGACAAAACTTTTGTGTTCATTTGTGGTGTGTGAATTAAATTTCTATACTTAGATTTGTTATTTCTTTAAATTCAATCCATACATAAACTTTAAAATTTTCATTTTGTTGTGATCTATTTGCCTTTTATCTCTTTTTTTTTACGAGATGAAGGGAAAGTGAAAACTCTAGTTTTTATTTATGAAAAAAG
Source organism: Aristolochia californica (assembly GCF_029961685.1). Classification (NCBI taxonomy): domain Eukaryota; kingdom Viridiplantae; phylum Streptophyta; class Magnoliopsida; order Piperales; family Aristolochiaceae; genus Aristolochia; species Aristolochia californica. The sequence goes on along the minus strand of NW_027182103.1, from coordinate 28,346,934 downwards.
TATACATCTAAAATGGAAATGCACAATGCTGAAATATAGAGAGTGATAAATTCAAAAAGTTTCTGTAATTTTTAGGGATTGTAAACTCTATTTAGTTTTTTATATATCATGTTCTGCAATCGTCGGGAAAAGGGGGATGGAAGGGATTTTTAATTGAGTGTTGACTCCATATCCATAAGTGATTCCTTAAAAAATATAGCCCATTACGCATGATAAATAACTTTACAATCATCTATGATAATTAGGTTAGCTTTTTGTAAATGGGCAAAATAATGGCTTGTCAAACTCGGGTAAATATCCCACCGCACGTTTAGAAGGGAATTTAATGTTATTGTCTTTAAAATGTTTCGATCCATAGGTCATTTGCATCTTTAACATGTTTCAAGCATGCATATCCATTTTTTAAAACAGGTGTAGAAAAATCTCTTTCTTATAAAATTTCGAGCTATTATGGTTGAACTAGTTGAATTTTCCCAAACTTAGATAACTAAACTTTTGTGTTCATTTTTGGCGTGTGAATAAATTTTCTTTACTCAACTTTGTTATTGCTTTAACTTTGTAAACTCTAAAATTTTGATTTTGTTGTGATCTCTTTGCCTATTATCTCTTTTTTTGTATATGAGACGAAGGGAAAGTGAAAATTCAAGTTTTGATTTAAGAAAAAAGTATACATCTAAAATGGAAATGCACAATGCAAAAATGTAGAGAGAGAAAATTCCATAAAGTGTTTGTAATTTTGAGGGATTTTAAACTCTTTTTAGTTTTTATATATCAGGTTCTGGAATCGTCGGGAAAAGGGGCAAGCGGGGGATTTTTAATTGAGTGTTGAATCCCAATCCATAAGTCATTCCTTACCAAAATGTAGCCCGGTACGCATGATTAATCACTTTACAATCGTCTATGATCATTAGGTCAGATTTTTTTAAATGGGCAAAATAATGGCTTGTTTGACTCGGGAAAAAATCCCACTGCACGTTCATTTGAGAGTTTAAAGTTATTCTTTTTAAAAGGTTTGGATCCATAGTTCATTTGAATCTTTAACATGTTTCAAGCATGCATATCCTTTTTGTAAAACATGTGTAGAAAATTCTCTTTCTAATAAAATTCCGAGCTATTAGGGTTGAACTAGTGGAATTTCCCAAATTTGTTTAACAAAACTTTTTGGTTCACTTGTGATGTGGGAATAAATTTTCTTTACTTACAATTGTTATTTCTTTAAATTCTTTCCATACATAAACTCTAAAATTTTCTTTTTGTTGTGATCTATTTGCCTTTTATCTTTTTTTTTTTTTTACGAGATGAAGGGAAAGTGAAAACTCAAGTTTTGATTTAATAAAAAAGTATACATACAAAATGGAAATGCACAATGCAAAAATGTAGAGAGAGTTAATTCCAAAAAGTGCCTGTAATTTTTAGGGATTGTAAGCTCCTTTTTGTTTTTTATATATCAAGTTCTACAATCGTCGGGAAAAGGGGGATGCGGAAATTTTTAACAGAGTGTTGACTCCCACAATCCATATGTTATTCCTTACAAAAATATAGCCCCTTACACATGATAATTAACTTTACAATCATCTATGATCGTTAGGTCAGCTTTTTCTAAATGGGCAAACTAATGGCTTGTCTGACTTGGGTAAATATTCCACCGCACGTTCACTTGGGAATTTAATGTTATTCTCATTATAAGGTTTGGATCCAAAGGTCATTTGAATCTTTAACATGTTTCTAGCATGCATATCCATTTTTTAAAACATGTGTTGAAAAATCTCTTTCTTTTAAATTTTCGAGCAATTAGGGTTGAACTAGTGGAATTTTCCCAAACTTGGATAACAAAACTTTTGTGTTCATTGGTGGTGTGTGAAAACTTTTTCTTTACTAATATTATTTTGCATCAAATTCTTTCCATACATAAATTTTATTTCCCTTTTTTCTATTTTTTTGTTTACGAGATGAAGGGAAAGTGAAAAATCAAGTTTTGTTTTAAGAAAAAAGTATGCATCTTAAAAGGAAATGCACAATGCACAAATTTAGAGAGAGATAATTCCAAAATGTGTTTGTAATTTTTAGGGATTGTAAACTCTTTTTAGTTGTTATATATCTGGTTTTGCGATCGTCGGGAAAAGGGGGAGGCAGGTGATTTTTAACTGAGTGTTGACTCCCTCTCCATAAGTCATTCTTACAAAAATATAGCCCGTTACACGTGATAAATCACTTTTCAATCATCCATCATCATTGGGTGAGCTTTTTGTAAATGGGCAAAATAATAGCATGTTTGACTCATGCAAATATCCCACCGCATGTTCATTTGGGAGTTTAAAGTTATTCTCTTTAAAAGGTTTGGATCAAAAGGTCATTTGAATCTTTAACTTGTTTCAAGCATGCATATCCTATTTTTAAAACATGTGTAGAAAAATCTCTTTCTTATAAAATTACGAGCTATCAGGGTTGAACTAGTAGAATTTCCGAAACTTGGATAACAAAACTTTTGTGTTGATGGTGTGTTAATAAATTTTCTTTCCTTAAATTTTTGATTGCTTTAAATTCTTGCCATACATAAACTCTAAAATTTTCATTTTGTTGTGATCTATTTGCCTTTTATCTCTTTTTTTTTATACGAGAAGAAGGGAATGTCAAAAATCAAGCTTTTATTAAAGAAAAAATTATACATCTAAATGGAAATGCACAATTCACAAATGTAGAGAGAGATAATTCCAAAAACATGTCTGTAAGTTTTCGGGATTGTAAACTTTTTTTAGTTTTTATATATAGTGTTCTGCAATCGTCGGGAAAAGGGGGAGGCGGGGGATTTTTAACTTAGTGTTGACTCCCAATCCATAAGTCATTCCTTACACTAAATATAGCCTGTTACGCATGATAAATCACTTTACAATCATCTATGATCAATAGGTCAACTTTTTGGATATGGCAAAATAATGGCTTGTTTGACTCGGGTAAATATCCCACCGCACGTTCACTTGGGAATTTAAAGTTATTCTCTTTTAAAGCTTTAGATCCATTGGTCATTTGAATCTTAAACATGTTTCAAACGTGCATATCCATTTTTTGAAACATGTGTAGGAAAATCTCTCTCATATAAAATTCCAAGCTATTAGGGTTGAACTAGTGGAATTTCCCAAACTTGGTTAACAAAACTTTTGTGTTCATTTGTGGTGTGTGAATAAATTTTCTTTACTTACATTTGTTATCGCTTTAAATTTTTTCCATACATAAACTCTTAAAGTTTCATTTTGTTGTGATCTATTTTTCTTTTATCTCTTTTTTTGTTTACGAGTTGAAGTGAAAGTGAAAACTCAAGTTTAGATTTAAGGAAAAAGTATACACCTAAAATGGAATTTCACAATGCACAAATGAAGAGAGAGATAATTCCAAAAAGTGACTGTAATTTTTAGGGATTGTAAACTCTTTTTAGTTTTTTATATATCATGTTCTGCAATCATCGGGAAAAGAGGGATGCAGGGGATTTTTAACTGAGTGTTCACTCCCAATCCATAAGTCATTTATTACAAAAATATAGCCCATTACGCATGATAAATTACTTTACAATCATCTATGATCGTTAGGTCAGCTTTTGCTGAAAGGGCAAAATAATGGCTTGTCTGACTCGGGTAAATATACCACCACACGTTCACTTCGCAATTTAATTTTATTCTCTTTAAAAGGTTTGGAACCATTGGTCATTTGCATCTTTAACATGTTTCACACATGCATATCCATTTTTTAAAACATGTGTAGAAAAATCTCTTTCTTATAAAATTCCGAGCTATTAGGGTTGAACAAGTGGAATTTTCCCAAACTTGGATAACAAAAATTTTGTGTTCATTTGTGGTGTGTGAATAAATTTTCTTTACGAATATTTTTTTGTTTGAAATTATTTCCATACATAAACTCTAAAATTTTCATTTTGTAGTGATCTATTCCCTTTTTTCTATTTTTTTTTACCACATGAAGGGAAAGTGAAAATCAAGTTATGTTTTAAGAAAAAATTATACATCTTAAATGGAAAAGCACAATGCACAAATTTAGAGAGAGATAATTCCAAAAAGTGTTTGTAATTTTTAGGGATTGTATACTCTTTTTAGTTTTTATATATCAGGTTCAACAATCGTCAGGAAAAGGGGGAGGCGGGGGTTTTTAACTGAGTGTTGACTCCCAATCCATAAGTCATTCCTTACAAAAATATACCCCGTTACACATGATAAATCTCTTTACAATCATTTATGATCGTTAGATAAGCTTTTGGTAAATGGGCAAAATAATTTCATGTTTTATACGGGTAAATATCCCACCGAATGTTCACTTGGGAATTTAATGTTATTAACTTTAAAGGGTTTGGATCCATAGGTCAATTTCATCATCAACATTTTTCAAGCATGCATATCCATTTTTTAAAACACGTGTAGAAAAATCTTTTTCTAATAAAATTCCAAGCTTAAGGGTTGAACTAGTGGAATTTCCCAAACTTGGATAACAAAACTTTTGTGTTCATTTGTTGTGTGTGAATAAATTTCATTACTAAAATTTTTTATTGCTTTAAATTATTTCCATACATAGACTCTAAAATTTTCATTTTGTTGTGATCTATTTACCTTTTTCTATTTTATTGTTTACGAGATGAAGGGAAAGTAAAAAATCAAGTTTTGATTTAAGAAAAAAGTATACATCATAAATGGAAATGCACAATGCACAAATTTAGAGAGAGATAATTCATAAAAGTGTTTATAATTTTTAGGGATTGTAAACTCTTTTTAGTTTTTATATATCAGGTTCAGCAACCGTCGGGAAAAGGGGGAGGTGAGTGATTTTTAATTGAGTGTTGGCTCCCAATCCATAAGTCATTCCTTACAAAAATATAGCCCGTTATGGATCATAAATCACTTTATGATCTATGATCGTTAGGTCAACTTTTTTTAAATGGGCAAAATAATGGCTTGTTTGACTCGGGAAAATATCCCACCGCACGTTCATTTGGGAGTTTAAAGTGATTCTCTTTAAAAGGTTTGGATCGATAGGTCATTTGAATCTTTAACATGTTTCAAGCATGCATATCTTTTTTTTAAAACATGTGTAGAAAAATCTCTTTCTTATAAAATTCAGAGCTATTAGGGTTGAACTAGTGGAATTTTCGAAACTTGGATAAAAAAACTTTGGTGTTGATTTGTGGTGAGAGAATAAATTTTCTTTCCTTACAACGGTGATTGCTTTAAATTCCGTCCATAAATAAACTCTAAAATTTTCATTTTGTTGTGATCTATTTGCCTTTTATCTCTTTTTTTGTTTACGAGAAGAAGGGAAAGTCAGAACTCAATTTTTTATTTAAGAAAAAAGCATACATCTAAAATGTAAATGCACAATGCACAAATGTAGAGAGAGATAATTCCAAAAACATGTCTATAATTTTTAGGGATTTTAAAATTTTTTAGTTTTTATATATAGTGTTCTGCAATCGTCGGGAAAAGGGGGAGGCGGGGGATTTTTAACTTAGTGTTGACTCCAATCCATAAGCCATTCCTTACAAAAATATAGCCCGTTACACATGAAAAATCACTTTACAATCATCTATGATCATTAGGTCAGCTTTTCTTAAAAGGGCAAAATAATGGCTTGTCTGACTCGGGTAAATATCCCGCTGCATGTTCACTTGGGTATTTAATGTTATTCTCTATAAAAGGTTTGGATCCATAGGTCATTTGCATCTTTAACAAGTTCAAACATGCATATCCATTTTTTAAAACATGTGTAGAAAAATTTCTTTCTTATAAAATTCCGAGCTATTAGGGTTGAACAAGTGGAATTTTCCCAAACTTGGATAACAAAACTTGTGTTTTCATTGTGTTGTCTGAATAAGTTTTGTTTACTAACATTTTTTTTCTTTAAATTCTATAGTGATCTGTTTGCCTTTTTTCTATTTTTTTGTTTACTAGATGAAGGGAAAGTGAAAAATCAAGTTTTTATTAAAGAAAAAAGTATACATCTTAAATGGAAAAGCACAATGCACAAATTTAGAGAGAGATAATGCCAAAAAGTGATTGTAATTTTTAGGGACTGTATACTCTTTTTAGTTATTATACGTCAGGTTCTGCAATCGTCGAGAAAAGAGGAGGCGGGCACTTTTTAACTGAGTGTTGACTCCCAAACCACAAGTCATTCCTTATACCATTATATCCTGTTACACATGATAAATCTCTTTACAATCATCTATGATCGTTAGGTCAGCTTTTTGTAAATGGGCAAAAAATGGCATGTTTGACTCAGGTAAATATCCCACCGCACGTTCACTTGGGAATTTAATGTTATTATCTTTAAAATGTTTGGATCCATAGGTCATTTGCATCTTTAACATGTTCCAAGTATGCATATCCATTTTTTTAAAACATGTGTAGAAAAATCTCTTTCTTATAAAATTCCCGCGCAACTAGGGTTGTACTAGTGAAATTTTCTCAAACCTGGAGAACTAAACATTTGTACTCATTTGTGGTGAGTGAATAAATTTTCTTTACTAAAATTTTTTATTGCTTTAAATTCTTTTCATACATAAACTCTAAAATTTTCATTTTGTAGTGATCTCTTTGCCTTTTATCTCTTTTTTTGTTTACGAGATGAAGGGCAAGTGAAAACTCAAGTTTTGATTTAAGAAAAAAAGTATAAATCTAAAATGCAAACGCACAATGAAAAAATGTAGAGAGAGGTAATTCCAAAAAGTATCTGTAATTTTAAGTGATTGTCAACACTTTTTAGTTTTTATATATCAGGTTCTGTAATTGTTGGAAATAGGTGGAGGCGAGGGATTTTTAACTTAGTGTTGACTCCCAATCCATAAGTCATTCCTTACAAAAATATAGACCGTTATGCATGATAAATCACTTTACAATCATCTATGATCGTTAAGTCAGCTTTTTGTAATTGGGCAAAATAATGGCTTTTTTGACTCAGGTAGATATTCCACCGCACGTTCACTTAGGAATTTAAAGTTATTTTCTTTAAAAGGTTTGAATCCTTAGGTCATTTGAATCTTTAACATGTTTCAAAAATGCATATCCATTTTTTAAAACATGTGTAGAAAATTCTCTTTCTTATAAAATTCTGATCTATAAGGGTTGAACTAGTGGAATTTCCCAAACTTGGTTAACTAAAATTTTGTGTTCATTTGTGTGTGTGTGAATAAATTTTCTTTACTTACATTTGTTATTGCTTTAAATCGTTTCCTTACATAAAATCTAAAATTTTCATTTTGTTGTGATCAATTTGCCTTTTATCCCCTTTGTTGTTTATGAGATGAAGTGAAAGGGAAAAGTCAAGTTTTGATTTAAGAAAAAAGTATACATCTAAAATGGAAATGCACATTGCACAAAGGTAGAGAGAGATAATTCCAAAAAGTGTCTGTAATTTTTAGAGATTGTAAACTCTTTTTAGTTTTTTATATATCATGTTCTTCAATAGTCGGGAAAAGGGGGATGCGGGGGATTTTTAACTGATTGTTGACTCCCAATACAAAAGTCATTCCTTAAAAAAATATAGACCGTTACACATGATAAATCACTTTAAAATCATCTATGATCGTTAGGTCAGTTTTTTGTAAATGGGCAAAATAATGGCTTGTCTGACTTGGGTAAATATCCCACCGCACGTTCACTTGGGAATTTAATGTTATTTTCTTTAAAATGTTTGGATCCATAGGTCATTTGCATCTTTAACATGTTTCAAGCATGCATATCCATTTTTTATAACATGAGTAGAAAAATCTCTTTCTTATAAAATTCCAAGGTATTGGGGTTGAACTAGAGGAATTTTCCAGAACTTGAATAACAAAACAGTTGAGTTCTTTTTGGGTGTGAGAAAAATTTTCTTTACTAATATTTTTTTGCTTTAAATTGTTTCCAAATATAAACTCTAAAATTTTCATTTTGTAGTGATCTATTTGCCTTTTGTCTATTTTTTTGTTTACGAGATGAAGGGAAAGTGAAAAATCAAGTTTTGATTTCAGAAAAAAGTATACATCTTAAATGGAAATGCACAATGCAAAAATTTGGAGTGGGATAATTCAAAAAAGTGTCTGTAATTTTTAGGGATTGTAAACAGTTTTTAGTTTTTATATATCAGGTTCTGTAATCGTCGGGAAAAGTGGGAGGCGGGGGATTTTTAACTCAGTGTTGACTCCCAATCCATAACTCATTCCTTAAAAAAATATAGACCGTTACGCATGATAATTCTCTTTACAATCATCTATGATCGTTAGGTTAGGTTTTTATAAATGGGCAAAATAATAGCTAGTTTGACTTGGGTAAATATCCCACCGAACGTTCACTTGGGAATTTAATGTTATTATCTTTAAATGTTTTGGATGCATAGGTCATTTGCATATTCAACATGTTTCAAGCATGCATATCTATTTTTTTAAAACATGTGTTGAAATATCTCTTTCTTATAAAATTCTGAGCTATTAGGGTTGAACTAGTGGAATTTCCCAAACTTGGATCACAAAACTTTTGTGTTCATTTGTGGTGTGTGAATAAGTGTTCTTTACTTAAATTTGTTATTGCTTTAAATTATTTCCATACATAAACTCTAAAATTTTCATTTTGTTGTGACTTATTTGCCTTTTATCTCTTTTTTTTTTTTACGAGAAGAAAAGAAAGTGAAAACTCAAGTTTTGGTTTAAGAAAAAAGTATACATCTAAAATGGAAATACACAATGCACAAATGTAGAGAGAGATAATTCCAAAAAGTGTCTGTAATTTTTGGGGATTGTAAACTTTTTTTAGTTTTTATATATCAAGTTCTGCAATCGTCGGGAAAAGGGGGAGGCGGGGGATTTTTAACATAGTGTTGACTCCCAATCCATAAGTTATTCCTCACAAAAATATATCATGTTACACAAGATAAATCACTTTACAATCATCTATGATCGTTAGGTCAACTTTTTATAAATGGTCAAAATAATGGCTTGCTTGACTCGGGTAAATATGCTACGCACCTTCATTGGCGAATTTAATGTTATTGTCTTTAAATTGTTTGGATGCATAGGTCATTTGTCTCTTCAATATGCATATCCATTTTTTAAACAATGTGTAGAAAACTCTCTTTCTTAAAAAATTCCGAGCTATAAGGGTTGAACTAGTGGAATTTCCCAAACTTGGATAACAAAACTTTTGTGTTCATTTGTGGTGTGTGAATAAATTTTCTTTAATTACATTTGTTATTGTTTTAAATTCTTTCCATACATAAACTCTAAAATTTTCATCTTGTTATGATCTATTTGCCTTTTATCTCTTTTTTTTTACGAGATGAAGGGAAAGTGAAAAATCAAGTTTTGATTTAAGAAAAAAGTATTAATATAAAATGGAAATGCACAGTGCTCAAATGTAGAGAAATATAATTCCAAAAAGTGACTGTAATTTTTAGGGATTGTAAACTCTTTTTAGGTTATAAATATCAGGTTCTGCAATCGTCGGGAAAAAGGGGAGGCGAGGGATTTTTAATTGAGTGTTGACTCCCAATCCATAAGTCATTCCTTAAAAAAAGTATAACCCGTTACACATGATAAATCACTTTGCAATCATCTATGATCGTTAGGTCAGCTTTTTGTAATTGGGCAAAATAATGGCTTGTTTGACTCGGGTAAATATCCCTTCGAACGTTCACTTGGGAATTTAATGTTATTATCTTTAAAAGGTTTGGATCCATAAGTCATTTACATCTATAACATGTTTCAAGCATGCATATCCATTTATTAAAACATGTGTAGAAAAATCTCTTTCTTATAAAAGTTCGAGCTATTAGGGTTGAACTAGTGGATTTTGCCAAACTTGGATAACAAAACATTAGTGTTCATTTGTGGTGTGTGAATAAATTTTATTTACTAAAATTTTTTATTTCTTTAAATTCTTTCCATACATAAACTCTAAAATTTTCATTTTGTTGTGATCTATTTGCCTTTTTTTCTCTTTTTTTGTTTACGAGATGAAGGTAAAGTGAAAACTCAAGTTTTGATTTACGAAAAAAGTATACATCTAAAAAGGAAATGCATAATTCATAATTATAGAGAGTTAATTCCAAAAAGTGTCAATAATTTTTAGGGATTGTAACTCTCTTTTTTATGTATATCAGGTTTTTCAATCGTTGGGAAAAAGTGGGGGCGGGGAATTTTTAACTGAGTGTTGACTCCCAATCCATAAGTCATTCTCTAAAAAAATATAGCCCGTTACGCATGGTAAATAACTTTACAATCATCTATGATCGTTTGGTCAACTTTTTGTAATTGGGACAAATATTGGCTTGTTTAACTCGGGTAAATATCCCACCGGATGTTCACTTGGGAATTTAATGTTATTCGCTTTAAAAGGTTTGGATCCATAGGTCATTTGCATCTTTAACATGTTTAAAGCATGCATATCCATTTTTTAAAACATGAGTAGAAAAATCACTTTCTTATAAACTTCCGTTGTATTAGGGTTGAACTAGTGGAATTTACCCAAACATGGATAACTAAAATTTTGTGTTCATTTGTGGTTTGAATAAATTTTCTTTACTTAAAATTGTTATTTCTTAAAATTCTTTCCATACATAAACTCTAAATTTTTTATTTTGTTGTGATCTATTTGCCTTTTATCTCTTTTTTTGTCTTCCAGATGAAGGGAAAGTGAAAACTCAAGTTTTGATTTAAGAAAAAAATATACATCTAAAATGGAAATGCACAATGCAAAAATGTTGAGAGAGATAAATCCAAAAAGTGTTTGTAATTTTTATGTATAGTAATTTCTTTTTAGGTTTTATATATGAGGTTCTGCAATCATCGGGAAAAGGGGGAGGCGGGGGATTTTTAACTGAGTGTTGATTCCCAATCCATAAGTCATTCCCTAGAAAAATATAGCTCGTTACGCATGATAAATAACTTTACAATCATCCATGACTGTTAGGTCAGCTCTTTGTAATTGGCACAAATAATGGCTTGTTTGACTCGGTTAAATATCCCATCGGACATTCACTTGGGAATTTAATGTTATTATTTTTTAAAGGTTTGGATCCATAGGTCGTTTGAATCTTTAACATGTTTCTAGCATGCTTATCCATTTTTTAAAACATGAGTAGAAAAATCACGTTCTTATAAATTTCCGAGCTATAAGGGTGGAACTAGTGGAATTTTCCCAAACTTGGATAACTAAACTTTTGTGTCCAGTTGTGGTGTATGAATAAATTTTATTTACTTAAATTTTTTAATGCTTTCAAATCTTTCCAAACATAAAATCTTAAATTTTCATTTTGTTGTGATCTATTTGCCTTTTATCTCTTTTTTTTTCTGAAATAAAGGGAAAGTGAAAACTCAAGTTTTGATTTAAGAAAAAAGTATACATCTAAAATGGAAAGGAAAAAACCAAAAATGTAGAGAGAGATAAATCCAAAAAGTGTCTGTAATTTTTAGGGATTATAATTTCTTTTTAGTTTTTATATATTCTGCAATCGTCGGCAAAAGGGGGATACAGTTGATTTTTAATTGAGTGTTGACACCCAATCCATAAGTTATTCCTTCCAAAAATATAGCCCGTTACGCATGATAAATCACTTTACAATCATCCATGATCGTTAGGTCAGCTTTTTGTAAAATGGAAAAATAATAGCTTGTTTGACTCGGCTAAATATCCCACCGATAGTTGGGAATTTAAAGTTATTCTCTTGTTTAAACTAGTGGAATTTAAACTAGTGGAATTTTCCCAAACATAGATAACAAAACTTTTGTGTTCATTTGTGGTGTGTGAATAAAATTTCTTCACTTACATTTTTTATAGCTTTAACTTCTTTCCATACATAAACTCTAAAATTTTCATTTTGTTGTGATCTATTTGCCTTTTATCTCTTTTTTTGTTTACCAGATGAAGGGAAAGTGAAAATGCAAGTTTTGATTTAAGAAAAAAGTTTACATCTAAAATGGAAATGCACAATGCACAAATGTAGAGGGAGATAATTCCAAAAACTGTCTGTAATTTTTAGGGATTGTAAACTATTTTCAGTTTTTATATATCAGTTTATTTAATAGTCGGGAAAAAGGAGGAGGTGGGGGATTTTTAACTAAGTGTTGACTTCCAATCCATAAGTCATTCTGTACAAAAATATAGACCATTACGCATGATAAATCACTTTACAATCATCTATGATCATTAGGTCAACTATTTGTAAATGGGTAAAATAATGGCTTGTTTGACTCGGGTAAATATCCCACCGAACGTTCACTTGGGAATTTAATGCTATCATCTTTAAAAGGTTTGGATCCATAGGTCATTTTCATCTTTAACATGTTTCAAGCATGCATACCCATTTTTAAAAACTTGTGTAGAAAAATCATTTTCTTATAAAATTCCGAGCTATTAGGGTTGAACTAATGGAATTTTCCAAACTTGGTTAACAAAACTTTCCTGTTCATTTTTGGTGTGTGAATAAATTTTCTTTACTTACATTTGTTATTACTTTAAATTCTTTCCATACATAAACTCTCAAATTTTCATTTTGTTGTGATCTATTAGCTATTTATTTCTTTTTTTGTTTACGAGATGAAGGGAAAGTGAAAACTCAAGTTTAGATTTTAGAAAAAATTATACATCTAAAATTGAAATGCACAGTGCACAAATGTAGAGAGAGATAATTCGAAATAGTGTCTATAATTTTTAGGGATTGTAAACTCTTTTTAATTTTTATATATCAAGTTCTGCAATCGTCGGGAGAAGGGGGAGGCGGGAGAGTTTTAACTGAGTGTTGACTCCTAATCCATAAATCATTTCTTACAAAAATATAGCCCGTTACACATGATAAATCACTTTACAATCAACTATTATTGTTAGGTTAGCTATTTGTAAATCGGCAAAATAAGGGCTTGTTTGACTTGGGTAAAAATCCCACCACACGTTCACTTGGGTATTTAATATTATTATCTTTAAAAAGTTTTGGATCCATAGGTTATTTGCATCTTTAACATGTTTCGGGCATGCATAGCCATTTTTTAAAACATGTGTAGAAAAATCTCTTTCTTCTAAAATTCCAAGCTATAAGGGTTGAACAAGCGGAATTTCCCAAACTTGGATAACATAACTTTGGTGTTCATTTGTCGTGTGTGAATAAATTTTCTTTACTTACATTTCTTATTTCTTTAAATTCTTTCCATACATAACCTCTAATATTTTCATTTTGTTGTGATCTATTTGCCTTGTATCTCTTTTTTTGTTTACGAGATGAAGGGAAAGTGAAAACTCAAGTTTTGATTTAACAAAAAAGTATACATCTAAAATGGAAATGCACAATGCACAAATGTAGAAAGAGATTTCCAAAAAGTGTCTGTAATTTTTAGGGATTCTAAACTCTTTTTAGTTTTTTTATATCAGGTTCTGCAACCATTGGGAAAAGGGGGAGGCGGGGGGGTTTTAACTGAGTGTTGACTCCCAATCCATAATTCATTCCTTACAAAAATATTGCTCGTTACGCATGATAAATTACTTTACAATCATCTTTGATCGTTACATCAGATTTTTGTAAATGGGCAAAAAAATGACTTGTTTCACTCGGGTAAATATCCCATCGCACGTTCACTTGGGAATTTAATGTTATTCTCTTTAAAATGTTTGGTTCCATAGGTCATTTGCATCTTTAACATGTTTCAAGCATGCATATCCATTTTTTAAAACATGTGTAGAAAAATCTCTTTCTTAAAAAATTCCGAGCTATTAGGGTTGAACTACTTGAATTTTCCCAAACTTGGTTAACAAAACTTTAGTGTTCATTTGTAGTGTGTGAATAAATTTTATTTAATTTCATTTGTTATCGCTTTAAATTCTTACAATACATAAACTCTAAAATTTTCATTTTGTTGTGATCTATTTGCCTTTAACATCTTTTTTTGTTTAGGAGATGAAGGGAAAGTGAAAAGTCAAGTTTTGATTTAAGAAAAAAGTATAGATCAAAAATGGAAATGCCCAATGCAAAAATGTAGAGAGATATAATTCCAAAAAGTATCTATAATTTTTGGGGATTGTTAACTCTTTTTAGTTTTTTTATATCGGGTTCTGCATTCGTTGGGAAAAGGGGGAGGCTAGGGATTTTTAACTGAGTGTTGACTCCCAATCCGTAAATCATTCCTTAAAAAAATATAGCCCATTACGCAGGATAAATCACTTTAAAATCATCTATGATCGTTTTGTCAGCTTTTTTTAATTGGGCAAAATAATGGCTTGTTTGACTGAGGCACATATCCCACCGCACATTCACCTGGGAATTTAATGTTATTCTCTTTAAAAAGTTTGGATCCATAGGTCATTTGCATGTTTAATATGTTTCAAGCATGCATATCCATTTTTTAAAACATGTGTAGAAATATCTCTTTCTTATAAAATTTCAAGCTATTAGGGTTGAACTAGTTGAATTACCCAAACTTGGATAACAAAACTTTTGTGTTCATTTGTGATGTGCGAATAAATTTTCTATACTTACATTTGTTATCGCTTTAAATTCTTTTCATACATGAACTCTAAATTTTTCTTTTTGTTGTGATCTATTTGCCTTTTATATATTTTTTTGTTTACGAGATGAAGGGAAAGTGAAAACTCAAGTTTTGATTTAAGAAAAAAGTATACATCTAAAATTGAAATGTACAATGCAGTAATGTAGAGAGAGATAATTCCAGAAAGTGTCTGTAATTTGTAGGGATTGTAAACTCTTTTTAGTTTTTATATATCAGGTTTTATAATCGTCGGGAAATGGGGGAGGCGGGGGATTTTAAACTGAGTGTGACTCCCAATCCATAAGTCATTCCTCACATAAATATAGCTCGTTAGGCTTGGTAAATCACTTACAATCATCTATGATCGTTAGGTCAACATTTTCTAAATGGAAAAAATAATGGCTTGTTTGACTTGGCTAAATATCCCATCGCACGTTCACTTGGGAATTTAATGTTATTATCTTTAAAAATTTTGGATCCATAGGTCATTTGCATCTTTAACATGTTTCAAGCATGCATATCCATTTTTTAAAATATGCGTAGAAAAATCTCTTTCTTATAAAATTCTGAGCTATTAGGGTTGAACTAGTGTAATTTCCAAAACTTGGATAACAAAAATTGTGTGTTCATTTGTGGTGTGTGATTAAATTTTCTTTACTTACGATTTGTTATTGCATTAAATTTTTTCCAAACATAAACTCTAAAATTTTCATTTTGCTGTGATCTATTTGCCTTTTCAGTTTTTTTTTTCGAGATGAAGAGAAAGTGAAAACTCAATTTTTATTTTAAGAAAAAAGTATATCTAAAATGGAAATTCCCAATGCACAAATGTAGAGAGAGATAATTCTAAAAAGTGTCTCTAATTTTTCGGGTTTGTAAACACTTTTTAGTTTTTTTATATCATGTTTTGCAATCGTTGGGAAAAGGGGGAGGCGGGGGATTTTAACTGACTGTTGACACCCAATCCATCAGTCATTCCTTAAAAAAATATAGCCCGTTACGTATGGTAAATAACTTTACAATCATCTATGATCGTTATGTCATCTTTTTGTAAATCGGCAAAATAGTGGCTTGTTTTACTCGGGTAAATATCCCACCGCATGATCACTTGGGAATTTAATGTTATTCTCTATAAAAGGTTTGGATCCATAGGTCATTTTCATGTTCAACATGCTTCAAGCATGAATGTCCATTTCTTATAACATGTGTAGAAAAATCTCTTTCTTTTAAAATTCCGAGCTATTAGGGTTGAACTAGTGAACTTTCCAAAACTTAGATAACAAAACTTTTGTGTTTATTTTTGGTTTGTGAATAAATTTTCTTTACTTACATTTGTTATCACTATAAATTCTTTCCATACATAAACTCTAAAATTTTGATTTTTTTGTGACCTATTTACCTTTTATATCTTTTTTTGTTTACGAGATGAAGGGAAAGTGAAAACTCAAGTTTTGATTTTAAAAAAAAAAGTATACATCTAAAATGGAAATGCACAATACACAAATGTAGAAAAAGATAATTCTAAAAAGTTTTTGTAATTTTTAGGGATTGTAAACTCTTTTTAGTTTTAATATTTCAGGTACTGCAATCGTCAGGAAAAGGGGGATTGGGGGATTTTTAATTGAGTGTTGACTCCCAATCCATTTGTCATTCCTTACAGAAATATAGCTCGTTACGCATGATAATTCACTTAAAAATCATCTACGATCCTTAGGTCAGCTTTTTGTAATTGGGAAAAATAACGGCTTGTTTGACTCAGGTAAATCTCCCACCGCACGGTCACTTGGGAATTTAATGTTATTCTCTATAAGAGGTTTGGATCCATAGGTCATTTTCATGTTAAACATGTGTAGAAAAATCTCTTTCTTATAAAATTCCGAGCTATTAGGGTTGAACTAGTGGAATTTTGCAAACTAGGTTAACAAAACTTTTGTCTTCATTTGTGGTGAGTGAATAAATTTTCTTTACTTACATTTTTTATTGATTTATATTATTTTCATACATAAACTCTAAAATTTTCATTTTGTTGTGACAATTTTGCCTTTTATATATTTTTTTGTTTACGAGATTAAGGGAAAGTGAAAACTCAAGTTTGATTTTAGAAAAAAGTATACATCTAAAATGGAAATGCACAACAGACAAATGTAGAGAGAGATAATTCCAAAAAGTGTCTTTAAATTTTAGGGATTGTAAACTCTTTTTAGTTTTTATATTTTAGGTACTGCAATCGTCAGGAAAACGGGGAGGCGCTGGATTTTTAACTGAGTATTGATTCCCAATCCATAAGTCATTCCTTAAAAAAATATAGTTCGTTATGCATGATAAATCACTTTAAAATCATCTATGATCGTTAGGTCAACTTTTTGTAAATGAGAAAAATAATGGCTTGTGTGACTTGGGTAAATATCCCACTGCACGGTCACTTGGGAATTTAATGTTATTTTCTTTAAAAGGTATGGATCTACAGGTCATTTGCCTCTTTACCATGTTTCAAGCATGCATATCCATTTTTTAAAACATGTGTAGAAAAATGTCTTTCTTATAAAATTTCGTGCTATTAGGGTTGAACAAGTGGAATTTCCAAAACTGGATAAGAAAAATTTTGTGTTCATTTGTGGTGAGTGAATAAATTTTCTTTACTTACATTTGTTATTGCTTTAAATTACTTCCATACATAAACTCTAAAATTTTCATTTTGTTGTGGACTTTTTTCCTTTAATCTCTTTTTTTGTTTACGAGATGAAAGGAAAGTGAATACTCAAGTTTTTATTTAAGAAAAAAGTATACACCTAAAATGGAAATGCACACTGCACAAATGTAGAGAGAGATAATTCCAAAAAGTGTCTGTAATTTTTAGGGATTGTAAACTCTTTTCAGTTTTTATATATCAGCTTCTGCAATCGTCGGGAAAAGGGGAGGATGTGGATGTTTAACTGAGTGTTGACTCCCTATCCATAAGTCATTCCTTATAAAAATATAGCCTGTTACGCAAGATAAAGCACTTTAAAATCATCTATGATTGTTAGGTCTGCTTTTTGTAAATGGGAAAAATAATGGCTTGTTTGACTGGGGTAAATATCCCACTGCACGTTCACTTGGGAATTTATTGTTATTCTCTTTTAAAGTTATGGATCCATAGGTCATTTACATATTTAAAATGTTTCAAGCATGCATATCCATTTTTTAAAACATGTGTTGAAAAATTTCTTCCTTATAAATATCCAAGCTATTAGGGTTGAACTAGTGGAATTTTCCACACTTGGATAACAAAACTTTTGGGTTCATTTTTGGTGAGTGAATAAATTTTATTTACTTACATTTGTTATTGCTTTAAATTCTTTCCAAAAATTTCATTTTGTTGAGATATAATTGCCTTTTATCTCTTTTTTTTTACGAGATGAAGAGAAAGTGAAAACTCAAGTTTTGATTTAAGAAAAAAGTGTATATCTGAAAAGGAAATGCGTAATGCACAAATTTTAATGAGAGATAATTCAAAAAAGTGTCAGTAATGTTTTGGGATTGTAAACTCTTTTTAGTTTTTAAATATCTGGTTCTGCAATTGTTAGAAAAGGGGGAGGCGGGGGAATTTTAATTGAGTGTTGACTCCCAATCCATAAGTCATTCCTTACAAAAATATAGTCCGTTTCTCATGATAAATCACTTTTCAATCATCTATGATCGTTAGGTCAGCTTTTTGTAAATGAGCAAAATAATGGCTTGTTTGACTCATGTAAATTTCTCACCGCACGTTCACTTGGGGATTTAATGTTATTCTCAATAAAAGGTTTGGATCCTAGGTCATTTGCATCTTTAACATGTTTCAAGCATGCATATCCATTTTTTAAAACATGTCAAGAAAAATCTTTCTTATAAAATTCCGAGCTATTTGGGTTGTACTAGTGGAATTTCCAAAACTTGGATAACAAAACTTTTATGTTCATTTGTGGCGTGTGAATAAATTTTCTTTACTTACATTTTTATTGCTTTATATTCTTTCGATACATAAACTCTAAAATTTTTATTTTATTGTGATCTATTCGCCTTTTATCGCTTTTTTTGTTTACGTGATGAAGGGAAAGTGAAAACTCAAGTTTTGATTTAATAAAAAATTATACTTATCAAATGCAAATGCACAATGCACAAATTTAGAGAGTGATAATTCCAAAAACTGTCAATAATTCTTAGGGATTGTAAACTCTTTTTAGTTTTTATATATCGTCGGGAAAAGGGGGAAGCGGGGGATTTTTAACTGAGTGTTGACTCCCAATCCATTAGTCATTCCTTAAAAAAATATATCCAGTTACACATAAAAATCACTTTACAATCATCTATGATCGTTATTTCTATTTTTTGTAAATATGCACAATAATGGCTTGTTTGACTCGAGTAAATATCCCACCGCACGTTCCTCTGGGAATTTAATATTTTTCTCTTTAAAAGGTTTAGATCAATAGGTCATTTGCATGTTTAACATGTTTCAAGTATGCATATCTATTTTTAAAACTTGAGAAGAAAAATCTCTTTCTTATAAAATTCCGAGCTATTAGGGTTGAACTAGTGGAATATCCCAAACTTGGATAACAAAACTTTTGTGTTCATTTGTGGTGTGAGAATAAATTTTCTTTACTTGCATTTGTTATCGCTTTTAAAAACCTTTCCATTCATGAACTCTAAAATTTTCATTTTGTTTTGATCTATTTGCCTTTTATCTTTTTTTTTTTGTTTACGAGATGAAGGGAAAGCGAGAACTCAAGTTTTTTTTTTAAGAAAAAAGTATACATTTAAAATGGAAATGCACAATACACAAATTTAGAGAGAGATAATTCCAAAAAGTGTCTATAATTTTTAGGGATTGTATCCTGTTTTTAATTTTTATATATCAGGTTCTGTAATCATCGTGAAAAGGGGGATTCGGGGGATTTTTAACTGAGTGTTGAGTCCCAATCCTTAAGTCATTCCTTAAAAAAATATAGCCCGTTACACATGATAAATCACTTTACAATCACCGATGATTGTTAGGTCAGCTTTTTGTAAATGGGCAAAATAATGGCTCTTTTGGCTCGGGTAAATATCCCACCGCAAGTTCATTGGGAATTTAATGTTATTCTATTTAAATAGTTTGAATCCATAGGTCATTTGCATGTTTAACATGTTTCAAGCATGCATATCAATTTTTTAAAACATGTTTTGAAAAATCTATTTCTTATAAAATTCTGAGCTATTAGGGTTGAACTAGTGGAATTTCCCAAACTAGGATAACAAAAGATTTGTGTTCATTTGTGGTGTGTGAATAAATTTTCTTTTCTTACATTCATTATCGCTTTAAATTCTTTCCATACATAAACACTAAAATTTTCATTTTGTTGTGATCTTTTTGCTTTTATATCTTTTTTTGTTTACTAGATGAAGGGAAAGTGAAAACTCAAGTTTTGATTTAAGAAAAAAGTATAGATCTAAAAAGGAAATGCACAATGCACAAATGTAGAAAGATATAATTCCCAAAAGTGTCTATAATTTTTAGGGATTGTGAACTCTTTTTAGGTTTTAAATATCTGGTTCTGCAATCGTCAGGAAAAGGGGGAGGCGGGGGATTTTTAACTGAGTTTTGACTTCCAATCCATAAGTCATTCGTTACAGAAATATAGCCCATTATGCATGATAAATCACTTTAAAATCATCTATGATCGTTTGGTCAGATTTTTGTAAACAGGCAAAATATTGGTTTGTTTGACTCAGGTAAATATCCCACCGCATGTTCACTTAGGAATTTAATGTTATTCGCTTTAAAAGGTTTGGATCCATAGGTCATTTGCATTTTTAACATGTTTCAAGCATGCATATCCATTTTTTAAAGCATGTGTAGAAAAATCACTTCCTTAAAAAATTTTGAGCAATTAGGGTTGAACTAGTGGTATTCCCAAGCTTTAATAACAAAACTTTTGTGTTCATTTGTGGTGTGGGAATAAATTTTCATTACTTACATTTTTTATTGCTATAAATTCTTTCCATACATAAACTCTAAAATTTTCATTTTGTGGTGATCTATTTGCCTTTTATATCTTTTTTTGTTTACGAGATGAAGGGAAAGTGAAAACTCAGGTTTTGATTTAAGAAAAAAGTATAGATCTAAAAAGGAAATGCACAATGCACAAATCTAGAGAGAGATAATTCCAAAAAGTGTCTATAATTTTTAGGGAATGTAAACTCATGTTAGTTTTTGTATATCAGGTTCTCCAATCAGCGGGAAAATAGGAGGTGGGGGATTTTTAACTGAGTGTTGACTCCCAATTCATAAGTCATTCCTCACAAAATATAGCCCGATACGAATGAGAAATCACTTAATAAACACCTATGATCGTTAGGTAAGCTTTTTATAAATGAGAAACTAATGGCTTGTTTGACTCCGGTAAATATCCCACCGCACGTTCACTTGGGGATTTAAATATTATTTTCTTTAAAAGTTTTGGATCCTTAGGTGATTTTTATCTTTAACATGTTTCAATCATGCATATCCATTTTTTAAAACATGGGTATAAAAATCTCTCTCTTGTAAAATTCCGAGCTATTAGGGTTGAACTAGTGGAATTTCTCAAACTTGGAAAACAAAACTTTTGTGTTCATTTGTGGTGTGTTAAAAAAATTTCTTTACTTAGATTTGTTATTGCTTTAAATTCTTTCCGCACATAAACTCTAAAATTATCATTTTGTTGTGATCTATTTGCCTGTTATCTCTTTTTTTTGTTTACGAGATGAAGGGAAAGTGAAAACACAAATTTTGATTTAATAAAAAATTATACATCTAAAATTGAAATGTACAATGCAAAAATTTAGAGAGAGATAATTCCAAAAAGTGTCTGTAATTTTTAGGGATTGTAAACTCTTTTTAGGTTTTATATATAAGGTTTTTCAATCGTCGAGTAAAGGAGGAGGCAGGAGATTTTTAATTGAGTGTTTAATCCCAATCCATAAGACATTCCTTACAAAAATATAGCCCGTTACACATGATAAATCACTTTACAATCATCTAAGATAGTTAGGTCAGCTTTGTGAAAATGAGCAAAATAATGGCTTGTTTGACTCGGGTAAATATTGCACCACACGTTCACTAGGGGATTTAATGTTATTCTTATTAAAAGGTTTGGATCCATAGGTCATATGCATCTTTAACATGTTTCAAGCATGCATATCCACTTTTTAAGACATGTCTAAAAAATTCTCTTTCTTTTAAAATTCTGACCAATTAGGGTTGAACTAGTGGAATTTCCCAAACTTGGACAAAAAAACTTTTGTGTTAATTTTTGGTGTGTGAATAAATTTTATTTACTTAAATTTTTTATTGCTTTAAATTTTTTCCATACATCAACTCTAAAATTTTCATTTTGTTGTGATCTATTTGCCTTTTACCTCTTTTTTTGTTTATGAGGTGAAGGGAAAGTTAAAAATCAAGTTTTGATTTAATAAAAAAGTATACTTCTAAAAAGGAAATGCACAATGCACAAATATAGAGAAAGATAATTCCAAAAAATTTCAATAATTCTTAGGGAATGTAAACTCTTTTAATTTTTATATGTCAGGTTCTGCAATCGTCGAGAAAAGGGGGAGGCGAGGGATTTTTAACTGAGTGTTGACTCCCAATCCATAATTCATTCCTGACAAAAAAAAAATAGTTTGTTATGCATGATAAATCACTTTACAATCATCCATGATCGTTAGGTAAGCTTTTTGTAAATGGGCCAAAAAATAGCTTGTTTGTTCGGGTAAATATCCCACCGCACGTTCACTTGGGAATTTATTGTTATTCTCTTTTAAAGGTTTGGACCCATAGGTCAATTGCATCTTTAACATGTTTCAAGCATGCATATACATTTTTTAAAACACGTGTAGAAAAATCTATTTCTTATAAAATTCGGAGCTATTAGGGTTAAACTAGTAGAATTTAGGGTGTAGGGTTTAGGGTCAATAAATTTTTGTGTTCATTTGTGGTCTGTCAATAAATTCTCTTTAGTTACATTTTTATTGCTTTAAAATATTTCCATACAGAAACTCTAAAATTTTAATTTTATCGTGATCTATTTGCCTTTTATCTCTTTTTTTGTTTACGAGAAGAAGGGAAAGTGAAAACTCAAACTTTGATTTAAGAAAAAAGTATACATCTGAAATGAAAATGCAGAATGCACAAATGTAGAGAGAGAGAGTTCCAAAAAGTATATGTAAATTTTAGGGATTGTAAACTCTTTTTAGTTTTTATATATCAGGTTCTGCATTAACCAAGAAAAGGGGGATGCGGGGGATTTTTCACTGAGTGTTGACTCCCAATCCGTAAGTCATTCCTTACCAAAATATAGCCCATTACGCATGAGAAGTCACTTTACAATCATCTATGATCGTTATGTCAGCTTTTCGTAAATGGCAAAATAGTGGCTTGTTTGACTCCGGCAAAGATCACACCGCACGTTCACTTGGGAATTTAATTTTATTCTCTTTAAAAGGTTTAGATCCATAGGTCATTTGCATCTTTAATATGTTTCAAGTATGCATATCCATTTTTAAAAACATGCATAGAAAAATCTCTTTCTTTTAAAATTTCGAGCTATTAGGGTTTAACTAGTGGAATTTCGAAAACTTGGATTAAAAAACTTTTGTGTCAATTTTTGGTGTATGAATAAAGTTTCTTTACTTACATTAGTTATTGCTTTAAATTCTTTCCATACATAAACTCTAAAATTTTCATTATTGTGAGATCTATTTGTCTTTTATCTCTTTTGTTGTTTACGAGATGAAGGGAAAGTGAAAACACTTGTTTTGATTTAAGAAAAAAGTTTTCATCTAAAATGGAAATGCACAGTGTAAAATTGTACAGAGATATAATTGCAAAAGTGTCTATAATTTTTAGGGATTATAAACTCTTTCTAGTGTTTAGGTATCAGATTCTGCAATCGTCGGGAAAAGGGTGAGGCAGGGGAATTTTATGTGAGTGTTGACTCCCAATCATTAAGTCATTCCTTAAAAAAATATAGCCCGTTATGCATGATAAATCACTTTATAATATTCTAATATCGTTAGGACAATTTTTTTAATGGGAAAAATAATGGCTAGTTTGAATTGGGTAAATATCCCACGACACGTTCACTTTGGAATTCAATGGTATTCTCTTTAAAAGGTTTGTATCCATAGGTCATTTACATCTTTAACATATTTCAAGCATGCATATCCATATTTAAAAACATGCGGAGAAAAGTCTCTTTCTTATAAAATTTTGAGCTAATAGGGTTGAACTAGTGGAATTTCCCAAACTTGGATAGAAAAAGTTTTGTATTCATTTGCTGTGTGTGAATTAATTTTTTTTCTTACATTTATTATTTCTTTAAATTCTTTCCGTACATAAACTCTTAAATTTTCATTTTGTTTTGATATATTTGCCTTTTATCACTTTTTTTTTTTACGGGATGAAGGGAAAATGGAAACTCAAGTTTTAATTTAAGAAAATAGTATACATCTAAAATGGAAATTCACAATGCACAAATGTAGAGAGAGACAATTCCAAAAAGTGTCAGTAATTTTTGGGGATTGTAAACTCTTTTTAGTTTTTATATATTTGGTTCTACAAACGTCGGGAAATGGGGGAGGCGGGAATTTTTAACTGAGTGTTGACTCCCAATCCACATGTCATTCCTTACAAAAATAAAGCCCATTTAGCATGATAAATTACTTTAGAATCATCTATGATCGTTAGGTCAGCTTTTTGTATATGGGCAAAATAGTGGCTTGTTTGACTCGGGTAAATATCCCACCGCACGTTCACTAGGGAATTTAATGTTATTCTACTGAAAAGGTTTGGATCCATAGGTCATTTGATTCTTTAACATATTTTAAGCATGGATATCCATTTTTTAAAACATGCGTTGAAAAATCTCTTTCTTGTAAAATTCTGAGCTATTAGGGTTGATCTAGTGGAATTTGCCAAACATTGACAACAAAACTTTTGTGTTCATTTGTGGTGTGTGAATAAATTATCTTTACTTACATTTGTTATTGCTTTAAATTCTTTCCATTAATAAACTCTAAAATTTTAATTTTGTTGTGGTCTATTTGCTTTTTATCTCTTTTTTTGTTTACGAGATGAAGGGAAAGTGAAAACACAAACTTTGTTTAAGAAAAAGGTATATATCTAAAATGGAAGTGCACAATGCACAAATATAGAGAGTAATTCGAAAAAGTGTCTATAATTTTTAGGGATTGTAAAGTCATTTTAGTTTTTATATTTCTTGTTCTAGAATCATTGGGAAAAGGGGGAGGCGGGGGATTATGAACTGAGTGTTGACTCCGAATCCATAAGTAATTCTATACAAAAATATAGCCCATTATGCATGATAAATCACTTTACAATCGTCTATGATCGTTAGGTCAGCTTTTTGTCTATGATCGTTAGGTCAGCTTTTTCTTTACTTACATTTAGTATTTCTTTAAATTCTTTCCATACTTAAACTCTAAAATTTTCATTTTGTTGTGATCTATTTGCCTTTTTTCACTTTTTTGTTACGAGATGAAGGGAAAGTGAAAACTCAAGTTTTGTTTGAAGAAAAAAGTATATATCTAAAATGGAAATACCCAATTCACAAATTTAGAGAGTGATAATTCCAAAAAATTTCTGTAATTCTTTGAGATTATAAACTCTTTTTAGTTTTTATATATCTGGTTCTACGATCGTCGGGAAAAGGGGGAGGCGGGGGATTTTTTACTCAGTCTTGACTCCCAATCCACAAGTCGTTCCTTAAAATAATCTAACCCGTTACACATGATAAATCTCTTTAATTTCTTTTATGATCAATAGGTCAGCCTTTTGTAAATGGGCAAAATAAGGGCTTGTGTGACTCGGGTAAATATTCCACCGCACGTTCACTTGGGAATTTAATGTTATTCTCTTTAAAAGGTTTGGATCCATAGGTCTTTGCATCTTTAATATGTTTCAAGCATGCATATCCATTTTTTAAAACATATGTAGAAAAATCCCTTCCTTATGAAATTCCGAGATATTAGAGTTGAACTAGTGGAATTTCCCAAACTAAGATAACAAAACTTTTGTGTTCATTTAAAATTTCTTTACTTACATTTGTTATTGCTTTAAATTCTTTCTATACATAAACTCTAAAATTTTGATTTTGTCGTGATCTATTTGCCTTTTATCTCTTTTTTTTTTTTATGAGATGAAGGGAAAGTGAAAACTCATGCTTTTATTTAAGAAAAAGTATTCAACTAAAATGGAAATGCACAATGCACAAAAGTAGAGAGAAAAAATTCAAAAAAATGTCTGTAATTTTTAGGGATTTTGAACTCTTTTTAGTTTTTAAATATCAGTTTCTGAATTCGTCTGGAAAAGATGAAGGTGGGGGATTTTTAACTAAGTGTTGACTCCCAATCTATAATTCATTCTTTACAAAAATATATCCCATTACGCATGATAAATCACTTTACAATCATCTATGATCGTTAGGTTACCTTTTTGTAAATGGGCAAAATAATCGCTTGTTTGACTCGGATAAATATCCAACCGCACGTTCACTTGGGAATTTAATGTTATTTTCTTTAAAAGGTTTTGATCCATAGGTTATTTGCATCTTTAACCTGTTCCAAGCATGCATATCCATTTTTTAAAACAAGTATAGAAAAATCTCTTTCTTATAAAAGTCCAAGCTATAAGGGTTGAACTAGTGGAATTTTCCATAACTTAGATAACAAAACGTTTGTGTACATTAGTGCTGTGTGAATAAATTTTATTTACTTACATTTGTCATTTCTTTAAATTCTTTCCACACATCAACTCTAAAATTTTCATTTTGTTGTGATCTATTTGCCTTTTATCTCTCATTTTTCTTTACGATATGAAGGGAAACTGAAAACTCTAGTTTTTATTTAAGAAAAAAGTATACATCTAAAATGGGAATGCATAATGCACAAACGTAGAGAGAGATAATTCCAAAAAGTGTCTATAATTTTTAGGGATTGTAAACTTTTTTTAGTTTTTATATTTCAGTTTCTACGATCTTCAAAAAAAGAGGGTGGCAGGGGATTTTTAACTGAGTATTGACTCCCAATCCATAATTCATTCCTTACAAAAATATAGCCCATTACGCATTATAAATCACTTTACAATCATCTATGATCGTTAGGTCATCTTTTTGTCAATGGGCAAAAAAATAGCTTGTTTGACTCGGGTAAATATCCCACCGCACATTCACTTGGGAATTTAATTTTATTCTCTTTAAAAGGTTTGGATCCATAGGTCATCTTTAACATGTTTCAAGCATGCATATTAATTTTTTAAAACATGTGTAGAAAAATCTCTTTCTTATAAAATTCCGATAAATTAGGGTTGAACTAGTGGAATTTCCAAAACTAGGACTACAAAACTTTTGGGTTCATTTGTGGTGTGTGAATAAAATTTTTTTACTTACATTTAGTATTTCTTTAAATTCTTTCCATACTTAAACTCTAAAATTTTCATTTTGTTGTGATCGATTTGCCTATTCTGTCTTTTTTTTTTACGAGATGAAGGGAAAGTGAAATCTCAAGTTTTGTTTTAAGAAAAAAGTATATATCTACATATGGAAATACCCAATTCACAAATGTAGAGAGTGATAATTCCAAAAAATTTCTGTAATGCTTAGAGATTATAAACTCTTTTTAGTTTTTATATATCAGGTTGTGCGATCGTCGGGAAAAGGGGGAAGTGGGGGATTTTTTACTCAGTCTTGACTCCCAATCCATAAGTCATTCCTTAAAAAAATGTAGCCCATTACACATGATAATTCTCTTTACACTCTTTTATGATCGTTAGGTCAGCTTTATGTAAATGGGCAAAATAATGGCTTGTGTGACTCGGGTAAATATCCCACCGCACGTTCACTTGGGAATTTAATGTTATTCTCTTTAAAAGGTTTGGATCCGTAGGTCTTTGCATCTTTAATATGTTTCAAGCTTCCATATCCATTTTTTAAAACAAGTGTAGAAAAATCTTTTCCTTATCAAATTCCGAGCTATTAGAGTTGAACTAGTGGAATTTCCCTAACTAAGATAACACAAATTTTGTGTTCATTTAAATTTTCTTTACTTACATTTGTTATTGCTTTAAATTCTTTCTTTCTATACATAAACTCTAAAATTTTCATTTTGTCGTGAGCTATTTGCCTTTTATCTCTTTGTTTTGTTTTATGAGATGAAGGGAAAGTGAAAACTCAATTTTTTATTTAAGAAAAAAGTATTCAACTAAAATGGAAATTCACAATGCACAAAGTACAAAGAAAAAATTCAAAAAAATGTCTGTAATTTTAAGGGATTGTGAACTCTTTTTATTTTTTCTATATCAGTTCCTGAAATCGTCTGGAAAAGGGGAAGGTGGGGGATTTTTAATTAAGTGTTGACTCCCAATCTATAATTCATTCCTTAGAAAAATATATCCCGTTACGCATGATAAATCACTTTAAAATCATCTATGATCCTTAGGTCACCTTTTTGTAAATGGGCAAAATAATCGCTTGTTTGACTCGGATAAATAGACAACCGCACGTTCACTTGGGAATTTAATGTTATTCTCTTTAAAAAGTTTAGATCCATAGGTCATTTGCATCATTAACATGTTCTAAGCATGCATATCCATTTTTTAAAATAAGTGTAGAAAAATCTCTTTCGTATAAAATTCCAAGCTATAAGGGTTGAACTAGTGGAATTTTCCATAACATAGATAACAAAACGTTTGTGTACATTTGTGGTGTGTGAATAAATTTTATTTACTTACATTTGTCATTTCTTTAAATTCTTTCCACACATCAACTCTAAAATTTTCATTTTGTTGTGATCTATTTTCCTTTTATCTCTCTTTTTTCTTTACGATATGAAGGGAAATTGAAAACTCTAGTTTTGATTTAAGAAAAAAGAATACATCTAAAATGGGAATGCATAATGCACAAACGTAGAGAGAGATAATTCCAAAAAGTGTCTACAATTTTTAGGGATTGTAAACTTTTTTTTACTTTTTATATATCATTTTCCACGATCTTCAGGAAAAGAGGGTGGCAGTGGATTTTTAACTGACTACTGACTCCCAATCCATAAGTCATTCCTTACAAAAATATAGCCCATTCAACATTATAAATCACTTTACAATCATCTATCATCGTTAGGTCAGATTTTTGTAAATGGGCAAAAAAATGGCTTGTTTGACTCGGGTAAATATCCCATCGCACATTCTCTTGGTAATTTAATTTTATTCTCTTTAAAAGGTTTGGATCCATAGGTCATTTGCATCTTTAACATGTTTCAAGAATGCACATCCATTTTTTAAAACATGTGTAGAAAAATCTCTTTCACATAAAATTCCGAGCTATACGGTTGAACTAGTAGAATTTAGGGTGTAGGGTTTAGGGTCGACAAATTTTTGTGTTCATTTGTGGTCTGTTAATAAATTCTCTTTACTTACATTTTTATTGCTATAAATTCTTTCCATACATAAATTCTAAAATTTTAATTTTATTGTGATCTATTTGCCTTTTATCTCTTTTTTTGTTTACGAGATGAAGGGAAAGTGAAAACCCAAACTTTGATTTAAGAAAAAAGTATACATCTGAAATGAAAATGCAGAATGCACAAATGTAGAGAGAGAGATTTCCAAAAAGTGTATGTAATTTTTAGGGTTTGTAAACTCTTTTTAGTTTTTATATATCAGGTTCTGCATTCGCCAAGAAAAGGGGGAGGCGGGGGATTTTTAACTGAGTGTTGAATCCCAATCCATAAGTTATTCCTTACAGAAATATAGCCCGTTACGCATGAGAAATCACTTTACAATCATCTATGATCGTTATGTCAGCTTTTCGTAAATGGCAAAATAATTGCTTGTTTGACTCCAGCAAAGATCACACCGCACGTTCACTTGGGAATTTAATGTTATTCTCTTTAAAAGGTTTGGATCCATAGGTCATTTGCATCTTTAACATGTTTCAAGCATGCATATCCATTTTTAAATACATGCATAGAAAAATATCTTTCTTTTAAAATACGAGCTATTAGGGTTTAACTAGTGGAATTTCCAAAACTTGGATAAAAAAACTTTTGTGTTAATTTTTTGTGTGTGAATAAAGTTTCTTTACTTACATTAGTTATTGCTATAAATTCTTTCCATACGTAAACTCTAAAATTTTCATTATTGTGAGATCTATTTGCCTTTTATCGCTTTTCTTGTTTACGAGATGAAGGGAAAGTGAAAGCACATGTTTTGATTTAAGAAAAAAGTTTACATCTAAAATGGAAATGCATAGTGTAAAATTGTACAGAGATATAATTCCAAAAAGTGTCTGTAATTTTTACGGATTACAAACTCTTTCTAGTTTTTATGTATCAGATTATGCAATCGTCGGGAAAAGGGTGAGCCGGGGGAATTTTATGTGAGTGTTGACTCCCAATCATTAAGTCATTCCTTAAAAAAATATTGCCCGTTATGCAAGATAAATCACTTTTTAATATTCTATGATCGTTAGGACAATTTTTTTAATGGGAAAAATAATGGCTAGTTTGAATTGGTAAATATCCCACGGCACGTTCACTTAGGAATGTAATGGTATTCTCTTTAAAAGGTTTGGATCCATAGGTCATTTACATCTTTAACATGTTTCAAGCATGCATATCCATTTTTTAAAACATGTGGAGAAAAGTCTCTTTCTTATAAAATTTTGAGCTATTAGGGCTGAACTAGAGGAATTTCCCAAACTTGGATAGCAAAAGTTTTGTGTTCATTTGTGGTGTGTGAATTAATTTTCTTTACTTACATTTATTATTTCTTAAAATTCTTTCCAATCTTAAACTCTAAAATATTCATTTTTTTTTTATCTATTTGCCTTTTATCACTTTTTTTGTTTACAGGATGAAGGGAAAATGGAAACTCAAGTTTTAATTTAAGAAAAAAGTATACATCTAAAATGGAAATGCACAATGCACAAATGTAGAGAGAGATAATTCAAAAAAGTGTCTGTAAATTTTGGGGATTGTGAACTCTTTTTAGTTTTTATATATTTGGTTCTAAAAATGTCGAAAAATGGGGGAGGCGGAGAATTTTTAACTGAGAGTTGACTCCCAATCCACATGTCATTCCTTAAAAAAATAAAGCCCGTTTAGCATGATAAATTACTTTAAAATCACCTATGATCTTTAGGTCAGCTTTTTGTAAATAGGCAAAATAATGGCTTTTTTGACTCGGGTAAATATCCCACCGTAGGATCACTAGGGAATTTAATGTTATTCTCTTTAAAAGGTTTCGATCCATAGGTCATTTGATTCTTTAACATGTTTTAAGCATGGATATCCATTTTTAAAAACATGCGTTGAAAAATCTCTTTCTTGTAAAATTCTTAGCTATTAGGGTTGATCTAGTGAAATTTGCCAAACATGGACAACAACACTTTTGTGTTCTTTTGTGTTGTGTGAATAAATTATCTTTACTTACATTTTTTATTGCTTTAAATTCTTTCCATTAATAAACTCTAAAATTTTAATTTTGTTGTGATCTATTTGCTTTTTATGTTTTTTTTTGTTTACGAGATGAAGGGAAAGTGAAAACACAAACTTTGTTTAAGAAAAAGGTATATATCTAAAATGGAAGTGCATAATGCAAAAATATAGAGAGAGTAATTTGAAAAAGTCTCTATAATTTTTAGGGATTGTAAAGTCATTTTAGTTTTTATATTTCATGTTCTAGAATCGTTGGGAAAAGGGGGAGGCAGAGGATTATGAGCTGA
The DNA here is from genome assembly GCF_029961685.1 of Aristolochia californica. Taxonomy (NCBI): domain Eukaryota; kingdom Viridiplantae; phylum Streptophyta; class Magnoliopsida; order Piperales; family Aristolochiaceae; genus Aristolochia; species Aristolochia californica. The sequence goes on along the minus strand of NW_027182103.1, from coordinate 28,315,656 downwards.
GTGTTGACTCCGAATCCATAAGTAATTCTATACAAAAATATAGCCTATTATGCATGACAAATCACTTTACAATCATCAATGATCGTTAGGTCAACTTTTTGTAAATGGGCAAAATAATGGCTTGTTTGACTCGGGCAAATATCCTACCGCACGTTCACTTGGGAATTTATTGTTATTATCTTTAAAATGTTTGGATCCATAGGTCATTTGCATCTTTAACATTTTTCAAGCATGCATCTCAATTTTTTAAAACATCTCTAGAAAAATCTCTTTCTTATAAAATTCTGAGATATTAGGGTTGAACTAGTGGAATTTCCAAAATTAGGACAACAAAACTTTGTGGTGTGTGAATAAATTTTCTTTACTTACATTAAGTATTTCTTTAAATTCTTTCCATACTTAAACTCTAAAATTTTCATTTTGTTGTGATATATTTGCCTTTTCTCTTTTTTTTTTTACGAGATGAAGGGAAAGTGAAAATTCAAGTTTTGTTTTAAGAAAAAAGTATATATCTAAAATGGAAATACCCAATTCACAAATGTAGAGAGTGATAATTCTGAAAAATTTCTGTAATTTTTAGAGATTATAAACTCTTTTTAGTTTTTATATATCTGCTTCTACGATCGTCGGGAAAAGGGGGAGGCGGGGGATTCTTTACTCAGTCTTGACTCCCAATCCATAAGTCACTCCTTAAAAAAATCTAACCCATTACACATGATAAATCTCTTTACATTCTTTTATGATGAGTACGTTAGCTTTTTGTAAATGGGCAAAATAACGGCTTGTGTGACTCGGGTAAATATCCCACCGCACGTTCACTTGGGAATTTAATGTTATTCTCTTTAAAAGGTTTGGATCCATAGGTCTTTGCATCTTTAATATGTTTCAAGCATGCATATCCATTTTTTAAAACATGTGTAGAAAAATCCCTTCCTTATCAAGTTCCGAGATATTAGAGTTGAACTAGTGGAATTTCCCAAACTAAGATAACAAAACTTTTGTGTTCATTTAAATTTTCTTTACTTACATTTTTTATTGCTTTAAATTCTTTCTATACATAAACTCTAAAATTTTCATTTTGTCATGATCTATTTGCCTTTTATCTCTTTTTTTGTTTTATGAGATGAAGGGAGAGTGAAAAATCAAGCTTTTATTTAAGAAAAAAGTATTCAACTAAAATGGAAATGCACAATGCACAAAAGTAGAGAGAAAAAATTCAAAAAAATGTCTGTAATTTTTAGGGATTGTGAACTTTTTTTAGTTTTTATATATCAGTTTCTGAAATCGTCTGGAAAAGGGGAAGGTGGGGGATTTTTAACTAAGTGTTGACTCCCAATCTATAATTCATTCCTTACAAAAATATATCTCGTTACACATGATAAATCACTTTACAATCATCAATGATCATTAAGTTACCTTTTTGTAAATGGGAAAAATAATCGCTTGTTTGACTCGGATAAATATCCAACCGCACGTTCACTTGGGAATTTAATGTTATTCTCTTTAAAAGGTTTGGATCCATAGGTCATTTGCATCTTTAACCTGTTCCAAGCATGCATATCCATTTTTTAAAACAAGTGTAGAAAATCTCTTTCTTATAAAATTCCAAGCTGTAAGGGTTGAACTAGTGGAATTTTCCATAACTTAGATAACCAAACGTTTGTGTACATTTGTGGTGTGTCAATAAATTTTATTTATTTACATTTGTCATTTCTTTAAATTCTTTCCACACATCAACTCTAAAATTTTCATTTTGTTGTGATCTATTTGCCTTTTATCTCTCTTTTTTCTTTACGATATAAAGGGAAACTGAAAACTCTAGTTTTGATTTAAGAAAAAAATATACATCTAAAATGGGAATGCATAATGCACAAACGTAGAGAGAGATAATTCCAAAAAGTGTCTATAATTTTTAGGGATTGTAAACTTTTTTTAGTTTTTATATATCATTTTCTACGATCTTCTGGAAAAGAGGGTGGCAGGGGATTTTTAACCGAGTATTGACTCCCAATCCATAAGTCATTCCTTACAAAAATATAGCCCATTACGCATTATAAATCACTTTACAATCATGTATAATCGTTAGGTCAGCTTTTTGTAAATTGGCAAAAAAATGGCTTCTTTGACTCAGGTAAATATCCCACCGCACATTCACTTGGGAATTTAATTTTATTCTCTTTAAAAGGTTTGGATCCATTGGTCATTTGCATCTTTAACATGTTTCAAGAATGCATATCCATTTTTTAAAACATGTGTAGAAAAATCTCTTTCATATAAAATTCCAAGCTATTAGGGTTGAACTAGTAGAATTAAGGGCGTAGGGTTTAGGGTCAATAAATTTTTGTGTTCATTTGTGGTCTGTCAATAAATTCTCTTTAGTTACATTTTTAAAGCTTTAAATTCTTTCCATACATAAACTCTAAAATTTTAATTTTATTTTGATCTATTTGCCTTTTATCGCTTTTTTTGTTTAATGATAAAGGGAAAGTGAAAACTCAAACTTTGATTTTAGAAAAATGTATACATCTGAAATGAAAATGCAGAATGCACAAATGTAGAGAGAGAGATTTCCAAAAAGTGTATGTAATTTTTAGGGATTGTAAATTCTTTTTAGTTTTTATATATCAGGTTCTACATTAGCCAAGAAAAGGGGGATGCGGGGGATTTTTAACTGAGTGTTGATTCCCAATCCATAAGTCATTCCTACCAAAATATAGCCCGTTACGCATGAGAAATCACTTTACAATCATCTATGATCGTTATGTCAGCTTTTCGTAAATGGCAAAATAATGGCTTGTTTGACTCCAGCAAAGATCGCACCGCACGTTCACTTGGGAATTTAATGTTATTCTCTTTAAAAGGTTTGGATCCATAGGTCATTTGCATCTTTAACATGTTTCAAGCATGCATATCCATTTTTAAAAACATGCATAGAAAAATCTCTTTCTTTTAAAATTTCAAGCTATTAGGGTTTAACTAGTGGAATTTCCAAAACTTGGATAAAAATACTTTTGTGTTAATTTTTGGTGTGTGAATAAAGTTTCTTTACTTACATTAGTTATTGTTTTAAATTCTTTCCAAACGTAAACTCTAAAATTTTCATTATTGTGAGATCTATTTGTCTTTTATCTCTTTTTTTGTTTTACGAGATGAAGGGAAAGTGAAAGCACTTGTTTTGATTAAAGAAAAAAGTTTTCATCTAAAATGGAAATGCATAGTGTAAAATTGTACAGAGATATAATTCCAAAAAGTGTCTGTAATTTTTAGGGATTATAAACTCTTTCTAGTTTTTATGTATCAGATTCTGCAATCGTCGGGAAAAGGGAGAGGTGGGGGAATTTTATGTGAGTGTTGACTCCCAATCATTAAGTCATTCCTTAAAAAAATATAGCCCGTTACGCAAGATAAATCACTTTATAATATTCTATGATCGTTAGGACAATTTTTTTAATGGGAAAAATAATGGCTAGTTTGAATTGGGTAAATATCCCACGGCACGTTCACTTTGGAATTTAATGGTATTCTCTTTAAAAGGTTTGGATCCATAGGTTATTTACATCTTTAACATGTTTCAAGCATGGATATCCATTTTTAAAAACATGCGGAGAAAATTCTCTTTCTTATAAAATTTTGAGCTATTAGGGTTGAACTAGTGGAATTTCCCAAACTTGGATAGCAAAAGTTTTGTGTTCATTTGTGGTGTGTGAATTAATTTTCTTTACTTAAATTAATTATTTCTTTAAAATCTTTCCATACATAAACTCTAAAATTTTCATTTTGTTTTGATCTATTTGCCTTTTATCACTTTTTTTGTTTACGGGATGAAGGGAAAATGGAAACTCAAGTTTTAATTTAAGAAAATAGTATACATCTAAAATGGAAATGCACAATGAACAAATGTAGAGAGAGATAATTCGAAAAAGTGTCAGTAATTTTTGGGGATTGTAAACTCTTTTTAGTTTTTATATATTTGGTTCTACAAACGTCGGGAAATGGGGGAGGCGGAGAATTTATAACTGAGTGTTGACTCCCAATCCACATGTCATTCCTTTCAAAAAATAAAGCCCGTTTAGCATGATAAATTACTTTAGAATCATCTATGATCGTTAGGTCAGCTTTTTGTATATGGGCAAAATAATGGCTTGTTTGACTCAGGTAAATATCCCACCCCACGTTCATTAGGGAATTTAATGTTATTCTCTTTAAAAGGTTTGGATCCATAGGTCATTTGATTCTTTAACCTGTTTTAAGCATGGATATCCATTTTTTAAAACATGCGTTGGAAAATCTATTTCTTGTAAAATTCTGAGTTATTAGGGTTGATCTAGTGGAATTTTCCAAACATGGACAAAAAAACTTTTGTGTTCATTTGTGGTGTGTGAATAAATTATCTTTACTTACATTTGTTATTGCTTTAAATTCTTTCCATTAATAAACTCTAAGATTTTAATTTGTTGTGATCTATTTTCTTTTTATCTCTTCTTTTGTCTACGAGAAGAAGGGAAAGTGAAAACACAAACTTTGTTTAAGAAAAAGGTATATATCTAAAATGGAAGTGCACAATGCACAAATATAGAGAGAGTAATTTGAAAAAGTCTCTATAATTTTTAGGGATTGTGAAGTCATTTTAGTTTTATATTTCATGTTCTGGAATCGTTGGGAAAAGGGGGACGTGGGGGATTATGAACTGAGTGTTTACTCCGAATCCATAAGTAATTCTATACAAAAATATAGCCCGTTGTGCATGATAAATCACTTTACAATCATCAATGATCGTTAGGTCAACTTTTTGTAAATGGGCAAAATAATGGCTTGTTTGACTCGAGCAAATATCCTACCGCACGTTCACTTGGGAATTTATTGTTATTATCTTTAAAATGTTTGGATCCATAGGTCATTTGCATCTTTAACATGTTTCAAGCATGCATCTCAATTTTTGAAAACATCTGTAGAAAAATCTCTTTCTTATAAAATTCTGAGATATTAGGGTTGAACTAGAGGAATTTCCAAAACTAGGATAACAAAACTTTTGGGTTCATTTGTGGTGTGTGAATAAATTTTCTTTACTTACATTTAGTATTTCTTTAAATTCTTTCCATACTTAAACTCTAAAATTTTCATTTTGTTGTGATATATTTGCCTTTTCTCTCTTTTTTTTACGAGATGAAGGGAAAGTGAAAACTCAAGTTTTGTTTTAAGAAAAAAGTATATATCTAAAATGGAAATACCCAATTCACAAATGTAGAGAGTGATAATTCCAAACATTTTCAGTAATTCTTAGAGATTATAAACTCTTTTTATTTTGTATATATCAGGTTCTGCGATCAACGGGAAAAGGGGGAGGCGGGGGATTTTTTACTCAGTCTTGACTCCCAATCCATAAGTCATTCCTTAAAAAAATATAGCCCATTACACATGATAAATCTCTTTACATTCTTTTATGATCGTTAGGTCAGCTTTATGTAAATGGGCAAAATAATGGCTTGTGTGACTCGGGTAAATATCCCACTGCACGTTCACTTGGGAATTTAATGTTATTCTCTTTAAAAGGTTTGGATCCATAGGTCTTTGCATCTTTAATATGTTTCAAACATGCATATCCATATTTTAAAACATGTGTAGAAAAATCTCTTCCTTATCAAATTCCGAGTTATTAGAGTTGAACTTGTGGAATTTCCCAAACTAAGATAACAAAACTTTTGTGTTCATTTAAATTTTCTTTACTTACATTTGTTATTGCTTAAAAATTTTTATATACATAAACTCTAAAATTTTCATTTTGTTGTGATCTATTAGCCTTTTATCTCTTTTTTTGTTTTATGAGATGAAGGGAACGTGAAAACTCAATATTTTATTTATGGAAAAAGTATTCCACTAAAATGGAAATGCACAATGCACAAAAGTAGAGAGAAAAAATTCAAAAAAATGTTTGTAATTTTTAGGGATTGTGAACACTTTTTAGTTTTTATATATCAGTTTCTGAAATTGCTGGAAAAGGGGAAGGTGGGGGATTTGTAACTAAGTGTTGACTCCCAATCTATAATTCATTCCTTACAAAAATATATCCCGTTAGGCATGATAAATCACTTTACAATCATCTATGATCGTTAGGTCAACTTTTTGTAAATGGGCAAAATAATCGCTTGTTTGACTCGGATAAATATCCAACCGCACATTCACTTGGGAATTTAATGTTATTCTCTTTAAAAGGTTTGGATCCATAGGTTCTTTGCATCTTTAACATGTTTCAAACATGCATATCCATTTTTTAAAACAAGTGTAGAAAAATCTCTTTCTTATAAAATTCCAAGCTATAAGGGTTGAACTAGTGGAATTTTCCATAACTTAGATAGCAAAACGTTTGTGTACATTTGTGGTGTGTGAATAAATTTTATTTACTTTCATTTGTCATTTCTTTAAATTATTTCCACACATCAACTCTAAAATTTTCATTTTGTTGTGATCTATTTGCCTTTTATCTCTCTTTTTTCATTACAATATGAAGGGAAACTAAAAACTCTAGTTTTAATTTAAGAAAAGAGTATACATCTAAAATGGGAATGCATAATGCACAAACGTAGAGAGAGATAATTCCAAAAAGTGTCAATAATTTTCAGGTATTGTAAACTTTTTTTAGTTTTTATATATCAGTTTCTACGATCTTCAAAAAAAGAGGGTGGCGGGGGATTTTTAACTGAGTATTGACTCCCAATCCATAAGTCATTCCTTAAAAAAATATAGCCCATTACGCATTATAAATCACTTTACAATCATCTATGATCGTTGGGTCGGCTTTTTGTAAATGGGCAAAAAAATGGCTTGTTTGACTTGGGTAAATATCCCACCGCTCATTCACTTGGGAATTTAATTTTATTCTCTTTAAAAGGTTTGGATCCTTAGATCATTTGCATCTTTAACATGTTTCAAGAATGCATATCCATTTTTTAAAACATGTGTAGAAAAATCTCTTTCATATAAAATTCCGAGCTATTAGGGGTAACTAGTAGAATTTAGGGTGTAGGGTTTAGGGTCAATAAATTTTTGTGTTCATTTGTGGTTTGTCAATAAATTTTCTTTACATACATTTTTATTGCTTTAAATTCTTTCTATACATAAACTCTAAAATTTTAATTTTATTGTGATCTATTTGCCTTTTATCTCTTTTTTTGTTTATGAGATGAAGGGAAAGCGAAAACTCAAATTTTGATTTAAGAAAAAAGTATACATCTGAAATGAAAATGCAAAATGCACAAATGTAGAGAGAGATATTTCCAAAAAATGAATATAATTTATAGGGATTGTAAATTCTTTTTAGTTTTTATATATCAGGTTTTGCATTCGCCAAGAAAAGGGGGAGGTGGGGGATTTTTAACTGAGTGTTGACTCCCAATCCATAAGTCATTCCTTACCAAAATATAGCCCACTACGCATGAGAAATCACTTTAAAATCATCTATGATCGTTATGTTAGCCTTTTGTAAATGGAAAAATAATGGCTTGTTTGACTCCGGCGAAGATCACACTACACGTTGGGAATTTAATGTTATTCTCTTTAAAAGGTTTGGATCCATAGGTCATTTGCATCTTTAACATGTTTCAAGCATGCATATCCATTTTTTTAAAACATGCATAGAAAAATCTCTTTCTTATAAAATTTCAAGCTTTTAGGATTGAACTAGTGGAATTTCCAAAACTTGGATAAAAAAACTTTTGTGTTAATTTTTGGTGTGTGAATAAATTTTCTTTACTTACATTAGTTATTGCTTTAAATTCTTTCCATACATAAACTCTAAAATTTTCATTATTGTGAGATCTATTTGCCTTTTATCTCTTTTGTTGTTTATGAGATGAAGGGAAAGTGAAAGCACTTGTTTTGATTTAAGAAAAAAGTTTACATCTAAAATAGAAATGCATAGCGTAAAATTGTACAGAGATATAATTCCAAAAAGTGTCTGTAATTTTTAGGGATTATAAACTCTTTCTAGTTTTTATGTATCAGATTCTGCAATCGTCGGGAAAAGGATGAGGTGGGGGAATTTTATGTGAGTGTTGACTCCCAATCATTAAGTCATTCCTTAAAAAAATATAGCACGTTATGCAAGATATATCACTTTATAATATTCTATGATCGTTAGGACATTTTTTTTAATGGGAAAAATAATGGCTAGTTTGAATTGGGTAAATATCCCACGGCACGTTCACATGGGAATTTAATGGTATTCTCTTGAAAAGGTTTGGATCCATAGGTCATTTACATCTTTAACATGTTTCAAGCATGCATATCCATTTTTTAAAACATGTGGAGAAAAATCTGTTTCTTATAAAATTTTGAGCTATTAGGGTTGAACTAGTGAAATTTCTGAAACTTGGATAGCAAAAGTTTTGTGTTCATTTGTGGTGTGTGAATTAATTTTCTTTACTTACATTTATTATTTCTTTAAATTCTTTCCATACATAAACTCTAGAATTTTCATTTTGTTTTGATCTATTTGCCTTTTATCACTTTTTTTGTTTACGGGATGAAGGGAAAATGGAAACTCAAGTTTTAATTTAAGAAAAAAGTTCCTTGGAGGTGGGATGCATTACTTCATGGGACACATTAGTCACAAATTTTTTGTCCAAGTACTTTCCCATTCAGGGAACTACAACTCTCAAGAGAGAAATCTCCAACTTTATGCAGCAGGAGGGTGAACACTTTTATGAGGCTTGGGAGAAATGGAAGGATTTCATCCATAGGTTTTCGCATCATGGGTTTGAGATATGGCATTTAGTGCAATACTTTTATCAAGGTCTTACACCCCAGGTTAGATCCATGGTAGATGCAATGAGTGGTGGGAGTTTGATGGGTAAGAGTGCTAGTGAGGTGTGGGACTTCTTTGAAACGTTGAGTGATTAATCTCAGCATTGGGTTTCGTCATTTAATGTTGATAGGAGATCCCACGAAGCCCAAAGAGGGGGTCTCTATGAGGTTAGTGAAACACCCATGCTCATGGCCAAGATTGAGGGGTTGACTAGAAAAATTGATGCCCTTATGGTGTCCAAGAGTTCACCTGCTCCTAACCCATCTACTGTCTGTGCCATATGCTCTGGTTCATCTCATCCCACACAAATGTGTCCATCTAGTTCATCCTACCTGGAGCTCATTAAGGACTTGAATGCAATCCAGAATTTTCATAGCCCAAACCGGAACGATCCTTTTTCGGAAACATATAATCCGGATTGGGCTAGGCACCCAAATTTCTCATGGTCCAAGGGCCCACAGGTTGGGGGTCCTCCAGGGTTTACTCAACCCCAAGCTCCGCGCCCGCACTTCACTCAATAGCCATTGATTCCATAAAAACCTTCACTTGAGGATACACTTCAAGTATTCATACAGAATACACAGTCCTCCATTGCTAAACTAGAAATGCAAGTGAGTCAGTTGGCCAGCCACATGAGTGAACATGCACAAAATAGACACCCGAGTCAAACCATTCCTAACCCCAAAAGCACACATGAGAGTGGGTTGAGTTCCAAACCCCACCATGAGCAAGCCAAAGCCATAACCACCCTTAGGAGTGGTCGTGAGTTGAACAATGGGGTAGGGACCACTAAGTCTAAGGAGTCAAAGGATGACAATGGGGACACATCATTGAGTGAAGAACCTCTAAGTTCTCCACCAAGAATTAGGCAGATCCCTAACCAAGTCCCACCAGCTCCTTATCCGCAGAGGTTATCGGGCCCACCTAGGAAAGGAGATAGCAAGCATGAAATGTTGGAACTGTTTAGTAAGGTTCACATTAACATTCCACTTCTTGATGCTATTAGGCAAGTCCCTGCCTATGCCCGATTTTTGAAAGACCTTTGTACACAGAAGAGAAAACAACATGTTAACAAAAAGTTCTTTCTTACTGAGAATGTAAGCTCAATTCTGAAGCACAACACTCCTCCTAAAGTTAAAGATCATGGATGCCCCACAATTTCATGTGTCATTGGTGAACATACCATCCAGAGAGCTCTTCTTGACTTAGGGGCAAGTGTGAATTTGCTTCCTTTCTTTGTGTACCAGCAATTAGGTTTGGGGGAATTGAAGCCTACTCCCATCATACTTCAACTAGCTGACCGCTCTGTCAAGATACCATGAGGAATAGTTGAAGGTGTTTTGATAAAAGTGGACAAATTTCTGTTCTCGGTTGATTTCATTGTTCTTGATATAGAACTAGTAGTCAATGTGACCAACCAAATTTCCGTCATCCTAGGACGTCCCTTCTTAGCCACATATAATGCTATCATTCATTGTAAAAGTGGTGAGTTGGAGTTGTCTTTTGGAAATTTTAGGTCTCGTTGAATGTGTTTAATGTCGGGCACCATCCACTTGAGTCTGATGATCTCAGTCCTGCATTTAAGATAGAGACTGTTATGCTTGATGACGATTCCACTCTTGAATCTTTTGATTCTTACATAACATCTTTAGACATGGACTATTTTGATGAGGAAACATATTTATGAGAGGTTGACTCTTTACTCAGTTCTGTACCTCTATTGAAGGAAGCTTATGAGGTTGTCACAACTGATAATCCACAGGATCTTCATCTTGACTTGGACAAACCTCTTGAAACTTCCAAGCTAGATCTTAAGCCACTTCCTCCCTCATTGAAGTATGCATTCTTGGGGCCAATGAACTCATTGCCAGTCATTATTGCCTCTGATTTGAGTACTGAGCAGGAGCAACAATTGACTGAAATTTTACAAGCACACAGAGAGGCATTGGGGTGGACTCTTGATGCCTTAAAAGGGATTAGCCCCTCCATATGCATGCATCGTATTCATTTGGAGGAGGGGACTAAAGCCTCACATGAGATGCAACGTAGGTTAAATCCCCATATGATGGAGGTTGTGAGAGAAGAAGTCATCAGGTTGCTTGTGACAGGAATCATTTACCCTATTTCTGATAGCACCTGGGTGAGTCCAATTCAAGTTGTCCCTAAGAAAGGAGGGATAACGATAATGAAAAATGAGAGTGGTGAATTGATTCCCACAAGAACTACCATCAAGTGGCGTGTCTGCATTGACTATAGAAAACTTAATTCCGCCACTTGGAAGGATCACTTCCCACTACCTTTCATTGATCAGGTGCTAGAGCGATTGGCCGGCCACAATTTTTATTGCTTCTTAGATGGATACTCCGGCTACAATCAAATTCTCATTGCTCCAGAAGACCAGGAAAAGACCATATTCACGTGTCCGTTTGGCACCTATGCTTACAGACGCATGCCTTTTGGTTTATGCAATGCGCCTGCCACTTTCCAACGGTGCATGATGAGTATCTTTTCTGACATGATTGGTGATTTTATAGAGGTCTTTATGGATGACTTTTCTATGTTTGACTCTAGTTTTGATACATGTCTGCATAATCTTTCACTCGTATTGTCCCGTTGCATTAAGTCCAATTTAGTCTTGAATTGGGACAAATGCCACTTCACGGTAAAAGAAGGAATTGTTTTAGGACATGTAGTGTTTGAGAGGGGTGTAGAAATGGACAAAGCCAAGGTTGACCTAATTGCCAATCTGCCACCACCTACTTTTGTGAAGGTGGTGCGTTCTTTCCTTGGCCATGCTGGGTTCTATGGGCGCTTCATTAAGGACTTTAGCAAAATTTCTCGTCCTTTGACGAATTTGCTTGCTCAAGATGTTGTTTTTGCCTTTGATGATGCCTGTATTCATGCTTTTGAGACACTGAAGAAATGTTTGTCCACCGCACCCATTGTCCAACCCCCTACTTGGTCTTTACCTTTTGAGTTTTTGTGTGATGCTTGTGATTATGCATTGGGGGCTGTTTTGGGGCAAAAGATGGATAAAATTCCCTGTGTCATTCAATATGCTAGCCGCACTCTTCATGATGCTCAATTGAATTACACTACCATTGAGAAGGAGTTGCTAGCTATTGTGTTTGCCTTGAAAATATTCAGATCATATCTGTTAGGGTCAAAGGTTATAGTGTTCACTGATCATTCTGCTTTGAAGTACTTATTATCCATAAAGGACACTAAACCTTGCTTGATTAGATGGATCTTGCAATTGCAAGAATTTGACCTTGAGATTCGAGATAAGAAGGGTTGTTAGAATATTGTTGCTGATCATCTATCTAGGATCTGTGTAGCATCTCAGGAAGGATTCCTTCCTTTAAATGATTCCTTCCCTGATGAACAACTTCTCCAAGTATCCCAGTTGCCTTGGTTTGCTGACATAGTCAACTATCTTGTAACTCATAGGATTCCTGATTATTGGAGTAAACAAGATCGGTTGAAATTCTTTTCCCAAGTCAAACATTTTTTTTGGGATGACCCTTATTTGTTCAAGGTGTGTCCTGACCAAGTCATTAGGCTTTGTGTACCTGAGCACGACTTTGCCAACATTCTTGAATTTTGTCATTCCCACGCATGTGGTGGACATTTTGGTGCTAGAAAGACCGCGGCTAAAGTCTTGCAATGTGGTTTCTATTGGCCTTCATTATTTAGAGATGCCCAAGAATTTTGTCGTGTGTGTGATAGATGCCAACAGACTGGTTGTTTGTCTAGGAAGAACATGATGCCTCTTAACCCCATTCTTATTGTTGAATTGTTTGATGTGTGGGGTATTGACTTCATGGGTCCTTTTCCTGTCTCATTCAGCTATCAATACATCCTTGTTGCTGTTGAATATGTCTCTAGATGGATTGAAGCTATTGCATTTAAGATAAATGATCACAAAGTGGTGGTAAAGTTTTTAAAAGAAAACATCTTTAATCGGTTTGGTACCCCGAGAGCGATCATCAGTGATGGGGGATCTCATTTTTGTAACAGAGCATTTGAGACCTTATTGAGGAAATAATCCATCACTCATCGGGTGTCCACTCCGTACCACCCGCAAACTTGTGGTCAAGTGGAAATCTCTAATAGGGAGATTAAACGGATTTTGGAGAAGTCGGTTCATTTTGATAGGAAAGATTGGTCCACTCGATTGGACGATGCTTTATGGGCCTATCGAACCGCTTATAAAACTCCTATTGGGATGTCTCCATTTCGTCTAGTGTTCGGAAAAGCATGTCATCTACCTGTTGAGCTTGAGCATAGAGCTTATTGGGCCATTAAGGCTTTGAATTTTGATTTGACTCAAGCGGGTGAGGAGAGGAAATTGCAATTGAATGAGTTGGAGGAGATACGTCATGATGCTTATGAGATTGCCAAACTGTATAAGGAGCGAACAAAGCTTTTACATGATAAATCTATTTTTTGCAAGTCTTTTACTGTTGGGTAGAATGTTTTACTTTATAACTCACGATTGCGTTTGTTTCCAGGGAAACTGAGATCCAGGTGGTCCGGTCCATTTGAGGTTACACAATGTTTCCTCATGGCGCTATTGAGATCCACAATCACAGAGACGGGTCGGTCTTCAAAGTTAACGGTCAGAGGCTCAAACCGTATCGTGAGAATGTCCCCACACCGGAGGAGGTGATGGTGATTTTCTTGGAGAAACCTGTCATTTCATCTTGACTGCGTTAGAGTCTTGCTTATGACTATAAACTTAGCACATTGTGGGCAATCCCCACGTTTCTATCCATTTGTACATTACAGTTTTTATTTTTGGTTTATTCATTCTTATTTGGGATAACCTTTGGTGTACTCTGGTCTTGATTGATTGGAGGTCCCCCGGCGATGCTGGCCCCGTCATGGACTCAGGGCTCTTGCCGGCTGAGAGCATAAATGCTTCCGGTAGTCAATGACCAGACTTTTGGTCCCTAGTTTGAGAGGTATGTACTCAAACAATCATTGTGGGATTGACCAGTTCGATCTTGAAGTATTGAATGAAAACCTTATGGTGAGTAACTAAGGACTTGTGTTCGGTAAGTGATTCCTGCTGCCTTCAATGGCCAGTCACACGGAGATTTTTTGAAAGTGTGATGTGGGATAGTGGTTTCATCTACGGATGATTACCTACGGGTATGACTGATACGAGTAAACCTTCTTCGAGGGAGACTATGTATCATTCCTGGGGGTCTTTATTGACTCTTCGGTATTATTATTGATGACCAAACACATATGGTCCCACCTATCTCTTTTCCTTGAACTGTTTTGGCTTTTGCTTTACTTCTTGTGTGCCAATGGAGCATGTGGTTTCCATGAGTTTTATTATTCTTTAGATGTTATTTCTTTTTGTAGTCGTTCTTGTGTTTTAACTTTTCCCCATTGAGGACAATGTCAGGTTTAGGTTTGGGGGGGGGGGGGGGGGGGGAAGGGGGCGTTGGGGAGCGAGGGGAGGGGGGAATGACTATTTTATGTCTTAGCAATGATTTTTTTTTTTTGTTCGTGGTTTTCAAATTACTCCTCTTAGTATGTGGTTAACTTTAGTAGAGTTAAAATAAGTAGCTCAAATGTGTTTCAAAATTTTTCGTAAAACTGTGTAGAATTTGCCTATTAGAAATATGATATCATTTGTTGTGATCCATGGGAATTCAGTGGGATAACTTACTATTGCATTAGACTTGGAACTTAGTTGCAAAAGAGAACATGTAAATCTAGTGTTGATCTATGTTAGTCTGAATAGTCTTGTATGCCTGTTTGAACTCATTCCTTTCTATATCTCAGTGAAATTCCTTGTTGTAATGTATCAATGCAAATGGAAATGCTCTTGCTTGCAAAAGACAGATAACTTAAGAAACAGCCTGGGCTAACCCGAGGACATGCATCGGAACAGTCGGTTACTTAAAAATAAGTGCATGTGCAGTGAAGACGAATACAAAATGGTGGTGATACCAAAAGTATTTAGTGAAACAAAAATTACGTTGGTAATAGAAAAATGCGCTGGTAATAGCGTAAAATGGTTTTAAATCTGGAAGCAATGAGTTTCCTTAACTTTGATGATGAATTGTAATTTGAAAGAAGTTGCAGGTCAAGATTGAAATTGGTATACTTCTGTTGTAAGATTGTCAGACAACAGGCTTACTCTACTATTTTCTCTTAATTGTGATGTGACCAGGATTTTATTGTTATTTGTTGCCTCTTTATTCTGTTGAAGTAATTGCTTATGGGTCACATTGGTTCAGGTGGAGTAACAATGAGAGTATTTGGATTGATAATGTGATATATTTTACACAGGTTTTCAAATTGAGCAGGGTTTCAAATGATTTTCAGATATTTTACGATACTAAGTGTTAGTCATATGCTAATGAGGAATAAATTTTCTTCACTTTTCTTTTTATATTATTGATTTAGATGAATTTTGTGGGTAAATTCCATGCAAACCCTCACGAGACATAACTTGTCCACTACTATAAAGTAGGGGTTTAACGGCTTGTTGCATGCGCTAAATGCAATCGTGTTCCCTACGAAAGTGGCATTTTGTTTTCCTAGGCTTAATTTAGGTTCTATTGTTGTTTTGCTAGGGACTGACAAAGATTTAGGTTTGGGGGTGTGATAGATGTCATATTCTGACATGAGAACTAGGTTAATTATAATAGAATAACCCTTATAATTGTGTTATAGGTGGGTTATTTATTGGTTTTCAAATGAAACGTGCATTTATTGAATTTGGCATTAATCACTGTCTATATTGCATATTTATCTCTCTTGAATTATATTTCATTGCTTTTAGGGTTTATTTCTTCCTGAAATGCTTTTTATGGATTCAATTATGGAATTTCAGGAGAATTTTGGTGGAGAAGGAGATATTTACCAAAATGCCATTAGTGAAAGGGAGGTGATTTTTTAGGGCAAATCGTAATGAAAAAGGGAGACCGTCGACCGAAACAGGGGAGGCCGCCGACCGAAAGAAGGGAGATCTAAGAGGTTTTCTAGCCGTCGTTCACTGTGCCACCGTCGTCCACTGCCGTTCGGCAACCAAGAACAGACCCGAGGAGAGCTCGAGAGAGTCTCCATCGCGGTGAGTTCGACACTGGCAGTTTCTGCTCGCCAGGCCGAGAGGTGACCCGAGAGGGCTCCTCCTGCGCCGATTCCACATTTCGACCATCCTCCAGCATCAATTACCCATTTCCGACCATTTCCAAAGCTATTCCGACTCCGACCGAGACTTGAGAGAGCCGGTTAGAGGACTTCAGCTCAGTTTCGTTCTTTTTCGGTCGTCTCCTCTGTCTGTGGGTTTCTATCCTTCTTCGCTGGCATCATCTCGACCTCGAGCCACTCGCTCTTGCTACCCGAAGCCATCAATTTCCGGAAATTGGAGCACCTGTGAGAACGAGTCTGCTGCCCGAACGAGAGGAAGGAGAAGGGGAGTAATCTGTCATTTTGGAATTTAATTTTCCTATAGTTTGAACTTAGGTTTTGAATGTTTATTAAATTTGATTTGAGAATTAATGTTTATCGAATATTTGTTTTCCGGATATTTGATTAAATTAGATAGTTAGGGTAGGATTGTAATCTAGGTTGGATTTTGGTATTTTAATATGATTTTTGTCTTTCACTCTATGCGCCCGAGAGGGGATAGATGCAAGGATTGATAAATTGGATTCATGGTTACGTGGCACTCGAGAGAGGCATGAATCACAGTAAAATCCAGAGTTGATAATTTTAGCATCATCAAATAGGAAATTGATTCTCTGCATTCTATTGTAATCCGATCTCTGTCATTAACTCTAGGCGCCCGAGAGGGGCTAGGTGCAAGGATTGAGAATTCAGATTCATGATTACGTGGTGCTCGAGAGGCACGTATCACGGTAAAATCCAGAGTTGACATTTCCTGTTGTGCAAGTAGTTAATCAGATTATTGCTTGGTAATTTAGGATATAATTAGTGTTTAGTTCAGATTAATTCATCATATTTGGTTAGGCTAGTTGACTGAAGAATACACAAAATTCAATCCTCCCTGTGGATATGACCCTCGCTTCCCGCTAGATTACATGAACGATTCGTACGCTTGCAAGATATAAAAATCGATGTAATTAAATTTCGCATCACATGTTCACTTGAGAATTTAATATTAGTCTATTTTAAAGGTTTGGATCCATAGGTCATTTGCATCTTTAACATGTTTCAGGCATGCATATCCATTTTTTAAAATATGTCTAGAAAAATCTCTTTCTTATAAAATTCCGAGCTATAAGGGTTGGATTAGTGGAATTTTCCCAACCATGGAAAACAAAACTTTTGTGTTCATTTGTTGTGTGTGAATAAATTTTCTTCTCTTACATTTGTTATTGCTTTGAATTCATTCATTCATAAACTCTAAAATTTTAATTTTTTTGTGATGTCTTGGACTTTTATCTCTTTTTTTGTTTACAAGATGAAGGGAAAGTGAAAACTCAAGTTTTGATTTAAGAAAAAAGTATACATCAAAAATAGAAATTCACTATGCACAAATGTAGAGAGAGATAATTCGAAAAAGTGTCTATAATTTTTAGTGACTATAAACTCTTTTTAGCTTTTATATATCAGGTTTTGTAATCATCGGGAAAAGGGGGAGGCGGAGGAATTTTAACTGAGTGTTGACTCCCAATCCATCAGTTATTCCTTACAAAAATATAGCCTGTTACGCATGATAAATCACATTACAATCATCAATGATCGTTAGGTCAGCTTTTAGTAAATGGGCAAAATAATGGCTTGTTTGACTCAGGTAAATATCCCACTGCACGTTCACTTGAGAATTTAATGTTTTTCTCTTTATAAGGTTTGGATCCATAGGTCATTTGCATCTTGAACATGTTTCAAGTATGCATCTCCATTTTTTAAAACATGTCTAGAAAATTCACTTACTAATAAAATTCCAATCTATTAGGGTTGAACTAGTGGAATTTTGCCAAACTTGCATAACAAAACTTTTGCATTCATTTGTTGTGTGTGAATAAATTTTCTTTACTTAAATTTGTTATTGCTTTAAAATCTGTTCATTTTGATGTGATCTATTTGACTTTTATCTTTTTTTTTGTTTACGAGATGAAGGGAAAGTGAAAACTCAAGTTTTGATTTAAGAAAAAAGTATGCATCTCAAATGGAAATCCACAATGCACAAATTTTGGCAAAGATAATTCCAAAAATTGTCTATAATTTTTAGGGATTTTGAACTTTTTTTGTTTTTATATATCAAGTTTTGCAAATCGAGAAAAGGGGGAGGCGGGGGATTTTTAACAGAGTGTTGACTCCCAATCCATCAGTCATTCCTTACAAAAATATAGCCCGTTACGCATGATAAAGTCACTTTACAATCATCTATGATCGTTTGGTCAGCTTTTTGTAAGTGGGCAAACTAATTGCTTGTTTGACTCGGGTAAATATCCCACCGCACGTTCACTTGAGAATTTAATGTTATTCTCTTTAAAACCTTTGGATCCATAGATCATTTGCATCTTTAACATGTTTCAAGCATGCATATCAATTTTTTAAAACATGTGTAGAAAATTCTCTTTCTTATAAAATTCCAAGCTATTAGGGTTGAACTAGTGGAATTTCCCAAACTTCGATAAAAAAACTTTTGTGTTCATTTGTTGGGTGTGAATGAATTTTCTTGACTTACATTTGTTATTGCTTTAAATTTTTCCGTACATAAACTCAAAATTTTTCATTTTATTGTGATCTATTTGCCTTTTATTTTTATTTTTGTTTACAAGATGAAAGGAAAGGGAAAACTCAAGTTTTGATTTTAAAAAAAAGGATACATCTCAAATAGAAATGAACAATCCACAAATGTAGAGAGAGATAATTCAAAAAAGTTGTCTCTAATTTTTAGTGATTGTAAACTCTTTTTAGTTTCTATATATCAATTTTTGCAAACGTCAGGAAAAGGGGGAGGCGGGGGATTTTTAACTGAGTGTTGACTTCCAATCCATATGCATTCCTTACAAAAATATATCCCATAATGCATGATAAATCACTTTACAATCATCTATGATCTTTAGGTCAACTTTTAGTAAATTGGCAAAATAATGGCTTGTTTGACTCAGATAAATATCCCACCGACGTTCATTTGAGAATTTAATGTTATTCTCTTTAAAAGGTTTTTATCCATAGGTCATTTGCATCTTTAACAAGTTTCAAGCATGAATATCCATTTTTTAAAACATGTGTAGAAAAATCTCTTTCTTAAAATTCCGAGCTATTAGAGTTGAACTAGTGGAATTTCCCAAACTTGGATAACAAAAATTTTGTGTTCATTTGTGATGTGTGAATAAATTTTCTTTACAAACATTTTTTATTGCTTTAAATGCTTTCCATACATAAACTCTAAAATTTTCATTTTGTTGTGATCGATTTGCCTTTTATATCTTTTTTTGTTTACGAAATAAAGGGAAAGTGAAAACTCAAGTTTTGATTTAAGAAAAATGTATACATCTTAAATGGAAATGCACAATGCACAAATGTAGAGAGAGATAATTCCAAAAAGTGTCTATAATTTTTAGGGATTGTAAACTTCTTTTAGTTTTTATATATCAAGTTCTGCAATCGTTGGGAAAAGGGAGAGGCTGGAGATTTTTACCTGAGTGTTGACTCCAAATCCATAAGTCATTTCTTAAAAAAATATCACCCGTTACGCATATAAATCACATTACAATCATCTATGATCGTAAGGTCAGATTTTTGTAAATAGGCAAAATAAGGGTTTATTACACCCGAGTAAATACCCATCGCACGTTCACTTGGGAATTTAATGTTATTCTCTTTAAAAGGTTTGGATCCATTGGTCATTGGCATCTTTAACATGTTTAGAGCATGCATATTCATTTTCTAAAACATGTGTAGAAAAATCTCTTTCTTATAAAATCCCATTCTATTAGGGTTGGACTAGTGGAATTTCTCATACTTGGATAACAAAAGTTTTGTGTTCATCTGTTGTATGTGAATAAATTTTCTTCACTAACGTTTTCTATTGCTTTAAATTATGTCCATACATTAACTCTAAAATTTTCATTTTGTTGTGATCTATTTCCATTTTCTCTCTTTTTTTGTTGCCGAGATGAAGGGAAAGTGAAAACTCAAGTTTTGATTTAAGAAAAAAGTATCCATCTAAAATGAAAATTCACAATGCAGAAAAGTAGAGAGAGATAATTCCAAAATGTATTTTTAATTTTTAGGGATTGTAAACACTTTTTAGTTTTTATATATCAGGTTTTGCAATCGTCAAGAAAATTGGGAGGCGGGAGATTTTTAATTGAGTGTTGACTCCCAATCCATAAGGTATTCCTTACAAAAATATAGCCCGTTACGCATGAGAAATCACTTTATAGTAATCTATGATCATTAGGTCAAGTTTTGGTAAATGGGAAAAATAATGGCTTGTTTGAATCTGGTAAATATCCCACCGCACGTTCACATGAGAATTTAATGTTATTCTATTTAAAAGGTCTGAATCCATAGGTTATTTGCATTTTTAAGATGTCTCAAGCATGGATATATATTTTTTAAAACATGTGTAGAAAAATCTCTTTCTTATAAAATTCCAAGCTATTAGGGTTGAATAAGTGGAATTTCCAAAACTTGGAAACAAAAATTTTGTGTTCATATGTGGTGTGTGAATAAATTTTCTTTACTTACATTTTTTATTGCTTTAAATTTTTTCCATACATAAACTCTAAAATTTTCATTTTGTTGTGATGTATTTGCCTTTTATCTCTTTTTTTGTTTACGAGATGAAGGGAAAGTGTAAACTCAATTTTTTCTTTAAAAAAAAAGTATACATCTAAAATGGAAATGCACAATGCACAAATGTTGAGAGAGATAATTCCAAAAATTGTCTGTAATTTTTAGGGATTGTAAACTCTTTGTAGTTTTTATATATCAGGTTTTGCAATCGTCGAGAAAAGGAGGAAGCGGGGATTTGTAACTAAGTGTTGACTCCCAATCCATAAGTATTTCCTTACACAAAATATAGCCCATTCCGCATGATAAATCATTTGACAATCATCTATGACCATTAGGTCAACTTTTTGTATGTGGGCAAAATAATGCCTTGTTTGACTAAGGTAAATATCCCACCACATGTTCACTTGATAATTTAATGTTATTCTCTTTAAATCATTTGGATCCATAAGTCATTTGCATCTTTAACATGTTTCAATCATGCATATATATTTTTTAAAACATGTGTAGAAAAAAAAATTCTTATAAAATTCCAAGCAATTAGGGTTGAACTAGTGGAATTTACCAAACTTGGATAACAAAACTTTTGTGTTCATTTGTGGGGTGAAATTAAATTTTCTTTACTTACATTTGTTATTGCCTTATATTATATCAATACATAAACTCTAAAATTTACATTTTGTTATGATCTATCTGCCTTTTATCTCTTTTTTCGTTTACGAGATGAAGGGAAAGTGAAAGCTCAAGTTTGGATTTAAGAAAAAATTATACATCTAGAAAGGAAATGCAAATTGCACAAATGTAGGGAGAGATAATTCCAAAAAATTTCTATTCTTTTAAAGGATTGTAAACTCTTTTTAGTTTTTATAGATCAGGTTTTGCAATCGTCGGGAAAAGTGCGAGGTGAGGGAATTTTAATTGAGTGTTGACTCCCAATCCATAAGTCATTCCATACAAAAATATAGCCCATTACGCATGATAAATCACTTTTAAATCATCTATGATCGTTAGGTCTGCTTTTTATAAGTGGGCAAAATAATGGCTTGCTTGACTCGGGTAAATATCCCACCGCACGTTCACTTGAGAATTTAATGTTATTCTCTTTAAAAGGTTTGGATCCATAGGTCATTTGCATCTTTAACCTGTTTCAAGCATGCATAACCAATTTTTTAAAACATGTGTAGAAAAATCTCTTTCTTATAAAATTCAAGCTATTAAAGTTGAACGAGTGGAATTTCCCAAACTTGGATAAAAAAACTTTTGTGTTCATTTGTGGTGTGTGAATAAATTTTCTTTACTTACATTTATT
Organism: Aristolochia californica; assembly: GCF_029961685.1. Classification (NCBI taxonomy): domain Eukaryota; kingdom Viridiplantae; phylum Streptophyta; class Magnoliopsida; order Piperales; family Aristolochiaceae; genus Aristolochia; species Aristolochia californica. Next base: position 28,293,805 of record NW_027182103.1, on the reverse strand, counting down.
ATTGCTTCAAAAAATTTCTATATATAAACTCTAAAATTTTAAATATTGTTGTGATCTATTTGCCTTTTATCTCTTTTTTTAATTACAAGAAAAAAGGAAAGTGAAAACTCAAGTTTTGATGAAGACAAATGTATACATCTAAAATGGAAATGCACAATGCACAAATGTAGAGAGAGATAATTCCAAAAATTTGTCCCTAATTTTTAGGGATTGTAAAATCATTTTAGTTTTTATATATTAGGTTTTACAAACGTTAGGAAAAGGGGGAGGCGGGATTTTTAACTGAGTGTTGACTCCCAATCCATAAGTCATTCCTTGCAAAAATATATCCCGTAATGCATGATAAATCACTTTACAATCATCTATGATCGTTAGGTCAGCTTTTAGTAATTGGGCAAAATAATGGCTTGTTTGACTCAGGTAAATATCCCACCACATGTTCACTCGAGAATTTAATATTATTCTCTTTAAAAGGTTTGGATCCATAGGTCATTTTCATCTTTAACAAGTTTCAAGCATGCATATCCATTTTTTAAAACATGTGTGGAAAATTCTCTTTCTTAATATTCCGAGCTATTAGAGTTGAACTAGTGGAATTTCCCAAACTTGGATAACAAAACTTTTGTGTTCATTTGTGGTGTGTGAATAAATTTTCTTTACTAACATTTTTGTTATTGCTTTAAATTCTTTCCATACATAAACTCTAAAATTTTCATTTTGTTGTGATCTGTTTGCCTTTTATCTCTTTTTTTTTTTTTACGAGATGAAGGGAAAGTGAAAACTCAAGTTTTGATTTAAGAAAAAAGTATGCATCTTAAATGGAAATGCACAATGCACAAATGTCGAGAGAGATAATTCCAAAAAGCGTTTGTAATTTTTAAGGATTGTAAACTCTTTCTAGTTTTTATATATCAGATTCTGCAATTGTCGAGAAAAGGGGGAATCGGGGGATTTTTAACTGAGTGTTGACTCCAAATCCATAAGGCATTCCTTATAAAGATATAGCCCGTTATACATATAAATCACTTTACAACCATCTATGATCGTTAGGTCAGATTTTTGTAAATGTTCAAAATAAAGGCTTATTAGACCCGGGTAAATATCCCATCGCACGTTTACTTGGGAATTTAATGTTATTCTCTTTAAAGGGTTTGGATCCATATGTCACTAGCATCTTTAACTTGTTTAGAGCATGCATATCCATTTTCTAAAACATGTGTAGAAAAATCTCTTTCTTATAAAGTTCAATTCTATTAGGGTTGAACTAGTTGAATTTCCCAAACTTGGATAACAAAAGTTTTGTGTTCATTTGTTGTGTGTGACTAAATTTTGGTTACTAACATTTGCTATTGCTTTAAATTTTGTCCATACATTAACTCTAAAATTTTCATCTTGTTGTGACCTATTTCCCTTTTATCTCTTTTTTTGTTGACGAGATGAAGGGAAAGTGAAAACTCAAGTTTTTATTTAAGAAAAAAGTATCCATCTAAAATGGAAATTCTCAATGCAGAAATGAAGAGAGAGATAATTCCAAAAAGTGTTTGTAATTTTTAGGGATTGTAAACTCTTTTTCGTTTTTATATATTAGGTTTTGCAATCGTCAGGAAAATGGGGAGGTGGGGGATTTTTAACTGAGTGTTGACTCCCAATCCATAATATATTCCTTAAAAAAATGTAGCCCGTTACGCATGATAAATCACTTTACAATCATCTATGATTGTTTGGCCAGTTTTTTGTAAATGGGAAAAATAATGGCCTGTTTGACTCAGGTAAATATCCCATTGCACGTTCAATTAAGAATTTAATGTTACTCTATTTAAAAGGTTTGGATCCATAGGTCATTGGAATCTTTAACATGTTTCAAGCATGCATATCAATTTTTTTAAACATGTCTTGAAAAATCTCTTTCTTATAAAATTCCAAGCTATTAGGGTTGAACTAGTGGAATTTCCCAAAATTGGATAACGAAATTTTGTGTTCATTTTTGGTGTGTGAATAAATTTTCTTTACTTACATTTGTTATTGCTTTAAATTCTTTCCATACATCAACTCTAAAATTTTCATTTAATTGTGATTTGTTTGCCTTTTGTCTCTTTTTTTGTTTACAAGATGAAGGGAGAGTCAAAACTCAAGTTTGGATTTAAGAAAAAAGTATACATCTAAATTGTAAATGCACAATGCACAAATGTAGAGAGAGATAATTCCAAAAAGTATCTGTAATTTTAAGGTATTTTAAACTCTTTTTAGTTTTTATATATGAGGTTTAGCAATCTTCGGGAAAAGGGGGAGGCGGGGGATTTTTAACATTGTGTTGACACCCTCTCCATAAGTCATTCCTTACAAAAATATAGCCCATTATGCATGATAAATCACTTTACAATCATCTATGATCGTTAGGTCAGCTTTTTGTAAATGGGAAAAATAATGGCTTGTTTGAATCCATAGGTCATTTGCATTTTTAAGATGTTTCAAGCATGGATATCCATTTTTTAAAACATGTGTAGAAAAATCTCTTTCTTATTAAATTCCAAGCTATTAGGGTAGAACAAGTGGAATTTCCAAAACTTGGAAACAAAAATTTTGTGTTGATATGTGGTTTGTGAATAAATTTTCTTTACTTACATTTGTTATTGCTTTAAATTCTTTCCATACATAAACTCTAAAATTTTCATTTTGTTGTGATCTATTTGCCTTTTATCTCTTTTTTTGTTTACAAGATGAAGGGAAAGTGAAAACTCAAGTTTTGATTGAAGAAAAAAGTATAAATCTAAAATAAAAATGCACAATGCACAAATATAGAGACAGATAATTCCAAAATTTTTTTGCAATTTTTAGGGATTGTAAACACTTTTTAGTTTTTATGTATCAAATTTTGCAATCGTCGAGAAAAGGAGGAAGCGGGGATTTGTAACTGAGTGTTGACACCCAATCCATAAGTCATTCCTTACAAAGAAAAAAGCCCATTTTGAATGATAAATCATTTTACAATCATCTATGACCATAAGGTATGCTTTTTGTATGTGGGCAAAATAATGCCTTGTTTGACTCGGGTAAAAGGTTTGGATCCATAGGTCATTTCCATCTTTAACATGTTTCAACCATGCATATCCATTTTTTAAAACATGTGCAGAAACATCTCTTTGTTATAAATTCCAAGCAGTTAGGGTTGAACTAGTGGAATTTCCCAAACTAGGATAACAAAAATTTTGTGTTCATTTGTGGTGTGTGAATAAATTTTCTATACTTACATTTGTTATTGCTTTAAATTCTTTCCATACATAAACTCTCAAATTTTCATTTTGTTTTGATCTATTTGCCTTTTATCGCTTTTTTTGTAAACGAGATGAAGGAAAAGTGGAAACTCAACTTTTTATTTAAGAAAAAAGTATACATCTAAAATGGAAATACACAATGCAGATATGTAGAGAGAGATAATTCTAAAAAGATTCTATATTTTTAAGGGTTTGAAAACTCTTTTTAGTTTTTATATATTAGGTTTGGCAATCGTCAGGAAAAGGGGGAGGCGGGGGATTTTTCATTGAGTGTTGACTCCCAATCCATAAGTCATTCCTTACAAAAATATAGCCCATTACCCACGATAAATCATTTTACAATCATCTATGATCGATAGGTCAGCTTTTTTTAATTGGGCAAAATAATGGCTTGTTTGACTCGAGTCAATATCCCACTGCTCGTTCACTTGAGAATTTAATGTTATTCTCTTTAAATAGTTTGGATCCATAGGTCATTTTCATCTTTAACATGTTTCAAGCATGCATATCCGTATTTTAAAACATGTGTAGAAAACTTTCTTTCATATAAAATTCCAAGCAATTAGGGTTGTACTAGAAGAATTTAGCAAACTTGGATAACAAAACTTTTGTGTTCATTTTTGGTGTGGGATTAAATTTTCTTTACTTACATTTTTTATTGCCTTAAATTATTTCCATAAATAAATTCTAAAATTTTCATTTTGTTGTGATCTATCTGCCTTTTATCTCTTTTTTCATTTCCGAGATGAAGGAAAAGTGAAAAATCAAGTTTGGATTTAATAAAGAAGTATGCATCTAAAATGGAAATGCACATTTCCCAAATGTAGAGAGAGATAATTCCAAAAAGTTCCTATTATTTCAAGGGATTGTAAACTATTTTCAGTTTTTATATATCAGATATTGCAATCGTCGGGAAAAGGGGGATGCGGGGGACTTTTAACTAAGTGTTGACTCCCAATCCATAAGTCATTCCTTAAAAAAATATAGCCCATTACGCAAGATAAATCACTTTTCAATCATCTATGATCGTTAGGTCAGCTTTTTGTAAGTGGGCAAAATATTGGCTTGTTTGACTTGGGTAAATATCCCACCGCACGTCACTTGAGAATTTAATGTTATTCTGTTTAAAAGGTTTGGATCCATAGGTCATTTTCATCTTTAACATGTTTCAAGCATGCATATCCAATATTTTAAAACATGTGTAGAAAAATCTTTCTTATAAAATTCAAGCTATTAGGGTTGAACAAGTGAAATCTCCCAAACTTGGATAAAAAATTTTTTGAGTTCATTTGTGGTTTGTGAATAAATTTTCTTTACTTACATTTTTTATTGCTTCAATTTTTTTCCACATATAAACTCTAAAATTTTAATTTTATTGTGATCTATTTGCCTTTTATCTCTTTTTTTTTGTTTACGTGAAGAAAGGAAAGTGAAAACTCAAGTTTTGATTTAAGAAAAAAGTACAAATCTAAATTGGAAATGCACAATGCACAAATGTAGAGAGTGATAATTTTTAGTTATTGTAAACTCCTTTTAGTTTTTGTATATCTGGTTTTGCAATCGTCAGGAAAAGAGGGAGGCGGAGGATTTTTAACTGAGTCTTGATTCCCAATCTATAAGTCATTCCTGACAAAAATTTAGCCCATTATGCATGATAAATCACTTGACAATCATCTATGATCGTTAGGTCAGCTTTTGTAAGTGGGCAAAATAATGGTTTGTTTGACTCGGGTAAATATCCCACCGCACGTTCACTAGAGAATTTAATGTTATTCTCTTTAAAAGGTTTGGATCCATAGGTCATTTGCATCTTTAACATGTTTCAAGCATGCATATCCATTTTTTAAAACATGTGTAGAAAATCTCTTTGTTATAAAATTCCAAGCTATTAGGGTTGAATTAGTGGAATTTCCGAAACATGCATAACAAAACTTTTGAGTTCATTTATTATGTATGAATAAATTTTCTTTACATACATTTTTTATTGCTTTAATTCTTTCCATGGATAAAATCCAAAATCTTCATTTAGTTGTGATCTATTTGCCTTTTATCTCTTTTTTTGTTTACGAGATGAAGGGAAAGTGAGAACTCAGGTTTTGATTTAAGAAAAAAATATACATCTAAAAAGGAAATGCACAATGCACATAAGTAGAGAGATAATTCCAAAAAGTGTCTGTAATTTTTGGCAATTGTGAACCCTTTCTATTTTTTATATATCAGGTTGTGCAATAGTCGAGAAAAGGGGGAGGCAAGGGATTCTCAACTGAGTGTTGACTACCAATCCATAAGTCATTCCTTATAAAAATATAGCCCGTTACACATGATAAACCACTTTACTATTCTGTGATCGTTAGGTCAAGTTTTTGTAAACTTGCAACATATTGGCTTGTTTGACTCGGGTAAATTTCCTCCCGCATGTTCACTTGAGAATTTAATGTTATTCTCTTTAAAAGTTTTGGATCCTTAGGTCATTTGAATCTTTAAGATGTTTCAAGCATGCATATCCATTTTTTAAAACATTTAAAGAAAAATCCCTTTCTTATAAAATTCAAAGCTATAAAAGTTGAACTAGAGGAATTTCCCAAACTTGGATAACAAAACCTTTGTGTTCATTTGTGATATGTGAATAAATTTTCTTTACTTAAATTTTTTATTGCCTTAAATTTTTTTCATACATAAACTCTAAAATTTTCATTTTGTTGTGATGTATTAGCCTTTAATCTATTTTTTTGTTTACGAGATGAAGGGAAAGTGAAAACTTAAGTTTTGATTTAAGAAAAAAGTATATATCTAAAATGGAAATGCACAATGCACAAATGTTTAGAGAGATAATTCCAAAAAGTGTCTATAATGTTTAGGGATTGTAAACTCTTTTTAGTTTTTATACATCAGGTTTTGCAATCGTCTGGATAAGGGGGAGGCGGGGGATTTTTAATTGAGTGTTGACTCCCAATCAATAAGTCATTCCTTACAAAAATAAATCCTTTTAGGCAAGATAAATAGCTTTAAAATCATCTATGATCGTTAGGTCAACTTTTTGTAAATGGGCAAAATAATGGCTTGTTTGACTCGAGTAAATATCCCACCAGACGTTCACTTAAGAATTTAATTTTGCTCTCTTTAAAAGGTTTGGATCAATAGGTCATTTGCAACTTTAACATGTTTCAAGCATGCATATCCATTTTTTAAAACATGTGTAGAAAAATCCATTTCTTATAAAATTCCAAGCTATTAGGGTTGAACAAGTGGAATTTCCCAAACTTGGATAACAAAACTTTTGTGTTCATTTGTGGTGTGTGAATAAATTTTATTTACTTACATTTGTTATTGCTTTAAATTTTTTCCATACATAAACCCTAAAATTTTCCACTATTTGCCTTTTATCTCTTTTTTTGTTAACGAGATGAAGGGAAAGTGAAAACTCAATTTTTTTTAAGAAAAAAGTATATATCTAAAATGGAAATGCACAATGCACAACTTTAGAGAGATTTAATTCTAAAAAGTGTTCGTAATTTTTAGGGATTTTAAACTCTTTGCAAGTTTTATATATCAGGTTTTGCAAATGCCGGGAAAAGGGGGTGGCGGGGGATTTTTAACTGAGTGTTGACTCCCAATCCCTAAGTCATTTCCTAAAAAAATATATCCCGGTATGCATGACAAATGACTTTACAATAATCAATGATCGTTACGTCAACTTCTTGTGAATGAGCAAAATAATGGCTTGTTTGACTCGGGTAAATATCCCAGCACAAGTTCACTTGAGAATTTAATGTTATTCTCTTTAAAAGGTTTGGATCCATAAGTCATTTTCAACTTTAACATGTTTCAAGTATGCATTTCCATTTTTTAAAACATATGTAGAAACATCTCTTTCTTATAAAAGTCCACGCAATTCGGGTTGAACTAGTGGAATTTCCCAAACTTGCATAACAAAAGTTTTGTGTTCATTTGTGGTGTGTGAATAAATTTTCTTTACTTACATTTCTTATTGCTTTAAATTCTTTCCATACATAAACTATAAAATTTTCATTTTGTTGTGATCTATTTGCCTTTTTTCTCTTTTTTTGTTAACGAGATGAAGGGAAAGTGACAACTCAAGTTTTTATTTAAGAAAAAAGTATGCATCAAAAACTGAAACGCACAATGAAAAAATGTAGAGAGAGATAATTCCAAAAATTTTTTGTAATTTTTAGGGATTGTAAACTCTTTTTTATTTTTATATATCAGGTTTTGCAATCGTCGAGAAAAGGTGGAGGCGAGGATTTTTAATTGAGTGTTGACTCGAAATCCATAATTCATTCCTCAATAAAATATATCATGTTATGCATGATAAATCACTTTACAATCATCTAAGATCGTTAGGTCAGCTTTTTGTAAGTGGGCAAAATAATGGCTTGTTTGACTCGGGTAAATATCCCACCGCACGTTCACCTAGGAATTTAATGTTATTCTCTTTAAAAGGTTTGGATCCATAGGTCATTTGAAACTGTAACATGTTTCAAGCATGCATATCCATTTTTTAAAACATGTGAAGAAAAATCTCTTTCTTATAAAATTGCAAACTATAAGGGTTGAACTAGTGGATTTTCCCAAACTTGGAAAAAAACTTTTGTGTTCATTTGTGGTGTGTGAACAAATTGTTTTTACTTAAATTTGTTATTGATTTAAATTCTTTTCATACATAAACTCTAAAATTTTCATTTTGTTGTGATCCATTTGCCTTTTATCTCTTTTTTTTGTTTTTGAGATGAAGGGAAAGTGAAAACTCAAGTTTTGATTTAAGAAATAGATATACATCTAAAATGGAAATGCACAATGCACAAATGTAGAGAGAAAAAATTCCAAAAAGTTTTAGTAATTTTAAGGGATTGTAAACGCTTATTAGTTTTTATGTATCAGGTTTTCCAATCGTCGGGAAAAGGGGGAGGCGGGGGATTTTTGACTGAGTGTTGACTCCCAATCCATAAGTCATTCCTTACAAGAATATAGCTCGTTACGCATGATAAATCACTTTAAAATCATCTATGATCTTTAGGTCAACCTTTAGTAAATGGGAAAAATAACGGCTTGTTTGACTCGGGTAAATATCCCACAACACATTGAATTGAGAATTTAATGTTATTCTCTTTAAGAGGTTTGGATCCATAGGTCATTTGCATCTTTAAGATGTTTCTAGCATACACATCCATTTTTTAAAACATGTGTAGAAAAATCTCTTTTTTATAAAATTCCAAGCTATTAGGGTTGAACTAGTGGAATTTCCCAAATTTTGATAACAAAAGTTGTCGTCATTTGTGGTGTGGATAAATTTTATTTACTTAAATTTGTTAATGTTCTAAATTCTTTCCACAAATAAACTCTAAAATTTTCATTTTGTTGTGATCAATTTTCCATTTATTTCTTTTTTTGTTTACGAGATGAAGGGAAAGTGAAAACTCATGTTTTGATTTAAGAAAAAAGTATACATCTAAAATGGAATTTAAAAATGCAGAAATGTAGAGAGAGATAATTCCAAAAATTGTCTGCAATTTTTAGCGATTGTAAACTCTTTTTAGTTTTTATATATCTGGTTTTGCAATCATCGAGAAAAGGGGGAGGTAGGGATTTTTAACTGAGTGTTGACTCTCAATCCATACGGCATTTCTTACAAAAATATAGCCCGTTTCGCTTGGTAAATCACTTTACAATCACCTAAGATCGTTAGGTCAGCTTTTTGTAGGTTGGAAAATAATGGCTCTTTTGACTCGGGTAAATATCCCTCCGCACGTTCACTTGAGAATTTAATGTAATTCTCTTTAAAAGTTTCGGATCCATAGGTCATTTGAATCCTTAACATGTTTCAAGCATGCATATCCATTTTTTAAAGCATGTGTAGAAAAATCTTTCCAATAAAATTCCACGTTATAAAGGTTGAACTAGTCGAATTTCCCAAACTTGTATAACAAAACTTTTGTGTTCATTTGTTGTGTGTGAATAAATTTACTTTACTTACATTTTCTATTCCTTTAAATTATTTCCATACATAAACTCTAAAAGTTTCATTTTTTTGTGATCTATTTGCCTTTTATATCTTTTTTTGTTTATGAGAAGAAGGGAAAGTGAAAACTAGAGTTTTGATTTAAGAAAAAAATATATATCTAAAACTGAAACACACATTGAAAAAATGTAGAGAGAGATAATTCCAAAAAGTGTCTATAATTTTTAGGTATTGTAAACTCTTTTTAGTTTTTATATATCAGGTTATGCAATCGTCGAGAAAAGGGAGAGGTGGGGGCTTTTTAACTGAGTGTTGACTCCTAATCCATAAGTCATTCCTTACAAAAATATAACCCGTTACGCATGATAAATCACTTTACAATCATCTATGATCGTTAGGTCAGCTTTTTGTAAGTGGGCAAAATAATGGCTTTTTCGACTCGGGTAAAAATCCCACTGCACGCTCACTAGATAATTTAATGTTTTTATCATTAAAAGGTTGGTATCCATAGGTCATTTGCATCTTTAACATGTTTCAAGCATGCATATTCATTTTTTAAAACATGTGAAGAAAAATCTCTTTCTTATAAAATTCCAAGCTATTAGGGTTGAAATAGTGGAATTTCCCAAACTTGGATTAATTTTCTTTACTTACATTTTTTATTGCTTTAAATTCTTTCCATACGTAAACTCTAAAATTTTCATTTTGTTGTGATCTATTTACCTTCAATCTCTTTTTTTGTTTACGAGATGAAGGGAAAGTGAAAACTCAAGTTTTGATTTAAGAAAAAAAGTATTCATCTAAAATGGAAATGCACAATGCAAAAATGTTGAGAGAGATAATTCCAAAAACTTTTTGGAATTTTTAGGGATTGTAAACTCTTTTTAGTTTTTATATATAAGGTTTTGCAATCGTCGGGAAAAGGGGGAGGCGGGGGATTTTTAACTGATTATTGACTCCCAATCCATAAATCACTCCTTACTAAAATATAACTCGTTACGCATGATAAATCACTTTACACTCATCTATGATCATTAGGTCAACTTTTTGTCGATGGGCAAAATAACGGCTTGTTTGAATCGGGTAAATAACCCACCGCACGTTCACTTGAGAGTTAAATGTTATTCTCTTAAAAAGGTTTGGATCCATAGGTCATTTGCATCTTTAAGATGTTTCAAGTATGCATATCTAGTTCTTTAAAAATCTGTAGAAAAATATCTTTCTTATAAAATTCAAAGCTATTAGGGTTGAACTAGTGAATTTTCCAAACTTGGATAACAAAAATTTTATCTTCATTTGTGCCATGTGAATAAATTTTTTCTAACTTACATTTTTTATTGCTTTAAATTCTTTCCACACATAAACTCTAAAATTTTAATTTTGTTGTGATCTATTTTCCTTTTATCTCTTTTTTTGTTTACGAGATGAAGGGAAAGTGAAAACTCATGTTTTCATTTAAGAAAAAGTATACGTCCAAAAAGAAATTGCACACTGCACAAATGAAGAGAGATAATTCCAAAAAGTGTTTGTAATTTTTAGGGATTGTAAACTCTTTTTAGTTTTTATTTATCAAGTTGTGCAATAATCGGGAAATGGGGGAGCGGGGACTTTTAACTGAGTGTTGACTCCCAATCCATAAGTCATTCCTTATAAAAATATTGCCTCTTACGCTTGATAAATAACTTTACAATTCTATGATCGTTAGGTCAGCTTTTTGTAAATGGGCAAAATAATGGCTTGTTTGACTCAGGTAAATATCCCACCGCACGTTCACTTGAGAATTTAGTGTTATTCTCTTTAAAAGGTTTCGATCGATTGGTCATTTGCATCTTTAAGATGTTTCAAGTATGCATATCCTTTTTTAAAAAATGTGTAGAAAAATCTCTTTCATATAAAATTTTGAGCAATTTGGGTTGAACTAGTGAAATTTCCCAACTTTGTATAACAAAACCATTGTGTTCATTTGTGGTGTGTGAATAAATTTTTTATACTTTCATTTTTTTTATCTTTAAAGTCTTTCCATATGTAAACTCTAAAATTTTCATTTTGTTGTGATGTATTTGCCTTTAATCTCTTTTTTTGTTTACGAGATGAAGGGAAAGTGAAAACTCATGTTTTGATTTAAGAAAAAAGAATACATCAAAAATGGAAATGCACAATGCACAAATGTTGAGAGAGATAATTCAAAAAAGTGTCTATAACTTTTAGGGATTGTAAACTCTTTTTAGTTTTTATATATCTGGTTTTCCAAATGTTGGGAAAAGGGGGAGGCAGGGGATTTTTAACAGAGTGTTAACTCCCAATCCCTAAGTCATTGCTTACAAAAATATATCCCGTTACGCATGATAAATCACTTTACAATCATCTATGATCGTTAGGTCAGGTTTTTGTAAATTGGCAAAATAATGGCTTGTTTGACTCGGGTAAATATCCCACCGCATGTCACTTGAGAATTTAATGTTATTCTCTTTTAAAGGTTTGGATCCATAGGTCATTTAAATATTTAACTTGTTTCAAGCATGCATATCCATTTTTTAAAACACGTGTAGAAAAATCTCTTTCTTATAAAAGTCCAAGCTATTAGGGTTGAACTAGTGGAATTTCCAAAGCATGGATAACAAAAATTTTGTGTTCATTTGTGGTCTGTGAATAAATTTTCTTTACTTAAATTTTTTATTGCTTTAAATTCTTTCCATACATAAACTCTAAAATTTTCATTTTGTTGTGATCTATTTGCCTTTTATCTCTTTTTTTTTTTACGAGATGAAGGAAAAGTGAAAACTCAAGTTTTCATTTAAGAAAAAAGTATACATCTAAAATGAAAATTCACAATGCAAAAATGAAGAGAGATAATTCCAAAAAGTGTCTGTAATTTTTATGGATTTTAAACTCTTTTTAGTTTTTATATATCAAGTTTTACAAATGTCGGGAAAAGGGGGAGGCGGGGGATTTTTACTTGAGTGTTGACTCCCAATCCCTAAGTCATAGCTTACAAAAATTTATCCTGTTACACACTTTACAATCATCTATGATCGTTAGGTTAGCTTTTTGTAAATGGGCATAGTAAAGGCTTGTTTGATTCGGGTAAATATCCCACTGGACGTTCACTTGAAAATTTATTTTCATTCTCTTTAAAAGGTATGGTTCCATAAGTCATTTTCATCTTTAACATGTTTCAAGCAAGCATATCCATTTTTTAAAACATATGTTGAAAAATCTCTTTCTTATAAAATTCCAAGCTATTAGGGTTGAACTACTGGAATTTCCCAAACTTGGATAACAAAACTTTTGTGTTCATTTGTGGTGTGTGAATAAATTTTATTTACTTACATTTTTTATTGCTTAAAATTTTTTCCATACATAAACCCTAAAATTTTCCACTATTTGCCTTTTATCTCTTTTTTTGTTAACGAGATGAAGGGAAAGTGAAAACGCAAGTTTTGATTTAAGATAAAAGTATGCATCTAAAATGGAAATGCACAATGCACAAATGTAGAGAGAGATAACTCCAAAAAGTGTCTATAATTTTTAGGGATTTTAAACTTTTTTTTGTTTTTATATATCAGGTTTGCAATCGTCAAGAAAAGGGGGAGGCGGGGGATTTTTAACGGAGTGTAGACTCCCAATCCATAAGTGATTCCTTAAAAAAATATAGCCCGTTACGCATGATAAATCACTTTACTATCATTTATAATAGTTAGGTCAGCTTATTGTAAGTGGGCAAAATAATGGCTTGTTTGACTCTGGTAAATATCCCACCACACGTTCACTTGAGAATTTAATGTTATTCTCTATAAAAGGTTTGGATCCATAGGTCATTTGTATCTTTAACATGTTTAAGGCATGCATATCAATTTTTTAAAATTTGTGTAGAAAAATCTCTTACTTATAAAATTCCAAGCTATTAGGGTTGAACTAGTGGAATTTCCAAAACTTGGATAACAAAACCTTTGTGTTCATTTTTGGTGTGTGAATAAATTTTATTTACTAACATATGTTATTGCTTAAAATTATTTCGATACATAAACTCTAAAATTTTTATTATGTTGTGATTTATTTTCCTTTAATCTCTTTTTTTGTTTACGAAATGAAGGGAAAGTGAAAACTCATGTTTCGATTTAACGAAAAATTATACGTATAAAAAGGAAATGCACAATGCACAAATGTAGCGAGAGATAATTCCAAAAAGTTTTTGTAATTTTTAGGGATTGTAAAGTCTTTGTAGTTTTTACATATCAGATTCTGCAATCGTCGGGAAAAGTGGGACACTAGGGATTTTTAACTGAGTGTTGACTCCCAATCCATAAGTCATTCCTTACAAAAATATAGCCTGTTATGCATGATAAATCACTTTACAATTAGCGATGATCATTAGGTCAACTTTTTTTAAATGGGCAAAATAATTGCTTGTTTGACTCGGGTAAATATCCCTTTGCATGTTCACTTGGGAATTTAATGCTATTCTCTTTAAAAGGTTTGGATCCATAGGTCATTTGCATCTTAAACATGTTTCAAGCATGCATATCAATTTTTTAAAACATGTGTAGAAAAATCTTTTTCTTATAAAATTCTTAGCTATTAGGGTGGAACTAGTGGAATTTCCCAAACTTGGATGACAAAACTTTTGTGTTCATTTGTGGTGTGTGGATAAACTTTATTTACTTATATTTGTTATTTATTTAAATTCTTTCCATAGATAAACTCTAAAATTTTCATTTTGTTGCGATCTATTTGCCTTTTATCATTTTTATATTTTACGAGATGAAGGGAAAGTGAAAAATAGAGTTTTGATTTAAGAAAAAATTATACATCTAAAATGGAAATGCACAATGCACAAATTTAGAGAGGGATAATTCGAAAAAGTTTCTGTAATTTTTTGGGATTTTAAACTCTTTTTAGTTGTTATATATCAGGTTCGGCAATTGTCAGGAAAAAGGGGGAAGCGGGGGATTTTTAAGTCAGTGTTGATTCCCAATCAGCTATGATCCTTAGGTCTCCTTTCTGTAAATGGGAAAAATAATGGCTTGTTTGACTCGGGTAAATATCCCACCTCATGTTCACTTGGGAATTTAAAGTTATTCTGTTTAAAAGGTTTGGATCCATAAGTCATTTGCATCTTTAACATGTTTCATGCATGCATATCCATTTTTTAAAACATGTGTAGGGAAATCTCTTTCATATAAAATTTCAAGCAACTATGGTTGAATTAATGGAATTTCCCAAACTTGGATAACAAAACTTTTGTGTTCATTTGTGGTGTGTCAATAAATTTTATTTACTTACATTTTCTATTGCATAAATTGTTTCCATACATAAAATCGAAAATTTTCATTTTGTTGTGATCTATTTGCCTTGTATCTCTTTTTTTGTTTAGAAGATGAAGGGAGAGTGAAAACTCATATTTTGATTAAAGAAAAAAGTATACATCTAGAATAGAAATGCAAAATGCACAAATGTAGAGAAAGATAATTCCAAAAAGTGTCTGTAATTTTTAGGGATTGTAAACTCTTTTTAGTTTTTATATATAAGGTTCTGCAATCTTCGGGAAAAGGGGGAGGCGGGGGATTTTTAAATAAGTGTTGACACCCAATCCATAAGTCATTCCTTACAAAAATATAGCCCGTTACGCATGATAAATCACTTGATAATCATTTGTGATTGTTAAGTCAACTTTTTGTAAATGGGCAAAATAATGGCTTGTTTGACTCGGGTAAATATCCCACCGCACGTTCACTAGGAAATTTAATGTTATTCTCTTTAAAAGGGTTGGATCCATAGGTCATTTTCATCTTTAACATGTGTCAATCATGCATATCCATTTTTTAAAACTTGTGTAGAAAAATCACTTTCTTATAAAATTCCAAGCTATTAGGGTTTAACTAGTGGAATTTCCCAAACATGGGTAACAAAACTTTTGTGCTCATTTGTGGTGTGTGAATAAATTTTCTTTACTTACATTAGTTATTGCTTTAAATTTTTTCCATTCATAAACTCTAAAATTTTTATTTTTTTGTGATCTTTTTGCCTTTTAACTCTATTTTTGTTTACGAGAAGAAGGGAAGATGAATACTCAGGTTTTGATTTAAGAAAAAAGTATACATCTAGAATGGAAATATACAATGCACAAAAGTAGGGAGAGAGATAATTCCAAAAAGTGACTGTAATTTTTGGGGATTGTAAACTCTTATTAGTTTTTATATATCAGATTCTGCAATCGTTGGGAAAAGGGGGAGATAGGGGATTTTTAACTTAGTGTTTACACCCAATCCTTAAGTCATTCCTTACAAAAACATAGCCCATTGCGGATGATAAATCACTTTACAATCATCTATGATCGTTGGGTCAGCTTTTTGTGAATGGGCAAAATAATGGCTTGTTTGACTCGGGTAAATATCCCACCGCATGTTCACTTGGGAATTTAATGTTATTCTCTTAAAAAAGGTTGAATCCATAGGTCGTTTGCATCATTAACATGTTTCAAGCATGCATATCCATTTTTTAAAACATGTGTAGAAAAATATCTTTCTTATAAAATTTCGAGCTATTAGGGTTGAACTAGTGGAATTTCCCAAACTTGGATAACAAAACTTTTGTGTTCATTTGTGGTGTGTGAATAAATTTTCTTTACCTACATTTTTTATTGCTTTAAATTCTTTCCATACATAAACTCTAAAATTTTTATTTTGTTGTGATCTATTTGCCATTTATCTCTTTTTTTGTTTACACGATGATGAGAAAGTGAAAACTCATGTTTTGATTTAAGAGAAAAGTATACATCTAGAATGGAAATGCACAATTCACAAATGTAGATAGAGATAATTCTAAAAAGTTTCTGTAATTTTTAGGAATTGAAAACTCTTTTTAGTTTTTATATATCAGGTTCTGCAATCGTCGGGAAATGGGGGAGGTGGGGAATTTTTAACTGAGTGTTGACTCCCAATCCATAAGTCATTCCTTACAAAAATATAGCCTGTTATGCATGATAAATCACTTTACAATTAGCGATGATCATTAGGTCAGCTTTTTTTAAATGGGCAAAATAATTGCTTGTTTGACTCGGGTAAATATCCGTTTGCACGTTCACTTGGGAATTTAATGCTATTCTCTTTAAAAGGTTTGGATCCATAGATCATTTGCATTTTAAACATGTTTCAAGCATGCATATCAATTTTTTAAAACATGTGTAGAAAAATCTCTTTCTTATAAAATTCTAAGCTATTAGGGTGGAACTAGTGGAATTTCCCAAACTTGGATGACAAAACTTTTGTGTTCATTTTTGGTGTGTGGATAAACTTTATTCACTTACATTTGTTATTTATTTAAATTCTTTCCATAGATAAACTCTAAATTTCATTTTGTTGCGATCTATTTGCCTTTTATCATTTTTATATTTTACGAGATGAAGGGAAAGTGAAAAATAGAGTTTTGATTTAAGAAAAAATTATACATCTAAAATGGAAATACACAATGCACAAATTTAGAGAGGGTTAATTCGAAAAATTTGTTGTAATTTTTTAGGATTTTAAACTCTTTTTAGTTGTTATGTATCAGGTTCGGCAATCGTTAGGAAAAGGGGGAAGCGGGGGATTTTTAAGTCTGTGTTGACTCCCAATCCACAAGTCATTCCTTACAAAAATATAACCCAATACGCATGATAAATCACTTTACAATCAGCTATGATCCTTAGGTCTCCTTTCTGTAAATGGGAAAAATAATGGCTTGTTTGACTCGGGTAAATATCCTACCGCATGTTCACTTGGGAATTTAAAGTTAGTCTGTTTAAAAAGTTTGGATCCATAGGTCATTTGCATCTTTAACATGTTTCATGCATGCATATCCATTTTTTAAAACATGTGTAGGGAAATCTCTTTCATATAAAATTTCGAGCAACTAGGGTTGAATTAATGGAATTTCCCAAACTTGGATAACCAAACTTTTGTGTTCATTTGTGGTGTGTCAATAAATTTTATTTACTTATATTTTTTATTGCATAAATTGTTTCCATACGTAAACTCTAAAATTTTCATTTTGTAGTGATCTATTTGCCTTGTATCTCTTTTTTTGTTTAGAAGATGAAGGGAAAGTGAAAACTCATATTTTGATTAAAGAAAAAAGTATACATCTAGAATAGAAATGCACAATGCACAAATGTAGAGAAAGATAATTCCAAAAAGTGTCTGTAACTTTTAGGGATTGTAAACTCTTTTTAGTTTTTATATATAAGGTTCTGCAATCGTCAAAAAAAGGGGGAGGCGGGGGATTTTTAAATAAGTGTTGACACCCAATCCATAAGTCATTCCTTACAAAAATATAGCCCATTACGCATGATAAATCACTTGACAATCATTTGTGATTGTTAAGTCAGCTTTTTGTAAATGGGCAAAATAATGGCTTGTTTGACTCAGGTAAATATCCCACTGCACGTTCACTAGGAAATTTATTGTTATTCTCTTTAAAAGGGTTGGATCCATAGGTCATTTTCATCTTTAACATGTGTCAATCATGCATATCCATTTTTTAAAACTTGTGTAGAAAAATCACTTTCTTATAAAATTCCAAGCTATTAGGGTTTAACTAGTGGAATTTCCCAAACATTGGTTACAAAACTTTTGTGCTCATTTGTGGTGTGTGAATAAATTTTCTTTACTTACATTAGTTATTGCTTTAAATTATTTCCATTCATAAACTCTAAAATTTTTATTTTGTTGTGATCTTTTTGCCTTTTAACTCTATTTTTGTTTATGAGATGAAGGGAAGGTGAATACTCATGTTTTGATTTAAGAAAAAATTATACATCTAGAATGGAAATATACAATGCACAAAAGTAGAGAGAGATAATTCCAAAAAGTGACTGTAATTTTTGGGGATTTTAAACTCTTATTAGTTTTTATATATCAGATTCTGCAATCGTCGGGAAAGGGGGAGACAGGGGATTTTTAACTGAGTGTTTACTCCCAATCCTTAAGTCATTCCTTACAAAAATATAGCCCGTTATGGATGATAAATCACTTTACAATCATCTATGATTGTTGGGTTAGCTTTTTGTGAATGGGCAAAATAATGGCTTGTTTGACTCGGGTAAATATCCCACCGCATGTTCACTTGGGAATTTAATGTTATTCTCTTAAAAAAGGTTGGATCCATAGATCGTTTGCATCTTTAACATGTTTCAAGCATGCATATCCATTTTTTAAAACCTGTGTAGAAAAATATCTTTCTTATAAAATTTCGAGCTATTAGGGTTGAACTAGTGGAATTTCTCAAACTTGGATAACAAAACTTTTGTGTTCATTTGTGGTGTGTGAATAAATTTTCTTTACTTACATTTGCTATTGCTTTAAATTATTTCTATACATAAACTCTAAAAGTTTCATTTTGTTGTGATCTATTTACCTTTTATGTCTTTTTTCTTTACAAGATGAAGGGAAAGTGAAAACTCAAGTTTTGATTTAAGAAAAACGGATATATCTAATTAGGAAATGCACAATGCACAAATGTAGAGAGAGATATTTCCAAAAAGTGTCTATAACTTTTAGGGATTGTAAATTCTTTTTAATTTTAATATATCAGGTTCTGCAATCGTCGGGAAAAGGGGGAGGCGAGGGATTTTTAAATGAGTGTTCACTCCCAATCCATAAGTCATTCCATACTAAAATATATCCCGTTATGGATGATAAATAACTTTTCAATCATCTCTGATCATTAGGTCAGGTTTTTGTAAATGGGCAAAATAATGGCTTGTTTGACTCAGGTAAATATCCCACCGCACGTTCACTTGGGAATTTAATGTTATTCTCTTTAAAAGGTTTGGATCCATAGGTCATTTGCATCTTTAGCATGTTTCAAGTTGCATATCCATTTTTTTAAATATGTGTACAAAAATCTCTTTCATATAAAATTCTGAGCTATTAGGGTTGAAGTAGTGGAATTTCCCAAACTTGGATAACAAAACTTTTGTGTTCATTTGGGGTGTGTGAATAAATTTTCTTTACTTACATTCGGTATTGCTTGAAATTATTCGCATACATAAACTCTAAAAATTTCATTTTGTTGCGATCTATTTTGCCTTTTATGACTTTTTTTTGTTTACGAGATGAAGGGAAGGTAAAAACTCAAGTTTTGATTTAAGAGAAAAGTATATATCTAAAATGGAAATGCACAATTCACAAATGTAGAGAGGGATAATTCGAAAAAAAGTGTTTGTAATTTTTAAGGATTGTAAAGTCTTTTTAGTTTTTATATATCAGGTTCTGCAATCGTCAGGAAAAGGGGGAGGCGGGGGATTTTTAACTGAGTATTGACTCCCAATCCATAAGTCATTTCTTACAAAAATATAGCCCGTTACGTATGATAAATCACTTTACAATCATCTATGTTCGTTTGGTCAGTATTTTTTAAATGGGTAAAATAATGGCTTGTTTGACTCGGGTAAATATCCCACCGTACGTTCACTAGGGAATTTAATTATATTCTCTTTAAAAGGTTTGGATCCAAAGGTCATTTGCATCTTTAACATGTTTCAAGCATGCATAGCCAATTTATCAAACATGTGTAGAAAAATCTCTTTCTTATAAAATTTCAAGCAATTAGGGTTGAACTAGTGGAATTTCCCAAACTTGGATAACAAAACTTTGGTATTCATTTGTGGTGTGTGAATAAATTTTCTTTACTTACATTTTTTATTGCTTTAAATTCTTTCCACACATAAACTCTAAAATTTTTATTTTGTTGTGATCTATTTGACATTTATCTCTTTTTTTTGTTTATGCGATGATGAGAAAGTGAAAACTCATGTTTTGATATAAGAGAAAAGTTTACATCTAGAATGGAAATGCACAATTCAAAAATGTAGATAGAGATAATTCCAAAAAGTGTTTGTAATTTTTAGGGATTGCAAACTAGTTTTAGTTTTTATATATCTGGTTCTGCAACCGTCGGGAAATGGGGAGGCGGGGGATTTTTAACTGAGTGTTGACTCCCAATCCATAAGTCATTCCTTACAAAAATATATCAAGTTATGCATGATAAATCATTTTACAATCAGCGATGATCAGTAGGTAAGCTTTTTTTAAATGGGCAAAAGAATGGCTTGTTTGACTCGAGTAAATATCCCACCGCACGTTCACTTGGGAATTTAATGTTATTCTCTTTAAAAGGTTTGGATCCATAGGTCATTTGCATCTTTGACATGTTTCAAGCATCCATAGCCATTTTTTAAAACATGTGTAGAAAAATTTCTTTCTTATAAAATTCCGAGCTATTGGGGTTGAACTAGTGGAATTCCCCAAAATTGGATAACAAAACTTTTGTATTCATTTGTCGTGTGTGAATAAATTTTCTTTACTTATATTTTTTATTGCTTTAAATTATTTCCATTTGTAAACTCTAAAATTTTCTTTATGTTATGATCTATTTGTCTTTTATCGCTTTTTTTGTTTACGTGAAGAAGGGAAAGTGAAAACTCATGTTTTGATTTAAGAAAAAAGTATACATCCAGAATGGAAATGCACAATGCACAAATGTAGAGAGATATAATTCCAAAAAGTGTCTATAATTTTTAGGGATTGTAAACTCTTTTTTGTATTTATATATCAGGGTCTACAATCGTCGGGAAATGGGGGAGGCAGGGGATTTTTCACTGAGTGTTATCTCCCAATCCATAAGTCATTTCTAAATAAAATAGAGCCTGTTACACACGATAAATCACTTTACAATCATTTATGATCGTTAGATCAACTTTTTGTAAATGGGCAAAATAATGGCTTGTTTTACTCGGGTAAATATCCCACCGCATGTTCACTTAGGAATTTAATTTTATTATCTTCAAAAGGTTTGGATCCAAAGGTCATTTGCATCTTTAACATCTTTCAAGCATGCATAACCAATTTATCAAACATGTGTAGAAAAATCTCTTTCTTATAAAATTTTGAGCTATTAGGGTTGAACTGGTGGAATTTCAAAAAATTGGATAACAAAACTTTGGTATTCATTTGTGGTGTGTGAATAAATTTTCTTTACTTAAATTTGTTATTGATTTCAATTATTTCCATACATAAACACTAAAAGTTTCATTTTGTTGTGATCTATTTGCCTTTTATCTCTTTTTTTGTTTGCGAGATGATGAGAAAGTGAAAACTCATGTTTTGATTTAATAAAAAAGTATACATCTAGAATGGAAATGCACAATGCACAAATGTAGAGAGAGATAATTCCAAAAAGTTTCTATAATTTTTAGGGATTGTAAACTCTTTTTAGTTTTTATATATCAGGTTTTGCAATCGTCGGGAAAAGGAGGAGACGGGGGATTTTTAACTGAGTGTTGACTCCCAATCCATAAGTCATTCCTTACAAAAATATAACCCGTTACGCATGATAAATCACTTTACAATCAGTGATGATCGTTAGGTCAGCTTTTCTTAAATGGCAAAATAATGGCTTGTTTGACCCGGGTAAATATCCCACCGCCTAATTGCTTGGAATTGTATAAGAAAGAGATTTTTATACACATATTTTAAAAAATAAATATGCATGTTTGAAACATGTTAAAGATGCAAATGACCTATGGATCCATACCATTTAAAGAGAATAATATTAAATTCTCAAGTGAACGTGCGGAGGGATATTTACCCGAGTCAAACAAGCCATTATTTTGCCCACTTACAAAAAGCTAACCTAACGATAATTGATGATTGTAAAGTGATTTATCATGCGTAATGGGCTATATTTTTGTAAGGAATGACTTATGGATTGGGAGTCAACACTCAGTTAAAAACCCCCCACCTCCCCTTTTTGTTGACGATTACAAAACCTGATATAAAAAACTAAAAAGAGTTTACAATCCTTAAACATTATAGACACTTTTTGGAATTATCTCTCTCTATATTTGTGCATTGGGCATTGCCATTTTAGATGTAAACTTTTATCTTAAATCAAAACGTGAGGTTTCACTTTTCCTTCATCTCGTAAACAAAAAAAGAGAAAAAAGGAAAAAATAGATCACAACAAAATGAAAATTTTACAGTTTATTTATGGAAAGAATTTAAAGCAATAACAAATGTAAGTAAAGAAAATTTATTCACACACCACAAATGAACACAAAAGTTTTCTTTTCCAAGTTTGGGAAATTCCACTTGTTCAACCCTAATAGCTTGGAATTATATAAGAAAGAGATTTTTCTACGCATGTTTGAAAAAATGGATATGCATGCATGAAACATGTTAAAGATGCAAATGACCTATGGATCCAATCCTTTTCAAAAGAATAACTTCAAATTCTCAAGTGAACGTGTGGTGGGATATTTACTAGAGTCAAACAAGCCTTTATTTTGCCCATTTACAAAAAGTTGATGTGACGATCATAGATGATTGTCAAGTGATTTATCATGCATAACAGGCTATATTTTTGTAAGGAATGACACATGGATAGGGAGTCACACTTAGTTAAAAATACCCCGCCTCCGCCTTTTTCCAACAATTGCAAAACAAGATATATAAAAACTAAAAAAATTTTACAATCCCTAAAATTTACATACACTTTTTGGAATTATCTCTTTCGAAAGTTTTGCATTGTGCATTTCCATTTTAGATGTATACTTTTTTCTTAAAACAAAAGTTGAGTTTTCACTTCCCATCATCTCGTAAACAAAAAAAGAGATAAAAGGCAAAAAGATCACAACAAAATGAAAATTTCAGAGTTTATCTTTGGAAAGAATATAAAGAAAAAAAAATGTATGTAAAGAAAATTTATTCACACACCACAAATGAACACAAAAGTTTAGTTACCCAAGTTTGGCAAATTCCACTAGTTCAACCCTCATAGCTTGGAATTTTATAAGACCAATATTTTTCTCCACTTGTTTTAAAAAATGGATATGCGTGCTTCAAACATGTTAAAGATGCAAATGACCTATATATCCAAAGCTTTTAAAGAGAATAATATTAAATTCTCAAGTGAACGTGCGGTGGGTTATTTACCAGAGTCAAACAAGCCATTATTTTGTCCATTTAGATCAAGCCGACCTAATGATCATAGATGATTGTAAAGTGATTTATCATGCATAACAGGCTATATTTTTGCAAGGAATGAATTATGGATTGGGAGTCAACTCTCAGTGAAAAATCCCCCGCAACACCTTTTCCCGATAATTGCAAAACGTGATATATAAAAACTAAAAAGAGTTGACAATCCCTAAAAATTACTGACACTTTTGGAGTTGTCTCTCTCTATATTTTTGCATTGTGCATTTCCATTTTAGAAGTATACTTTTTTCTTAAATCAAAACTTGAGTTTTCACTTTCCCTTCTTCTCGTAAACAAAAAAAAAAAGAAATTGTAGGAAAATAGATCACAACAAAATGAAAAATTTAGAGTTTATGTATGGAAAGAATTTAAAGAAATAACAAATGTAAGTAAAGAAAATTAATTCACACACCACAAATGAACACAAAAGTTTAGTTATTAGAGTTTGGGAAATTCCACTAGTTCAACCATAATAGCTTGGAATTTTATATGAAAGAGATTATTCTACACATGTTTTAAGAAATGGATATGCATGCTTGAAACTTGTTAAAGATACAAATGAACTATGGATCCAAACCTTTTAAATAGAATCATATTAAATTCTCAAGTGAACATACGGAGGGATATTTACCCGAGTCAAACCAGCCATTATTTTGCCCATTTACAAAAAGCTAACCTAATGATAATAGGTGATTTTAAAATGATTTATCATGCATAACTGGCTATATTTTTGTAATGAATGACTTATGGATTGGGAGTCGATACTCAGTTAAAAACCCCCCACCTCCCCCTTTTCCCGATGATTGCAAAAGAAGATATATAAAAACTAAAAAGAGTTTACAATCACTAAAAATTACTAACACTTTTTGGAATTATCTCTTTCTAAAATTTTGCATTGTGCATTTCCATTTTAGGTGTATACTTTTTTCTTAAATCAAAACTTGAGTTTTCACTTCCCATCATCTCGTAAACAAAACAAGAGATAAAAGGCAAATAGATCACAACAAAATGAAAATTTCAGAGTTTATGTATGGAAAGAATATAAAGCAATAAAAAATGTAAGTAAAGAAAATTTGTTCACACACCACAAATGAACACAAAAGTTTTGGTACCCAAGTTTGGGAAATTCCACTAGTTCAACCCTAATAGCTTGGAATTTTATAAGAAAGATATTTTTCTCCACATGTTTTAAAAACTAGATATGCATGCTTCAAACATGTTAAAGATGAAAATGACCAATGGATCCAAACCTTTTAAAGAGAATAACAATAAATTTTCAAGTCAACGTGCAATGGGTTATTTACCCGAGTCAAACAAGCCATTATTTTGCCCATTTTCATAAAGCCAATCTAATGATCATAGATGATTGTAAAGTTATTTATCATGCGTAATGGGCTATATTTTTGTAAGCAATGACTTATGGATTGGGAGTCAACACTCAATTAAAAACCCCCTGCCACCCCCTTTTCCAGACGATTGCAAAACGTGTTATATAAAAACTAAAAAGAGTTTACAATCCCTAAACATTACTGACACTTTTTGGAATTATCTCGCTCTACATTTGTGCATTGTGAATTTCCATTTTAGAGTATACTTTTTTCTTAAATCAAAACTTGAGTTTTCACTTTCTCTTCATCTCATAAACAAAAAAAGAAATAAAAGGATAAAATAGATCACAACAAAATGAAAATTTTAGAGTTTATGTATGGAATGAATTTAAAGCAATAATAAATATGAGAATAGAAAATTTATTCACGCACGACAAATGAACAGAAAAGTTTTGCTATCCAAGTTTGGGAAATTCCACTACTTCAACCCTAATTGCTTGAAATTTTATAAGAAAGAGAATTTTCTACACATGTTTTAAAAAATGGATATGCATGCTTGAAACTCATTAAAGATGCAAATGACCTATGGATCCAAACCTTTAAAGAGAATAACATTAAATTCACAAGTGAACGTGCAGAGGGATATTTACCCTAGTCAAACATGCCATTATTTTGCCCACTTACATAAAGCAGACCTAACGATCATAGATAATTGTAATGTGATTTATCACGCATAACGGGTATATTTTTTTAAGGAATGACTTATGGATTGGGAGTCAACACTCAGTTAAAAATCCTCCGCCTCCCCCTTTTCCCGACGATTGCAAAACATGATATATAAAAACTAAAAAGAGTTTACAATCCGTAAACATTACACACACTTTTTGGAATCATCTCTCTCTAAATTTGTGAATTATGCATTTCCATTTTAAATGTATACTTTTTTATGAAAGGAAAACTTGAGTGTCACTTTCCCTTCATCTCGTAAACAAAAAAAGTGTTAAAAGGAAAAAATAGATCACAACAAAAGGAAAATTTTAGAGATTATCTATGGAAAGAATTTAAAGCAATAACAAATGTAAGTAAAGAAAATTTATTCACACAGCACAAATGAACACAAAAGTTTTGTTATCCAAGTTTGGGAAATTCCACTAGTTCAACCCTAATGGCAATGAATTTTAAAGAAAGAAATTTTTCTACATATGTTTTAAAAACTAGATATGCATGCTTGAAATAGGTTAAAGATGCATATGACCTATGGATCCAAACCTTTTAAAGAGAATAACTATAAAATCTCAAGTGAATGTGCGGTGGGATATTTACCTGAGAAAAAACTAGAAATTATTTTGCTCATTTACAAAAAGCTGACCTAACGATCATAGATGATTGTAAAGTGATTTATCATGCGTAACGGGCTATATTTTGGAAAGGAATGACTTATGGACTGGGAGTCAACAGTTAGTTAAAAATCCCCTTCCTCCCCCTTGTCCCAACGATTCCAAAACCTGATATATAAAAACGAAAAAGAGTTTACAATCCCGAAATATTTCAGACACTTTTTGGAATAATCTCTCTCTACATTTGTGCATTGTGCAGTTCAATTTTTTATGTAGACTTTTTTCTTAAATCAAAACTTGAGTTTTCACTTTCCCTTCACCTCGTAAACAAAAAAAGAGATAAAAGGCAAAAATAGATCACAACAAAATGAAAATTTTAGAGTTTATGTGTGGAAAAAATTAAAAGAAATAACATATATAAGTAAAGAAAATTTATTCACACACCACAAATGAACCCAAAAGTTTTGTTATCAGAGTTTGGGAAATTCCACTATTACAACCCTAATTGCTTGGAATTTTATAAGAAAGAGATTTTTCTACACTTGTTTTAAAAAATGGATATGCATGCATGAATCATGTTAAAGATTCAAATGACCTATGGATCCAAACCTTTTAAAGAGAATGACTTTAAATTCTCAAGTGAACATGCGCTGGGATATTTACTCGAGTAAAACAAGCCATTATTTTTCCCATTTAAAAAAAGCAGACATAACGATCATAGATGATTGTAACGTCATTTATCATATGTAACGGGCTATAATTTTGTAAGGAATGACTTATGGATTGGGAGTCAACACTCATTTAAAAATCCCCCACCTCCCCCTTTTCCCGATGATTGTAAAACTTAAAATATAAAAAATAAAAAGAGTTTACAATCCCTAAAAGTTATAGACTCTTTTTGGAATTACCTCTCTCTACATTTGTGCACTATGCATTTCAATTTTAGATGTATACTTTTTTCCTAAATCAAAACTTGAGTTTTCACTTTCCCTTCTTCTCGTAAACAAAAAACGAGATAAAAGGAAAAAAATAAATGACAACAAAAATGAAAATTTTAGATTTTATGAAAGGAAAGAATTTAAATCAATTACGAATTCAAGTAAAGAAAATTTATTAACACTCCACAAATGAACACAAAAGTTTTTTTATCCAAGTTTGGGAAATTCCACTAGTTCAACCCTAATAGCTTGGAATTTTATGAGAAAGAGATTTTTCTACACATGTTTTAAAAAATGGATAAGCATGCTTGAAAAATGTTAAAGATGCAAATGACCTACAGATCCAAACCTTTTAAAGAAAATAACATTAAATTCCCTAGTGAACGTGCGGTGGGATATTTACCCGAGTCAAACAAGCGATTATTTTGCCCATTTACAAAAAGCTGACCTAACGATCATAGATGATTGTAAAGTGATTTATCTTACGTAACGCGCTTTTTTTTGTAAGGAATTACTTATGAATTGGGAGTCAACACACAGTTAAAGATCCCTCGCCTTCCCTTTTTCCCGACAATTGCAAAACACGATTAAGAAAAACTAAAAAGAGCTTAATTCCGTAAAAATTACATTCACTTTTTGGATTTATCTCTCTCTACATTTGTTCATTGTGCATTTCCATTTTAGATGTATATTTTTTTCATAAATCAAAACTTGTGTTTTCACTTTCCCTTCATTTTGTAAAAAAAAGAAGAGATAAATGGAAAAAATAGATCACAACAAAATGAAAATTTTAGAGTTTATGTATGGAAAGAATTTAAAGCAATAACAAATGTAAGTAAATAAAATTTATTCACACACCACAAATGAACCCAAAAGTTTTTTTATCCAAGTTTGGGAAATTCAACTAGTTCAACCCTATTAGGGTGGAATTTTGTAAGAAAGCGATTTTTCTATACATGTTTTAAAAACTGAAAATGCATGTTTAAAACATGTTAAAGATGCAAATGACCTATGGATCTAGACCTTTAAAAGCGAATGACTTCAAATTCTCAAGTGAACGTGCGGTGGGCTATTTACCCGAGTCAAACAAGCCATTATTTTGCCCATTTACAAAAAGCTGACCTAACGATCATAGATGATAGTAACGTGATTTATCAGGTGTAACGGGCTGTATTTTTGTAAGGAATGACTTATGGATTGAGAGTCAACACTTAGTTAAAATTCCCCCACCTCCCCCTTTTCCTGACCATTGCAAATCCTGATATACAAAAACTAAAAAGATTTTACAATCCCTAAAAATTACAGAAACTTTTTGGAATTATCTCTCTCTACATTTGTGGATTGTCCATTGCCATTTTAGATGTATATTTTTTTCTTAAATCACAACTTGAGTTTTCACTTTCACTTCTTGTCATAAAAAAAAAAGATAAAAAGAAAAAATAGATCACAACAAAATGAGTATTTTAGAGTTTATGCATGGAAAAAATTAAAATCAAAACCAAATATACGTAAAGAAAATTTATTCACACACCACAAATGAACAAAAAAGTTTGTTATCAGAGTTTGGGAAATTCCACTAGTTCAACCCTAATAGCTTGGAATTTTATAAGAAAGACATTTTTTACACATGTTTTAAAAAATGGATATGCATGCTTGAAACATGTGAAAGATGCAAATGACCTATGGATCCAAACCTTTTAAAGAGAAATACTTTAAATTCTCAAGTGAACGTGCGGTGGGATATTTACTTGAGTCAAACAAGCCATTATTTTTCCCATTTACAAAAAGCCGACCTAACGATCATAGAAGAATGTAACATGATTTATCATGCGTAACGGCCTATATTTTTTAAGGAATGACTTATGGATTGGGAGTCAACACTCAGTTAAAAATCCTCCGCCTCCCCCAATTTCCTATGATTGCAAAACCTGATATATAAATACTAAAAAAATTTTACAATCCCTAAAATTTAAAGACAAATTTTGGAATTATCTCTCTATACATTTGTGCATTGTGCATTTCAATTTTAGAGTTATACTTTTTTCTTAAATCAAAATTTGAATTTTCACTTTTACTTCTTATCGTAAAAAAAAAAAAGAAAAAAAGAAAAATAGATCACAACAAAATGAAAATTTTAGAGTTTATGAATGAAAAGAATTTAAAGCAATGACAAATTCAAGTAAAGAAAATTTATTCACACACCACAAATGAACACAAAAGTTTTGTTATCCAAGTTTTGGAAATTCCACTAGTTCAACCCAAATAGCTCGGAATTTTATAAGAAATATATTTTTCTACACATGTTTTAAAAAATGGATATGCATGCTTGAAAGATGTTAAAGATTCAAATGACCAATGGATCCAAATCTTTTAAAAAGAATAACATTAAATTCCCGAGTGAACATGCGAAGGGATATTTACCTGAGTCAAACAAGCCATTATTTTGCCCATTTACAAAAAGGTGAACGATCATAGATGATTGTAAAGTGATTTATCATGCGTAATGGGCTCTATTTTTGTTAGGAATGACTTATGGACTGGGAGTCAACACTCAGTTAAAAATCCCCGGCCTCCCCCTTTTCCCGACGATCACAAAACCTGATATATAAAAACTAAAAAGAGTTTAGAATCCCTAAAAATAACAGACACTTTTTGGAATTTTCTCTCACTAAATTTGTGCATTGTGCATTTCCTTTTTAGTCGTACACTTTTTTCTGAAATGAAACTTGAGTTTTCACTTTCCCTTCATCTCGTAAACGAAAAAAGAGATAAAAGATAAAAATAGAACACAACAAAATGAAAATTTTAGAGTTTATGTATGGAAAGAATTAAAAGCAATAACAAATATATATAAAGAAAATTTATTCACACACCACAAATGAACACAAAAGTTTGGTTATCCAAGTTTGGGAAATTCCACTAGTTCAACCCTAATAGCTTGCAACTTTATAAGAAAGAGATTTTCTACACATGTTATAAAAAATGGATAAGCATGCTTGAAACATGTTAAAGATGCAGATGGCCTATGGATCCAATCATTTTAAAGTGAATAATATTAAATTCTCAAGTGAACATGCAGTGGAATATTTACCCGACTCAAACAAGCTATTATTTTGCCCATTTAAAAAAAGTAGACCTAACGATCATAAATGATTGTAAAGTGATTTATCATGCGTAATGGGTATTATGTTTTTAAGGAATAACTTATGGATTGGGAGTCACCACTCAGTTAAAAATCCCCCGCCTCCCCCTTTTCCTGATGTTTGGAAAACATGATATATAAAAACTAAAGAGAGTTGACAATCCCTAAAAATTATAGACACTTTTTGGAATTATCTTTCTCTATATTTTTACATTGTGCATTTCCATTTTAGATGTACACATTTTTCAAAAATCAAGACTTGGGTTTTCACTTTCCCTACAACTTGTAAACAAAAAAAGAGATAAAAGGCAAAACGATCACAACAAAATGGAAATTTTAGACTTTATGCATGGAAAGAATTAAAATAAAAAACAAATATATGTAAATAAAATTTATTCACACACCACAAATGAACACAAAAGTTTTGTTATCCAAGTTTGGGAAATTCCACTAGTTCAACCGTAGTATCTTGGAATTTTAAAAGAAAGAGATTTTTTTACACATGTTTTAAAAAATGGATATACATGCTTGAAACATATTAAAGATGCAAATGACCTATGGATCCAAACCTTTTAAGGAGAATGACATTAAATTCTCAAATGAACGTGCAGAGGGCTTTTTACTCGAGTCAAACAAGCCATTATTTTGCCCATTTACAAAAAGCTGACCCAAAGATCATAGACGATTGTAATGTGATTTATCATGCATAATGGGCTATATATTTTTAAGGAATGACTTATGGATTGGGAGTCAACACTCAGTTAAAAATCCCTCACCTCTCCCTTTTCTTGACGATTGCAAAACCTGATATATAAATACTAAATTTTTTTTACAATCCCTAAAAATTACAGAAACTTTTAGGAATTATCTCTCTCTATATTTTTGTATTGTGCATATCAATTTTAGATGTATACTTTTTTTTTTAAAATTGAAACTTGCGTTTTCACTTTCCCTTCATCTTATAAAAAAAAGGGATAAAAGGAAAAAGATGATCACATGAAAATGAAAATTTTAGAGTTTTTGTGTGGAAAGAATTGAAAGCAATAAAAAATGCAAGTAAATAAAATTTATTCACGCACCACAAATGAACACAAAATTTTTGTTATCCAAGTTTTGGAAATTTCACTAGTTCAACACTAATAGCTCGGAATTTTACAAGAAAGAGATTTTTCTACACATGTTTTAGAAAATGGATACTCATGCTTGAAATATGTTAAAGATGCAAATGACCTTTTGATCCAAACCATTTAAAGAGAATAAAAATAAATTCTAAAGTGAACGTGCGGTGGGATATTTACCCGAGTAAAAAAAGCCATTATTTTGCCAATTTACAAATAGTTGACCTAACGATTATAGAAGATTGTAAAGTTATTTATCATGTGTAATGGGATATATTTTTGTTAGGAATGACTGTGGACTGGGATTCAACACTCATTTAAAAATCCCATGCCTCCCCTTTTTTTCAACTATCACAAAACCAGATATATAAAAACTAAAAAAGAGTTTACAATCCCTAAAAATTACAGACACTTTTTTGAATTATCTCTCTCTACATTTGTGCATTGCGCATTTAATTTTTAGTCATATACTGTTTTCTTAAATCAAAACTTGAGTTTTCACTTTCCCTTCATCTCGTAAATGAAAAAAGAGATAAACGGAAAAAATAGATCACAACAAAATGAAAATTTTGGAGTTTATGTATGGAAATAATTAAAAGCGGTAACAATTATTAGTAAAGAAAATTTATTTACACACTACAAATGAACACAAAAGTTTTGTTATCCAAGTTTGGCAACTCTAGTTCATCCCTGATAGCTTGCAATTTTATAAGAAAGAGAATTTTCTACACATGTTTTAAAAAATGGATATGCATGCATGAAACATGTTAAAGATGCAAATGACCTATGGATCCAAACCTTTTCAAGAGAATAACGTTAAATTCTCAAGTGAATGTGCGGTGGGATATTTACCCAACTCAAATAAGCCATTATTTTGCCCATTTACAAAAAGCTGACCTAACGATCATAGATGATTGTAAAGTGATTTATCATGCGTAATGGGCTATAGTTTTGTAACGAATGACTTAAGGATTGGGAGTCAACACTCAGTTAAAAATCCCCAACCTCCCCCTTTTCCCAATGATTGCAAAACGTGATATATAAAAACTAAAAAGAGTTGACAATCCATAAAAATTATAGACACTTTTGTGAATTATCTCTCTCTACATTTGTGCATTGTGCATTTCCATTTTAGATGTACACTTTTTTCATAAATCAAAACTTGAGTTTTCACTTTCCCTTCATCACGTAAACAAAAAAAGAGATAAAAGGCAAAAAGATCACAACAAAATGAAAATTTTAGAGTTTATGCATAGAAAGAATTAAAAGAAAAAACAAATATAAGTGAAGGAAATTTATTCACACACCACAAATGAACACAAAAGTTTTGTTATCAGAGTTTGGGAAATTCCACTAGTTCAACCCTAATAGCTTGGAATTTTATAAGAAAGAGATTTTTTTACACATGTTTTAAAAAATGGATATGCATGCTTGTACACACAGCGGAAGACAACCTAGGGAAGAGGGCAGCGGAACTAAAATCCTAGGGACTTCTACCCGCCAATGTCGAGCTACGGGCAGAGTATGACATCTACGGGCAGCGGAAAACAACAATGACTCACACAATACTATTCCTATAGTCACACTTCTTCCGTCCTATCAGTTTACCATTAGGCTACTTTCCTGCTTCCTACCACATGTCACCGTTATGTACTCGTTTGTGTCTATTTCATACCTATCTAGTAGGCCCAACATGACTTCTGCTGCTACCTAGAACTTCTTCGGGGTTTGACCCTATTCCTGCCGGCTTACCACCACGTGGGCAATTCCGTCGATGCGGTCCTCACGGTCTTCAGAGGGCCCCGAGCCGTTCCTATTAACTGTTGCAGCTCCATGGCTGCTTCAGCAGGGTAGAGCACAACTCCGTTTCGTTTTCTACCTCGGAGCGTAGCAGAATAATTCCAAGTCTCTAGCGTCTGTCCTATTTGGCACTATTTCGATACTATTTCTTTTGACGAGTGAACAGTAAACATGAATAGTAATCATGAATAGTAACCGTGAATAGTAAAAATGAACAGTACTTTTGAACAGTAACAACAAACACTGTGGAGATCAATATATAGATGCGGAATATGAACAGTAAAAACAACTGCTGTGGAGATTGTATTTATAAATGCAGAACATGAACAGTAAAAACAACTACTGTACGAATCACAATATTACAAACATGCGGAAATATAAAAACATTGTCTAAAAAAAAAACATAAAATACATACCCTTAAAAAAGGAAAAGAAAAACTACTTATCTACATAACTCCCGAAGTTATCGACCGTGGCACCGGTCGGTTCCCTCTTTTCTACTCAGCCATTACGGCTGTTAAGCACATACCGTGCTTGAGGAACTTGCCAGAGAAAGATCGCCGAAAATCGCCTTCTTCGTCGGAACTAATGCTCGTCTATTGGTGAGTTGCTCCAAGTTTCGATGATCCAACCTCTGGAGGAGCATCGTATTTATAGCTCAAGATGTTTCAGCTCTTCCACCTTTACCCTTGATTGTAAGGTGTGCATTTACAGACAAAGGGTAACTTTTGTCTTTTTGGCATGTCTCTTTTGCCCTTGCATTATCACCTTTCGGCGCCGAAAGCAGGGGTAGAAATGTCTTTTCTGCTTGTGACATCATGATGATGACGTGCAGGAATCTTTTTAGCCGTCTTTGTTGACTTGGTGTAGCCGTCATTGATGACTTTTTGTACCCGCCATTGCGGACTTTTTAGCCGCCTTTGCTGACTTTGTTTTCGTCGTGGGCCTAGTCAGCTGACGTGGCTGCTGACTAGTCGGTTGACGTGGCTACTGACTGCTCATTCGGACAGCTGCCTTTCTGTGCACAGCTTACATGTGTGCTCCTTAGAAAAAGTCTTCTGGGCCATCTGGCAGAAGCTTTCCTTTGTTGTTTTACTAAAGGGGATATTTCCTCCAAGGAGTTTCTTCAGTGTAACTTCAAGACTGGTCTGGACGGAGGCCAGAGTCTCTTTATAGCTTTTAGAGATGATCGTCAATGGGACGGAGGTCTTGTAGACGAAGCTTCTCTTTTTCTAAATCAGCTGTTTCATGAGCTGTATCAGGTGTTTGAGCCCGCTGATACGCCTGGTTGGCCAGACTGCTTCTGGGCAAGGCTTGGCTATTGGAACATGTCTGGGATCATATTCCATGTTGGCGTCACCTTCTTTGATGCCTTCAATAGTCACGACGGAAATGCTTGGAAACATTTTTGTGTCAGTAACAATTTCAGTAATACAGGAAACGAAATTCAGTCGAATTCCTTTACTCTTCGTTATGGAGATAAAGCTTTTGCAAGCCTCCATAATTTCCTTTGGCATTTTCTCCAATACTGATAAGTCGGTGGAGGGCAATACCATTTGTTTTATGAATCCATATACATAAAGCATGGATGCATATTTTGAGTCAATTTCATGACTCAGCCTCACTTGATTCCAACTGTTGCTGGGCTCAGTGGTGAAGAAGGGAGTGTTCATCCCTTGTCCAATTTGTTCATTCCATCTCTGGAATTGAACAGTATGATCGGATTCGATCTTTGAACGGACGCTGTCCACCTTTTGAGGGCGTAGCGAGGGTTCCTCAGACATAATGTCCGAAAGTTTTAAAGGTTTAAATTTCTTTAAAAACTCAAACTCATTAAAACTAGTTTTATCTGGTTTATTTAGGCTTTTCAACCTTGTAAACTCAGACGGGGTAACCAATTTTGTCTTGAATGATTTCTCATTCCTAGACAAGTCCATTTCCATCAGGGATGGATTCGTTAAGGCTTCCTTTTCAGTTCTAGACTGACAGGTAGAAGTCCCTGATTCCGATTTCAACGAAATCGTTAAGGTTTCCTTTCCAGCTCTTGACTGGCAGGTAGAAATCCCTGATTCCCCTATCTTCAGAGAAGATTGGGTTATGATTTCCTTCTCATGCCTGGCATGACCGGTAGAAATCCCGGGTCAACCTGTGTTTATCAAAACACTAAAGTCATCCGTCTGCTGATTAGCTGACGTTGTGGCTTCCTTTTCTCGCAAAGGAGATCCGGTAGAAGTCCCGGAGGAGCTTGGCATTTCATGCCGTAGGGTGAGTTCTTTTAACTCTTCGGTTAAATCTTTAACCTTGAATTGTAAGAGTTCTCCACTTAACCCGTAACAGACACAATTCTCATGTATGTCTCCTCGTTCTGAAAGAACTAAAAGACTGTCGAATAGTGACTGTAGGGTTGAGAGCAATACCGTGAGTGTGGCAATTGCTACTGCTAGGTCCGTCAGGGTGCTGTTGAGGGGATCCATATTACCTATCTGTAACACAAGAAAATTCTTGAGTGGTAAGAGTATCATGTTAATTATACAATTCTCTATAATGCATGATGCAGGAGTAGAGAAAGTAGTTTATGACAATAGTGGGGGAGATAAATCACCACGCTAGCTGCCATTTGTATAACAGGTAAGCAAAAGCATGACCTATTTTTAGGCAAAAGTTGTGCTTGAAGAGTCGCTCATATTTTCGGAGTTTTCCGAGGAGGAAGACTCAGTTTTGAGATGAAGTTCATACACTTCATCTTCTGGCTGGATGTCATCGTAATGGATGATGTCCAATCCATTTTCTTCGGCTAGTAACATGTATGTACTGTACCGTCGGTGTTGTTTATCATTTGGACAATCTCTGGCGAAATGTCCTTCTTTCTGGCATATCCAGCATTTGCATTTGCTTGGGGTTTTCCCCTTTGGGCAGTATGCATTTGACCCTTTACTGGATGTGGTAGGGCCAGAATTTGTTCTTTTTCGAAAGTATCTCTTTTTAGGAGTATACCTTGTTGTAGAACTTTTTTGTATCCTAAATTTTTTCTGTTGAAATTTCTTAGGATATTTTCGTTGCTTATGGGAGGTGGTTTTGCAACCATAAGCTCCTACATTCTTGTTCTGGTTTGAACAACATAATGTTTTTTTATTTGCCTTACTACTTTTCTTTTGTAGTTTTTGGGCTTCACAAAGATTTGCCAACATGTCTTGTACAAATCTATGTCTTCTTCCTAAAGTATCAATGTTTAGGAATATATCCATAGTTAAAGTACCAAGTTCTGGATTGTTTTGCCAATACTTTGTAATGTAGTCTTTTTCTGCTACATGTGCAAATGGTTCTGGCAATTTTGCATAAAAGATAGACAGATAAGGTTTCTGATCTTCTTTTTGCAGTTTATAGAAGTAACTTGCAAACTCGCAGTAATACTTCTCATAAAAACAAATGTTACAGATTTGTAACTTGTTTAATTTCTGAAGAGTTTCTAAACGTTTTCTTTGTTTAGTACTCTCATTGTAGGCTTCTAGGGTTGGATGTATCCCTAGAAATTCCTTTGATATCTTAGCCACTAATCCTTTCAAGATATTGGCTATCGATATTGAGGTATTAGCTCGTTTTTGGTCTTCGGGAAGGTTGTCCCACCAAAGAGCTACATTACCCTGTAAAGCATGGGTAAAGAAATTAAATGTTGATTCTTGGTTCCAAGATTCATGCATATTTGCAGCATTGCTCATGCTTCTTTCCCAATCTTTAAGGACTTTTTCTCCATCCTTGGGGCAATCCAAGTTGAGGTAAACTCCAAAAGGGTTTATGCTATCTATGGTTTGGTGTCCCTTAGTAGCATTTGAAGGATCGACATTTGTGTATTTTGTCGTATACCTTTGTCCTCCCAGGGATATTTTGGAGTGGGAGAAACTTTCTCGTTCTTGCGAATGAACCGCAGTACGGTTTTGAAAGTTATCTTGAAAGCTATTTTCCATGTGGGTATCTCGTACCCTTGAAGTTTCTGCTTCAAAATGGTCACTACCACGAAGCATTCGAAACCTTTTACCAAGATCATCTGCCTTTTTGTCTTTAGCAGAGTAGTCTGTTTTCTTGGTATTTTCTTCTGCAATTTCATCAGATTCCCAGGCTTCTGGTTCACTGTCGTGTTGCTCTTGTTGTTTACTAGAAGAAGGTTTTTCTTCTTGAACATAATAAATTGGTTGACGACCGAAGGTATTATATTCTGCGTAAACTTCATCATCGGTGGAGGATGATGCTTTTGAAGCGATCCTAAAAGTAGGTGGTGCTGGATCCTTTCTTCTAGGTGCTATGCAAGGTGTTGCAAAGTACACTAGGTTTTTAAGCCATCCGGTGATGTCAGGAAGACCTAATGGTAATGGAGTTTCCATATCCATTAAATAGAAAAACTCTGTCATAGAGCTAATTCTTGAAGCTTCCGTTGAAACTTTTTAATCAGATACCGTAGTAGAATTTCTCTACGGGTTAATCTCCACCATTCATTCAGATATGCCTGATAAGCTATATCGGTGTCATTTACTGGTGCGAGAGTTTCTCTGGCTTGCCAATTTTGGGCTTGTATTGACCGTACCAGATGAAGTTGACCTAGTAGTCTTGCTCTACTGATCATTTTACAAAGCTAAAAGATTTAGCTTCCTTTTGATTTTCTTGATCTTGCATCTAAGGTTGTAGATGCGATCAGAATATCTTTCCCAAAAATAGTAATACCATACCATTGCTGGGATTGTATTATCTTTTGGCTGAAGTTTATTTCTTTGGAGTAAAGCGAGGTCAAGGCTTTCTCTTTTTAATTTTAAACGATCTAAAAGTTTCCTTTTATAGATCATTTTGGTGTCCAAGGTGTAAAAGGTGTTTTATACCGTGATGGACTTGGAGAACCTAGACGTTCTTTTGAACCTTGATGTTCTTTTAATGCTAAGACTTCTGTCAAAATTTCTTGCATTTTATCTTTGTTTAGATTATCTAAACTTTGTTTAAGTTCTGTTAACTCTTTGAAGAAAACATGACTATTTCCATGGTCAATCTTTTCTAGAATATTTTCTAGGATGTTTTGACACTTTATTATTTCTCTATGTTTATGTTCATCATAGAGGAAATCTATTTTCTGTTGGAGGTTTTCAACAGTTTTTTCTAACCTATTAAGGGTCTTACCATAAGACTCTAAGGTTTGAATGGAATTGGTGACAATGTCACTATTTCCTGTAGGTGGACCTAAGGCTTTGTATGGATTATGTGCCATCATCTATGTGAAGAGGAACATAAGCATTGGGCCTTGGATTTCCTATTCCTTCGAAACGGGAACTAGTTGAGGTTCTACTTATCGAGGTAGAGGGCCTGTCCTGTTCGATGGAAAAGCTGGGTCTAGTGTTTGTGATCACTAGTTTTCCTTCTATCTCCTTTATGGTTTTTCGAGAGAGAGGAAGGTGTCTGGGTGCCAAAGGTTGAACTACCCATTTTGTTGGCCATGTTAACTCTCTTGGGTCGAGTTCTTCTATGGTCAAGTTTTCAGAATAACCAATGTTTTTAGCTAATTTTGTGAGTTTCTTTGAATCTTTAACTGGAACCTTTCCAGTATTGATTCCTCGGGCTACTATGCATACAAGTATGCGCATAACTCTTCGTCCTGGTTGAATTCCATTTTTCGACCAGTTGTCTGTATAAATTTTTAGGGACAAGGTATCTTGGATGTGCTTGTCTTCTAAATCTATTTGTAGATTGGGCCATGTTGTAAAGGATACTGGGCCTAATCCTAAATTTGCTCTAACTCCTCCGAGTAGGGCTTTTTCAAAATTATTCTTCACAGAGTTATCTACTATAGCTGCTATGAAGGGTAAATTCTGATTGATTCGTATTAAGGGGTCTAATCCTATACGAACTAGTCCATAATGGACATATTTGAATCGTTTTAGCTTAGCTAAGTCAGATTCACTTAATAATCTGTAGCAGAAAGTACCTGAGTTGGTATCCTGTATTTCTACAGATAGTTCCTTCTGGAAGACGAAGGATTTCTTTTGGAATTCAATCCAATCTTTGTTGTAGACTTCAGTTATCCGAGGG
The DNA here is from genome assembly GCF_029961685.1 of Aristolochia californica. NCBI lineage: Eukaryota > Viridiplantae > Streptophyta > Magnoliopsida > Piperales > Aristolochiaceae > Aristolochia > Aristolochia californica. The sequence continues at coordinate 28,254,812 of NW_027182103.1, read as the reverse complement.
ATACTTATTGTCCACTTTTGTCCATCCTGCATGAGATTAGGATGTTCATCGTATTCTCCCTGTGTTTCATGATGTATATGAACATTATTTTGGAGAGAAGTACATTCTATTCCTATTTGTTCAGCCATTTAGGAATTTTAGATGAGTTGAGGTCTCTTCTAATTTTTGGAACAGGAGTTCAAGCAATCGTTCCAATTGATACAAAGTGATGAAAGGAGAGATGTGTTGTATAACCAGTTCTCTCAATTCTTCATTTTGAGTTAAGGCACAGATATCTCGTATAAGACGATCTCTATCTGTTCCATGATGAGTTTTTACAGAAGATATTTTTCAAATTACTTCTTGTAACTCCTTTTTTGATGGTTTGTGTTAAAGATGCAAATGACCTATGGATCAAAACATTTTAAAGAGAATGACTTTAAATTCTCAAGTGAACGTGCGATGGGATATTTACTCGAGTCAAACAAGCCATTATTTTGCCCATTTACAAAAAGGTGACCTACCGATCATAGAAGATTGTAATGTGATTTATCATGCGTAACGGGCTATAATTTTTTAATGGATGACTTATGGATTGGGAGTCAACACTCAGTTAAAAATCCCCCACCTTCCCCTTTACCCGACGATTGCAAAACCTGATATATAAATACTAAAAAGATTTTGGAATCCCTAAAATTTACTGACATTTTTTTGAATTATCTCTCTATACATTTGTGCATTGGGCATTTCAATTTTAGATGTATACTTTTTTCTTAAATCAAAACTTGAGTTCTCACTTTCCCTTCATCTCATAAACAAAAAAAGAAATAAAAGGAAAAAAAGATCACAAGAAAATGAAAATATTAGAGTTTATGAATGGAAAGAATTTAAGAACAAAATGCAAGTAAAGAAAATTTATTCACATTCTACAAATGAACACAAAAGTTTTGTTATCAAAGTTTGGGAAATTCCTCTAGTTCAACCCTTATAGCTTGGAATTTTATAAGAAAGAAATTTTTCTACACATGTTTGAAAAACTGGATTTGCATGCTTGAAACATGTTAAAGATTCAAATGATGTATGGATCCAAACCTTTTAAAGAGAATGATATTAAATTCTCATGTGAGCGTGCTGAGGTTGATTTACCCAAGTCAAACAAGCCATTATTTTGCCTATTTACAAAAAGTTGACCTACTGCTCATAAATGATTATAACATGATTTATCATGCGTAACGGGCTATATTTTTATAAGGAATGACTTATGTATTGGGAGTCAACACTCAGTTAAAAAGCCCCTGCCTCCCCCTTTTCCCGACGATTGCAAAACCTTATATATAAAAACTAAACAGAGTTTACAATCCCTAAAAATTAAAGACACTTTTTTGAATTATCTCTCTCTACATTTGTGCATTGGTCATTTACATTTTAGTTCTATACTTTTTTCTGTTACGGTCCCGGATCTGACACAAGGATTCTTTGGGAGGATCTGGGGTCTGCCACGGGTTACGGGTCTTCCAAGCATTACCATAGGGGTAGTAGGAAGACATGGGGAAGACGAAAATGAAGATCAAGCTAAAGGGAAGCTTGAAAACCCTAGAGCTCATTGAGGAGAACTCTAAGCCTCTTTACGCTAGATTTAACCTAATTCTTAATACTTCAATGCTTTTTTTTTCAATACTCTTACCCCTTAAATAGGGTTCACCCTGTTAGGGTTTAATAAAATATTACAAAAATATCCCTATGAATAAAATATTCTAAGAATATCCCTATTAATAAATAATTCCCAAAATACCCCTGTAACCTAAAACTGATATAAAATAAAGTAAATTAAAGAAAACACTAAAATAATAATGTTATTGCGTGCATAACATTTTCTTAAATCAAAACTTGAGTTTTCACTTTCACTTCATCTCGAAAACAAAAAAAGTGATTAAAGGAAAAAATAGATCACAACAAAATGAAAATTTAAGAGTTTATGTATGGATTAAATTTTGAAGCAATAAAAAATACAAAGTAAAGAAAAAATTTTCACACACCACAAATGAACACAAAAGTTTTGTTATAAGAGTTTGGGAAATTGCACTTGTTCAACCCTAATAGCTTGGAATTTTATAAGAAAGAGATTTTTCTACCCATGTTTTAAAAAATGGATATGTATGCTTGAAACATGTTAAAGATGAAAATGACCTATGGATCCAAACTTTTTAAAGAGAATAACATTAAATTCTCAAGTGAACGTGGGTGGGATATTTACCCAAGTCAAACAAGCCATTTTTTTGCCCATTTACAAAAAGTTGACCTAACGATCATATATTATTGTAAAGTGATTTATCATGCATAACCGGAGATATTTTTGTAAGGAATGAGTTATGGATTAGGAATCAAATCTCAATTAAAAATCTGCCGCCACCCCCTTTTCTCAACGATTGTAGAACCTGATATATAGAAACTAAAAAAAGTTTACAATCCCTAAAAATTACAGACTCGTTTTGGAATTATCTCTCTCTACATTTGTGCATTGTGCATTTCCATTTTAGACATATACTTTTTCCTTAAATCAAAACTTGAGTTTTCACTTTCCCTTCATCTCGTAAACAAAAAAAGAGAATAAAAGGCAAAAAAATCACAACGAAACGAAAATTTTAGAGTTTATGTATGGAAAGCATTAAAGCAATAACAAATGTAAGTAAAGAAAATTTATTCACACACTACAAATGAACACAAAAGTTTTGTTATTCAAGTTTGGAAAATTCCACTAGTTCAATCCTAATAGCTTGGAATTTTATAAGAAAGAGATTTTTCTACACATGTTTTAAAAAAACGATATGCATGCTTATAACATGTTAAAGATGCAAAAGACCGATGGATCCAAACCTTTTAAAGAGAACAACAATATATTCTCAAGTGAACGTGGGTGGGATTTTTACCCATGTTAAACAAACCAATATATTGCCCATTTACAAAAAGCTGACCTAACAAACATAGATGATTGTAAAGTGATTTATCATGCATAACTGGCAATATTTTTGTAAGGAATGACTTGTGGATTGGGAGTCAATACTCAGTTAAAAATTCCGCGCCTCCCCTTTTTTCTTGACGATTGCAAAACCTGATATATAAAATATAAAAAAATTTTACAATCCCTAAAAATTACAAACACTTTTTGGAATTATCTCTCTCTACATTTCTGCATTGTGCATTTCCATTTTAGATGTATACTATTTTCTTAAATCAAAGCTTGAGTTTTCACTTTCCCTTCATCCATTAAACCAAACATGAGATAAAAGGCAAATAGATCACAACAACATGCAAATTTTTGAGTTGATGTATGGAAAGAATTTAAATCAATAAAAAATGTAAGTAAAGAAAATTTATTCACACACACAAATGAACACAAATGTTTTGTTATCCAAGTTTGGGAAATTCCACTAGTTCAACCCAAATAGCTTGGAATTTTATAAGAAAGAGATTTTTCTACACATGTTTTAAAAAATGGATATGCATGCTTGAAACATGTTAAAGATGCAAATGACCTTTGGATCCAAACCTTTTAAGGAGAATAACCATAAATTCTCAAGTGAACGTGAGGTGGGATATTTACCCGACTCAAACAAGCCATTATTTTGCCCATTTACAAAAAGCTGACCTAACGATCATACATGATTGTAAAGTGATTAATAATGTGTAATGGGCTAAAGTTTTGTAAGGAATGACATATGGATTGGGAGCCAACACTTTAGTTAAAAATCCCCTATCTCCCCCTTTTCCCTACGATTACAAAACCTGATAAAAAACTAAAAAGAGTTAACAAGCCCAAAAAATTACAGACACATTTTGGAATTATCTCTCTCTATATTTGTGCATTGTGCATTTCCATTTTAGCTGTATACTTTTTTCTTAAATCAAAACTTGAGTTTTCACTATCCCTTCATCTCGTAACAAAACAAGAGATAAAAGAGAAAACTAGATCACAACAAAATGAAATTTTTAGATTTTATGTATGGAAAGAATTTAAAGAAATAACAAATGTAAGTAAAGTAAATTTATTCACACAACACAAATGAACATAAAATTTTTGTTATCCTAGTTTGGGAAATTTCACTAGTTCAACCCTAATAGCTTGGAATTTTATAAGAAAGAGATTTTTCTACACATGTTTTAAAAAATGGATATACATGTTTGAAACATGTTAAATATGCAAATGACCTATGGATCCATACCATTTAAAGTGAATAACATTAAATTCTCAAGTGAACGTGCGATGGGATATTTTCCTGAGTCAAACAAGCCACTATTTGTCTCATTTACAATAAGTTGACCTAACGATCATAGATGATTGTAAAGTAATTTATATTTTGTAACGGGTAATATTTTTGTTAGGAATGACTTATGGATTTGGAGTCGACACTCAGTTAAAAACCCCGCCTACCCCTTTTCCCGACGATTGCAAAACCTGATATATATCAAAACTAAAAATAGTTTACTATCCCTAAAAATTACTGACATTTTTTGGAAATATCTCCATGTACATTTTTTCATTGTGCATTTCCTTTTTATATGTATACTTTTTTCTTAAATCAAAACATAAGTTTTAACTTTCCCTTTATCTCGTAAACAAAAAATGAGATAAAAAGCAAATTGATCACAACATAATGAAAATTTTAGAGTTTATGTATGGAAAGAATATAACGCAATAAAAAAATGTAAGGAATAACGTATGGATTGGGAGTTAACGCTCAGTTAAAAATCCTTCGCCTCCCCCTTTTCCCGATTATTGTAGAACCTAATATATAAAAACTAATAAGAGTTTACAATCCCTAAAACTTATAGACACTTTTTGGAATTATCTCTCTCTACATTTTTGCATTGTGCATTTCCTTTTTAGATGCATACTTTTTTCTTAAATCAAAACATGAGTTTTCACTTCCCCTTCATCTCGTAAACAAAAAAAGAGATTAAATGCAAATAGATCACAACAAAAAGAAAATTTTAGAGTTTTGTGTATGAAAAGAATTTAAAGCAATAACAAATGGAAAATTTTAGAGTTTTGTGTATGGAAAGAACTTAAAGCAATAACAAATGTAAGTAAAGAAAATTTATTCACTCACCACAAATGTACACAAAATATTGTTTTTTCCAAGTTTGGGAAATTCCACTAGTTCAACTCTAATAGCTCGGAATTTTATAAGAAAGATATTTTTCTACACATATTTCAAAAAATGGATTTGCAAGCTTGAAACATGTTAAGGATGCAAATGACCTATGGATCTAAACCTATTAAAGGGAATAACATTAAATTCCCAAGTGAACGTGCATTGGGATATTTACCCGAGTCAAACAAACTATTATTTTCCCCATTTAATAAAAGTTTACCTAACGATCATAGATTATTGTAAAGTGATTTATCATGTGTAATAGGCTATATTTTTTTAAGAAATGACTTTTGAATTGGGAGTCAACACTCAGTTAAAAATTCCCCGCCTCCCCTTTTCTCAACGATTGCAGAACCTGATATGTAAAAACTAAAAAGAGTTTACAATCCCTAAAAATTACAGACACTATTTGGAATTATATCTCTCTACATTTGTGCATTGTGCATTTACATTTTAGATGTTTAAATCAAAACTTGAGTTTTCACTTCCCCATCATCTTGTAAACAAAAAAAGATATAAAAGGCAAATTAAACACAACAAAAGGAAAATTTTAGAGTTTATATATGGAAAGAATTTAAAGAAATAACAAATGTAAGTAAAGAAAATTTATTGAAACGCCAGAAATTTACACAAAAGTTTTGTTAACCAAGTTTTGGAAATTCCACTTGTTCAACCCTAATAGCTCGGAATTTTATAAATAAGAGATTTTTCTTCACTTGTTTTAAAAAATGGATATGCTTGCTTGAAATATGTTAAAGATGCAAATGACCTATGGATCCAAACCTTTTAAAGAGAATAAGATTAAATTCCCAAGTGAACGTGGGGTGGGATATTTACCCGACTCAAACAAGCCATTATTTTGCCCATTTACAAAAAAATGACTTAACGATCATAGATGATTGTAAAGTGATTTATGATGCGTAATGGGCTTAATTTTTCTAAGGAATGACTTTTGGATAGGGAGTCAACACTAAGTTAGAAATCCCCCTCCCCCCCCTCTCCTTTTCCGGACGATTGCAGAACCTGATATATAAAAACTAAAAATAGTTTACAATCCCTTAAAAGTACAGACACTTTTTGGAATTATCTCTTTCTATATTTTTGCATTGTGCATTTACATTTTTGATATAGACTTTTTTCTTAAATCAAAAATTGAGTTTTCACTTCCCCATAATCTCGTAAAAAAAAGAGATAAACGGCAAATAGATCACAACAAAAATGAAAATTTTAGAGTTTATGTATGGAAAAAAATTTAAAGCAATCACAAATGTAAGTAAAGAAAATATAATCACACACCAAAAATGTACACAAAATTTTGTTATCCAAGTTTTAGGAAATTCCAGTAGTTCAACCCTAACAGCTCAAAATTTTATAAGAAAGAGATTTTTCCACACATGTTTTAAAAAATGGTTATGCGTGCTTGAAACATGTTTAAGAAGCAAATGACCTCTGGACCCAAACCTTTTAAAGAGAATAACATTAAATTCCCAAGTGAATGTACGGTGGGATATTTACTCGATTCAAACAAGCCATTAGTTTGCCCATTTACAAAAAGTTATCCTAATAATCATAGATGAATGGAAAGTGATTTATCATGCTTAACGGGCTATATTTTTGTAAGGAATGACTTATGGATTGGGAGTCAACACTCTCTTAAAAATCCCCCAACTCCCCCTTTTCCCGACGATTGTAGAACCTGATATATAAAATCTAAAAAGATTTTTCAATCCCTCAAAATTACAGACAATTTTTGGAATTTATCTCTCTCTACATTTCTGCATTGTGCATTTCCATTTTAGATGTATACTTTTTGCTTAAATATAAACTAGAGTTGTCACTTTCCCTTCTTCTCGTCAGCAAAAAAAAAAAAAAAAAAAGGCAAATAGATCACAACAAAATAAAAATTTTAGAGTTTATGTATGGAAAGAATTTAAAGCAATAACAAATGTAAGGTAAGAAAATTTATCCTCACACCACAAATGGACACAAAATTTTTGTTATCCAATTTTTGGAAATTCCACTAGTTCAACCCTAATAGCTCAAAATTTAATAAGATAGAGATTTTTCTACCCATGTTTTAAAATATTGATATGCATGCTTGAAACTTGTTAAAGATGCAAATGACCTTTGAATCCAAACCTTTTAAAGAAAATAACAATAAATACCTATGTGAACATGCGATGGGATATTTACCCGAGTCAAACAAGCCATTATTTTGCCCATTTACAAAAAGCTGACCTTACGATCATAGATGATTATAAAGTGATTTATCATGCATAAAGGGCTATATTTTTGTAAGGAATGACTTTTGGATTAGGAGTCAACACTCAGTTAGAAATTCTCCGCCTCCACCTTTTCCCGATGATTGCAGATCCTGATATATAAAAATTATAGACACTTTTTGGAATTATCTCTTTCTACATTTTTGCATTGTGGATTTAAATTTTAGATGTATATTTTTTTCTTAAATCAAGAGTTTTCACTTCCAGATCATCTTGCAAACAAAAAAAGAGATAAAAGGCAATTAAATCACAACCAATGAAAATTTTAGAGTTTATGTACAAAAAGAATTTAAAGCATTAAAAATTGTTAGTAAATAAAATTTATATACACACCACAAATGTACACAAAAGTTTTGTTATCCAAGTTTGGGAAATTTCACTAGTTCAACCCTAATAGCTCGGAATTTTATAAATAAGAGATTTTTCTTCACATTTTTTAAAAAATGGATATGCAAGCTTGAAACATGTAAAAGCTAGAAATGACCTATGGATCCAAACCTTTTAAAGAGAATAACATTTAATTCTCAAGTGAACGTGCGGTGGAATACTTACCTGAGTCCAACAAGCTATTATTTTGCCCTTTTACAAAAAACTAACCTAACGGTCAAAGATAATTGTAAAGTGATTTATCATGCTTAACGGGCTATAGTTTTATAAGGAATGACTTATAGATTGGGAGACAACACTCAGTTAAAAATCCATGCCTCCCCCTTTTCCCGACTATTGCAGAACCTGATATATAAAAACAAAAAAGAGTTCACAATCCTTAAAAATTAGAGACACTTTTTGGAATAATCTCTCTCTACATTTGTGCATTGTGCTTTTAAATTTTAAAACTATACTTTTTTCTTAAATCAAAAATAGAGTTTTTACTTCCCCTTCATCTCGTAAACAAAAAAAGAGATAAAACCAAAATAGATCACAAAAAAATAAATTTTTTAGAGTTTATATATAGAAAGAATTTAAAGCAATAACAAATGTAAGTAAAGAAAATTTATTCACACACCACAAATGAAAACAAAAGTTTTGTTATCCAAATGTTGGGAAATTCCACTAGTTCAACCCTAACAGCTCGAAATTTTATAAGAAAGAGATTTTTTTATAAATGATTTAAAAAATGGATGAGCAAGCTTGAAACATGTTAAAGATTCAAATAACCTATGGTTCCAAACCTTTTAAAGAGAATAACATTAAATTCACGAGTGAACGTGCGGTGGGATATTTTCCCGAGTCAAACAAGCCATTAATTTTTCCATTTACAAAAAGCTGACCTAACGATCATAGGTCACTGTAAAGTGATTTATCATGACTAACGGGTTATATTTTTGTAAGGAATGACTTATCGATTGGGAGTCAACACTCGGTTAAAAATCCCCTGCCTCCCCCTTTTCCCGGCAATTGCAGAACCTGATATGTAGAACATAAAAAGAGTTTACAATCCCTAAAAGTTACTGACACTTTTGGAATTTATCTCTCTCTACATTTGTGCATTGTGCATTTAAATTCTAGATATATTCTTTTTTCTTAAATCAAAACTTGAGTTTTCACTTCCTCTTCATCTTGTAAACAAAAAAAGAGATAAAAGCCAAATAGATCACAACAAAATGAAAATTTTAGAGTATGGAAATAATTTAAAGCAATAACAAATGTAAGTAAAGAAAATTTATTCACACACCACAAATCTACAAAAAAGTTTTTTTATCCAAATTTGGGAAATTCCACAAGTTCAACCCTAATAGCTCAGAATTTTATAAGAAAGAGATTTTTCTGCACATGTTTTAAAAACTGGATATGCTTGCTTGAAACATGTTAAAAATGAAAATGACCTATGGATCCATACCTTAGAAAGAGAATAATATTAAATTCCCAAGTGAACGTGCGGTGGGATATTTACTCGTGTCAAACAAGCCATTATAATGCCCACTTACAAAAAGCTGACCTAACGATCATAGATGATTGTAAAGTGATTTACCATGTATAACGCGCTATATTTTTCTAAGGAATGACTTATGGATTGGGAGTCAACACTCAGTTAAAAATTTAAAGCAATAACAAATGTAAGTAAAGAAAATTTATTCACACACCACAAATGAAAACAAAAGTTTTGTTATCCAAGTGTTGGGAAATTCCACTAGTTCAACCCTAACAGCTCGAAATTTTATAAGAAAGAGATTTTTTTATAAATGATTTAAAAAATGGATGAGCAAGCTTGAAACATGTTAAAGATTCAAATGACCTATGGTTCCAAACCTTTTAAAGAGAATAACATTAAATTCATGAGTGAACGTGCGGTGGGATATTTTCCCGAGTCAAACAAGCCATTAATTTTTCCATTTACAAAAAGCTGACCTAACGATCATAGGTCACTGTAAAGTGATTTATCATGACTAACGGGTTATATTTTTTTAAGGAATGACTTATCGATTGGGAGTCAACACTTGGTTAAAAATCCCCTTGCCTCTCCCTTTTCCTGACGATTGTAGAACGTAATATATAAAAACTAAAAAGAGTTTACAATCCCTAAAAATTACAAAAACATTTTTCGAATTATCTCTCTCTAAATTTGTGCATTGTGCATTTCAATTTTAGATGTATCATTTTTTCTGAAATCAAAACTTGAGTTTTCACTTTCCCTTCATCTCATAATCAAAAAAGGAGATAAAAGGCAAATACATCACATCAAAATGAAAATTTTAGAGTTTATGTATGGAAAGAATTTAAATCAATAACAAATGTAAGTAAATAAAAGTCTATTCACACACCAAAAATGAAAAAAAAAATTGTTATCCATGTTTTCGGAAATTCCACTTGTTCAACTCAAACAGCTTGGAATTTTATAAGAAAGAAATTTTTCTACGTATGTTTTAAAACATGGATAAGCTTGCTTGAAACATGTTAAAGATGCAAATGACCTATGGATCCAAACGTTTTAAAGAGAATAACAATAAATTTCCAAGTGAATGTGCGGTGGGATATTTACCTGAGTCAAACAAGCCATTATTTTGCCCATTTACAAAAACTGACCTAACGATCATAGATGATTGTAATCTGATTTATCATGCGTAACGGGCTATATTTTTGTAAGGAATGACTTATGGATAGGGAGTCAACACTCAATTAAACACCCCCCCCCCCCCCCCCCCCTTCTTTTCCCAATGATTGCAGAACCTGATATACAAAAACTAAAAAGAGTTTACAATCCTTAAAAATTACAGACACTTTTTGGAATTATTACTCTCTACATATGTGTATTTGGCATTTACATTTTAGATGTTTACTTTTTTCTTAAATATAAACTTGAGTTTTCACTTTCCCTTCATCACGTAAACGAGATAAAAGGCAAATAGATCACAACAAAAATGAAAATTTTAGAGTTTGTGTGGAAAGAATATAAAGCTATAACAAATGTAAGAAACAAAATTGATTTACACACCAAAAATGAATCAAAAGTTTAGTTATCCAAGTCTGGGAAAAACCGCTAGTTCAACTCTAATAACTCGGAATTTTATAAGAAAGAAATTTTTCTACACATTATTTAAAAAATGGAGATGCGTGCTTGAAACAGGTTAAAGATTCAAATGACCTATGGATCCAAACCTTTTAAAGAGAATAAATTTAAATTCCAAAATGAAAGTGAGGTGGGATATTTACCTGAGTCAAAAAAGCCATTATTTTGCCCATTTACAAAAAGTTGACATAATGATCATAGATGACTGTAAAGTGATTTTTCATGCGTAACGGGCTATATTTTTGTAAGGAATGACTTATGGATTGGGAGTCAACACTCAGTTAAAAATCCCCCGCCTCCCCCTTTTCCCAACGATTGCAGAACCTGATATATAAAACATAAAAAGAGTTTAAAATCCCTTAAAATTACAGACACTTTTGGCAATTATCTCTCTCTACCTTTGTGCATTGTGCATTGTGCATTTACATTTTAGATGTATACTTTTTTCTTAAATCAAAACTTGAGTTTTCACTTTCCCTTTAGTAAACAAAAAAGGAGATAAAAGCCAAATAGATCACAATAAAATAAAAAATTTAGCCTTTATGTATGGAAAGAATTTAAAGCAATAACAAATGTAAATAAAGAAAATTTATTCTCACACCACAGATATACACAAAAGTTTTGTTATCCATGTTTGGGAAATTCCACTAGTACAACTCTAGAGTTCGCAATTTTGAAAGAAAGAGATATTTCTACACATGTTTTAAAAATGGATATGCAAGCTTCAAACATGGTAAATATGAAAATGACCTATGGATCCAAACATTTTAAAGAGAACAACATTAATTGCCAAGTGAACGTGCAATGGGATATTTACTCGAGTCAAACAAACCAATCGTTTACCCATTTACAAAAGTTGACCTAACGATCATAGATGACTGTAAAGTGAGTTATGATGCGTAACGGGCTATATTTTTGTAAGGAATGACTTATCGATTGGGAGTCAACACTTGGTTAAAAATACCCTGCATCCCCTTTTTCCCGAGTATTGTAGAACGTGTATATATAAAACGTAAAAAGAGTTTACAATCCCTAAAAATTACAAACACTTTTTGGAATTATCTCTCTCAACATTTTTTCTTTCTGCATTTACATTTTAGATGTATACGTTTTTCATAAATCAAAACTTGAGTTTTTACTTTCCCTTCATCTCGTGAACAAAAAAAGAGATAAAAGGCAAATATATCTCAATAAAATGAAAATTTTAGAGTTTATGTATGGAAAGAATTTAAAGCAATAACAAATGTAAGTAAAGAAAATTTACTCACACCCCACAAAAGAACACAAAAGTTTTGTTATCCAAGTTTAGGGAAATTCCACTAGTTCAACCCTAACTGCTCCGAATTTTATAAGAAAGATATTTTTCTACACATGTTTTAAAAAATGGATTTGCATGCTTGAAACATGTTAAAGATTCAAATAACCTATGGATCCAAACCTTTTAAAGAGAATAAAATTAAAGTCCCAAATGAACGAGCGATGGGATATTTACTGGAGTCAAACAAGCCATTATTTTTCCCATTTACAAAAAGTTGACCTAACGATCATAGATGATTTTAAAGAGATTTATCATGTGTAACGGGATATATTTTTGTAAGGAATGACTTATGGATTAGGAGTCAAAACTCAGTTAAACATCCCCCATCTCCCCCTTTTCCCGACGTTTGCAGAACCTGATATATAAAAACTAAAAAGAGTTTACAATCCCTAAAAATTACATAAACTTTTTGGAAAGATCTCTCTCTTCATTTGTGCATTGTGTATTTCCATTTTAGATATATACTTTTTTCTTAAATCAGAACTTGAGTTTTCACCTCGTAAAAGAACAAAGAGATAAAAGGCAAATAGATCACAACAAAATGAAAATTTTAGAGTTTATGTATGGAAAGAATTTAAAGAAATAACAAATTTAAGTAAAGAAAATTTAATCACATACCAAAAATGAACAAAACAGTTTTGTTATCCAAGTTTAGGAAATTCCTCTACTTCAACCCAAATAACTCGGAATTTTATAAAAAAGAGATTTTTCTACCAATGTTTTAAAAAAATTGATATGCAACCTTGAAACATGTTAAAGATGCAAATGACCTATGGATCCAAACCTTTTAAAGAGAATAACATTAAATTCCCAAGTGAACATTTTGTGGGATATTTACTCGAGTCAAACAAAGCCATTATTTTGGCAATTTACAAAAAACTGACCTAACGATCATAGATGACTATAAAGTGATTTATCAAGTGTAACTGGCTATATTTTTGTAAGGAATGAATTATGCATTGGGAGTCAACACTCAATTGAAAATTCCCCGCCTCCCCCTTTTCCCTACGATTGCAGAACCTGATATATACAAAATAAAAAGATTTTACAATCTCTAAAAATTACAGACACTTTTTGGAATTAACTCTCACTACATTTTTGCATTGTGCATTTCCATTTTAGATGTGTACTTTTTTCTTAAATCAAAACTCGAGTTTTCACTTTCCCTTCATCTCGTAAACAAAAAAAGAGATAAAAGGCAAATAGATCACAAAAAAATGAAAATTTCAGAGTTTATGTATGGCAAGAATTTAGAGTAATAAAAAATTTAAGTAAAGAAAATTTATCCACAAACCACAAATGAACACAAAAGTTTTGTTATCCAGGTTTGGGAAATTCCACTAGTTCACCCCTAATTGCTCGTAATTTTATAAGAAAGAAATTTTTCTACACATGCTTTTAAAAATGGATATGCATGCTTGAAACATGTTAAAGATGCAAATGACCTATGGATCCAAACTATTTAAAGAGAATAACTTTAAATTCCCAAGTGAACGTGCGATGGGATATTTACCTGAGTCAAACAAGCCATTATTTTGCCCATTTACAAAAAGCTGACCTAACGATCATAGATGTTGTAAAGTGATTTATCATGCATAATGGGCTATATTTTTTAAAGGAATGACTTATGGATTGGGAGTCGACACTCAATTAAAAATCCCCCACCTCCCCCTTTTCACTTTCCCTTCATCTTGTAAAAATAAAAAAGACATAAAAGGCAAATAGATCACCACTAAATGAAAATTTTAGAGTTTATGTATGGAAAGAATTTAAAGCAATAACAAATGTAAGTAAAGAAAATTTATTCACACACCACAAATGAACACAAAAATTTTGTTATCCAAGTTTGGGAAATTCCACTAGTTGAACCCTAATAGCTCGGAATTTTACTAGAAAGATATTTTTCTACTCATTTTTAAAAAATGGATATGCATGCTTGAAACACGTTAAAGATAGAAATGACCAATGGATCCAAACATTTTAAAGAGAATAACATTAAATCCCCAAGTGAACGTGCACTGCGATATTTACCCGAGTAAAACCAGCCATTATTTTGCCCATTTAAAAAAAACTAACCAGCTATTATCTTGCGTAATGGCCTATATTTTTGTAAGGAATTGATGATTGGAAAATGATTTAACATGCGTAAAGGGCTATATTTTTGTGAGGATTCACTTATGGATTGGGAGTCAACACTCAGTTAAAAATCCCTCGCCTCCCCCTTTTCCCGACGATTGCAGAACCTGATATATAAAATCTAAAAAGAGTTTACAATCCCTAAAAATTACAGACACTTTATGGAATTATCTCTCTCAAAATTTGTGCAATGTGCATTTCTATTTTAGATGTATACTTTTTTCTTAAATCAAAACTTGAGTTTTCATTTTCCCTTCATCTCGTAAACAAAAAGAGAGATAAATGGAAAATAAATCAGAACAAAATGAAAATTTTAGAGTTTAATTATGGAAAGAATTTAAAGCAACAACAAATTTAAGTAAAGAAAATTTATTCACAGACCCCAAATGAACATAAAAGTTTTGTAATCCAAGTTTGGGAAATGCCACATGTTCGACGCTAATAGCTAGGAATTTTATAAGACAGTGATTTTTCTAAGCATGTTTTAAAAAATGGATATGCAAGCTTGAAACATGTTAAAGATGCAAATAACTTATGGATCCAAACCTTCTAAAGAGAATAACCTTAAATTCCCAAGTGAACGTGTGGTGGGATATTTACTCGAGTCAAACAAACCATTATTTTGCCCATTTACAAAAAGCAGACCTAACGATCATAGATGATTGTAAAGTGATTTATCATGGGTAATGGGCTATATTTTTTATTGGAATGACTTATCGATTCGGAGTCCTCCGCCTTTTCCAGACGATTGCACAACCTGGTATATACAAAATAAAAAGAGTTGACAATCCCTAAAAAGTACAGACACTTTTATGAATTATCACTCTCTACATTTGTGCATTGTGCATTTCCATTTTAGATGTATACTTTTTTCTTAAATCAAAACTTGAGTTTTGACTTTCCCTCTTTCTCGTAAACAAAAAAAGATATAAATAGATCACAACAAAATTAAAATTTTAGAGTTTATGTATGGAAAGAATTTAAAGCAATAATAAATTTACTTAAATAAAATTTATTCACACACCACAAATGACAACAAAATATTTGTTATCCTAGTTTGGGAAATTCCCCTTGTTCAACCCTAATAGCTTGGAAGTTTTTAAGAAAGAGATTTTTCTACGCATGTTTTAAAAAATGGATATGCATGCTTGAAACATGTTAAAGATGCAAATGATCTATGGATCCAAACCTTTTAAAGAGAATAACATTAAATTCCCAAGTGAATGTGCGGTGGGATATTTACCCGAGTTAAAAAAGACATTATTTTGCCCATTAACAAATAGCTGACCTAACGATCATAGATGATTGTAAAGTTTTTTATCTAGCATGATAGGCTATATTTATTTATGGAATGACTTATGGATTTGGAGTGAACACTCAGTTAAAAATCCCCCACCTCCCCCTTTTTCCAAAGATTGCAAAACCTGATATATAAAAGCTAAAAAGTGTTTACAATCCCTAAAAATTACAAAAACTTTTTGGAAATATCTCTCTCTACATTTATGCATTGTGCGTTTCCATTTTAGATGGATACTTTTTTCTTAAATCAAAACTAGAGTTTTCACTTTACCTTCATCTCTTAAAAAAAAAAAAAACGAGATAAAAGGCAAATAGATCACCCCTAAAAGAAAATTTTAGAGTTTATGTATGGAAATAATTTAAAGCAATAGAAAATGTAAGTAAAGAAAATTTATTCACACACCACAAATGAACTCAAAAATTTTGTTATCCAAGTTTGGGAAATTCTTCTAGTTGAACCCGAATAGCTCGGAATTTTATGAGAGAGAGATTTTTCTACTCAAGTTTTAAAAAATGGATATGCATGCTTGAAAGTTGTTAAAGATGCAAATTACCTTTGGATCCAAACCTTTTAAAGAGACTAAAATTAAATTCCCAAGTGAACGTGCAGTGGGATATTTACCTCAGTCAAACAAGACATTATTTTGCCCATTTACAAAAGTTGACCTAACGAACATAGATGATTGTAAAGTGATTTATAATGCCTAACGAGCTATATTTTTTTAAGGAATGACTACTAGTATGGGAGTCAAGACTCAATGAAAAATCCCCTACCACTTTTCCTGACGATTGCATAACCTAATATATAAAAACTAGAAAGATTTTACTATCCCTAAAAATTATAGTCACTTTTTGGAATTATATCTCTCTATATTTGTGAATTGTGCATTTTCATTTTAGATGTATACTTTTTTCTTAAATCAAAACTTGAGTTTTCAGTTTCCCTTCATATCGTAAACAAAAAAAGAGATGAAAGGCAAATAGATCACAACAAATGAAAATTTTAGAGTTTATGTGTGGAAAGAATTTAAAGAAATAAAAAATGTAAGTAAAGAAAATTTATTCACACACCACAAATTTACACAAAAGTTTTGTTATCTAAGTTTGGGAAAATTCCACTAGTTCAACCCTTATAGCTCAGAATTTTATAAGAAAGAGATTTTTCTACACAAGTTTTAAAAAATGGATATGCATTCTTGAAACATGTTAAAGATGCAAATGACTTATGGATCCAAACCTTTTAAAGAGAATAACATTTAATTCCCAATTGAACGTGCAGTTGGATATTTATTCGAGTCAAACAAGCGATAATTTTGCCCATTTACAAAAAGCTGACCTAACGGTCATAGATGATTGTAAAATGATTTATCATGCTTAACGGGCTATATTTTTGTAAGGATTAACTTATGGAATGGGAGTCAACATTCAGTAAAAAATCCCCCGCCTCCCCTTTTTCCTGACGAGTTCAGAACCTGATATATAAAAACTAAAAAGAGTTTACAATCCCTAAAAATTACAAACACTTTTTGGAATTATTTCTCTCTACATTTGTTCATTGTGAATTTCCATTTAAGATGTATACTTTTTTCTTAAATAGAAATTTGAGTTTTCACTTTCGCTTCATCTCGTAGAACAAAAAGAGAGATAAAGGGAAAATAAGATCACAATGAAATGAAAATGTTAGAGTTTATGTATGGAACAAATTTAAAGCAATAACAAATGCAAGTAAAGAAAATTTAAATGAACACAAAAGTTTTTTTATCCAAGTTATGCCACTAGTTCAACCCTAATAGCTCGGAATTTTATAAGAATGAGATTTTTCTACAAATGTTTTAAAAAATGGATATGCATGCTTGCATGTTAAAGAGGCAAACGACCTATGGATCCAAACCTTTTAAAGAGAATCACATTGAATTCCTAAGTGAACGTTCGATAGGATTTTTACCCGAGTCTAACAAGCCATTATTTTGTCCATTTACTAAAAGCTGACCTTACAATCATAGATGATTGTAATGTGATTTATCATGCGTAACTGGTAATATTTTTGTAAAGAATGACTTATGGATTGGGAGTCAACACTCAGTTAAAAATCCCTTGCCTCCCCCTTTTCTCGACAATCGTAGAACCTGATATCTAAAAACTAAAAAGAGTTTACAATCCCTAAAAATTACAGACACTTTTTGGAATTATCTCTCTCCACATTTTTCCATTTTTCATTTCAATTTTCGATGTATACTTTTTCTTTAATCAAAACTTGAGTTTTCACTTTCCCTTCATCTCGTAAACAAAAAAAGAGATAAAAGGCAAATAGATCACAACAAAATGACAATTTTAGATTTTATGTATGGAAAGAATTTAAAGAAATAACAAATGTAAGTAAAGAAAATTTATTCACACACCACAAATGTACACAAAAGTTTTGTTATCTAAGTTTGGGAAAATTCCACCAGTTCAACCCTAATAGCTTGGAATTTTATATGAAAGAGATTTTTCTACACATGTTTTAAAAAATGGATATGCATGCTTGAAAAAAGTTAAATATTCAAATGACCTATGGATCCAAACCTTTTAAAGAGAATAACATTAAATTCCCAAGTGAACTTGCTGTGGGATATTGACCCGAGTCAAACAAGCCATTATTTCACTCATTTAAAAAAGGCTAAGCTAGCGATCATAGATGATTGTAACGTGATTTTCATGCATAATGGGCTATATCCTTGTAAGGAATGACTTATGGATTTGGAGTAAACACTTAGTTAAAAATCCAAAGCCTCCCCCTTTTCCCGACGATTGCAGAACCTAATATATAAAACTAAAAAGAGTTTACAATCCCAAAAAATTTCAAACACTTTTTGGAATTATCACTCTCTAAATTTGTGCATTGTGCATTTCCATTTTAGATCTATACTTTTTTTTTATTAAATATAAACCTGATTTTTCACTTTCCCATCATCTCGTAAACAAGAAAAAGGTAACAAGCAAATAGATCACAACAAAATGAAAATTTAAGAGTTTAATGTTTGCAAAGAATTTAAAGCAAACACAAATGTAAGTAAAAAAAATTTATTCACACACCTCAAATGAACACAAAAGTGTTGTTATCCAAGTTAGGGAAATTCCACTAGTTCAACCCTAATTGCTAGGAATTTTATAAGATGGATATGCATGCTTGAAACATGTTAAAGATACAAATGACCTATGGATCCATACCTTTTAAAGAGAATAACATTAAATTCCAAAGTAAACATGTGGTGGTATATTTACCCGAGTCAAACAAGCCTTTATTTTGCTCATTTAGAAAAAGCTGACCTAACGATCATAGATGATTGTAAAGTGATTTATCATGCGTAATGGGCTATATTTTTGTAAGGAATGACTTATGGATTGAGAGTCAACACTCAGTTAAAAATCCCCCACCTCCCCCTTTTCTCGACGACTGCAGAACCTGATATATAAAAACTAAAAGGAGTTTATAATCCCTAACAATTAAAAAAACTTTTTGGAATTATCTCTCTCTACATTTGTGCATTGTGCATTTCCATTTTGGATGTATACTTTTTTCTTAAATAAAAACTTGAGTTTTCACTTTCCCTTCATCTCTTAAAAAAAAAAGAGATAAAAGGCAAATAGATCACAACAAAATGAAAATTTTAGAGTTTATGTATGGAAAGAATTTAAAGCAATAACAAATGTAAGAAAATAAGGATATACATGTTTGTAACATGTTAAAGATGCAAATGTCCTACGCATGTTTTAAGAAAAGGACATGCATGCTTGTAACATGTTAAAATGCAATTGTCCTATGGATCCATACCTTTTAAAGAGAAGAACTTAAATTCCCAGTGAACGTGAGGTGGGATATTTACCTGAGTCAAACAAGCCATTGTTTTACCCATTTAAAAAAAGCTGACCTAACGATCTTAAATGATTGTAAAGTGATTTATCATCCGTAACGGGCTATATTTTTGTAAGGAATGACTTATGGATTGGGAGTCAACACTCAGTTAAAAATCCCCTGCCTCCCCCCTTTTTTTCTCAACGATTGCAGAACAAGATATATAAAAACTAAAAAGAGTTTAATATCCCTTAAAATTACGGAGACTTTTTGGAATTATCACTCTCTAAATTTGTGCATTGTGCATTTCCATTTTAGATCTATACTTTTTTTTATTAAATATAAACCTGATTTTTCACTTTCCCATCATCTCGTAAACAAGAAAAAGGTAACAAGCAAATAGATCACAACAAAATGAAAATTTAAGAGTTTAATGTTTGCAAAGAATTTAAAGCAAACACAAATGTAAGTAAAAAAAATTTATTCACACACCTCAAATGAACACAAAAGTGTTGTTATCCAAGTTAGGGAAATTCCACTAGTTCAACCCTAATTGCTAGGAATTTTATAAGATGGATATGCATGCTTGAAACATGTTAAAGATACAAATGACCTATGGATCCATACCTTTTAAAGAGAATAACATTAAATTCCAAAGTGAACATGTGGTGGTATATTTACTCGAGTCAAACAAGACTTTATTTTGCTCATTTAGAAAAAGCTGACCTAACGATCATAGATGATTGTAAAGTGATTTATCATGCGTAATGGGCTATATTTTTGTAAGGAATGACTTATGGATTGAGAGTCAACACTCAGTTAAAAATCCCCCACCTCCCCCTTTTCCCGACGACTGCAGAACCTGATATATAAAAACTAAAAGGAGTTTATAATCCCTAACAATTAAAAAAACTTTTTGGAATTATCTCTCTCTACATTTGTGCATTGTGCATTTCCATTTTGGATGTATACTTTTTTCTTAAATAAAAACTTGAGTTTTCACTTTCCCTTCATCTCTTAAAAAAAAAGAGATAAAAGGCAAATAGATCACAACAAAATGAAAATTTTAGAGTTTATGTATGGAAAGAATTTAAAGCAATAACAAATGTAAGAAAATAAGGATATACATGTTTGTAACATGTTAAAGATGCAAATGTCCTACGCATGTTTTAAAAAAAGGACATGCATGCTTGTAACATGTTAAAATGCAATTGTCCTATGGATCCATACCTTTTAAAGAGAAGAACTTAAATTCCCAGTGAACGTGAGGTGGGATATTTACCTGAGTCAAACAAGCCATTGTTTTACCCATTTAAAAAAAGCTGACCTAACGATCTTAAATGATTGTAAAGTGATTTATCATCCGTAACGGGCTATATTTTTGTAAGGAATGACTTATGGATTGGGAGTCAACACTCAGTTAAAAATCCCCTGCCTCCCCCCTTTTTTTCTCAACGATTGCAGAACAAGATATATAAAAACTAAAAAGAGTTTAATATCCCTTAAAATTACGGAGACTTTTTGGAATTATTACTCTCTACATTTGTGCATTGTGCATTTCCATTTTAGATGTATACTTTTTTCATAAATCAAAACTTGAGTTTTCACTTTCCCTTCATCTCGTAAACAAAAAAAGAGATAAAAGGCAAATAGATCACAACAAAATGAAAGTTTTAGAGTTTATGTATGGAAAGAATTTAAAGAACTAAAAAATTTAAGAAAAAAATTTATTCACACACCACAAATGAACACAAAAGTGTTGTTATCCAAGTTTGGAAAATTCCACTTGTTCAACCCTAATAGCTCGGATTTTTATAAGAAAGAGATTTTTCTATGCACGTTTTAAAAAATGGATATTCCTTCTTGATACATGTTAGAGATGGAAATGACCCAAGGATCCAAACCTTTTAAAGAGAATAAGATTAAATTCCCAAGTGAACATGCGGTGGGATATTTACTCGAGTCAAACAAGCCATTATTTTCCCCATTTAGAAAAGCTGACCTAATGATCACAGATGATTATAAAGTGATTTATCATGTGTAACGGGCTATATTTTTGTTAGGAATGACTTATGAATTGGGAGTCAACACTCAGTTAATAATCCCCCCTCCCTCTTTTCCCGAAAATTGCAGAACCTGATATATTAAAACTTAAAAGAGTTTACAATCGCTAAAATTATAGACACTTTTTGGAATTATCTCTCTCCAAATTTGTGCATTGTGCCTTTCCATTTTAGATCTATACTTTTCTCCTAAATCAAAACTTGAGTTTTCACTTTCCCTTCATCTCGTACACAAAAAAAGAGATAAAACGCAAATAGATCAAAACAAAATGAAAATTTTAGAGTTTATGTATGGATAGAATTTAAAGCATTCACAAATTTAAGAAAAGAAATTTTATTCACACTTGTTTTGAAAAATGGATATGGATGCTTGGAACATGTGAAAGATGCAAATGACCTATGGATCCAAACCTTTTAAAGAAAATAACATTAAATTCCCAAGTGAAAGTGTGGTCGGATATTTACCCGAGTCAAAGCAGCCATTATTTTGTCCATTTTCGAAAAGCTGACCTAACGATCATAGATGATTGTAAAGTGATTTATCATGCGTAACAGGCTATATTTTTGTAAGCAATGACTTATGCTTTGGAAGTCAACACTGAGTTAAAAATCCCCTGCCTCGCCCTTTTCTGCATGATTGCAGAACCTTATATATAAAAACTAAAAAGAATTTGCAATCCCCAAAAATTACAAACAATTTTTGGAATTATCTCTCTCTACATTTTTTCATTGTGCATTTCCATTTTAGATCTATACTTTTTTCTCAAATCAAAACATGTGCTTTTACTTTCACTTCATCAAGTAAACAAAAAAAGAGATAAAAGGCAAATAGATCACAAAAAAATGAAAATTTAGAGTTTATGTGTGGAAAGAATTTAAATCAATAACTAATGTATGTAAACAAAATTTATTCACAACAAAAATTAACACATAAGTGTTGTTATCCAAGTTTGGGAAATTTCACTAGTTCAACCCTCATAGCTCGGAATTTTATAAGATAGAGATTTTTCTACGCAAGTTTAAAAAAATGGATATGCATGTTTGAAACATATTAAAGATGCAAATGACTTATGGATCTAAACCTTTTAAAGAGAATCACATTAAATTCCGAAGTCAACGAGCGGTGGGATATTTACCCGAGTCGAACAAGCCATTATTTTGCCCATTTAGAAAAAGCTGACCTAAAGATCATAGATTATTGTAAAGTGATTTATCATGCGTAACGGGCTATATTTTTGTTAGGATTGAGTTTTCGCTTTCCCTTCATCTCGTAAACAAAAAAAAGAGATAAAAGGCAAAAAGATAACAACCAAATGAAAAATTTTCAGTTTATGTATGGAAAGAATTTAAAGCAATAACAAATGTAAGTAAAGAAAATTTATTGACACACTCATATGAACACAAAAGTTTTGTTATCCAAGTTTGGGAAATTTCACTAGTTCAGCCCTAATAGCTTGGAATTTTATAAGAAAGAGATTTTTCTATACATGTTTTAAAAAATGGATATGGATGCTTGAAACATGTTAATGATGCAAATGACCTATGGATCCAAACCTTTTAAAGACAATAACATTAAATTCCTAAGTGAACGTGCAGTGGGATATTTACCCGAGTTAAACAAGGCATTATTTTGCCCATTTACAAAAAGATGACCTAATGATCATAGATGATTGTAAGTGATTTATCATGCGTAACAACTATATTTTTGTAAGGAATGACTTATGGATTGGGAGTCAACACTCAGTTTAAAATCACCCGCCTCCCCCATTTCCTGGCGATTGCAGAACCTGATATATAAAAACTAAAAAGAGTTTACAATCCCTAAAAATTACAAACACTTTTTGGAATTATATCTCTCTATATTTCTGCAACGTGCATTTCCATTTAAGATATATAATTTTTTCTTAAATCAAAACTTGAGTTTTCACTTTCCCTTCATCTCGAAACCAAAAAAAGAGATAAAAGGCAAATAGATCACAACAAAATGAAAATTTTAGAGTTATGTATGGAAAGAATTTAAAGCAATAACAAATATAAGTAAATAAAATTTATTCACACACCACAAATGAACTCAAAAGTTTCGTTATCCAAGTTTGGGAAATTCCACTAGTTCAACTCTAATAGCTCGGAATTTTATAAGAAAGAGATTTTTCTACGTTAGTTTTAAAAAATGGATATGCATGCTTGAAACATGTTAAATATGCAAATTATCTATGGATCCAAACCTTTTAAAGAGAATAACAATAAATTCCCAAGTGAACATGCAGTGGGATATTTACCCGAGTCGAACAAGCCATTATTTATCCCATTTACAAAAAGCTAACCTAACGATATTTGATGATTGTAAAGTGATTTATCATGCGTAATGGGCTATATTTTTCTAAGGAATGACATATGGATTGGGAGTCAAAACTCAGTTAAAAATCCCCGCCTTCCCCTTTTCACAACGATTACAGAACCTGATATATAAAAACTAAAAAGAGTAAACAATCCCTAAAAATTATAGACACTTTTTTGAATTATCTCTCTCTAAATTTTTTGCATTGTGCATTTCCATTTTAGCTGTAAAATTTTTTCTCAAATCAAAACTTGAGTTTTCACTTTCTCTTCATCTCGTAAACAAAAAAAAGAGATAAAAGGCAAATAGATCACAACAAAATGAAAATTTTAGAGTTTATCTATGGAAAGAATTTAATGCAATAACAAAGTTAAGTAAAGAAAATTTATTCACACACCACAAAGGAACACAATGGTTGTTATCCAAGTTTGGGAAATTCCACTAGTTCCACCCTAATAGCTCAGAATTTTATAAGAAAGAGATTTTTTTACGCATGTTTTAAAAAATGGATATGCATGCTTGGAATGTGTTAAAGA
Organism: Aristolochia californica; assembly: GCF_029961685.1. NCBI lineage: Eukaryota > Viridiplantae > Streptophyta > Magnoliopsida > Piperales > Aristolochiaceae > Aristolochia > Aristolochia californica. The sequence continues at coordinate 28,230,365 of NW_027182103.1, read as the reverse complement.
TTCAAATGACCTATTTATCCAAACCTTTTAAAGAGAATAATATTAAATTCCCAAGTGAACGTGCGGTGGGATATTTACCCGAGTCAAACAAGCCATTATTTTGCTCATTTACAAAAAGCTAACCTAATGATCATAGATGATTGTAAAGTGATTTATCATGCATAACAGGCAAGATTTTTGTAAGGAATGACTTATGCATTGGAAGTCAACACTGAGTTAAAAATCCCCCACCTCCCCCTTTTCCCCATATTGTAGAACCTTATATATAAAAACTAAAAAAAGTTTACAATCCCTAAAAATTACAGACACTTTTTCGAATTATCTCTCTCTACATTTGTGCATTATGCATTTCCCTTCATCTCGTAACCAAAAAAATTGATAAAAGGCAAATAGGTTACAACAAAAAGAAAATTTTATAGTTTAAGTTAGGAAAGAATATCAAGCAACAAAAATGTATCTAAAGAAAATTTATTCACACAGCACAAATGAACACAAAAGTTTTGTTATCGAAGTTTGGGAAATTCTACTAGTTCAACCGTAATAGCCCAAAATTTTATCAGAATGAGATTTTTTTACGCATGTTTAAAAAAATGGATATACATGCTTGGAACATGTTAAAGATGCAAATGACCTATGGATCCAAACCTTTTAAAGAGATTAACATTAAATTCCCAAGTGAACGTGCGGTGAGATATTTACCCGAGTCAAACAAGCCATTATTTTGCCCATTTACAAAAAGCTGACCTAACGATCATAGATGATTGTCAAGTGATTTATCATGCATGATGGGCTACATTTTTTTGAAGAATGACTTATGGATTGGGAGTCAACACTCAGTTAAAAATCTCCCACCTCCCCCTTTTCCCGACGATTGCAGAACCTAAAATTTAAAAACTAAAATGAATTTAAAATCCCTAAAAATTATAGACATTTTTTAGAATTATCTCTCTCTACATTTTTGCATTGTGCACTTCCATTTTAGATGCAAAACTTTTCCTTAAATCAAAACTTGTGTTTTCATTTTCCCTTCACCTCGTAAACAAAAAAAAAGAGAGAAAAAGCAAATAGATCACAACGTAATTAAAATTTTAGAGTTTATGTATGGAAAGAATTTAAAGCAATAAAAATGTAAGTAAAGATAATTTATTCACACACCACAAATAAACACAAAAGTTTTGTTGTCCAAGTTTTGGAAATTCCACAAGCTACCCCCTAATAGCTCGGAATTTTATAAGAAATAGATTTACATACGCATGTTTTAAAAAATGGATATGCATGCTTGTAAGATGTTAAAGATGCAAATGTCCTATGGATCCAAACCTTTTAAAGAGAATAACTTAAATTCCCATGTGAAGGTCCGGTGGGATATTTACCCTAATCAAACAAGCTTTTATTTTGCCCATTTACAAAAAGATGACCAAACGATCGTAAATGATTGTAAAGTGATTTATCATGCATAACGGGCAATATTTTTTTAAGGAATGACTTATGTATTGGGAGTCAACACTTAGTTAAAAATCCCCCGCCTCCCCGTTTTCTCGACGATTGCAGAACCAGATATATAAAAACTAAAAAGACTTTACTATCCCTAAAAATTATAGACACTTTTTGGAATTATCTCTCACTACATTTGTGCATTGTGCATTTCAATTTTAGAAGGATACTATTTTCTTAAATCAAAACTTGAGTTTTCACTTTCCCATCATCTCATAAACAAAAGGCAAATAGATCACAACAAAACGACAATTTTAGAGTTTATGTATGGGAAGAATTTAAAGCAATAACAAATTTAAGTAAAGAAAATTTATTCACACACTACAAATGAACACAAAAGTTTTGCTAACCAAGTTTGGGAAATTCCACTAGTTCAACCCTAATAGCTCAAAATTTTATTAGAAAGAGAATTTTCAACGCATGTTTTAAAAAATGGATATCCATGCTTGAAACTTGTTAAAGATGCAAATTAACTATGATTCCAAACCTTTTAAAGAGAATAACATTAAATTCCCAAGTGAACATGTGGCGGGATATTTACCCTAGACAAACAAGCCATTATTTTGCCCATTTAAAAAAAGCTGAACTAACGATCATAGATGATTGTAAAGTGGTTTATCATGCGTAACGGGCTATATTTTTGTAAGGAATGACTTATGGATTGGGAGTCCACACTTAGTTAAAAATCCCCCGCCACCCCTTTTCCCGACAATTATAGAACCTAATATATTAAACCAAAAAAAATTTGCAATCCCTAAAAATTACAGTCACTTTTTGGAATTATCTCTCTCTACTTTTGTGCATTGTTAATTTCCATTTTAGTTGTATACTTTTTTTTTAAATAAAAACTTCAGTTTTCACTTTCCCTTCATCTTGTAAAAATGAAAAAAAAAAAGAGATAAAAGGCAAATAGATCACAACAAAATGAAAATTTTAGAGTTTATGTATGGAAAGAATTGAAAGCAATAACAAATGTAAGTAAAGAAAATTTATTCACGCACCACAACTGAACACATAAGTTTTGTTGTCCAAGTTTGGGAAATTCCACTAGTTCAATCCTAAAAGCTCGAAATTTTATAAGAAAGAGTTTTTTCTCCGCATGTTTTGAAAAATGGATATGCATGCTTGAAACATGTTAAAGATGTAAATGACCTATGGATCCAAATATTTTAAAGTGAATAACGTTAAATTCCCAAGTGAACGTGCGGTAGGATATTTACCCAAGTCAAACAAGCTAGTATTTTTCCCATTTACAAAAATTGTCCTAACAATCATAGAATATTGTAAAGGGATTTATCTTGCGTAACGGGGTATATTCTTTTAAGGAATGACTTAATGATTGAGAGTCAACACTCAGTTAAAATTCCCTAGCCTCACCCTTTTCCCGACGATTGCAGAACCTAATAAATAAAAACTAGAAGGAGTTTACAATCCCTAAAAATTAGAGACACTTTTTGGAATTATCTCTCTCTTCATTTGTGCATTGTGCATTGATGTATACTTTTTTTTTAAATCAAAAAATGTCCTTTCACTTTCGCTTCATCTCATAAACAAAAAAAGAGATAAAAGGCAAATAGATCACAAAAAAATAAAAATTTAAAGTTTATGTGTAGAAAGAATTTAAAGCAATAAATAATGTATGTAAAGAAAATTTATTCACACACCAACAATTAACACAAAAGTTTTTTTATCCAAGTTAGGGAAATTCCACTAGTTCAACCCTAATAGCTCGGAACTTTATAAGAAAGAGATTTTTCTACGCATGTTTTAAAAAATGGATATGCATGCTTGAAACATGTTAAAAATGTAAATGACCTATGAATCCAAACATTTTAAAGAGAATAACAATAAATTCCCAAGTGAACGTGCAGTGTGATATTTACCGAAGTCAAACAAGCCATTATTTTGCCCATTTACAAAAAGTTGACATAACGATCTTAGACGATTGTAAAGTGATTTATCATGTGTAATGGGCTATATTTTTCTAAGGAATGACTTATGGATTGGGAGTCAACACTTAGTTAAAAATCCCCTGCCTCCCCATTTTCCAAACCATTGCAGAACTTGATATATAAAAACTAAAAAGAGTTTAAAATCTCCAAAAATTACGGACACTTTTTGAATAATCTCTCTACATTTGCACATTCTCCATTTTAATTTTAGCTGAATACTTTTTTATTAAATCAAAACTTGAGTTTTCTCTTGCCCATCATCTTGTAAACAAAAAAAGAGATAAAAGGCAAATAGATCTCAACAAAATTAAAATTTTAGAGTTTATGTATGGAAAGAATTTAAAGCAATAAAAATGTAAGTAACGAAAATTTATTGACACACCACAAATGGACACAAAAATTGATCGACCCTAAACCCTAAACACTACACCCTAAATTCCACTAGTTCAACTCTAATAGCTTGGAATGTTATAAGAAAGAGATTTTTATACACATGTTTTAAAAAATGGATATGCATTCTTGAAACATGTTAAAGATGCAAATGACCTTTGGATCCAAACCTTTTAAATAGAATAACATTAAATTCCAAAGGGACTTTGCGATCGGATATTTACCTGAGTCAAACAAGACATTATTTTGCCCATTTACAAAAGTTGACCTAACGATCATAGATGATTGTAAAGTAAATTATAATGTGTAAAGGTCCATTTTTTTTAAGGAATGACATATGGATTGGGAGTCAATACTTAGTTAAAAATCCCCTGCCACCCCCTTTTCTTGACGATCGCATAAACTTATATATATAAAAAAAATATTTTACAATCTCTAAAAATTATAGACACTTTTTGGAATTATCGCTCTCTACATTTGTGCATTGTGCATTTCCATTTTAGATGTATACTTTTTTCTTAAATAAAACTAGATTTTTCAGTTTACCTTTATATCGTAAAACAAAAAAGAGATAAAAGGCAAATAGATCACAACAAAATGAAAATTTTAGAGTTGATGTGTTGAATGAATTTAAAGAAATAACAAATTTAAGTAAACAAAATTTATTCACATACCACAAATGTGCACAAAAGTTTTGTTATCTAAGTTTAGGAAAATTCCACTAGTTCAACCGTTATAGCTTGGAATTTTATAAGAATGAGATTTTTCTACACATGTTTTAAAAAATGGATATGCATGCTTGAAACATGTTAAAGATGCAAATGACCTATGGATCCAAACCTTTTAATGAGAATAACATTAAAATCCCAAGTGAACATGCGGTTGGATAATTATCTGAGTCAAACAAGTGATTATTTTGCCCATTTTCAAAAAGCTGACCTAACGATCATAGATGATTGTAAAGTCATTTATCATGCATAACGGGCTATATTATGTTAAGGAATGACTTATGGATTGGGAGTCAACACTCAGTTAAAAATCCCCCACCTTCGCCTTTTCCCGACGTTTTCAGAACCTTATATATAAAAACTAAAAAGAGTTCACAATCCCTAAAAATTAAACACACTTTTTGGAATTATTTCTTTCAACATTTGGGCATTGTGCATTTCCATTTTAGATGTATACTTTTTTCTTTAATAAAAACTTGAGTTTTCACTTTCCCTTCATCTCGTAAACAAAAAAGAGATAAAAGGCATATAAATCACAACAAAATGAAAATTTTAGAGTTTATGTATGGAAAGAATTTAAAGCAATAACAAATGTAAGTGAAGAAAATTTAAATTAACACAAAAGTTTTGTTATCCAATTTTGGGAAATTCCACTAGTTAAATCCAAATAGCTCGGAATTTTATTAGAAAGAGATTTTTCTACACATGTTTTAAAAAATGGATATGCATGCTTGAAACATGTTAAAGATGCAAATGACCTATGGATCTGAAACTTTTAAAGAGAACAACATTAAATTCCCAAGTGAACGTGCGATGGGATATTTACCCGAGTAAAACATACCATTATTTTGCCCGTTTACAAAAAGTTGACCTAACGATCATAGATGCTTTTAAAATAATTTATCCTGCGTAACGGGCTATTTTTTTGTAAGGAATGACTTATAGATTGGGAGTCAACACTCAGTTCAAAATTCTCCGCCTCCCCCTTTTCCCGATGATTGCAATACTTGAAATTTAAAAACTAAAAAGAGTTTAAAATCCCTAAAAATTACAGGCACTTTTTTGGAATTATCTCTCTCTACATTTGTGTATTGTGCATTTCCATTTTAGATGTATACTTTTTTCTTAAATCAGAACTTGAGTTTTCACTTTCCATTCATCTCGTAAACAAAAAAAGATATAAATGGCTAATAGATAATAACAAAATGAAAATTTTAGAGTTTATGTATGGAATATAAAGCGATAACAAATGTAAGTAAAGATAATTTATTCACACACCACAAATGAACACAAAATTTTTTTAATCCAAGTTTTGGAAATTCCACTACTTTACCCTAATAGTGCAGAATTTTATAAGAAAGAGATTTTTCTATACATGTTTTAAAAAATGGATATGCATGCTGGAAACTTGTTAAACATGAAAATGACCTATGGATCCAAACCTTTTAAACATAATAACATTAAATTCCCAAGTGAACATGCAGTGGGATATTTACCCGAATTAAACAAGCCATTATTTTTCCCATTTACAAAGAGCTGACCTAACGATCATAGATGATTGTAAACTGATTTATCATGCGTAACGGGCTATATTTTTGCCAGGAATGACTTATGGATTTGGAGTCAACTCTCAGTAAAAAATCCCCTACCTCCCCCTTTTCTCGACAATTGCAAAACCTGATATAAAAAAATCAAAAAAGAGTTTAAAATCCCTAAAAATTACGAAAACTTTTTAGAATTATCTCTCTCTACATTTGTGAATTGGGCATGTCCATTTTAGATATATACATTTTTCTTAAATAAAAACTTGAGTTTTCACTTTCCCTTCATCTCGTGGAAAAAAAGAGAGAAAAGGCAAACAGATCACAACAAAATGAAAATTTTAGAGTTAATGTATGGAAAAATTTAAAGCATTGAAAAAAGTAAGTAAAAAAAATTTATTCACAAACCTAAAATGAACACACAATTTTTTTTATCCAAGTTTGGAAAATTCCACTAGTTCAACCCTAATAGCTCGGAATTTGATAAGAAAGAGATTTTTCTACACATGTTTAAAAAAAAGGATATGCATGCTTGGAACATGTTAAAGCTACAAATGACCTTTGGGTCCAAACCTTTTAAAGAGAATAACATTAAATTCCCAAGTGAACCTGAGTCAAACAAGCCATTATTTTTCTCATTTACAAAAACTTGACCTAACCATCATAGATGACTGTAAGTGATTTATCATGCGTAATGTGCCATATTTTTGTAAGGAATGACTTATGGATTGGGAGTCAACACTCAGTTAAAATCCCCTGCCTCCCCCTTTTCCCGACCATTGCAGAGTTTGATATATAAAAAATAAAAAGAGTTTACAATCCCTAAAAATTACAGACACTTTTTGGAATTATCTCTCTCTACATTTGTGCATTGTGCATTTCCTTTTAAGATGTGTACTTTTTCTTAAATAAAAACTTGGGTTTTCACTTTTCCTTCATCTCGTAAAAAAAAAAAAAGAGAGAAAAGGCAAATAGTTCACAACAAAATGAAAATTTTAGAGCTTATGTATGGAAATAATTTAAAACAATAAGAAATGTTAGTAAAGAAAATTTATTTGCACACGACAAATGAACACAAAAGTTTTGTTATCCAAGCTTGTGATATTCCACTAGTTCAACCCTAATAGCTCGGAATTTTTTAAGAAAAAAAGGTTTTTCTACATGTTTTAAAAAATAAATTTGCATGTTAGAAACATGTTAAAGATGCAAATGAACAATAGATCCAAATCTTTCAAAGTGAATAACATTAAATTCCCAAGTGAATGTGCAGTGGATATCTACAAGAGTCAAACAAGCCATTATTTTGCCCATTTACAAAAAGCTAACCAAACGATCATAGATAATTGTAATATGATTTATCATCCATAACGGGCTATATTTTTGTAAGGAATCACTTATGGATTGGGTGTCAACACTCAATTAAAAATCCCTGCCTCCCCCTTTTCCTCACGATTGCAGAACCTGATATATAAAAACTAAATATAGTTTATATTCCCTAAAAATTACAGACACTTTTTGGAATTATCTCTCTCTAGATATGTGCATTGTGCATATCCATTTTAGATGTATACATTTTTCTTAAATCAAAACTTGTGTTTTCCTTTTCCCTTCATCTCGTTAACTAAAAAAGAGAAACAAGGCAAATAGATCACAACAAAATGAAAATTTTAGAGTTTATGTATGGAAAGAATTTAAAGCAATAACAAATGTAAGTAAAGAAAATTTATTCCCACCCCACAAATGAACACAAAAGTTTTGTTATCCAAGCTTGGGAAATTCCACTAGTTCAACCCTAATAGCTCGGAATTTTATAAGAGAGAGATTTTTCTACACATGTTTTAAAAAATCGATATGCATGCTCGAAACATGTTAAAGATGCAAATGACGTATGGATCCAAATCTTTTAAAGAGAATAACATTAAATCCCCAAGTGAACGTGCGGTAGGATATTTACATGAGTCAAACAAGCCATTATTTTGCCCATTTACAAAAAACTGACCTAACGATCATAGATGATTGTTAAGTGATTGATCATGTGTAAAGGGCTATATTTTTTTAAGGAATGACTTATGGATTGGGAGTCAACACTCAGTTAAAAATCCCCCGCCTCCCCCTTTTCCCGACTATTACTGAAAAAAATATCTAAAAACTAAAAAGAGTTTACAATCCCTAAAAATTATAGACACTTTTTGGAATTATCTCTCTCTACATTTGTGCATTTTGCATTTCCATTTTAGATCTGTACTTTTTTCTCAAATCAAAACTGAGTTTTCATTTTCCCTTCATCCCGTAAACAAAAAAAGTGATAAAAGGCAAATAGATCACAACAAATTGAAAATTTTAGAGTTTATGTATGGAAAGAATTTAAAGCAATAACAAATTTAAGTAAAGAAAATTTATTCACACACCACAAATGAACACAAAAGTTTTGTTATCCAAGTTTGGGAAACACCACTAGTTCAACCCTAATAGCTCGAAATTTTATAAGCAAGAGTCTTTTCTCCGCATGTTTTAAAAAATGGATATGCATGTTTGAAACATGTTAAAGATGTAAATGACCTATGGATCCAAACCTTTTAAAGATAATAACGTTAAATTCCCATGCGAACGTGCAGTGGGATATTTGCCTGAGTCAAACAAGCCAATATTTTTCCCGATTACAAAAAGCTGACCTAACAATCATAGATGATTGTAAAGTGATTTATCATGCATAATGGGCTATATTTTTGTAAGGAATGACTTATGGATTGGGAGTCAACACTCGGTTAAAAATCCCCAGCCGCCCCCTTTTTCCAATGATTGCAGAACCTGATATATAAAAACTAAAAAGTGTTTACAATCCCAAAAAATTACAGACACTTTTTGGAATTATCTCTCCCTACGTTTGTGCATTGTGCATTTCCATTTTAGATGTATACTTTTTTCTTAAATAAAAACTTCAGTTCTCACTTTGCCTTCATCTCGTAAACAAAAAAAGACATAAAAGGCAAATAGATCGCAACAAAATGAAAATTTTAGAGTTTATGTATGGAAATAATTGAAAGCAATCACAAATGTAAGTAAAGAAAATTTATTCACTCACCAAAAATGAACACAAAAGTTTTCTTATCCAGTTTTTGAAATTCCACTATTTCAACCCTAATAGCTCAAAATTTTATAAGAAAGAGATTTTTCTATACATGTTTTAAAAAATGGATATGCAAGCTTGAAACATGTTAAAGATGCAAATGATCTATGGATCCAAACCTTTTAAAGAGAATAATATTAAATTCCCAAGTGACCGTGCGGTGGGATACTTACCTGAGTAGAATAAGCCATTATTTTGCCTATTTACGAAAGCTGACCTAACGATTATAGATGATTTTAAAGTGATTTATCATGCGTAACGAGCTTTATTTTGGTAAGGAATGACTTGTGGATTGGGAGTCAACACTCAATGAAAAATCCCCCGCCTTCCCCTTTTCCCCACCATTGCAGAACGTGATATAAAAAACTAAAAAGAGTTATAATCCGTAAAAATTATTGAAACTTTTTAGAATTATCTCTCTCTACATTTTTTCATTTGGCATTTCCATTTTAGATATACATTTTTTTTAAATAAAAACTACAGCTTTCACTTTCCCTTCATCTCGTAAAAAAAAAAAGAGAAAAGGCAAATAGATCACAACAAAATGAAAATTTTAGAGTTTATGTACGGAATGAATTTAAATCAATAACAAATGTAAGTAAAGAAAATTTATTCACACACCACAAATGAACAAAAAAAATTTGTTATCCAAGTTTGGGAAATTCCACTAGTTCAACCCTAATAGCTCGGAATTTTATAAGAAAGATATTTTTCTACACATGTTTTAAAAAATGGATATGAATGCTTGAAACATGTTAAACATGCCAATGACCTATGGATCCATACCTTTTAAATAGAATAAAATTAAATTCCCAAATGAACGTGCGGAGGGATATTTACCCGAGTCAAACAAGCCATTATTTTTCCCATTTGCAAAAAGTTGACCTAACGATCATAGATGATTGTAAGTGATTTATCAAACGTAACGAGCTATATTTTTGTAAGGAATGACTTATGGATTGGGAGTCAAGACTCAGTTTAAAATCCCCTGCCTCCACCTTTTCCCGATGATTACAGAACCTGATATATAAAAACTAAAAAGACTTTACAATCCTTAAAACTTACTGACACTTTCTGGAATTATCTCTCTCTACATTTGTGCATTGTACATTTTCATTTTAGATGTATACTTTTTTCTTAAATCAAAACTTGAGTTTTCTCTTTCCCTTCTACTCGTAAACAAAAAAATATATAAAAGGCAAATAGATCACAACAAAATGAAAATTTTAGATTTTATGTATGGAAAGAATTTATAGCGATAACAAATGTAAGTAAAGAAAATTTATTCACACACCACAAATGAACACTAAAGTTTTGTTATCCAAGTTTGGGAAAATTCCACTTCTTCAACCCTAATAGCTCGGAATTTTATAAGAAAGAGATATTTCTACACACGTTTTAAAAAATGGATATACATGCTTTAAAATAATTAAAGATGGAAATGACCTATGGATCCAAACATTTAAAGAGAATAACATGAAATTCCCAAGTGAACATGCGATGGGATATTCACCCTAGTGAAACAAGCCACTATTTTGCCCATTTATAAAAATCTAACCAAATGATCATAGATGATTGTAAAGTGATTTATCATGCGTAACGGGCTATATTTTTGTAAGGAATGAATTATGGATTGGGAGTTAACACTCACTTAAAAATCTCACGCCTCCCTCTTTTCCCGACAATTGCAGAACCTGATATAAAAAAACTAAAAATAGTTTACAATCCCTAAAAATTTCTAACACTTTTTGAAATTATCTCTTTCAAAATTTGTGCATTGTGCATTTCCAATTTAGATGTATACTTTTTCCTTAAATTAAAACATGAGTTTTCACTTTCCCTTCATCTCGTAAACAAAAAAAGAGATAAAAGCCAAATAAATCACAACAAAATGTAAATTTTAGAGTTTCTGTATGGAAAGAATTTAAGGCAATAAAAAATATAAGTAAATAAAATTTATTCACACACCACAAATGAACACAAGAGTTTTGTGAACAAAGCTTGGGAAATTCTATTAGTTCAATCCTAAAAGCTCAGAATTTTTTAAGAAAGAGATTTCTCTAGACATGTTTTAAAAAATGGATATGCATTCTTGAAATATGTTAAAGATGCAAATGACCTATGGATATAAACTTTTAAAGAGAATAACATTAAATTCCCAAAGTGAAGGTGTGGTGGGATATTTACCTGAGTCAGACAAGCCATTACTTTGCCCATTTATGAAAAGCAGACCTAACGATCATAGATGATTGTAAAGTGATTTATCATGCGTACCGAGCTATATTTTTGTATGGAATGAGTTACGGATTGGGCGTCAACACTCTGTTAAAAATCCCACGACTCCCCCTTTTCCCGACGATTGCAAAACCCGATATATAAAAACTAAAAATAGTTTACAATCCCTAAAAATTACAGAAACTTTTTGGTATTATCTCACTCTACATTTGGGCATTGTGCATTTCCATTTTAGATGTACACTTTTTTCTTTAATCAAAACTTGAGTTTTCACTTTCCCTTTATCTTGTAAAAAAACAAAAGAGATAAAAGGCAAATAGATCACAACAAAATGAAAATTTTAGAGTTTATGATTGGAAAGAATTTAAAGCAATAACAAATCTACGCAAAAAAAAATTATTCACACACCACAAATGAACACAAAAGTTTTGTTATCCAAGTTTGGGAAATTCCATTTGGTCAACCATTATAGCTCGGAATATTATAAGAAAGAGATTTTTCTACACATGTTTTTAAAAATGGCTATACATGCCCGAAACATGTTAAAGATGCCATTGACCTATGGAACCAAACCTTTTGAAGATAATAACATTAAATTCCCAAGTGAACGTGTGGTAGGATATTTACCCAAGCCAAACAAGCCATTATTTTGCCCATTTACTAATAGCTGACTTAACGATCATAGATGATTGTAAAGTGATTTATCATGTGTAACGGGCAATATTTTTTTAACAAATGATTTATGGATTGGGAGTCAACACTCAGTTAAAAATCGTCCACCTGCCCCTTTTCCCGACAAATGCTGAACTTGATAAATAAAAATTAAAAAGAGTTTACAATCGCTAAAAATTACAGACACTTTATGGAATTATCTCTCTACATTTGTGCATTGAGCATTTCAAGTTTAGATGTATACTTTTTTCTTAAATCTAAAACTGAATTTTCACTTTCCCTTCATCTCGTAAACAAAAAAAGAGATAAATGGCAAATAGATCACAAAAAAATAAAAATTTTAGAGTTTATGTATGGAAAGAATTTAAATCAATAACAAATGTAAGTAAAGAAAATTTATTCACACACCACAAATGAACACAAAAGTTTTGTTAACCAAGTTTGGGAAATTCCACTAGTTCAACCCTAATAGCTTGGAATTTTATCAGAAAGAGATTTTTCTACACGTTTTTAAAAATGGATATGCATGCTTGAAACATGTTAAAGATTCAAATGACCTATGGATCCAAACCTTTTAAAGATAATAACATTAAATTTCCAAGTGAACGTTCAGTGGGATATTTCCCCGAGTCAAACAAGCCATTATTTTGCCCATTTACAAAAAGTTGACATAACAATTATAGATGATTGTAAAGTGATTTATCATGCATAACAGTCTACATTTTTGTAAGGAATGACTTATGAATTGGGAGTCAACACTCAGTTAAAAATCCCCCTCGTCGCCCTTTTCCCGACGATTGCAGAACCTATTATATAAAAACTAAAAAGAGTTTACAATCCCTAAAAATTATAGAAACTTTTTTGGAATTATCTCTCTCTATATTTGTGCATTGTGCATTTTCATTCTAGATGTATCATTTTTCTTAAATCAAAACTTGCGTTTTCACTTTCCCTTCATCTCGTAAACAAAAAAGAGATTAAAGGCAAAAAGATCACAATAAAATGAAAATTTTAGAGTTTATGTATGGAAATAATTTAAAGCAATAAAAAATGTTAGTAAAGAAAATTTATTCACACACCACAAATGAACACAAAAGTTTTGTTAACCAAGTTTGGGAAATTCCATTAGTTCAACCCTAATAGCTCGGAATTTTATAAAAAAGACATTTTTCTACACATGTTTTTAAAAATGGATATGCATGCTTGAAACATGTTAAAGATGCAAATGACCTATGGATCCAAACTGTTTAAAAAGAATAACATTAAATTCTCAAGTGATCGTGTGGTGGGATATTTACCCGAGTGAAACAAGCCATTATTTTGTCCATTTACAAAAATCTGACCTAACGATCATAGATGATTGTTAAAGTGAGTTATCATGTGTAACGGGCTATATTTTTGAAAGAAATGACTTATGGATTGGGAGTCAAAACTATGTTAAAAATCCCTCGCCTCCCCTTTTTTTCGACGTTTACAAAACCTGATATATAAAAACAGAAAAGAGTTTACAATCCCTGAAATTTACAGATACTTTTTGGAATTATCTCTCTCTCCATTTGTGCATTGTGCATTTCCATTTTAGATGTATACTTTTTTCTTAAATCAAAACTTGAGTTTTCACTTTCCCTTCATCTCTTAAACAAAAAAAGAGATCAAAGGCAAATAGATCACAACAAAATGAAAATTTTAGAGTTTATGTATGGAATGAATTTAACGCAATAGCAAACATCAGAAAAGAAAATATATTCACACACCACAAATGCACACAAATGTTTTGTTATCCAAGTTTGGGAAAATTCCACTCGTTCAAAACTAAAAGCATTGAATTTTACAAGAAAGAAATTTTTCTACACATGTTTTAAAAAATGGATATGCCTGCTTGAAACATATTAAATATGCAAATGACCAATGGATCCAAACCTTTTAATGAGAATAACATTAAATCCCCAAGTGAATGTGCGGTGGGATATTTACCTGAGTCAAACAAGCCATTATTTTGCTCATTTAAAAAAATTTGACCTAACTATCATAGATGATTGTAAAGTGATTTATCATGCGTAACAGGTAATATTTTTGTAAGGAATGACTTATGGATAGGGAGTAAACACTCAGTTAAAAATCCTTAGCCTCCCCCATTTCCCGACGATTGCAGAATCTGTTATATTAAAACTACAAAGAGTTTACAATCCCTAAAAATTATAGACACATTTTGGAATTATCTCTCTTTACATTTCTGTGTTGTCCATTTCCGTTTTAGATGTGTACTTTTTTCTTAAATCCAAACTTGAGTTTTCACTTTCCCTTCATCTCGTAAACAAAACAAGAGATAAAAGGCAAAAAAGATCGCAACAAAATGAAAATTTTAGAGTTCAATAATGGAAATAATTTAAAGCAATAACAAATGTACATCAATAAAATTTATTCACACACCACAAATGAACACAAAAGTTTTGTTATCCAAGCTTGGAAAATTCCACTAGTTCAACCCTAATAGCTCAGAATTTTTTAAGAAAGAGATTTTTCTACACATGTTTTAAAAAATGGATATGCATGTTTGAAACATGTTAAAGATGCAAATGACCTATGGATCCAAACCTTTTTAAGAGAATAGCATTAAATTCCCAAGTGAAAGTGCGGTGGGATATTTACCAGTGTCAAACAAGCCACTATTTTGCCCATTTAAAAAAAATTTACCTAACGATCATAGATGATTGTAAAGTGACTTATCATGTGTAACGGGCTATATTTTTGTAAGGAATGACTGATGGATTGGGCATCAACACTCAGTTAACCCCGACTCCCCCTTTTCCCGACAATTGCAAAACTTGATATATAATAACTAAAAATATTTTACAATCCCTAAAAATTATAGACACTTTTTGGATTTATCTCTCTCTACATTTGTGCATTGTGCATTTCCATTTTAGATGTATACTTTTTTCTTAAATCAAAACTTGAGGTTTCACTTTCCCTTCATTTCGTAAACAAAAAAGGAGATAAAAGGCAAATAGATCACAACAACATGAAAATTTTAGAGTTTGTGTATGGAAAGAATTTAAAGAAATAAAAAATGTAAGTAAAAAAAATTTATTCACACACCACAAATGAATTGAAAAGTTTTGTTATCCAAGTTTGGGAAATTCCACTTGTTCAGCCCTTATAGCTCGAAATTTTTTAAAAAAGAGATTTTGCTACACAAGTTTTAAAAAAAGGCAATGCATGCTTGAAACATGTTAAAGATGCAAATTAGCTATGGATCCAAACCTTTTAAAGGTAATAACATTGAATTTCCAAGTGAACGTGCAGTGCGATATTTACCCAAGTCAAACAAGCCATTATTATGCCCATTTACAAATAGCAGTCCCAACGATCATATATGATTGTAAAGTGATTTATCATGTGTAACGAGCTATATTTTTGTAAGGAATGATTTATGGAATTGGAGTGAACACTAAGTTAAAAATCCCCCGCCTCCCCATTTTCCCGACGATTGCAGAACTTGAGATATAAAAATTAAAAATAGTTTACAATCCCTAAAAATTACAGACACTTTTTGCAATTATCTCTCTCTACATTTGACCATTGTGCATTTCAATTTTAGATGTATACTTTTTTCCTAAATCAAAACTTGAGTTTTCACTTTCCCTTCACATCGTAAACAAAAAAAGAGATAAACGGCAAATAGGTCACAACAAAATGAAAATTTTAGAGTTGATGTAAGCAAAAAATTTAATGCGATAACAAATGTAAGTAAATTAAATTTATTCACACACCACAAATGAACACAAAAGTTTTGTTAACCAAGTTTGGGATATTCCACTAGTTCAACCTTTTTAGTTCGGAATTTTATAAGAAAGAGATTTTTCTACACATGTTTTAAAAAATGGATATGCATGCATGAAACATGTTAAAGATTCAAATGACCTATGGATCCAAACCTTTTAAAGAGAATAACTTTAAATTCCTAAGAGAACGTGCGGTGGGATAATTACCCTAGTCAAACAAGCCATTATTTTGCCCATTTACAAAAAGTTGACCAAATGATCATAGATGATTGTAAAGTGATTTATCATGCGTAACGGGCTATATTTTTGTAAGGAATGACTCATTGATTGCGAGTCAACACTCAGTTAAAAATTCCTCGCCACCCCCTTTTCCCGACGATTGCAGAACCTGATATATAAAAACAAAAAAGAGTTTAAAATCCCTAAAAATTACAAATACTTTCTGGAATTATCTCTCTCTAAATTTTTGCATTGTGCGTTTCCATTTTAGATGTATACTTTTCTCTTATATTAAAACTTAAGTTTTCACTTTCCCTTCATGTCGTAAACAAAAAAAGGGATAAAAGGCAAATAGATCTCAACAAATTAAAATTTTTAGATTTTATGTATGGAAAGAATTTAAAGCAATAAAAAATGTAAGTAAAAAAAATTTATTCACACACCACAAATGAACACAAAAGTTTAGTTATCCAAGTTTGGGAAAATTCCACTAGTTCGACCCTAATAGCTCGGAATTTAATAAAAAAATATTTTTCTACACATGTTTAAAAAAATGAATATGCATGCTTGAAACATGTTAAGGATGCAAAAAACCTATGGATCCAAACATTTTAAAGATAATAACATTAAATTCCCAAGTGAACGTGCGGTGGGATATTTACCCGAGTCAAACAAGTGATTATTTTGCCCATTTACAAAAAACTGACCTAATGATCAAAGATGATTGTAAAGTGATTAATCAAGCGTCACGGGCTATATTTTTTTAAGGAATGCCTTATGGATTGGGAGTCAACACTCAGTTAAAAATCCCCCGCTTCCCCCTTTTCCCGTCGATTGCTAAATGAGATATATAAAAACAAAAAAGAGTTTAGAGTCCCTAAAAATTACAGACACTTTTTGGAATTATCTCTCTCTACATTTGTGCATTGTGCATTTCCATTTTAGATGTATAATTTTTTATTAAATCAAAACTTGAGTTTTCACTTTCCCTTCATCTCGTAAACAAAAAAAGAGATAAAAGGCAAATAGATCTCAACAAAATGAAAATTTTAGAATTTATGTATGGAAATAATTTAAAGCAATAACAAATGTAAGTAAAGAAAAGTTATACACACACCACAAATGAACACAAAAGTTTTGTCATCCGAGTTTGGGAAATTCCACTTGTTCAACCCAAATAGCTCAGAATTTTTTAAGAAAGAGATTTTTCAACACATGTTTTAAAAAATTGATATGCATGCTTGAGACATGTTGAAGATGCAAATGACCTACGGATCCTAACCACTTAAAGATAATAACATTAAATTCCTAAGTGAACGTTCGGTGGGATATTTACCCGAGTGAAAGGGGCGATATTTTTGTAAGGAATTACTTATGGATTGGGATTCAACACTCAGTTAAAAATCTCCCGCCTCCCCTTTTTCCCTATGATTGCAGAACATGATAAATAAAAAACTAAAAAGAGTTTACAATCCCTAAAAATTCCTGACACTTTTTGGAATTATCTCTCTTTATATTTTTGCAATGTGCATTTCCATTTAAGGTGTATACTTTTTTCTTAAATCAAAACTTGAGTTTTCACTTTCACTTCATCTCGTAAACAAAAAAAGATATAAAAGTCAAATACACCACAACAAAATTAAAATTTTACAGTTTATGTATTGAAATAAATTAAAGCAATAACAAATGTAAGAAAAGAAAATTTATTCACACACCACAAATGAACACAAAAATTTTGTTAACCAAGTTTGGGATATTCCACTAGTTCAACCTTTTTAGTTCAGAATTTTATAAGAAAGAGATTTTAAAAAATGGATTTGCATGCTTGAAACATGTTAAAGATTCAAATGACCTATGGATCCAAACCTTTTAAAGAGAATCACTTTGAATTCCTAAGAGAACGTGCAGTGGGATAATTACCATAGTCAAACAAGCCATTATTTTGCCCATTTACAAAAAGCTGACCTAACGATCATAGATGATTGTACAATGATTTATCAAGTGTAACGGGCAATAATTTTGTAAGGAATGACTTATGGATTGCGAGTCAACACTCAGTTAAAAATTCCTCGCCTCCCCCTTTTCCCGACGATTGCAGAACTTGATATATAAAAACACAAAATACTTTACAATCCCTAAAAATTACAGATACTTTTTGGAATTATCTCTCTCTATAGTTTTTGCATTGTGCGTTTCCATTTTAGATGTATACTTTTCTCTTATATTAAAACATGAGTTTTCACTTTCCCTTCCTGTCGTAAACAAAAAAAGTGATAAAAGGCAAATAGATCTCAACAAATTAAAAAATTTAGATTTTATGTATGGAAAGAATTTAAAACAATAAAAAATTTAAGTAAAGAAAATTTATTCACACACCACAAATGAACACAAAAGTTTAGTTATCCAAGTTTGGGAAAATTCCACTAGTTCAACCCTAATAGCTCGGAATTTAATAAAAAAAGGGATTTTCTACACATGTTTTAAAAAACGGATATGCATGCTTGAAACATGTTAAGGATGCAAATAACCTATGGATCCAAACATTTTAAAGATAATAACATTAAATTCCCAAGTGAACGTGCAGTGGGATATTTGCCCGAGTCAAACAAGAGATTATTTTGCCCATTTACAAAAAGTTGACCTAATGATCAAAGATGATTGTAAAGTGATTAATCAAGCGTAACAGGCTATATTTTTGTAAGAAATGCCCTATGGATTGGGAGTCAACACTCAGTGAAAAATCCCCCGCCTCCCCATTTTTTCGACGATTGCAGAGCTTGATATATAAAAAAACTAAAAAGTGTTTACAATCCCTAAAAATTACAAACACTTTTTGGAATTATCTCTCTCTACAATTGTGCATTGTGCATTTTCACTTTAGATGTAAACTTTTTTCTTAAATCGAAATTTGAGTTTTCACTTTCCCTTCATCTCATAAACAAAAAAAGAGATAAAAGGCAACTAGATAACAAAAAAATGAAAATTTTAGAGTTTATGTATGCAAATAATTTAAAGCAATAACAAATGTAAGTAATGAAAATTTAGTCACACACCATAAATAAACACAAAAGTTTTGTTATCCTAGTTTGGGAAATTCCACTGGTTCAAACCTAATAGCTCGGAATTTTATAAGAAAGAGATTTTAATACACATGTTTTAAAAAATGGATATGCATGCTTGAAACATGTTAACATTAAAATTCCCAAGTGAACGTATGGTGGGATATTTACCCGAGTCAAACAAGCCATTATTTTGCCCAATTACAAAAAGCTGACCTAACAATCATAGATGATTGTAAAGTGATTTATCATGCGTAACGGGCTATATTTTTGTAAGGAACAACTTATGGACTGGGAGTCAACACTCAGATAAAAATCCTCCGCCTCCCCCTTAAAAATTACAAACACATTCTGGAATTATCTCTCGCTTAATTTGTGGATTGTGCATTTCCATTTAAGATGTATACTTTTTACTTAAATCAAAACTTGATTTTTTTAATTTCCCTTCATCTCGTAAACAAAAAAAAATACACAAAAGGCAAATAGATCACAACAAAATGAAAATTTTGAATTTTATGTACAGAAAGAATTTAAAGCAATAACAAATGCACGTGCGGTTAGATATTTTCCCGGGTCAGACAAGCCTTTATTTTGTCCATTTACAAAAATCTCAGCAAACGATCATAGATGATTGTAAAGTGATTTATCATGCATAAAGGGCTACATTTTTGTAAGAAAAGACTTATGGATTGGGAGTCAACACTCAGTTAATAATCCCTCGCTTCGCCCTTTTTTCGACGATTGCAGAACATGATACATAAAAAACTAAAAAGAGTTTACAATCCGTAAAATTACAGACATTTTTTGGAATTAACTCTCTCTACATTTTTTCAAATGTGAATTTCCATTTTAGATGTATACTTTTTTCTTCAATCAAAACTTGAGTTTCCATTTTCACTTCACCTCGTAAACAAAAAAAGATATAAAAGGCAAATAGATCACAACAAAATGAAAATTTTAGAGCTTATGTATGGAAAGAATTTAAAGCAATAACAAATGTAAGAAAACAAAATTTATTCGCACACCAAAAATGAACACAAAAGTTTTGTTAACCAAGTTTGGGAAATTTCACTAGTTCAACCCTTTTAGCTCGGAATTTTATAAGAAAGAGATTTTTCTACACATGTTTTAAAAATTAGATATGCATGCCTGAAACATGTTAAAGATTCAAATGACCTATGGATCCAATCCTTTTAATGGGAATAACTTTAAATTCCTAAGAGAACGTGCGGTGGGATATTTACCCGACTCAAACAAGCCATTATTTTGCCCATTTACAAAAAGCTGACCAACGATCATAGATGATTGTAAAGTGATTTACCATGCGTAATGGGCTATTTTTTTAAGGAATGACTTATGGATTGCGCAGTTAAAAATCCCTCGCCTCCCCCTTTTCCGAACGATTGCAGAACCTGATATATAAAAACAGAAAAGAGTTCACAATCCCAAAAAATTACAAACAATTTTTAGAATTATCTCTCTCTACATTTTTTCATTGTGCGTTTCCATTTTAGATGTATACTTTTTTCTTAAATTAAAATTTGAGTTTTCACTTTCCCTTTATCTCGTAAACAAAAAAAGAGATAAAAGGCAAATAGATCACAATAAAATGAAAATTTTAGATTTTATTTATGGGAAGAATTTAAAGCAATAAAAAATGTAAATAAATAAAATTTATTCACACACCTCAAATGAACACAAAAGTTTTGTTTTCCAAGTTTGGGAAAATTCCATTGGTTCAACCCTTATAACTCGGAATTTTATAAGAAAGAGATTTTTCTACACACGTTTTAAAAATTGGATATGAATGCTTTAAACATGTTAAAGATGCAAATGACCTATGGATCCAAACATTTTAAAGACGATAACATTAATTTCCCAAGTGAAAGTGTGGTGGGATATTTACCCGAGTCCAACAAGCCATTATTTTGCCCACTTACAAAAAACTAACTTAACGATTAATCATGCGTAATGGGCAATATTTTTGTAAGGAATGACTTATGGATTGGGGGTCAACACTCTGTTAAAAATCCCCCGCCTCCCGTTTTTCCCAACGATTGCTGAACCAGATATATAAAAACATAAAAGAATTTACAATCCCTAAAAAATTACAGAAACTTTTTGAAATTATCTCTCTCTATATTTGTGCACTGTGCATTTCCATTTTAGATGTATTCTTTTTTCTTAAATCAAAACTTGAGTTTTCACTTTCCCTTCATCTCGTAAACAAAAAAAGAGAAAAAAGGCATATAGATCACAACAAAATGAAAATTTTAGGGTTTTTCTATGGAAAGAATTTAAAGCAATAAAAAATTTAAGCAAAGAAAATTTATTCACACAAATGAACACAAAAGTTTTGATATCCATGTTTGGGAAATTCCACTAGTTCAACACTAATAGCTCAAAATTTTATAAGAAAAACTTTTTCTACACATGTTTCAAAAAATGGATATGCATGTTTGAAACATGTTGAAGTTTAAAATGACCTATGGATCCAAACCATTTAAAGATAATAACATTAAATTCCCAAGTGAACGTTCGGAGGGATATGTACCCGACTGAAACATGCCATTATTTTGCCTATTTACAAAAAGCTGACCTAACGATCATAGATGATTGTAAAGAGATTTATCAAGCGTAATGGGCTATATTTGGGAGTCAACACTCAGTTAAAAATCCCCCGCCTCCCCCATTTCCAGACGATTGCAAAACCTGATATATAAAAACAAAAAAGAGTTTACAATCCCTAAAAATAACAGACACTTTTTGGAATTATGTCACTCTAAATTTATGCATTGTGCATTTCCATTTAAGATGTATACTTTTTTCTTAAATCAAAACTTGATTTTTCACTTTCCCTTCATCACGTAAACAAAAAAATAGACAAAAGGCAAATAGATCACAACAAAATAAAAATTTCAGAGTATGTATGGAAAGAATTGAAAGCAAAAAAAAATGTAAGTAAATAAATTTTATTCACACACCACAAAGGAACACAAAAGTTTTGTTAACCAAGTTTGGGAAATTCCACTAGTTCAACCCTAATAGCTCAAAATTTTATAAGAAAAATTTTTCTACACATGTTTTAAAAAATGGATATGCAAGCTTGAAACATGTTAAATATTCAAATGCCCTATGGATCCAATCCTTTTAAAGAGAATAACTTAAAATTCCCAAATGCACGTGCGGTAAGATATTTTCCCGAGTCAAACAAGCCATTGTTTTGACCATTTACAAAAAGCTGACCTAACGATCACAGAAGATTGTAAAGTGATTTATCATGCGTAATGGGCTATATTTTTTGTATGGAATGACTTATGGATTGGGAGTCAACAGTCAGTTAAAAATCCCCCGCCTGCCCCTTTTCCCGACAATTGCAGAACTTGATATATAAAAACTAAAAAGATTTTACAATCCCTAAAAATTACAGATACTCTTTGGAATTATCTCTCTTTGGATTTTCGCATTGTGTATTTCCTTCTTAGAAATATACCTTTTTCTTAAATCAAACATGAGTTTTCACTTTCCCTTCATCTTGTATAAAAAAAAAGGATAAAAGGCAAATAGATCACAAAAAAATGAAAATTTTAGAGTTTATGTATGGAAATAATTTAAAGAAATAACAAAGTTAAGTAAATAAAATTTATTAACACACCACAAATGAAAACAAAATTTTAGTTATCCAAGTGTGGGAAAATTCCACACTTCAACCATAATAGCTTGGAATTTTATAAGAAAGAGATTTTTCTACTCCTGTTTTTAAAAAAGGATATGCATGCTTGAAAAATGTTATGGATGCAAATGACCTTTGGATCCAAACCTTTTAAAGATAATAAAATTAAATTCCCAAGTGAACGTTCGGTGGGATATTTACCTGAGTCAAACAAGCCATTATTTTGCCCATTCACAAAAAGCTAACCTAACGATCATAGATGATTGTAAAGTGATTTATCAAGCATAACGTTGTATATTTTTGTAAGGAATGACTTATGGATTGGGAGTCAACACTCAGTTAAAAATCCCCTGCCTACCCCTTTTCTCGACGTTTGTAGAACCTGATATATAAAAACTAAAATGAGTTTACCATCCCTAAAAATTACAGACACTTTTTGGAATTGTCACTCTCTACATTTTTGCACTGAGCATTTCCATTTTAGATGTATACTTTTTTCTTAAATCAAAACTTGAGTTTTCACTTTCCCTTCATCTCGTAAAAAAAAAAAAAAAGAAATAAAAGGCAAATAGATCACAACAAAAAGAAAATTTTAGAGTTTATGTATAGAAAGAATTTAAAGCGATAAAAAATGTAAGTAAAGAAAATTTATTCTCACACCACAAATGAACAAAAAAGTTTTGTTATCCAAGTTTAGGAAATTCCACTAGTTTAACCATAATAGCTAGGAATTTTATAAGAAAGTTATTTTCTACAAATGTTTTAAAAAATGGATATGCTTGCTTGATACATGTTAAAGATTCAAATGACCTATGGATACAAACCTTTTAAAGATAATAACATTAAATTCCCAAGTGAACGTGCGGTGGGATATTTACTCGAGTCAAACTAGCCATTATTTTGCCCATTTACAAAAAGTTGACCTAACTATCATAGATGATTATAAAGTGATTTATCATGCGTTACGGGCTATATTTTGGTAAGGAATGTCAGATGTATTGGCTGTCAACACTAAGTTAAAAATCCCCCGCCTCACCCTTTTCCCGACGATTGCATAACCTGATATATAAAAACTAGAAAGAGTTTAAAATCCCTAAAAATTAAAGACACTTTTTGGAATTATCTCTCTCTACATTTGTGCCCTATGCATTTCTATTTTAGATGTATACTTTTTTCTTAAATCAAAACAAGATTTTTCAGTTGTCCTTCATCTCGTGAAAAGAAAGAAGAGATAAAAGGCAGATATATCACAACAAAATGAAAATTTTAGAGTTTATATATAGAAAGAATTTAAAGCAATAAAAAACGTAAGTAAAAAAAATTTATTCTCACACAAAAAATGAACATAAAAGTTTTGTTATCCAAGTTTGGGAAGTCCACTTGTTCAACCCTAACAGCTCGAAATTTTAAAAGAAAGAGATTCTTCTACACATGTTTTAAAAAATGGATATGCATGCTTGAAACATGTTAAAGATGCAAATGACCTATGGATCCAAACCTTTTAAAGATAATAACATTAAATTCACAAGTTAACGTATGGTGGGATATTTACCCGAGTCAAACAAGCCAATTATTTTGCCCTTTTACAAAAAACTGACCTAACAATCATAGATGATTATAAAGCAATTTATCATCCATAACGGGCTATATTTTTGTAAGGAATGACTTATGGATTGGGAGTCAACACTCAATTAAAAATCCCCGACTCCCCCTTTTTCCCATGATTGCAGAACTTGATATATAAAAACTAAAATGAGTTTACAATCCCTAAAAATTACAAGCATTTTTTGGAATTATCTCTCTCTACATTTGTGCATTGTGCATCTCCATTTTAGATGAATACTTTTTTCTGAAATAAAAACTTGAGTTTTGCCTTTCCCTTCATCTCGTAAACAAAAAAAGAGATAAAAGGCTAATAGATCACAACAAAATGAAAATTTTAGAGTTTACGTATGGAAAGAATTTAAAGCAATAACAAATGTAAGTAAAGAAAATTTATTCACACACCACAAACGAACATAAATTTTTGTTATCCAAGTTTGGGAAATTCCTCTAGTTCAACCCTAATTGCTCGGAATTTTATTAGAAAGAGATTTTTCTACACATGTTTTTTAAAAAAGGATATGCATGCTTGAAACATATTAAAGATGAAAAAGACCTATGGATCCAAACATTTTAAAGATAATAACATTAAATTCCCAAGTGAACGTTCGGTGGGATATTTACCCGAGTCAAACACGCCATTATTTTGCCTTTTAAAAAAAACTGACATAACGATCATAGATGCTTGACAGTGATTTATCATGCGTAACGGGCTATATTTTTGTAAGGAATCACTTATGTATTGGGAGTCAACACTCAGTTAAAAATCCCATGCATTCCCCTTTTCTTGACTTTTGCAGAACATGATATATAAAAAAACTAAAAAGGGTTTACAATCTGTAAAAAAAAAGAGAAATTTTTTGGAATTATCTCTCTCTACATTTGTGCATTGTACATTTCCATTTTAGATGTATACTTTTTTCTTAAATAAAAACTTGAGTTTTCACTTTCCCTTCATCTCGCAAACTAAAAAAGAGATAAAAGGCAAATAGATCATTACAAAATGAAAATTTTAGAGTTTATCTATGGAAATAATTTAAAGCAATAAAAAAATTAATTAAGGAAAATTTATTCATACACTACAAATGATATGAAAAGTTTGGTTATCCAAGTTTGGGAAGTTCCATTAGTTCAACCCTAATTGCTCAGAATTTTATAAGAAAAAGATTTTTGTACACATGTTTTAAAAAATTGATAAGCATGCTTGAAACATGTTAAATATAAAAATGAACTATGGATCCAAACATTTTAAAGAGAATAACATTAAATTCCCAAGTGTATGTGTGGTGGGAAATTTACTCGAGTCAAACATGCCATTATTTTGCCCATTTACAAAAAGCTGACATACGATCATAGATGATTGTAAAGTGATTTATCTTGCATAACAGGTTATATTTTTGTAAGGAATGACTTATGGATTGGGAGTCAACACTCAGTTAAAAATCCCCCGCCTCCCCGTTTTCCCGACGATTGCAGAGCTTGATATATAAAAAACTAAAAAGTGTTTACAATCCCTAAAAATTACAAACACTTTTTGGAACTATCTCTCTCTAAAATTGTCCATTGTGCATTTTCACTTTAGATGTTAACTTTTTTCTTAAATCAAAATTTGAGTTTTCACTTTCCCTTCATCTCATAAACCAAAAAAAAAAGAGATAGAAGGCAAATAGATAACAAAAAAATGAAAATTTTAGAGTTTATGTATGCAAATAATTTAAAGCAATAACAAATGTAAGTAAAGGAAATTTATTCACACACCACAAATAAACACAAAAGTTTTGTTATCCTAGTTTGGGAAATTCCACTAGTTCAAACCTAATAGCTCGGAATTTTATAAGAAGAGATTTTTATACACATGTTTTAAAAAATGGATATGCATGCTTGAAACATGTTAAATATGAAAATGACCTATGGATCCAAACCATTGGAAGAGTATAACATTAAAATTCCCAAGTGAACGTATGGTGGGATATTTACCCGAGTCAAACAAGCCATTATTTTGTCCAATTACAAAAAGCTGACCTAACGATCATAGATGATTGTAAAGTGATTTATCATGCGTAACGGGCTATATTTTTGTAAGAAACAACTTATGGACTGGGAGTCAACACTCAGTTAAAAATCTCCCGCCTCCCCCTTTTTTCGACGGTTGCAAAAACTGATATATAAAAACTAAAAAGAGTTTACAATCCTTAAAAATTACAGACACTTTTTGGAATTATATCTCTCTCCATTTGTGTATTGTGCATTTCCTTTTAGATGTATACTTTTTTCTTAAATCAAAACTTGAGGATTCACTTTCCCTTCATCTCGTAGACAAAAAAAGAGAAAAAAGGCAAATAGATCATAACAAAATGAAAATTTTAGAGTTTATGTATGGAAAGAATTTAAAGCAATAACAAATTTCAGAAAAAAAATTTATTCTCACACAACAAATGAACACAAGAGTTTTGTTATCCAAGTTTTGGAAATTTCACTAGTTCAACCCTAATAGCTCAGAATTTTAAAAGATAGAGATTTTTCTACACATGTCTTAAAAAATGGATATGCATGCTTGAAACATTTTAAAGATGCAAATGACCTATTGATCCAAAAATTTTAAAGATAATAACTTTAAATTCCCAAGTGAACATTCAGTGGGATATTTACCCAAGTCAAACCAGCCATTACTTTGCCCATTTACAAAAGACTGACCAAACAATCATTGATGATTGTAAAGTGATTTATCATGCGTAACGGGCTAGATTTTTGTAAGGAGTGACTTATGGATTGGGATTCAACACTCAATTAAAAATCCCCGACCTCCCCCTTTTCCTAATGATTGCAGAACCGGATATATATAACAAACTAAAAAGAGTTTACAATCTCTAAAAATTAAAGACACTTTTTGGAATTATCTCTCTCTACATTTGTGTATTGTGCATATCCATTTTAGATATATACTTTTTTCTTAAATTAAAACTTGAGTTATCACTTTCCCTTCATCTCATAAACACAAAAAGAGATAAAAGGCAAATAGATCACAACAAAATGAAAATTTTAGAGTTTATTTAAGGAAATAATTTAAAGAAATAACAAATGTAAGTAAAGAACATTTATTCACATTCCACAAAAGTTTTGTTATCCAAGTTTTGGAAATTCCACTAGTTCAACCCTAATAGCTCGGAATTTAATAAGAAAGAGATTTTTCTACACATGTTTTAAAAAATGGATAAGCATGCTTGAAACATGTTAAAGATACAAATGACCTATGGATCAAAACCTTTTGAAGAGAATAACATTAAATTCCCAAGTTAACACGCGGTGGGATATTTACCTGAGTCAAACAAGCCATTATTTTGCCCATCGACAAAAAGCAGACCTAACGATCATATATGATTGTAAAATGATTTATCATGCGTAACGGCCTATATTTTTTTAAGGAATGACTTATGGATTGGGAGTCAACCCTCAGTTAAAAATCCCCCGCCTCCCCATTTCCCGACGATTGCAGAACCTCATATATTAAAAACTAAATAGAGTTTACATTCCCTAAAAATTACAGATAGTTTTTGGGATTATCTCTCTCTACATTTGTGCATTGTGCATTTACATTTTAGATGTATACTTTTTTCTTAAATCAAAACTTGAGTTTTTACTTTCCCTTCATCTTGTAAACAAAACAAGAGATAAAAAGCAGATAGATTACACAAAATGAAAATTTTAGAGTTTATGTATGGAAAAAATTCAAAGCAATAGCAAATGTAAGTAAAGAAAATTTATTCACACACCACAAATGAACACAAAAGTTTTTGTTACCCAAGTTAGGGAAATTCGACTAGTTCATCCCTTGTAGCACAGAATTTTAAAAGAAAGAGATTTTTCTACACATGTTTTGAAAAATGGATATGCATGCTTGAAACATGGTAAAGATGCAAATGACCTATGCATCCAAACCATTTAAAGAGAATAACATTAAATTCTCAAGTGAAAGTGCGGTGGGATATTTATCCGAGTCAAACAAGCCATTATTTTACCAATTTACAAAAATCTGACCTGACGATCATAGATGACTATAAAGTGATTTATCATGCATAACGGTCTATATTTTGTAAGGAATGACTTATGGATTGGGAGTCAACACTCAGTTAAAAATCCCCGCATCCCTCTTTTCCCGACAATTGCAGAACCAAATATATAAAGATAGAAAAGAGCATATAATCCCTAAAAATTGGAGACACTTTTTGGAATTATCTCTCTCTACATTTGTGCATTGTGCATTTCGATTTTAGATGTATACTTTTTTCTTAAATCTAACTTGAGTTTTCACTTTCCCTTCATCTCGTAAACAAAAAAAGAGATAAAAGACAAATAGATCACAACAAAATAAAAATTTTAGAGTTTATGTATGGAAAGAATTTAGAGAAGTAACAAATGTAAGTAAATAAAAGTTATTCACACATCACAAATTTAGACAAAAGTTTTGTTAGCAAGTTTTGGAAATTCCAGTAGTTCAACCCTATTAGCTCGGAATTTTATAAGAAATATTTTTCTACACAAGTTTTAAAAAACTGATATGCATGCTTGAAACATGTTAAAGATGCAAATGGCATATGGATCCAAAGCTTTTCAAGAGAATAACATTAAATTCCCAAGTGAAGTACGGTGGGATATTTACCCGAGTCAAACAAGCCATTATTTATCCCATTTAAAAAAAGCTTACCTAAAGATAATAGATGATTGTAAAGTGATTTATCATGCGTAATGGGATATATTTTTGTAAGGAATTACTTATGGATTGGGAGCCAACACTCAGTTAAAAATCCCCAGCTACCTCCTTTTCCCGACGATTGCAGATGCTGATATATATAAAAAACTAAAAAGAGCTTACAATCCCTAAAAACTACATATACGTTTTGGAATTATCTCTCTCTACATTTGTGCATTGTGCATTTCCATTTTAGATGTATACTTTTCTCTTAAATCAAAACTTTAGTTTTCACTTCCTCTTCATCTCGTAAACAAAAAAAGAGATAAAAGGCAAATAGATCACAACAAATTGAAAATTTTAGATTTTACATATGGAAAGAATTTAAAGCAATAACAAATGTAAGAAAATAAAATTTATTCACACACCACAAATGAACACAAAAGTTTTGTTATCCTAGTTTGGGAAATTCCACTAGTTCAACCCTAATAGCTCGAGATTTTATAAGAAAGAGATTTTTCTACACATGTTTTAAAAAATGGATATGCATGATTGCAACATGTTAACGATAAAAATGATGTATGGATCCAAACATTTTCTAGAGAATAACATTAAATTCCCAAGTGAACATGCGATGGGATATTTACCAAAGTCAAACAAGCCATTATTTTACCCATTTATAAAAAGCTGACCTAACGATCATAGATGATTGTAAAGTGATTTATCATGCATAACGGGCTATATTTTTTTCTAAGGAATGACTTATGGATTGGGTGTCAATAGTCACTTAAAAATCCCCCGCCTTCCCCTTTTCTCGACGATTGCAGAACCTGATATATAAAAAAACTAAAAAGAGTTTACAATCCCTAAAAATTACAGACACTTTTTTGGAATTATCTCTCTCTACATTTGAGCATTGGGATTGCCACTTTAGATTTATACTTTTTTCTTAAATATAAACTTGAGTATTCAGTTTCTCTTCATCTTGAAAACAATAAAGAGATAAAAGGCAAATAGATCACAACAAAAACAAAATTTTAGAGTTTATGTATGGAAAGATTTTAAAGAAATAACAAATGTAAGTAAAGTAAATTTATTCACACACCACAAATGAACACAAAAGTTTTGTTATCCAATTTTTGGAAATTCCACTAGTTCAACCCTAATAGCTCAGAAATTTATCAGAAAGAGATTTTTCTACACATGTTTTAAAAATGGGATATGCATGGTTAAAAAATGTTAAAGATGCAAATGACCTATGGATCCAAGGCTTTTAAAGAGAATAACATTAAATTCTCAAGTGAAGTGCAGTGGGATATTTACCCAAGTTAAACAAGCCATTCTTTTACCCATTTACAGAAACCTGACCTAACGACCATAGATGATTGTAAAGTGATTTATCATGCATAACGGGATATATTTTTGTAAGGAATTACTTATGTATTGGGAGTCAACACTCAGTTAAAAATCCCCCACTTCTTCCTTTTCCCAATGATTGCAGAACCTGATATATAAAAACTAAAAAGAGTTTACAATCCCTAAAAATTACCGACAGTTTTTGGAATTGTCTCACTCTTCATTTGTGCATTGTGCATTTGAATTTTACTTGTATACTTTTTTCTTTAATCAAAACATGAGCTTTCACTTTCCCTTCTTGTCGTAAACAAAAAAAGAGATAAAAGGCAAATAGATCACAACAAAATGAAAATTTTACAGTTTATGTATGGAAAGAATTTAACGCAATAAATATTGTAAGTAAAGTAAATTTATTCACACACCCCAAATGAACACAAAAGTTTTGTTATCCAAGTTTGGGAAATTCCACTAGTGCAACCCTTATAGCTAGGAATTTTATAAGAAAGAGATTTTTCAAAAAATGTTTTAAGAAATGGATATGCATGCCTGAAACAATTTAAAGATGCAAATGACCTACAGATCCAAACCTTTTAAAGAGAATAACATCAAATTCCCAAGTGAACGTTCGGTGGTATATTTACCTGAGTCAAACAAGCCATTATTTTTCCCATTTACAAAAAGCTGACCTAACAATCATAGATGTAAAAAAAGCGATTTATCATGGGTAACGGGTTATATTTTTATAAGGAATGACTCATGGATTGGAGTCAACACTCAGTTAAAATTCCTCTGCCTCCCCCTTTTCTCGACGATTGCAGAACCTGATATATAAAAACTAAAAAGACTTTACAATACGTAAAATTGCTGAAACGTTTTGGAATTGTCTCTTTTAACTTTTGTGATCACACATTTCCATTTTAGATGTATACTTTTTTCTTAAATCAAAACTTGAGTTTTCACTTGGCCCTTCACGTCGTAAACAAAAATAGAGATAAAAGGCAAATAGTTCACAACAAAATGAAAATTTTAGAGTTAATGTATGGAAAGAATTTAAAACAGTAACAAATGTGAGTAAATAAAATTTATTCACACACCACAAATGAACACAAAAGTTTGTTATCCAAGTTTGGGAAATTCCACTAGTTAACCCTTATAGCTCGAAATTTTATAAGAAAGAGATTTTTCTACACCTGTTTTAATAAATGGATATGCATATTTGAAACAAGTTAAAGATGCAAATGACCTATGGATGCAATCATAATAAAGAGAATAATATTAAATTCCCAAGTGAACGTGTGGTGGAATATTTACCCAGTCAAACAAGCTATTATTTTGCCCATTTAATAAACCTGACCTAACGATCATAGATGACTATAAAGTGATTTATCATGTGCAACAGACTATATTATTGTAAGGAATGGCTTATGGATTGGGAGTCAACACTCAGTTAAAAATCCCCCTTGTCCCCCTTTTCCCAACAATTGCAGAACCTGATATATAAAAGCTAAAAAGAGTATACAATCCCTAACAATTTGTGCATTGTGCATTTCCATTTTGCATGTATACTTTTTTCTTAAATAAAACTTGAGTTTTCACTTTCCCTTCATCATATAAACAAAAAAAGAAATAAAAGGCAAATAGATCACTACAAAAAGAAAATTTTAGAGTTTTTGTATGAAATGAATTTAAAGAAATAAAAAATGTAAGTAAAGAAAATTTATTCACACACCACAAATGAACACAAAAGTTTTGTTATCCAAGTTTGCAAAATTCAAAATTCCACTAGTTGAACCCTAAATGCTTAGAATTTTATAAGAAAGAGATTTTTCTACACATGTTTAAAAAAATGGATATGCATAGTTGAAACATGTTAAAGATGGAAATGACCTATGGATCCAAACCTTTTAAAGAGAATAACATTAAATTCCCAAGTGAACATGTGGTGGGATATTTACCTGAGTCAAGCAAGCCATTATTTTGCCCATTTACAAAAAGCTGACCTAAAGATCATAGATGATTGTAATGTGATTTATCATGCATAACGGGATATATTTTTGTAAGGAATGACTTATGGATTGGGAGCCAACACTCAATTAAAATTCCCCCGCCTCCCCCTTTTCCTAAAGATTGCAGAACCAAATATTTAAAAAACTAAAAAGAATTTACAATCCCTAAAAATTACATAAAATTTTTAGAATTATCTCTGTCTACATTTGTGTATTGTGTATTTCCATTTTAGATGTATACTTTTTTCTTAATTCAAAACTAGAGTTTTCACTTCTCCTTCATCTTGTAAATAAAAAAGAATTAAAAGGCAAATAGATCATAACAAAATGAAAATTTTAGAGATTATGTATGGAAAGAATTTAAAGCAATAACCAATGTAAGTAAAGAAAATTTATTCACACACCACAAATGAACACAAAATTTTTGTTATTTAAGTTTTGGAAATTCCACTAGTTCAACCCTAATAGCTAGGAAATTAATAAGAAAGAGATTTCCTACACTTGTTATAAAAACTGATATGCATGCTTGAAACATGTTAAAGATTCAAATGACCTATGGATCCAAACATTTTAAAGAGAATAACATTAAATTCCTAAGTGAACGTGTGGTGGGATATTTACCCGAGTCAAACAAGCCATTATTTTTCCCATTTACAAAAAGTTGACCTAACGATCATAGATGATTGTAAAGTGGTTTATCAAGGGTAACGGGCTATATTTTTGTAAGGAATGACTTACGGATTAGGAGTCAACACTCAGTTAAAAATCTCCCACCTCCCCCTTTTCTCGACGATTGAAGAACTCGATATATAAAAACTAAATAGAGTTTACAATCCCTAAAAATTACAGACACTTTTAGGAATTATCTCTCTGTACAGTTGTACATTGTGCATTTTCATTTTTGATGTATCTTTTTTCTTATATCAAAACTTGAGTTTTCACTTGCCCTTCATTTCGTAAACAAAAAAAGAGATAAAAGGCAAATAGATGACAACAAAATGAAAATTTTAGAGTTTAATTATGGAAATAATTTAAAGCAATAACAAATGTAAGTAAAGAAAATTTATTCGCAAACCACAAATGAACACAAAAGTATTGTTATCGAAGTTTGGGAAATTCCTCTAGTTCAACCCTAATCGCAGGAAATTTTATAAGAAAGAGATTTTTCTTCACATGTTTTAAAAAATGGATATGCATGCTTGAAACATGTTAAAGATGCAAATGTCCTATGGATCCAAACCTTTTAAAGAGAATAACATTAAATTCCCAAGTGAATGTGCGGTGAGATATTTACTGGAGTCCAGGAAGCCATTATTATTCCCGTTTAGAAAAAACAGACATAACGATCATAGGTGACTGTAAAGTGATTTAGCATGCGTAAGAGGCTATATTTTTGTAAGGAATGACTTATGGATTGGGAGTCAACACTCTGTTTAAAATTCCCTCCCCCCTCCCCCTTTTCCCGATGATTGCAGCCTTATATATAAAAACTAAAAAAAGTTTACAATCCCTAAAAATTACAGACACTTTTTGGAATTATCTCTCTCTACATTTGTGCATTTTACATTTCAATTTTAGATGTATACTTTATTCTTAAATCAAAACTTGTGTTTTCACTTTGCCTTCATCTTGTGAACAAAAAATGTTAAAAAGGCAAATAGATCACAATAAAATGAAAATTTTAGAGTTGATGTGTGGAAAGAATTTAAAACAATAACAAATTAAAGTAAAGAGAATTTATTCACACACCACAAATGAACACAAAAGTTTTGTTATCCAAGTTTGGGAAATTCCACTAGTTCAACCCTAATAGCTCGGAATTTTATAAGAAAAATAATTTTCTAAAAATGATTTAAAAAATGGATATGCATGCTTGAAATGTGTTAAATATGCAAATGACGTATGGATCCAAACCATTTAAAGAGAATAACATTAAATTTCCAAGTGAACGTGTGGTGGGATATTTACCTGAGTCAAAAAAGCAATTATTTTGCCCATTTACAAAAATCTAACCTAAAAATTACAGAAACTATTTAAGATTATCTTTCTCTATATTTGTGCATTGTGCATTTCATTTTAAGATGTATACTTTTTTCTTAAATCAAAACTTGAGTTTTCCTAAACAAAAAAAGAGATAAAAGGCAAATAATTTACAACAAAATTAAAATTTTAAAGTTTATGTATGGAAAGAATTTAAAGCAGTAACAAATGTAAGGAAAATTTATTCACACACCACAAATAAACACAAAAATTTTGTTATCCATATTTGGGAAATTCCACTAGTTAAACCCTAATAGCTCGGAATTTTAGAAGAAAGTGATTTTTCTACACATGTTTTAAAAATGGATATGCATGCTTGAAACATGTTAAAGATTCAAATGACCTATGGATCCAATCCTTTTAAAGAGAATAACATTAAATTCCCTAGTGAACGTGCGGTGGGATATTTCCTCGGCCAAACAAGTCATTATTTTGCCCATTTACAAAAAGATGACCTAACGATCAAAGATGATTGTAAAGTGATTTATCAAGCGTAACGAACTATATTGTTCTAAGGAATGACTTATAGAATGGGAGTCAACACTCAGTTAAAAATCCCCCGCCTCCCCCTTCTCCCGACGATTGCAAAAACTGATATATAAAAACAAAAAGAGTTTACAATCACTAAAAATGACAGACACTTTTTTGAATTATCTCTCTCTACATTTGTGCATTGTGCATTTCCATTTTATATCTTTTTTTTCAAATCAAAACTTGTGTTTTCACTTTCCCTTCATCTCATAAACAAAAAAAAGAGATGAAAGGCAAATAGATCACAACAAAATGAAAATTTTACTGTTTATGTATGGAAAGAATTTAAATCAATAAAAAATGTAAGAAAGAAAATTTATTCGCACACTACAAATGAACACAAAAGTTTTGTTATCTAAGTATGGGAAATTCCACTAGTTCAACCCTAATAGCTCAGAATTTTATAAGAAAGAGATGTTTCTACACATGTTTTAAAAAAATGGATATGCATTCTTGAAACATGTTAAAGATGTACATGACCTATGGAACCAAACCTTTTAAAGAGAATAACATTAAATTCCCAAGTGAGCGTGGGGTGGGATATTTACCCAAGTCAAACAAGTCATTATTTTGCCTATTTACAAAAAAGTTGACTTAACGATCATAGATGATTGTAAAGTGATTTATCTTGCATAACGGGCTATATTTTTGTAAGAAATGACTTATGGATTGGGAGTCAACACTCAGTTAAAATTCCCCCACCTCCCCCTTTTCCTGACGATTGCAGAACCTGATATATAAAAAACAAAAAAGAGTTTACAATCCCTAAAAATTATAGAACCTTTGTGGAATTATCTCTCTCTACATTTGTGCATTGTGCATTTCCATTTTTTATGCATACTTTTTTCTTAAATAAAAACTTGAGTTTGCACTTTCCCTTCATCTCGTAAACAAAAAAAAAAGAGAAAAAGGCAAATAGTTCACAACAAAAGGAAAATTTTAAAGTGTATTTATGGAAAGAATTTTTGGCAATAACAAATATAAGTAAATAAAATTTTATCACACACCACAAATGAACACAAAATTTTGGTTATCTAAGTCGGGAAATTCCACTAGTTCAACCCTAATAGCTCAGAATTTTATAAGAAAGAAAGTTTTCCACACATGTTTTAAAAAATGGATATGCATTTTTGAAACATGTTAAAGATGCAAATGACCTATGGATCAAATCCTTTTAAAAAGAATAACATTACATTCCCAACTGAACGTGCGATGTGATATTTACGCGAGTCAAACAAGCCATTATTTTACCCAATTACTAAAAGCTTACCTAACGATCATGGATGATTGTAAAGGGATTTATAATGCGTAACGGGCTATATTTTTGTAAGTAATGACCTATGGATTGGGAATCAACACCCAGTTAAAAATCCCTCGCCTCCCCTTTTCTCAACGATTGCAAAACTGGAAAGAGTTTACAATCCCTAAAAATTAAAGACATTTTTGGAATAATCTCTCTCTACATTTGTACATTGTGCATTTCCATTTTATATGTATACTTTTTTCTTAAATCAAAACTTGAGTTTTTCACTTTCCCTTCTTCTCGTAAACAAGAAAAGAGATAAAACGAAAATGGATCACAACAAAATAAAATTTTTAGAATATATGTATGGAAAGAATTTAAAGCATTAACAATAGTAAGTAAAGATAATTTATTCACGCACCACAAATGAACACAAAGTTTAGTTATCCAAGTTTGGGAAATTCCACTAGTTCAACCCTAATAGCTCTAAATTTTATAAGAAAGAGATTTTTCTACACATGTTCTAAAAAATGGATAAGCATGCTTGAAACATGTTAAAGATGAAAATGACCTGTGGATCCAAAACTTTTAAAGATAATAACATTAAATTCCCAAGTGAACGTGCGATGGGATATTTACTTGAGTGAAACAAGCCATTATTTTGCCCATTTACAATAATTTGACCTAACGATCATAGATAATTGTAAAGTGATTTATCATGCATAATGGGCTTTATTTTTTTAAGGAATGACTTATGGATTGGGAGTCAACACTCAGTTAAAAATCCCCGACTCCCCCTTTTCTCGACGATTGCAGACACTGATATATAAAAACTAAAAAGAGTTTACAATCGCTCAAAATTACAGACACTTTTTGGAATTATCTCTCTCTACATTTTTACATTGTGCATTTTCATTTTAGATGTATAATTTTTTTCAAAAATCAAAAATTGAGTTTTCACTTTCCCTTCATCTCGTAAAGAAAAAAATAGAAAAAAGGCAAATAAAAATAGAAAAATGAAAATTTTAGAGTTTATGTCTGGAAAGAATTTAAAGCAATAACAAATTTAAGTAAAGAAAATATATTCACACACCACAGATGGACACATAAAATTTTGTTCTCCAAGTTTGGGAAAATTCCACTAGTTCAACCCTAATAGCTCGGAATTTTATAAGAAAAAGATTTTTCTACACATGTTTAAAAAAATGGATATGCATGCTTGAAACATGTTAGTGATGCAAATGACCTATGGATCCAAACCTTTTAAAAGAGAATAATTTTAAATTCCCAAGTGAACGTGCAGTGAGATATTTACCAGAGTCAAACAAGCCATTATTTTGACCATTTACAAAAAAGTTGACCTAACGATCATAGATGATTGTAAAGTGATTTATCATGCGTAACAAGCTATATTTTTTCAAGGAATGACTTATGGATTGGGAGTCAAGACTCAGTTAAAATCCCCCGCCTCCCGCTTTTCCCCACGATTGCAGAACCTGATATATAAAAAACTAAAAAGAGTTTACAATGCCTAAAAATTACAGACTCCTTTTGGAATTTTCTCTCCCTATATTTGTGCATTATGCATTTCCATTTTAGATGTATACTTTTTTCTTAAATTAAAACTAGAGTTTTCACTTTCCCTTCCTCTCGTAAACAAAAAAAGAGATAAATGGCAAATAGATCACAACAAAATAAAAATATTAAAGTTTATTAATGGAAAGAATTTAAAGCAATAAAAAAAGTAAGTAAAGAAAATTTATTCACACACCACAAACAAAGACAAAAAATTTTTTATGCAAGATTGGGAAATTCCACCAGTACAACCCTAATAGCTCGGAATTTTATAAGAAAGAGATTTTTCTACACATGTTTTAAAAAATGGATAAGCAGGCTTGAGACATGTTAAAGTTGCAAATGACCTATGGATCAAAACCTTTAAAAAGGGAATAACTTTAAATTTTGAAGTGAACGAGTTGTGGGATATTTATCATGCGTAACTGGCTATATTTTTTTAAGGAATAACTTATGGATTGGGAGCCAACACTCAAATAAAAATCCCCCGCCTCCCCCTGTTCCCGATGATTGCAGAACCTGATATATAAAAAACTAAAAAGAGTTTACAATCCTTAAATAACAAATAGTTTTTTGAATTATCTCTCTCTACATTTGTCCATTGTGCATTTCCATTTTATATGTATACTCTTTTTCGTAAATCAAAACTTGATTTTTCACTTTCCATTCATCTCGTAAACAAAAAAAGAGATAAAAGTCAAATCGATGAATACAAAATGAAAATTTTAGAGTTTATGTAAGGAATGAATTTAAAGCAATAACAAATGTAAGAAATTAAAATTTACTCACACACCACAAATGAACACACAAGTTATGTTATCCAAGTTTGAGAAAGGCCACTAGTTCAGCCCTAATAGATCGGAATTTTATAAGAAAGAGATTTTTCTACACATGTTATAAAAAATATATATGCATGCTTGAAATATGTTAACGATGCAAATGACCAATGGATCAAAACCTTTTAAAGAGAATAACATTAAATTCCCAAGTGAACGTGCGGTTGGATATTTACTTGAGTCAAACAAGGCATTACTTTGCCCATTTCCAAAAAGCTGACCTAACGATCATAGATGATTGAAAAAATATTTATCATGTGTAACGGACTATATTTTGTAAGGAATGACTTATGGATTGGGAGTCGACACTCAGTTAAAAATCCCCTGCCTCCCCCTTTGCCTGACGATTGCAAAGCCTCATATGTAAAAAACTAACAAGACTTTACAATCTCTAATATTACAGTCACTTTTTGGAATTATCTCTCTCTACATTTGTGCATTGTGCATTTCCATTTTAGATGTATACTTTTTTCTTAAATCATAACTTGAGTTTTATCTTTCCCTTCATCTCGTAAATAAAAAAATGATTAAAAGCCAAATAGATAACAACAATATCAAAATTCAAGAGTTTATGTATGGAAATAATTTAAAGCAATAACAAACGTAAGTAAAGAAAATTTATTCACACAACACAAATGAACAAAAAAGTTTTGTTATCCAACTTTGGGAAATTCCACTATTTCAACCCTAATAGCTCGGAATTTTATAAGAAAAAGTGTTTTCCACACATGTTTTAAGAAATGGATATGAAAGCTTGAAACATGTTAAAGACGAAAATGACCTATGGATCCAAACCTTTTAAAGAGAATAACATTAAATTCCAATGTGAACGTCCGGTGGGATATTTATCCGAGTCAAACTAGCCATTATTTTGCCCATTTATAAAAAGCTGACCTAACGATCACAGATGATTTTAAAATGATTTATCATGCGTAACTAGCTATATTTTTTTAAGGAATGACTTATGGATTGGGAGTCAACACTCAGTAAAAAATCCACCCCTCCCCCTTTTCCTGATGATTCCAGAACCGGATATATAAAACAACTAAAAAGAGCTTACAATCCTTCAAAATTACAGACACTTTTTGGAATTATCTCTCTCTACATTGGTCCAATGTGCATTTCCATTTTAGATGTATACTTTTTTCTTAAATCAAAACTTGAATTTTCACTTACCCTTAATCTCGTAAACAAAAAAAAAAGAGATAAAAAGCAAATAGATCACAACAAAATGAAAAATTTAGAGTTTATGTATGGAAATAATTTAAGGAAATAACAAATTTAAGTAAATAAAATTAATTCACACACTGCAAATGAACACAAAAGTTTTGTTATCCAAGTTTGGGAAATTCAACTTGTTCAACCCTAATAGCTCAGAATTTCATAAGAAAGAGATTTTTCAATACATGTTTGAAAAAATTGATATGCATGCTTGAAACATGTTAAAGTTGAAAATGACCTATGGATCCAAACCTTTTAAAGAGAATAACATTAAATTCTCAAGTGAACGTGCGGTGGGATATTTACCCGAGTCAAACTAGCCATTATTTTGCCCATTTATAAAAAGCTGACCTAACGATAATATATGATTGTAAAGTGATATATCATGCGTAACTGGCTATATTTTTTTAAGGAATGGCTTATGGATTGGGAGTCAACACTCAGTTAAAAATACCCCTTGAAATTACAGACACTTTTTAGAATTATCTCTCTCCACTTTTGTGCATTTTGCATTTCCATTTTAGATGTATACTTTTTTCTTAAATCAAAACTTGAGTTTTCACTTTCCCTTCATCTCGTAAACAAAAAAAGAGATAAAAGGCAAATAGATCACAACAAAATGAAAATTTTAGAGTTTCTTAAGGAAATAATATAAAGTAATAACAAAAGTAAGGAAATTAAATTTATTCACACACCACAAAGGAACATAAAAGTTGTGTTATCCAAGTTTGGGAAATTCCACTAGTTCAACCCTAATAGCTCTGAATTTTATTAGAAAGAGATTTTTCTACACATGTTTTAAAAAATGGATATGCATGTTGGAAACTTGTTAAAGAGGAAAATGACCTATAGATCCAAACCTTTTAAATAGAATAACATTAAATTCCTAAGTGAAGGTGCAGTGGCATATATACCTGAGTCATATGAGCCATTATTTTACCCATTGACTAAAAGCTGACCAAACAATCATAGATGATTGTATAGTATTTATCAAATGTAGTGGGCTATATTTTTGTAAGGAATGACTTATGGATTCGGAGTCAATACTCAGTTAAAAATTCCCCGCCTCCTCCTTTTCCCGATGATTGCATAACCTAATATATAAAAACTAAAAAGATTTTACAATCCCTAAAAATTATAGACACTTTTTGGAATTATCTTTCTCTACATTTGTGCATTGTGCATTTCCATTTTAGATGTATACTTTTTTCTTAAATCAAAACTTGAGTTTTCACTTTCCCTTCATTTTGTAAACAACAAAAGAGATAAAAGACAAATAGATCACAACAAAACGAAAATTTTAGAGTTTATGTATGGAAAGAATTTAAAGCAATAACAAATGTAAGTAAAGAAAATTTATTCACACACCTCAAATGAACACAAAAGTTTTGTTTTCCAGGTTTGGGAAATTCCACTAGTTCAACCCTAATAGCTCAAAATTTTATAAGAAAGAGATTTTTCTATACATGTTTTAAAATATGGATATGCATTCTTGAAACATGTTAAAGATGCAAATGACCTATGGATCCAAACATTTTAAAGAGAATAACATTAAATTCCCAAGTGAATGTGCGGTGGGATATTTACTCAAGTGAAACAAGCCATTCTTTTGCACATTTACAAAAAGCTAAACTAACGATCAGAGATGATTGTATAGTGATTCATCATGCGTAACGGGCTATATTCTGGTAAGGAATGACTTATGTATTGGGAGTCAACTCTCAGTTAAAAATCCCCCGCCTCCCCCTTTTCCTAAAGATTGCAGAACCTGATACATAAAAACTAAAAAGAGTTTTCAATTCCTAAAAATTATAGACAGTTTTTGGAATTATCTCTCTCTAAATTTGTGCATAGTGCATTTACATTTTTGGTGTATACTTTTTTTTTAAATCAAAACTTGAGTTTTAACTTTCCCTTTATCTCGTAAAAAAAAAGAGAGAAAAAGCAAATATATCACAATAAAATGAAAATTTTAAAGTTTATTATGGAAAGAATGTAAAAAAATAACAAATGTAAGTAAAGAAAATATATTCACACACCACAGATGAACACATAAAATTTTGTTATCCAAGTTTGGGAAAATTCCACTAGTTCAACCCTAATAGCTCAGAATTTTATAAGAAAGAGATTTTTCTACACATGTTTAAAAAAATGGATATGCATGCTTGGAACATGTTAGTGATGCAAAAAACCTATGGATCCAAACCTTTTAAAAGAGAATAATTTTAAATTCCCAAGTGAACGTGCGGTGGGATATTTACCAGAGTCAAACAAGCCATTATTTTGCCCATTTATAAAAAAGTTGACCTAACGATCATAGATGATTGTAAAGTGATTTATCAAGCTTAATGGGCTATTTTTTTGTAAGGAATGACTTATGGATTGGGAGTCAACACTCCGTTAATAATCGCCCGCCTCCCCCTTTTCCCTACGATTACTGAACCTGATATATAAAAACTAAAAATAGTTTAAAATCCCAAAAAATTACAAACACTTTTTGGAAATATCTCTTTCTACATTTTTTAATTTTGCATTTTCATTTTAGACATATACTTTTTCTTAAATCAAAACTTGAGTTTTCACTTTCCCTTCATCTCGGAAACAAAAAGAGAGAGAAAATACAAATAGATCACAACAAAATGGAAATTTTAGAGTTTATTAATGGAAAGAATTTAAAGAAATAACAAATGTAAATAAAGAAAATTTATTCACACACCACAAATGAACACTAAAGTTTTGTCATCTAAGTTTGGGAAAATTCAACTTTTTCAACCCTAATAGCTCAGAATTTTATAAGAAAGAGATTTTTCTACACATGTTTTAAAAAATGGATAAGCATGCTTGAAACATGTTAATGATGCAAATGACCTCTGGATCCAAACCTTTTAAAGAAAATAACATTAAATTCCCAACTGAATGTGGGGTGAGATTTTTACCTAAGTCAAACAAGCTATTATTTTTCCCATTTATAAAAAGCTGAACTAACGATCATAGATGATTCTAAAGTGATTTTCTTGTGTAACGGGCTATATTTTTGTAAGGAATGACTTATGGATTGGGAGTCGACACTCAGTTAAAAATCCCCCCCCCCCCCCCCCCCTCCCCCTTTTCCCAACGATTGCCGAAATTGATATATAAAAACTAAAAACAGTTTAGAGTTCCTAAAAATTATAGACACTTTTTTGAATTATCCCTCTCTACATCTGTGCATTGGGCATTTCCATTTTAGATGTACACTTTTTTCTTTAATCAAAACTTGATTTTGCACTTTCCCTTCATCTCGTAAACAAAAAAAGAGATAAAAGGCAAATAGAACACAACAAAATGAAAATTTTAGAGTTTATAAATGGAAAGAATTTAAAACAATAACAAATGTAAGAAACAAAAATTTATTCACACATCACAAATGAACACAAAAGTTTTCTTATCCAAGTTTGGGAAATTCGACTAGTTCAACCTTAATAGCTCAAAATTTTATAAGAAAGAGATTTTTCTCCACATGTTTTTAAAAATGGATATGCAAGTTTGAAACATGTTAAAGATTCAAATGACCTATGGATCCAAACCTTTTAAAGATAATAACATTAAATTCCCAAGTGAAAGTTCAGTGGGATATTTACCCGAGTGAAACAAGCCATTATTTTGCCCATTTACAAAAAGCTAACCTAATGATCATAGATGATTGTAAAGTGATTTATCATGTGTAATGGGTTATATTTTTTTAAGGAATGACTTATGGACTGGGATTCAACACTCAGTTAAAAATCCCCCGCCTCCCCCTTTTACCAACGATTGCTGAACCTGATATATAAAATTTAAAAAGAGTTTACAATGCCTAAAATAGACACTTTTTGGAATTATCTCTCTACATTTGTGCATTGTGAATTTCCATTTTGGAAAGAAGTTAAAGCATTAGCAAACGTAAGAAAATAAAATTTATTCACACAACGCAAATGAACACAAAAGTTTTCTTATCCAAGTTTGGGAAATTCCACAAGTTCAACAACCCTATTAGCTCGAAATTGTATAAGAAAGAGATTTTTCTACACATGTGTTAAAAAATAGATATGCATGCATGAAACATGTTAAAGATGCAAATGACCTATGGATCCAAACCTTTTAAAGAGAATAACATTAAATTCCCAAGAGAATGTGTGGTGGGATATTTACTCGAGTCAAACAAGCCATTATTTTTCCCATTTACAAAAAGCTGACCTAACGATCATAAATGATTGTAAAGTGATTTATCATGCGTAATGGGCTAAATTTTTAAAAGGAATGACTTATGGATTGGGAGTCAACACTCTGTTAGAAACCCCTGCCTCCCCCTTTTCCCAACTATTGCTGAACCGTTTATATAAAAACTAAAAAGATTTTACAATCCCTAAAAATTATAGACAATTTTTAGAATTATCTCTTTTTACATTTGTGCATTGTGCATTTCATTTTTATAAGTATACTTTTTTCTTAAATCAACACTTGATTTTTCACTTTCCCTTCATCTCGTAAACAAAAAAATAGAAAAAAGGCAAAAAGATCACTACAAAATTAAAATTTTAGAGTTTATGTTTGGAAAGAATTTAAAGCAGTAAAAAATTTAAGTAAAGAAAATTTATTCACACACCACAAATGAACACAAAATTTTTGTTATCCAAGTTTGTGAAAATTTCACTAGTTCAACCCTAATAGCTCGGATTTTTATAAGAAAGAGATTTTTCTACACATGTTTAAAAAAATGGATATGCATGCTTGAAGCATGTTAAAGATGTAAATGACCTATGGATCCAAACCTTTAAAAGAGAATAACATTAAATTCCCAAGTGAATGTGCGGTGGAATATTTACCCGAGTCAAACAATCATTATTTTGCCCATTTACAAAACGCTGTCCTCACGATCACAGAAGTTTGTAAAGTGATTTATCATGCGTAACTGGCTTTATTTTTTT
Source organism: Aristolochia californica (assembly GCF_029961685.1). Classification (NCBI taxonomy): domain Eukaryota; kingdom Viridiplantae; phylum Streptophyta; class Magnoliopsida; order Piperales; family Aristolochiaceae; genus Aristolochia; species Aristolochia californica. The sequence continues at coordinate 28,185,447 of NW_027182103.1, read as the reverse complement.
TAGGAATGACTTATGGATTGGGAGTCAACACTCAGTTAAAAGTCCCCTGCCTCCCCCATTTCTTGACGATTGCCAAACCTGATATATAAATGCTAAAAAGAGTTTAGAATCCCTAAAAATTATAGGCACTTTTTGGGTATTATCTCTCTCTACATTTGTGCATTGTGTAATTCTATTTTAGATGTATACTTTTTTCTTAAATCAAAACTTGAGTTTTCACTTTCCCTTCATCTCGTAAACAAAAAAAAAGAGAAAAAAGGCAAATAGATCACAAAAAAAAAAAAAATTTAGAGTTTATGTATGGAAAGAATTTAAAGCAATAACAACTGTAAGTAAATAAAATTTATTCACACACCAAAAATGCACTCTAAATTTTTGGTATCCAAGTTTGGGGAAATTCCACTAGTTCAACCATAATAGCTAGGAATTTTATAAGAAAGAGATTTTTCTACGCATGTTTTAAAAAATGGATATGCATGCTTGAAATAATTTAAATATGCAAATTACCTATGGATCCTAACCTTTTAAAGAATATAACATTAAGTTCCCAAGTGAACGTGTGGTGGGATATTTACCCGAGTGAAATAAACCATAATTTTGCCCATTTACAAAAAGCTGACCTAACGATCATAGATGATTCTAAAGTGATTTATCAATCGTAACATTCTATATTTTTGTAAGGAATGGCATATGGATTGCGAGTCAACACTCAGTAAAAAATCCCCCGCCTCCCCCTTTTCCCGACGATTGCAGAACCTGATATATAAAAACTAAAAAGAGTTGACAATCCCTAAAAATTACAGACATTTTTTGGAATTGTCTCTCTCTACGTTTTACATTGTGCATTTTGATTTTAGATGTATAATTTTTTCTTAAATCAAAACTTGAGTTTTAACTTTCCATTCATCTCGTAAACAAAAAAAGAGATAAAAAGCAAATAGATCACAACAAAATGAAAATTTTAGAGTATATGTATGGAAAGAGTTTAAAGCAATAAAAAATGTAAGTAAAGAAAATTTATTCACACACCACAAATGAACACAAAAGTTTTGTTATCCAAGTTTGGGAAAATTCCACTAGTTCAACCCTGATACCTCCGAATTTTATAAGAAAGAGATTTTTTGACACATGTTTGAAAAAATGGATATGCATGCTTGAAACATGTTAAAGATGCAAATGACCTATGGATCCAAACTTTTTAAAGAGAACAACATTAAATTCCCAAGTGAACCTGTGGTGGGATATTTACTCGAGTCAGATAAGCCATTACTTTGCCCATTTACAAAAAGCTGACCTAACGATCATAGATGATTGTAAAGTGATCTATCATGCATAACGGGCTTTATTTTTTTAAGGAATGACTTATCGATTGGGAGTCAACACTCAGTTAAAAGTCCCTGCCTCCCCCTTTTCCTGACGATTGCCAAACCTCATATATAAATGCTAAAAAGAGTTTAGAATCCCTAAAAATTATAGGCACTTTTTAGGAAGTATCTCTCTCTACATTTGTGCATTGTGCATTTCCATTTTACATGTGTACTTTTTTCTTAAATCAAAACTTGAATTTTGAATTTCACTTCATCTCGTAAACAAAAAAAGAGATAAAAGGCAAATAGATCACAACAAAATGAAAATTTTAGAGTTTATGTATGGCAAGAATTTAAAGCAACAACAAATATGAGTAAAGAAAATTTATTCGCAGACAACAAATGAACACAAAAGTATTTTTATCCAAGTTTGGGAAATTCCACTAGTTCAACCCTAATAGCTCGGAATTTTATAAGAAAGAGATTTTTCTACACATGTTTTAAAAAAATGGATATGCATGCTTGAAACATGTTAAAGATGCAAATGACCTATGGATCCAAAACTTTTAATGAGAATAACATTAAATTCCCAAGTGAATGTGCGGTGGGATATTTACCCGAGTCAGACAAGCCATTATTTTGCCCATTTAGAAAAAGGTGACCTAATGATCATAGATGATTGTAAAGAGATTTATCATGCGTAATGGGCTATTTTTTTGTAAGGAATGAGTTATGGATTTGGAGTCAACACTCAGTTAAAAAACTCTCACCTCCCCCTTTTCCCTACGATTGTAGAACTTGTTATAAAAACAAAAAATAGTTTACAATCCCTAAAAATTACAGACACTTTTGGAATTATCTCACTCTACATTTGTGCATTATGCTTGTCTATTTTAGATGTATAGTTTTTTCTTAAATCAAAACTTGAGTTTATAGTTTCCCTTCATCTCGTAAACAAAAAAAGAGAAAAAAGGCAAATAGATCACAACAAAATGAAAATTTTAGAGTTTAAGTATGGAAAGAATTTAATGCAAATAAAAAATGTAAGTAAAGAAAATTTATTCACACACCACAAATGAACAGAAAAGTTTAGTTATCCAAGTTTGGGAAATTCCACATGTTCAACCCTAATAGCTAAGAATTTTAGAAGAAAGAGATTTTTCTACATATGTTTTAAAAAATGGATAAGCAAGCTTGAAACATGTTAAAGATACAAATGACTTATGGATACAAACCTTGTAAAGATAATAACATTAAATTCCCAAGTGAACGTGTGTTGGGATATTCACCTGAGTCAAACAAGCCATTTTTTTGCCATTTACAAAAAGCTGACACAATGATCATAGATGATTGTAAAGTCATTTATCATGCGTAACGGGCTATATTTTTGGAAGGAATGACTTTTGCATTGGGAGTCAACACACAGTTAAAAATACTCCGCTACCCTCTTTTCCCAATGAATGCAGAACTTGATATGTAAAAACTACAAAGAGTTTACAATCCCTAAAAATTACAGACTTTTTTTGGAATTATCTCTCTCTACATTTGTGCATTGTGCATTTCCATTTTAGATGTGTACTTTTTTCTAAAATCAAAACTTGAGTTTTCACTTTCACTTCATCTCGTAAACAAAAAAAGAGATAAAAGGCAAATAGTTCACAACAAACTGAAATTTTTTGAGTTTATGTAAGCAAAGAATTTAAAGCAATACCAAATGTAAGTAAAGAAAATTTATTCACAGACCACAAATGAACACAAAATTTTTGTTATCCAAGTTTTGGAAATTGTTCTAGTTCAACCCTAATAGCTCGGAATTTATAAGAAATAGATTTTTCTACACATGTTTTAAAAAATGGATATGCATGTTTGAAACATATTAAAGAAGAAAATGACCTATGGATCCAAACCTTTTAAAGATAATAACATTAAATTTCCAAGTGAACGTTCGATGGGATATTTACCTGAGTCAAACAAGCCAATATTTTACCCATTTAAAAAAAGCTAACCTAACGATCATGTATGATTGTAAAGTGATTTATCATGCATAACAGGCTATATTTTTTTAAGGAATGACTTAAGGATTGAGAGTCAACACTCAGTTAAAAATCCCTCGCTTCCCCCTTTTCCTGACGATTGCAGAAACGGATATATAAAAACTAAAAAGAGTTTACAATCCCTAAAAATTACAGTCACTTTTTGGAATTATATCTCTCTACATTTGTGCATTGTGCATTTCCATTTTACATGTATACTTTTTTCTTAAATCAAAACTTGAGTTTTCAGTTTCCTTTCATCTCGTAAACAAAAAAAGAGATAAAATGCAAATAGATCCCAACAAAATGAAAATTTTAGAGTTTATGTATGGAAAGAATTTAAAGCAATAACAAATATAGGTAAAGAAAATTTATTCACACAGCACTAATGAACAGAAAAATTTGTTATCCAAGTTTGGGCAATTCCTCTTGTTCAACCCTAATAGCTCGAAATTTTAGCAGAAAGAGATTTTTCTACATATGTTTTAAAAAATGGATATGCATGGTTGAAACATGTTAAAGATGCAAATGACCTATGGATCCAAACCTTTTAAAGATAGTAACATTAAATTCCCAAGTGAATGTGCGGTGGGATATTTGCACAATTCTAACAACCAATATTTTACCCATTTATAAAAAGTTGACCTAATGATTATATATGATTATACAGTGATTTATCATGCATAACGGGCTGTATTTTTGTAATGAATGACTTATAGATTGGGAGTCAGCACTTAGTTAAAATCCCCCCCTCCCTCTTTTCCCGACGATTGCAGAACTTGAAATATAAAAACTAAAAAGAGTTTATAATCCCAAAAATTATAGACACTTTTTGGAATTATCTCTCTACATTTGTGCATTGTGCATTTCCATTAGATGTATACTTCTTTCTTAATTCAAAATTTGAGTTTTCACTTTCCCTTCATCTCGTAAACAAAAAACGAGATAAAAGGCAAACAGATCACTACAAAATGAAAATTTTAGAGTTTATGTATGGAAAGAATTTAATGCAATCACAAATGTAAGTAAAAAATTTTATTCAAACACCACAAATGAACTCAAATAATACTAGTTCAACTCTAATAGCTTGAAATTTTATAAGAAAGAGATTTTTCTACACATTTTTAAAAAAATGGATATGCATGCTTGAAACATGTTAAAGATGCAAATGACCTCTGAATCCAAACCTTTTAAAGATAATGACAATAAATTCCCAAGTGAACGTTTGGTGGGATATTTACCTGAGTCAAACAAGCCATTATTTTGCCTATTTACAAAAAGCTGACATATCGATCCTAGATGATTTTAAAGTGATTTATCATGCATAACGGGCTATATTTTAGTAAGGAATGACTTATGGATTGGGTGTCAATACTCAATTAAAAATCCCATGCCTCCCCCTATTCCCGACGATTGTAGAACCTGAGATATAAAAACTAAAAATAGTTTACAATCCCTAAAAATTGTAGACACTTTTCTGAATTACCTCTCTCAACATTTGTGCATTGTGAATTCCCATTTTAGATGTATACATTTTTCTTAAATCAAAACTTGAGTTTTCACTTTCACTTCATCTCGTAAACAAAAAAAGAGAGATAAAAAGCAAATAGATCACAACAAAATGAAAATTTTAGAGTTTATGTGTGGAAAGAATTTAAAGCAATAACAAATGTACGTAAAGAAAATTTATTCACACACCACCAATGAAAAGAAAAGTTCTGTTATCCAAGTTTCGGAAATTCCACTAGTTCAACCCTAATAGCTCAGAATTTTATAAGAAAGCGATTCTTCTACACAGGTTTTAAAAAATGGATATGCATGCTTGATACATGTTAAAGATGCAAATGACCTATGGATCTAAACCTTTTAAAGATAATAACTTTAAATTCCCAAGTGAACATGTGGTGGGATATTTACCCGAGTGCAACAAGCCATTATTTTGCCAATTTACAAAAAGCTGAACTAATGATCAAAGATGATTGTAAAGTGATTTATCATGCGCAACGGGCTATATTTTTGTAAGAAATGACTTATGGATTGGGAGTCAACACTCAGTTAAAAATCCCCCGCCTCCCCTTTTTCTCGACCTCTACATAACTTGATATATAAGAACTAAAAAGAGTTTAGAATCCCTAAAATTTACAGACACTTTTTGGAATTATCTCTCTCTACATTTGTGCATTCTGCATTTCCATTTTAGATCTATACTTCTTTCTCAAATCAAAACTTGAGTTTTCAATTTCCCTTCATCTTGTAAACAAAAAAAGAGATAAAAGGCAAATAGATCACAACAAAATGAAAATTTTAGATTTTATCCATGGAAAGAATTTAAAGCTATAACAAATGTAAGTAAAGAAAATTTATTCACACACCAAAATTTAACACAAAGTTTTGCTACCCAAGTCTGGGAAAATTCTACAAGTTCAACCCTTAATGCTCAGAATTGTATAAGAAATAGATTTCTCTACACATGTTTTAAAAAATGGATATGCATGCTTGAAACATGTTTAAGATGCTAATGACCTATGTATCCAAACCTTTTAAAGAAAATGACAATAAATTTTCAAGTGAACGTTCGATGGGATATTTACCCGAGTCAAACAAGCCATTATTTTGCCCATTTACAAAAAGCTGACCTAACGATCATAGATGAGTGTAAAGTGATTTATCATGCATATTTTGCTCTATTTTTGTAAGGAATAACTTATGGATTGGGGGTCAACATTCAGTTAAAAATCCCCCGCCTCTCCCTATTCCCGACGATTGCAGAACCAGAGATATAAAAACTAAAAAGAGTTTGCAATCCCTAAAAATTCCAGACACTTTTTGGAATAATCTCTCTGAACATTTGTGCATTGTGAATTTCCATTTTAGATGTATAAATTTTTCTTAAATTAAAACTTGAGTTTTCACTGACACTTTAACTCATAACCAAAAAAAGAGATAAAAGGCAAATAGATCACAACAAAATGAAAATTTTAGAGTTTATGTGTGGAAAGAATTTAAAGCAATAAAAAATGTACATAAAGAAAATTTATTCACACACCACAAATGAACACAAAAGTTTTTTATACAAGTTTGGGAAATTCCACTAGTTCAACCCTAATGGCTCGGAATTTTATAGGAAAGAGATTTTTCTACACATGTTTTAAAGAATAGATGCTTGAAACATGTTAAAGATGCAAATGACCTATGGATCCAAACCATTTAAAGATAATAACATTAAATTTCCAAGTGAACGTTCGGTGGGATATTTACCTGAATCAATCAAGCCATTATTTTGCCCATTTACAAAAGGCTGACCTAATGATCATAGATGATTGTAAAGTGATTTATCTTGCGTAACGGGCTATATTTTTTTTTAGGAATGACATAGGAATTGAGAGTCAACACTCAGTTTAAACCCCCCGCTTCCCCCTTTTCCTGACGATTGTAGAACCGGATATATAAAAACTAAAAAGAGTTTACAATTCCGAAAAATTATAGTCACTTTTTGGAATTATATCTCTCTACATTTGTGCATTGTGCATTTCCATTTTAGATGTATACTTTTTTCTTAAATCAAAACTTGAGTTTTCACTTTCCCTTCATCTCGTCAACAAAAAAAGAGATAAAAGGCAAATAGATCACAAAAAAAATGAAAATTTAAAGCAATAACAAATGTAAGTAAAGAAAATTTATTCACACACCACAAATGAACAGAAAAGTTTTGTTATCCAAGTTTATGCAATTCCTCTTGTTGAACCCTAATAGCTCGGAATTTTAGAAGAAAGAGATTTTTCTATACATGTTTTAAAAAATGGATATGCATGGTTGAAACATGTTAAAGATGCAAATGACCTATGGATCCAAACCTTTTAAAGATAGTAACATTAAATTCCCAAGTGAACGTGCGGTGGGATATTTACCCAATTCAAATAAGTCAATATTTTACCCATTTAAAAAATGAGGACCTAACGATCATATATGATTGTACAGTGATTTATCATGCATAACGGGCTATATTTTTGTAACGAACGACTTATGGATTGGCATTCAGTACTTAGTTAAAAATGCCCCGCCTCCCACTTTTTGGAATTATCTCTCTCTACATTTGTGCATTGTGCATTTCCATTTTAGATGTATACTTTTTTCTTAAACAAAACTTGATTTTTCACTTTCCCTTCATCTCGTAAACAAAAAAAGAGATAAAAGGAAAATAGATCACAACAAAATTAAAATTTTAGAGTTTATGTATGGAAAGAATTTAATGCAATAACAAATGTAAGTAAAGAAAATTTATTCACACACCAAAAATGAACACAAAAGTTTTGTTATCCAAGTCTGGGAAAATTCCACTAGTTCAACCCTAACTGCTCGTTATTTTATAAGAAAGAGTTTTTTCAACACATGCTTTAAAAAATGGATATGCATGCCTGAAACATGTTAAAAATATAAATGACCTATGGATCCAAACCTTTTTAAGAAAACAACATTAAATTCCCAACTGAACGTGCGGTGGGATATTTACCCGAGTCAAACAATCAATTATTTTGCACATTTGCAAAAACCTGACCTAATGATCATAGATTAATCTGAAGTGATTTATCATGCGTAACGGGCTATATTTTTTGTAAGGAATGACTTATGGATTATGAGTCAACACTCAGTTAAAAAAGCCCGGTTTCCTCCTTTTCTTGACGATTACAAAACCTGATATATAAAAACTAAAAAGTGTTTACAATCCCTAAAAATTACAGATACTTTTTGGAATTATCTTTGTCTTCATTTTTGCATTGTGCATTTCCATTTTAGATGTATACTTTTTTCTTAAAAGAAACCTTGAGTTTTCACTTTCCCTTCATCTCGTCAACAAATAATAGAAACAAGGCAAATAGATCACAACAAAATGAAAATTTTAGAGTTTTTGTATTCAAAGAATTTAAAGCTAAAAAAAAATTAAGTAAAGAAAATTTATTCACACACCACAAATGAACACGAAAGTTTTGTTATCCAACTTTGGGAAAATTCCACTAGTTCAACCCTAATAGCTCATAATTTTAAAAGAAATACATTTTTCTACACATGTTTTAAAAAAAGGATACGCATGCTTGAAACATGTTAAAGATGCAAATGATCTATGGATCTAAAAATTTTAAAGATAGTAACATTAAATTTCCAAGTGAACGTGCAGTGGGATATTTACCCAATTCAAACAAGGCAATATTTTACCCATTTAAAAAAAGCTGACCGAATGATCATATATGATTGTACAGTGGTTTATCATGCATAATAGGCTATATTTTTTTAATGAGTGACTTATGGATTGGGAGTCAGCACTTAGTTAAACATCCCCCGCCTCCCTCTTTTCCCGACTATTGCAAAACTTGAAATAGAAAAACTAAAACGAGTTTATAATCCCAAAAATTACAGACACTTTTTGGAATTATCTCTTTCTACATTTGTGCATTGTGCATTTCCATTTTAGATGTATACTTTTTTCTTAATTCAAAACATGAGTTTTCACTTTCCCTTTATCTCGTAAACAAAAAAGGAGATAAAAGGCAAACAGATCACAACAAAATGAAAATTTTAGAGTTTATGTATGGAAAGAGTTTAATGTAATCACAAATGTAAGTAAAGAAAATTTATTCACACTCCACAAATGAACACAAAATTTTTGTTATCCAAGTTTGGGAAATAATACTAGTTCAACCCTAATAGCTCAGAATTTTATAAGAAAGAGATTTTTCTACACATTTTAAAAAAAACGGATATGCATGCTTGAAACATGTTCAAGTTTCAAATGACCTATGTATCCAAACCTTTTAAAGATAATAACAATAAATTCCCAAATGAAAGTTCGGTGGAGAACTTGATATATAGAAACTAAAAAGAGTTTACAATCCCTAAAAATTACAGACACTTTTTTGAATTGTCTCTGTCTTCATTTTTGCATTGTGCATTTCCATTGTAGATGTATACGTTTTTCTTAAAAGAAAACTTGACTTTTGACTTTCCCTTCATCTCATCAACAAATAATAGAAAAAAGGCAAATAGATCACAACAAAATGAAAATTTTAGAGTTTATGTATTGAAAGAATTTAAAGCAATAAAAAATTTAAGTAAAAAAAAATTATTCACACATCTCAAATGAACACAAAAGTTTTGTTATCCAACTTTGGGAAAATTCCACTAGTTCAACCCTAATAGCTCGGAATTTTAAAAGAAATAGATTTTTCTACACATGTTTTGGATATGCATGCTTGAAACATGTTAAAGATTCAAATGACCTATGGATAAAAAACTTTTAAAAATAATAACATTATTTTCCCAAGTGAACGTGCGGTGGGATATTTACCCGAGTCAGACAAGTCATTTTTTGCCCATTTACATAAAGTAGAGCTAAAAATCATAGATTATTCTAAAGTGATTTATCATGTGTAATGGGCTATATTTTGTAAGGAATGAGCTATGGATTATGAGTCAACACTCAGTTAAAAAACCCCCGTTTCCTCCTTTTTCTAACAATTACAGTACCTGATATATAAAAACTAAAAAGAGTTTACAATCTTTTAAAATTACATACAATTTTTGGAATTATCTCTCTCTACATTTTTCAATTGTGCATTTCAATTTTAGATATATTCTTTTTTCTTAAAACAAAACTTGAGTTTTCACTTTCCCTTCATCTCGTCAATAAATAATAGAAAAAAGGCAAACAGATCACAACAAAATGAAAATTTTGGAGTTTATGTATTGAAAGAATTTAAAGCAATAAAAAATTTAACTAAAGAAAATTTATTCACACACCACAAATGAACACAAAAGTTTTGTTATCCAACTTTGGGAAAATTCCACTAGTTCAACCCTAATGGCTCGGAATTTTGTAAGAAAGAGATTTTTCTACGCATGTTTTAAAAACCGGATATGCATGCTTGAAACAAGTTAAAAATGAAAATGACCTATGGATCAAAAATTTTTAAAAAGAATAACATAATATTCCCAAGTGAGCGTACGGTTGGATATTTACCAAATTCCGACAAGCCATTTTTTTGCCCATTTACAAAAACCTGAGCTAACGATCATAGATTATTCTAAAGTGATTTATCATGCGTAACGGGCTATATTTTTGTAAGGAATGACCTATGGATTATTACTCAGTTTAAAAACCCCCGTTTCCTCCTTTTCCTAATGATTACAGAACCTGATATATAAAAACTAAAAAGAGATTACAATCTTTAAAAATTACAGAAACTTTTTGGAATTATCTCTCTCTACATTTTTTCATTGTGCATTTCCATTTTAGATATATTCTTTTTTCTTAAAAAAAAAACTTGATTTTTCACTTTCCCTTCGACTCGTCAACAAAAAATCGAAAAAAGGCAAATAGAACACAACAAAATGAAAATTTTAGAGTTTGTGTATGGAAAGAATTTAAAGCAATCACAAATATAAGTAAAGAAAATTTATTCACACACCAGAAATGAACACAAAAGTTTTGTTCTCCAAGTTTTGGAAAATTCCACTATTTCAACCCTAATAGGTCGAAATTTTATAAGAAAGAGATTTTTCAACACATGTTTTAAAAAAATAGATATGCACGCTTGAAACATGTTAAAGATGCAAATGACCTATGGATCTGAACCTTTTAAATAAAATAATATTATATTCCCAAGTGAACGTGCAGTGGGATATTTATCCGAGTCAGACAACCCATTATTTTTCCCATTTACAGAAAGCTGACCTAACGATCATAAATGATTTTAAAGTGATTTATAATGCATAACGGGCTATATTTTTGTATGGAATGACTAATGGATTGGGAGTCATCATTCAGTTAAAAATCCTCTGCCTACTCCTTTTCCCAATGATTACAGAACCTCATATATGAAAACTAAAAATATTATACAATCCCTAACAAATACAGACACTTTTTGGAATTATCTGACTCTACATTTGTGCATTTTTCATTTCCATTTTAGATGTATAATTTTCTTAATTAAAAAATTGAGATTTGACCTTCTATTTATCTCGTAAAAAAAAGAGTTAAAAGGCAAATAGAACACAACAAATTGAAAATTTTAGAGTTTATATATGGAAAGAATTTAATGCAATAACAACTGTAAGTAAAGAAAATTTATTCACACACCACAAATGAACACAAAAGTTTTGTTATCCAAGTTTGGGAAATTCCACTAGTTCAACCCTAATAGGTCGGAATTTTATAAGAAAAAGATTTTTCTACACATGTTTTTAAAAAAGGATATGCATGCTTGCAACATATTAAAGATGCAAATGACCTATGGATCCAAACCTTTTAAAGATAATAACATTAAATTCCCAAGTGAACGTGCAGTGGGATATTTACAAAAAGCAGACCTAACGATCATAGATGATTGTAAAGTGATTTATCATACGTAAAGGGCTATCTTTTTGTAAGGAATGACTTGTGGAATGGGAGTCAACACTCAGTTAAAAATCCCCCGCCTCCCCGTTTTTCCGACGATTGCAGAACTTGATATATAGAAACTAAAAAGAATTTATAATCCCTAAAATTTACAGACACTTTTTGGAATTATCTCTCTCTAAATTTGTGCATTATGCATTTCTATTTTAGATGTATACTTTTTTCTTAAATCAAAACTAGAGTTTTCACTTTCACTTCATCTCGTAAACAAAAGAAAGAGATAAAAGGCAAATAGATCACAAAGAAATGAAAATTTTAGATATTATGTAGGGAAAGAATTCAAAGCAATAACAAATGTAAGTAAAGAAAATTTATTCACACACCACAATTGAACAAAAAAGTTTTGTTATCCAAGTTTGGGAAATTCCACTAGTTCAACCCTTATAGCTCGGAATTTCATAAGAAATAAAATTTTCTACACATGTTTTAAAAAATGGATATGCATGCTCGAAACATGTTAAAGATGCAAATGACCTATGGATCCAAACGTTTGAAAGATAATAACATTACATTCCCAAAAACATTCGGTGGGATATTTACCTGAATCAAACAAGCCATTATTTTGCCCATTTACAAAAAAGCTTTCCTAACGATCATAGATGATTGTAAAGTGATTTATCATGCGTAACGGGTTATATTTCTGAATGGAATGACTTATGGATTTGGGAGTCAACACTCACTTAAAAATTCCAATAGTTCAACCCTAATAGCTCGAAATTTTATAAGAAACAGATTTTTTTACACGTATTAAAAAATGGATTTACAAAAAAGAATGACAAAGAGAATGACATTAAATTCCCAAGTGAAAGTTCGATGGGATATTTATCCTAGTCAAAGGAGCCATTATTTCGCCAATTTACAAAAAGCTGACCTAACGATAAAGATGATTATAAAGTGATTTATCATGCATAACAGGATATATTTTTTTATGGTATGGCTTTTGGATTGGGTGCCAACACTCAGTTAAAAATCCTGATATATAAAAATTAAAAAGAGTTTACAATCCCTAAAAATTACAAACACTTTTTTGAATTATCTCTCTCAACATTTGTGTATTGTGCCTTTCTAGTTTAGATGTATATTTTTTTCTTAAATCAAAACCTTCGTTTTCACTTTCACTTCTTCAAGTAAACCAAAAAGGAGATAAAAAGCAAATAGATCACAATACAATAAAAATTTTAGAGTTTATGTATGGAAAGAATTTAAACCAATAACAAATGTAAGTAAAGAATATTTATTCACACACTACAAATGAACACAAAGGTTTTGTTATCAAGATTAGGAAATTCCACTAGTTCAACCCTATTAGCTCAGAATTTTATAACAAAGAGATTTTTCTACACTTGTTTTAAAAAATGGTTATGCATGCTTGAAACATGTTAAAGATTCGAATGACCTATGGATCCAAACCTTTTAAAGATAATAACATTAAATTCCCAAATGAACGTTCGGTGGGATATTTACCTGAGTCAAACAAGCAATTATTTTGCCCATTTACAAAAAGTTGACCTAACGATCATAGATGATTTTAAAGTGATTTAACATACACAACGGGCTATATTTTTGTATGGAATGACTTATGGATTGGGAGTCAACACTCAATTAAAAATCCCCCGCTTCCCTTTTTCCTGACGATTGTAGAACCTGATATATAAAAACTAAAAAGAGTTTACAATCCCTAAAAATTACAGACACTTTTTGGAATTATCTCTCTCTACATTTGTGCATTGTGAATTTTCATTTTAGATGTATACTTTTTCCTTAAATCAAAACTTGAGTTTTCATTTTCCCTTCAACTCATAAACAAAAAAAGATATAACAGGCAAATAAATCAAAACAAAATGAAAATTTTAGAGTTAACGTATGGAAAGAATTTAAAGCAATAACAAATGTAAGTAAAGAAAATATATTCACACACCACAAATGAATACAAAAGTTTTGCTATACAAGTTTTGGAAATTCCACTAGTTCAACACTAATAGCTCGGAATTTTATAAGAAAGTGATTTTTCTACACATGTTTTAAAAAAGGATGTGCATGCTTGAAACATGTTAAATATGCAAAAGACCTATGGATCCAAACCTTTCAAAGAGAATAACATTAAATTCCCAACTGAACGTGCGGTGGGATATTTTCCCGAGTCAAACAAGCCATTATTTTGCCCATTTAAAAAAAGTTGACCTAACCATCATAGATGATTGTAAAGTGATTTATCATGTATAACAGGCTATATTTTTGTCAGGAATGACATATGAATTGGGAGTCAACACTCAGTTAAAATTCCCCCACCTCCCTCTTTTCCCGACGATTGCATAACCTGATATATAAAAACTAAAATGAATTTAAAATCCACAAAAATTACAAACACTTTTTGGAATCATCTTTCTCTACATTTGTGCATTGTACTTTTTTCTTAAATCAAATTTTGATTTTTCACTTTCCCTTCATTTCGTAAACAAAAAAGAGATAAAAGGCAAATAGATCACAAGAAAATGAAAATTTAGAGTTTATGAATAGAAAGAATTTAATGCAATTACAAACCTAAGTAAAAAAAAATTTATTCACACACCACAAATGAATACGAAATTTTTGTAATCGAAGTTTTGAAAATTCCACTAGTTCAACTCTAATAAGTAGGAATTTTAAAAGAAAGGGATTTTTCTACACATGTTTTAAAACATGGATATGCATGCTTAAAACTTGTTAAAAATGCAAATTACCTATGGATCCAAACCTTTTAAAGAGAATAACATTAAATTCCAAATTTATCATGCGGTGGGATATTTTCTCGAGTCAAACAAGCCATTATTTTGCCCATTAACAAAAACTTGACCCTGCGATCATAGATGATTGTAACGTGATATATCATGCATAACTGGCTATATGTTTATAAGGAATGACTTATGGATTGGGAGTCAACACTCAATCAAAAATCCCATGCCTTCCCCTTTTCTCGACGATTGCAGAACTTGATATATACAAAACTTAAAAGAGTTTACAATTCCAAAAAATTATAGACACTTTTTGGAATTATCTCTCTCTACATTTGTGCATTGTGCATTTCCATGTTAAATGTATACTTTTTTTCTTAAATCAACACTTCAGTTATCACTTTTCTTTCATCATGTAAACAAAAAAAGAGATAAGAGGCAAATAGATCACAACAAAATGTAAATTTTATAGTTTATGTATGGAAAGAATTTGAAGCCATAAAAAATGTAAGTAAAGAAAATTTATTCACACACCACAAATGAACACAAAAGTTTTGTTATCCAATTTTGCGAAGTTCCACTAGATCAACCCAAATAGCTCAGAATTTTATAAGAAAGAGATTTTTCTACACATGTTTTAAAAAATGGATATGCATGCTTGAAACATGTTACAGATGAAAAGGACGTGTGGATCCAAACATTTTAAAGAGAATAACATAAAATTCCCAAGTGAACATGCGATTGGATATTTGCTCGAGTCAAACAAGCCTTTATTTTTCCCATTTATAAAAAGCTGACGTAGCAATCATATATGATTGGAAATTGATTTATCATGCATAACGGGCTTTATTTTTGTAAGGAATGACTTATGGATTGGGAGTCAACACTCAGTTAAAAATCCCCCACTCCCCCTTTTCCCGACGATTGCAGAACCTGATATATAAAACCTAAAAAGACTTTACAATCCCTAAAAATTATAGACACTTTTTGGAATTATCTCTCTCTACATTTGTGCATTGTGCATTTCCATTTTAGATGTATACTTTTTCTTAAATCAAAACTTGAGTTTTCACTTTCGTTTCATTTGGTAAACAAAAAAAAGAGATAAAAGGCAAATAGATCACAACAAAATGAAAATTTTAGAGTTTATGTATGGAAAGAATTTAAAGCAATAACAAACGTAACTAAAGAAAAAAACATTTCACGCCACAAATGAATAGGAAATTTTTGTTATCGAAGTTTGGAAAATTCCACTAGATCAACCCTAATAGCTCGGAATTTTAAAAGAAAAATATTTTTCTACGCATGTTTTAAAAAATGGATATGCATGCGTGAAACATGTTAAAGTTGCAAATGGCCTATGGATCAAAACTTTTTAAAGAGAATAACAATAAATTCCCAAGTGAATATGCGGTGGGATAATTACCCGAGTCAAACAAGCCATTATTTTGCCCATTTTTAAAAAGCTGACCTTGCGATCATAGATTATTTTAAAGTGATATATCATGCATAACGGGCTATATTTATGGATTGGGAGTCAACACTCAGTTAATAATCCCCTGGCTCCCTCTTTTCCCAATGATTGTAGAACCTGATATGTAAAAAACTAAAAAAAGTTTACAATCCCTAAAGATTACATACACTTTTTGGAATTATATCTCTAAACATTTGTGCATTGAGCATTTCCATTTTAGATATATACTTTTTTCTCAAATCAAAACTTGAATTTTCACTTTCCCTTCATCTCGTAAACAAAAAAAGATATAAAAGGCAATTAGATCAGAACAAAATGAAAATTTTAGAGTTAATGTGTGGAAATAATTTAAAGCAATCATAAATGTAAGTAAAGAAATTTTATTCCCACACCACAAATGAACACAAAATTTTTGTTATCCAAGTATGGGAAATTCCACTAGTTCAACCCTAATAGCTCGGAATTTAATAAGAAATAGATTTTTCTAGACATGTTCTAAAAAATGGATATACATGTTCGAAACATGTTAAAGAAGCAAATGACCTATGATTCCAAACCTTTTAAAGAGAATAACATTAACTTCCTAAGTGAACGTGCGGTGGGATAGTTACCTGTCTCAAACAAGCCATTATTTTGCCCATTTACAAAAAGCTCACCTAACAATCATAAATGATTGTAAAGTAATTTATCATGCGTAATGGGATATATTTTTGTAAGGAATGACTAATGGATTTGGAGTCAACGCTCAGTTAAACCCCCCCCCCCCTCCTCCTTGTCCCGACAATTGCAGAGCCTGATATATAATTCAAAAAATAATTACAGACACTTTTTGGAATTATCTTTCTCTACATTTGTGCGTTGTGCATTTCCATTTGAGATTTATACTTTTTTCTTAAATCAAAACTTGAGTTTTCACTTTCCCTTCATCTCGTAAACAAAAAATGAGATAAAAGTCAAAAAGATCACAATAAAATGAAAATTTTAGAGTTTATGTATGGAAAGAATTTAAACCAATAACAAACGTAAGTATAGAAAAAATTTTCAGCCACCACAAAAGAACACGAAATTTTTGTTATTGAAGTTTCGGAAATTCCACTAGTTCAACCTTAATAGCTCGGAATTTTAAAAGAAAGTGATTTTTCTATGCATGCTTTAAAAAATAGATATTCATGCTTGAAACATGTTAAAGATGAAAATGACCAATGGATCAAAACCTTTGAAAGAGAATAACATTAAATTCCCAAGTGAATGTGAGGTGGGATAATTACCCGAGTTAAACAAACCATTATTTTGCCCATTTACAAAAAGCTGACCTAATGATCATAGATGATTGTAAAGTGATTTATCATGCAAAACGGGGTATATTTTTGTATGGAATAACTTATGGATTGGGAGTCAATACTCAGTTAAAAATCCCCCACCTCCCCTTTTCCCGACGATTGCTGAACCTCATATATAAAAACTAAATAGAGTTTACAATCCCTAAAATTTACAGACACTTTTTTGAATTATATCTCTCTAAATTTTTGCATTGTGTATTTTCATTTTATATATATACTTTTTTCATAAATCAAAACTTGAATTTTCTTTTTCCCTTCACCTCGTACACAAAAAAAGAGATAAAAGGCAAATAGATCATAACAAAATAAAAATTTTAGAGTTTGTGTAAGGAAAGAATATAAAGCAATAAAAAATGTAAGTAAAGAAAATTTATTCACAGACACAAATGAACACAAAATTTTTGTTATCCAAGTTTGGGAAATTCCACTAGTTCAACCCTAATAGCTCAGAATTTTATAAGAAAGAGATTTTTCAACACATGTTTTAAAAAAAGGATATGCATGCTTGAAACATGTTAAAGAATAAAATAACCTTTGGATCCAAACCTTCTAAAGAAAATAATATTAAATTCCCAAGTGAACGAGTGGTGGGATATTTACCCGAGTCAAACAAGCCATTCTTTTGCCCATTTACAAAAAGCTAACCTAACCTTCATAGATGATTGTAATTTGTTTTATCATATGCAACGGGCTATATGTTTGGAAGGAATGACTTAAGGATTGGGAGTCAACACTCAGTTAAAAATCCCCCGCCTCCCCCTTTTCTCAACGATTGCAGAACCTAATATATTAACAACTTAAGAGAGTTTACAATGCCTAAAAATTACATACACTTTTCTGAATTATCTCTCTCTACATTTTTGCATTGTGCATTTCCATTTTAGATGTATACTTTTTTCTTAAATTAATACTTGAGTTTTCACTTTCCCTTCACCTCGTAAACATAAAAAGTGATAAAAGGCAAATAAATCCCAACAAAATGAAAATTTTAGAGTTTATGTATGGAAAGAATTTAAAGCAATAACAAACGTAAGTAAAGAAAATTTATTCACACACCACAAATGAACACAAAAGTTTTGTTATCCAAGTTTGGGAAATTCCACTAGTTCGACCCTCAAAACTCGGAATTTTAAAAGAAAAAGATTTTTCTATGCATGTTTTAAAAAATGGATATGCATGCTTGAAACATGTTAAAGATGCAAATGACCTATGGATCCAAACCTTTTGAAGAGAATAACATTAAATTTTGAAGTGAATGTGCGGTGGGATATTTACCCGAGTCAAACAAGCCTTTATTTTTCCAATTTATAAAAAGTTGAGCTAACGATCATAGATAATTGGAAAGTGATTTATCATGTGTAATGTGCTATATTTTTGGTAGGAATGACTTATGGATTGGGAGTCAACACTCTGTTAAAAAACCCCTGACTCCCCCTTTTCTCGACGTTCGCTGAACCTGATATATAAAAATTAAAAATACTTTACAATCCCTCAAAGATTACAGGTACTTTTTAGAATTTTCTCTCCCTACATTTGTACATTGTACATTTCCATTTTAGATGTATACTTTTTTCTTAAATGAAAACTTGAGTTTTCACTTTCCCTTTATCACGTAAACAAAAAAAGAGATTAAAGGCAAATAAATCACAACAAAATGTCAAATTTAGAGTTAATGTAAGTAAAGAATTTAAAGCAGTAAAAATGTAAGTAAAGAAAATTTATTCACACACCACAAATAATCACAAGAGTTTTGTTATCCAAGATTGGGAAATTCCACTAGTTCAACCCAAATAGCTTTGAATTTTATAAGAAAGAGATTTTTCTACACATGTTTTAAAAAATGGATATGCATTCTTGAAACATGCTAAAGATGCAAATGACGTATGGATCCAAACATTTTAAAGAGAATAACATTAAAATCCCAAGTGAACGTGCGGTGGGATATTTACCTGAGTCAAACAAGCCATTATTTTGATCATTTACAAAAAACTGACCTTGCGATCATATGTGATTGTAAAGTGATATATGATGGGTAACGGGCTATATTTTTGGTAGGAATGATTTATGGATTGGGAGTCAACACACAGTTAAAAATCCTTCGCCTCCCCTTTTCCAGACGATTGTAGAACCAGATATATAAAAACTAAAAAGAGTTTACAATCCCCAAAATTTACAGACATTGTTTGGAATTATCTCTCTCTAAATTTGTGCATTGTGCATTTATATTTTAGATGTATACTTTTTTTTAAATCAAAACTTGAGTTTTCGCTTTCCCTTAATCTCGTAAAAAAAAAAAATAAAACGCAAAAAGATCACGACAAAATGAAAATTTTAGAGTTTATGTTTAGAAAGAATTTATAGAAATAAAAAATGTAAGTAAAGAAAATTTATTCACACACCACAAATGAACACAAAAAATTTGCTATCCAAGTTTGGTAAATTCCACTAGTTCAACCCTAATAGCTCGGAATTTTATGAGAAAGGTATTTTTCAACACATGTTTTAAAAAATGGATATGAATGCTTGAAACATGTTTAAGATGCAAATGACCTATGATTCCAAACCATTTAAAGAGAATAATATTAAATTCCCAAGTGAACGTGCGGTGGGAAATTTACTCGACTCAAACAAACCATTATTTTGCCCAATTACAAAAAGCTGACCTAACGATCATAGATGAATGTAAAGTGATTTATTATGCGTAACGGGCTATATTTTTATAAGAAATGACTTATGGATTGGGAGTCAACACTCAGTTAAAAATCCCTACCTCCCCCTTTTCTCGACGATTGCTGAACCTGATATATAAAAACTTAATAGAGTTTACATTCCCTAAAATTTACAAACACTCTTTGGAATTATCTCTCTCCAAATTTGTGCATTGTGCATTTCCATTTTAGATATATACATTTTTCATAAATCAAAACTTGAGTTTTCACTTGCGCTTTACCTCATACACAAAAAAAAGAGATAAAAGGCAAGTAGATCATAACAAAATGAAAATTTTGGAGTTTATGTATGGAAAAAATATAAAGCAATGACAAATGTAAGTAAAGAAAATTTATTCACACACACAAATGAACACAAAAGTTTTGTTATCCAAGTTTGGGAAATTCCACTAGTTCAACCCTAATAGCTCGGAATTTATAGGAAAGAGATTTTTCTACACATGTTTTAAAAAATGGATATGCATGCTTGAAACATGTTAAAGAATAAAATGACCTATGGATCCAAACCTTTTAAAGAGAATAACATTAAATTCCCAAGTGAATGAGCGAAGGGGTATTTACCCGAGTCAAACAAGCCATTCTTTTGCCCATTTACAAAAAGCTAACCTAACGTTCATAGATGATTGTAATGTGATTTACCCTGCGTAACGGGCTACATTTTTGGAAGGAATGAGTTATGGATTGGGAGTCAACACTCAATTAAAAATCCCCCAACGATTACAGAACCTAATATATTAAAAACTTAAAAGAGTTTACAATGCCTAAAAATTATAAACACTTTTCTGAATTATCTCTCTCTACATTTTGGCATTGTGCATTTCCATTTTAGATGTATACTTTTTTCATAAATCGATTCTTGAGTTTTCACATTCCCTTCACCTCGTAAACAAAAAAAAGAGATAAAAGGCAAATAGATCCAAGCAAAATGAAAATTTTAGAGTTTATGTATGTAAAGAATTTCAAGCAATAATAAACGTAAGTAAAAAAAATTTATTCACACACCACAATTGAACACAAAAGTTTTGTTATCCAAGTTAGGGAAATTCCACTAGTTCGACTCTAATAACTCGGAATTTTAAAAGAATTTTTTTTTACTACGCATGTTTTAAAAAATGGATATGCATGCGTGAAACATGTTAAAGATGCAAATGACCTATGGATCCAAACCTTTTAAAGAGAATAACATTAAATTTCCATGTAAATGTGAGGTGGGATATTTACCTGAGTCAAACAAGCCTTTATTTGTCCAATTTACATAAAGCTGACCTAACGATCATAGATGATTGGAAAGTGATTTATCTTGCGTAATGGGCTATATTTTTGGTTGGAGTGACTTATGGATTGGGAGTCAACACTCAGTTAAAAAACCCTGCCTCCCCCTTTTCTCGACGATCGCTGAACCTGATATATAAATACTAAAAATACTTTACAATCCCTAAAAATTCCAAAATACTTTTTAGAATTATCTCTCCCTACATTCGTGCATTGAGCATTTCCATTTTAGATGTATACTTTTTTCTTGAATCAAAAATTGAGTTTTCACTTTCCCTTCATCACGTAAACAAAAAAAGAGATTAAAGGCAAATAGATCTCAACAAAATGTAAATTTTAGAGTTAATGTATGTAAAGAATTTAAAGCAGTACCAAATGTATGAAAATAAAATTTATTCACACACCCCAAATGAACACAAAAGTTTTGTTATCCAAGTTTATGAAATTCCATTAGTTCAACCCGAATAGCTCGGAATTTTTTAAGAAAAAGATTTTTCAACACATGTTCTAAAAATGGATATGCATTCTTGAAACATGCTAAAGATGCAAATGACGTATGGATCCAAACATTTTAAAGAGAATAACATTAAAATCCCAAGTGAACGTGCGGTGGGATATTTACCTGAGTCAAACAAGCCATTATTTTGATCATTTACAAAAAACTGACCTTGCGATCATATGTGATTGTAAAGTGATATATGATGCGTAACGGGCTATATTTTTGGTAGGAATGATTTATGGATTGGGAGTCAACACACAGTTAAAAATCCCTCGCCTTCCCCTTTTCCAGACGATTGTAGAACGTGATATATAAAAACTAAAAAGAGTTTACAATCCCCAAAATTTACAGACATTGTTTGGAATTATCTCTCTCTAAATTTGTGCATTGTGCATTTATATTTTAGATGTATACTTTTTTTTAAATCAAAACTTGATTTTTCGCTTTCCCTTAATCTCGTAAAAAAAATAATAAAAGGCAAAAAGATCACGACAAAATGAAAATTTTAGAGTTTATGTTTAGAAAGAATTTATAGAAATAAAAAATTTAAGTAAAGAAAATTTATTCACACACCACAAATGAACACAAAAAATTTGCTATCCAAGTTTGGTAAATTCCACTAGTTCAACCTTAATAGCTCGGAATTTTATGAGAAAGGTAATTTTCAACACATGTTTTAAAAAATGGATATGAATGCTTGAAACATGTTCAAGATGCAAATGACCTATGATTCCAAACCATTTAAAGAAAATAATATTAAATTCCCAAGTGAACGTGCGGTGGGAAATTTACTCGACTCAAACAAACCATTATTTTGCCCATTTACAAAAAGCTGACTTAACGATCATAGATGATTGTAAAGTGATTTATCATGTGTAACGGGCTATATTTTTTGTAAGGAATGACTAATGGATTGGGAGTCAACACTAAGATAAAAATCCCCCGCCTCCCCCTTTTCCCCACGATTGCTGAACCTGATATATAAAAACTAAAAAGAGTTTACAATCCCTAAAAATTACAAACACTATTTGGAATTATCTCCCTCTACATTTGTGCATTGTGCATTTCTATTTTAGATGTCTACTTTTTTCTTAAATAAAAAGTTGAGCTTTCACTTTCCCTTAATCTCGTAAACAAAAGAAGAAATAACAGGCAAATAGATCACAACAAAATGAAAATTGCATAAACTTTTTTGAATGATCTCTCTCTTCATTTGGGCATTGAGTATTTCCATTTTTTATGTATACTTTTTTCGTCAATCAAAACTTGAGTTTTCACTTTCCCTTCATCTCGTAAACAAAAAAAGAGATAAAAGCCAAATAGATCACAACAAAATGAAATGTTTAGAGTTTATGTATGGAAAGAATTTAAAACAATAACAAATGCAAGTAAAGAAAATTTATTCACACACCACAAATGAACAGAAAAGTTTTGTTATCCAAGTTTGGGAAATTCCACTAGTTCAACCTTAATTGCTCTGAATTTTATAAGGAAGAGATTTTTCAACACATGTTTTAAAAAATGGGTATGCATGCTTTAAACATGTTAAAGATGCAAATGACCTATGGATCCAAACCTTTTAAAGAGAAAAACTTTAAATTTCCAAGTGAACGTGCGGTAGGATATTTACCCGAGTCAAATAAGTCATTATTTTGCCCATTTAAAAAAAGCTGACCTAGAGATCATAGATGAGTGTAAAGTGCTTTATCATGTGTAGCGGGCTATATTTTTGCAAGGAATGACTTATGGATTGGGAGCCAACCCTCAGTTAAAAATCCCTCGCTTCCCCCTTTTCCCGACGATTGTAGAACCTGTTATATAAAAACTAAAAAGAGTTTACAATCCTAAAAAATTTCATACACTTTGTGGAATTATCTCTCTCTACATTTGTACATTTTACATTTCCATTTTAGATGTATACTTTTTTCTTAAATCAAAACTTGAGCTTTCACTTTCCCTTCATCTCGTAAACAAAAAAAGAGATAAAAGGCAAATAAATCACAACAAAATGAAAATTTTAGAGCTTATGAATAGAAGGAATTTAACGCAATGAAAAATGTAAGTACAGAAAGTTTCTTTAGACATGACAAATGAACACAAAATTTTTGTTATCCAAGTTAGGGAAATTCCACTAGTTCAACCCTAATAGCTCGGAATTTTATAAGAAAGAGATTTTTCTACACATGTTTTAAAAATTATATATGCATGCTTGAAACATGTTAAAGATTCAAATGACCTATGGATCCAAACCTTTAAAAGAGAATAACATTAAATTCCCAAGTGAACGTGTGATGGGATTTTTACCAGAGTGAAACAAGCCGTTACATTGCCCATTTATAAAAAACTGACCTATCGATCATAGATGATTGTAAAGTGATTTATCATGCGTAATGGGGTATATTTTTGTGAGGAATGACTAATGGATTGGGAGTCAACACTCAGTTAAAAATCCCCTACCTCCCCCTATTCCCGACGATTGCAGAACCAGATATATAAAAACTAAAAAGAGTTTACAATCCCTAAAAATTACAGAAACTTTTTGGAATGATCTCTCTCTACATTTGTGCATTGTGCATTTACATTTCAGATGTATTCTTTTTTCTTAAATCAAAACTTGAGTTTTCACAATCCCTTAATCTCGTAAACAAAAAAAGACATCAAAGGCAAATAGATCACCACAAAATGAAAATTTAGAAGTTTATGTTCGGAAAGAATTTAAGGTTATAATGAAAGTAAGTAAAGAAAATTTATTCACACACCAGAAATGAACACAAAAGTTTTGTTATCCTAGTTTGGGAAATTCCACTAGTTCAACCATAATAGCTCGGAATTTTATAAGAACGAGATTTTTCTACATATGTTTTAAAAAATGGATATGCATGCTTGAAACATGTTAAAGATGCAAATGACCTATGGATCTAAACCTTTTAAAGAGAATAACATTAAATTCCCAAGTGAACGTGCAGTGGGATATTTACCCGAGTCAAACAAGCAATTATTTTCCCATTTACAAATAGCTGACCTAACGATCTTAGATGATTGTACAGTGATTTATCATGCGTAACGGGATATATTTTTTTAAGGAATGACTTATGGATTGGGAGTCAACACTCAGTTAAAAATTCCCCGCCTCCAACTTTTCTAGACGTTTGGAGAATTTGATATATAAAAACTAAAATGAGTTTACAATCCCTAAAAATTATAGACACTTTTTGGAATTATCGCTCTCTACATTTGTGCATTGCGCATTTCCATTTTAGATGTATATTTTTTTCTTAAATCAAAACTTGAGTTTCTACTTTCCCTTCATCTCGTAAACAAAAAAAGAGATAAAGGGAAAATAGATCACAACAAAATAAAAATTTTCCGATTTATGTATGGAAAGAATTTAAAGCAATAACAAATGTAAGTAAAGAAAATTTATTCACACTCCAAAAATGAACACAAAAGTTTTGTTATCCAAGTTTGGGAAATTCCACTAGTTCAACCCTAATAGCTCGGAATTTTATAAGAAAAAGATTTTCCTACACATGTTTTAAAAAATGGATATGCATGTTTGAAACATGTTAAATATGCAAATGACCTATGGATCCAAACCTTTTAAAGAGAATAACATTAAATTCCCAAGTGAACATGCGGTAGGATATTTACCTGAGTCAAACAAGCCATTATTTTGCCCATTTGCAAAAAGCTGACCTAACCATCATAGATGATTGCAAAGTGATTTATAATGCGTAATGGGCTATATTTTTGTAAGGAATGACTTATGGATAGGGAGTCAACACTCAGTTAAAAATCCCCTACCTCCCCCTTTTCCTGACGATTGCAGAACCTGATATATAAAAAAACTTAAAAGAGTTTACAATTTCTAAAAATTACACACACTTTCAGGAATTATCTCTCTCTACATTTGTGCATTGTGCATTTCCATTTTAGATGTATACTTTTTACTTAAATCAAAATTTGAGTTTTCACTTTCCCTTCATCTCGAAAACAAAAAAAGAGATAAAAGGCAAATAGCTCACAACAAAATGAAAATTTTAGAATTTATGTATGGAAAGAATTTAAAGCCAAAACAAATTTAAGTAAAGAAAATTTATTCACACACAAAGAATGAACACAAAAGTTTTGTTATCCATGTTTGGAAATTTCCACTAGTTCCACTCTGATAGCTCAGAATTTTATAAGAACGAGTACACATGTTTTAAAAAATGGATATGCATGCTTGAAACATGTTAAAGATGCAATTGTCCTATGGATCCAAACATTTTAAAGAGAATAACATTAAATTCCCTAGTGTACATGTGGTGGGATATTTACCTGAGTCAAACCAGCCATTATTTTGCCCATTTACAAAACGCAGACACTACGATCATAGAGGAATGTAAAGTGATTTATCATGCATAGAGGGCTATATTTTTGAAAGGAATGACTTATGGATTGAGAGTCAACACTCAGTTAAAAATCCCCGCCTCCCCCCTTTTCCTGACGATTGCAAAACCTGATATATAACAACTAAAAAGAGTTTACAATCCCTAAATATTAAAAAAACTTTTTGGAATTATCTCTCTCTACATTTGTGCATTGTGTGTTTCCATTTTAGATGTATACTTTTTTCTTAAATAAAAACTTGAGTATTCACCTTCCCTTCATCTCGTAAACAAAAAAAAAGATATAAAAGGCAAATAGATCATAACAAAATGTAAATTTTAGAGTTTATGTAAGGAAAGAATTTAAAGAAATAAAAAATGTAAGTATAGAAAATTTATTCACACACCACAAATGAACACAAAAGTTTTGTTATCCAAGTTTTGGAAATTCCACTAGTTCAACCCAAATTGCTCGGAATTTTATAAGAAAAAGATTGTTCGACACATGTTTTACAAAATCGATAACAATGCTTGAAACATGTTAAATATGCAAATGACCTATGAATCCAAACCTTTTAAAGAGAATAACATTAAATTCCCAAGTGAATGTGTGGTGGGATATTTACCCAAGTCAAACATTCCATTATTTTGCCCATTTAAAAAAAATTGACCAAACGATCATAGATGATTGCAAAGTGATTTATCATGTGTAACGGGCCATATTTTAATAAGGAATAACTTATGGATGGGATCAACACGCAGTTTAAAATCCCTCGCGTCCCCTTTTTCCTGTCGATTGCAGAACCTGGTATATAAAAAATAAACAAAGTTTACAATCCATGAAATTACAGACACTTTTTTGAATTATGTCTCTTTACATTTGTGGATTTTGCATTTCCATTTTAGATATATACTTTTTTCTTAAATCAAAACTTGAGTTTTTACTTTCCCTTCATCTCATAAACAAAAAAAAGATAAAAGGCAAATAGATCACAACAAAATGAAAATTTTAGAGTTTATGTGAGGAAAGAATTTAAAGCAATAAAAAATGTATGCAAAGAAAATTAATTCACACACCACAAATGAACACAAAAGTTTTGTGATGCAAATTTGGGAAATTCCACTAGTTCAACCCAAATAGCTCAAAATTTTATAAAAAAAAAGATTTTTCTACACATGTTTTATAAAATGGATATGCATGCTTGAAACATGTTAAAGATGCACATGACCTATATATCCGAACCTTTTAAAGAGAATAACGTAAAATTCCCAAGTGAACGTGCGGTGGAATATTTACCCAAGTCAAACAAGCCATTATTTTGCCCATTTACAAAAACCTGACCTAATGATCATAGATGAGTGTAAAGTGATTTATCATGCGTAGCGGGCTATATTTTTGTAAGGAATGACTTATGGATTGGGTGTCAACACTCTGTTCAAAATCCCACGCCTCCCCCTTTTCCCGACGATTGTAGAACCGGATATATAAAAACAAAAAAGAGTTTACAATCCCTAAACATTAGAGACACTTTCTGGAATTATCTCTCTCTACATTTGTGCATTGTGCATTTCCATTTTAGATGTATACTTTTTTCTTAAATCTAAACTTGAGTTTTCACTTCTTCTTCATCTCGTAAACAAAAAAAGATATTAAAGGCAAATAGATCACAATAAACTGAAATTTTTAGAGTTGATGTACGGAAAGAATGAAAAGTAATAAAAAATGTAAGTAAAGAAAAGTTTTTCACACACCACAAATGAACACAAAAGTTTTGTTATCCTAGTATTGGAAATTCCTCTAGTTCATCCCTAACAGCTCGGAATTTTATGAGAAAGAGATTTTTCTACACATGTTTTAAAAAATGGATATGCATGCTAAAACATGTTAAAGTTGTAAATGACCTATGGATCCAAACCTTTTAAAGAGAATAACATTAAATTTCCAAGTGAACATGCGATGGGATATTTACTCGAGTCCAACAAGCCATTATTTTTCCCATTTACAAAAAGTTGACCTAGCGATCATAGATGATTGTAAAGTGATTTATCATGCGTAACGGGCTATAATTTTGTAAGGAATGACTTATGGATTAGGAGTCAACACTCAATTAAAAATCCCCCGCCTCCCCCTTTTCCCGACGATTACAGAACCTCATACATAAAAACTAAAAAGACCTTACATTCCGTAAAAAGTACAGACACTTTTTGGAATTATCTCTCTCTACTTTTGTGCATTGGGCATATCCATTTTAGATGTATACTTTTTTCTTAAATCAAAACTTGAGTTTTCATTTTCCTTTCATCTCGTAAACCCAAAAAGAGGTAAAAGGCAAATAGATCCCAACAAAATGAAATTGATTGAGTTTATGTTTGGAAAGAATTAAAGCAATAACAAACGTAAGTAAATAAAATTTATTCACACACCACAAATGAACACAAAAGTTTTGTTATCCAAGTTTGGGAAATCCCACAAGTTCAACCCTAATTGCTCGGAATTGTTAAAGAAAGAGATTTTTCTACGCATGTTTTAAAAAATGGATATGCATGCTTGAAACATGTTAAAGATGCAAATGACCTATGGATCCAAACCTTTTAATAAGAATAACATTAAATTCCCGAGACAAACAAACCATTATTTTGCCCATTTACAAAATGATGACCTAACGGGCTATATTTATCTTTGGTAGGAATGACTTATGGATTAGGAGTCAACAGTCAGTTAAAAATTCCCACCTCCCCCTTTTCCCAACTATTTTAGAACCTGATAAATAAAAAATAAAAAGAGTTTAACATCCCTCAAAATTACCGACACTTGTTTGAATTATCTCTCTCTACATTTGTGCATTGAGCATTTCCATTTTAGATGTACAATTTTTTCTTAAATTAAAACTTGAGTTTTCATTTTCCTTTCATCACGTAAACAAAACAAGAGATAAAAGGCAAATAGATCACAAAAAAATGATAATTTTTGAGTTTATGTGTGGAAAGAATTTAAAGCAACAAAAAATGTATGTAAAGAAAATTTACAAGTTTTGTAATGCAAGTTTGGGAAATTCCACTAGTTCAACCCTAATAGCTCAGAATATTATCAAAAAGAGATTTTCCTAGACATGTTTTAAAAATTGGATATGCATGCTTGAAATAAGTTAAAGATGCACATGACTTATGGATCCAAACCTTTTAAATAGAATTACATTAAATTCCCAAGTGAACGTGTGTTGGGATATTTACCCGAGTCAAACAAGCCATTATTTTGCCCATTTACAAAAAGCTAACCTAATGATCATAGATGAGTGTAAAGTGATTTATCATGTGTAGCGGGCTATATTTTTGTAAGTAATGACTTTTGTATTTGGAGTCAACACTCAGTTAAAAATCCCTCGATCCACCTTTTCCTGTGGATTGCAGAACCTCATATATAAAAACCAAAAAGACTTTACAATTTCTAAAAATTACAGACACTTTTTTGAATTATCTCTCTCTACATTTGTGTAATGTGCTTTTCCATTTTAGATGTATAATTTTTTCTTAAATCAAAAATTGACGTTTCACTTTCCCTTCTTCCAGTAAAAAAAAAGAGATAAAAGGCAAATAGATCCCAAAAAAATGAAAATTTTAGAGTTAATGTGTGGAAAGAATTTGAAGAAATAACAAACGTAAGTAAAGAAATTTTATTCACACACCACAAATGAACACAAAATTTTTGTAATCCATGTTTGGGAAATTCCACTAGTTCAACCTTAATAGCTCGGAATTTTCTAATAAGCAGATTTTTCTACACATTTTTTAAAAAATGGATATGCTTGAAACATATTAATGTTGAAAATGACCTATGGATCCTAACCTTTTAAAAACAATAACATTAAATTCCCAAGTGAACGTGCGGTGGGATATTTACGTGAGTCAATCAAGCCATTACTTTACCTATTTACAAGAAGCTAACCTACCGATCTTTGATGACTGTAAAATGATTTATAATGAGTAATGGGCTATATTTTTGTCAGGAATGACTTATGGATTTAGAGTCAACACTCAGTTAAAAATCCCCCGCCTCCCCCTTTTCCCGACTATTGCAAAACCTGATATATTAAAACTAAAAACAGTTTACAATCCATAAAAATTACAGACACTGTTTGGAATTATCTCTCTCTACATTTGTGCACTGTGCATTTCCATTTTAGATGTATACTTTTTTTCTTAAATCAAAACTTGCGTTTTAACTTTCCCTTCATCTCGTAAATAGAAAAAGAGATAAAAGGCAAATAGATCACAACACAATGAAAATTATATAGTTTTTGTACGGAAAGAATTTAAAGCAAAAACAAATGTAAGCAAACAAAAATTTTCATATACCACAAATGAACACAAAATTTTTTTATCCAAGTTGGGGAAATTCCACTAGTTCAACCCTAATAGCACAAAATTTTATAAGAAAGAGACTTTTGTACACATGTTTTAAAAAGTGGATATGCATGCCTAAAACATGTTAAAGATGCAAATGACCTATGGATCCAAACCTGTTAAAGAGAATAACATTAAATACCCAAGTGAACATGTGGTGGGATATTTACTCGAGTCAAACAAGCCATTATTTTGCCCAGTTACAAAAAGCTTACCTAACGAGCATAGATGAGTGTAAAGTGATTTATCATGTGTAATGGGCTATATTTTTGTAAGGAATAAATTGATGGATTGGGAGTCAACATTCAGTTAAAAATCCCCCGCCTCCCCCTTTTCCTGACGATTGCAGAATCGGATATATAAAAACTAAAAACAGTTTACAATCCCTAAAAATTACAGACACTGTTTGGATTTATCTCTCTCTACATTTGTGCACTGTGCATTTTCATTTTAGATGTATACTTTTTTCTTAAATCAAAACTTGAGTTTTCACTTTCCCTTCATCTCGTTAACAAAAAAAGAGATAAAAGGGAAATAGATGACAAAAAAATGAAATTTTTAGAGTTTATATATGGAAAGAATTTAAAGCAATAACAAATGTAAGTAAGGAAAATTTATTCATACCCCACAAATGAACACAAAATTTTTGTTATCCAAGTTTGGGAAATTCCACTATTTCAACCCTAAAGGCTCGGAATTTTCTAAGAAAGAGATTTTTCCACACGTCTTAAAAAATAGATATGCATGCTTGAAACATGTTAAAGATTAAAATGTCCTATGGATCCAAACCTTTTAAAGAGAATAACAATAAATTCCAAAGTGAACGTGCGGTGGGATATTTACCCGAGTCAAACAAGCCATTACTTTGCACATTTACAAAAAGCTGACCTAACGATCATAGATGATTGTAAAGTGATTTATAAAGTGAACGGGCTATACTTTTGTAAGGAATGACTTAAGGATTGGGAATCAAAATCCCCACCTCCCCCTTTTCCCGATGATTGCAGAACGTGATATTTAAAAACTAAAAAGAGTTTAAAATCCTTAAAAATTATAGACACTTTTTGGCATTATCTCTCTCTACATTTGTGCATTGTGCAATTACATTTTAGATGTCTTCTTTTTTCTTCAATCAAAACTTGAGTTTTCGCTTTCCCGTCTTCTCGCAAACAAAAAAAGAGATAAAAGGCAAATAGATCACACCAAAATGAAAATTTTAGAGTTTGTGTTCGGAAAGAATTTAAAGAAACAAGGAATGTAAGTAAAGAAAATTTATTCACACACCACAAATGAACACAAATGGTTTGTTATCCAAGTTTGGGAAATTCCACTAGTTCAACCCATTTTATAAGAAAGAGATTTTTCAACACACGATTTAAAAATAGATATGCAAGCTTGAAACATGTTAAAGTTGAAAATGACCTATGGATCCAAACCTTTTAAAGAGAATAACATTAGACTCACAAGTGAACGTGTGGTGGGATATTTACCCGAGTCAAACAAGCAATTATTTTGCCCATATACAAAAAGTTGACTTAACGATCATAGATGATTGTAAAGTGATTTACCATATGTAACGGGCTATATTTTTTATGGAATGCCATATGGATTGGGAGTCAACACTCAGTTAAAGATCCCCCGCCTCCCCCTCGTCCCGACGATTGGAAAACTAAATATAAAAAAATAAAAAAGAGTTTACAATCCCTTAAAATTATAGACACTTTTTCGAATTTTCTCTTTCTACATTTGTGCATTGTGCATTTCCATTTTAGATGTATACTTTTTTCTTAAATCAAAAATTGAGTTTTCACTTTTCCTTCAACTCGTAAACAAAAAAAGAGATAAAAGGCAAATAGATCACTACAAAATGAAAATTTTAGAGTTTATGTAGGGAAATAATTTAAAGAAAAAACAAATTTAAGTAAAGAAAATTTCTTCACACACCACAAATGAACACAAAAGTTCTTTTATCCAAGTTTGGGAAATTCCACTAGTTCAACCCTAATAGCTTCGAATATTATAAGAAAGAGATTTTTCTACACTTGTTTTAAATAAGGGATATGCATGTTTGAAACATGTTCAAGATGCAAATGACCTATGGATCCAAACCTTTTAAAGAAAATAACATTAGATTCTCAAGTAAACGTGCGGTGGCTTATTTTCCATAGTCAAACAAGCCATTATTTTTCCCATTTACAAAAAGCTTACCTAATGATCATAGATGATTGTAAAGTAATTTATCATGCGTAACGGGCTATAGTTTTGTAAGGAATGACTTATAGATATGTAGTCAACACTTACTTAAAAATCCCCTGCATCCCCTTTTTCCCGACGATTGCAAAACTTGATATCTAAAAACAAAAAAGAGTTTACAATCCCTAAAAATTATAGGTACTTTTTAGAATTATCTCTCTCTACATTTATGCATTGTGCATTTCCATTTTAGATGTATACTTTTTTCTTAAGTCAAAAGATGAGTTTTCACTTTCCCTTCAACTTGTAAACAAAAAAAGAGATAAAAGGCAAATAGATCACAACAAAATGAAAATTTTAGAGTTGATGTATGGAAAAAATTTTAAGCAATAATAAATTTAAGTAAATAAAATTTCTTCACACACTAGAAATGAACACAAAATTTTTGTTATCCAATTTTGGGAAATTCCACTAGTTCAACCCTTATAGCTTGGAATTTTATAAGAAAGAGATTTTTCTACACATGTTTTAAAAGTGGATATGCATGCTTGAAACATGTTAAAGATGCAAATGGCCTATGGATCCAAACCTTTTAAAGAGGATAACATTAGATTCTCATATGAACGTGCGTTGGGATATTTACCCGAGTCAAGCAATCCATTATTTTGCCCATTTACAAAAAGCTCACCTAACGATCATAGATGATTGTAAAGTGATTTATCATGCATAACAGGCTATATTTTTTTAAGGAATGACTTATGGATTGATAGTCAACACTCAGTTAAAAATCCCCGTCTCCCCCTTTTCCCGACAATTGCAAAACCTTATATGTAAAAACAAAAACGATTTTACAATCCTTAAAAATTATATACACTTTTATGATTTATCTCTCTCTAAATTTGTGCATTGTGCATTTCCTTTTTAGATATATACTTTTTTCTTAAATCAAAACTTGAGTTTTCACTTTCCCTTCATCCGTAAAACAAACCAGAGATAACAGGCAAAAATAGATCACACCAAAATGAAAATTTTAGAGTTTAAGTATGGAAACAATTTAAACCATTTACAAATTTAAGTAAAGAAAATTTATTTTCACATCACGAATGAACACAAAAGTTTAGTTATCCAAATTTGGGAAATTGCACTAGTTCAACCCTAATAGCTTGGAATTTTATAAGACAGAGATTTTTCTACACTAGTTTTAAAAAATGGGTATGCATACATGAAACAAGTTAAACATGCAAATGACCTAAGGATCCAAAATTTTAAAAGAGATTAACATTAGATTCTCAAGTGAACATGAGGTGGGATATTTACCCGAGTAAACAAGCAATTATTTTGCCCATTTAAAAAAAGTTGACAAAACGATCATAGATGATTGTAATGTCATTTATCATGCTTAACGGGCAATATTTTTGCAAGGAATGAATTATGGATTGGGAGTCAACACTCAGGTAAAAATTCCCCGCCTCCCCCTTTTCCTAACGATTGCAAAACCTGATATATAAAAACTAAAAAAGAGTTTACAATTCCAAAAAATTACAAATATTTTTTGGAATTATCTCTCTCTACATGTGTGCATTGTGCATTTCAATTTTATTTATATACTTTTTTCTTAAATCAAAACTTGAGTTTTCACTTTCCCTTCACTTCGTAAACAAGAAAAGAGATAAAAGGGAAAAATAGATCACAAAAAAAATGAAAATTTTAGAGTTTATGTATGGAAAGAATTTAAAGCAATAACAAGTGTAAGTAAAGAAAATTTATTCACACACCACGATTGAACACAAAAGTTTTGTTATCCAAGTTTGGGAAATTCCAATAGTTCAACCCTAACTACTTGGAATTTTATAGGAAAGAGATCTTTCTACACATGTTTTAAAAAGTGGATATGCATGCTTGAAACATGTTAAAGATTCAAATGACCTATGGATCAAAACCTTTTAAAGAAAATAACATTAGATTCTCAAGTGAACATGCGGTGAGATATTTACCTGAGTCAAACAAGACATTATTTTGCCCATTTACCAAAAGCTGACCTAAAGATCATAGATGATTGTAAAGTGATTGATCATGCATAATGGGCTACATTTTTTAAGGAATGACTTATGGATTGGGAGTCCACACTCAGTTAAGAATCCCCCGCCTCCCCCTTTTCCTGGCGATTACAAAACCTGATATATTAAAACTAAAAGGAGTTTACAATCCCTAAAAATTACAGACACTTTTAGGAATTATCTCTCTCTACATTTGTCTATTGTGAATTTCCATTTTAGATGTATACTTTTTTATTAAATCAAAACGTGAGTTTTCACTTTCCCTTCATCATCTTGTAAACAAAAAAAGAGATAAAAGGGAAAAATAAATCACAAAAACACAAAATTTTTAGATTTTGTGTATGGAAATGATTTTTAAAGAAATAAAAAATGTAAGTAAATAAAATTTATTCACACACCAAAAATGAACACAAAATTTTTGTTATCCAAGTTTGGGAAATTCCACAAGATAAACCCTAATAGCTCGGAATTTTATAGGAAAAAGATTTTTCTACACATGTTTTAAAAAATGGATATGCATGCTTGAAACATGTTAAATATGTAAATGACCTATGGAGACAAACCTTTTAAAGAGAATAACATTAAATTCTCTATTGAACGCGCGATGGGATATTTACCCGAGTCAAACAAGCCATTATTTTGCCCATTTACAAAAAGATGTCCTAACGATCATAAATTATTCTAAAATGATTTATCATGCATAATGGGCTATATTTTTGTAAGGAATGACTTAAGGATTGGGAGTCAGCAGTCAGTTAAAAATCCCCCACCTCCACCTTTTCCTAACATTTGCAGAACCTGATAAATAAATACAAAAAAGAGTTTACAATCCCTAAAAATTGTAGACACTTTTTCGAATTATCTCTCTCTACATTTTTGCATTGGGCATTTCCATTTTAGATGTAGACTTTTTTCTTAAATCAAAGATTGAGTTTTCACTTTCCCTTCATCTAGTAAACAAAACAAGAGATAAAAGGCAAATAGATCACAACAAAATGAAAATTTAAGAGTTTATGTGTGGAAAGAATTCAAAGAAATAAACAAATGAAAGTAAAGAAAATTTATTCACTCACTACAAAAGAACACTTAAGTTTTGTTACCCAAGTTTGGGAAATTCCACTTGTTCAACCCTAATTGCTCTGAATTTTAAAAGAAAGAGATTTTTCTACACATGTTTTAAAAAATGGATATGTATGCTTGAAACATGTTAAAGATGCAAATGACCTATGGATCAAAACCTTTTAAAGAGAATAACATTAAATTCTCAAGTGACGGTGCGGTGGGATATTTACTCGAGTCAAACTAGCCCATATTTTCCCCTTTACAAAAAGTTGACCTAACGATCATAGATGATTGTAAAGTGATTTATCATGCGTAACTGGCAATATTTTTGCAAGGAAGGACTTATGGATTGGGAGTCAACACATAGTTAAAATTCCCCCGCCTCCCATTTTTCCCAACGATTGCAAAACATGATATATAAAAACTAAAAAAGTGTTTACCCTAAAAACTATAGACACTTTTATGAATTATCTCTCTCTACATTTGTGCACTCTGCATTTCCATTTAAGACGTATAATTTTTTCTTAAATCAAAGCTTGAGTTTTCACTTTCCCTTCATCTCGTAAACAAAAAAAGAGATAAAAGGCAAAAGGATCACAACAAAATGAAAATTTTAGAGTTCAGGTATGGAAAGAATTCAAAGCAATAAAAAAATGCAAGTAAATAAAATTTATTCACTCACCACAAATGAACACAAAAGTTTTGTTATCCAAGTTTGGAAAATTCCATTAGTTCAACCCTAATAGCTCTGAATTTTATAAGAAAGAGATTATTCTACACATTTTTTAAAAAATGGATATGTATGCTTGAAACATGTTAAAGATGAAAATGACCTATGGATCCAAACCTTTTAAAGAGAATAACATTAAATTCTCATGTGAACGTGTGGTGGGATCTTTACTTGAGTCAAACAAGCCATTATTTTGCCCATTTACCAAAAGCTGGCGTAGCTATCATAGATGATTTAAAGTGATTTATCATGCGTAATGGGCTATATTTTGTTAAGGAATTACTCATAGATTAGGAGTCAACACTGAGATAAAAATCCCTAGCCTCCCCCTTTTATCGACAATTGCAGATCCTAATAAATAAAAACTAAAAGGAGTTTACAATCCCTAAAAATTACCGACACTTTTAGAAGTTATCTCTCTCTACATTTGTGCATTGTGCATTTCCATTTTAGATGTATACATTTTTCTTAAATCAAAGCTTGAATTTTCACTATCCCTTCATCTCGTAAAAAAAAAGCAATAAAAGGCAAGATGATCACAACAAAATGAAAATTTTAGAGTTTATGTATGGAAAGAATTTAAAGCAATAAACAAATGTAAGTAAAGAAAATTGATTCACACACCTCAAATGAACACAAAAGTTTTGTTATCCAAGTTTGGGAAATTCCACTAGTTCAACCCTAATAGCTCGGAATTTTATAAGAAAGAAATTTTGCTACACATGTTTTAAAAAATGGATATGCATGCTTGAAACATGTTAAAGATGCAAATGACCTAGGGATCCAAACCTTTTAAAGAGAATAACATTAAATTATCAAGTAAACGCGTGGTGGGGTATTTACCTGAGTCAAACAAGCCATTATTTTACTCATTTACCAAAAGCAGACCTAACTATCAATGATGATTGTGAAGTGATTTATCATGCGTAACGGGCTAAGTTTTTGTAAGGAATGACTTATAGATTGGGAGTCAACAGTCAGTTAAAAATCCCCCGCCTCCCCTTTTCTCGACGATTGCAGAACCTGATATATAAAAATTAAAAAGAGTTTACTATCCCTAAATATTATAGACACTTTTTTTAATTATCTCACTCTACATTTGTGCATTGTGCATTTCCATTTTTTGATATATAGTTTTTTATTAAATGAATACTTCAGTTTTCACAATCCTTTCATCTCGTAAACAAAAAAAGAGATTAAAGGCAAATAAATCACAACAAAATGAAAAGTTTAGAGTTTATATATGGAAAGAATTTAAAGCAATAAATAAATGTAAGTAAAGAAAATTTATTCCACACCACAAATCAACACAAAAGTTTTGTTATCCAAGTTTGGGAAATTCCACTACTTCAACCCTAATAGCTTGGAATTTTATAAGAAAGGTATTGTTCTACACATGTTTTAAAAAATGGATATGCTTGCTTGAAACATGTTAAAGATGCAAATGACCTATAGATCCAAACCTTTTAAAGAGAATAACTTTAAATTCTCAAGTGAACGTGCGGTGGGATATTTACCCGAGTCAAATAAGCCATTATTTTGACCATTGACAAAAAGCAGACTTAACAATCATAGATGATTGTAAAGTGATTTATCATGCGTAATGAGATATATTTTTGAAAGCAATGACTTATGGATTGTGAGTCAACACTCAGTTAAAAATCCCCCGCCTCCCCCTTTTCCTGACGATTGCAAAACCAAATAAATAAAAACTAAAAAGAGTTTACAATCCCAAAAAATTACAGACACTTTTTGGAATTTTCTCTGTCTACATTTGTGCATTGTGCATTTCCATTTTAGATGTATACTTTTTTCTTAAATCAAAGCTTGAGTTCTCATTTTCACTTCATCTAGTAAGAAAAAAAGGATAAAAGGAAAATAGATCACAACAAAATGAAACTTTTAGAGTTGATGTATGGAAAGAATTTAAAGCGATATAAAAATGTAAGTAAATAGAATTTATTAAACACCACAAATGAACACAAAAGTTTTTTTTCCCAAGATTTGGAAATTCCACTAGTTCAACCCTAATAGCTCGGAATTTTATAAGAAAGAGATTTTTCTACACATGTTTTAAAAAATGGATATGCATGCTTGAAACATTTTAAAGATGAAAATTACCTTTGGATCCAAACTTTTTAAAGAGATAACATTAAATTCTCAAGTGAACGTGCGTTGGGATATTTACCCAAGTCAAACAAGCTATTATTTTGCCCATTTAGAAAAAGCTGACCTAACGATCATAGATGATTGTAAAGTGATTTATGATGCGTAATGGGCTATATTTTTGTAAGAAATGACTTATGGATTGGAGTCAACATTCAGTCAAAAATCCCCTACCTCCCCCTTTTCCAGACGAATGAAGAACCTGATATATAAAAACTAAAAAGAGTTTACAATCCCTAAAAATCATAGACACTTTTTGGAATTATCTAACTCCACATTTGTGCATTGTGCATTTCCATTTTAGATGTATAATTTTTCTTAAATCAAAGCTTGAGTTTTCAAAGAGATAAAAGGAAAATAGATCACAACAAAATGAAAATTTTAGACTTTATTTGTGGAAAGAATTCAACACAATAAACAAATGTAAGTAAATAAAATTTATTCACACACCTCAAATGAAGACAAACGTTTTGTTATCCATGATTGAGAAATTCCACTAGTTCAACCCTAATAGCTCAGAATTTTAAAAGTACGTGATTTTTCTAAACATGTTTAAAAAAATGGATATGCATGCTTGAAATATGTTAAAGATACAAATGACCCATGGATCAAAACCTTTTAAAGAGAATAACATTA
Organism: Aristolochia californica; assembly: GCF_029961685.1. Lineage (NCBI taxonomy): Eukaryota > Viridiplantae > Streptophyta > Magnoliopsida > Piperales > Aristolochiaceae > Aristolochia > Aristolochia californica. The sequence continues at coordinate 28,146,018 of NW_027182103.1, read as the reverse complement.
AATTATCAAGTGAACGTGCGGAGGGATATTTACCCGAATCAAACAAGCTATTATTTTGCTCATTTACAAAAAGCTGACCTAATGATCATAGATGATTGTAAAGTGATTTATCATGCGTAATGGGCTATATTTTTGTTAGGAATGACTTATGGATTGGGAGTCAACACTCAGTTAAAATTCCCCCGCTACCCCCTTTTCCCAACAATTGTAGAACCTAATATATAAAGACTAAAAAGAGTTAAAATCCCTAAATATTAAAGACACTTTTTTGGAATTATCTCTTTGTACATTTGTGCATTGTGTATTTCCATTTTAGATGTATATTTTTTTCTTAAATCAAAGCTTGAGTTTTCACTTTCTCGTCATCTCGTAAAAAAAAGTGCAAAAAGGCAATTAGATTACAAAAAATGAAAGTTTAAGAGTTTATATATGAAAATAATTAAAAAAATAAACAAATTTAAGTAAAGAAATTTTTTTTACACACCACAAATGAACACAAAATTTTTGTTATCCAAGTTTGGGAAATTCCACTAGTTCAACCCTAATAGCTCGGAATTTTATAAGAAAGAGATATTTCAACACATGTTTTAAAAAATGGATATGCATGCTTGAAATATGTTAAAGATACAAATGACCTATGGATCAAAACCTTTTAAAGAGAATAACATTAAATTCTCAAGTGAACATGCGGAGGGATATTTACCCGAATCAAACAAGCTATTATTTTGCCCATTTACAAAAAGCTGACCTAATGATCATAGATGATTGTAAAGTGATTTATCATGTGTAACAGGCTATATTTTTGTAAGCAATGACTTATGGATTGTGATTCAACACTCAGTTAAAAAGCCCCTACCTCCCCCTTTTCCCGACGATTATAAAACCAGATAAATAAAAACTAAAAAGAGTTTAAAATCCCTAAAAATTATAGACATTTTTTTAATTATCTCTCTCTACTTTTGTGCATTGTGCATTTCCATTTTCGATGTATACTTTTTTCTTAAAATGAAGCTTGAGTTTTCATTTTCCCTTCATCACGTAAGAAAATAGAGATAAAAGGCAAATAGATCACAACAAAATGAAAATTTTAGAGTTTATGTATGGAAAGAATTCAAAGCAATAAACAAATGTAAGTAAAGAAAATTTATTTACACAGCACAAATGAATACAAAAGTTTTTTTGTCCAAGTTTGGGCACTAGTTCAACCCTAATAGCTCGGAATTTATAAGAAAGATATTTTTCTACACAAGTTTTAAAAAATGGATATGCATGCTTGAAACATGTTAAAGATGCAAATTACCTATGGTTCAAAACCTTTTAAAGAGAATAACTGTAAATTCTCAAGTGAACGTGCGGTGGGATATTTACCAGAGTCAAACAATCAATTATTTTGCCCATTTACAAAAAGTTGACCTAACGATCATAGATGATTGTAAAGTGATTTATGATGCATAATGGGGTATATTTTTTTAAAGAATGATTTATGGATTGGGAGTCAATACTCAGTCAAAAATCCTTTGCCTCCCCCTTTTCCCTACAAATGAAGAACCCGATATATAAAAACTAAAAAGAGTTTACAATCCCCAAAAATCACAGAAACTTTTTGGAATTATCTCTCTCTACATTTGTGCATTGTGCATTTCCATTTTAGATGTATAATTTTTTCTTAAATCAAAGCTTGAGTTTTCACTTTCCCTTCATCTCGTAAACAAAACAAGAGATAAAAGGAAAATAGATCACAACAAAATGAAAATTTTAGAGTTTATGGAAAGAATTGAACGCAATAAACAAATGTAAGTAAAGAAAATTTATTCACACACCACAAATGAACACAAACGTTTTGTCATCCATGTTTGGGAAATTCCACTAATTCAACCCTAATAGCTCAAAATTTTATATGAAAGTGATTTTTCTACACATGTTTAAAAAAATGGGTATGCATACTTGAAAGATGATAAAGAATCAAATGACCTATGATCCAAACATTTTATAGAGAATAACAATAAAGTCTCATGTGAACGTGCGGTGGGATATTTATCCAAGTCAAACAAACCATTATTTTGTCCATTTACTAAAAGCTAACCTAACGATTATAGATGATTTTAAAGTGATTTATCATGCATAACGGGCTATATTTTGGTAAAGAATGACATATGGATTGGTAGTCAAAACTCAGTTAAAAAGCCCCTGCCTCCCCCTTTTCTTGATGATTGCAGAACCTGATATATAAAAACTAAAATGTGTTTATAATACTTAAAAATTATAGACACTTTTATGTATTATCTCTCTCTACATTTGTGCATTGTGCAATTCTATTTTAGATGTATACTTTTTTTCTTAAATCAAAGCTTGTGTTATCACTTTCCCATAATCTCGTAAACAAAATAAGAGATAAAAGGCAAATCGATCACAACAAAATGAAAATTTTAGAGTTTATGTGTGGAAAGAATTAAAAGCAATAAAAAATGTAATTAAAGAAAATTTATTCACACATCACAAATTAACACAAAAATTTTGTTATCCAAGTTTTGGAAATTCCACTAGTTCAACCCTAATAGCTTGGAATTTTATAAGAAAGAGATTTTTCTGCACATGTTTTACAAAATGGATATGCATGCTTGAAATATATTGAAGATACAAATGACCTATGGATCAAAACCTTTTAATGAGAATAACATTAAATTCTCAAGTGAACGTGCGGAGGGATATTTACCCGAATCAAACAAGCTATTATTTTGCCCAATTAGAAAAAGCTGACCTAATGATCATAGATGATTGTAAAGTAATTTATCATGCATAACGGGCTATATTTTTTTTAGGAATGACTTATGGATTGGGAGTCAACACACAGTTAAAATTCCCCCGCCACCCCCTTTTCCCAACAATTGAAGAACCTGATATATAAAGACTAAAAAGAGTTAAAATCCCAAAATATTAAAGACACTTTCTGGAATTATCTCTTTGTATACTTGTGCACTGTGCATTTACGTTTTAGATGTATACTTTTTTCTTAAATCAAAGCTTGAGTTTTCACTTTCCCTTCATCTCCACAAAAAAAAAGTGATAAAAGGCAAATAGATTACAAAAAAAGGAAAGTTTAAGAGTTTATATATGGAAATAATTGAATAAATAAAAAAATGTAAGTAACGAAAATTTTTTTTACACACCAACAATGAACACAAAAGTTTTGTTATCAGAGTTTGGGAAATTTTACTAGTTCAACCCTAATAGCTCGAAATTTTATTAGAAAGAGATATTTCTACACATGTTTTAAAAAATGGATATGCATGCTTAAAACATGTTAAAGATGCAAATGACCTATGGATCCTAACCTTTTAAAGAGAGTAACATTAAATTCTCAAGTGAACGTGCGGTAGGATATTTACCCGAGTCAAACAAGCCATTATTTTGTCCACTGATAAAAAGCAGACTTTACGAACATAGATGATTGTAAAGTGATTTATCATGCGTAATGGGCTATATTTTTGTAAGCAATGACTTATGGATTGTGAATAAACACTCAAGTAAAAATCCCCCGGCTCCCCCTTTTCCCGACATTTGCAAAACAAGATAAATAAAAACTAAAAAGTGTTTACAATCCCAAAAAATTATAGACACTCTTTCGATTTTTCTCTCTCTACATTTGTGCACAGTGCATTTCCTTTTTCGATGTATACTTTTTTCTTAAATCGAAGCTTGAGTTTCATTTTCCCTTCATCTCGTAAGAAAAATAGAGATAAAAGGCAAATAGATCACAACAAAATGAAAATTTTAGAGTTTATGTATGGAAAGAATTCATAGCAATAAACAAATGTAAGTAAAGAAAATTTATTAACACTCCACAAATGAACAAAAAAGTTTATTTGTCCAGGTTTGGGCACTAGTTCAACCCTAATAGCTCGGAATTTTATAAGAAAGAGATTTTTCTACACATGTTTTAAAAAATGGATATGCAGGCTTGAAACATGTTAAAGATGCAAACTACCTATGGATCCAAACCATTTAAAGAGAATAACTTTAAATTCTCAAGTGAACGTGCGGAGGGATATTTACCAGAGTCATACATTCCATTATTTTGCCCATTTAGAAAAAGCTGACCTAACGATCATAGATGATTGTAAAGTGATTTATGATGCGTAATGGGCTATATTTTTGTAAGGAATGATTTATAGATTGGGAGTCAATACTCAGTCAAAAATCCCCTGCCTCCCCCTTTTCCCAACGAATGAAGAACCCGATATATAAAAACTAAAAAGAGTTTACAATCCGTGAAAATCACAGAAAGTTTTTGGAATTATCTCTCTCTACATTTGTGCATTTTGCATTTCCATTTTAGATGTATAATTTTTTCTTAAATCAAACCTTCAGTTTTCACTTTCCCTTCATCTCGTAAACAAAAAAAGAGATAAAAGGAAAATATATCACAACAAAATGAAAGTTTTAGAGTTTATGTATGGAAATAATTCATTGCAATAAAAAAATGTAAGTAAAGAAAATTTATTCACACACCACAAATGAACACAAACGTTTTGTTATCCATTTTTGGGAAATTCCACTAGTTCAACCCTAATAGCTCAGAATTTTATAAGAGAGATATTTTTATACACATGTTTAAAAGAATGGATATGCATACTTGAAAGATGATAAAGATGCAAATGACCTATGGATCCAAACATTTTATAGAGAATAACTTTAAAGTCTCATGAGAACGTGCGGTGGGATATTTATCCGAGTCAAACAAGCCATTATTTTGTCCTTTTAAAAAAAGCTAACCTAACGATTATAGATGATTGTAAATTGATTTATCATGCGTAACCGGCTATATTTTTGTAAGGAATGACATATGGATTGGTAGTCAACACTCAGTTAAAAATCCCTTGCCTCCCTTTTTTCCCAACGATTGTAGAACCTGAAATATAAAAACTAAAATGTGTTTACAATCCTTAAAAATTATAGACACTTTTATGAATTATCTCTCTTTACATTTTGTGCATTGTGCATTTCCTTTTTAGACGTATACTTTTTTCTTAAATCAAAACTTGTGTTTTCACTTTCCCATAATCTCGTAAACAAAAAAAGAGATAAAAGGCAAATCAATCACAACAAAATGAAAATTTTAGAGTTTATCTATGGAAAGAATTCAAAGCAATAAACAAATGTAAGTAAAGAAAATTTATTCACACATCACAAATGAAGACAAAATTTTTTTTATCAAAGATATTCAAATTCCACTAGTTCAACCCTAATAGCTTAGAATTTTGTAAGAAATAGATTTTTCTCCAGATGTTTTACAAAACGGATATGCATGCTTGAAATATGTTAAAAATAAAAATGACCTATGGATCAAAACCTTTTAAAGCGAATAACATTAAATTCTCAAGTGAACGTGCAGTGGGATATTTACCCGAATCAAACAAGCTATTATTTTGCCCATTTACAAAAAGCTGACCTAACGATCATAGATGATTGTAAAGTGATTTATCATGCATAACGGGCTATATTTTTGTTAGGAATGACTTATGGATTGGGAGTCAACACTAAGTTAAAATTCCCCCGCCACCCCCTTTTCCCAACGATTGCAGAACCTGATATATAAAGACTAAAAAGAGTTTACAATCCCTAAATATTATAGACTGTTTTTGGAATTATCTCTCTGTACATTTGTGCATTGTGCATTTCCATTTTTGATGTATACTTTTTTTCTTAAATCAAAGCTTAAGTTTTCACTTTCCCATCATCTCGTAAACAAAAAGAGATATAAAAGGCAAATAGATCACAAAAAAATGAAAGTTTTAGAGTTTATATATGGATATAGTTTAAATAAATAAACAAATGTAAGCAAATAAAATTTATTCACACACCACAAATGAACACAAAAGTTTTGTTATCCAAGTTTTGTAAATTCCACTAGGTCAACCCAAATATCTCGGAATTTTATAAGAGGGAGATGATAAAGATGCAGATGACCTATAGATCCAAACATTTTATAGGGAATAACATTATAGTCCCAAGTGAACGTGTGGTGGGATATTTACCCGAGTCAAAAGAGCCATTATTTTGTCCATTTACAAAATGCTAACCTAACGATCATAGATGATTGTAAAGTGAATTATCTTGTGAAACGGGATATATTTTTTTAAAGAATGGCATATGGATTGGTAGTCACCACTCAATTAAAAATCCCATGCCTTCCCCTTTTCCGGACGATTGAAGAACCTGATATATAAAAACTAAAATGTGTTTACAATCCTTAAAAATTACAGACACTTTTATTAATTATCTCTCTCTAAATTTGTGCATTGTGCATTTCCATTTTAGATGTATACTTTTTTTCTTAAATCAAAGCATGTGTTTTCACTTTCCCATAATCTCATAAACAAAAAAAGAGTTGAAAGGCAAATTGATCACAATAAAATGAAAATTTTAGAGTAGATGTATGGAAAGAATTCAAAGCAATAAACAAATGTAAGTAAAAAAATTATTCACACATCACAAAAGAACACAAAAGTTTTTTTATCCAAGTATTGGAAATTCCACTAGTTCAACCAAATAACTTGGAATTTTATAAGAAAGAGATTTTTCTACACATGTTTGAAAAAATGGATATGCATGCTTGAAATATGTTAAAGATACAAATGACCTATGGATCAAAACCTTTAAAGAGAATAACTTTAAATTCTCAAGTGAACGTGCGGTGGGATATTTACCCGAATCAAACAAGCTATTATTTTGTCCATATACAAAAAGCTGACCTAACGATCATAGATGATTGTAAAGTGATTTATCAGGCATAACGGGCTATATTTTTGTTAGGAATGACTTATGGATTGGGAGACAACACTCAGGTAAAATTCCGCCGCCACCCCCTTTTCCCAACGATTGCAGAACATGATATATAAAGACTAAAAAGGGTTTACAATCCCTAAATATTACTGACACTTTTTGGAATTATCTCTCTGTACATTTGTGCAATGTGCATTTCCATTTTCGATGTATATTTTTTTCTTAAATCAACCTTGAGTTTTCACTTTCCCTTTATCTCATAAGAAAATAGAGATAAAAGGCAAATAGATCACAACTAAAAGAAAATTTTAGATTTGATGTATGGAAAGAATTCAAAGCAATAAACAAATGTAAGCAAAGAAAATTTATTTACACACCACAAATAAACACAAAAGTTTTGTTATCCAAGTTTTGGAAATTCCACTAGTTCAACCCTAATAGCTCGGAATTTTATAAGAAAGAGATTTTTCTACGCATGTTTTAAAAAATGGATAAGCATGCTTCAAACAAGTTAAAGATGCAAATGAGCTATGGATCCAAACCTTATAAAGAGAATAACATTAAATTCTCAAGTGAACGTGCGATAGGATATTTACCCGAGTATAACAAGCCATTATTTTTCCCATTGACAAAAAGCAGACTTAACGATCATAAATGATTGTAAATTGATTTATCATGTGTTACGGACTATAATTTTGTAAGCAATGACTTATGTATTGTGAGTCAACACTCAATTAAAAATCCCCTGCCTCCCCCTTTTCTCGACGATTGCAAAACGAAATAAATAAAAACTAAAAAGTGTTTACAATCCAAAAAAATTACAAGCACTTTTTTAAGATTTTCTCTCTGTACATTTGTGCATTGTGCATTTCCATTTTAGATGTATACTTTTTTCTTAAATCAAAGCTTGAGTTTTCATTTTCCCTTCATTTGTAAAGAAAAAAATAGATAAAAGGAAAATACATCACAACAAAATGAAAATTTTAGAGTTTATGTATGGAAAGAATTCAAAGCAATAGAAAAATGTAAGTAAAGAAAATTTATTCACACACCACAAATGAACACAAAGGTTTTGTAATCTATGTTTGGGAAATGTCACTAGTTCAACCCTAATAGCTCTGAATTTTATAAGAAAGAGATTTATTTGCACATGTATAAAAATATGGATATGCTTGCTTGAAAGATTATAAAGTTGCAAATGACCTATGGATCCAAACATTTTATAGAGAATAACATTAAAGTCTCATGTGAACGTGCGGTGCGATATGTACTCGAGTCAAACAAGCCATTATTTTGTCCATTTACAAAAGCTAACCTAAAGATCATAAATGATTGTAAAGTGATTTATCATGCGTAACGGGCTATATTTTTGTAAGGAATGACATATGGATTGGTAGTCAACACTGAGTTAAAAATCCCCTGTCTCCCCCTTTTCTCAATGATTGCAGAGCCTGATATATAAAAACTAAAATGTCTATACAATCCCTAAAAATTACAGACACTTTTATCAATTATCTCTCTCTACATTTGTGCATTGTGCATTTCCATTTTAGATGTATGCTTTTTTCTTAAATCAAAGCTTGTGTTTTCACTTTCCCTTAATCTTGTAAAAAAAAAAGAGATAAAAGGCAAATTGATCACAACAAAATGAAAATTTTAGAGTTTAAGTATGGAAAGAATTCAAAGCAATAAACAAATTTAAGTAAATAAAATTTATTCACACATCACAAATGAACACAAAATTTTTGTTATCGGAGTTTTGGAAATTCCACTAGTTCAACCCTAATAGCTTGGAATTTTATAAGAAAGAGATTTTTCTACACATGTTTTACAAAATGGGTATGCATGCTTGAAACATGTTAAAGATACAAATGACCTATGGGCCAAAACCTTTTAAACATAATAACATTAAATTCTCAAGTGAACGTGCGGTGGGATATTTACCCGTATAAAACAAGCTATTATTTTGCCTATTTACAAAATATTAACCTAACGATTATAGATGATTGTAAAGTGATTTATCATGCATAACGAGCTATATTTGTGTTAGGAATGACTAATGGATTCGGAGTCAACACTCAGTTAAATTTCCACTGCCTCCCCTTTTTTTCCAACGATTGCTGAACCTGATATATAAAACCTAAAAAGAGTTTACAATCCCTAAATATTACAGACACTTTTTGGGATTATCTCTCTATACATTTGTGCATTGTGCATTTTCCATTTTAGAAGTATACATTTTTGTTAAATAAAAACTTGAGTTTTCACTTTCCCTTCATCTCGTAAACAAAAAAAGAGATAAAAGGCAAATAGATCACAATGAATGAAAGTTTTAGAGTTTATATATGGAAAAAATTTAAAGAAAAAAACAAATGTAAGTAAAGAAAATTTATTCACACACCACAAATGAACACAAAAGTTTTGTTATCCAAGTTTGGGAAATTCCACTAGTTCAACCCTAATAGCTCGGAATATTATAAGAAAGAGATATTTCTATACATGTTTTAAAAAATGGATATGCTTTTTTAAAACATGTTAAAGATGCAAATGACCTATGGATCCAAAACTTTTAAAGAGAATAACATTAAATTCTCATGTGAACGTGCGTAGAGATATTTTCCCGAGTCAAATAAGCCATTATTTTACCCATTTACAAAAAGTTGACCTAACAATCATAAATGATTGTAAATTGATTTATCATCTGTTACGGGCTATATTTTTGTAAGCAATGACTTATGGATTGTGAGTCAACACTCAGTTAAAAATCCCCCGCCTCCCCCTTTTCTCGATGATTGCAAAACCAGATAAATAAAAACTAAAAAGATTTTACTATCCAAAAAAATTACAGACACTTTTTTTAGATTTTCTCTCTATACATTTCTGCATTGTGCATTTCCATTTTATATGTATACTTTTTTCTTAAATAATAGCTTGAGGTTTCATTTTCCCTTCATCTTGTAAACAAAAAAAGAGATAAAAGGAAAATACATCACCACAAAATGAAAATTTTAGAGTTTATGTATTGAAAGAATTCAAAGCAATAAACAAATGTAAGTAAAGAAAATTTATTCACACACCACAAATGAACACAAACGTTTTGTAATCTATGTTTGGCAAATTCCACTAGTTCAACCCTAATAGCTCCGAATTTTATAAGAAAGAGATTTATCTACACATGTTTAAAAAAATGGATATGCTTGCTTGAAAGATTATAAAGATGCAAATGACCTATGGATCCAAACATTTTATAGAGAATAACATTAAAGTCTCATGTGAACGTGCGGTGCGATATGTACTCGAGTCAAACATGCCATTATTTTGTCTATTTACAAAAGCTAACCTAAAGATCATAAATGATTGTAAAGTGATTTATCATGCGTAACGGGCTATATTTTTGTAAGGAATGACATATGGATTGGTAGTCAACACTCTGTTAAAAATCCCATGCCTTCCCCTTTTCCCGATGATTGCAGAGCCTGATATATAAAAACAAAAATGTCTATACAATCCTTAAAAATTACAGACACTTTTATCAATTATCTCTCTCTACATTTGTGCATTATGTATTTCCATTTTAGATGTATACTTTTTTCTTAAATCAAAGCTTGTGTTTTCACTTTCCCATAATCTCGTAAAAAAAAAAAAGATAAAAGGCAAATTGATCACAACAAAATGAAAATTTTAGAGTTTTTGTATGGAAAGAATTCAAAGCAATAAACAAATGTAAGTAAATAAAATTTGTTCACACATCACAAATGAATGCAAAAGTTTTGTTATCCAAGTTTTGGAAATTCCACTAGTTCAACCCTAATAGCTTGGAATTTTATAAGAAATTTTTTTTTCTGCACATGTTTTACAAAATGGGTATGCATGCTTGAAACATGTTAAAGATACATATGACCTATGGGCCAAAACCTTTTAAACAGAATAACATTAAATTCTCAAGTGAACGTGCGGTGGGATATTTACCCGAATAAAACAAGTTATTATTTTGCCTATTTACAAACTGCTAACCTAACGATTATAGATGATTGTAAAGTGATTTATCATGCATAACGGGTTATATTTTTTTTAGGAATGACTAATGGAGTCGGAGTCAACACTCAGTTAAAATTCCCCCGCCTCCCCCTTTTTCCAACGATTGCAGAACCTGATATATAAAAACTAAAAAGAGTTTACAATCCATAAATATTACAGACACTTTTTGGAATTATCTCTCTATACATTTGTGCATTGTGCATTTTCCATTTTAGAAGTATACTTTTTTGTTAAATAAAAACTTGAGTTTTCACTTTCCTTTCATCTTGTAAACAAAAAAAGAGATAAAAGGCAAATTGATCACAATGAATGAAAGTTTTAGAGTTTATATATGGAAAGAATTTAAAGAAAAAAAATGTAAGTAAAGAAAATTTATTCACACACCACAAATGAACACAGAAGTTTTGTTATCCAAGTTTTGGAAATTCCACTAGTTCAACCCTAATAGCTCGGAATTTAATAAGAAAGAGATATTTCTACACATGTTTTAAAAACTGGATATGCTTTTTTAAAACATGTTAAGGATGCAAATGACCTATGGATCCAAACCTTTTAAAGAGAATAACATTAAATTCTCATGTGAACGTGCGTAGAGATATTTTCCTGAGTCAAACAAGCCATTATTTTACCCATTTACAAAAAGCTGACCTAACGATCATAGATGATTGTAAAGTGATTTATCATGTGTAACAGGCTCTATTTTTGTAACCAATGACTTATGGTTTGGGAGTCAGCACTCAGTTAAAAATCCCCCGCCTCCCCCTTTACCTGACGATTGCAGAACCTGATATATAAAAACTAAAAAGTGTTTACAATCCCTAAAAATTACTGACTCTTTTTGGAATTATATCTCTCTACATTTGTGCATTGTGTATTTCCATTTTAGATGTATACTTTTTTCTTAAATCAAAGCTTGAGTTTTCACTTTCCCTTCATCTCGTAAACAAAAAAAGAGAAAAAAGGCAAATAGATCACAACAAAATGAAAATTTTTCAGTTTATATGTGGAAAAAATTTAAAGCAATAAACAAATGTATGTAAATAAAATTTATTCACACACCACAAATGAACACAAAAGTTTTGTTTTCCAAGTTTGGGAAATTCCACTAGTTGAACCCAAATAGCTCAAAATTTTATAAGAAAGAGATTATTCTACAGAAGTTTAAAAAAATGGATATGCATGCTTGAAACATGTTAAAGATACAAATGACCTATGTATTAAAACCTTGCAAAGAGAATAACAGTAAATTCTAGAGTAAACATGCGGTGCGATATTTACCTGAGTCAAACCAGCCATTATTTTTCCCATTTACAAAAAGCTGACCTAGCTATCATAGATGATTGTAAAGTGATTTATCATGTGTAACGGACTATATTTTTTTAAGGAATGGCTTATGGATAGGGAGTCACCACTGAGTCAAAAATCACCCACCTCCCCCTTTTCCCAACGATTGCAGAACCTGATATAAAAAAACTAAAAAGGGATTTGAATCCCTAAATATTACAGACACTTTTTGGAATTATCTCTCTCTACATTTGTGCATTGTGCATTTCCATTTTAGATGTATACTTTTTTCGTAAATCAAACCTTGTGTTTTAACTTTCACTTCATCTCGTAAACAATAAAAGAGATAAAAGGCAAATAGTTCACAACAAAATGAAAAATTTAGAGTTTATATATGGAAGGAATATAAATTAATAAACAAATGTAAGTAAAGAAAATTTATTCACACACCACAAATGAACACAAAATCTTTGTTATCCAAGTTTAGTAAATTCCACAAGTTCAACCCTAATAGCTCGAAATCTTATAAGAAAGAGATATTTCTACACATGTTTTAAAAAATGGATATGCATGCTTTAAACATGTTAAAGATGCAAATGACCTATGGATCCAAACCTTTTAAAGAGAATAACATTAAATTCTCATGTGAACGTGCGGTAGGATATTTACCTGACTCAAACATGCCATTATTTTGCCTATTTACAAAAAGCTAACCTAACGATCATAGTTGATTGTAAAGTGATTTATCATGCATAACGAGGTATAGTTTATTATGAAATGACTTATGGATTGGGAGTCAACACTCAGTTAAAAATCTCTTGCCTCCCTCTTTTCCCGATGATTGCAAAACCTGATTTATAAAAACTAAAAGGAGTTATACAATCCCTAAAAATTATAGAAACTTTTTGGAATTATCTCTCTCTACATTTGTGCATTGTGCATTTCAATTTTAGATGTATACTTTTTTCTTAAATCAAAGCTTGAGTTTTCACTTTCCCTTCATCTCGTAAACTAAAAAAGAGATAAAAGGCAAATAGATCACAACAAAAAGAAAATCTTAGAGTTTATGTATCGAAAGAATTCAAAGCACTAAACAAATGTAAGTAAAGAAAATTTATTCACACACGACATAAGAACACAAATGTTTTATTATCCAAGTTTTCAAAATTTCACTAGTTCAACCTTATTAGCTCAAAATTTAATAAAAAAGAGATATTTCTACACATGTGTTAAAAAATGATTATGCATGCTTGAAACTAGTTAAAAACGTAAATGACCTACAGATCCAAACCTTTTAAAGAGAATAACATTAAATTCTTATATGAACATGCGGTGGGATATTTACCCGAGTCCAACAAGCCATTATTTTCCCCATTTACAAAAAGTTGACCTAACGATCATAGATGATTATAATGTGATTTATCATGCGTAACGGCTATATTTTTGTTAGGAATGACTTATGGATTGGGAGTCAACACTATATTAAAAATCCCACGCCTCCCCCTTTTCCCGACTATTGCAGAACCGGATATAAAAAAACTAAAAAGAGTTTACAATCCCTAAAATTTATAGAAACTTTTTGGAATTATCTCTCTTTACATTTGTGCATTGTACATTTCAATTTTATATGTATTCTTTTTTCTTAAATCAAAGATTGAGTTTTCACTTTCCCTTCATCTCGAAAAGAAAAAAAGAGATAAAAGCCAAATAGATCACAACAAAATGAAAATTTTAGATTTTATATATAGAAAGAATTTAAAGCAATAAACAAATGTAAGTAAAGAAAATTTATTCACACGCCACAAATGAACACAAAAGTTTTGTTATCCAAGTTTGGAAAATTCCACTAGTTCAACCCTAATAGCTCAGAATTTTATAAGAAAGAGATTATTCTACACAAGTTGTAAAAAATGGATGTGCATGCTTGAAAAGAGATAGAGATTGAAATGACCTATGGATCAAAACCTTTTAAAGAGAATAACATTCAATTCTAGAGTGAACGAGCGGTGGGATATTTAATAGAGTCAAACAAGCCATTTTTTTGCCCATTTACAAAAAGCTGACCTAACGATCATAGATGATTGTAAAGTGATTTATCATGCGTAACGGGATATATTTTTGTAAGGAATGACTTATGGATTGGGAGTCAACACGAAATTAAAAATCCCCCACCTCCCCCTTTTCCCAACGATTGCAGAACCTGATATATAAAAACTAAAAAGAGTTTACAATTCCTAAATATAACAAACACTTTTTGGAAGTATCTCTCTACATTTGCGCATTGTTCATTTCCATTTTAGATGTATAGTTTTTTCTTAAATCAATACGTCAGTTTTCACATTCCCTTCATCTCGTCAACAAAAAAAGGAGATAAAAGGAAAATAGATCACAACAAAATGAAAACTTTAGAGTTTATATATGGAAAGAATTTAAAACAATTAACATATCTACGTAAAAAAAATTTATCCACGCACCACAAATGAACACAAAAGTTTTTTCATCCAAGTTTGGGAAATTCCACTAGTTCAACCCTAATAGCTCAAAATTTTATAAGAAAAAGATTTTTCTACACATGTTTTAAAAAATGGATATGCATGCTTGAAACATGTTAAAGATGCAAATGACCTATGGATCCAAACCTTTTAAAGAGAATAACATAAAGTTCTCAAGTGAACGTGCGGTGGGATATTTACCCGAGTCACACATGCCATTACTTTGCCCTTTTACAAAACCCTGACCTAATGATCATAGATGATTGTAAAGTGATTTATCTTGCGTAACGGGTTATATTTTTGTAAGGAATGACTTATGGATTGGGAGTCAACACTCAGTTAAAATCCCCTGCCTCCCCCTTACAGAACCTAATATACAAAAACTACAAAGAGTTTACAATCCCTGAAAATTACAGACACTTTTTGGAATTATCTCTGTCTACATTTGTGCATTGTGCATTTGAATTTTAGTGGTATACTTTTTTCTTAAATTAAAGCTTGAGTTTTCACTTTCCCTTCATCTCGAAAACAAGAAAAGAGATAAAAGGCAAATAGATCAAAAGAAAATGAAAATTTTGGAGTTTATGTATGGAAAGAATTCAAAGCAATAAACAAATGTAAGTAAAGAAAATGTATTCACAGACCACAAATGAACACAAAAGTTTTGTTATCCAAGTTTGGGAAATTCGACTTGTTCAACTCTAATAGCTCAGAATTTTATAAGAAAATGATTTTTCTACACATGTTTTAAAAAATGGATATGCATGCTTGAAACATGTTAAAAATGCAAATGACCTAGGGATGCAACCCTTTTAAAGAGAAAACATTAAATTCTCAAGTGAACGTGTGGTGGGATATTTGCCCGAGTCAAACAAGCCATTATTTTGCCTATTTACAAAAAGCTGACCTACTGATCATAGATGATTGTAAAGTGATTTATCATGCGTAACAGGCAATTTTATTGTAAAAAATGACTTATGGATTGGGAGTCAACACTTAGGTAAAAATCCCCCGCCTCCCCATTTTCCCGACGGTTGCAGAACCTGATACATAAAAACTAAAATGAGTTTACAATCCCTAAATATTACAGACACATTTTAGAATTATCTCTCTCTACATTTGTGCATTGTGCATTTCCATTTTAGATGTAAACTTTTTTCTTAAATAAAAGGTTGAGTGTTTACTTTCCCTTCATCTCGTAAACAAAAAAAGAGATAAAAGGCAAATAAATCACAAAAAAATGAAAAATTTAGAGTTTATATATGGAAAGAATTTAAAGAAATAAAAAAATGTACGTAAAGAAACTTTATTCACACACACAAACATACACAAAAGTTTTGTTATCTAAGTTTGGGAAATTCCACTTGTTAACCTTTAATAGCTCGAAATTTTATAAGCAAGAGATTTTTCGACACATGTTTTTAAAAAATGGATATGCATGCT
Source organism: Aristolochia californica (assembly GCF_029961685.1). NCBI lineage: Eukaryota > Viridiplantae > Streptophyta > Magnoliopsida > Piperales > Aristolochiaceae > Aristolochia > Aristolochia californica. The sequence goes on along the minus strand of NW_027182103.1, from coordinate 28,129,978 downwards.
TGAAACATATTACAGATGCAACTGGCCTATGGATCCAAAAATCTTTTAAAGAGAATAACATTAAATTCTCAAGTGAACATGCGGTGGGAAATTTACTCGAGTCAAACAAGCCATTATTTTTTTCCTATTTCCACAAAGCTGACCTAATGATCATAGATGATTGTAAAATGATTTATCATGCATAATGGGCTATATTTTTTTAAAGAATGAATTATGGATTGGGAGTCAACACTTACTTAAAAATCCCCCGCCACCCTCTTTTGCCGACGATTGCAGAACTTGATATATAAAAATTAAAAGAAGTCCACAATCCCTAAAAATTACAGACTTTTTTTGGAATTATCTCTCTAAATTTGTGCATTGTGTATTTCCATTTTAGATGTATACTTTTTTCCTAAATCAAAGCTTGAGTTATCACTTTGCCTTCATCATGTAAACAAAAAAAGAGATAAAAGGCAATAAGATCTCAACAAAATGAAAATTTCAGAGTTTATGTATGGAAAGAATTCAAAACAATAAACAAATGTAAGTAAAGAAAATTTATTCCTACACCATAAATTAACACAAAATTTTTGTTATCGAAGTTTGGCAAATTCCACTAGTTCAACCCTAATAGCTTGTACTTTTATAAGAAAGAGATTTTTCGACACATGTTTTAAAAAATGGATATGCAAGCTTGAAACATGTTAAAGATACAAATGACCTATGGATAAAAACTTTTTAAAGAGAATAAAATTATATTCTAGAGTGAACGTGCAGTTGGATATTTACCTATGTCAAACAAGCCATTATTTTGCCCATTTGCAAAAAGCTAACCTAACGATCATAAATGATCGTAAAGCGATTTATCATGCGTAACATGCTCTTTTTTTTGTTAGGAATGACTTATGGATTTGGAGTCGACACTCAATTAAAAATCCCCCGCCTCCCCCTTTTTCAACACTAATGCAGAACTTGATATATAAAAACTAAAACGAGTTTACAATCCCTAAAAATTACATACACTTTTTGGAATTATCTCTCTCTATATTTTTGCATTGTGCATTTCCATTTTAGATGTATACTATTTTCTTAAATCAAAGCTTGATTTTTCACTTTCCCATCATCTCGTAAACAATAAAAGAGATAAAAAGCAAATAGGTCATAAAAAAATGAAAATTATAGAGTTTATGTATGGAAAGAATTCAAAGCAATAAACAAATGTATGTAAAGAAAATTTATTCACACACGACAAATGAACACAAAAGTTTTGTTATCCAAGTTTGGGAAATTCCACTAGTTCAACCCTAATAGATCGGAAATTTATTAAGAAAACGATTTTTCTACACATGTTTTAAAAAATGGATACGCATGCTTGAAACAAGTTAAAGATACAAATTACCTATGGATCAAAACGTTTTCTCGAGAATAACAATAAATTCTCAAGAGTGGGATATTTACTCGAGTCAACCAAACCAATATTTTGCCCATTTACAAAAACTGACCTAACGATCATAGATTATTGTAAAGTGATTTATCATGCGTAATGGGCTATATTTTTGTTAGGAATGAATTATCGATTGGGATTCAACACTTAGTTAAAAATCCCCCGCCTCCCCCTTTTCCCGATGATTGCAGAACCTAATAAATAAAAACTAAAAAGAGTTTATAATCCCTCAATATTACAGACACTTTTAGGAATTATCTCTCTCTATATTTGTGCATTATGCATTTCCATTTTAGAAATACACTTTTGTCTTAAATCAAAGCTTGAGTTTTCACTTTCCCTTTTAAAAAATGGCTATGCATGCTTGAAACATGTTAAAGATGCAAATGATCTTTGGATCCAAACCTTTTAAAGAAAATAACATTAAATTCTCAAGTGAAAGTGTGGTGGGATATTTACCCGAGTAAAACAAGCCATTATTTTGTCCATTAGCAAAAAGATCACCTAACGATCATAGACGATTGTAAAGTGATTTATCATGCGTAACGGGCTATATTTTAGTAAAGAATGACTTATGGATTGGGAGTCAACACTCCGTTAAAAATCCCCCGCCTCCCCCTTTTCCCGGCGATTGCAGACCTGATAAATAAAAACTGAAAAGAGTTTACAACCCATAAATATTACCAACACTTTATGGAATTATCTCTCTGTACATTTGTGCATTGTGCATTTCTCTTTTAGATGTATACTTTTTTCTTAAATCAAAGCTTGAGTTTTCACTTTCCCTTCATCTCGTAAACAAAAAAAGAGATAAAAGGCAAATACATCAGAATGAAATGAAAATTTTAGAGTTTATATTTGGAAAGAATTTAAGTAAAGATAATTTATTAACACACCAGAAATGAACACAAAAGTTTTGTTATCCAAGTTTGGGAAATTCCACTAGTTCAACCATAATTGCTCGGAATTTTATAAGAAAGAGATTTTTATACACATGTTTTAAAAAATGGATATGCATGCTTGAAACAAGTTAAAGATGCAAATGACCTATAGATCCAAACCTTTTTAAAAAGAATAACATTAAATTTTCATGTGAACGTGCTGTGGGATATTTACCCGAGTCAAACAAGCTATTATTTTGCCCATTTAAAAAAAGCTGACCTAACTATCATTGATGATTGTAAAGTGCTTTATCATGCATGACAGGCTATATTTTTGTAAGGAATGACTTATGGATGGGAGTCAACACTTAGTTTAAAATCCCCCGCCTCCCCCTTTTCTCGATGATTGCAGAACCTGATATATAAAAACTAAAAAAGAGTTTAGAATCCCTAACAGTTATAGACACTTTTTGAAATTATCTCTCTCTACATTTTTGCATTGTGCATTTCCATTTTAGATGTATACTTTTTTCTTAAATCAAAGCTTGAGTTTTCACTTTCCCTTCTTCTAGTAAACAAAAAAAAAAAAGATAAAAGGCAAATAGTTCACAACAAAATGAAAATTTTAGAGTTTATGTATGGAAAGAATTCAAAGCAATAAAGAAATGTAAGTAAAGAGAATTAATTCACACACCACTAATGAACACAAAATTTTTGTTATCCAAGTTTGGGAAATTTCACAAGTTCAACCCTAATAGCTCGAAATTTTATAAGAAAGAGAATTTTCTACACATATTTTAAAAAATGGATATGTATGCTTGAAACATGTTAAAGATGCAAATGACCTATCGATCCAAATATTTAAAAGAGAATAACATTAAATTCTCAAGTGAACGCGCGGTGGAATATTTAACCGAGTCAAACAAGCCATTATTTTGTCCATTTCCAAAAAACCTGACCCAACAATCATAAATGATTTTCAAGTGATTTATCATGCGTTACGGGCTATATTTTTGTAAGGAATGACTTATAGAGAGGGAGTCAAAACTCAGTTAAAAATCCCATGCCTCCCCTTTTCCCGACGATTGCAGAACTTGATATATAAAAACTAAATAGAGTTTAAAATCCCTAAAAATTATAGACACTTTTTGGAATTATCTCTCTTTACATTTGTGCATTGTTCATTTCCATTTTCGATGTATACTTTTTTCTTAAATCAAAGCTTCCCTTCATCTCGTAAACCAAAAAAAAAAAGATAAAAGGCAAATAGATAACAACAAAATGAAAATTTTAGAGTTTGTGTATGGAAAGAATTTAAAGAAATAAAATAATGTTAGAAAAGAAAACTTATTCACACACCACAAATGAACAAAAAAGTTATGTTATCCAAGTTTAGGAAATCCCTCTTGTTCATCCCTAATACCTCAGAATTTTATAAGAAAGAGATTTTTCTACACATGTTTTAAAAAATGGATATACATGCTTGAAACATGTTAAAGATGAAAATGACCTATGGATCCAAACCTTATCAAGAGAACAACATTAAATTCTCATGTGAACATGCGGTGGGATATTTACCCGAGTCAAACAAGTCATTATTTTTCCCATTTACAAAAAGTTAACCTAACGATCATAGATGATTGTAAAGTGATTTATCATGCGTAACAGGCTTTATTTTTTTAAGAAAAGACTCATGAATTGGGAGTCAATACTCAGTTAAAAATCCCCCGCCTCCCCCTTTTCTCGACGATTGCAGAATCTGATTTATAAAAACTAAAAAGAGTTTACAATCCCTAAAAATTACCAACTTTTTTTAGAATTATCTCTCTCTACATTTGTGCAAAGTGCATTTCCATTGTAGATGTATACTTTTTTCTTAAATCAAAACTTGAGTTTTCACTTTCCCTTCCCCTTCTTCGCGTAAATAAAAAAGAGATAAAAGGCAAATAGATCACAACAAAATGAAAATTCTTGAGTTTATGTATGGAAAGAATTTAAAGCAATAAACAAATGTCAGTAAAGAAAATTTATTGAAACACCAAAATGAACACAAAAGTTTTGTTATCCAAGTTTGGGAAATTCCACTAGTTCAAGCCTAATAGCTCGAAATTTTATAAGAAAGTGATTTTTCTACACATGTTTTAAAAAATGGATATGCATGCTTGAAACATGTTAACTACTCAAATGACTATGGATCCAGACCTTTTATAGACAATAACATTAAATTCTCATATGAACATGTGGTGGGATATTTACCCGAGTCGAACAAGCCATTATTTTGCTCATTTAAAAAAAGCTGACCTAACGATCATAGATGATTGTAAAGTGATTTATCATGCCTAACAGGCTATATTTTTGTAAGGAATGACTTATGGAGTGGGAGTCAACACTCTATTAAAAATCCCCAGACTCCCACTTTTCCCGATGGTTACAGAACTTGATATAAAAAAACTAAAAAGAGTTTACAATCCCTAAAAATTATAGACACGTTTTGGAATTTTCTTTTTCTACATTTGTGCATTGTTCATTTCCATTTTAGATGTGTACTTTTTTCATAAATCAAATTTTGAATTTTCACTTTCCCTACATCTCGTAAACATAAAAAGAGATAAAATGCAAATAAAACACAACAAAAGGAAAATTTTAGAGTTTATGTAAGGAAAGAATTCGAAGCAACAAAAAAATGTAAGTAAAGAAAATTTATTCACAACCACATATGAACACAAAAGTTTTGTCATCCACGTTTGGGAAATTCCACTAGTTCAACCCTAATAGCTCGGAATTTTATAAGAAAGAAAGTTTTCTACACATGTTTTTAAAAATGGATATGCATGCTTGAAACATGTTAAAGATGCAAATGACCTATGGGTCCAAACCTTTTATAGAGAATAATATTAAATTCTCATGTGAACGTGCGGTGGGATATTTACCTGAGTGAAACAAGCCATTATTTTTCCCATTTACAAAAAGCTGACCTAAGGATCATAGACGATTGTAAAGTGATTTATCATACGTAACGGGCTATATTTTTGTAAGGAATGACTCATAGATTGGGAGTCAACACTCAGTTAATAATCCCCCGCCTCCCCCTTTTCACGACAATTGTAGAACCTGATATATAAAAACTAAAAAGAGTTTACAATCCATAAAAATTACAGAAACTTTTTGGAATTATCTCTCTCTACATTTCTGCATTGTGCATTTCCATTTTAGATGTATACTTTTTTCTTAAATCAAAGCTTGAGTTTTCACTTTCCCTTCATCTCATAAACCAAAAAAATAGAAAAAAGGCAAATAGATCACAACAAAATGAAAATTTTAGAGTTTATGAATGGAAAGAATTTAAACCAATAAACAAATGCATGTAAAGAAAATTTATTCACACACCACAAATGAACACATGAGTTTAGTTATCCAAGATATGGAAATTCCACTAGTTCAACACTAATAGCTCTGAATTTTATAAGAAAGGGATATTTTAACACATGTTTTAAAAATTTGGAATGCATGCTTGAAACAAGTTAAAGTTGCAAATGACCTATGAATCCAAAACTTTTAAAGAGAATAACATTAAATTATCAAGTGAACGTGCGGTGGGATATTTACTAGAGTCAAATAAGCCATTATTTTTCCCAGTTAAAAAAGCTGACCTAACGGTCATAGATGATTGTAAATTGATTTATCATGTGCAACTGGCTATAATTTTTTTAAGGATTGACTTATGGATTGGGAGTCAACACCTAGTTAAAAATCCTCCGCCTCCCCCTTTTTCCGACGATTGCAGAACCTAATATATAAAAACTGGAAAAAGTTTACAATCCCTAAAATTACAAAAACTTTTTGGAATTATCTCTCTACATTTGTGCATTGTCCATTTCCATTATTGATGTGTACTTTTTCCTTAAATCAAAACTGTAGTTTTTACTTTCCCTTCGTCTCGTAAACAAAAAAAGAGATAAAAGACAAATAGATCATTAAAAAATGAGAATTTTAGAGTTTATGAATAGAAAGAATATAAAGCAATAAAAAAATGTAAGTAAATAAAATTTATGCACACAGCACAAATGAACAAAAAGGTTTTGTCAACCAAGTTTTAAAAATTCCACTAGATCAACCCTAATCGCTTGGAATTTTATAAGAAAGAGATTTTTGTTCACATGTTTTAAAAAATGGATATGCATGCTTGAAAGATGTTAAAGATGCCAATGACCTATGGATCAAAAACTTTTAAAAAGAATAACATTAAATTCTAAAGAGAACGTGCGGTGGGATATTTACCCGAGTCAAACAAGACATTATTTTGCCCATTTACCAAAAGCTGACCTAATGATCATAGATTATTGTAAAGTGATTTATCATGCGTAATGGGCTACATTTTTGTAAGCAATGACTTATGGATTGGGAGTCCACACTCAGTTAAAAATCCCATACCTCTCCCTTTTCCCGATGATTGCAGAACCTGATAAATAAAAACTAAAAAGAGTTTACAATCCCTAAATATTACAAAAAATTTTTGGAATTATCTCTTTGTATATTTGTGCATATTGCATTTCAATTTTAGATGTATACTCCTTTCTTAAATCAAAGCTTGAGTTTTCATTTTCCCTTCATCTCGTAAGCAAAAAAAGAGATAAAAGGGAAAAAGATCCCAACAAAATGAAAATTTTAGAGTTTATGTATGGAAAGAATTCAAAGCAATAAACAAATGTAAGTAAAGAAAATTTATTCACACATCACAAATGAACACAAAAGTTTTTTTATCCAAGTTAAGGAAATTCCATTAGTTCAACCCTAATAGCTCAGAATTTTATAAGAAAGAGAGTTTTCTACACATGTTTCAAAAAATGGATATGCATGCTAGAAACATGTTAAAGATACAAATGACCTATGGATCAAAACCTTTTAAAGAGAATAATATTAAATTCTCATGTGCATGTGCGGTTGGATATTTACCCAAGTCAAACAAGCCATTATTTTGCCCATTTACAAAAACCTAACCTAACGATCATAGATGATTGTAAAGCGATTTATCATGGGTAACATGCTATTTTTTATTTAGGAATGACTAATGGATTGGGAGTCAACACTGAGTTAAAAATCCCCAGCCTCCCTCTTTTCCCATCGATTGTTGAACCTGATATATTAAAACTAAAAAAAGTTTACAATCCCTAAAAATTACAAACACATTTTGGAATTATCTCACTCTATATTTATGCATTGTGCATTTCCATTTTATATGTATAATTTTTTCTTAAATCAAAGCTTGAGTTTTCAGTTTCCCTTCATCTCGTAAACAAAAAAAGAGATAAAAGGTAAATAGATCACAACAAAATGAAAATTTTAGAGTTTATGTATGGAAATAATTCAAAGAAATAAACAAATGTAATTAAAGAAAATTAATTCACACACCACAAAGGAACACAAAAGTTAGGTTATCCAAGTTTGGGAAATTCCACCAGTTCAACCATAATAACTCTGAATTTTATAAGAAAAATATTTTTCTACACATATTTGAAAAAATAGATATGGATGCTTGAAACATATTAACGATGCAAATGACCTATGGATCCAAACCTTTTAAAGAGAATAACATTAAATTATCAAGTGAACGTGCGGTGGGATATTTACCTGGGTCAAATAAGCCATTATTTTTCCCATTTACAAAAAGCTGACCTACCGGTCGTTGATGATTGTAAATTGATTTATCATGTGTAACCGGCTATATTTTTTTAGGATTGACTTATGGATTGGGAGTCAACACCTAGTTAAAAATCCTCCGCCTCCCCCTTTTCCCGAAAATTGTAGAACCTATTAAATAAAAACTAAAAAGAGTTTACAATCCCTAAATATTACAGACACTTTTTGGAATTATCTATCTCTTTATTTGTGCATTGTGCATTTCCATTTTGGATGTGTACTTTTTCCTTAAATCAAAACTGTAGTTTTTACTTTCCCTTCGTCTCGTAAACAAAAAAAGAGATAAAAGGCAAATAGATCACTAAAAAATGAAAATTTTAGAGTTTATGAATCGAAAGAATATAAAACAATAAAAAATTTTAAGTAAAGACAATTTATGCACACACAGCAAATGAAAAAAAAATTTTGTCATCCAAGTTTTAGAAATTCTGCTAGTTCAACCCTAATCGCTCGGAATTTTATAAGAAAGAGATTTTTGTACACATGTTTTAAAAAATGGATATGCATGCTTGAAAGATGTTAAAGATGCCAATGACCTATGGATCAAAAACTTTTAAAGATAATAACAATAAATTCTCAAGAGAACGTGCGGTGGGATATTTACCCGAGTCAAAAGAGCCATTATTTTGCCCATTAACTAAAAGCTGACCTAATGATCATAGATTATTGTAAAGTCATTTATCATGAATAATGGGCTACATTTTTGTAAGGAATGATTAATGGATTGAGAGTCCACACTCAGTTAAAAATCCCATACCTCTCCCTTTTCCCGACGATTGCAGAACCTGATAAATAAAAACTAAAAAGTGTTTACAATCCCTAAATATTATAGAAATTTTTTGGAATTATCTCTTTGTATATTTGTGCATATTGCATTTCCATTTTAGATGTATATTCTTTACTTAAATCAAAGCTTGAGTTTTCATTTTCACTTCATCTCGTAAGCAAAAAAAGAGATAAAAGGGAAATAGATCTCAACAAAATGAAAATTTTAGAGTTTATGTATGGAAAGAATCCAAATCAATAAAAAAATTTAAGTAAATAAAATTTATTCACACATCACAATGAACACAAAAGTTTTTTTATCCAAGTTAAGGAAATTCCACTAGTTCAACCCCAATAGCTCAGAATTTTATAAGAAAAAGAGTTTTCTACACATGTTTGAAAAAATGGATATGCATGCTAGAAACATGTTAAAGATACAAATGACCTATGGATAAAAACCTTTTAAAGAGAATAATATTAAATTCTCATGTGCATGTGCGGTTGGATATTTACCCGAGTCAAACAAGCCATTATTTTGCCCATTTACAAAAAGCTGACCTAATGATCATAGATGATTGTAAAGCGATTTATCATGGGTAACAGGCTATTTTTTATTTAGGAATGACTAATGGATTGGGAGTCAACACTGAGTTAAAAATCCCCAGCCTCCCTCTTTTCCCATCGATTGTTGAACCTGATATATTAAAACTAAAAAAAGTTTACAATCCCCAAAAATTACAAACACATTTTGGAATTATCTCACTCTATATTTGTGCATTGTGCATTTCCATTTTAGATGTATAATTTTTTCTTAAATCAAAGCTTGAGTTTTCAGTTTCCCTTCATCTCGTAAACAAAAAAAGAGATAAAAGGTCAATAAATCACAACAAAATGAAAATTTTAGAGTTTATGTATGGAAATAATTCAAAGAAATAAACAAATGTAAGTAAAGAAAATTAATTCACACACCACAAAGGAACACAAAAGTTAGGTTATCCAAGTTTTGGAAATTCCACTAGTTCAACCTTAATAGCTCTGAATTTTATAAGAAAGAGATTTTTCTACACATATTTGAAAAAATAGATATGGATGCTTGAAACATATTAACGATGCAAATGACCTATGGATCCAATCCTTTTAAAGAGAATAACATTAAATTATCAGGTGAACATGCAGTGGGATATTTACCTGGGTCAAACAAGCCATTATTTTGCCCATTTACAAGAAGCTGACCTAACGATCATTGATCATTGTAAAGTGATTTATCATGTGTAAAGGGCTACATTTTTGTAAGGAATAACTTATGGATTGGGAATCCGCACTCAGTTAAAAATCCACCACCTCCCCCTTTTCCTGAAAATTGCAGAACCTAATAAATAAAAACTAAAAAGAGTTTACAATCCCTAAATATTACAGAAACTTTTTTGAATTATCTATCTGTTTATTTGTGCATTGTGCATTTCCATTTTAGATGTATACTTTTTCTTAAATCAAAACTATAGTTTTTACTTTCCCTTCGTCTCGTAAACAAAAAAAGAGATAAAAGGCAAATAGATCACAACAAAATGAAAATTTTAGAGTTTATGTATGGAAAGAATTCAAAGCAATAAACAAATGTAAGTAAAGAAAATTTATTCAAACACCACAAATGATCACAAAAGTTTTGTTATACAAGTTTGGGAAATTCCGCTAGTTCAACCCTAATAGCTCGGACTTTTATAAGAAAAAGATTTTTCTACACATGTTTTAAAAATCGATATGCATGCTTGCAACATGTTAAAGATGCAAATGACCTAAGGATCCAAACCTTTTTAAGAGAAAAACATTAAATTCTCAAGTGAACGTGCGGTGGGATATTTACCCGAGTCAAAATGCCATTATTTTGCCCATTTACAAAAAGTTGACCTAATGATCATAGATGATTGTAAAGTGATTAATCATGCATAACGGGCTATATTTTTTTAAGTAATGACTTATAGATTGGGAGTCAACACAAAGTTAAAAATCCCCTGCCTCGCCCTTTTCCCTACAATTGCAGAACCTGATATATAAAAACTAAATGGAGTTTACAATCCTTAAAAATTACAGACACTTTTTGGAATTATCTCGCACTACATTTGTGCATTGTTCATTTCCATTTTCGATGTATACTTTTTTCTTAAATCAAAACTTGAGTTTTCACTTTACCTTCATCTCGTTAAAACAAAAGAGATAAAAGGCAAATAGATCACAACAAAAATGAAAATTTTAGAGTTCATGTATGGAAAGAATTTAATGTAATAAAAAAATGTAAGCATAGAAAATTTATTCACCCATCACAAATGAACACAAAATTTATGTTATCCAAGTTTGGGAAATTCCACGAGTTCATCCCTAATAGCTCAGAATTTTTTAAGAAAGTGATTTTTTTACACAAGTTTTAAAAAATGGAAATGCATGCTTGAAACATGTTAAAGATGCAAATGACCTATGGATCCAAACCTTTTAAAGAGAATAACATTAAATTATCAAGTGAACGTGTAGTGGGATATTTACCCGAGTCAAACAAGCCATTATTTTTTCCATTTACAAAAAGCTGACCTAATGATCATTGAAGATTGTAATGTGGTTTATCATGCGTAACGGGCTACATTTTTGTAAGTAATGACTTATGGATTGGGAGTCAACACCTAGTTAAAAATCCCCCGCCTCACCCTTTTCCAGACGATTGCAAAACCTGATATATAAAAACTGAAAAGAGTTTAAAATCCCTAAAAAGTACAGACACTTTTTGGAATTATATCTCTCTATATTTGTGCATTGTGCATTTTCATTTTAGATGTATAATTTTTTCTTAAATCAAAACATGAGTTTTCCATTTCCCTTCATCTCGTAAACATAAAAAGAGATAAAAGGCAAATAGATCACTACAAAATGAAAATTTTGGAGTTTATGAATGGAAAGAATTTAAAGCAATAAACAAATGTAAGTAAACAAAATTTATTGACACACCACAAATGAACACAAAATTTTGTTATCCAAGTTTTGGAAATTCCAGTAGTTCAACCCTAATATCTTAGAATTTTATAAGAAAAAGATTTTTCTACACATGTTTTAAATAATGAATATACAGGCTTGAGACATGTTAAAGATTCAAATGACCTATGGATCCAAAAGTTTTAAAGGGAATAACATTAAATTATCAAGTGAACATACTGTTGGATATTTACTCGAGTCAAAGAAGCCATTATTTTGCCCATTTACAAAAATCTGACCTAACGATTATAGATGATTTTAGAGTGATTTATCATGCGTAACGGGCTATATTTTTGTAGGAATGGCTTATGGATTGGGAGTCTACACTTAGTTAAAAATCCCCCGCCTCCCCCTTTTTCGGACGATTACAGAACCTGATATATAAAAACTGAAGAGAGTTTACAATCCCTAAAAATTACAAACACTTTTTGGAATTATCTTTCTCGACATTTGTGCATTGTGCATTTCTATTTTAGATGTATACATTTTTCTTAAATCAACATTTGAGTTTTCACTTTCCCTTCATCTCGTAAACAAAAAAAGAGATAAAAGGCAAATAGATCACTACAAAATGAAAAATTTAGAGTTTATGAATGGAAAAAATTTATAGCAATAAACCAATGTAAGTACATAAAATTTATTCACACACCACAAATGAACACAAATGTTTTGTTACCCAAGTTTGGGAAATTCCACTAGTTCAACCCTTTTAGCTCGGAATTTTATATGAAATAGATTTTTCTACACATGTTAAAGATGCAAATGATATATGGATCCTAAACTTTTAAAGAGAACAAAATTAAATTCTCAAGTGAACGTGCGGTGGGATATTTACCCGAGTCAAACAAGACATTATTTGCCGCATATACAAAAAGTTGACCTAACGATCATAGATTATTATAAAGTGATTTATCATGAGTAACGGGCTATATTTTTGTAAGGAATGCCTCAAACATTGGGAGTCAACACTCATTTAAAAATTCCCCGCCTCTCCCTTTTCTTGACTATTGCTGAACATGATATATAAAAACTGAAAAGAGTTTATTATCCTTAAAAATTACAGACACTTTTTGGAATTATGTGTCTCTACATTTGTGCATTGTGCATTTCCATTTTAGATGTATACTTTTTCGTAAATCAAAGCTTGAGTTTTCACTTTCCCTTCATCTCGTAAACAAGAAAAGAGATAAAAAGGCAAATAGATCACCACAAAATGAAAATTTTAAAGTCTATGTATGGAAAGAATTTAAAGCAATAAAAAATGTAAGTAAAGAAAATTTATTGACACAACACAAATGAACACAAAATTTTTGTAATCCAAGTTTGGGAAATTCCACTAGTTCAACCCTTATATCTCGAAATTTATAAGAAAGAGATTTTTCTACACATATTTTAAAAAATGAATATGCATGCATGAAACATGTTAAAGATGCAAATAACCTAAGGATACAAATCTTTTAAAGGGAATAACATTAAATTCTCAACTGAACGTGCGGTGGGTTATTTACCCGAGCCAGACAAGCCATTATTTTGCCCATTAACAAAAACCTGACCTTACGATCAAAGATGATTGTAAAGTGATTTATCATATGTAATGGGCTATATATTTTTAAGGAATTACTTATGGATTGAAAGTCAACACTCAGTTAAAAATCCCTCTCCTCCCCCTTTCCCCGACGATTGCAGAACCTGATTTAAAAACTAAAAAGCGTTTACAATCCCTAATAATTATAAACACTTTTTGGAAATATCTCTCTCTACATTTGTGCATTGTGCATTTCCATTTTAGATGTATAATTTTTTCTTAAATCAAAGCTTGAGTTTTCACATTCCCTTCATCTCTAAAACAAAAAAAGAGGTAAAAGGCAAATAGATCACAAAAAAATCAAAATTTTAAAGTTTATGTATGGAAAGAATCTAAATTAATATACAAATGTAAGTAAAGAGAATTAATTGACTCACCACAAATAAAAAAAAAAAGTTTTGTTATCCAAGTTTGGGAAATTTTACTTGTTCAACCCTAATAGCTCGGACTTTTATAAGAAAGAGATTTTTCTACACATGTTTTAAACATTGGATATGCATGCTTGAAACATGTTAAAGATGAAAATGACCTATGGATCCAAACCTTTTAAAGATAATAACATTAAATTCTCAAGTGAACGTGCTGTGGGATATTTACCCGAGTCCAACAAGCCATTATTTTGCCCATTTACGAAAAGTTGTCCTAATGGTCTTAGATGATTGTAAAGTGATTTATCATGTGTAACGGGCTATGTTTTTGTAAGGAATGACTTATGGATTGGGAGTCAACACTCAGTTAAAAATCCCCCGCCTCCCCCTTTTCCCGATGATTGAATAACTGGATATATCAAAACTAAAAAGAATTTACAATCCCTAAAAATTACAGACACTTTTGGGAATTATCTCTCTCTACATTTGAGAATTGTGCATTTCCATTTTAGATGTATAATGTTTTCTTAAACCAATGCTTGAGTTTTCAATTTCCCTTCATCTCGTAAAAAAAAAAAAAGGGATAAAAGGCAAACAGATCACAACAAAATGAAAATTATAGACTTTATGTATCGAAAGAATTTAAAGCAATAAAAAAATGTACGTTAAGAAAATTTATCCACACACCACAAATGAAAACAAAAGTTTTGTTATCCAAGTTAGGGAAATTCCACTAGTTCAACCCTAAGAGCTCGGAAATTTACTAGAAAGAGATTTTTCTACGCATGTTTTAAAAAATGGATATGCATGTTGGAAACAAGTTAAAGATATAAATGACCTATGGATCAAAACCTTTTAAAGATAATAACATTAAATTCTCAAGTAAACGTGCGGTGCGATATTTACCAGAGTCAAACAAGCCACTATTTTGCCCATTTACAAAAAGTTGACCTAACGATCATAGATCATTGTAAAGTGATTTATCATGCATAATGGGCTATATTTTTGCGAGGAATGACTTATGGATTGGGAGCCCACACTCAGTTAAAAATCCCCCGCCTCCCCCTTTTTCCTGACGATTGCAGTACCTGATACATAAAAACTAAAAAAAGTTTAAAATCCATAAACATTACAGACACTTTTTGGAATTATCTCTCTCTACATTTGTGCATTTTGAATTTACATTTTAGTTGTATACTTTTTTCTTAAATCAAAGCTTGAGGTTTCACTTTCCCTACATCTCATAAACAAAAAAGACATAACCGGCAACCAGATCACAACAAAAAGAAAATTTTAGAGTTTATGTATGGAAAGAATTGAAAGCAATAAAAAAATGTAAGTAAATAAAATTTATTCACACACCACAAATGAACACAAAAGTTTTGTTATCCAAGTTTGGGAAATTCTATGAGCTCAACCCTAATAGCTCGGAATTTTATTAGACAAATTTTTCTTCACATGTTTTAAAAAATGGATATGCATGCTTGAAACATGTTAAAGATACAAATGACCTATGGATCAAAACCTTTTAAAGAGAAAAACATTAAATTCTGAAGTGAACGTGCGGTGCGATATTTACACGAGTCAAACAAGCCATTATTTCAAACATTTACAAAAACTTGACCTAACGATCATAGATGATGCTAAAGTGATTTATAATGCGTAACGGGCTATATTTTTGTTAGGAATGACTTATCGATTGGGAGTCAACACTCAGTTAAAAATCCACCGCCTCCCCCTTTTCCCAACGATTGTAGAACCAGATATATAAAAAATAAAAAGAGTTTACAATCCATAAATGTAACAGACACTTTACGGAATTACCTCACTCTACAATTGTGCATTGTGCATTTCTATTTTAGATGTATATTTTTTTCTTAAATCAAAGTTGAGTTTTTACTTGTCCTTCATCTCATAAACAAAAAAAGAGATAAAAGGCAAATAGATGACAACAAAATGAAAATTTTAGAGTTGATAGATGGAATGAATTTAAAGCAATAAACAAATGTAAGTATAGAAAATTTATTCACACAACAAATATGAACACAAAAGTTTTGTTATCCAAGTTTGGGAAATTTCACTAGCTCAACACTAATAGCTCGGAATTTTAAAAGAAAGAGATTTTTCTACACATGCTTTAAAAAATGGAATGCATGCTTGAAACCTATTAAAGATGCAAATGACCTATGGATCCAAACCTGTTAAAGAGAATAACAATAAATTCTCATGTGAACGTGTGGTGGGATATTTACCCGAGTCAAACAAGCCATTATTTTGCTCATTTATAAAAATCTGACCTAAAGATCATAGATAATTGTAAAGTGATTTATCATGCATAACGGGTTATATTTTTTTTAAAGAATGACTTTTTGATTGGGAGTCAACACTCAGTTAATAATCCCCCGCCTTCGCCTTTTCCCGATGATTGCAGAACATGATATATAAAAACTAAAAAGAGTTTACTATCCCTAACAATTATAGACACTTTTTGGAATTATCTCTCTCCACATTTTTGCATTGTGCATTTCCATTTTAGATGTATACTTTTTTCTTAAATCAAAGCTTGAGTTTTCAATTTCCCTTCATCTCGTAAACAAAAAAAGAGATAAGAGGCAAATAGATCACTATAAAATGAAAATTTTAGAGTTTATGAATGGAAAGAATTTAGAGCAATAACCAAATGGAAGTAAATAAAATTTATTCACACACCACAAATGAACACAAAAGTTTTGTTACCAAAGTTTTGAAAATTCCACTAGTTCAACCCTTTTAACTCGAAATTTTATAAGAAAGAGATTGTTTTACACATGTTTTAAAAAAAGGATATGCATGCTTTAAACATGTTAAAGATGAAAATGATCTATGGATCCTAATCTTTTAAAGAGAATAATACTAAATTCTCAAGTGAACATCCGGTGGGATATTTACCCGAGTCAAACAAGCCATTATTTTGCCCATTTACAAAAAGTTGACCAAACGATCATAGATGACTGTAAAGTGATTTATCAAGCGTGACGGGTTATATTTTTGTAAGGAATGACTCATAAATTAGGAGTCAACACTCAAATAAAAATTCCCCGCCTCTCCCTTTTCTCGACGATTGCAGAACATGATATATAAAAACTAAAAAGAGTTTACTATCCCTAAAAATTACAGACACTTTTTGGAATTATGTCTCTCTTCATTTGTACATTGTGCATTTCCTTTTTAGATGTATACTTTTTTCATAAACCAAAGCTTGAGTTTTCACTTTCCCTTCATCTCGTAAACAAGAAAAGAGATAAAAAGGCAAAAAGATCACAACAAAATGAAAATTTTAAAGTTTATGTATGGAAATAATTTAAAGCAATAAACAAATATAAATAAAGAAAATTTATTGACACAGAACAAATGAACCCAAAATTTTTGTTATCAGAGTTTGGGAAATTCCACTAGTTCAACCCTAATATCTCGGAATTTTATAAGAAAGAGATTTTTCTAAACATGTTTCAAGAATTGAATATGCATGCTTGAAACTTGTTAAAGATGCAAATGACCTAAGGATCCAAACCTTTTAAATGGAATAACATTAAATTCTCAACTGAACGTGTGGTGGGATATTTACCTGAATCAGACAAGCCATTATTTTGCCCATTTACAAAAATCTGACCTAACAATCATAGTTGTAAAGTGATTTATCATATGTAATGGGCTATATTTTTAATAAATGACTTATGGATTAAAAGTCAAGACTCAGTCAAAAATCCCTCTCCTCCTCCTTTTTCCGGCGATTGCAGAACCTGATATATAAAAACTAAATAGAGTTTACAATCCCTAAAAATTGCAGAAACCTTTTTGAATTATCTATCTCTACATTTGTGCATTGTTCATTTCCATTTTCGATGTATACTTTTTTCTTAAATCAAAGCTTGAGTTTTCACTTTCCCTACGCAAACAAAAAAAGAGATAAAAGGCAAATAGATCACAACAAAATGAAAATTTTAGAGTTTATGTATGGATAGAATTTACAGCAATAAAAAAATATAAGCAAAGAAAATTTATTCACACACCACAAATGAACACAAAAGTTATATTATCCAAGTTTGGGAAATTTCTCTAGTTCATCGCTAATAGCTCAAAATTTTGTAAGAAAGAGTTTTTCCTACACATATTTTAAAAAATGGATATGCATGCTTGAAACATGTTTAAGATACAAATGACCTATGGATCCAAACCTTTTAAAGGAAATAACTTTAAATTCTCATGTGAACGTGGGGTGGGATATTTACCCGAGTCAAACAAGCCATTATTTTGCCCATTTAAAAAAAGTTGAGTTAACGATCATAGATGATTGTAAAGTGATTTATCATGCGTAATAGGCTTTATTTTTGTAAGGAATGAATTATGGATTGGGAGTCAACACGCAGTTAAAAATCCCCCGCATCCCCCTTTTCTCGACGATTGCAGAATCTGATATATATAAACTAAAAAGAGTTTACAATCCCTAAAAATTACAGACACTTTTGGAATTATCTCTCTCTACATTTGTGCATTGTGCATTTCCATTTTAGATTTATACCTTTTTCTTAAATCAAAACTTGAGTTTTCACTTTTCCTTCTTCTCGTTAACAAAAAAAGAAATAAAAGGTAAAGAGATCACAACAAAATGAAAATTTTAAAGTTTATGTATGGAAAAAATTTAAAGCAATAAACAAATGTAAGTAAATAAATTTATTGACACACCACAAATGAACACAAAAGTATTGTTATCCAAGTTTGCGAAATTCCACTAGTTATACCCTAATTGCTTGGAATTTTATGAGGAAGTGATTTTTCTACACATTTTAAAAAAAATTGATATGCATGCTTGAAACATGTTAAAGACTCAAATGACCTATGGATCCAAATTTTTTAAAGAGAATAACATTAAATTCTCATGTGAACATGCAGTGGGATATTTACCCGAGTCAAACAAGCCATTATTTTGCTCATTTACAAAAAGCTAACCTAACGATTATAGATGATTGTAAAGTGATTTATTATGCGTAATGGGCTATATTTTTTAAGGAATGACTTATGGATTGGGAGTCAAACTCTGTTAAAAATTCCCCGCCTCCCCCTTTTTCCGACGATTGCAGAACTTGATATAGAAAAACTAAAAAGAGTTTATAATCCCTAAAAATTATAGACACTTTTTGGAATTATCTTTTTCTACATTTGTGCATTTTTCATTTCAAATTTGGATGCATACTTTTTTCTTAAATAAAAGCTTGACTTTTCACTTTCCCTTCATCTCGTAATCATAAAAAGAGATAAAAGGCAAATAGATCACAACAAAAGTAAAATTTTAGAATTTATGTAAAGAAAGAATTGATAGCAATCAACAAATGTAAGTAAGGAAAATTTTAGAGTTTATGTAAAGAAATAATTGATAGCAATCAACAAATGTATGTAAATAAAATTTATTCATACACCACATATGAACACAAAAGTTTTGTTATCCAAGTTTGGGAAATTCCACTAGCTCAACACTAATAGCTCGGAATTTTAAAAGAAAGAGATTTTTCTACACATGTTTTAAAAAAAGGATATGCATGCTTGAAACTTGTTTAAAATGCAAATGTCCCATGGATCTAAACCTTTTAAAGAGAATAACATTAAATTCTCATGTGAACGTGCGGTGGGATATTTACCCGAGCCAAACAAGCCATTATTTTGCCCTATTACAAAAGGATGACCTAACGATTAGAGATGATTATAAAGTGATTTATCATGCGTAACGGGCTATATTTTTGTAAGGAATGACTCATAGATGGGGAGTCAACACTCAGTTAAAAATCCCTCTCCTCCCCCTTTTCACGACGATGGCAGAACCTGATATATAAAAAATAAAAAGAGTTTACAATACCTAAAAATTACAGACATTTTTTGGAATTATCTCTCTCTTCATTTGTGCATTGGGCATTTCAATTTTAGATGTATACTTTTTGCTTAAATCAAAGCTTGAGTTTTCACTTTCCCTTCAACTCGTAAAAAAAAAAGAGAAAAAAGGCACAAAGATCACAAAAAAAGAAACATTTTAGAGTTTATGTACGAAAAGAATTTAAATCAATAAACAAATGTAAGTAATGCAAATTTATTCACATACCACAAATGAACACAAAAGTTTTGTTATCCAAGTTTTGGAAATTCCACTAGTTCAACTCTAATAGCACGAAATTTTATAAGAAAGAGATTTTTCTACACATGTTTTAAAAAATGGATATGCATGTTTGAAACATGTTAAAGATGCAAATGACCTATGGATCCAAACCTTTTTAAGAGAATAACATTAAATTTTCAAGTGAACGTGCGGTGGGATATTTACCCAAGCCAAATTAGCCATTATTTTTCTCTTTTACAAAAATTTAACCTAAATATCATAAATGATTTTAAAGTGATTTATCATGCGTAACGGGCTATATTTTTTTAAGGAATGACTTATGGATTGGGAGTCAACACTCAGTTAAAAATCTCTTGCCTCCCCCTTTTCTCGACGGTTACATAACCTGATATATAGAAACTAAGAGGAGTTTACAATCCCTAAAAATCACAGACACTTTTTTGAATTATCTCTCTCTACATTTGTGCATTGTACATTTCCATTTTATATGTATACTTTTTTCTTAAATCAAAACTTCAGTTTTTACTTTTCATTCAGCTCGTAAACAAAAAAAGAGATAAAAGGCAAATAGATCACAACAAAAAGAAAATTTTAGAGTTTATGTATGGAAATAATTTAAAGAAATATAAAAATGTAAGTAAAGAAAATTTATTCACACACCACAAATGAACACAAAAGTTTTGTTATCCAAGTTTGGCAAATTCCACTAGTTCAGCCCTAATAGCTCAGAATTTTAAAGAAAGAGATTTTTCTACACATGTTTTAAAAAAAGGATATGCTTGCTTGAAACATGTTAAAGATGAAAATGAACAATGGATCCAAACCATTTAAAGAGAATAACATTAAATTCTCAAGTGAACGCGCGGTGGGATATTTACCTTTGTCAAACAAGCCATTATTTTGCCCATCTTCAGAATGCTGATCTAACGATCATCGATTATTGTAAAATTATTTATCATGCGTAATGGGCTATACGTATGGATATGGATTCAACACTTAGTTAAAAATCCCTCGCCTCCCCCTTTTCTCAAAAATTCTAGAACCTGATATATAAAAACTAAAAAGAGTTTACAATCCCTAAAAATTTTATAAAATTTTTGGAATTATCTCTCTCAAAATTTGTGCATTGAGCATTTCCTTTTTAGATGTATACTTTTTTCTTAAATAAAAACTTGAGTTTTCACTTTCGCTTCTTCTCGTAAAAAAAAAAAAAGAGATAAAAGGCAAATAGATCACAACAAAATGAAAATTTTAGAGTTTATGTATGGAAGGAATTTAAAGGAATAAACAAATGTAAGTAAAGAAAATTTATTCACACAGCTAAAATGAACACAAAAGTTTTGTTATCCAAGTTTGGGAAATTCCACTAGATCAACCCTAATTGCTCGAAATTTTAAGAAAGACATTTTTCAACACATGTTTTAAAAATTGGATATGCATGCTTGAAACATGTTAAAGATGCAAATGAACTATGGATCCAAACCTTTTAAAGAAAACAACATTAAATTCTCAAGTGAACGTATGGGGGGATATTTACCCGAGTTAAATAAGCCATTATTTTGCCCTTTAACAAAAAGTTGACCTAACAATCATAGATGATTGTAAAGAGATTTATCATGCGTAATGGGCTATATTTTTTTTAAGGAATGACTTATGGATTGGGAATCAACACTCAATTAAAAATCCCCCGGCTCCCCCTTTTCTCGTAGATTACAGAAGTTGATATACAAAAACTAAAAAGAGTTTATAATCCCTAAAAATTAAAGACACTTTTTTGAATTATCTCTCTCTACAATTGTGCATTGTGCATTTCAATTTTAGATGTATACTTTTTTCTTAAATCAAAGCTTGAGTTTTCCATTTCCCTTCATCTCGTAAACAAAAAAACAGATAAAAGGCAAATGGAGCACAGCAAAATAAAAATTTTAGAGTTCATGTATAGAAAGAATTAAAAGCAATAAAAAAATCTATGTAAAGAAAATTTATTCACACACCACAAATGAATACAAAAGTTTTGTTATCCCAAGTTTGGGAAATTCCACTAGTTCAACCCTAATAACTCAGAATTTTATAAGAATGTGATTTTTCTACACAAGTTTTACAAAATCGATATGCATGCTTGAAACATGTTAAAGATGCAAATGACTTATGGATCCAAACATTTTAAAAATAATAACATTAAATTCTCAAGTGAACGTGCGATGGGATATTTACCCGAGTCAAACAAGATATTATTTTGCCCATTAACAAAACGCTGACCTAACGTTCATAGATGATTCTAAAGTGATTGATCATACATAATGGGCTATATTTTTGTATGGAATGACTTATGGATTGGGAGTCAACACTCTATTAAAAATCCTCTGCGCCCCCCCCCCCCCCCCCCCCCCCCCCCCCCCTTTTTCCTGAAGATTGCAGAACCTGATATGTAAAAACTATAAAGAGTTTACAATCCCTAAAAATTACAGACACTTTTTGGAATTATATGTCTCTACATTTGTGCATTGTGCATTTCTATTTTATATGTATAGTTTTTTCTTAAATCAAAACTTGAGTTTTTACTTTCCCTTCATCTCGTAAACAAAAAAAGAGATAAAAGGCAAATAGATCACAACAAAATTAAAATTTTAGATTTTATGTATGGAAACAATTTAAAGCAGTATACAAATTTAAGTAAAGAAAATTTATACAAACACCATAAATGAATACAAAAGTTTTGTTATCCAAGTTTTGGAAATTCCACTAGTTCAACCTTAATAGCTCGAAATTTTGATAAGAAAAAGATTTTTCTGCACAAGTTTTAAAAAATGGATATAAATGCTTGAAACATGTGAAAGATGTAAATGAACTATGGATCCAAACCTTTTAAATAGAATAACATTAAATTCTCTAGTGAACGTGCGGTGGGATATTTACCCGAGTCAAACAAGCCATTATTTTGCCCATTTACAAAAAGTTGAGCAAACAATCATAGATGACTGTAAAGTGATTTATCATGCGTAATTGGCTAAATTTTTGTGAGGAATTACTTATGGATTGGGAGTCCACGCTTAGTTAAAAATCACCCTCCTGTCTCTTTTCCCGATGATTGCAGAACCTGATATATAAAAACTCATAAGAGTTTACAATCCCAAAAATTACAGACACTTTTTGGAATTATCTCTCTCTAAATTTGTGCTTTGTGCATTTCCATTTTAGATGTATACTTTTTTCTTAAATCAAAGCTTGAGTTGTCACTTTCCCTTCAACTCGTAAAAGAAAAAAGAGATTAAAGGCAAATAGATCACAACGAAATTAAAATTTTTGAGTATATACATGGAAAGAATTAAACGAAATAAAGAAATATAAGTAAAGAAAATTTATTCACACACCAAAAATGAAAACAAAATTTTTGTTATCCAAGTTTCGGAAATTCCACTAGTTTAGCCCAAATAGCTCGGAATTTTATAAGAAAGAGATTTTTCTACACATGTTTTAAAAATGGATATGCATGCTTGAAACATGATAAAGTTGCTAATGACCTATGGATCCAAACCTTTTAAAGAGAATAACATTAAATTCTCAAGTGAACGTGCGGTGGGATATTTACCTTAGTCAAGCAAGCCATTAATTTGCCCATTTAAAGAAAGCTGACCTAACGATCATTGATGAAGGTAAAGTGATTTATCATGTGTAATGGGCTATATTTTAGTTTGAATGATTTATCTATATGGATTCAACACTCAGTTAAAAATCCTCCACTTCCCCCTTCTCCCAACGTTTGCAAAACCTGATATATAAAACCTAAAAAGAGTTTACAATCCCTAAAAATTACAGACACTTTTTGGAATTATCTCTCTCTACATTTGTTCATTGTGCATTTCCATTTTAGGTGTATACTTTTTTTTTAAATCATAGTTAGAGTTTTCACTTTCCCTTCATCTCGTAAACAAAAAAAAGAAATAAAAGGCAAACAGATCACAACAAAATGAAAATTTTAGAGTTTATGTATGGAAATAATTTAAAATAATAAAAAATTGTAAGTAAAGGAAATTTATTCACACACCACAAATGACCACAAAAGTTTTGTTATCCTAGTTTGGGAAATTCCACTAGTTCAACCCTAATTGCTCGAAATTTTATAAGAAAGAGATTTTTCTACACATGTTTCAAAAAATGAATATGCATGCTTGAAACATGTTGATGCAAATGACCTATAGATCCAAACCTTTTAAAGAGAATAACTAGAAATTCTAAAGTGAACGTGCGGTGGGATATTTACTCGAGTCAAACAAGCCATTATTTTGCCCATTTACAAAAAGCTGACCTAACGATCGTAGATTGTAAAGTGATTTATCATGCATAACGGGCTATATTTTGTTAAGGAATAACCTAAGAATTTGGAGTCAACACTCAATTAAAAATCCCTTGCCTCCCCCTTTTTTCGACGATTGTAGATCCAGATATATAAAAACTAAAAAGAGTTTACAACTTTTAAAAATTATAGAAACTTTTTGGAATTGTCTCTCTCTAAATTTGTGCATTGTGCATTTCCATTCTAGATGTATACCTTTTTCTTAAATCAAACCTAGAGTTTTCACTTTTCGTTCATCTCATAAACAAAAAAAGAGATAAAAGGCAAATTGATCAGAACAAAATGAAAATGTTAGAGTTTATGTATGGAAAGAGTTTAAAACATTAAAAAAATGTAAGTAAAGAAAATTTATTCACACACAAAAAATGAACACAAAAGTTTTGTTATCTATGTTTGCAAAATTCCACTAGTTCAACCTAATAGCTCGGAATTTTATAAGGAAGAGATTTTTCTACACAAGTTTTAAAAATTGATATGCATGCTTAAAACATGTTAAAGATGCAAATAACCTATAGATCCAAACCATTTAAAGAGAATAACTTTAAATTCTCAAATGAACGTGGGGTGGGTCATTTACCCGAGTCAAACAAGCCATAATTTTGCCCATTTACAAAAAGCTGACCTAACGATCATAGATGATTGTAAAAAGATTTATCATGTGTGATGGGCTATAATTTTTTAAGGAATGACTTGTGGATTGGGAGTCAACACTCAGTTCAAAATCCGCCACTTCCCCCTTCTCCCGACATTTGCAAAACCTGATATATAAAAAATAAAAAGAGTTTACAATACCTAAAAATTACAAAAACTTTTTGGAATTATCTCTCTCTACATTTTGTTCATTGTGCATTTTCATTTTAGATGTATACTTTTTTTTTTAAATCATAGTTAGACTTTTCACTTTCCCTTCATCTCCTAAACAAAAAAAGAAATTAAAGGTAAATTAATCACAAAAAAATGAAAATTTTAGAGTTTATGTATGGAAATAATTTAAAATAATAAAAACTTGTTAGTAAAGGAAATTTATTCACACACCACAAATGACCACAAAAGTTTTCTTATCCTAGTTTGGGAAATTCCACTAGTTCAACCCTAATAGCTCGGAATTTTATATCAAAGAGATTTTTCTACACATGTTTTAAAAAATGGATATGCATGCTCGAAACAATTTAAAAAATCAAATGACCTATGGATGCAAACCTTTTATAAAGAATAACATTAAAATTTCAAGTGAACGGGTGGTGGGATATTTACCCAACTCAAACAAGCCATTATTTTGCCCATTTACAAAAAGGTGACCTAACGATCACAAATGATAGTAAAGTGATTTATCTTGTGTAATGGGCTATATTTTTTTAAGGAATGACTTATGGATTTGGAGTCAACACTCAGTTAAAAATCCCCCGCCTCCCCCTTTTCCCGACAATTGCAGAACCTGATATATAAAAACTAAAAAGAGTTTACAATCCTTAAAAATTACTGACACTTTTTGGAATTATCTCTCTCTACATTTATGCAATGTTCATTTCAATTCTTGATGTATACTTTTTTATTAAATCAAAGCTTGAGTTTTCACTTTCCCTTCATCTTGTAAATAAAAAAAGAAATAAAAGTTAAATAGATCACAACAAAAGGAAAATTTTAGTGTTTGTGTATCGAAAGAACTCAAAGCAATAACAAAAGTGAGGAAAGAAAATTTATTCACACAACACAAATGAACACAAAAACTTTGGAAAATTCTACTGGTTCAACCCTAATTGCTCGGAATTTTATATGAAAGAGATTTTTCTACACATGTTTTAAAAAATGGATATACATGCTTGAAACATGTTAAAGATGCAAATGAACTATGGATCCAAACCTTTTAAAGAGAACAACATTAAATTCTCAAGTGAACGTGCTGTGGGATATTTAACCGAGTCAAACAAGGCATTATTTTGCCCTTTAACAAAAAGCTGACGTAATGAGCAAAGATGATTGTAAACTGATTTATCATGCGTAATGCGCTGTATTTTTGTAAGAAATGACTTATGGATTCGGAGTCAACACTTAGTTAAAAATCTCCCACCTCTCCCTTTTCTAGTAGATTGCAGAACTTGATATACAAAAACTAAAAAGAGTTTATAATCCCTAAAAATTAAAGGCACTTTTTTGAATTATCTCTCTCTACATTTATACATTGTGCATTTCCATTTTAGATGTATAATTGTTTCTTAAATCAAAGCTTGATTTTCCATTATCGTAAACAAAAAAAGAGATAAAAGGCAAATAGATCACAACAAAATGAAAATTTTAGAGTTGATGTATAGAAAGAATTAAAAGCAATAAACAAAATTTAAGTTAAGAAAATTTATTCACACCCCCAAATGAATACAAAAGTTTTGTTATCCAAGTTTGGGAAATTCCACTAGTTCAACCCTTATAGCTCGGAATTTTATAAGAAAGGGATTTTTCTATACTTGTTTTAAAAAATGGATATGCATCCATGAAACATGTTAAAGATGCAAATCACCTATAGATCCAAACCTTTTAAAGAGAATAACATTAAAATATCAAGTGAAACTGTAGTAGGATATTTACCCGAGTCAAACAAGCCATTATTTTGTTCATTTACAAAAAGCTAACCTAACAATCATAGATGATTGTAGAGTGACTTATCCTTCACAACGGGCTATATTTTTGTAAGGAATGACTTATGGATTGGCAGTCAACACTTAGTTAAAAATCCTCTTCCTCCCTCTTTTTCCGATGATTGCAGATCCAGATATATAAAAACTAAAAATAGTTTACAATCCTTAAAAATTACGGACACTTTTTGGATTTATCTCTCTCTACATTTTTGCATCGTGCATTTACATTCTAGATGTATATCTTTTTCTTAAATCAAAGCTTGAGTTTCCTCTTTCCCTTCATCTCGTCAACAAAAAAAGAGATAAAAGGCAAATTGATCACAACAAAATGAAAATGTTAGAGTTTATGTATGGAAAGAATTTAAAACAATAAACAAATATAAGTAAAGAAAATGTATTCACACACCACAAATGAACACAAAAGTTCTGTTATCCATGTATGGGAAATTCCACTAGTTCAACCCTAATAGCTCGGAATTTTATAAGAAAGAGATTTTTCTACACGTGTTTTAAAAAATGGATATGAATGCTTGAAACATGTTAAAGATGTAAATGACCTATGGATACAATCCTTTTAAAGTGAATGACATTAAATTCTCAAGTGAACATGCGGTGGGATATTTACCCGAGTCAAACAAGCCATTATTTTGCCCATTTAAAAAATGCTGCCCTATCTATCATAGATGAATCTAAAGTGATTTATCATGCGTAACGGGCTATTTTTTTTAAGGAATGACTTATGGATTGGGAGTCAACACTCAATTAAAAATCCCCTATGGCCCCCTTTTCCCTACGATTGCACAACCTAATATATAAAAACTAAAAAGAGTTTACGATCCCTAAAAATTACAGACACTTCTTTGAATTATCTCTTTGTACGTTTGTGCATTATGCATTTCCATTTTAGATGTATACTTTTTTCTTAAATCAAAGTTTGAGTTTTCACTTTCCCTTCATCTCGTAAACAAAAAAAGAGATTAAAGGCAAATAGATCACAACAAAATGAAAATTTTTGAGTGTATGTTTGGAATGAATTCAAACCAATAACCGATGGAAGGAAAGAAAATTTATGCACACACCACAAATGAACACAAAAGTTTTGTTGCCCAAGTTTGGGAAATTACACTAGTTCTACCCTATTAGCTCGGAATTTTATAAGAAAGAGATTTTTCAACACATGTTTTAAAAAATGGATATGCATGCTTGAAGCATGTTAAAGATGCAAATGACATCTGGATCCAAACCTTTTAAAGAGAATAACATTAAATTCTCAAGTGAACGTGCGGTGGGATAATTACCCGAGTCAAACATGCCATTGTTTTGCCCATTTACAAAAAGCTCACCTAACGATCATCGATGATTGTAAAGTGATTGATCTTGCGTAATGGGCTATACTTTTGAAAGGAATGACTTATGGATTGGGAGTCAACACTTGGTTAAAAATCCCCCGCCTCCCCCTTTTCCTGACGATTGCAGAACCTGATAGATAAAATCTAAAAATATTTTACAATCCCTAAAAGTTACAGACACTTTTTGGAATTATCTATCTCTACATTTGTGCATTGTGCATTTCCATTTTAGATATATACTTCTTTATTAAATCAAAATTGAGTTTTCACTTTCCCATCAACTCGTAAACAAAAACAGAGATAAAAGGCAAATAGATCACAACAAAATGAAAATTTTAGAGTTTATGTATGGAAAGAATTTAAAGCAATATATAAATGTAAGTAAAGAAAATTTATTCACACACCACAAATGAACACAAAAGTTTTGTTATCCAAGTTTGCGAAATTCCACTAGTTCATCCTTAATAGCTCAAAATTTTGAAAGAAAAGAGATTTTTCTACACATGTTTTGAAAAATGGATATGCATATTTGAAACATGTTAGAGGTGCGAATGACCTATGGATGCAAACCTTTTTAAAGAGCATAAAATTAAATTCTCTAGTGAACGTGCGTTGGGATATTTACCCGAGCCAAAAAAGCCAATATTTTGCCCATTTACAAAATGCTGACCTAACGATCAAAGATGATTGTAAAGTGATTTTTCATGCGTAGCGGGCTATATTTTTTTAAGGAATAACATAAGGATTGGGAGTCAACACTCAGTTAAAAATCCCCCCATTCCCCCTTTTCCCGACGACTGCAAGACCTGATATATAAAAAGAAAAAAGAGTTTACGATCGCTTAAAATTACAAACACTTTTTGGAATTATCTCTCTCTACATTTTTTCATGGTGCATTTCAATTTTAGATGTATACTTTTTTCTTATATCAAAGCTAGAGTTTTCACTTTCCCAACATCTTGTAGACAAAAAAAGAGATAAAAAGCAAATAGATCACAACAAATTGAAAACTTTAGAGTTTATGTATCGAAATAACTCAAAGCAATAGCAAATGTGAGGAAAGAAAATTTATTCATACACCACAAATGAACACAAAAGTTTTGTTATCCAAGTTTGAGAAATTCCACAAGTTCAACCCTAATAAGTCGAAATTTTATAAGTAAGAGATTTTTCTTCACATGTTTTAAAAAATGGATATGCATGCTTGAAACATGTTAAAGACACAAATGACCAATGGATCCAAACCTTTTAAAGAGAATAACATTAAATTCTCAACTGAACGTGAGGTGGGTTATTTACCCGAGTCAAACAAGCCTTAATTTCGCCCATTTACAAAAAACTGACATAACGATCATAGATGATTGTAAAGTGATTTATCATGTGTAATGGGCTATATTTTTTTAAGGAATGACTTATGGATTGAGAGTCAACGCTCAGTTAAAAATCCCCTGCTTGCCCTTTTTCCCGACGATTGCAGAACCTGATATATAAAAACTAAAAAGAGTTTACAATCCCTAAAAATTACAGTCACTTTTTGGAAATATCTCTCTTCATTTGTTCATTGGGCATTTCCAATTTAGATGTATACTTTTTTCTGAAATCAAAGCTAGAGTTTTCACTATCCCTTTATCTAGTAAACAAAAAAAGAGATAAAAGGAAAATAGATCACAACAAAATGAAAATTTTTGAGTTTATGTATCGAAAGAACTCCATGCAATAACAAATGTGCGGGAAGAAAATTTATTCACACACCACAAATGAACACAAAAGTTTTGTTATCCAAGTTTGGGAAATTCCACTAGTTCAACCCTAATAGCTCGGAATTTTATAAGTAAAAGATTTTTCTTCACATGTTTTAAAAAATGGATATGCATGCTTGAAACATGTTAAAAATGCAAATGACCAAGGGATCCAAACCTTTCAAAGTGAATAACATTAAATTCTCAAGTGAACGTCCGGTTGGATATTTTCACTAATGATCATAGATGATTGTAAAGTGATTTATCATGTGTAACGGGCTATATTTTTGTAAGGAATGACTTATGGAATTGGAGTCAACACTTAGTTAAAGAGATAAAAGGAAAATAGATGACAACAAAATGAAAATTTTAGAATTTATGCATGGAAAGAATTTAAAGAAATAAACAAATGTAAGTAAAGAAAATTTATTCACACAACACAAATTAAAACAAAAGTTTTTTTATCCAAGTTTGCGAAATTCCTCTTGTTCATCCTTAATAGTTCAAAAATTTGTATGAAAGAGATTTTTCTGCACACGTTTTAAAAAATGGATATGCATGTTTGAAACATGTTAAAGGTGTGAATGACCTATGGACCCAAACCTTTTAAAGAGAATAACATTAAATTCCCAAGTGAATGTGCGGTGGGATATTTACCCGAGCCAAACAAGCCAATATTTTGCCCATTTAAAAAAAGTTGACCTAACGATCAAAGATGATTGTAAAGTGATTTTTCATACGTAACGGGCTATATTTTTTTAAGGAATAACATTTGGATTGGGTTTCAACACTTAGTTAAAAATCCCATGCCTTCCCCTTTTCCTAACGACTACAGAACCAGATATATAAAAAGAAAAAAAGTGTTTAAAATCCGTAAAAATTAGAGACACTTTTGGAATTATCTCTCTCTACATTTGTTAATTGTGCATTTCCATTTTCAATGTGTACTTTTTTCTTAAATCAAATCTGGAGTTTTCACTTTCCCTTCATCTCGTAAACAAAAAAAGAGATAAAAGGAAAATAGAACACAACAAGAAGAAAATTTTAGAGTTTATGTATGGAAATAATTTAAAGCAATAAAAAATGCAAGGAAAGAAAATTTATCCACACACCACAGCTGATCACAAAATTTTTGTTATCCATGTTTGGGAAATTCCATTAGTTGAACCCAAATAGCTCGGAATTTTTTAGGAAGAGATTTTTCTACGCATGTTTTCAAAAATGGATTTGCATGCTTGAAACATGTTAAATATGAAAATGACATATGGATCCACACCTTTTAAAGATAATAACATTCAATTCACAAGTCAACGTGCGGTGGGGTATTTACCTGAGTCAAACAAGCCATTATTTTGCCCATTTACAAAAAGCTGACCTAATGATCATAAATGATTGTAAAGTGATTTATCATGCGTAACGAGCTATATTTTTTTAAGGAATGACTTATGGATAGGGAGTCAACACTCATTTAAAAATCCCCCGCCTCCCCCATTTTCAGACGATTGCTGAGCCTGATATATAAAAACAAAAAAGAGTTTATAGTCCCTAAAATATACAGACATATTTTGGAATTATCTCTCTCTACATTTGTGCATTGTGCATGTCCATTTTACATGTATACTATTTTATTAAATCAAAACTTGAGTTTTCACTTTCCCATCAACTCGTAAAAAAAAAAAAAAAAAAAGAGATAAAAGGCAAACAGATCACTACAAAATGAAAATTTTAGAGTTTATGTATGGAAAGAATTTAACGCAATAAACAAATATAAGTAAAGAAAATTTATTCACACTCCACAAATGAACACAAAAGTTTTGTTATCTAAGTTTGCGAAATTCCAATTGTTCATCCTTAATAGCTCAAAATTTTGTAACAAAAGAGATTTTTCTACACATGTTTTAAAAAATGGATATGCATTTTTGAAACATGTTAAAGGTGCGAATGATCTATCGATCCAAACCTTTTAAAGAGAATAACATTAAATTCTCAAGTGAACGTGCGGTGGGATATTGACCCAAGTCAAACAAACCATTATTTTCCCCATTTACAAAGAGTTGACCTACCGATCGAAGATGATTGTAAAGTGATTTATCACGCGGAACAGGCTATATTTTTATAAGGAATAACTTATGGATTGGGCGTCAAAACTTAGTTAACAACCCCCTGCCTACCCCTTTTATCGACGATTGCAGAACCTTATATATAAAAAGAAAAAAGAGTTTATAATCCCAAAAAATTATAGACAATTTTTTGAATTATCTCTCTCTACATTTGTGAATTGTGTATTTCCATTTTAGATGTATAATCTTTTCTTAAATCAAAGCTTGAGTTTTCACTTTCCCTTCATCTCGGAAAAAAAAAAGAGATAAAAGGAAAATAGATCACAACAAAAAAAAAATTTTAGAGTTTATGTATGGAAATAATTTAAAGCTATAAAAATGCAAGGAAAGAAAATTTATCCACACACCACAAATGATCACAAAAGTTTTGTTATCCAAGTTGTGAAAATTCCACTAGATCAAACCAAATAGGTCGGATTTTTTTAAGGAAAAGATTTTTCTACACATGTTTTAAAAAATCAATTTGCATGCTTGAAACATGTTAAAGATGAAAATGACCTATGGATCTACACCTTTTAAATAAAATAACATCAAATTCACAAGTGAACGTGCGGTGGGGTATTTACCCGAGTCAAACAAGCCATTATTTTGCCCATTTACAAAAGCCTGACCTAACGATCACAGATGATTTTAAAGTGATTTATCGTACGTAACAGGCTATATTTTTTTAAGGAATGAATTATGGATTGGGAGTAACCACTCAGTTAAAAATCCCTACCCTCCCCCTTTTCACATAGATTGCAGTACCTGATATACAAAAACTAAAAAGAGTTTACAATCCCTAAAAAATAAAGTCACTTTTTGGAATTATCTCTCTCTACATTTGTGCAATTATAATTTATATTTTAAATGTATACTTTTTTCTTAAATCAAAGTTTGAGTTTTCCATTTCCCTTCATCTCGTTAACAAAAAAAGACATAACAGGCAAAAATATCACAAAAAAAAGAAAATTTTGGAGTTTATGTTTGGAAAGAATTTAAAGCAATAGACAAAATAAAAAAAAATTATTCACACACCACAAATGAACACAAAAGTTTTGTTATCCAAGTTTGAGAAATTCCACTAGTTCAAACCTAATAGCTCGGAATTTTACAAGAAAGAGATTTTTCTACACATGTTTTAAAAAAATGATATGCATGTTTGAAACATGTGAAAGATGCAAATGACCTATGGGTCCAAGCCTTTTTATGTGAATAACGTAAAATTCTCAAGTGAATGTGCAGTGGGATATTTACTAGAGTCAAATAAGCCATTATTTTTCCCATTTACAAAAAGCTGACTTAACGATCATAGTTGATTGTAAAGTGATTTATCATGCGTGACGGGCTATATTTTTGTAATGAATGACTTATGGATTGGGATTCAACACTCAGTTAAAAATCCCCCGCCTCCCCCTTTTCCCAATGATTGCAGATCCAGATATATAAAAACTAAAAAGAGTTTACAATCCCAAAAAATTAAAGACACTTTTTTGAATTATCTCTATCTACATTTGTGTATTGAGTATTTCCTTTCTAGATGTATACTTTTTTTAAAACCAAAGCTTGAGTTTTCACTTTCCCTTCATCTCGTAAACAAAAAAAGAAATAAAAGCCAAATAGACAACAACAAAATATAAATTTTAGAGCTCACGTCTGGAAAGAATTTAAAATAATAAACAAAAGTAAGCAAATAAAATTTATTCACACACCACAAATGAAGAAAAATGTTTTGTTATCCAAGTTTGGGAAATTCCACTAATTCAACCTTAATAGCTCGGAATTTTATAAGAAATAAAATTTTCTACACAAGTTAAAAATCCCCCGCCTTCCCCTTTTCCCCACCATTGCAGAACCTGATATAAAAAAACTAAAAAGAGTTTACAATCCGTAAAAATTATTGAAACTTTTTAGAATTATCTCTCTCTACATTTTTGCATTTGGCATTTCCATTTTAGATATACTTTTTTTCTTAAATAAAAACTTCAGCTTTCACTTTCCCTTCATCTCGTAAAAAAAAAAAGAGAAAAGGCAAATAGATCACAACAAAATGGAAATTTTAGAGTTTATGTATGGAATAAATTTAAAGCAATAACAAATGTAAGTAAAGAAATTTTATTCACACACCACAAATGAACAAAAAAATTTTGTTATCCAAGTTTGGGAAATTCCACTAGTTCAACCCTAGTAGCTCGGAATTTTATAAGAAAGATATTTTTCTACACATGTTTTAAAAAATGGATATGAATGCTTGAAACATGTTAAACATGCCAATGACCGATGGATCCATACCTTTTAAATAGAATAAAATTAAATTTCCAAATGAACGTGCAGAGGCATATTTACCCGAGTCAAACAAGCCATTATTTTTCCCATTTACAAAAAGTTGACCTAATGATCATAGATGATTGTAAGGGATTTATCAAGCGTAACGAGCTATATTTTTGTAAGGAATGACTTATGGATTGGGAGTCAAGACTCAATTTAAAATCCCCTGCCTCCACCTTTTCCCGATGATTACAGAACCTGATATATAAAAACTAAAAAGACTTTACAATCCCTAAAACTTACTGACACTTTCTGGAATTATCTCTCTCTACATTTGTGCATTGTACATTTTCATTTTAGATGTATACTTTTTTCTTAAATCAAAACTTGAGTTTTCTCTTTCCCTTCTACTCGTAAACAAAAACATATATAAAAGGCAAATAGATCACAACAAAATGAAAATTTTAGAGTTTATGTATGGAAAGAATTTAAAGCGATAACAAATGTAAGTAAAGAAAATTTATTCACACACCACAAATGAACACTAAAGTTTTGTTATCCAAGTTTGGGAAAATTCAACTTGTTCAACCCTAATAGCTCGGAATTTTAATAGAAAGAGATTTTTCTATATACGTTTTAAAAAATGGATATACATGCTTTAAAATAGTTAAAGATGGAAATGACCTATGGATCCAAACCTTTTAAAGAGAATAACATGAAATTCCCAAGTGAACATGCGATGGGATATTCACCCTAGTGTAACAAGCCACTATTTTGCCCATTTATAAAAATCTAACCAAATGATCATAGATGATTGTAAAGTGATTTATCATGCGTAACGGGCTATATTTTTGTAAGGAATGAATTATGGATTGGGAGTTAACACTCAGTTGAAAATCTCACGCCTCCCTCTTTTCCTGACAATTGCAGAACCTGATATAAAAAAACTAAAAATAGTTTACAATCCCTAAAAATTTCAAAAACTTTTTGAATGTATCTCTGTCAAAATTTTTGCATTGTGCATTTCCAATTTAGATGTATACTTTTTTCTTAAATTAAACATGAGTTTTCACTTTCCCTTCATCTCGTAAACAAAAAAAGAGATAAAAGCCAAATAAATCACAACAAAATGTAAATTTTAGAGTTTCTGTATGGAAAGAATTTAAGACAATAACAAATGTAAGTAAATAAAATTTATTCACACACCACAAATGAACACAAGAGTTTTGTGAACAAAGCTTGGGAAATTCCATTAGTTTAATCCTAAAAGCTCAGAATTTTTTAAGAAAGAGATTTCTTTAGACATGTTTTAAAAAATGGATATGCATTCTTGAAACATGTTAAAGATGCAAATGACCTATGGATCCAAACTTTTAAAGAGAATAACATTAAATTCCCAAAGTGAAGGTGCGGTGGGATATTTACCTGAGTCAGACAAGCCATTATTTTGCCCATTTACGAAAAGAAAACCTAACGATCATAGATGATTGTAAAGTGATTTATCATGCGTACCGAGCTATATTTTTGTATGGAATGAGTTACGGATTGGGCGTCAACACTGTTAAAAATCCCACGACTCCCCCTTTTCCCGACGATTGGAAAACCCGATATATAAAAACTAAAAATAGTTGACAATCCCTAAAAATTACAGAAACTTTTTGGTATTATCTCACTCTACATTTGGGCATTGTGCATTTCCATTTAGATGTACACTTTTTTCTTTAATCAAAACTTGAGTTTTCACTTTCCCTTTATCTTGTAAAAAAAAAGAGATAAAAGGCAAATAGATCACAACAAAATGAAAATTTTAGAGTTTATGATATGAAATAATTTAAAGCAATAACAAATCTAAGCAAAAAAAAATTATTCACACACCACAAATGAACACAAAAGTTTTGTTATCCAAGTTTGGGAAATTCCATTTGGTCAACCATTATAACTCGGAATTTTATAAGAAAGAGGTTTTTCTACACATGTTTTTAAAAATGGCTATACATGCCTGAAACATGTTAAAGATACCATTGACCTATGGAACCAAACCTTTTAAAGATAATAACATTAAATTCCCAAGTGAACGTGTGGTAGGATATTTACCCAAGCCAAACAAGCCATTATTTTGCCCATTTACTAATAGCTGACCTAACGATCATAGATGATTGTAAAGTGATTTATCATGTGTAACGGGCAATATTTTTTAAAGAATGATTTATGGATTGGGAGTCAACACTCAGTTAAAAATCCTCCACCTGCCCCTTTTCCCGACAAATGCTGAACTTGATAAATAAAAATTAAAAAGAGTTTACAATCGCTAAAAATTACAGACAGTTTATGGAATTATCTCTCTACATTTGTGCATTGAACATTTCAAGGTTAGATGTATACTTTTTTCTTAAATCCAAAACTGAATTTTCACTTTCCCTTCATCTCGTAAACAAAAAAAGAGATAAATGGCAAATAGATCACAACAAAATGAAAATTTTAGAAGTTGTGTATGGAAAGAATTTAAAGCAATAACAAATGTAAGTAAAGAAAATTTATTCACACACCACAAATGAACACAAAAGTTTTGTTAACCAAGTTTGGGAAATTCCACTAGTTCAACCCTAATAGCTTGGAATTTTATCAGAAAGAGATTTTTCTACACATTTTTAAAAATGGATATGCATGCTTGAAACATGTTAAAGATTCAAATGTCCTATGGATCCAAACCTTTTAAAGATAATAACATTAAATTTCCAAGTGAACGTTCTGTGGGATATTTCCCCGAGTCAAACAAGCCATTATTTTGCCCATTCACAAAAAGCTGACATAACGATTATAGATGATTGTAAAGTGATTTATCATGCATAACAGTCTATATTTTTTGTAAGGAATGACTTACGAATTGGGAGTCAACACTCAGTTAAAAATCCCCCTCGTCGCCCTTTTCCCGACGATTGCAGAACCTATTATATAAAAACTAAAAAGAGTTTACAATCCCTAAAAATTATAGAAACGTTTTTGGAATTATCTCTCTCTATATTTGTGCATTGTGCATTTTCATTTTAGATGTATCATTTTTCTTAAATCAAAACTTGCGTTTTCACTTTCCCTTCATCTCGTAAACAAAAAAAGAGATTAAAGGCAAAAAGATCACAATAAAATGAAAATTTTAGAGTTTATGTATGGAAAGAATTTAAAGCAATAAAAAATGTTAGTAAAGAAAATTTATTCACACACCACAAATGAACACAAAAGTTTTGTTAACCAAGTTTGGGAAATTCCATTAGTTCAACCCTAATAGCTCGGAATTTTATAAAAAAGACATTTTTCTACACATGTTTTTAAAAATGGATATGCATGCTTGAAACATGTTAAAGATGCAAATGACCTATGGATCCAAACTGTTTAAAGAGAATAACATTAAATTCTCAAGTGATCGTGTGGTGGGATATTTACCCGAGTGAAACAAGCCATTATTTTGCCCATTTACAAAAATCTGACCTAACGATCATAGATGATTTTTAAAGTGATTTATCATGTGTAACAGGCAATATTTTTGTAAGGAATGACTTATGGATTGGGAGTCAACACTATGTTAAAAATCCCCCGCCTCCCCCTTTTTTCGACGTTTACAGAACCTGATATATAAAAACAGAAAGAGTTTACAATCCCTGAAATTTACAGATACTTTTTGGAATTATCTCTCTCTCCAATTGTGCATTGTGCATTTCCATTTTAGATGTATACTTTTTTCTTAAATCAAAACTTGCGTTTTCACTTTCCCTTCATCTCTTAAACAAAAAAAGAGATAAAAGGCAAATAGATCACAACAAAATGAAAATTTTAGAGTTTATGTATGGAATGAATTTAACGCAATAACAAACATCAGAAAAGAAAATATATTCACACACCAAAAATGCACACAAATGTTTTGTTATCCAAGTTTGGGAAAATTACACTCGTTCAAAACTAAAAGCATTGAATTTTACAAGAAAGAAATTTTTCTACACATGTTTTAAAAAATGGATATGCCTGCTTGAAACATATTAAAGATGCAAATGACCAATGGATAAAAACCTTTTAATGAGAATAACATTTAATCCCCAAGTGAATGTGCGGTGGGATATTTACCCGAGTCATACAAGCCATTATTTTGCTCATTTACAAAAAGCTGACCTAACTGTCATAGATGATTGTAAAGTGATTTATCATGCGTAACGGGCAATATTTTTGTAAGGAATGACTTATGGATAGGGAGTAAACACTCAGTTAAAAGTCCCTAGCCTCCCCCATTTCCCGACGATTGCAGAATCTGATATATTAAAACTACAAAGAGTTTACAATCCCTCAAAATTATAGACACATTTTGGAATTATCTCTCTCTACATTTCTGCATTGTGCATTTCCGTTTTAGATGTGTACTTTTTTCTTAAATCCAAACTTGAGTTTTCACTTTCCCTTCATCTCGTAAACAAAACAAGAGATAAAAGGCAAAAAAGATCGCAACAAAATGAAAATTTTAGAGTTCAATAATGGAAATAATTTAAAGCAATAACAAATGTACATCAATTAAATTTATTCACACACCACAAATGAACACAAAAGTTTTGTTATTCAAGCTTGGAAAATTCCACTAGTTCAACCCTAATACCTCAGAATTTTTTAAGAAAGAGATTTTTGTACACATGTTTTAAAAAATGGATATGCATGTTTGAAACATGTTAAAGATGGAAATGACCTATGTATCCAAACCTTTTGAAGAGAATAGCATTAAATTCCCAAGTGAAAGTGCGGTGGGATATTTACCAGTTTCAAACAAGCCACTATTTTGCCCATTTAAAAAAAACTTACCTAACGATCATAGAATATTGTAAAGTGACTTATCATGTGTAACGGGCTATATTTTTTTAAGGAATGACTGATGGATTGGATGTCAACACTCAGTTAAAAATCCCCCGACTCCCCCTTTTCCCGACGATTGCAAAACCTGATATATAATAACTAAAAATATTTTACAATCCCTAAAAATTATAGACACTTTTTGGATTTATCTCTCTCTACATTTTTGGATTGTGCATTTCCATTTTAGATGTATACTTTTTTCTTAAATCAAAACTTGAGCTTTCACTTTCCTTTCATCTCTTAAACAAAAAAAGAGATAAAAGGCAAATAGATCACAACAACATGAAAATTTTAGAGTTTGTGTATGGAAAGAATTTAAAGAAATAACAAATGTAAGTAAAAAAAATTTATTCACACACCACAAATGAACAGAAAAGTTTTGTTATCCAAGTTTGGGAAATTCCATTTGTTCAACCCTTATAGCTCAAAAGTTTTTAAGAAAGAGATTTTGCTACACAAGTTTTAAAAAATGGCAATGCATGCTTGAAACATGTTAAAGACGCAAATGAGCTATGGATCCAAACCTTTTAAAGCTAGTAACATTAAATTTCCAAGTGAAAGTGCAGTGAGATATTTACCCAAGTCAAACAAGCCATTATTATGCCCATTTGCAAATAGCAGTCCCAACGATCATAGATGATTGTAAAGTGATTTATCATGTGTAACGAGCTATATTTTTGTAAGGAATGATTTATGGATTGGAAGTGAACACTAAGTTAAAAATCCCCCTCGTCGCCCTTTTCCCGACGATTGCAGAACCTATTATATAAAAACTAAAAAGAGTTTACAATCCCTAAAAATTATAGAAACGTTTTTGGAATTATCTCTCTCTATATTTGTGCATTGTGCATTTTCATTCTAGATGTATCATTTTTCTTAAATCAAAACTTGCGTTTTCACTTTCCCTTCATCTCGTAAACAAAAAAGAGATTAAAGGCAAAAAGATCACAATAAAATGAAAATTTTAGAGTTTATGTATGGAAAGAATTTAAAGCAATAAAAAATGTTAGTAAAGAAAATTTATTCACACACCACAAATGAACACAAAAGTTTTGTTAACCAAGTTTGGGAAATTCCATTAGTTCAACCCTAATAGCTCGGAATTTTATAAAAAAGACATTTTTCTACACATGTTTTTAAAAATGGATATGCATGCTTGAAACATGTTAATGATGCAAATGACCTATGGATCCAAACTGTTTAAAGAGAATAACATTAAATTCTCAAGTGATCGTGTGGTGGGATATTTACCCGAGTGAAACAAGCCATTATTTTGCCCATTTACAAAAATCTGACCTAACGATCATAGATGATTGTTAAAGTGATTTATCATGTGTAACGGGCAATA
The DNA here is from genome assembly GCF_029961685.1 of Aristolochia californica. Taxonomy (NCBI): domain Eukaryota; kingdom Viridiplantae; phylum Streptophyta; class Magnoliopsida; order Piperales; family Aristolochiaceae; genus Aristolochia; species Aristolochia californica. The sequence continues at coordinate 28,089,428 of NW_027182103.1, read as the reverse complement.
TTTTTGTAAGGAATGACTTATGGATTAGGAGTCAACACTATGTTAAAAATCCCCCGCCTCCCCCTTTTTTCGACGTTTACAGAACCTGATATATAAAAACAGAAAGAGTTTACAATCCCTGAAATTTACAGATACTTTTTGGAATTATCTCTCTCTCCAATTGTGCATTGCGCATTTCCATTTTAGATGTATACTTTTTTCTTAAATCAAAACTTGAGTTTTCACTTTCCCTTCATCTCTTAAACAAAAAAAGAGATAAAAGGCAAATAGATCACAACAAAATGAAAATTTTAGAGTTTATGTATGGAATGAATTTAACGCAATAACAAACATCAGAAAAGAAAATATATTCACACACCACAAATGCACACAAATGTTTTGTTATCCAAGTTTGGGAAAATTACACTCGTTCAAAACTAAAAGCATTGAATTTTACAAGAAAGAAATTTTTCTACACATGTTTTAAAAAATGGATATGCCTGCTTGAAACATATTAAAGATGCAAATGACCAATGGATAAAAACCTTTTAATGAGAATAACATTTAATCCCCAAGTGAATGTGCGGTGGGATATTTACCCGAGTCAAACAAGCCATTATTTTGCTCATTTACAAAAAGCTGACCTAACTGTCATAGATGATTGTAAAGTGATTTATCATGCGTAACGGGCAATATTTTTGTAAGGAATGACTTATGGATAGGGAGTAAACACTCAGTTAAAAGTCCTTAGCCTCCCCCATTTCCCGACGATTGCAGAATCTGATATATTAAAACTACAAAGAGTTTCCAATCCCTCAAAATTATAGACACATTTTGGAATTATCTCTCTCTACATTTCTGCATTGTGCATTTCCGTTTTAGATGTGTACTTTTTTCTTAAATCCAAACTTGAGTTTTCACTTTCCCTTCATCTCGTAAACAAAACAAGAGATAAAAGGCAAAAAAGATCGCAACAAAATGAAAATTTTAGAGTTCAATAATGGAAATAATTTAAAGCAATAACAAATGTACATAAATTAAATTTATTCACACACCACAAATGAACACAAAAGTTTTGTTATCCAAGCTTGGAAAATTCCACTAGTTCAACCCTTATACCTCAGAATTTTTTAAGAAAGAGATTTTTCTACACATGTTTAAAAAATGGATATCCATGTTTGAAACATGTTAAAGATGGAAATGACCTATGGATCCAAACCTTTTGAAGAGAATAGCATTAAATTCCCAAGTGAAAGTGCGGTGGGATATTTACCAGTTTCAAACAAGCCACTATTTTGCCCATTTAAAAAAAACTTACCTAACGATCATAGATGATTGTAAAGTGACTTATCATGTCTAACGGGCTATATTTTTTTAAGGAATGACTGATGGATTGGATGTCAACACTCAGTTAAAAATCCCCCGACTCCCCCTTTTCCCGACGATTGCAAAACCTGATATATAATAACTAAAAATATTTTACAATCCCTAAAAATTATAGACACTTTTTGGATTTATCTCTCTCTACATTTTTGCATTGTGCATTTCCATTTTAGATGTATACTTTTTTCTTAAATCAAAACTTGAGCTTTCACTTTCCTTTCATCTCGTAAACAAAAAAAGAGATAAAAGGCAAATAGATCACAACAACATGAAAATTTTAGAGTTTGTGTATGGAAAGAATTTAAAGAAATAACAAATGTAAGTAAAAAAAATTTATTCACACACCACAAATGAACAGAAAAGTTTTGTTATCCAAGTTTGGGAAATTCCACTTGTTCAACCCTTATAGCTCGAAAGTTTTTAAGAAAGAGATTTTGCTACACAAGTTTTAAAAAATGGCAATGCATGCTTGAAACATGTTAAAGATGCAAATGAGCTATGGATCCAAACCTTTTAAAGGTAATAACATTAAATTTCCAAGTGAACGTGCAGTGGGATATTTACCCAAGTCAAACAAGCCATTATTATGCCCATTTGCAAATAGCAGTCCCAACGATCATAGATGATTGTAAAGTGATTTATCATGTGTAACGGGCTATATTTTTGTAAGGAATGATTTATGGATTGGGAGTGAACACTAAGTTAAAAATCCCCCGCCTCCCCATTTTCCCGACGATTGCAAAACTTGATATATAAAAATTAAAAATAGTTTACAATCCCTAAAAATTACAGACACTTTTTGCAATTATCTCTCTCTACATTTGACCATTGTGCATTTCAATTTTAGATGTATACTTTTTTCCTAAATCAAAACTTGAGTTTTCACTTTCCCTTCACATCGTAAACAAAAAAAGAGATAAACGGCAAATAGGTCACAACAAAATGAAAATTTTAGAGTTGATGTAAGGAAAAATTTTAATGCGATAAAAAATGTAAGTAAATTAAATTTATTCACACACCACAAATGAACACAAAAGTTTTGTTAACCAAGTTTGGGATATTCCACTAGTTCAACCTTTTTAGTTCGGAATTTTATAAGAAAGAGATTTTTCTACACATGTTTTAAAAAATGGATATGCATGCTTGAAACATGTTAAAGATTCAAATGACCTATGGATCCAAACCTTTTAAAGAGAATAACTTTAAATTCCTAAGAGAACGTGCGGTGGGATAATTACCCTAGTCAAACAAGCCATTATTTTGCCCATTTACAAAAAGCTGACCAAATGATCATAGATGATTGTAAAGTGATTTATCATGCGTAACAGGCTATATTTTTGTAAGGAATGAATTATGGATTGCGAGTCAACACTCAGTTAAAAATTCCTCGCCAACCCCTTTTCCCGACGATTGCCGAACCTGATATATAAAAACAAAAAAGAGTTTAAAATCCCTAAAAATTACAGATACTTTCTGGAATTATCTCTCTCTACATTTTTGCATTGTGCGTTTCCATTTTAGATGTATACTTTTCTCTTATATTAAAACTTGAGTTTTCACTTTCCCTTCATGTCGTAAACAAAAAAAGAGATAAAAGGCAAATAGATCTCAACAAATTAAAAATTTTAGATTTTATGTATGGAAAGAATTTAAAGCAATAAAAAATGTAAGTAAAGAAAATTTATTCACACACCACAAATGAACACAAAAGTTTAGTTATCCAAGTTTGGGAAAATTCCACTAGTTCGACCCTAATAGCTCGGAATTTAATAAAAAAAGATTTTTCTACACATGTTTTAAAAAATGGATATGCATGCTTTAAATATGTTAAGGATGCAAATAACCTATGGATCCAAACATTTTAAAGATAATAACATTAAATTCCCAAGTGAACGTGCGGTGGGATATTTACCCGTGTCAAACAAGTGATTATTTTGCCCATTTACAAAAAGCTGACCTAATGATCAAAGATGATTGTAAAGTGATTAATCAAGCGTCATGGGCTATATTTTTGTAAGGAATGCCTTATGGATTGGGAGTCAACACTCAGTTAAAAATCCCCCGCTTCCCCCTTTTTCCCGTCGATTGCTAAATGAGATATATAAAAACAAAAAAGAGTTTACAATCCCTAAAAATTACAGACACTTTTTGGAATTATCTCTCTCTACATTTGTGCATTGTGCATTTCCATTTTAGATGTATAATTTTTTCTTAAATCAAAACTTGAGTTTTCACTTTCCCTTCATCTCGTAAAGAAAAAAAGAGATAAAAGGCAAATAGATCTCAACAAAATGAAAATTTTAGAATTTATGTATGGAAATAATTTAATGCAATAAAAAATATAAGTAAAGAAAATTTATACACACACCACAAATGAACACAAAAGTTTTGTCATCCGAGTTTGGGAAATTCCACTAGTTCAACCCAAATAGCTCAGAATTTTTTAAGAAAGAGATTTTTCAACACATGTTTTAAAAAATTGATATGCATGCTTGAGACATGTTGATGATGCAAATGACCTATGGATCCTAACCAGTTAAAGATAATAACATTAAATTCCGAAGTGAACATTCGGTGGGATATTTACCCGAGTGAACGGGGCGATATTTTTGTAAAGAATTACTTATGGATTGGGAGTCAACACTCAGTTAAAAATCTCCCGCCTCCCCCTTTTCCCGATGATTGCAGAACATGATAAATAAAAAACTAAAAGGAGTTTACAATCCCTAAAAATTCCTGACACTTTTTGGAATTATCTCTCTTTATATTTTTGCAACGTGCATTTCCATTTAAGGTGTATACTTTTTTCTTAAATCAAAACTTGAGTTTTCAGTTTCACTTCATCTCGTAAACAAAAAAAGATATAAAAGTCAAATAGACCACAACAAAATGAAAATATTAAAGTTTATGTATTGGAATAAATTAAAGCAATAACAAATGTAAGAAAAGAAAATTTATTCACACACCACAAATGAACACAAAAGTTTTGTTAACATAGTTTGGGATATTCCACTAGTTCAACATTTTTTGTTCGAAATTTTATAAGAAAGAGATTTTAAAAAATGGATATGCATGCTTGAAACATGTTAAAGATTCAAATGACCTATGGATCCAAACCTTTTAAAGAGAATAACTTTGAATTCCTAAGAGAACGTGCAGTGGGATAATTACCATAGTTAAACAAGCCATTATTTTGCCCATTTACAAAAAGCTGACCTAACGATCATAGATGATTGTACAATGATTTATCATGTGTAACAGGCAATAATTTTGTAAGGAATGACTTATGGATTACGAGTCAACACTCAGTTAAAAATTCCTCGCCTCCCCCTTTTCCCGACAATTGCAGAACTTGATATATAAAAACACAAAATACTTTACAATCCCTAAAAATTAAAGATACTTTTTGGAATTATCTCTCTCTATATTTTTTGCATTGTGCGTTTCCATTTTAGATGTATACTTTTCTCTTATATTAAAACTTGAGTTTTCACTTTCCCTTCATGTCGTAAACAAAAAAAGAGAAAAAAGGCAAATAGATCTCAACAAATTAAAAATTTTAGATTTTATGTATGGAAAGAATTTAAAGAAATAAAAAATGTAAGTAAAGAAAATTTATTCACACACCACAAATGAACACAAAATTTTAGTTATCCAAGTTTGGGAAAATTCCACTAGTTCAACCCTAATAGCTCGGAATTTAATAAAAACGGGATTTTCTACACATGTTTTAAAAAATGGATATGCATGCTTGAAACATGTTAAGGATGCAAATAACCTATGGATCCAAACATTTTAAAGATAATAACATTAAATTCCCAAGTGAACGTGCTGTGGGATATTTACCCGAGTCAAACAAGCGATTATTTTACCCATTTACAAAAAGTTGACCTAATGATCTAAGATGATTGTAAAGTGATTAATCAAGCGTAACAGGCTATATTTTTGTAAGGAATGCCTTATGGATTGGGAGTCAACACTCAGTGAAAATTCCCCCGCCTCCCCGTTTTCCCGACAATTGTAGAGCCTGATATATAAAAAAACTAAAAAGTGTTTACAATCCCTAAAAATTACAAACACTTTTTGGAATTATCTCTCTCTATAATTGTGCATTGTGCATTTTCACTTTAGGTGTAAACTTTTTTCTTAAATCAAAATTTGAGTTTTCACTTTCCCTTCATCTCATAAACAAAAAAAGAGATAAAAGGCAAATAGATAACAATAAAATGAAAATTTTAGAGTTTACGTATGCAAATAATTTAAAGCAATAACAAATATAAGTAAAGAAAATTTATTCACACACCACAACTAAACACAAAAGTTTTGTTATCCTAGTTTGGGAAATTCCACTGGTTCAAACCTAATAGCTCGGAATTTTATAAGAAAGAGATTTTTATACACATGTTTTCAAAAATGGATATGCATGCTTGAAACATGTTAACATTAAAATTCCCAAGTAAACGTATGGTGAGATATTTACCCGAGTCAAACAAGCCATTATTTTGCCCAATTACAAAAAGCTGACCTAACAATCATAGATGATTGTAAAGTCATTTATCATGCGTAACAGGCTATATTTTTGAAAGGAACAACTTATGGACTGGGAGTCAACACTCAGATAAAAATCCTCCGCCTCCCCCTTTTCCCGTTGATTGCTGAACCTGATATATAAAAACTAGAAAGAGTTTACAGTCCTTAAAAATTACAGACACATTTTGGAATTATCTCTCGCTCAATTTGTGTATTGTGCATTTCCATTTTAGGTGTATACTTTTTTCTTCAATCAAAACTTGAGTTTCCATTTTCACTTCACCTCTTAAACAAGAAAAAGATATAAAAGGCAAATAGATCACAACAAAATGAAAATTTTAGAGCTTATGTATGGAAAGAATTTAAATCAATAACAAATGTAAGAAAACAAAATTTATTCACACACCAAAAATGAACACAAAAGTTTTGTTAACCAAGTTTGGGAAATTTCACTAGTTCAACCCTTTTAGCTCGGAATTTTATAAGAAAGAGATTTTTCTACACATGTTTTAAAAATTAGATATGCATGCCTGAAACATGTTAAAGATTCAAATGACCTATGGATCCAAACCTTTTAAAGAGAATAACTTTAAATTCCAAAGAGAACGTGCGGTGGGATATTTACCCGACTCAAACAAGCTATTATTTTGCCCATTTACAAAAAGCTGACCTAACGATCATAGATGATTGTAAAGTGATTTACCATGCGTAACGGGCTATTTTTTTAAGGAATGACTTATGGATTGCGCAGTTAAAAATCCCGCACCTCCCCCTTTTCCGAACGATTGCAGAACCTGATATATAAAAACAGAAAAGAGTTCACAATCCCTAAAAATTACAAACAATTTTTGGAATTATCTCTCTCTACATTTTTTCATTGTGCGTTTCCATTTTAGATGTATACTTTTCTCTTAAATTAAAATTTGAGTTTTCACTTTCCCTTTATCTCCTAAACAAAAAAAGAGATAAAAGGCAAATAGATCGCAACAAAATGAAAATTTTAGATTTTATTTATGGAAAGAACTTAAAGAAATAAAAAATGTAAATAAATAAAATTTATTCACACACCTCAAATGAACACAAAAGTTTTGTTTTCCAAGTTTGGGAAAATTCCACTGGTTCAACCCTTATAACTCGGAATTTCATATGAAAGAGATTTTTCTACACATGTTTTAAAAATTGGATATGCATGCTTGAAACATGTTAAAGATGCAAATGACCTATGGATCCAAACATTTTAAAGACAATAACATTAATTTTCCAAGTGAAAGTGTGGTGGGATATTTACCCGAGTCCAACAAGCCATTATTTTGCCCATTTACAAAAAACTAACTTAACGATTAATCATGCGTAACGGGCAATATTTTTGTAAGGAATGACCTATGGATTGGGGGTCAACACTCTGTTAAAAATCCCCCGCCAACCGCTTTTCCCAACGATTTCTGAACCAGATATATAAAAACATAAAAGAATTTACAATCCCTAAAAATTACAGAAACTTTTTGAAATTATCTCTCTCTATATTTGTGCACTGTGCATTTCCATTTTAGATGTATACTTTTTTCTTAAATCAAAACTTGAGTTTTCACTTTCCCTTCATCTCGTAAAGAAAAAAAGAGAAAAAAGGTATATAGATCACAACAAAATGAAAATTTTAGGGTTTTTCTATGGAAAGAATTTAAAGCAATAAAAAATTTAAGCAAAGAAAATTTATTCACACACCACAAATGAACACAAAAGTTTTGTTATCCATGTTTGGGAAATTCCACTAGCTCAACACCAGTAGCTCAAAATTTTATAAGAAAAATTTTTTCTACAAAAAAAGGATATGCATGTTTGAAACATGTTGAAGATTAAAATGACCTATGGATCCCAACCATTTAAAGATAATAACATTAAATTCCAAGGTGAACGTTCGGAGGGATATGTACCCGACTGAAACATGCCATTATTTTGCCCATTTACAAAAAGCTGACCTAACGATCATAGATGATTGTAAAGAGATTTATCAAGCGTAATGGGCTATATTTGGGAGTCAATACTCAGTTAAAAATCCCCCGCCTCCCCCATTTCCAGACGATTGCAAAACCTGATATGTAAAAACTAAAAAGAGTTTACAGTCCCTAAAAATAACAGACACTTTTTGGAATTATCTTACTCTAAATTTATGCATTGTGCATTTCCATTTAAGATGTATACTTTTTTCTTAAATCAAAACTTGATTTTTTACTTTCCCTTCATCACGTAAACAAAAAAATAGACAAAAGGCAATTAGATCACAACAAAATGAAAATTTCAGAGTATGTATGGAAAGAATTGAAAGCAATAACAAATGTAAGTAAAGAAAATTTATTCACACACCACAAAGGAACACAAAAGTTTTGTTAACCAAGTTTGGGAAATTCCACTAGTTCAACCCGAATAGGTCAAAAGAAATTTTTTTCTACACATGTTTTAAAAAATGGATATGCAAGCTTGTAACATGTTAAAGATTCAAATGCCCTACGGATCCAATCCTTTTAAAGAGAATAACTTAAAATTCCCAAATGCACGTGCGGTAAGATATTTTCCCGAGTCAAACAAGCCATTATTTTGACCATTTACAAAAAGTTGACCTAACGATCACAAAAGATTGTAAAGTGATTTATCATGCGTAATGGGCTATATTTTTTGTATGGAATGACTTATGGATTGGGAGTCAACAGTCAGTTAAAAATCCCCCGCCTGCCCCTTTTCCCGACGATTACAGAACTTGATATATAAAAACTAAAAAGAGTTTAAAATCCCTAAAAATTACAGGCACTCTTTGGAATTATCTCTCTTTGCATTTTCGCATTGTTTTTTTCCTTCTTAGAAATATACTTTTTTCTTAAATCAAAACATGAGTTTTCACTTTCCCTTCATCTTGTATATAAAAAAAGAATAAAAGGCAAATAGATCACAACAAAATGAAAAATTTAGAGTTTATGTATGGAAATAATTTAAAGCAATAATAAAGTTAAGTAAAGAAATTTATTAACACACCACAAATGAACACAAAATTTTAGTTATCCAAGTGTGGGAAAATTCCACACTTCAACCATAATATCTTGGAATTTTATAAGAAAGAGATTTTTCTACACCTGTTTTTAAAAAAGGATATGCATGCTTGAAAAATGTTATGGATGCAAATGACCTTTGGATCCAAACCTTTTAAAGATAATAAAATTAACTTCCCAAGTGAACGTTCGGTGGGATATTTACCCGAGTCAAACAAGCCATTATTTTGCCCATTCACAAAAAGCTAACATAACGATCATAGATGATTGTAAAGTGATTTATCAAGCATAACGGTCTATATTTTTGTAAGGAATGACTTATGGATTGGGAGTCAACACTCAGTTAAAAATACCCTGCCTCCCCCTTTTCCCGACGTTTGTAGAACCTGATATATAAAAACTAAAATGAGTTTACCATCCCTAAAAATTACAGTCACTTTTTGGAATTGTCACTCTCTACATTTTTGCACTGAGCATTTCCATTTTAGATGTATACTTTTTTCTTAAATCAAAACTTGAGTTTTCACTTTCCCATCATCTCGTAAAAAAAAAGAAGAGATAAAAGGCAAATAGATCATAACAAAAAGAAAATTTTACAGTTTATGTATAGAAAGAATTTAAAGCGATAAAAAATGTAAGTAAAGAAAATTTATTCTCACACCACAAATGAACAAAAAAGTTTTGTTATCCAAGTTTAGGAAATTCCACTAGTTTAACCATAATAGCTAGGAATTTTATAAGAAAGTTATTTTCTACAAATGTTTTAAAAAATGGATATGCTTGCTTGATACATGTTAAAGATTCAAATGACCTACGGATACAAACCTTTTAAAGATAATAACATTAAATTCCCAAGTGAACGTGCGGTGGGATATTTACTCGAGTCAAACTAGCCATTATTTGGCCCATTTACAAAAAGTTGACCTAACTATCATAGATGATTATAAAGTGATTTATCATGCGTTACGGGCTATATTTTGGTAAGGAATGTCAGATGTATTGGCTGTCAACACTCAGTTAAAAATCCCCCGCCTCACCCTTTTCCCGACGATTGCAGAAACTGATATATAAAAACTAGAAAGAGTTTAAAATCCCTAAAAATTAAAGACACTTTTTGGAATTATCTCTCTCTACATTTTTGCACTATGCATTTCTATTTTAGATGTATACTTTTTTCTTAAATCAAAACAAGATTTTTCAGTTGTCCTTCATCTCGTGAAAAAAAAGAAGAGATAAAAGGCCGATATATCACAACAAAATGAAAAATTTAGAGTTTATATATAGAAAGAATTTAAATCAATAAAAAACCGTAAGTAAAGAAAATTTATTCTCACACAAAAAATGAACATAAAAGTTTTGTTATCCAAGTTTGGGAAAGTCCACTTGTTCAACCCTAACAGCTCGGAATTTTATAAGAAAGAGATTCTTCTACATATGTTTTAAAAAATGGCTTTGCATGCTTGAAACATGTTAAAGATGCAAATGACCTATGGATCCAAACCTTTTAAAGATAATAACATTAAATTCCCAAGTTAACGTATGGTGGGATATTTACTCGAGTCAAACAAGCCAATTATTTTGCCCTTTTACAAAAAACTGACCTAACAATCATAGATGATTATAAAGCGATTTATCATCCATAACGGGCTATATTTTTGTAAGGAATGACTTATGGATTGGGAGTCAACACTCAGTTAAAAATCCCCGCCTCCCCCTTTTTCCCATGATTGCAGAACTTAATATATAAAACCTAAAATGAGTTTACAATCCCTAAAAATTACAAGCATTTTTTGGAATTATCTCTCTCTACATTTGTGCATTGTTTATCTCCATTTTAGATGCATACTTTTTTCTGAAATAAAAACTTGAGTTTTGCCTTTCCCTTCATCTCGTGAACAAAAAAAGAGATAACAGGCTAATAGATCACAACAAAATGAAAATTTTAGAGTTTATGTATGGAAAGAATTTAAAGCAATAACAAATGTAAGTAAAGAAAATTTATTCACACACCACAAACGAACATAAATTTTTGTTATCCAAGTTTGGGAAATTCCTCTAGTTCAACCCTAATTGCTCGGAATTTTATTAGAAAGAGATTTTCTACACATGTTTTTTAAAAAAGGATATGCATGCTTGAAACATGTTAAAGATGCAAAAGACGTATGGATCCAAACATTTTAAATATAATAACATTAAATTCCCAAGTGAACGTTCGGTGGGATATTTACCCGAGTCAAACAAGCCATTATTTTGCCTTTTAAAAGAAAACTGACGTAACGATCATAGATGATTGTACAGTGATTTATCGTGCGTAACGGGCTATATTTTTGTCAGGAATCACTTATTTATTGGGAGTCAACACTCAGTTAAAAATCCCATGCATTCCCCTTTTCTCGACTATTGCAGAACATGATATATAAAAAAACTAAAAAGGGTTTACAATCCGTAAAAATAAGAGAAATTTTTTGGAATTATCTCTCTCTACATTTGTGCATTGTACATTTCCATTTTAGATGTATACTTTTTTCTTAAATAAAAACTTGAGTTTTCACTTTCACTTCATCTCGTAAACTAAAAAAGAGATAAAAGGAAAATAGATCATTACAAAATGCAAATTTTAGAGTTTATCTATGGAAGGAATTTAAAGAAATAAAAAATATAATTAAAGAAAATTTATTCATACACTACAAATGATACGGAAAGTTTTGTTATCCAAGTTTGGGACGTTCCATTAGTTCAACCCTAATTGCTCGAAATTTTATAAGAAAAAAATTTGTGTACACATGTTTTAAAAATTTGATATGCATGCTTGAAACATGTTAAATATAAAAATGAACTATGGATCTAAACATTTTAAAGAGAATAACATTAAATTCCCAAGTGTATGTGCGGTGGGAAATTTACTCGAGTCAAACATGCCATTATTTTGCCTATTTACAAAAAACTGACTTACGATCATAGATGATTGTAAAGTGATTTATCTTGTATAACAGGTTATATTTTTGTGAGGAATGACTTATGGATTGGGAGTCAACACTCAGTTAAAAATCCCCCGCCTCCCCGTTTTCCCGACGATTGCAAAGCCTGATATATAAAAAACTGAAAAGTGTTTACCATCCCTAAAAATTACAAACACTTTTTGGAATTATCTCTCTCTAAAATTGTGCATTGTGTATTTTCACTTTAGATGTTAACTTTTTTCTTAAATCAAAATTTGAGTTTTCACTTTCCCTTCATCCCATAAAAAAAAAAGAGATAAAAGGCAAATAAATAACAAAAAGTGAAAATTTTAGAGTTTATGTATGCGAATAATTTAAAGCAATAACAAATGTAAGTAATGAAAATTTATTCACACACCTCAAATAAACACAAAAGTTTTGTTATCCTAGTTTGGGAAATTCCACTGGTTCAAACCTAATAGCTCGGAATTTTATAAGAAAGAGATTTTTATACACAAGTTTTAAAAAATGGATATGCATGCTTGAAACATGTTAAAGATGAAAATGACCTATGGATCCAAACCATTGGAAGAGTATAACATTAAAATTCCCAAGTGAACGTATGGTGGGATATTTACCCGAGTCAAACAAGCCATTATTTTGCCCAATTACAAAAAGCTGACCTAGCAATCATAGATGATTGTAAAGTGATTTATCATTCGTAACGGGCTATATTTTTGTAAGAAACAACTTATGGACTGGGAGTCAACACTCAGTTAAAAATCTCCCGCCTCCCCCTTTTTTCGACGGTTACAGAAACTGATATATAAAAACTAAAAAGAGTTTACAATCCTTAAAAATTACAGACACTTTTTGGAATTATATCTCTCTCCATTTGTGTATTGTGCATTTCCTTTTTAGATGTATACTTTTTTCTTAAATCAAAACTTGAGTTTTCACTTTCCCTTCATCTCGTAGACAAAAAAAGAGAAAAAAGGCAAATAGATCACAACAAAATGAAAATTTTAGAGTTTATGTATGGAAAGAATTTAAAGCAATAACAAATTTTAGAAAGAAAATTTATTCTCACACAACAAATGAACACAAGAGTTTTGTTATCCATGTTTTGGAAATTCCACTAGTTCAACCCTAATAGCTCAGAATTTTAAAGGATAGAGATTTTTCTACACATGTTTTAAAAAAAGGATATGCATGTTTGAAACATTTTAAAGATGCAAATGACCTATTGATCCAAAAATTTTAAAGATAATAACATTAAATTCCCAAGTGAACATTCAGTGGGATATTTACCCAAGTCAAACCAGCCATTACTTTGCCCATTTACAAAAGGCTGACCAAACGATCATTGATGATTGTAAAGTGATTTATCATGCATAATGGGCTAGATTTTTGTAAGGAATGACTTATGGATTGGGATTCAACACTCAATTAAAAGTCCCCGACCTCCCCCTTTTCCTGAAGATTACAAGACCTGATATATAAAAACTAAAAAGTGTTCGCAATCCCTAAAAATTACAGACACTTTTTGGAATTATCTCTCTCTACATATGTGCATTGTGCATTACCATTTTAGATGAATACTGTTTTCATAAATCAAAACTTGAATTTTCACTTTCCCTTCATCTCGTAAAAAAAAAGAGATAAAAGGCAAATAGATCACAACAAAATGAAAATTTTAGAGTTTATGTAAGGAAAGAATTTAAATCAACAAAAAATTTAAGTAAAGAAAATTTATTCACGCACCACAAATGAACAGAAAAGTTTTGTTATCCAAGTTGGGGAAATTCCACTTGTTCAAACCTAATAGCTCAAAATTTTATAAGAAAGAGAATTTTCTACACATGTTTAAAAAAATGGATATGCATGCTTGAAACGTGTTAAAGATGCAAATGATCTATGGATCCAAACCGTTTAAAGATAATAACATTAAATTCCCAAGTGAACGTGCGGTGGGATATTTAGCCGAGTCAAATAACCCATTATTTTACCCATTTACAAAAAGTTTACCTAACGATCATAGATGATTATAAAGTGATTTATGAAATGTAATGGGCTATATTTTTGTAAGGAATGACTTATGGATTGGGAGTTCATCTTAGTTAAAAATCCCTCACCTCCCCTTTTTCCCAACGATTGCAGAACTTGTTATATAAAAACTAATAATAGTTTACAATCCCTGAAAATTATAGACATTTTTTGGAATTCTCTCTCTCTAAATTTGTGCATTGTGAATTTTCATTTTAGATATATACTTTTTTCTTAAATCAAAACTTGAGTTTTCACTTTCACTTCATCTCGTATACAAAAAAAGAGATAAAAGGCAAATAGTTCACAACAAAATGAAAATTTTAGAGTTTATGTATGGAAAGAGTTTAAAGCAATAACAAATGTTAGTAAAGAAAATTTATTCACACACCACAAATGAACACTAAAGTTTTGTTATCCAAGTTTGGAAAATTCCACTAGTTCAACCCTAATAGCTCGGAATTTTTTAGGAAAGAGATTTTACTACACATGTTTTAAAAAATGGATATGCAAGTTTGAAACTTGTTAAAGATGCAAATGACCTATGGATCCAAACCATTTAAAGACAATAAGTGAACGTTTGATGGGATATTTACCCGAGTCAAACAAGCCATTATTTTGCCCATTTACAAAAGGCTGACCTACCGATCATAGATGAATACAAACTAGCTATATTTTTGTAAGGAATGACTTATGGATTGGGAGTCAACACTCAGTTAAAAATCCCCCGCCTCCTTCTTTTCCCGATCATTGCAAAACTTGATATATAAAAAATAAAAAGATTTTACAATCCCTAAAAATTACAGTCACTTTTTGGAATTATCTCTCTCTACTTTTGTGCATTGTGCATTTCCATTTTACAAATAAACTTTTTTCTTAAATCAAAACTTGAGCTTTCACTTTCCCTTCATCTCGTATACAAAGAAAGAGATAAAAGGCAAATAGATCACAACAAAATGAAAATTTTAGAGTTTGTGTATGGAAAGAGTTTAAAGCAATAACAAATGTTAGTAAAGAAAATTTATTCATACACCACAAATGAACACTAAAGTTTTGTTATCCAAGTTTGGAAAATTCCACTAGTTCAACCCTAATAGCTCGAAATTCTATAGGAAAGAGATTTTTCTACACATGTTTTAAAAAATGGATATGCAAGCTTGAAACATGTTAAAGATGCAAATGACCTATGGATCCAAACCTTTTAAAGACAATAAGTGAACGTTTGGTGGGTTATTTACCCGAGTCAAACAAGCCATTATTTTGCCCATTTACAAAAGGCTGACCTGCCTATCATAGATGAATGTAAACTGGCTATATTTTTGTAAGGAATGACCTATGGATTGGGAGTCAACACTCAGTTAAAAATCCCCCGCCTCCCCCTTTTCCCGACGTTTGTAAAACTTGATATATAAAAAATAAAAAGAGTTTACAATCCCTAAAAATTACAGTTGCTTTTTGGAATTATCTCACTACTTTTGTGCATTATGCATTTCCATTTTAGAAATAAACTTTTTTCTTAAATCAAAACTTGAGTTTTCACTTTCCCTTCATCTCGTAAACAAACAAATAGAAAAAAGGCAAATAGATCACTACAAAATGAAAATTTTAGAGTTTATGTATGGAAAGAATTTAAAACATTAAAAAATATTAGTAAAGAAAATTTATTCACACACCACAAACGAACACAAAAGTTTTGTTATCCAAGTTTGGGAAAATTCCACTAGTTCAACATTAATAGCTAAGAATTTTATAAGAAAGAGATTTTTATACACATGTTTTAAAAAAGGATATGCATGCTTGAAACTTGTTAAAGATGCAAATGACATATGGATCCAAACATTTTAAACATAATAACATTAAATTCCCAAAGTGAACGTGCGGTGGGATATTTACCCGAGTCAGACAAGCCATTAATTATCCCATTTACAAAAAGCTGACCTAACGATCATAGAAGATTGTAAAGTGATTTGTCATGCATAACGGGCTATATTTTTGTAAGGAATGACTTATGGATTGGGAGTCAACACTCAGTTGAAAATCCATCGCCTCCCCCTTTTCCCTACGATTGCATAACCTGATAAATAAAAACTAAAAAATTTTACAATTCCTAAAAATTACAGACACTTTTTGTAATTATTTATCTCTTTATTTTTGCATTGTGCATTTCCATTTTAGATGTATACTTTTTTCTTAAATCAAAACTTGAGTTTTCACTTTCCCTTCATCTCGTAAACAAACAAAGAGATAAAAGGCAAATAGTTCACAACAAAATGAAAATTTTAGAGTTTATGTATGGAAAGAGTTTAAAGCAATAACAAATGTTAGTAAAGAAAATTTATTCACACACCACAAATGAACACTAAAGTTTTGTTATCCAAGTTTGGAAAATTCCACTAGTTCAACCCTAATAGCTCGAAATTTTTTAGGAAAGAGATTTTACTACACATGTTTTAAAAAATGGATATGCAAGTTTGAAACTTGTTAAAGATGCAAATGACCTATGGATCCAAACCATTTAAAGACAATAAGTGAACGTTTGATGGGATATTTACCCGAGTCAAACAAGCCATTATTTTGCCCATTTACAAAAGGCTGACCTACCGATCATAGATGAATACAAACTAGCTATATTTTTGTAAGGAATGACTTATGGATTGGGAGTCAACACTCAGTTAAAAATCCCCCGCCTCCTTCTTTTCCCGATCATTGCAAAACTTGATATATAAAAAATAAAAAGATTTTACAATCCCTAAAAATTACAGTCACTTTTTGGAATTATCTCTCTCTACTTTTGTGCATTGTGCATTTCCATTTTACAAATAAACTTTTTTCTTAAATCAAAACTTGAGTTTTCACTTTCCCTTCATCTCGTATACAAAGAAAGAGATAAAAGGCAAATAGATCACAACAAAATAAAAATTTTAGAGTTTGTGTATGGAAAGAGTTTAAAGCAATAACAAATGTTAGTAAAGAAAATTTATTCATACACCACAAATGAACACTAAAGTTTTGTTATCCAAGTTTGGAAAATTCCACTAGTTCAACCCTAATAGCTCGAAATTCTATAGGAAAGAGATTTTTCTACACATGTTTTAAAAAATGGATATGCAAGCTTGAAACATGTTAAAGATGCAAATGACCTATGGATCCAAACCTTTTAAAGACAATAAGTGAACGTTTGGTGGGTTATTTACCCGAGTCAAACAAGCCATTATTTTGCCCATTTACAAAAGGTTGACCTGCCTATCATAGATGAATGTAAACTGGCTATATTTTTGTAAGGAATGACCTATGGATTGGGAGTCAACACTCAGTTAAAAATCCCCCGCCTCCCCCTTTTCCCGACGTTTGTAAAACTTGATATATAAAAAATAAAAAGAGTTTACAATCCCTAAAAATTACAGTTGCTTTTTGGAATTATCTCACTACTTTTGTGCATTGTGCATTTCCATTTTAGAAATAAACTTTTTTCTTAAATCAAAACTTGAGTTTTCACTTTCCCTTCATCTCGTAAACAAACAAATAGAAAAAAGGCAAATAGATCACTACAAAATGAAAATTTTAGAGTTTATGTATGGAAAGAATTTAAAACATTAAAAAATATTAGTAAAGAAAATTTATTCACACACCACAAACGAACACAAAAGTTTTGTTATCCAAGTTTGGGAAAATTCCACTAGTTCAACATTAATAGCTAAGAATTTTATAAGAAAGAGATTTTTATACACATGTTTTAAAAAAGGATATGCATGCTTGAAACTTGTTAAAGATGCAAATGACATATGGATCCAAACATTTTAAACATAATAACATTAAATTCCCAAGTGAACGTGCGGTGGGATATTTACCCGAGTCAGACAAGCCAATAATTATCCCATTTACAAAAAGCTGACCTAACGATAATAGATGATTGTAAAGTGATTTATCATGCGTAACGGGCAATATTTTTGTAAGGAATGACTTATGGATTGCGAGTCAACACTAAGTTTAAATCCCCTTCATCCCCCTTTTCCCGACAATTGAAGAACATGATATATAAAAAACTAAATAGAGTTTACAATCCCTAAAAATTACCAACAGTTTTTGGAATTATCTCTCTCTATATTTGTGCATTGTGCATTTACATTTTAGATGTACACTTTTTTCTTAAATCAAAACTTGAGTTTTCACTTTCCCTTCATCTCACAAACAAAAAAAAACATAAAGAGGAAAATAGATCACAACAAAATGAAAATTTTAGAGTTTATGTATGGAAAGAATTTAAAGCAATAACAAATGTAAGTAAATAAAATTTATTCACACACCACAAATGAACACAAAAGTTTTTTTGTCCAAGTTTGGGAAATTCCACTAGCCCAACCCTATTAGCTCGAAATTTTATAAGAAAGAGATTTTTTTACACTTGTTTTAAAAAATGGATATGCATACTTGAAACATGTGAAAGAACCAAATGACCTATGGATCCAAACCTTTTAAAGATAATAACATTAAATTCTGAAGTGAACGTGCGGTGGAATATTTACCCGAGTCAGACAAGCCATTATTTTGCCCATTTACAAAAAGCTGACCTAACGATCATAGATGATTGTAAAGTGATTTATCATGTGTTACGGGCTATATTTTTTTAAGGAATGACTTATGGATTGGGAGACAACACTCAGTTAAAAATCCCCCACATCCCCCGTTTCCCGACGATTGCAAAACATGATATATTAAAAACTAAAAAGAGTTTACAATCCCTAAAAATTACAGACACTCTTCGGAATTATCTCTCACTACATTTGTGCATTGTGCATTTCCATTGTAGATGTATACTTTTTTCTTAAATCAAAACTTGAGTTTTTACTTTCCTTTCATGTCGCAAACAAAAAAAGAGATAAAAGGAAAATAGATCACAACAAAATAAAAAATTTAGAGTTTATGTATGGAAATAATTTAAAGCAATAACAAATGTAAGTAAAGAAAATTTATTCATGCACCACAAATGAACTCAAAAGTTTTGTTATCCAAGTTTGGGAAATTGCACTAGCCCAACCCTAATAACTCGGAATTTTATTAGAGAGAGAATTTTCTACACATATTTTAAAAAATGAATATGCATGCTCGAAATATGTTAAAGATGAAAATGACCTTTGGATCTAATCCTTTTAAAGAGAATAACATTAAATTCGCAAGTAAACGTACTATGGGATATTTACCGGAGTCAAACAAGCCATTATTTTTTCCATTTACAAAAAGTTGACTTAACGGTCATAGATGATTGTAAAGTAATTTATCATGCGTAATGGGCTATATTTATGTAAGGAATGACTTATGGATTCGGCGTCAACACTCAGTTAAAAATCCCTTCCCTCCCCCATTTCCCGACGATTGGAGAACTTGGTATAGAAAAAACTAAAAAGAGTTTCCAATCCCTAAAAATTACAGACACGTTTTGGAATTACCTCTCTCTAAATTTGTGCATTGTGCATTTCGATTTTAGATGTATACTTTTTTCTTAAATCAAAACTTGAGTTTTCACTTTCCCTTTAGCTCGTAAACAAAATATGGGATAAAAGGCAAATAGATCACAACAAAATGAAACTTTTAGAGTTTATTTAAGGAAAGAATTTAAAGCAATAACAAATGTAAGGAAAGAAAATTTATTCTCACACCAGAAATGAACACAAAAGTTTTATTATCCTAGTTTGGGAAATTCCACTACTTCTACCTTGATTGCTCGAAATTTTATAAGAAAGAAATTTTTCTACACACGTTTCAAAAAATGGATGTCCATGCTTCAAACATGTTAAAGATGCAAATGACCTAGGGATCCAAACCTTTTAAAGAGAATAACATTAAATTCCCAAGTAAACGTGTAGTGGGATATTTACTCGAGTCAAAGAAGCCATTATTTGCCCATTTACAAAAAGCTGACCTAACGATCATAGATGATTTTAAAGTGAATTATCATGCGTAACGGGCTATATTTTTGTAAGGAATGACTTATGGATTGGAAGTCAACACTCAGTTAAAAATCCCTCGCCTGCCCCTTTTTCTGATGATTGTAGAACCGGATATATATAACAAACTAAAAAGAGTTTACAATCTCTAAAAATTAAAGAAACTTTTTGGAATTATCTCTCTCTACATTTGTGTATTGTGCATTTCCATTTTAGATGTATACTTTTTTCTTAAATTGAAACTTGAGTTATCACTTTCCCTTCATCTCGTAAACACAAAAAGAGATAAAAGGCAAATAGATCACAACAAAATGAAAATTTTAGAGTTTATTTATGGAAAGAATTTAAACAAATAAAAAATGTAAGTAAATAAAATTTATTCACATTCCACAAAAGAACACAAAAGTTTTGTTATCCAAGTTTGGGAAATTCCACTAGTTCAACCCTAATAGCTCGGAATTTAATAAGAAAGAGATTTTTCTACACATGTTTTAAAAAATAGATAAGTATGCATGAAACATGTTAAAGATACAAATGACCTATGGATCAAAATCTTTTGAAGAGAATAACATTAAATTCCCAAGTTAACACGCGGTGGGATATTTACCTGAGTCAAACAAGCCATTATTTTGCCCATCGACAAAAAGCAGACCTAACGATCATATATGATTGTAAAATGATTTATCATGTGTAATGGCCTATATTTTTTTAAGGAATGACTTATGAATTGGGAGTCAACCCTCAGTTAAAAATCCCCCGCCTCCCCTTTTCCCGACGATTGCAGAACCTGATATATTAAAAACTAAATAGAGTTTACATTACCTAAACATTACAGATAGTTTTTAGAATTATCTCTCTCTACATTTGTGCATTGTGCATTTACATTTTAGATGTATACTTTTTTCTTATATCAAAACTTGAGATTTTACTTTCACTTCATCTTGTAAGCAAAACAAGAGATAAAAGGCAAATAGATTACCACAAAATGAAAATTTTAGAGTTTATGTATGGAAAAAATTCAAAGAAATAGAAAATGTAAGTAAAGAAAATTTATTCACACACCAAAAATGAACACAAAAGTTTTGTTACCCAAGTTAGGGAAATTCGACTAGTTCATCCCTTGTAGCACATAATTTTAAAAGAAAGAGATTTTTCTACACATGTTTTGAAAAATGGATATGCATGCTTGAAACATGGAACAAATGCAAATGACCTATGCATCCAAACCATTTAAAGAGAATAAAATTAAATTCTCAAGTGAAAGTGCGGTGGGATATTTACTCGAGTCAAACAAGCCATTATTTTACCAATTTACAAAAATTTGACCTGACGATCATAGATGACTATAAAGTGATTTATCATGCATAATGGGCTATATTTTGTAAGGAATAACTTATGGATTGGGAGTCAACACTCAGTTAAAAATCCCCTCATCCCTCTTTTCCCAACGATTGCAGAACCAAATATATAAAGACAGAAAAGAGCATACAATCCCTAAAAATTGGAGACACTTTTTGGAATTATCTCTCTCTACATTTGTGCATTGTGCATTTCGATTTTAGATGTATACTTTTTTCTTAAATCTAACTTGAGTTTTCACTTTCCCTTCATCTCGTAAACAAAAAAAGAGATAAAAGACAAATAGATCACAGCAAAATAAAAATTTTAGAGTTTATGTATGGAAATAATTTAGAGAAGTAACAAATGTAAGTAAATAAAAGTTATTCACACATCACAAATTTATACAAAATTTTTGTTACCAAGTTTTGGAAATTCCAGTAGTTCAACCCTAATAGCTCGGGATTTATAAGAAATATTTTTCTACACATGTTTTAAAAAACTGATATGCATGCTTGAAACATGTTAAAGATGCAAATGACATATGGATCCAAAGCTTTTCAAGAGAATAACATTAAATTCCCAAGTGAAAGTGTGGTGGTATATTTACCCGAGTCAAACAAGCCATTATTTATCCCATTTAAAAAAAGCTTACCTAAAGATAATAGATGATTGTAAAGTGATTTATCATGTGAAACGGGATATATTTTTGTAAGGAATGACTTATGGATTGGGAGCCAACACTCAGTTAAAAATCCCCAGCCACCTCCTTTTCCCGACGATTGCAGATGCTGGTATATATAAAAAACTAAAAAGAGCTTACAATCTCTAAAAACTACAAATACGTTTAGGAATTATCTCTCTCCACATTTGTGCATTGTGCATTTCCATTTTAGATGTATACTTTGCTCTTAAATCAAAACTTTAGTTTTCACTTCCTCTTCATCTCGTAAACAAAAAAAGAGATAAAAGGCAAATAGATCACAACAAAATGAAAATTTTAGATTTTACGTATGGAAAGAATTTAAAGCAATAAAAAATGTAAGAAAAGAAAATTTATTCACACACCACAAATGAACAAAAAAGTTTTGTTATCCTAGTTTGGGAAATTCCACTAGTTCAACCCTAATAGCTTGAAATTTTATAAGAAAGAGATTTTTCTACACATGTTTTAAAAAATGGATATGCATGCTTGCAACATGTTAACGATGAAAATGATGTATGGATCCAAACATTTTCTAGAGAATAACATTAAATTCCCAACTGAACATGCGATGGGATATTTACCAAAGTCAAACAAGCCATTATTTTACCCATTTATAAAAAGCTGACCTAACGATCATAGATGATTGTAAAGTGATTTATCATGCATAACGGGCTATATTTTTTGTAAGGAATGACTTATGGATTGGGTGTCAATAGTCACTTAAAAATCCCCCGCCTTCCCCTTTTCTCGACGATTACAGAACCTGATATATAAAAAAACTAAAAAGAGTTTACAATCCCTAAAAATTACAGACACTTCTTTGGAATTATATCTCTCTACATTTAAGCATTGGGCATTGCCACTTTAGATTTATACTTTTTTCTTAAATATAAACTTGAGTATTCACTTTCTCTTCATCTTGAAAACAATAAAAGAGATAAAAGGCAAATAGATCACAACAAAAAGAAAATTTTAGAGTTTATGTATGGAAAGAATTTAAAGCAATAACAAATGTAAGTAAAGTAAATTTATTCACACACCACAAATGAACACAAAAGTTTTGTTATCCAATTTTTGGAAATTCCACTAGTTCAACCCTAATAGCTCGAAAATTTATCAAAAAGAGATTTTTCTACACATGTTTTAAAAATGGGATATGCATGCTTAAAAAATGTTAAAGATGCAAATGACCTATGGATCCAAGGCTTTTAAAGAGAATAACATTAAATTCTCAAGTGAAGTGCGGTGGGATATTTACCCAAGTTAAACAAGTCATTCTTTTACCCATTTACAAAAACCTAACCTAACGACCATAGATGATTGTAAAGTGATTTATCATGCATAACGGGATATATTTTTGTAAGAAATTACTTATGGATTGGGAGTCAACACTCAGTTAAAAATCCCCCGCCTCTTCCTTTTCCCAATGATTGCAGAACCTGATATATAAAAACTAAAAAGAGTTTACAATCCCTAAAAATTACCGACAGTTTTTGGAATTGTCTCACTTTTCATTTGTTCATTGTGCATTTGAATTTTACATGTATACTTTTTTCTTTAATCAAAACTTGAGCTTTCACTTTCCCTTCTTCTTGTCAACAAAAAAAGAGATAAAAGGCAAATAGATCACAACAAAATGAAAATTTTATAGTTTATGTATGGAAAGAATTTAAAGAAATAAATATTGTAAGTAAAGTAAATTTATTCACACACCACAAATGAACACAAAAGTTTTGTTATCCAAGTTTGGGAAATTCCACTAGTGCAACCCTTATAGCTCGGAATTTTATAAAAAAGAGATTTTTCTACAAATGTTTTAATAAATGGATATGCATGCTTGAAACATGTTAAAGATGCAAATGACCTACGGATCTAAACCTTTTAAAGAGAATAACATCAAATTCCCAAGTGAACGTGCGGTGGGATATTTACCTAAGTCAAACAAGCCATTATTTTTCCCATTTACAAAAAGCTAACCTAATAATCATAGATGAAAAAAAAGCGATTTATCATGGGTAACGGGTTATATTTTTATAAGGAATGACTTATGGATTCGAGTCAACACTCAGTTAAAATTCCTCTGCCTCCCCCATTTTCCCGACGATTGCAGAACCTGATATATAAAAACTAAAAAGACTTTACAATCCGTAAAATTGTTGAAACGTTTTGGAATTATCTCTCTTAACTTTTGTGCATCACACATTTCCATTTTAGATGTATACTTTTTTCGTAAATCAAAACTTGAGTTTTCACTTGGCCCTTCACATCGTAAACAAAAATAGAGATAAAAGGCAAATAGTTCACAACAAAATGAAAATTTTAGAGTTAATGTATGGAAAGAATTTAAAGCAGTAACAAATGTAAGTAAATAAAATTTATTCACACACCACAAATGAACACAAAAGTTTGTTATCCAAGTTTGGGAAATTCCACTAGTTAACCCTTATAGCTCGAAATTTTATAAGAAATTTCTACACCTGTTTTAATAAATGGATATGCATATTTGAAACAAGTTAAAGATGCAAATGACCTATGGATGCAATCATAATAAAGAGAATAATATTAAATTCCCAAGTGAAAGTGTGGTGGAATATTTACCCGAGTCAAACAAGCTATTATTTTGCCCATTTAATAACCCTGACCTAACGATCATAGATGAATATAAAGTGATTTATCATGTGCAACAGACTATATTATTGTAAGGAATGGCTTATGGATTGGGAGTCAACACTCAGTTAAAAATCCCCCTTCTCCCCCTTTTCCCAACAATTGCAGAACCTGATATATAAATGCTAAAAAGAGTATACAATCCCTAACAATTTGTGCATTGTGCATTTCCATTTAGGATGTATACTTTTTTCTTAAATAAAACTTGAGTTTTCATTTTCCCTTCATCATATAAACAAAAAAAGAGATAAAGGGCAAATAGATCACTACAAAACGAAAATTTTAGAGTTTTTGTATGAAATGAATTTAAAGAAATAAAAAATGTAAGTAAAGAAAATTTATTCACACACCACAAATGAACACAAAATTTTATTTATCCAAGTTTGCAAAATTCAAAATTCCACTAGTTGAACCCTAAATGCTTAGAATTTTATAAGAAAGAGATTTTTCTACACATGTTTAAAAAAATGGATATGCATACTTGGAACATGTTAAAGATGGAAATGACCTATGGATCCAAACCTTTTAAAGAGAATAACATTAAATTCCCAAGTGAACGTGTGGTGGGATATTTACCTGAGTCAAGCAAGCCATTATTTTGCCCATTTACAAAAAGCTGACCTAAAGATCATAGATGACTGTAATGGGATTTATCATGCATAACGGGATATATTTTTGTAAGGAATGACTTATTGATTGGGAGCCAACACTCAGTTAAAATTCCCCCGCCTCCCCCTTTTCCGAAAGAATGCAGAACCTAATATTTTAAAAACTAAAAAGAATTTACAATCCCTAAAAATTACATAAAATTTTTAGAATTATCTCTGTCTACATTTGTGTATTGTGTATTTCCATTTTAGATGTATACTTTTTTCTTAATTCAAAACTAGAGTTTTCACTTCTCCTTCATCTTGTAAATAAAAAAAGAATTAAAAGGCAAATAGATCATAACAAAATGAAAATTTTAGAGATTATGTATGGAAAGATTTTAAATCAATAACCAATGTAAGTAAAGAAAATTTATTCACACACCACAAATGAACACAAAAGTTTTGTTATCCAAGTTTTGGAAATTCCACTAGTTCAACCCTAATAGCTAGGAAATTAATAAGAAAGAGATTTTCTAGACTTGTTATAAATAGTGATATACATGCTTGAAACATGTTAAAGATGCAAATGACCTATGGATCGAAACATTTTAAAGAGAATAACATTAAATTCCTAAGTGAATGTGTGGTGGGATATTTACCTGAATCGAACAAGCCATTATTTTGCCCAATTACAAAAAGCTGACCTAATGATCAGAGATAATTGTAAAGTGATTTGTCATGAGTAACGGGCTATACTTTTGTAATAAATTACTTATGGGTTGGAGTCAACACTCAGGTAAAAATCCCCTGCCTCCCCCATGTCCCGACGATTGCAGAACTTGATATATAAAAACTAAAAAGACTTTACAATCCCAAAAAATTACAGAAAATTTTTGGAATTATCTCTCTCTATATTTTTGCATTGTACATTTCCATTTTAAATGCATACTTTTTTCTTAAATCAAAACTTGAGTTTTCACTTGCCCTTCTTCTCCTAAACAAAAAAAAGATCAAAGGCAAATAGATCACAAAAAAATGAAAATTTTAGAGTTTTTGTATGGAAAGAATTTAAAGCAATAAGAAAAGTAAGTAAAGAAAATTTATTCACACACCACAAATGAACACAATAGTTTTGTTATCCAAGTTTGGGAAATTCCACTAGTACAACCCTAATAGCTCGAAATTTTATCAGAAAGAGATTTTTCTACACATGCTTTAAAAAATGGATATGCTTTCTTGAAACATCTTAAAGATGCAAATGACCTATAGATCCAATCCTTTTAAAGAGAATAACATTAAATTCCCAAGTAAATTTGCTGTGGGATATTTACCCGAGTCAAACAAGCCATTATTTTGCCAATTTACAAAAAGCTGACCTAACGATCATAGATGATTGTAAAGTGGTTTATCATGCGTAACGGGCTATATTTTTGTAAGGAATGACTTATGGATTAGGAGTCAACACTCAGTTAAAAATCTCCCGCCTCCCCCTTTTCTCGACGATTGAAGAACTCGATATATAAAAACTAAATAGAGTTTACAATCCCTAAAAATTATAGACACTTTTTGGAATTATCTCTCTGCGCAGTTGTACATTGTGCATTTCCATTTTTTATGTATCTTTTTTCTTATATCAAAACTTGAGTTTTCACTTGCCCTTCATCTCGTAAACAAACAAAGAGATAAAAGGCAAATAGATCACAACAAAATGAAACTTTTAGAGTTTAATTATGGAAATAATTTAAAGCAATAACAAATGTAAGTAAAGAAAATTTATTCACAAACCACAAATGAACACAAAAGTATTGTTATCAAAGTTTGGGAAATTCCTCTAGTTCAACCCTAATCGCACGAAATTTTATAAGAAAGAGATTTTTCTTCACATGTTTTAAAAAATGGATTTGCATGCTTGAAACATGTTAAAGATGCAAATGACCTATGGATCCAAACCTTTTAAAGAGAAGAACATTAAATTCCCAAGTGAATGTGCGGTGGGATATTTACTGGAGTCCAGGAAGCCATTATTTTTCCCGTTTAGAAAAAACAGACATAACGATCATAGGAGACTGTAAAGTGATTTAGCATGCGTAAGAGGCTATATTTTTGTAAGGAATGACTTATGAATTGGGAGTCAACACTCTGTTTAAAATCCCTTCCCCCTCCCCCTTTTCCCGATGATTGCAGAACCTTATATATAAAAACTAAAAAGAGTTTAAAATTCCTAAAAATTACAGACACTTTTTGGAATTATCTCTCTCTACATTTGTGCATTTTACATTTCAATTTTAGATGTATACTTTTTTCTTAAATCAAAACTTGTGTTTTCACTTTCCCTTCATCTTGTGAACAAAAAAAGTGAAAAAGGCAAATAGATCACAATAAAATGAAAATTTTAGAGTTGATGTGTGGATAGAATTTAAAACAATAACAAATTAAAGTAAAGTGAATTTATTCACACACCACAAATGAACACAAAAGTTTTGTTATCCAAGTTTGGGAAATTCCACTAGTTCAACCCTAATAGCTCGGAATTTTATAAGAAAAATAATTTTCTACAAATGATTTAAAAAATGGATATGCATGCTTGAAATATGTTAAATATGCAAATGACCTATGGATCCAAACTATTTAAAGAGAATAACATTAAATTTCCAAGTGAACGTGTGGTGGGATATTTACCTAAGTCAAAAAAGCAATTATTTTGCCCATTTACAAAAATCTAACCTAAAAATTACAGAAACTATTTAGAATTATCTTTCTCTATATTTGTGCGTTGTGCATTTCATTTTAAGATGTATACTTTTTTCTTAAATCAAAACTTGAGTTTTCACTTGCCCTTCATCTCCTCAACAAAAAAAGAGATAAAAGGCAAATAATTTACAAAAAAATTAAAATTTTAAAGTTTATGAATGGAAAGAATTTAAAGCAGTAACAAATGTAAGTAAGGAAAATTTATTCACACACCACAAATAAACACAAAAGTTTTGTTATCCATGTTTGGGAAATTCCACTAGTTAAACCCTAATAGCTCAGAATTTTAGAAGAAAGTGATTTTTCTACACATGTTTTAAAAAATGGATATGCATGCTTGAAACATGTTAAAGATTCAAATGACCTATGGATCCAATCATTTTAAAGATAATAACATTAAATTCCCTAGTGAAGGTGCGGTGGGATATTTACTCGGCCAAACAAGTCATTATTTTGCCAATTTACAAAAAGATGACCTAACGATCAAAGATGACTGTAAAGTGATTTATCAAGCGTAACGCACTATATTGTTCTAAGGAATGACTTATGGAATGGGAGTCAACTCTCAGTTAAAAATCCCCCGCCTCCCCCTTCTCCCAACGATTGCAAAACCTGATATATAAAAACAAAAAAGAGTTTACAATCACTAAAAATGATAGACACTTTTTTGAATTATCTCTCTCTACATTTGTGCATTGTGCATTTCCATTTTATATCTTTTTTCTCAAATCAAAACTTGTGTTTTCACTTTCCCTTCATCTCGTAAACAAAAAAAAGAGATGAAAGGCAAATAGATTACAACAAAATGAAAATTTTGCAGTTTATGTATGGAAAGAATTTAAATCAATAAAAAATGTAAGTAAGAAAATTTATTCGCACACCACAAATGAACACAAAAGTTTTGTCATCTAAGTATGGGAAATTCCACAGTTCAACCCTAATAGCTCAGAATTTTATAAGAAATAGATGTTTCTACACATGTTTTAAAAAAATGGATATGCATTCTTGAAACATGTTAAAGATGTACATGACCTATGGAACCAAACCTTTTAAAAAGAATAACATTAAATTCCCAAGTGAGCGTGGGGTGGGATATTTACCCAAGTCAAACAAGTCATTATTTTGTCCATTTACAAAAAAGCTGACTTAACAATCACAGATGATTGTAAAGTGATTTATCATGCATAACGGGCTATATTGTTTTAAGAAATGACTTATGGATTGGGAGTCAACAATTAGTTAAAATTCCGCCGCCTCCCCCTTTTCCCGACGATTGCAGAACCTGATATATAAAAAACAAAAAAGAGTTTACAATCCCTAAAAATTATAGAACCTTTGTGGAATTATCTCTCTCTACATTTGTGCATTGTGCATTTCCATTTTTTATGTATACTTTTTTCTTAAATAAAAACTTGAGTTTTCACTTTCCCTTCATCTCGTAAACAAAAAAAAAGAGAAAAAGGCAAATAGTTCACAACAAAAGGAAAATTTTACAGTGTATTTATGGAAAGAATTTTTGGCAATAGAAAATATAAGTAAATAAAATTTGATCACACACCACAAATGAACACAAAATTTTTGTTATCCAAGTCGGGAAATTCCGCTAGTTCAACCCTAATAGCTCAGAATTTTATAAGAAAGAGAGTTTTCCACACATGTTTTAAAAAATGGATATGCATTTTTGAAACATGTTTAAGATGCAAATGACCTATGGATCAAATCCTTTTAAAAAGAATAACATTACATTCCCAACTGAACGTGCGATGTGATATTTACCCGAGTCAAACAAGCCATTATTTTACCCAATTACTAAAAGCTTACCTAATGATCATGGATGATTGTAAAGTGATTTATAATGCGTAACGGGCTATATTTTTGTAAGTAATGACCTATGGATTTGGGAATCAACACCCAGTTAAAAATCCCTCGCCTCCCCTTTTCTCAACGATTGCAAAACTGGAAAGAGTTTACAATCCCTAAAAATTACAGACATTTTTGGAATAATCTCTCTAAATTTGTGCATTGTGCATTTCCATTTTATATGTATACTTTTTTCTTAAATCAAAACTTGAGTTTTTCACTTTTCCTTCTTCTCGTAAAAAAGAAAAGAGATAAAACGAAAATCGATTACAACAAAATGAAAATTTTAGAGTATATGTATGGAAAGAATTTAAAGCATTAACAACAGTAAGTAAAGATAATTTATTCACACACCACAAATGTACACAAAGTTTAGTTATCCAAGTTTGGGAAATTCCACTAGTTCAACCCTAATAGCTCTAAATTTTATAAGAAAGAGATTTTTCTACACACGTTCTAAAAAATGGATATGCATGCTTGAAACATGTTAAAGATGAAAATGACTTGTGGATCCAAAACTTTTAAAGATAATAACATTAAATTCCCAAGTGAACGTGCGATAGGATATTTACTCGAGTGAAACAAACCATTATTTTTCCCATTTACAATAATCTGACCTAACGATCATAGATAATTGTAAAGTGATTTATCATGCATAATGGGCTTTATTTTTGTAAGGAATGACTTATGGTTTGGGAGTCAACACTCAGTTAAAAATCCCCCAACTCCCCCTTTTCTCGACGATTGCAGACACTGATATATAAAAACTAAAAAGAGTTTACAATCGCTCAACATTACAGACACTTTTTGGAATTATCTCTCTCTACATTTGTACATTGTGCATTTCCATTTTAGATGTATACTTTTTTCTAAAATCAAAACTTGAGGTTTCACTTTCCCTTCATCTCGTAAAGAAAAAATAGAAAAAAGGCAAATAAAAATAGCAAAATGAAAATTTTAGAGTTTATTTCTGGAAAGAATTTAAAGCAATAAAAAATGTAATTAAAGAAAATATATTCACACGACACAGATGGACACATAAAATTTTGTTATCCAAGTTTGGGAAAATTCCACTAGTTCAACCCTAATAGCTCGGAATTTTATAAGAAAGAGATTTTTCTACACATGTTTAAAAAAATGGATATGCATGCTTGAAACATGTTAGTGATGCAAATGACCTGTGGATCCAAACCTTTTAAAAGAGAATAATTTTAAATTCCCAAGTGAACGTGCGGTGGGATATTTACTAGAGTCAAACAAGCCATTATTTTGACCATTTACAAAAAAGTTGACCTAACGATCATAGATGATTGTAAAGTGATTTACCATGCATAACAAGCTATGTTTTTGCAAGGAATGACTTATGGATTGGGAGTCAAGACTCAATTGAAATCCCCCGCCTCCCCCTTTTCCCCACGATTGCTGAACCTGATATATAAAAAACTAAAAAGAGTTTACAATGCCTAAAAATTACAGACACTTTTTGGAATTTTCTCTCTCTACATTTGTGCATTCTGCATTTCCATTTTAGATGTATACTTTTTTCTTAAATTAAAACTAGAGTTTTCACTTTCCCTTCCTCTCGTAAACAAAAAAAGAGATAAATGGCAAATAGATCACAAAAAAATAAAAATATTAGAGTTTATTAATGGAAAGAATTTAAAGCAATAAAAAAAGTATGTAAAGAAAATTTATTCACACACCACAAACGAACACAAAATTTTTGTTATGCAAGATTGGGAAATTCCACCAGTACAACCCTAATAGCTCAGAATTTTATAAGAAAGAGATTTTTCTACACATGTTTTAAAAAATGGATTTGCAGGCTTGAAACATGTTAAAGTTGCAAATGACCTGTGGATCGAAACCTTTAAAAAGGGAATAACTTTAAATTTCGAAGTGAACGAGTTGTGGGATATTTACCCGAGTCAACCAAGCAATTATTTTTCAAAAGCTGATGAAACGATCATAGATGATTGTAAAGTGATTTATCATGTGTAACAGGCTATATTTTTTATAAGGAATAACTTATGGATTGGGAGCCAACACTCAAATAAAAATCCCCCGCCACCCCCTGTTCGCGATGATTGCAGAACCTGATATATAAAAAATTAAAAAGAGGTTACAATCCTTAAATAACAAACACTTTTTTGAATTATCTCTCTCTACATTTGTGCATTGTCCATTTCCATTTTATATGTATACTCTTTTTCGTAAATCAAAACTAGAGTTTTCACTTTCCATTCATCTCGTAAACAAAAAAAGAGATAAAAGTCAAATAGATGAATACAAAATGAAAATTTCAGAGTTTATGTAAGGAATGAATTTAAAGCAATAAAAAATGTAAGAAAATAAAATTTACTCACACACCACAAATGAACACACAAGTTATGTTATCCAAGTTTGAGAAAGGCCACTAGTTCAGCCCTAATAGCTCGGAATTTTATAAGAAAGAGATTTTTTTACACATGTTATAAAACATATATATGCATGCTTGAAATATGTTAACGATGCAAATGACCAATGGATCAAAACCTTTTAAAGAGAATAACATAAATTCCCCAAGTGAACATGCGGTTGGATATTTACTTGAGTCAAACAAGGCATTATTTTGCCCATTTCCAAAAACCTGACCTAACGATCATAGATGATTGAAAAAATATTTATCATGTGTAACGGACTATATTTTTGTAAGGAATGACTTATGGATTGGGAGTCGACACTCAGTTAAAAATCCCCTGCCTCCCCCTTTTCCTGACGATTGCAGAACCTCAAATATAAAAAACTAACAAGACTTTACAATCCCAAAATATTACAGTCACTTTTTGGAATTATCTCTCTCTACATTTGTGCATTGTGCATTTCCATTTTAGAATGTTACTTTTTTCTTAAATCATCACTTGAGTTTTATCTTTCCCTTCATCTCTTAAATAAAAAAATGATTAAAAGCCAAATAGATCACAACAATATCAAAATTCAAGAGTTTATGTATGGAAATAATTTAAAGCAATAACAAATGTAAATAAAGAAAATTTATTCACACAACACAAATGAACAAAAAAGTTTTTTTATCCATGTTTGGGAAATTCCACTATTTCAACCCTAATAGCTCGGAATTTTATAAGAAAAAGAGTTTTCCACACATGTTTTAAAAAATGGATATGAAAGCTTGAAACATGTTAAAGACGAAAATGACCTATGGATCCAAACCTTTAAAAGAGAATAACATTAAATTCCAATGTGAACGTCCGGTGGGATATTTATCTGAGTCAAACTAGCCATTATTTTGCCCATTTATAAAAAGCTGACTTAACGATCACAGATGATATTAAAGTGATTTATCATGCGTAACTAGCTATATTTTTTTAAGGAATGACTTATGGATTGGGAGTCAACACTCAGTAAAAAATGCACCCCTCCCCTTTTTCCCGATGATTGCAGAACCTGATATATAAAACAACTAAAAAGAGCTTACAATCCTTCAAAATTACAGACACTTTTTGGAATTATCTCTCTCTACATTGGTCAACACATAGATCAACACATAAAATTTTGTTATCCAAGTTTGGGAAAATTCCACTAGTTCAACCCTAATAGCTCGGAATTTTATAAGAAAGAGATTTTTCTACACATGTTTAAAAAAATGGATATGCATGCTTGACACATGTTAGTGATGCAAATGACCTATGGATCCAAACCTTTTAAAATAGAATAATTTTAAATTCCCAAGTGAACATGCGGTGGGATATTTACCAGAGTCAAACAAGCCATTATTTTGCCCATTTACAAAAAAGTTGACCTAACGATCATAGATGATTGTAAAGTGATTTATCATGCTTAAGGGGCTATTTTTTTGTAAGGAATGACTTATGGATTGGGAGTCAACACTCTGTTAATAATTGCCCGCCTCCCCCTTTTCCCTACGATTATTGAACCTGATAAATAAAAACTAAAAATAGTTGAAAATCCCAAAAAATTACAAACACTTTTTGGAAATATCTCTTTCTACATTTTTTAATTTTGAATTTTCATTTTAGACATATAATTTTTTCTTAAATCAAAACTTGAGTTTTCACTTTCCCTTCATCTCGGAAACAAAAAGAGAGAAAAAACGCAAATAGATCACAACAAAATGGAAATTTTAGAGTTTATTAATGGAAAGAATTTAAAGAAATAACTAAGGTAAATAAAGAAAATTTATTCACACACCACAAATGAACACTAAAGTTTTGTCATCCAAGTTTCGGAAAATTCAACTTTTTCAACCCTAATAGCTCGGAATTTTATAAGAAAGAGATTTTTCTACACATGTTTTAAGGAATGACTTATGGATTGGGAGTAGACACTCAGTTAAAAATCCCCCCCCCCCCCCCCCTCCCCTTTTTCCCGACGATTGCAGAAATTGATATATAAAAACTAAAAAGAGTTTAGAGTTCCTAAAAATTATAGACACTTTTTTGAATTATCCATCTCTACATCTTTGCATTGGGCATTTCCATTTTAGACCTACACTTTTTTCTTTAATCAAAACTTGAGTTTGCAGTTTCCCTTCATCTCGTAAACAAAAAAAGAGATAAAAGGCAAATAGAACACAACAAAATGAAAATTTTAGAGTTTATAAATGGAAAGAATTTAAAACAATAACAAATTTAAGAAACGAAAATTTATTCACACACCACAAATGAACACAAAAGTTTTCTTATCGAAGTTTGGGAAATTCGACTAGTTCAACCCTAATAGCTCAGAATTTTATAAGAAAGAGATTTTTCTCCACATTTTTTTAAAAATGGATATGCATGTTTGAAACATGTTAAAGATGCAAATGACCTATGGATCCAAACCTTTTAAAGATAATAACATTAAATTCCTAAGTGAACGTTCAGTGGGATATTTACCCGAGTGAAACAAACCATTATTTTGCCCATTTACAAAAAGCTAACCTAACGATCATAGATGATTGTAAAGTGATTTATCATGTGTAACGGGTTATATTTTTTTAAGGAATGACTTATGGATTGGGATTCAACACTCAGTTAAAAATCCCCCGCGTCCCCCTTTTACCAACGATTGCTGAATCTGATATATAAAATTTAAAAAGAGTTTACAATGCCTAAAACAGACACTTCTTGGAATTATCTCTCTCGACATTTGTGCATTGTGAATTTTCATTTTAGAGTTTACGTATGGAAAGAAGTTAAAGCATTAACAAATGTAACAAAATAAAATTTATTCACACAGCGCAAATGAACACAAAAGTTTTCTTATCCAAGTTTGGGAAATTCCACAAGTTCAACCCTATTAGCTTGAAATTGTATAAGAAAGAGATTTTTCTACACATGTGTTAAAAAATGGATATGCATGCATGAAACATGTTAAAGATGCAAATGACCTATGGATCCAATCCTTTTAAAGAGAATAATATTAAATTCCCAAGAGAATGTGTGGTGGGATATTTACTCGAGTCAAACAAGCCATTATTTTTCCCATTTACAAAAAACTGACCTAACGATCATAAATGATTGTAAAGTGATTTATCATGCGTAACGGGCAAACTTTTTAAAAGGAATGACTTATGGATTGGGAGTCAACACTCTGTTAAAAAACCCCTGCCTCCCTCTTTTCCCAACTATTGCTGAACTGTTTATATAAAAACTAAAAAGATTTTACAATCCCTAAAAATTATAGACAATTTTTGGAATTATCTCTTTTTACATTTGTGCATTGTGCATTTCATTTTTATAAGTATACTTTTTTCTTAAATCAAAACTTGATTTTTCACCTTCCCTTCATCTCGTAAACAAAAAAATAGAAAAAAGGCAAAAAGATCACTACAAAATTAAAATTTTAGAGTTTATGTTTGGAAAGAATTTAAAGCAGTAAAAAATGTAAGTAAAGAAAATTTATTCACACACCACAAATGAACACAAAATTTTTGTTATCCAAGTTTGTGAAAATTCCACTAGTTCAACCCTAATAGCTCGGATTTTTATAAGAAATAGATTTTTCTACACATGTTTAAAAAAGTGGATATGCATGCTTGAAGCATGTTAAAGATGCAAATGACCTATGGATCCAAACCTTTAAAAGAGAATAACATTAAATTCCCAAGTGAATGTGCGGTGGAATATTTACCCGAGTCAAACAATCCATTATTTTGCCCATTTACAAAACGCTGACCTCACCGTCATAGATGTTTGTAAAGTAATTTATCATGCGTAACGGGCTTTATTTTTGTTAGGAATGACTTATGGATTGGGAGTCAACACTCAGTTAAAAGTCCCCTGCCTCCCCCGTTTCTTGACGATTGCCAAACCTGATATATAAATGCTAAAAAGAGTTTAGAATGCCTAAAAATTACAGGAACTTTTTGGGTATTATCTCTCTCTACATTTGTGCATTGTGTAATTCTATTTTAGATGTATACTTTTTTCTTAAATAAAAATTTGAGTTTTTACTTTCCCATCATCTTGTAAACAAAAAAAAAAAAAAAAAAGAGAAAAAGGCAATTAAATCACAA
Source organism: Aristolochia californica (assembly GCF_029961685.1). Classification (NCBI taxonomy): domain Eukaryota; kingdom Viridiplantae; phylum Streptophyta; class Magnoliopsida; order Piperales; family Aristolochiaceae; genus Aristolochia; species Aristolochia californica. The sequence continues at coordinate 28,053,142 of NW_027182103.1, read as the reverse complement.
CAAAATGAAAAATTTAGAGTTTATGTGTGGAAAGAATTTAAACAAAATAGCAAATGTAAGTAAACAAAATTTATTCACACACCACAAATGAACACTAAAGTTTTGGAAAATTCCACTAGTTCAACCCTAATAGCTCGGGAATAACGGGCTATATTTATCAGGCGTAATGGGCTATATTTACTTAAGGAATGACTTTTGGATTGGGAGTCAACACTCAGTTAAAAATCCCCACCTCCCCTTTTCCCTATGATTGCAGAACTTGATATATAGAAACTAAGATAGTTTACAATCCCTTAAAGTTACAGACACTTTCTTGAATTATCTCACTATAAATTGGTGCATTGTGCATTTCCATTTTAGATTTGTACTTTTTTCTTAAATCAAAACTTGAGTTTTCACTTGCCCTTCATCTCGTAATAAAGAAAGAAATAAAAGGCAAATAGATCACAACAAAATGAAAAGTTTAGAATATAAAGCAATAACAAATGTAAGTAAAGAAAATTTAAAGCAATAACAAATGTAAGTAAATAAAATTTATTTACACACCACAAACGAACAAAAAAGTTTTGTTATCCAAGTTTGGGAAATTCCACTAGTTCATGCCTTATAGCTCGGAATTTTTTAAGAAAATGATTTTTCTACACATGTTTTAAACAATGGATATGCATGCTTGAAACATGTTAAATATGCAAATGACCTATGGATCCAAACCTTTTAAAGATTATAACATTAAATTCCCAAGTGAACATGCGGTGAGATATTTACTAGAGTGAAACAAGCCATTATTTTGCCCATTTATAAAAAGTTGATGTAACGATCGTAGATAATTGTAAAGTGATTTATCAGGCGTAACAAGCTATATTTTTTTAAGGAATGACTTACGGATTGGGAGTCAACACTCAGTTCAAAATCCCCCGCCTCCCCTTTTCTCGACGATTGCAAAACCTGATATATAAAAATTAAAAGGAGTTTACAATCCATAAAAATTACTGACACTTTTTGGAATTATCTCTCTCTACATTTGTGCATTGTGCATTTCAATTTTAGATGTATACTTTTTTCTTAAATCAAAACTTGAGTTTTCTCTTTCCCTTCATCTCGTAAAGAAAGAAAATAGAAGGCAAATAGTTCACAACAAAATGAAAATTTTAGAGTTTATGTATGGAATGAATTTAAAGCAATAACAAGTGGAAGTAAAGAAAATTTATTCACACACCACAAATGAACACTAAAGATTGTTATCCGAGTGTGGGAAAATTCAACTAGTTCAACCCTAATAGGTCGGAATTTTTTAAGACAAAGATTTTTCTACACATGTTTATAAAAATGGATATGAATGCATAAAACATGTTAAAGATGTAAATGACCTATGGATCCAAACTTTTTAAAGAGAATAACATTAAATTCCAAAGTGAAAGTGCGGTGGGATATTTACCGGAGTGAAACAAGCCAATTTTTTGCCCATTTTTACAAAAAGCTGACCTAACGATCATAGATGATTGTAAAGAGATTTATCATGCGTAACAGGCTATATTTTTGTAAGGAATGACTTATGGATTGGGAGTCAACACTCCGTTAATAATCCCCCGCCTCCCCCTTTCCCCTACGACTGCTAAACCTGATATATAAAAACTAAAAACAATTTACAATCCCTAAAAATTACAGACACTTTTTGGAATTATGTCAATCTACATTTTTGAATTGTGCATTTCCATTTTAGATATATACTTTTTTTCTTAAATCAACACTTTGAGTTTTCACTTTCCCTTCATCTCATAAACGAAAAAAGAGAAAAAAAGCAAACAGATCACAACAAAATGAAAATTTTAGACTTTATGTATGGAAAGAATTTAAAGCAATAATAGATGTAAGTAAAGAAAATTTATTGACACACCACAAATGAAAACTAAAGTTTTGTTATCCAAGTTTGGGAAAATTAAATTTGTTGAACCCTAATAGGTCGAAATTTTATAAGAAAGAAATATTTCTACACATGGTTTAAAAAATGGATATGCATTCTTGAAACATGTTAAAGATACAAATGACCTATGGATCCAAACCTTTTAAAGAGAATAAATTTATAAACCCAAGTGAACGTTACCCGAGTCAAACAAGCCATTATTTTGCCCATTTACAAAAAGCTGACCTAACGATCATAGATGATTGTAAAGTGATTTATCATGTGTAAAGGGTTATATTTTTGTAATGACTTATGGATTGGGAGTCAACACTCCGTTAAAAATCCCCGCCCCACCCCCCCCCTTTTCCCAACGATTACAAAACCTGATAAATAAAAACTAAAAAGAGTTTACAATCCCAAAAAGTAAAATACACTTTTTGAAATTATCTCTCTCTACAATTCTGCATTGTGCATTTCCATTTTAGATGTATACATTTTTCTTAAATCAAAACTTGAGTTTACACTTTCCCTTCAACTCGTAAACAAAAAAAGAGATAAAAGGCTAATAGATCACAACAAAATGAAAATTTTAGAGTTTATGTATGGAAAGTATCTAAAGTAATAACAAATTTAAGTAAAGAAAGTTTATTCACACAGCACAAATGAACACAAAAGTTTTCTTATCCAAGTTTGGGATAATTCCACTTGTTCAACCCTAATAGATCGGAATTTTATCACAATGGGAATTTTCTACACATGTTTTTAAAAAATGGATATGCATGCTTTAAATATGTAAAAGATGAAAAGGACCTATGGATCCAAACCTTTTAAAGAGAAAAACATTAAATTCCCAAGTGAACGTGCGGTGGGATATTTACCCGAGTTAGACAAGCCATTATTTTGCCCATTTAAAAAAAGGTGACTTAACGATCATAGATGATTGTGAAGTGATTTATCATGCGTAACGAGCTCTGTTTTTGTAAGGAATGACTTATGGATTGGGAGTCAACACTCAGTTAAAAATCCCCCGCCTCCCCTTTATCCTGAAGATTGAAGAACCCGATATATAAAAACTAAAAATAGTTTACAATCCCTAAACATTACAAACACTTTTTGGAATTATCTCTCTCTAAATTTTTTCATTGTGCATTTCCATTTTAGATGTATAGTTTTTTCTTAAATCAAAACTTGAGTTTTCACTTTCCCTTCATCTCGTAAAAAACAAAAAGTGACAAAAGGAAAATAGATCACAACAAAATGAAAGTTTTAGAGTTTATGTATGGAAAGAATTTAAAAAAACAACAAATGTAAGCAAAGTAAAATTTATTCACACACCACAAATGAACAGAAAAGTTATGATATCCAAGTTTGGAAAATGAATAGAATTTAAACCCTACACCCTAATAGCTCGGAATCTTATAAGAAAGAGATTTTTCTACACATGTTTCAAAAAATGGATAGGCATCCTTGAAACATGTAAAACAAGCAAATGACTTATGGATCCATACCTTTTAAAAATAATAAAATTAAATTCCCAAATGAACGTACGGTGGGATTTTTACCCGCGTCAAATAAGCCATTATTTTGCCCATTTACAAAAAGCTGACCTAACGATCTTAGATGATTGTAAAGAGATTTATCATGTGTAACATGCTTTATTTTTGTAAGGAATGACTTATGGATTGGTAGTCAACATCCAGTAAAAAATCCCCCGCCTCCCCCTTTTCTCGACGATTGCAGAACCTGATATATAAAAACTAAATAGAGTTTACAATCCCTAAAAATTACATACACCTTTTTTTAATTATCTGACTCTACATTTTTACATTGTGCATTTCCATTTTAGTTGTATACTTTTTTCTTAAATCAAAACTTGAGTTTTCACTTTCCCTTCATCTCGTAAACAAAAAAAAGAGAAAAAAGGCAAATAAATCACAACAAAATGAAAATTTTAGACTTTATGTATGGAAAGAATTTAAAGCAATAACAACTTTAAGTAAATAAAATTTATTCACACACCAAAAATGCACTCTAAATTTTTGGTATACAAGTTTGGGGAAATTCCACTAGTTCAACCCTAATAGCTAGGAATTTTATAAGAAAGAGATCTTTCTACGCAAGTTTTAAAAAATGGATATGCATGCTTGAAACAATTTAAATATGCAAATTACCTATGGATCCTAATCTTTTAAAGAATATAACATTAAGTTCCCAAGTGAACGTGTGGTGGGATATTTACCCTAGTGAAACAAGCCATAATCTTGCCCATTTACAAAAAGTTGACCTAACGATCATAGATGATTCTAAAGTGATTTATCAATCGTAACATTCTATATTTCTGTAAGGAATGACATATGGATTGCGAGTCAACACTCAGTAAAAAATCCCCCGCCTACCCCTTTTCTCAACGATTGCAGAACCTGATATATAAAAACTAAAAAGAGTTGACAATCCCTAAAAATTCTAGACATTTTTTGGAATTGTCTCTCTCTACGTTTTGCATTGTGCATTTTGATTTTAGATGTATATTTTTTTCTTAAATCAAAACTTGAGTTTTAACTTTCCATTCATCTCGTAAACAAAAAAAGAGATAAAAGGCAAATAGATCACAACAAAATGAAAATTTTAGAGTATATGTATGGAAAGAATTTAAAGCAATAAAAAATGTAAGTAAAGAAAATTTATTCACACACCACAAATGAACACAAAAGTTTTGTTATCCAAGTTTGGGAAAATTCCACTAGTTCAACCCTGATACCTCCGAATTTTATAAGAAAGAGATTTTTTGACACATGTTTTAAAAAATGGATGTGCATGCTTGAAACATGTTAAAGATGCAAATGACCTATGGATCCAAACTTTTTAAAGAGAACAACATTAAATTCCCAAGTGAACCTGTGGTGGGATATTTACCCGAGTCAAATAAGCCATTACTTTGCCCATTTACAAAAAGTTGACCTAACGATCATAGATGATTGTAAAGTGATCTATCATGCATAACGGGCTTTATTTTTTTAAGGAATGTCTTATCGATTGGGAGTCAACACTCAGTTAAAAGTCCCTGCCTCCCCCTTTTCGTGACGATTGCCAAACCTTATATATAAATGCTAAAAAGAGTTTAGAATCCCTAAAAATTACAAGCACTTTTTAGGAAGTATCTCTCTCTACATTTGTGCATTGTGCATTTCCATTTTACATGTGTACTTTTTTCTTAAATCAAAACTTGAATTTTGACTTTCACTTCATCTCGTAAACAAAAAAAGAGATAAAAGGCAAATAGATCACAACAAAATGAAAATTTTAGAGTTTATGTATGGAAAGAATTTAAAGCAACAACAAATATGAGTAAATAAAATTTATTCACAGACAACAAATGAACACAAAAGTATTTTTATCCAAGTTTGGGAAATTCCACTAGTTCAACCCTAATAGCTCGGAATTTTATAAGAAAGAGATTTTTCTACACATGTTTTAAAAAAATGGATATGCACGCTTGAAACATGTTAAAGATGCAAATGACCTATGGATCCAAAATTTTTAAAGAGTATAACATTAAATTCCCAAGTGAACGTGCGGTGGGATATTTACCCGAGTCAGACAAGCCATTATTTTGCCCATTTACAAAAAGGTGACCTAATGATCGTAGATGATTGTAAAGAGTTTTATCATGTGTAATGGGATATTTTTTTGTATGGAATGAGTTATGGATTGGGAGTCAACACTCAGTTAAAAAACTCCCACCTCCCCCTTTTCCCTACGATTGCAGAACCTGTTATAAAAACAAAAAATAGTTTACAATCCCTAAAAATTACAAACACTTTTGGAATTATCTCGCTCTATATTTGTGTATTATGCATGTCTATTTTAGATGTATAGTTTTTTCTTAAATCAAAAGTTGAGTTTATAGTTTCCCTTCATCTCGTAAACAAAAAAAGCGAAAAAAAGCGAAAAAAAGCAAATAGATCACAACAAAATCAAAATTTTAGAGTTTATGTATGGAAAGAATTTAAAGCAATAACAAATGTAAGTAAAGAAATTTTTTCCATACACCACAATTCAACACTAAAGTTTTGATATCCAAGTTTGGGAAAATTCCACTTGTTCAACCCTAATAGCTCGGAATTTTATAAGAAATAGATTTTTCTACACATGTTTTAAAAAATGGATATGCATGCTTGAAATATGTTAAAGATGCAACTGACCTATGGATCCAAACCTTTTAAAGAGAATAACATTAAATTCCCAAGTGAACGGGCAGTGGGATATTTACCCGAGTCAAACAAGCCTTTATTTTGCCCGTTTACAAAAAGATGACCTAAGGATCATAGATCATTGTAAAGTGATTTATCATGTGTAACGGGCTTAATTTTTGTAAGGAATGATTTATGGATTGGGATTCAGTACTCAGTTAAAAATCCCCCGCCTCCCCCTTTTCCCGACGATTACAGAACCTAATATATAAAAAATAAAAAGAGTTTACAATCCCTATAAATTACAGACACTTTTTGGAATTATCTCTCTCTACATTTGTGCATTGTGCCTTCCCATATTAGATGTATAGTTTTTTCTTAAATCAGAACTTGAGTTTTCACTTTCCCTTCATCTCGTAAACAAAAAAAGAGATAAAAGGCAAATAGATCACAACAAAATGAAAATTTTAGAGTTTAAGTATGGAAAGAATTTAATGCAAATAACAAATGTAAGTAAATAAAATTTATTCACACACCACAAATGAACAGAAAAGTTTTGTTATCCAAGTTTGGGAAATTCCACATGTTCAACCCTAACAACTAGGAATTTTAGAAGAAAGAGATTTTTCTACACATGTTTTAAAAAATGGATAAGCAAGATTGAAACATGTTAAAGATACAAATGACATATGGATACAAAACTTGTAAAGATAATAACATTAAATTCCCAAGTGAACGTGTGTTGAGATATTTACCTGAGTCAAAGAAGCCATTTTTTTGCCATTTACAAAAAGCTGACACAACGATCATAGATGATTGTAAAGTCATTTATCATGCGTAACGGGCTATATTTTTGGAAGGAATGACTTTTGGATTGGGAGTCAACACACAGTTAAAAATACCCCGCTACCCACTTTTCCCAATGAATGCAGAACTTGATATGTAAAAACTACAAAGACTTTACAATCCCTAAAAATTACTGACACTTTTTGGAATTATCTCTCCCTACATTTGTGCAACGTGCATTTCCATTTTAGATGTGTACTTTTTTCTAATATCGAAACTTGAGTTTTCACTTTCACTTCATCTCGTAAACAAAAAAAGAGATAAAAGGCAAATAGATCACAATAAACTGAAATTTTTTGAGTTTATGTAAGCAAAGAATTTAAAGCAATAACAAATGTAAGTAAAGAAAATTTATACACACACCACAAATGAACACAAAATTTTTGTTATCCAAGTTTTGGAAATTGCTCTAGTTCAACCCTAATAGCTCAAAATTTATAAGAAATAGATTTTTCTACACATGTTTTAAAAAATGGATATGCATGTTTGAAACATATTAAAGATGAAAATGACCTATGGATCCAAACCTTTTAAAGATAATAACATTAAATTTCCAAGTGAACGTTCGGTGGGATATTTACTTGAGTCAAACAAGCCAATATTTTACCCATTCAAAAAAAGCTGACCTAACGATCATATATGATTGTAAAGTGATTTATTTTGCATAACGGGCTTTTTTTTTTAAGGAATGACTTAAGGATTGAGAGTCAACACTCAGTTAAAAATCCCTCGCCTCCCCCTTGTCCTGACGATTGCAGAACCGGATATATAAAAACTAAAAAGAGTTTACAATCCCTAAAAATTACAGTCACTTTTTGGAATTATATCTCTCTACATTTGTGCATTGTGTATTTCCATTTTACATGTATATTTTTTTCTTAAATCAAAACTTGAGTTTTCAGTTTCCTTTCATCTCGTAAACAAAAAAAGAGATAAAAGGCAAATAGATCACAACAAAATGAAAATTTTAGAGTTTATGTATGGAAAAAATTTAAAGCAATAACAAATGTAGGTAAAGAAAATTTATTCACACACCACTAATGAACAGAAAAGTTTTGTTATCCAAGTTTGGCCAATTCCTCTTGTTCAACCCTAATAGCTCGGAATTTTAGAAGAAAGAGATTTTCTACATATGTTTTAAAAAATGGATATGCATGGTTGAAACATGTTAAAGATACAAATGACCTATGGATCCAAACCTTTTAAAGATAGTAACATTAAATTCCCAAGTGAATGTGCGTTGGGATATTTACACAATTCTAACAACCAATATTTTACCCATTTATAAAAAGCTGACCTAATGATTATATATGATTGTACAGTGATTTATCATGCATAACGGGCTGTATTTCTATAATGAATGACTTATGGATTGGGAGTCAGCACTTAGTTAAAAATGCCCTGCCTCCCTCTTTTCCCGACGATTGCAGAACTTGAAATATAAAAACTAAAAAGAGTTTATAATCCCAAAAATTATAGACACTTTTTGGAATTATCTCTCTACATTTGTGCATTGTGCATTTCCATTAGATGTATACTTCTTTCTTAATTCAAAACATGAGTTTTCACTTTCCCTTCATCTCGTAAACAAAAAAAGAGATAAAAGGCAAACAGAACACTACAAAATGAAAATTTTAGAGTTTATGTATGGAAAGAATTTAATGCAATCACAAATGTAAGTAAAAAAAATTTATTCAAACACCACAAATGAACTCAAAATTTTTGTTATTCAAGTTTGAGAAATAATACTAGTTCAACTCTAATAGCACGGAATTTTATAAGAAAGATATTTTTCTACACATTTTTTAAAAACTAGATATGCATGCTTGAAACATGTTAAAGATGCAAATGACCCATGGATCCAAACCTTTTAAAGATAATGACAATAAATTCCCAAGTGAACGTTCGGTGGGATATTTACTCGAGTCAAACAATCCATTATTTTGCCTATTTACAAAAAGCTGACATATCGATCCTAAATGATTTTAAATGACTTATCATGCATAACGGGCTATATTTTAGTAAGGAATGACTTATGGATTGGGTGTCAATACTCAGTTAAAAATCCCCCGCCTCCCCCTATTCCCAACGATTGCAGAACCTGAGATATAAAAACTAAAAATAGTTTACAATCCCTAAAAATTGTAGACACTTTTCTGAATTATCTTTCTCAACATTTGTGCATTGTGCATTCCCATTTTAGATGTATACATTTTTCTTAAATCAAAACTTGAGTTTCACTTTCACTTCATCTCGTAAACAAAAAAAGAGAGATAAAAGGCAAATAGATCACAACAAAATGAAAATTTTAGAGTTTATGTGTGGAAAGAATTTAAAGCAATAACAAATGTACGTAAAGAAAATTTATTCACACACCACAAATGAAAAGAAAAGTTTTGTTATCCAAGTTTCGGAAATTCCACTAGTTCAACCCTAATAGCTCAGAATTTTATAAGAAAGCGATTCTTCTACACAGGTTTTAGAAAATGGATATGCATGCTTGATACATGTTAAAGATGCGAATGACCTATGGATCTAAACCTTTTAAAGATAATAACTTTAAATTCCCAAGTGAACATGCGGTGGGATATTTACCCAAGTGGAACAAGCCATTATTTTGCCAATTTACAAAAAGCTGAACTAATGATCATAGATGATTGTAAAGTGATTTATCATGCGTAACGGGCTATATTTTTGTAAGAAATGACTTATGGATTGGGAGTCAACACTCAGTTAAAAATCCCCCGCCTCCCCCTTTTCTCGACTTCTACATAACTTGATATATAAGAACTAAAAAGAGTTTAGAAGCCCTAAAACTTACAGACACTTTTTGGAATTATCTCTCTCTACATTTGTCCATTCTGAATTTTCATTTTAGATCTATACTTCTTTCTCAAATCAAAACTTGAGTTTTCACTTTCCCTTCATCTCATAACCAAAAAAAGAGATAAAAGGCAAATAGATCACAACAAAATGAAAATTTTAGAGTTTATGTGTGGAAAGAATTTAAAGCAATAAAAAATGTACTTAAAGAAAATTTATTCACACACCACAAATGAACACAAAAGTTTTTTTATACAAGTTTGGGAAATTCCACTAGTTCAACCCTAATGGCTCGGAATTTTATAGGAAAGCGATTTTTCTACACATGTTTTAAAGAATGGATATGCATGCTTGAAACATGTTAAAGATGCAAATGACCTATGGATCCAAACCATTTAAAGATAATAACATTAAATTTCCAAGTGAACGTTCGGTGGGCTATTTACCTGAATCAATCAAGCCATTATTTTGCCCATTTACAAAAGGCTGACCTAATGATCATAGATGATTGTAAAGTGATTTATCTTGCGTAACGGGCTATATTTTTTTAGGAATGACATAAGAATTGAGAGTCAACACTCAGTTAAAAATCCCCCACTTCCCCCTTTTCTTGACGATTGTAGAACCAGATATATAAAAACTAAAAAGATTTTACAATCCCGAAAAATTACAGTCACTTTTTGGAATTATATCTCTCTACTTTTGTGCATTGTGCATTTCCATTTTAGATGTATACTTTTTTCTTAAATCAAAACTTGAGTTTTTACTTTCCCTTCATCTCGTAAACAAAAAAAGAGATAAAAGGCAAATAGATCACAACAAAATGAAAATTTAAAGCAATAACAAATGTAAGTAAAGAAAATTTATTCACACACCACAAATGAACAAAAAAGTTTTGTTATCCAAGTTTATGCAATTCCTCTTGGTCAACCCTAATAGCTCGGAATTTTAGAAGAAAGAGATTTTTCTATACATGTTTTAAAAAATGGATATGCATGGTTGAAACATGTTAAAGATGCAAATGACCTATGGATCCAAACCTTTTAAAGATAGTAACATTAAATTCCCAATTGAACGTGTGGTGGGATATTTACCCAATTCAAATAAGCCAATATTTTACCCATTTACAAAAAGAGGACCTAACGATCATATATGATTGTACAGTGATTTATCATGCATAACGGGCTATATTTTTGTAACAAACGACTTATGGATTGGGATTCAGTACTTAGTTAAAAATGCCTCGCCTCCCTCTTTTCCCGACGATTGCAGAACATGAAATATAAAAACTAAAAAGAGTTTATAATCCCAAAAATTACAGAAACTTTTTGGAATTATCTCTTTCTACATTTGTGCATTGTGCATTTCCATTTTAGATGTATACTTTTTTCTTAATTCAAAACTTGAGTTTTCACTTTCCCTCATCTCGTAAACAAAAAAGGAGATAAAAGGCAAACAAATCACAACAAAATGAAAATTTTAGAGTTTATGTATCGAAAGAATTTAATGCAATCACAAATATAAGTAATGAAAATTTATTCACAGTCCACAAATGAACACAAAATTTTTGTTATCCAAGTTTGGGAAATAATACGAGTTCAACCCTAAAAGATCGGAATTTTACAAGAAATAGATTTTTCTACACATTTTTTAAAAAATGGATATGCATGCTTGAAACATGTTCAAGATGTGAATGACCTATGGATCCAATCCTTTTAAAGATAATGACAATAAATTTCAAAGTGAACGTTCGGTGGGACATTTACCCGAGTCAAACAAGCCATTATTTCGCCTATTTACAAAAAGCTGACATAACGATCATAGATGTTTGGAAAGTGATTTATCATGCATAACGGGCTATATATTTGTAAGGAATGACTTATGGATCTGGTGTCAACACTTAGTAAAAAAAACCCCACCTCCCCCTATTCCCGACGATTGCAGAACCTGAGATATAAAAACTAAAAAGAGTTTACAATCCCTAAAAATTGTAGACATTTTTTTGAATTATCTCTCTCAACATTTGTGCATTGTGCATTCCCATTTTAGATGTATACTTTTTTCTTAAATCAAAAAATGAGTTTTCACTTTCACTTCATCTCGTCAACAAAAAAGAGAGAGATAAAAGACAAATAGATCACAACAAAAGGAAAATTTTAGAGTTTATGCGTGGAAATAATTTAAAGCAATAACAAATGTACGTAAATAAAATTTATTCACACACCACAAATAAACACAAAAGTTTTGTTATCCAAATTTGGGAAATTTCACTTGTTCAACCCTAATAGCTCGGAATTTTATCAGATAGTGATTTTTCTACACAGGTTTTAAAAAATGGATATGCATGCTTGAAACATGTCAAAGATGCAAATGACCAGTGGATCCAAACCCTTTAAAGATAATAATTTTAAATTCCCAAGTGAACATGCGGTGGGATATTTACCCGAGTGAATCAAGCCATTATTTTGCCAATTTACAAAAAGCTGAACTAATGATCATCGATGATTTTAATGTGATTTATTATGCGTAACGGGCTATATTTTTTAAAGGATTGACTTATGGATTGGGAGTCAACACTCAGTTAAAACTCCCGCCTCCCCCTTTTCGCGACTTCTACATAACCTGATATATAAAAACTAAAAAGAGTCTGCAATCCCTAAAACTTACAGACACTTTTTGGAATTATCTCTCTCTACATTTGTGCATTCTGCATTTCCATTTTAGATCTATACTTTTTTCTCAAATCAAAACTTGAGTTTTCACTTTCCCATCATCTCGTCAACAAAAAAAAGAGGTAAAAGGCCAATAGAACACAACAAAATGAAAATTTTAGATTTTATGTATGGAAAGAATTAAAATCGATAACAAATGTAAGTAAAAAAAATTTATTCACACACCAAAATTGAACACAAGTTTTGTTATCCAAGTCTGGGAAAATTCCACTAGTTCAACCCTTAATGCTCGGAATTGTATAAGAAAGAGATTTTTCTGCACATGTTTTATAAAATGGATATGCATGCTTGAAACATGTTTAAGATGCTAATGACCTATGGATTCAAACCTTTTAAAGATAATGACAATAAATTCTCAAGTGAACGTTCGGTGGGATATTTACCCGAATCAATCAAGTCATTATTTTGCCCATTTACAAAAAGTTGACCTAACGATCATAGATGATTGTAATGTGATTTATCATGCATAACGGGCAATATTTGTGTAAGGAATGACTGATGGATTGAGGGTGAACACTCAGTTAAAACTCCCCGCCTCCCCCTTTTCCTGACGATTGCAAAACCTGATATATAAAAAATAAAAAGAGTTTAGAATCCCTAAAAATTATAGACACTTTTTGGAATTACTCTCTCTACATTTGTGCATTGTGCATTTCCATTTTAGATGTATACTTTTTCCTTAAACAAAACTTGATTTTTCACTTTCCCTTCATCTCGTAAACAAAAAAAGAGATAAAAGGAAAATAGATCACAACAAAATTAAAATTTTAGAGTATGGAAAGAATTTAATGCAATAACAAATGGAAGTAAAGAAAATTTATTCACACACCAAAAATGAACACAAAAGTTTTGTTATCCAAGTCTGGGAAAATTCCACTAGTTCAACCCTAACTGCTCGTTATTTTATAAGAAAGAGTTTTTTCAACACATGTTTTAAAAAATGGATATGCATGCCTGAAACATGTTAAAAATATAAATGACCTATGGATCCAAACCTTTCTAAGAAAACAATATTAAATTCCCAACTGAACGTGCGGTGGGATATTTACCCGAGTCAAACAATCAATTATTTTGCACATTTGCAAAAAGCTAACCTAACGATCATAGATTAATCTGAAGTGATTTATCATGCGTAATGGGCTATATTTTTTTTAAGGAATGACTTATGGATTATGAGTCAACACTCAGTTAAAAAACCCTGGTTTCCTCCTTTTCTTAACGATTACAGAACCAGATATATAAAAACTAAAAAGAGTTTACAATCCCTTAAAATTATAAATACTTTTTGGAATTATCTCTGTCTTCATTTTTGCATTGTGCATTTCCATTTTAGATTTATACTTTTTTCTTGAAAGAAAACTTGAGTTTTCACTTTCCCTTCATCACGTCAACAAATAATAGAAACAAGGCAAATAGATCACAACAAAATGAAAATTTTAGAGTTTTTGTATTCAAAGAATTTAAAGCTAAAACAAATTTAAGTAAAGAAAATTTATTCACACACCACAAATGAACACGAAAGTTTTGTTATCCAACTTTGGGAAAATTCCACTAGTTCAACCCTAATAGCTCGGAATTTTAAAAGAAATAGATTTTTCTACACATGTTTTAAAAAATGGATATGCATGCTTGAAACATGTTAAAGATGCAAATGACCTATGGATCTAAAAATTTTAAAGATAGTAACATTAAATTCCCAAGTGAACGTGCAGTGGGATATTTACCCAATTCAAACAAGGCAATATTTTACCCATTTAAAAAAAGCTGACCTAACGATCATATATGATTGTATAGTGATTTATCATGCATAACGGGCTATATTTTTTTAATGAGTAACTTATGGATTGGGAGTCAGCACTTAGTTAAACATCCCCCGCCTCCCTCTTTTCCCGACTATTGCAGAACTTGAAATAGAAAAACTAAAACGAGTTTATAATCCCAAAAATTATAGACAGTTTTTGGAATTATTTCTTTCTACATTTGTGCATTGTGCATTTCCATTTTAGATGTATACTTTTTTCTTAATTCAAAACTTGAGTTTTCACTTTCCCTTTTTCTCGTAAACAAAAAAGGAGATAAAAGGCAAACAGATCACAACAAAATGAAAATTTTAGAGTTTATGTATGGAAAGAGTTTAATGTAATCACAAATGTAAGTAAAGAAAATTTTTTCACACACCACAAATGAACACAAAATTTTTGTTATCCAAGTTTGGGAAATAATACTAGTTCAACCCTAATAGCTCAGAATTTTATAAGAAAGAGATTTTTCTACACATTTTTAAAAAAAGGGATATGCATGCATGAAACATGTTCAAGTTTCAAATGACCTATGTATCCAAACCTTTTAAAGAGAATAACATTAAATTCTCAAATGAACGTGTGGCAGGATATTTACCTAAGTCATACAACCCATTATTTTGCCCATTTTCAAAAAGCTGACCTAAAGATCATAGATGATTGTAAAGTGATTTATCATCCATAACTGGCTATATTTTTGTAAGGAATGACTTATGGATTGGGTGTCAACACTCAGTTAAAAATCCCCCGCCTCCCTCTTTTCCTGACGATTGCAGAACCTGAGATATAAAAACTAAAAAGACTTTACAATCCCTAAAAATTGCAGACACTTTTCTGAATTATCTCTCACAACATTTGTGCATTGTGCATTCCCATTTTAGATGTATACTATTTTCTTAAATGAAAACTTGATTTTTCACTTTCACTTCATCTTGTAAACAAAAAAAGAGAGATAAAAGACAAAATGAAAATTTTAGAGTTTATGTGGGGAAAAAATTTAAAGCAATAACAAATGTACGTAAAGAAAATTTATTCACACACCACAAATGAACACAAAAGTTTTGTTATTCAAGTTTGGGAAATTCCATTAGTTCAACCCTAATAGCTCGGAATTTTATAAGAAAGTGATTTTTCTACATATGTTTTAAAAAATGGATATGCATGCTTGAAACATGTTAAAGATGCAAATTACCTATGGATCCAAACCTTTTAAAGATAATAACTTTAAATTCCCAAGTGAACGTGCGGTGGGATATTTATCCGAGTGAAACAAGCATTTATTTTGCCAATTTACAAAAAGCTGAACTAACGATCATAGATGATTGTAAAGTGATTTATCATGCGAAACGAGCCATATTTTTTTAAGGAATGACTTATGGATTGGGAGTCAACACTCAGTTAAAAATCCCCCGCCTCCCACTTTTCTCGACTTCTGCATAACTTGATATATAAAAACTAAAGAGAGTTTACAATCCCTAAAACTTACAAAAACTTTTTGGAATTATCTCTCTACATTTATGCATTCTGCATTTCCATTTTAGATCTATACTTTTTTCTCAAATCAAAACTTGAGTTTTCACTTTCCCTTCATCTTGTAAACAAAAAAAAGAGATAAAAGGCAAATAGATCGCAAAAAAATGAAAATTTTAGATTTTATGTATGGAAAGAATTTAAAGCAATAACAAATGTAAGTAAAGAAAATTTATTCACACACCAAAATTGAACACAAAAGTTTTGTTATCCAAGTCTGGGAAAATTCCACTAGTTCAACCCTTAATGCTCGGAATTGTATAAGAAAGAGATTTTTTTACACATGTTTTAAAAAATGGATATGCATGCTTGAAACATGTTAAAGATGCTAATGACCTATGGATCCAAACCTTTTAAAGATAATGACAATAAATTCTCTAGTGAACATTCGGTGGGATATTTACCCGAATCAATCAAGCCATTATTTCGTCCATTTACTAAAAGCAGACCTAACGATCATAGATGATTGTAATGTAATTTATCATGCAAAATGGGCTATATTTTTATAAGGAATGACTAATGGATTGAGGGTCAACACTCAGTTAAAAATCCCCGCCTCGCCCTTTTCCTGACGATTGCAGAACCTGATATATAAAAAATAAAAAGAGTTTAGAATCCCTAAAAATTATACACACTTTTTGGAACTATCTCTCTCTACATTTGTGCATTGTACCTTTTCATTTTATATGTGTACCTTTTTCTTAAACAAAACTTGAGTTTTCACTTTCCCTTCATCTCGTAAACAAAAAAACAGATAAAAGGCAAATAGATGACAACAAAATGAAAATTTTAGATTTTATGTATGGGAAGAATTTAAAGCAATAAAAAATATAAGTAAAGAAAATTTATTCACACACCAAAAATGAACACAAAAGTTTTGTTATCCAAGTCTGGGAAAATACCACTAGTTCAACCCTAAATGCTCGTTATTTTATAAGAAAGAGATTTTTCTACACATGCTTAAAAAAATGGATATGCATGCTTGAAACATGTTAAAGATTCAAATGACCTATGGATCCAAACCTTTAAAGAGAATAACATTAAATTCCCAAGTGAAAGTGCGGTGGGATATTTACTCGAGTCAAACAAGCAATTATTTTGCCCAGTTACAAAAAGCTGACCTAACGATCATAGATTATTCTGAAGTGATTTATCATGCGTAACTGGCTATATTTTTTGTAAGGAATGACTAATGGATTATCAGTCAACACTCAGTTAAAAAAACCCTGTTTCCTCCTTTTCTTGACGATTATAGAACTTGATATATAAAAACTAAAAAGAGTTTACAATCCCTAAAAATTACAGACACTTTTTGGAATTATCTCTGTCTTCATTTTTGCATTGTGCATTTCCATTTTAGATGTATACTTTTTTCTTAAAAGAAAACTTGACTTTTGACTTTCCCTTCATCTCGTCAACAAATAATAGAAAAAAGGCAAATAGATCACAAAAAAATGAAAATTTTAGAGTTTATGTATTGAAAGAATTTAAAGCAATAACAAATTTAAGTAAAAAAAAATTATTCACACATCTCAAATGAACACAAAAGTTTTGTTATCTAACTTTGGAAAAATTCCACTAGTTCAACCCTAATAGCTCGGAATTTTATAAGAAATTGATTTTTCTACACATGTTTTGGATATGCATGCTTGAAACATGTTAAAGATTCAAATGACCTATGGATAAAAAACTTTTAAAAACAATAACATTATATTCCCAAGTGAACGTGCGGTTGGATATTTACCCGAGTCAGACAAGTCATTTTTTTGCCCATTTACATAAAGTAGAGCTAACGATCATAGATTATTCTAAAGTGATTTATCATGTGTAATGGGCTATATTTTTGTAAGGAATGAGCTATGGATTATGAGTCAACACTCAGTTAAAAAACCCCCATTTCCTCCTTTTTCTAACGATTACAGTACCTGATATATAAAAACTAAAAAGAGTTTACAATCTTTAAAAATTACATACAATTTTTGGAATTATCTCTCTCTACATTTTTGAATTGTGCATTTCCATTTTAGATATATTCTTTTTTCTTAAAACAAAACTTGAGTTTTCACTTTCCCTTCATCTCGTCAACAAATAATAGAAAAAAGGCAAATAGATCACAACAAAATGAAAATTTTAGAGTTTATGTATTGAAAGAATTTAAAGCAATAAAAAATTTAACTAAAGAAAATTTATTCACAACCACAAATGAACACAAAAGTTTTGTTATCCAACTTTGGGAAAATTCCACTAGTTCAACCCTAATGGCTCGGAATTTTGTAAGAAAGAGATTTTTCTACGCATGTTTTAAAAACCGGATATGCATGCTTGAAACAAGTTAAAAATGAAAATGACCTATGGATCAAAAAATTTTAAAAAGAATAACATAATATTCCCAAGTGAATGTACGGTTGGATATTTACCCGATTCAGACAAGCCATTTTTTTGCCCATTTACAAAAACCTGAGCTAACGATCATAGATTATTCTAAAGTGATTTATCATGCGTAACGGGCTATATTTTTGTAAGGAATGACCTATGGATTATTACTCAGTTTAAAAACCCCCGTTTCCTCCTTTTCCTAATGATTATAGAACCTGATATATAAAAACTAAAAAGAGATTACAATCTTTAAAAATTACAGACATTTTTTTGAATTATCTCTCTCTACATTTTTTCATTGTGCATTTCCATTTTAGATATATTCTTTTTTCTTAAAACAAAACTTGAGTTTTCACTTTCCCTTCGGCTCGTCAACAAAAAATCGAAAAAAGGCAAATAGAACACAACAAAATGAAAATTTTAGAGTTTGTGTATGGAAAGAATTTAAAGCAATCACAAATATAAGTAAAGAAATTTTATTCACACACCAGAAATGAACACAAAATTTTTGTTCTCCAACTTTTGGAAAATTCCACTATTTCAACCCTAATAGGTCGGAATTTTATAAGAAAGAGATTTTTCAACACATGTTTTAAAAAAATAGATATGCACGCTTGAAACATGTTAAAGATGCAAATGACCTATGGATCTGAACCTTTTAAAGAAAATAACATTATATTCCCAAGTGAACGTGCTGTGGGATATTTATCCGAGTCAGACAACCCATTATTTTACCCATTTACAGAAAGCTGACCTAACGATCATAAATGATTTTAAAGAGATTTATAATGCATAACGGGCTATATTTTTGTAAGGAATGACTAATGGATTGGGCGTCATCATTCAATTAAAAATCCTCCGCCTACTCCTTTTCCCAATGATTGCAGAACCTCATATATGAAAAATAAAAATATTTTACAATCCCTAACAAAATACAGACACTTTTTGGAATTATCTGACTCTACATTTGTGCATTTTTCATTTCCATTTTAGATGTATACTTTTTTCTTAATTAAAAAATTGAGATTTGACTTTCCATTTATCTCGTAAAAAAAAGAGTTAAAAGGCAAATAGAACACAACAAATAGAAAATTTTAGAGTTTATATATGGAAAGAATTTAAAGCAATAACAACTGTAAGTAAAGACAATTTATTCACACACCACAAATGAACACAAAAGTTTTGTTATCCAAGTTTGGGAAATTCCACTAGTTCAACCCTAATAGGTCGAAATTTTATAAGAAAAAGATTTTTCTACACATGTTTTTAAAAAAGGATATGCATGCTTGCAACATATTAAAGATGCAAATGACCTAAGGATCCAAACCTTTTAAAGATAATAACATTAAATTCCCAAGTGAACGTGCGGTGGGATATTTACAAAAAGCAGACCTAACGATCATAGATGATTGTAAAGTGATTTATCATGCGTAAAGGGCTATCTTTTTGTAAGGAATGACTTGTGGAATGGGAGTCAACACTCAGTTAAAAATCCCCCGCCTCCCCGTTTTTCCGACGATTGCAGAACTTGATATATAGAAACTAAAAAGAGTTTATAATCCCTAAAATTTACAGACACGTTTTGGAATTATCTCTCTCTAAATTTGTGCATTGTGCAGTTCTATTTTAGATGTATACTTTTTTCTTAAATCAAAACTAGAGTTTTCACTTTCACTTCATCTCGTAAACAAAAGAAAGAGATAAAAGGCAAATAGATCACAAAGAAATGAAAATTTTAGATACTATGTAGGGAAAGAATTCAAAGCAATAAAAAATGTAAGTAAAGAAAATTTATTCACACACCACAATTGAACAAAAAAGTTTTGTTTTCCAAGTTTGGGAAATTCCACTAGTTCAACCCTTATAGCTCGGAATTTCATAAGAAATAAATTTTTCTACACATGTTTTAAAAAATGGATATGCATGAGATGCAAATGACCTATGAATCCAAACGTTTTAAAGATAATAACATTACATTCCCAAAAACGTTCGGTGGGATATTTACCTGAATCAAACAAGCCATTATTTTGCCCATTTACAAAAAACTTTCCTAACGATCATAGATGATTGTAAAGTGATTTATCATGCATAACGGGTTATATTTTTGAATGGAATGACTTATGGATTTGGGAGTCAACACTCAGTTAAAAATTCGCCGCCTCCTCCTTTTCCTAACGATTAGAGAACATGATATATAAAAATGAAAAAGAGTTTACAATCCTTAAAAATTACTGTCACTTTTTTGGATTTATCTCTCTCTAAAATTGTCCATTGTGCATTTCCATTTTAGATGTATACTTTTTTTCTTAAATCAAAACATGAGTTTTTACTTTCCCTTCATCTTGTAAAAAAAAAAAAAAGAGATAAAAGGCAGCTCACAACTAAATGAAAATTTTTGAGTTTATGTATAGAAAAAATTTAAAGCAATAACAAATGTGAGTAAATAAAATTTATTCACACACTACAAATGAACACTAAAGTTTTGTTATCCCAGGTTTGGGAAAATTCCAATAGTTCAACCCTAACAGCTCGGAATTTTATAAGAAACAGATGTTTCTACACATGTATTAAAAAATGGATTTGCATGCTTGAAACATGTTAAAGATGCAAATGACCTATGGATCCAAACCTTTCAAAGAGAATGGCATTAAATTCCCAAGTGAAAGTTCGATGGGATATTTATCCTAGTCAAAGGAGCCATTATTTTGCCAATTTACAAAAAGCTGACCTAACGATAAAGATGATTATAAAGTGATTTATCATGCATAACAGGCTATATTTTTTTAAGGTATGGCTTTTGGATTGGGTGCCAACACTCAGTTAAAAATCCCCCGCCTCCCCCTTTTCCCGACGATTGCAGATCCTGATATATAAAAATTAAAAAGAGTTTACATTCCCTAAAAATTACAAACACTTTTTTGAATTATCTCCCTTAACATTTGTGTATTGTGCCTTTCTAGTTTACATGTATACTTTTTTCTTAAATCAAAACCTTCGTTTTCACTTTCACTTCTTCAAGTAAACCAAAAAAGAGATAAAAAGCAAATAGATCACAACACAATTAAATTTTTAGAGTTTATGTATGGAAAGAATTTAAACCAGTAACAAATGTAAGTAAAGAATATTTCTTCACACACCACAAATGAACACAAAGGTTTTGTTATCCAAGATTAGGAAATTCCACTTGTTCAACCCTATTAGCTCAGAATTTATAACAAAGAGATTTTTCTACACCTGTTTTAAAAAATGGTTATGCATGCTTGAAACATGTTAAAGATTCTAATGACCTATGGGTCCAAACCTTTTAAAGATAATAACATTAAATTCCCAAGTGAACGTTCGGTGGGATATTTACCTGAGTCCAGCAAGCCATTATTTTGCCCATTTACAAAAAGTTGACCTAACGATCATAGATGATTTTAAAGTGATTTAACATGCAGAACGGGCTATATTTTTGTATGGAATGACTTATGGAATGGGAGTCAACACTCAGTTAAAAATCCCCTGCTTCCCTTTTTCCTGACGATTGCAGAACCTGATATATAAAAACTAAAAGAGTTTACAATCCCTAAAAATTACAAACACTTTTTGGAATTATCTCTCTCTACATTTGTGCATTGTGCATTTTCATTTTAGATGTATACTTTTTCCTCAAATCAAAACTTGAGTCTTCATTTTCCCTTCATCTCTTAAACAAAAAAAAGATATAACAGGCAAATAAATCAAAACAAAATGAAAATTTTAGAGTTAACGTATGAAAAGAATTTAAAGCAATAAAAAATGTAAGTAAAAAAAATATATTCACACACCACAAATGAACACAAAAGTTTTTCTATACAAGTTTGAGAAATTCCACTAGTTCAACACTAATAGCTCGGAATTTTATAAGAAATTGATTTTTCTACACATGTTTTAAAAAAGGATGTGCATGCTTGAAACATGTTAAATATGCAAAAGACCTATGGATCCAAACCTTTCAATGAGAATAACATTAAATTCCCAACTGAACGTGCAGTGGGATATTTTCTCGAGTCAAACAAGCCATTATTTTGCCCATTTAAAAAAAGCTGACTAACCATCATAGATGATTGTAAAGTGATTTATCTTGTATAACGGGCTATATTTTTGTCAGGAATGGCATATGATTGGGAGTCAACACTCAGTTAAAATTCCCCCACCTCCCTCTTTTCCCGACGATTGCATAACCTGATATATAAAAACTAAAATGAATTTAAAATCCACAAAAATTACAAACACTTTTTGGAATCATCTTTCTCTACATTTGTGCATTGTACTTTTTTCTTAAATCAAATTTTTATTTTTCACTTTCCCTTCATCTCGTAAACAAAAAAGAGATAAAAGGCAAATAGATCACAACAAAATGAAAATTTAGAGTTTATGAATAGAAAGAATTTAATGCAATTACAAACCTAAGTAAAGAAAATTTATTCACACACCACAAATGAATACGAAATTTTTGTAATCGAAGTTTGGGAAATTCCATTAGTTCAACTCTAATAAGTAGGAATTTTAAAAGAAAGGGATTTTTCTACACATGTTTTAAAACATGGATATGCATGCTTAAAACTTGTTAAAGATGCAAATTACCTATGGATCCAAACCTTTTAAAGAAAATAACATTAAATTCTAAATTGATCATGCGGTGGGATATTTTCTCGACTGAAACAAGCCATTATTTTGCCCATTAACAAAAACTTGACCCTGCGATCATAGATGATTGTAACGTGATATATCATGCATAACTGTCTATATGTTTGTAAGGAATGACTTATGGATTGGGAGTCAACACTCAATCAAAAATCCCCTGCCTCCCCCTTTTCTCGACGATTGCAGAACCTGACATATAAAAAACTTAAAAGATTTTACAATTCCAAAAAATTATAGACACTTTTTGGAATTATCTCTCTCTAAATTTGTGCATTGTGCATTTCCATGTTAAATGTATACTTTTTTTCTTAAATCAACACTTGAGTTATCACTTTCCCTTCATCATGTACACAAAAAAAGAGATAAGAGGCAAATAGATCACAACAAAATGAAAATTTTATAGTTTATGTATGGAAAGAATTTGAAGCCATAAAAAATGTAAGTAAATAAAATTTATTCACACACCACAAATGAACACAAAAGTTTTGTTATCCAAGTTTGCGAAGTTCCACTAGATAAACCCAAATAGCTCAGAATTTTTTAAGAAAGAGATTTTTCTACACATGTTTTAAAAAATGGATATGCATGCTTGAAACATGTTACAGATGCAAAGGACGTGTGTATCCAAACATTTTAAAGAGAATAACATAAAATTCCCAAGTGAACGTCCGATTGGATATTTACTCGAGCCAAACAAGCCTTTATTTTTCCCATTTATAAAAAGCTGATGAAGCGATCATATATGATTGGAAATTGATTTATCATGCATAACGGGCTTTATTTTTGTATGGAATGACTTATGGATTGGGAGTCAACACTCAGTTAAAAATCCCCCGCCTCCCCCTTTTCCCGACGATTGCAGAACCTGATATATAAAACCTAAAAAGACTTTACAATCCCTAAAAATTACAGACACTTTTTGGAATTATCTCTCTCTACATTTGTGCATTGTACATTTCCATTTTAGATGTATACTTTTTTCTTAAATCAAAACTTGAGTTTTCACTTTTGTTTCATTTGGTAAACAAAAAAAAGAAATAAAAGGCAAATAGATCACAACAAAATAAAAATTTTTGAGTTTATGTATGGAAAGAATTTAAAGCAATAACAAACGTAACTAAAGAAAAAAAATTTCACGCCACAAATGAATACGAAATTTTTGTTATCGAAGTTTGGAAAATTCCACTAGATCAACCCTAATAGCTCGGAATTTGAAAAGAAAAATATTTTTCTACGCATGTTTTAAAAAATGGATATGCATGTGTGAAACATGTTAAAGTTGCAAATGGCCTATGGATCAAAATTTTTTAAAGAGAATAACAATAAATTCCCAAGTGAACATGCGGTGGGATAATTACCCGAGTCAAACAAGCCATTATTTTGCCCATTTTTAAAAAGCTGACCTTGCGATCATAGATTATTTTAAAGTGATATATCATGCATAACAGGCTATATTTTGGTAAGGAATTACTTATGGATTGGGAGTCAACACTCAGTTAACAATCCCCTGCCTCCCTCTTTTCCCGATGATTGTAGAACCTGATATGTAAAAAACTAAAAAAAGTTTACAATCCCTAAAGATTACATACACTTTTTGGAATTATATCTCTCAACATTTGTGCATTGAGCATTTCCATTTTAGATATATACGTTTTTCTCAAATCAAAACTTGAATTTTCACTTTCCCTTCATCTCGTAAACAAAAAAAGATATAAAAGGCAATTAGATCAGAACAAAATGAAAATTTTAGAGTTAATGTGTGGAAATAATTTAAAGCAATAATAAATTTTAAGTAAAGAAAATTTATTCCCACACCACAAATGAACACAAAATTTTTGTTATCCAAGTATGGGAAATTCCACTAGTTCAACCCTAATAGCTCGGAATTTAATAAGAAATAGATTTTTCTAGACATGTTTTAAAAAATGGATTTGCATGTTCGAAACATGTTAAAGAAGCAAATGACCTATGATTCCAAACCTTTTAAAGAGAATAACATTAACTTCCTAAGTGAACGTGCGGTGGGATAGTTACCCGTCTCAAACAAGCCATTATTTTGCCCATTTACAAAAAGCTCACCTAACAATCATAAATGATTGTAAAGTAATTGATCATGCGTAACGGGATATATTTTTGTAAGGAATGACGAATGGATTTGGAGTCAACGCTCAGTTAAAAATCCCTCCCCCCCTCCTCCTTGTGCCGACAATTGCAGAACCTGATATATAATTAAAAAAATAATTACAGACACTTTTTGGAATTATCTTTCTCTACATTTGTGCATTGTGCATTTCCATTTGAGATTTATACTTTTTTCTTAAATCAAAACTTGAGTTTTCACTTTTCCTTCATCTCGTAAACAAAAAATGAGATAAAAGTCAAAAAGATCACAATAAAATGAAAATTTTAGAGTTTATGTATGGAAAGAATTTAAACCAATAACAAACGTAAGTATAGAAAATTTTTTCACACACCACAAAAGAACACGAAATTTTTGTTATTGAAGTTTCGAAAATTTCGCTAGTTCAACCTTAATAGCTCGAAATTTTAAAAGAAAGAGATTTTTCTATGCATATTTTAAAAAATAGATATTCATGCTTGAAACATGTTAAAGATGAAAATGACCAATGGATCAAAACCTTTGAAAGAGAATAACATTAAATTCCCAAGTGAATGTGAGGTCGGATAATTACCCGAGTTAAACAAACCATTATTTTTGCCCATTTACAAAAAGTTGACCTAATGATCATAGATGATTGTAAAGTGATTTATCATGCAGAACGGGGTATATTTTTGTATGGAATAACTTATGGATTGGGAGTCAATACTCAGTTAAAAATCCCCCACCTCCCCTTTTCCCGACGATTGCTGAACCTCATATATAAAAACTAAATAGAGTTTACAATCCCTAAAATTTATAGACACTTTTTTGAATTATCTCTCTCTAAATTTTTTGCATTGTGCATTTCCATTTTATATATATACTTTTTTCATAAATCAAAACTTGAGTTTTCTTTTTCCCTTCACCTCGTACACAAAAAAAGAGATAAAAGGCAAATAGATCATAACAAAATAAAAATTTTAGAGTTTGTATATGGAAAAAATATAAAGCAATAAAAAATGTAAGTAAAGAAAATTTGTTCACACACACAAATGAACACAAAAGTTTTGTTATCCAAGTTTGGGAAATTCCACTAGTTCAACCCTAATAGCTCAGAATTTTATAAGAAAGAGATTTTTCTACACATGTTTTAAAAAAAGGATATGCATGCTTGAAACATGTTAAAGAATAAAATAACCTATGGATCCAAACCTTCTAAAGAGAATAACATTAAATTCCCAAGTGAACGAGTGGTGGGATATTTACCCGAGTCAAACAAGCCATTCTTTTGCCCATTTACAAAAAGCTAACCTAACGTTCATAGATGATTGTAATTTGTTTTATCATATGCAACGGGCTATATGTTTGGAAGGAATGACTTAAGGATTGGGAGTCAACACTCAGTTAAAAATCCCCCACCTCCCCCTTTTCTCGACGATTGCAGAACCTAATATATTAACAACTTAAGAGAGTTTACAATGCCTAAAAATTACAAACACTTTTCTGAATTATCTCTCTCTACATTTTTGCATTGTGCATTTCCATTTTAGATGTATACTTTTTTCTTAAATTAATACTTGAGTTTTCACTTTCCCTTCACCTCGTAAACATAAAAAGTGATAAAAGGCAAATAGATCCCAACAAAATGAAAATTTTAGAGTTTATGTATGGAAAGAATTTAAAGCAATAACAAACGTAAGTAAAGAAAATTTATTCACACACCACAAACGAACACAAAAGTTTTGTTATCCAAGTTTGGGAAATTCCACTAGTTCGACCCTAAAAAACTCGGAATTTTAAAAGAAAAAGATTTTTCTACGCATGTTTTAAAAAATGGATATGCATGCTTGAAACATGTTAAAGATGCAAATGACCTATGGATCCTAACCTTTTGAAGAGAATAACATTAAATTCCGAAGTGAATGTGCGGTGGGATATTTACCCGAGTCAAACAAGCTTTTATTTTGCCAATTTATAAAAAGCTGAGCTAATGATCATAGATGATTGGAAAGTGATTTATCATGTGTAATGGGCTATATTTTTGGTAGGAATGACTTATGGATTGGGAGTCAACACTCTGTTAAAAAACCCCCGACTCCCCCTTTTCTCAACGTTCGCTGAACTTGATATATAAAAACTAAAAATACTTTACAATCCCTCAAAGATTACAGGTACTTTTTAGAATTTTCTCTCCCTACATTTGTACATTGTACATTTCCATTTTAGATGTATACTTTTTTCTTAAATCAAAACTTGAGTTTTCACTTTCCCTTTATCACGTAAACAAAAAAAGAGATTAAATACAAATAAATCACAACAAAATGTCAAATTTAGAGTTAATGTAAGTAAAGAATTTAAAGCAGTAAAAATGTAAGTAAATAAAATTTATTCACACACCACAAATGATCACAAGAGTTTTTTATCCAAGTTTGGGAAATTCCACTAGTTCAACCCAAATAACTTTGAATTTTATAAGAAAGAGATTTTTCTACACATGTTTTAAAAAATGGATACACATGCTTGAAACATGTTAAAGATGCAAATGACCTATGGATCCAAACCTTTTAAAGAGAATAAAATTAAATTCCGAAGTGAACGTGCGGTGGGATATTTACTCGAGTCAAACAAGCCAATATTTTTCCCATTTACAAAAAGTTGACATTGCGATCATAGATGATTGTAAAGTGATATATCATGCGTAATGGGCTATATTTTGTTAGGACTGACTTATGGATTGGGAGTCAAAACATAGTTAAAAATCCCCCGCCTCCCCATTTTCCCGATGATAGTAGAACTAGATATATAAAAAATAAAAAGAGTTTACAATCCCTAAAAATTACAAACATTGTTTGGAATTATCTCTCTCTACATTTGTGCATTGTGCATTTCTATTTTAGATGTATTCTTTTTTCTTAAATCAAAACTTGAGGTTTCACTTTCCCTTAATCTTGTAAACAAAAAAAGTAGTAAAAGGCAAAAAGATCACGACAAAATAAAAATTTTAGAGTTTATGTATGGAAAGAATTTAAATAAATAAAAAATGTAAGTAAACAAAATTTATTCACACACCACAAATGAACACAAAATTTTTGTTATCCAAGTTTGGGAAATTCCACTAGTTCAACCCTTATAGCTCGAAATTTTATAAGAAAGGTATTTTTCAACACTTGTTTTAAAAAATGGATATGAATGCTTGAAACTTGTTAAAGATTCAAATGACCTATGATTCCAAACCTTTTAAAGAGAATAATATTAAATTCGAAAGTGAACATGTGGTGGGAAATTTACTTGACTCATACAAACCATTATTTTGCCCAATTACAAAAAGCTGACCTAACGATCATAGATGAATGTAAAGTGATTTATCATGCGTAACTGGCTATATTTTTTTAACAAATGACTTATGGATTGGGAGTCAACACTCAGTTAAAAATCCCTGCCTCCCCCTTTTCCCGACGATTGCTGAACCTGATATATAAAAACTTAATAGAGTTTACATTCCCTAAAATTTACAGACACTCTTTGGAATTATCTCTCTCTAAATTTGTGCATTGTGCATTTCCATTTTAGATATATACATTTTTCATAAATCAAAACTTGAGTTTTCACTTGCGCTTCACCTCATACACAAAAAAAAGACATAAAAGGCAAGCAGATCATAACAAAATGAAAATTTTAGAGTTTATGTGTGGAAAGAATATAAAGCAATAACAAATGTAAGTAAAGAAAATTTATTCACACACACAAATGAACACAAAAGTTTTGTTATCCAAGTTTGGGAAATTCCACTAGTTCAACCCTAATAGCTCGGAATTTATAGGAAAGAGATTTTTCTACACATGTTTTAAAAAATGGATATGCATGCTTGAAACATGTTAAAGAATAAAATGGCCTATGGATCCAAACCTTTTAAAGAGAATAACATTAAATTCCCAAGTGAACGAGGGAAGGGATATTTACCTGTGTCAAACAAGCCATTCTTTTGCCCATTTACAAAAAGCTAACCTAACGTTCATAGATGATTGTAATGTGATTTACCCTGCGTAACGGGCTACATTTTTGGAAGGAATGACTTATGGATTGGGAGTCAACACTCAGTTAAAAATCTCCCAACGATTACAGAACCTAATATATTAAAAACTTAAAAGAGTTTAAAATGCTTAAAAATTATAGGCACTTTTCTGAATTATCTTTCTCTACATTTTGGCATTGTGCATTTCCATTTTAGATGTATACCTTTTTTTTAAATCGATTCTTGAGTTTTCACTTTCCCTTCACCTCGTAAACAAAAAAAAGAGATAAAAGGTGAATAGATCCAAACAAAATGAAAATTTTAGAGTTTATGTATGGAAAGAATTTCAAGCAATTACAAACGTAAGTAAAAAAATTTATTCACACACCACAATTGAACACAAAAGTTTTGTTATCCAAGTTTGGGAAATTCCACTAGTTCGGCCCTAAAAACTCAGAATTTTAAAAGAAATTTTTTTTACTACGCATGTTTTAAAAAATGGATATGCATGCTTTGCAACATGTTAAAGATACAAATGACCTATGGATCCAAACCTTTTAAAGAGAATAACATTAAATTTCCAAGTAAATGTGAGGTGGGATATTTACCTGAGTCAAACAAGCCTTTATTTTGCCAATTTACATAAAGCTGACCTAACAATCATAGATGATTGGAAAGTGATTTATCATGCGTAATGAGTTATATTTTTGGTTGGAGTGAGTTATGGATTGGGAGTCAACACTCAGTTAAAAAACCCCTGCCTCCCCCTTTTCTCGACGATCGCTGAACCTGATATATAAATACTAAAAATACTTTACAATCCCTAAAAATTCCAAAACACTTTTTAGAATTATCTCTCCCTACATTCGTGCATTGAGCATTTCCATTTTAGATGTATACTTTTTTCTTAAATCAAAAATTGAGTTTTCACTTTACCTTCATCACGTAAACAAAAAAAGAGATTAAAGGCAAATAGATCTCAACAAAATGTAAATTTTAGAGTTAATGTATGTAAATAATTTAAAGTAGTAACAAATGTATGAAAAGAAAATTTATTCACATACCCCAAATGAACACAAAAGTTTTGTTATCCAAGTTTAGGAAATTCCATTAGTTCAACCCGAATAGCTCGAAATTTTATAAGAAATAGATTTTTCTACACATGTTCTAAAGTGGATATGCATTCTTGAAACATGTTAAAGATGCAAATGACGTATGGATCCAAACATTTTAAAGAGAATAACATTAAAATCCCAAGTGAACGTGCGGTGGGATATTTACCTGAGTCAAACAATCCATTATTTTGATCATTTACAAAAAACTGACCTTGCGATCATATATGATTGTAAAGTGATATATGATGCGTAATTGGCTATATTTTTGGTAGGAATGATTTATGGATTGGGAGTCAACACATAGTTAAAAATCCCTCACCTCCCCCTTTTCCAGATGATTGTAGAACCTGATATATAAAAACTAAAAAGAGTTTACAATCCCCAAAATTTACAGACATTGTTTGGAATTATCTCTCTCTAAATTTTTGCATTGTGCATTTATATTTTAGATGTATACTTTTTCTTAAATCAAAACTTGAGTTTTCGCTTTCCCTTAATCTCGTAAAAAAAAATAATAAAAGGCAAAAAATCACGACAAAATGAAAATTTTAGAGTTTATTTATAGAAAGAATTTATAGAAATAAAAAATTTAAGTAAAGAAAATTTATTCACACACCACAAATGAACACAAAATTTTTGCTATCCAAGTTTGGTAAATTCCACTAGTTCACCCTAATAGCCCGGAATTTTATGAGAAAGGTATTTTTCAATACATGTTTTAAAAAATGGATATGAATGCTTGAAACATGTTCAAGATGCAAATGACCTATGATTCCAAACCATTTAAAGAGAATAATATTAAATTCCCAAGTGAACGTGCGGTGGGAAATTTACTCGACTCAAACATACCATTATTTTGCCCATTTACAAAAAAGCTGACCTAACGATCATAGATGATTGTAAAGTGATTTATCATGCGTAACGGGCTATATTTTTTGTAAGGAATGACTAATGGATTGGGAGTCAACACTAAGATAAAAATCTCCCCCCCCCCCCCCCCTCCCTCACCTCCCCCTTTTCCAGATGATTGTAGAACCTGATATATAAAAACTAAAAAGAGTTTACAATCCCCAAAATTTACAGACATTGTTTGGAATTATCTCTCTCTAAATTTTTGCATTGTGCATTTATATTTTAGATGTATACTTTTTCTTAAATCAAAACTTGAGTTTTCGCTTTCCCTTAATCTCGTAAAAAAAAATAATAAAAGGCAAAAAATCACGACAAAATGAAAATTTTAGAGTTTATTTATAGAAAGAATTTATAGAAATAAAAAATTTAAGTAAAGAAAATTTATTCACACACCACAAATGAACACAAAATTTTTGCTATCCAAGTTTGGTAAATTCCACTAGTTCACCCTAATAGCCCGGAATTTTATGAGAAAGGTATTTTTCAATACATGTTTTAAAAAATGGATATGAATGCTTGAAACATGTTCAAGATGCAAATGACCTATGATTCCAAACCATTTAAAGAGAACAATATTAAATTCCCAAGTGAACGTGCGGTGGGAAATTTACTCGACTCAAACATACCATTATTTTGCCCATTTACAAAAAAGCTGACCTAACGATCATAGATGATTGTAAAGTGATTTATCATGCGTAACGGGCTATATTTTTTGTAAGGAATGACTAATGGATTGGGAGTCAACACTAAGATAAAAATCTCCCCCCCCCCCTCCCTCACCTCCCCCTTTTCCAGATGATTGTAGAACCTGATATATAAAAACTAAAAAGAGTTTACAATCCCCAAAATTTACAGACATTGTTTGGAATTATCTCTCTCTAAATTTTTGCATTGTGCATTTATATTTTAGATGTATACTTTTTCTTAAATCAAAACTTGAGTTTTCGCTTTCCCTTAATCTCGTAAAAAAAAATAATAAAAGGCAAAAAATCACGACAAAATGAAAATTTTAGAGTTTATTTATAGAAAGAATTTATAGAAATAAAAAATTTAAGTAAAGAAAATTTATTCACACACCACAAATGAACACAAAATTTTTGCTATCCAAGTTTGGTAAATTCCACTAGTTCACCCTAATAGCCCGGAATTTTATGAGAAAGGTATTTTTCAATACATGTTTTAAAAAATGGATATGAATGCTTGAAACATGTTCAAGATGCAAATGACCTATGATTCCAAACCATTTAAAGAGAATAATATTAAATTCCCAAGTGAACGTGCGGTGGGAAATTTACTCGACTCAAACATACCATTATTTTGCCCATTTACAAAAAGCTGACCTAACGATCATAGATGATTGTAAAGTGATTTATCATGCGTAACGGGCTATATTTTTTGTAAGGAATGACTAATGGATTGGGAGTCAACACTAAGATAAAAATCTCCCCCCCCCCCCCCCCCCCTCCCCCTTTTCCCCACGATTGCTGAACCTGATATATAAAAACTAAAAAGAGTTTACAATCCCTAAAAATTACAAACACTATTTGGAATTATCTCCCTCTACATTTGTGCATTGTGCATTTCTATTTTAGATGTCTACTTTTTTCTTAAATAAAAAGTTGAGCTTTCACTTTCCCTTAATCTCGTAAACAAAAAAAGAGATAATAGGCAAATAGATCACAACAAAATGAAAATTGCATAAACTTTTTTGAATGATCTCTCTCTTTATTTTTACATTGAGCATTTCCATTTTTTATGTATACTTTTTTCGTCAATCAAAACTTGAGTTTTCACTTTCCCTTCATCTCATAAACAAAAAAAGAGATAAAAGGCAAATAGATCACAACAAAATGAAATATTTAGAGTTTATGTATGGAAAGAATTTAAAACAATAACAAATGCAAGTAAAGAAAATTTATTCACACACCACAAATGAAAAGAAAAGTTTTGTTATCCAAGTTTGGGAAATTCCACTAGTTCAACCGTAATTGCTCTGAATTTTATAAGGAAGAGATTTTTCAACACATGTTTTAAAAAATGGGTATGCATGCTTTAAACATGTTAAAGATGCAAATGACCTATGGATCCAAACCTTTTAAAGAGAATAACTTTAAATTTCCAAGTGAACGTGCGGTAGGATATTTACCCGAGTCAAACAAGTCATTATTTTGCCCATTTACAAAAAGCTAACCTAGAGATCATAGATGAGTGTAAAGTGCTTTATCATGTGTAGCGGGCTATATTTTTGTAAGGAATGACTTATGGATTGGGAGCCAACCCTCAGTTAAAAATCCCCCACCTGCCCCTTTTCCCCACGATTGTAGAACCTGTTATATAAAAACTAAAAAGAGTTTACAATCCAAAAAAATTTCATACACTTTGTGGAATTATCTCTCTCTACATTTGTACATTTTACATTTCCATTTTAGATGTATACTTTTTTCTTAAATCAGAACTTGAGCTTTCACTTTCCCTTCATCTCGTAAACAAAAAAAGACATAAAAGGAATAGAAGGAATTTAACGCAATGAAAAATGTAAGTAAAGAAAGTTTCTTCAAACATGACAAATGAACACAAAAGTTTTGTTATCCAAGTTAGGGAGATTCCACTAGTTCAACCCTAATAGCTCGAAATTTTATAAGAAAGAGATTTTTCTACACATGTTTTCAAAATTAGATATGCATGCTTTAAACATGTTAAAGATTCAAATGACCTATGGATCCAAACCTTTAAAAGAGAATAACATTAAATTCCCAAGTGAACGTGTGATGGGATTTTTACGAGAGTGAAACAAGTCGTTACATTGCCCATTTATAAAATATTGACCTATCGATCATAGATGATTTTAAAGTGATTTATCATGCGTAATGGGGTATATTTTTCTGAGGAATGACTAATGGATTGGGAGTCAACACTCAATTAAAAATCCCCCACCTCCCCCTATTCCCGACGATTGCAGAACCAGATATATAAAAACTAAAAAGAGTTTACAATCCCTAAAAATTACAGAAACTTTTTGGAATGATCTCTCTCTACATTTGTGAATTGTGCATTTACATTTTAGATGTATTCTTTTTTCTTAAATCAAAATTTGATTTTTCACAATCCCATAATCTCGTAAACAAAAAAAGACATCAAAGGCAAATAGATCACCACAAAATGAAAATTTAGAAGTTTATGTTCGGAAAGAATTTAAGGTTATAACGAAAGTAAGTAAAGAAAATTTATTCACACACCAGAAATGAACACAAAAGTTTTGTTATCCTAGTTTGGGAAATTCCACTAGTTCAACCATAATAGCTCGGAATTTTATAAGAACAAGATTTTTCTACACATGTTTTAAAAAATGGATATGCATGCTTGAAACATGTTAAAGATGCAAATGACCTATGGATCTAAACCTTTTAAAGAGAATAACATTAACTTCCCAAGTGAACGTGCAGTGGGATATTTACCCGAGTCAAACAAGCAATTATTTTCCCATTTACAAATAGCTGACCTAACGATTATAGATGATTGTAAAGTGATTTAACATGCGTAACGGGATATATTTTTTTAAGGAATGACTTATGGATTGGGAGTCAACACTCAGTTAAAAATTCCCCGCCTCCAACTTTTCTTGACATTTGGAGAATCTGATATATAAAAACTAAAAAGAGTTTACAATCCCTTAAAATTATAGACACTTTTTGGAATTATTGCTCTCTACATTTGTGCATTGCGCATTTCCATTTTAGATGTATATTTTTTTCTTAAATCAAAACTTGAGTTTCTACTTTCCCTTCATCTCGAAAACAAAAAAAAGAGATAAAGGGAAAATAGATCACAACAAAATAAAAAATTTCCGGTTTATATATGGAAAGAATTTAAAGCAATAACAAATGTAAGTAAAGAAAATTTATTCACACTCCAAAAATGAACACAAAAGTTTTGTTATCCAAGTTTGGGAAATTCCACTAGTTCAACCCTATTAGCTTGGAATTTTATAAGAAAAAGATTTTCCTACACATGTTTTAAAAAATGGATATGCATGTTTGAAACATGTTAAATATGCAAATGACCTATGGATCCAAACCTTTTAAAGAGAATAACATTAAATTCCCAAGTGAACATACGGTGGGATATTTACCTGAGTCAAACAAGCCATTATTTTGCCCATTTGCAAAAAGCTGACCTAACCATCATAGATGATTGCAAAGTTATTTATAATGCGTAATGGGCTATATTTTTGTAAGGAATGACTTATGGATTGGGAGTCAACACTTAGTTAAAAATCCCCTACCTCCCCCTTCTCCTGACGATTGCAGAACATGATATATAAAAAACTTAAAAGAGTTTACAATTTCTAAAAATTACACACACTTTTAGGAATTATCTCTCTCTACATTTTTGCATTGTGCATTTCCATTTTAGATGTATACTTTTTACTTAAATCAAAATTTGAGTTTTCACTTTCCCTTCATCTCGAAAACAAAAAAAGAGATAAAAGGCAAATAGCTCACAACAAAATGAAAATTTTAGAGTTTATGTATGGAAAGAATTTAAAGCCGAAACAAATGTAAGTAAAGAAAATTTATTCACACACAAAGAATGAACACAAAAGTTTTGTTATCCAAGTTTGAAAATTTCCACTAGTTCCACTCTGATAGCTCGGAATTTTATAAGAAAGAGTACACATGTTTTAAAAAATGGATATGCATGCTTGAAACATGTTAAAGATGCCACTTTCCTATGGATCCAAACTTTTTAAAGAGAATAACATTAAATTCCCTAGTGTACATGTGGTGGGATATTTACCTGAGTCAAACCAGCCATTATTTTGCCCATTTACAAAACGCAGACACTACGATCATGGAGGTGTGTAAAGTGATTTATCATGCATAGCGGGCTATATTTTTGTAAGGAATGACTTATGGATTGAGAGTCAACACTCAGTCAAAAATCTCCGCCTCCCCCCTTTTCCTTACAATTGCAGAACCTTATATATAACAACTAAAAAGAGTTTACAATCCCTAAAAATTAAAAACATTTTTTGGAATTATCTCTCTCTACATTTGTGCATTATGTGTTTCCATTTTAGATGTATACTTTTTTCTTAAATCAAAACTTGAGTATTCACCTTCCCTCCATCTCGTAAACAAAAAAAAGATATAAAAGGCTTAGATCATAACAAAATGTAAATTTTAGAGTTTATGTAAGAAAAGAATTTAAAGAAATAAAAATGTAAGTAAAGAAAATTTATTCACACACCACAAATGAACACAAAAGTTTTGTTATCCAAGTTTTGGAAATTCCACTAGTTCAACCCAAATTGCTCGGAATTTTATAAGAAAAAGATTTTTCTACACATGTTTTACAAAATCGATAACAATGCTTGAAACATG
This sequence comes from Aristolochia californica, assembly GCF_029961685.1. Taxonomy (NCBI): domain Eukaryota; kingdom Viridiplantae; phylum Streptophyta; class Magnoliopsida; order Piperales; family Aristolochiaceae; genus Aristolochia; species Aristolochia californica. The sequence goes on along the minus strand of NW_027182103.1, from coordinate 28,016,754 downwards.
TTAAATATGCAAATGACCTATGGATCCAAACCTTTTAAAGAGAATAACATTAAATTCCCAAGTGAACGTGTGGTGGGATATTTACCCGAGTCAAACATTCCATTATTTTGCCCATTTACAAAAAGCTGACCAAACGATCATATATGATTGCAAAGTGATTTATCATGTGTAACGGGCCATATTTTAATAAGGAATAACTTATGGATGGGATCAACACACAGTTTAAAATCCCTCGCGTCCCCTTTTTCCCGTTGATTGCAGAACCTGGTAAATAAAAAATAACTAAAGTTTACAATCCATGAAATTACATACACTTTTTTGAATTATCTCTCTCTACATTTGTGGATTTTGCATTTCCATTTTAGATATATACTTTTTTCTTATATCAAAACTTGAGTTTTTACTTTCCCTTCATCTCGTAAACAAAAAAAAGATAAAAGGCAAATTGATCACAACAAAATGAAAATTTTAGAGTTTATGTGAGGAAAGAATTTAAAGCAATAAAAAATGCATGTAAAGAAAATTAATTCACACACCACAAATGAACACAAAAGTTTTGTGATGCAAATTTGGGAAATTCCACTAGTTCAACCCAAATAGCTCAAAATTTTGTAAAACAAAGATTTTTCTACACAAGTTTTATAAAATGGATATGCCTGCTTGAAACATGTTAAAGATGCACATGACCTATATATCCGAACCTTTTAAAGAGAATAACGTAAAATTCCCAAGTGAATGTGTGGTGGAATATTTACCCAAGTCAAAAAAGCCATCATTTTGCCCATTTACAAAAACCTGACCTAATGATCATAGATGAGTGTAAAGTGATTTATCATGCGTAGCGGGCTATATTTTTGTAAGGAATGACTTATGGATTGGGTGTCAACACTCTGTTCAAAATCCCACGCCTCCCCCTTTTCCCGACGATTATAGAACCGGATATATAAAAAAAAAGAGTTTACAACCCCTAAAAATTAGAGACACTTTCTGGAATTATCTCTCTCTACATTTGTGCATTGTGCATTTCCATTTTAGATGTATACGTTTTTCTTAAATCAAAACTTGAGTTTTCACTTCTTCTTCATCTCGTAAACAAAAAAAGATATTAAAGGCAAATAGATCACAACAAACTGAAATTTTTAGAGTTTATGTACGGAAAGAATGAAAAGCAATAAAAAATGTAAGTAAAGCAATTTTTTTCACACACCACAAATGAACACAAAAGTTTTATTATCCTAGTATTGGAAATTCCTCTAGTTCATCCCTAACAGCTCGGAATTTTATGAGAAAGAGATTTTTCTACACATGTTTTAAAAAATGGATATGCATGCTTGAAACATGTTAAAGTTGCAAATGACCTATGGATCCAAACCTTTTAAAGAGAATAACATTAAATTTCCAAGTGAACATGCGGTGGGATATTTACTCGAGTCAAACAAGCCATTATTTTTCCCATTTACAAAAAGTTGACCTAGCAATCATAGATGATTGTAAAGTGATTTATCATGCGTAACGAGCTATAATTTTGTAAGGAATGACTTATGGATTAGGAGTAAACACTCAATTAAAAATCCCCCGCCTCCCCCTTTTCCCGACGATTGTAGAACCTCATACATAAAAATTAAAAAGACCTTACAATCCGTAAAAAGTACAGGCACTTTTTGGAATTATCTCTCTCTACTTTTGTGCATTGGGCATATCCATTTTAGATGTATACTTTTTTCTTAAATCAAAACTTGAGTTTTCACTTTCCTTTCATCTCGTAAACCCAAAAAGAGGTAAAAGGCAAATAGATCCCAACAAAATGAAATTTATTGAGTTTATGTTTGGAAAGAATTTAAAGCAATAACAAACGTAAGTAAATAAAATTTATTCACACACCACAAATGAACACAAAATTTTTGTTATCCAAGTTTGGGAAATTCCACAAGTTCAACCCTAATTGCTCAGAATTGTTAAAGAAAGAGATTTTTCTACGCATGTTTTAAAAAATGGATATGCATGCTTGAAACATGTTAAAGATGCAAATGACCTATGGATCCAAACCTTTTAATAAAGATAACATTAAATTCCCGAGACAAACAAACCATTATTTTGCCCATTTACAAAATGATGACCTAACGATCATAGATGATTGTAAAGTGATTTATCTTGCGTAATGGGCTATATTTTGGTAAGGAATGACTTTTGGATTAGGAGTCAACAGTCAGTTAAAAATCCCCACCTCCCCCTTTTCCCAACTATTTCAGAACCAGATAAATAAAAAATAAAAAGAGTTTAACATCCCTCAAAATTACCGACACTTGTTTGAATTATCTTTCTCTACATTTGTGCATTGTGCATTTCCATTTTAGATGTATAATTTTTTCTTAAATCAAAACTTGAGTTTTCATTTTCCTTTCATCACGTAAACAAAAAAAGAGATAAAAGGCAAATAGATCACAACAAAATGAAAATTTTTGAGTTTATGTGTAGAAAGAATTTAAAGCAACAAAAAATGTATGTAAAGAAAATTTACAAGTTTTGTAATGCAAGTTTGGGAAATTCCACTAGTTCAACCCTAATAGCTCGGAATATTATCAAAAAGAGATTTTCCTAGACATGTTTTAAAAATTGGATATGCATGCTTGAAACAAGTTAAAGATGTACATGACTTATGGATCCAAACCTTTTAAATAGAATTACATTAAATTCCCAAGTGAACGTGTGTTGGGATATTTACCCGAGTCAAACAAGCCATTATTTTGCCCATTTACAAAAAGCTAACCTAATGATTATAGATGAGTGTAAAGTGATTTATCATGTGTAGCGGGCTATATTTTTGTAAGTAATGACTTTTGTATTTGGAGTCAACACTCACTTAAAAATTCCTCGATCCACCTTTTCCTATCGATTGCAGAACCTCATATATAAAAACCAAAAAGACTTTACAATTTCTAAAAATTACAGACACTTTTTTGAATTATCTCTCTCTACATTTGTGTATTGTGCTTTTCCATTTTAGATGTATAATTTTTTCTTAAATCAAAACATGACGTTTCACTTTCCCTTCTTCTCGTAAAAAAAAAAGAGATAAAAGGCAAATAGATCCCAACAAAATGAAAATTTTAGAGTTAATGTGTGGAAAGAATTTGAAGAAATAAAAAATGTAAGTAAAGATATTTTATTCACACACCACAAATGAACACAAAATTTTTGTAATCCATGTTTGGGAAATTCCACTAGTTCAACCTTAATAGCTCGGAATTTTCTAATAAGCAGATTTTTCTACACATTTTTTAAAAAATGGATATGCTTGAAACATATTAAAGTTGAAAATGACCTATGGATCCTAACCTTTTAAAAACAATAACATTAAATTCCCAAGTGAACGTGCGGTGGGATATTTACGTGAGTCAATCAAGCCATTATTTTGCCCATTTACAAAAAGCTGACCTACCAATCGTTGATGACTGTAAAATGATTTATAATGCGTAACGGGCTATATTTTTGTCAGGAATGACTTATGGATTTAGAGTCAACACTCAGTTAAAAATCCCCTGCCCTCCCCCTTTTCCCGACGATTGCAGAAACTGATATATCAAAACTAAAAACAGTTTACAATCCATAAAAATTACAGAGACTGTTTGGAATTATCTCTCTCTACATTTGTGCACTGTGCATTTCCATTTTAGATGTATACTTTTTTTCTTAAATCAAAACTTGCGTTTTAACTTTCCCTTCATCTCGTAAATAGAAAAAGAGATAAAAGGCAAATAGATAACAACACAATGAAAATTATAGAGTTTTGTATGGAAAGAATTTAAAGCAAAAACAAATGTAAGTAAACAAAATTTTTCATATACCAAATGAACACAAAATTTTTTTATCCAAGTTGGGGAAATTCCACTAGTTCAACCCTAATAGCACGGAATTTTATCAGAAAGAGACTTTTCTACACATGTTTTAAAAAGTGGATATGGATGCCTGAAACATGTTAAAGATGCAAATGACCTATGGATCCAAACCTGTTAAAGAGAATAACATTAAATACCAAAGTGAACATGTGGTGGGATATTTACCCGAGTCAAACAAGCCATTATTTTGCCCAGTTACAAAAAGCTTACCTAACGAGCATAGATGAGTGTAAAGTGATTTATCATGTGTAATGGGCTATATTTTTGTAAGGAATAAATTGATGGATTGGGAGTCAACACTCAATTAAAAATCCCCCACCTCCCTCTTTTCCTGACGATTGCAGAACCGGACATATAAAAACTAAAAACAGTTTACAATCCCTAAAAATTACAGACACTATTTGGAATTATCTCTCTCTACATTTGTGCACTGTGGATTTTCATTTTAGATGTATACTTTTTTCTTAAATCAAAACTTGAGTTTTCACTTTCCCTTCATCTCGTTAACAAAAAAAGAGATAAAAGGGAAATAGATGACAACAAAATGAAATTTTTAGAGTTTATATATGGAAAGAATTTAAAGCAATAACAAATGTAAGTAAGGAAAATTTATTCATACCCCACAAATGAACACAAAATTTTTGTTATCCAAGTTTGGGAAATTCCACTATTTCGACCCTAAAGGCTCGGAATTTTCTAAGAAAGAGATTTTTCCACACGTCTTAAAAAATAGATATGCATGCTTGAAACATGTTAAAGATGAAAATGTCCTATGGATCCAAACCTTTTAAAGAGAATAACATTAAATTCCAAAGTGAACGTGCGGTGGGATATTTACCCGAGTCAAACAAGCCATTACTTTGCACATTTACAAAAAGCTGACCTAACGATCATAGATGATTGTAAAGTGATTTATAAAGCGAACGGGCTATACTTTTGTAAGGAATGACTTAAGGATTGCGAGTCAAAATCCCCACCTCCCCCTTTTCCCGATGATTGCAGAACGTGATATTTAAAAACTAAAAAGAGTTTAAAATCCCTAAAAATTATAGACACTTTTTGGAATTATTTCTCTCTACATTTGTGCATTGTGCAATTACATTTTAGATGTCTTCTTTTTTCTTATCTCAAAACTTGAGTTTTCGCTTTCCCGTCTTCTCGCAAACAAAAAAAGAGATAAAAGGCAAATAGATCACACCAAAATGAAAATTTTAGAGTTTGTGTCCGGAAAGAATTTAAAGAAACAAGGAATGTAAGTAAAGATACATATGACCTATGGGCCAAAACCTTTTAAATAGAATAACATTAAATTCTCAAGTGAACGTGCGGTGGGATATTTACCCGAATAAAACAAGCTATTATTTTGCCTATTTACAAAATGCTAACCTAACGATTATAGATGATTGTAAACTGATTTATCATGCATAACGGGTTATATTGTTTTTAGGAATGACTAATGGATTCAGAGTCAACACTCAGTTAAAATTCCCCCGCCTCCCCCTTTTTCCAACGATTGCAGAACCTGATATATAAAAACTAAAAAGAGTTTACAATCCCTAAATATTACAGACACTTTTTGGAATTATCTCTCTATACATTTGTGCATTGTGCATTTTCCATTTTAGAAGTATACTTTTTCGTTAAATAAAAACTTGAGTTTTCACTTTCCCTTCATCTCGTAAACAAAAAAAGACATAAAAGGCAAATAGATCACAATGAATGAAAGTTTTAGAGTTTATATATGGAAAGAATTTAAAGAAAAAAAATGTAAGTAAAGAAAATTTATTCACACACCACAAATGAACACAAAATTTTTTTATCCAAGTTTTGGAAATTCCACTAGTTCAACCCTAATAGCTCGGAATTTAATAAGAAAGAGATATTTCTACACATGTTTTAAAAAATGGATATGCTTTTTTAAAACATGTTAAAGATGCAAATGACCTATGGATCCAAACCTTTTAAGGAGAATAACATTAAATTCTCATGTGAACGTGCGTAGAGATATTTTCCCGAGTCAAACAAGCCATTATTTTTCCCATTTACAAAAAGCTGACCTAACGATCATAGATGATTGTAAAGTGATTTATCAAGTGTAATAGGCTCTACTTTTGTAAGCAATGACTTATGGTTTGGGAGTCAACACTCAATTAAAAATCCCCCGCCTCCCCCTTTACCCGACGATTGCAGAACCTGATATATAAAAACTAAAAAGTTTTTACAATCCCTAAAAATTACTGAAACTTTTTGGAATTATCTCTCTGTACATTTGTGCATTGTGCATTTCCATTTTAGATGTATACTTTTTTCTTAAATCAAAGCTTGAGTTTTCACTTTCCCTTCATCTCGTAAACAAAAAAAGAGAAAAAAAGCAAATAGATTACAACAAAATGAAAAAATTTCAGTTTATATGTGGAAAAAATTTAAAGCAATAAACAAATGTACGTAAATAAAATTTAATCACACACCACAAATGAACACAAAAGTTTTGTTTTCCAATTTTGGGAAATTCCACTAGTTGAACCCAAATAGCTCAGAATTTTATAAGAAAGAGATTACTCTACAGAAGTTTAAAAAAATGGATATGCATGCTTGAAACATGTTAAAGATACAAATGACCTATGTATTAAAACCTTGCAAAGAGAATAACAGTAAATTCTAGAGTAAACATGCGGTGCGATATTTACCTAAGTCAAACCAGCCATTATTTTCCCCATTCACAAAAAGCTGACCTAGCTATCATAGATGATTGTAAAGTGATTTATCATGCGTAACGTACTATATTTTTTTAAGGAATGACTTATGGATAGGGAGTCAACACTCAGTCAAAAATCACCCACCTCCCCTTTTTCCCAACGATTGCAGAACCTGATATATAAAAACTAAAAAGGGATTTGAATCCCTAAATATTACAGACACTTTTTGGAATTATCTCTCTCTACATTTTTGCATTGTGCATTTCTATTTTAGATGTATACTTTTTTCGTAAATCAAACCTTGTGTTTTAACTTTCACTTCATCTCGTAAACAATAAAAGAGATAAAAGGCAAATAGATCACAAAAAAATGAAAAATTTAGAGTTTATATATGGAAAGAATATAAAGTAATAAACAAATGTAAGTAAAGAAAATTTATTCACACACCACAAATGAACACAAAATTTTTGTTATCCAAGTTTGGTAAATTCCACAAGTTCAACCTTAATAGCTCTGAATTTTATAAGAAAGAGATTTTTCTACACATATTTGAAAAAATAGATATGGATGCTTGAAACATATTAATGATGCAAATCACCTATGGATCCAAACCTTTTAAAGAGAATAACATTAAATTCTCATGTGAACGTGCGGTAGGATATTTACCTGACACAAACATGTCATTATTTTGCCTATTTACAAAAAGCTAACCTAACGATCATAGTTGATTGTAAAGTGATTTATCATGCATAATGAGGTATAGTTTATTATCAAATGACTTATGGATTGGCAGTCAACACTCAGTTAAAAATCCCTTGCCTCCCCCTTTTCCCGACCATTGCAGAACCTGATTTATAAAAACTAAAAGGAGTTATACAATCCCAAAAAATTACAGACACTTTTTGGAATTATCTCTCTCTACATTTGTGCATTGTGCATTTCAATTTTAGATGTATACTTTTTTATTAAATCAAAGCTTGAGTTTTCACTTTCCCTTCATCTCGTAAACTAAAAAAGAGATAAAAGGCAAATAGATCACAGCAAAATGAAAATTTAAGAGTTTATGTATCGAAAGAATTCAAAGCACTAAAAAAATGTAAGTAAAGAAAATTTATTCACACACGACATAAGAACACAAATGTTTTATTATCCAAGTTTTCAAAATTTCACTAGTTCAACCTTATTAGCTTGAAATTTAATAAGAAAGTGATATTTCTACACATGTGTTAAAAAATGATTATGCATGCTTGAAACTAGTTAAAAATGTAAATGACCTACAGATCCAAACCTTTTAAAGAGAATAACATTAAATTCTTATATGAACGTGCGGTGGGATATTTACCCGAGTCCAACAAGCCATTATTTTCCCCATTTACAAAAAGTTGACCTAACGATCATAGATGATTATAATGTGATTTATCATGCGTAACTGGCTATATTTTTGTTAGGAATGACTTATGGATTGGGAGTCAACACTATATTAAAAATCCCACGCCTCCTCCTTTTCACGACTATTGCAGAACCGGATATAAAAAAACTAAAAAGAGTTTACAATCCCTAAAATTTACAGAAACTTTTTGGAATTATCTCTCTTTACATTTGTGCATTGTACATTTCAATTTTAGATGTATTCTTTTTTTTCTTAAATCAAAGATTGAGTTTTCACTTTCCCTTCATCTCGAAAAGAAAAAAAGAGATAAAAGCCAAATAGATCACAACAAAATGAAAATTTTAGAGTTTATATATAGAAAGAATTTAAAGAAATAAACAAATGTAAGTAAAGAAAATTTATTCACACGCCACAAATGAACACAAAAGTTTTGTTATCCAAGTTTGGAAAATTCAACTAGTTCAACCCTAATAGCTCAGAATTTTATAAGAAAGAGATTATTCTACACAAGTTTTAAAAAATGGATGTGCATGCTTGAAAAGAGATAGAGATTGAAATGACCTATGGATCAAAACCTTTTAAAGAGAATAACATTAAATTCTAGAGTGAACGAGCGGTGGGATATTTAACAGAGTCAAACAAGCCATTTTTTTGCCCATTTACAAAAAGCTGACCTAACGATCATAGATGATTGTAAAGTGATTTATCATGTGTAACGGGCTATATTTTTGTAAGGAATGACTTATGGATTGGGTGTCAACACTCAGTTAAAAATCCCCCACCTCCCCCTTTTCCCAACGATTGCAAAACCTGATATATAAAAACTAAAAAGAGTTTACAATTCCTAAATATAACAAACACTTTTTGGAAGTATCTCTCTAAATTTGCACATTGTGCATTTCCATTTTAGATGTATAGTTTTTTCTTAAATCAATACTTCAGTTTTCACATTCCCTTCATCTCGTCAACAAAAAAATGAGATAAAAGGCAAATAGATCACAACAAAACTTTAGAGTTTATATATGGAAAGAATTTAAAACAATAAACAAATCTAAGTAAAAACAATTTATCCACACACCACAAATGAACACAAAAGTTTTTTCATCCAAGTTTGGGAAATTCCACTAGTTCAACCCTAATAGCTCGAAATTTTATAAGAAAGAGATTTTTCTACACATGTTTTAAAAAATGGATATGCATGCTTGAAACATGTTAAAGATGCAAATGACCTAAGGATCCAAAACTTTTAAAGAGAATAACATAAAGTTCTCAAGTGAACGTGACGTGGGATATTTACCCGAGTCACACATGCCATTACTTTGCCCTTTTACAAAAACTTGACCTAGTGATCATAGATGATTGTAAAGTGATTTATCTTGCGTAACGGGTTATATTTTTGTAAGGAATGACTTATGGATTGGGAGTCAACACTCAGTTAAAATCCCTTGCCTCCCCCTTGTAGAACCTAATATACAAAAACTACAAAGAGTTTACAATCCCTAAAAATTACAGACACTTTTTGGAATTATCTCTCTCTACATTTGTGCATTTGAATTTTAGTGGTATACTTTTTTCTTAAATTAAAGCTTGAGTTTTCACTTTCCCTTCATCTCAAAAACAAGAAAAGAGATAAAAGGCAAATAGATCAAAAGAAAATGAAAATTTTGGATTTTATGTATGGAAAGAATTCAAAGCAATAAACAAATGTAAGTAAAGAAAATGTATTCACAGACCACAAATGAACACAAAAGTTTTGTTATCCAAGTTTGGGAAATTCCACTTGTTCAACTCTAATAGCTCAGAATTTTATAAGAAAATGATTTTTCTACACATGTTTTAAAAAATGGATATGCATGCTCGAAACATGTTAAAAATGCAAATGACCTATGGATGCAACCCTTTTAAAGAGAAAACATTAAATTCTCAAGTGAACGTGCAGTGGGATATTTGCCCAAGTCAAACAAGCCATTATTTTGCCTATTTACAAAAAGCTGACCTACGGATCATAGATGATTGTAAAGTGATTTATCATGCGCAACAGGCAATTTTATTGTAAGGAATGACTTATGGATTGGGAGTCAACACTTAGGTAAAAATCCCCTGCCTCCCCATTTTCTCGACGATTGAAGAACCTGATACATAAAAACTAAAATGAGTTTACAATCCCTAAATATTACAGACACATTTTGGAATTATCTCTCTCTACATTTGTGCATTTTGCATTTCCATTTTAGATGTAAACTTTTTTCTTAAATTAAAGGTTGAGTGTTTACTTTCCCTTCATCTCGTAAACAAAAAAAGAGATAAAAGGCAAATAAATCACAACAAAATGAAAAATTTAGAGTTTATATATGGAAAGAATTTAAAGAAATAAAAAATTGTACATAAAGAAACTTTATTCACACACACAAACATACACAAAAGTTTTGTTATCTAAGTTTGGGAAATTCTACTTGTTAACCTATAATAGCTCGGAATTTTATAAGCAAGAGATTTTTCGACACATGTTTTTAAAAAATGGATATGCATGCTTGAAACATATTACAGATGCAACTGGCCTATGGATCCAAATCTTTTAAAGAGAATAACATTAAATTCTCAAGTGAACATGCGGTGGGAAATTTACTCGAGTCAAACAAGCCATTATTTTTTGCCTATTTACAAAAAGCTGACCTAATGATCATAGATGATTGTAAAATGATTTATCATGCATAATGGGCTATATTTTTTTAAAGAATGAATTATGGATTGGGAGTCAACACTTAGTTAAAAATCCCCCGCCACCCTCTTTTCCCGACGATTACAGAACCTGATATATAAAAATTAAAAGAAGTTCACAATCCCTAAAAATTACAGACCTTTTTTGGAATTATCTCTCTCTACATTTGTGCATTGTGTATTTCCATTTTAGATGTATACTTTTTTCTTAAATCAAAGCTTGAGTTATCACTTTGCCTTCATCGTGTAAACAAAAAAAGAGATAAAAGGCAATAAGATCTCAACAAAATGAAAATTTTAGAGTTTATGTATGGATAGAATTCAAAACAATAAACAAATGTAAGTAAAGAAAATTTATTCCTACACCATAAATTAACACAAAACTTTTGTTATCCAAGTTTGGCAAATTCCACTAGTTCAACCCTAATAGCTTGTACTTTTATAAGAAAGAGATTTTTCTACACATGTTTTAAAAAATGGATATGCAAGCTTGAAACATGTTAAAGATACAAATGACCTATGGATAAAAACTTTTTAAAGAGAATAACATTATATTCTAGAGTGAACGTGCAGTTGGATATTTACCTGTGTCAAACAAGCCATTATTTTGCCCATTTACAAAAAGCTGACCTAACGATCATAAATGATCGTAAAGCGATTTATCATGCATAACAGGCTCTATTTGTGTTAGGAATGACTTATGGATTTGGAGTCGACACTCAATTAAAAACCCCCCGCCTCCCCCTTTTTCAACACTAATGCAGAACCTGATATATAAAAACTAAAACGGGTTTACAATCCCTAAAAATTACATACCCTTTTTGGAATTATCTCTCTCTACATTTTTGCATTGTGCATTTCCATTTTAGATGTATACTATTTTCTTAAATCAAAGCTTGAGTTTTCACTATCCCATCATCTCGTAAACAATAAAAGAGATAAAAGGCAAATAGGTCATAACAAAATGAAAATTATAGAGTTTATGTATGGAAAGAATTCAAAGCAATAAACAAATGTATGTAAAGAAAATTTATTCACACACGACAAATGAACACAAAAGTTTTGTTATCCAAGTTTGGGAAATTCCACTAGTTCAACCCTAATAGATCGGAAATTTATAAGAAAGCGATTTTTCTACACATGTTTTAAAAAATGGATACGCATGCTTGAAACAAGTTAAAGATACAAATTACCTATGGATCAAATCATTTTCACGAGAATAAAAATAAATTCTCAAGAGCGGGATATTTACCCGAGTCAACCAAGCCAATATTTTGCCCATTTACAAAAACTGACCTAACGATCATAGATTATTGTAAAGTGATTTATCATGCATAACGGGCTATATTTTTGTTAGGAATGACTTATCGATTGGGATTCAACACTCAATTAAAAATCCGCCGCCTCCCCCTTTTCCCGATGATTGCATAACCTGATAAATAAAAACTAAAAAGAGTTTATAATCCCTCAATATTATAGACACTTTTAGGAATTATCTCTCTCTACATTTGTGCATTGTGCATTTCCATTTTAGCAGTACACTTTTTTTCACTTTCCCTTTTAAAAAATGGCTATGCATGCTTGAAACATGTTAAAGATGCAAATGATCTTTGGATCCAAACCTTTTAAAGAGAATAACATTAAATTCTCAAGCGAAAGTGTGGTGGGATATTTACCCGAGTAAAACAAGCCATTATTTTGTCCATTTGCAAAAAGATCACCTAACGATCATAGATGATTGTAAAGTGATTTATCATGCGTAACGGGCTATATTTTAGTAAAGAATGACTTATGGATTGGGAGTCAATACTCCGTTAAAAATCCCCCGCCTCCCCCTTTTCCCGACGATTGCAGACTTGATAAATAAAAACTGAAAAGAGTTTACAACCATAAATATTATCGACACTTTATGGAATTATCTCTCTGTACATTTGTGCATTGTGCATTTCTCTTTTAGATGTATACTTTTTTCTTAAATCAAAGCTTGAGTTTTCACTTTCCCTTCATCTCGTAAACAAAAAAAGAGATAAAAGGCAAATACATCAGAATGAAATGTAAATTTTAGAGTTTATATTTGGAAAGAATTTAAGTAAAAATAATTAATTAACACACCAGAAATGAACACAAAAGTTTTGTTATCCAAGTTTGGGAAATTCCACTAGTTCAACCATAATCGCTCGGAATTTTATAAGAAAGAGATTTTTATACACATGTTTTAAAAAATGGATATACATGCTTGATACAAGTTAAAGATGCAAATGACCTATGGATCCAAACCTGTTTAAAAGAATAACATTAAATTCTCATGTGAACGTGCTGTGGGATATTTACCTGAGTCAAACAAGCTATTATTTTGCCCATTTAAAAAAAGCTGACCTAACTATCATTGATGATTGTAAAGTGCTTTATCATGCGTGACATGCTATATTTTTTTAAGGAATGACTTATGGATGGGAGTCAACACTCAGTTTAAAATCCCCCGCCTCCCCCTTTTCTTGATGATTGCAGAACCTGATATATAAAAACTAAAAAGAGTTTAGAATCCCTAACAATTATAGACACTTTTTGAAATTATCTCTCTCTACATTTTTGCATTGTGCATTTCCATTTTAGATGTATACTTTTTTCTTAAATCAAAACTTGAGTTTTCACTTTCCCATCTTCTCGTAAACAAAAAAAAAGAGATAAAAGGCAAATAGTTCACAACAAAATGAAAATTTTAGAGTTTATGTATGGAAAGAATTCAAAGCAATAAAGAAATGTAAGTAAAGAGAATTTATTCACACACCACTAATGAACACAAAAGTTTTGTTATCCAAGTTTGGGAAATTTCAGTAGTTCAACCCTAATTGCTCGAAATTTTATAAGAAAGAGAATTTTCTACACATATTTTAAAAAATGGATATGTATGCTTGAAACATGTTAAAGATGCAAATGACCTATCGATCCAAATCTTTAAAAGAGAATAACATTAAATTCTCAAGTGAACGTGCGGTGGAATATTTAACCGAGTCAAACAACCACTATTTTGTCCATTTCCAAAAAAGCTGACCCAACGATCATAAATGATTTTCAAGTGATTTATCATGCGTTACAGGCTATATTTTTGTAAGGAATAACTTATAGATAGGGAGTCAAAACTCAGCTAAAAATCCCATGCCTCCCCCTTTTCCCGACGATTGCAGAACTTGATATATAAAAACTAAATAGAGTTTAAAATCCCTAAAAATTATAGACACTTTTTGGAATTATCTCTCTCTACATTTGTTCATTGTTCATTTCCATTTTCGATGTATACTTTTTTCTTAAATCAAAGCTTCCCTTCATCTCGTAAACCAAAAAAAAAGATAAAAGGCAAATAGATAACAACAAAATGAAAATTTTAGAGTTTATGTATGGAAAGAATTTAAAGAAATAAAAGAATGTTAGAAAGAAAACTTATTCACACACCACAAATGAACAAAAAAGTTATGTTATCCAAGTTTAGGAAATCCCTCTAGTTCATCCCTAATACCTCAGAATTTTATAAGAAAGAGATTTTTCTACACATGTTTTAAAAAATGGATATACATGCTTGAAACATGTTAAAGATGAAAATGACCTATGGATCCAAACCTTTTCAAGAGAACAACATTAAATTCTCATGTGAACGTGCGGTGGGATATTTACCCGAGTCAAACAAGTCATTATTTTGCCCATTTACAAAAAATTAACCTAACGATCATAGATGATTGTAAAGTGATTTATCATGCGTAATAGGCTTTATTTTTTTAAGAAAAGACTCATGAATTGGGAGTCAACACTCAATTAAAAATCCCCCGCCTCCCCCTTTTCCCGACGATTGCAGAATCTGATTTATAAAAACTAAAAAGAGTTTACAATCCCTAAAAATTACCAACACTTTTTGGAATTATCTCTCTCTACATTTGTGCAATGTGCATTTCCATTGTAGATGTATACTTTTTTCTTAAATCAAAACTTGAGTTTTCACTTTCCCTTCCCCTTCTTTGCGTAAACAAAAAAGAGATAAAAGGCAAATAGATTACAACAAAATGAAAATTCTTGAGTTTATGTATGGAAAGAATTTAAAGCAATAAACAAATGTCAGTAAAGAAAATTTATTGAAACACCAAAATGAACACAAAAGTTTTGTTATCCAAGTTTGGGAAATTCCACTAGTTCAACCCTAATAGCTCGAAATTTTATAAGAAAGTGATTTTTCTACACATGCTTTAAAAAATGGATATGCATGCTTGAAACATGTTAACTACTCAAATGACCTATGGATCCAAACCTTTTATAGACAATAACATTAAATTCTCATATGAACGTGTGGTGGGATATTTACCCGAGTCGAACAAGCCATTATTTTGCTCATTTACAAAATGCTGACCTAACGATCATAGATGATTGTAAAGTGATTTATCATGCCTAACGGGCTATATTTTTGTAAGGAATGAGTTATGGAGTGGGAGTCAACACTCTGTTAAAAATCCCCCGACTCCCACTTTTCCCGATTGTTACAGAACTTGATATAAAAAAACTAAAAACAGTTTACAATCCCTAAAAATTATTGACACGTTTTGGAATTTTCTTTTTCTACATTTGTGCATTGTTCATTTCCATTTTAGATATGTATTTTTTTCATCAATCAAATTTTGAATTTTCACTTTCCCTACATCTCGTAAACATAAAAAGAGATAAAAGGCAAATAAAACACAACAAAAGGAAAATTTTAGAGTTTATGTAAGAAAAGAATTCGAAGCAATAAAAAAATGTAAGTAAAAAAAATTTATTCACAACCACATATGAACACAAAAGTTTTGTCATCCACGTTTGGGAAATTCCACTAGTTCAACCCTAATAGCTCAGAATTTTATAAGAAAGAGAGTTTTCTACACATGTTTTTAAAAATGGATATGCATGCTTGAAACACGTTAAAGATGCAAATGACCCATGGGTCCAAACCTTTTATAGATAATAATATTAAATTCTCAAGTGAACATGCGGTGGGATATTTACCCGAGTCAAACAAGCCATTATTTTGCCCATTTACAAAAAGCTGACCAAAGGATCATAGACGATTGTAAAGTGATTTATCATACGTAACGGGCTATATTTTTGTAAGGAATGACTCATAGATTGGGAGTCAACACTCAGTTAATAATCCCCCGCCTCCCCCTTTTCATGACGATTGTAGAACCTGATATATAAAAACTAAAAAGAGTTTACAATCCCTAAAAATTATAGAAACTTTTTGGAATTATCTCTCTCTACATTTCTGCATTGTGCATTTCCATTTTAGATGTATACTTTTTTCTTAAATCAAAGCTTGAGTTTTCACTTTCCCTTCATCTCGTAAACCAAAAAAATAGAAAAAAAGGCAAATAGATCACAACAAAATGAAAATTTTAGAGTTTATGAATGGAAAGAATTTAAACCAATAAACAAATGTATGTAAAGAAAATTTATTCACACACCTCAAATGAACACAAAAGTTTTGTTGTCCAAGATATGGAAATTCCACTAGTTCAACACTAATAGCTCTGAATTTTATAAGAAAGGGATATTTTAACACATGTTTTAAAAATTGGGTATGCATGCTTGAAACAAGTTAAAGTTGCAAATGACCTATGAATCCAAACCTTTTAAAGAGAATAACATTAAATTACCAAGTGAACGTGCGGTGGGATATTTACCAGAGTCAAATAAGCCATTATTTTTCCCATTTACAAAAAGCTGACCTAACGGTCATAGATGAATGTAAATTGATTTATCATGTGTAACTGGCTATATTTTTTTAAGGATTGACTTATGGATTGGGAGTCAACACCTAGTTAAAAATCCTCCGCCTCCCCCTTTTTCTGACGATTGCAGAACCTAATATATAAAAACTGGAAAAAGTTTACAATCCCTAAAAATTACAAAGACTTTTTGGAATTATCTCTCTCTACATTTGTGCATTGTGCATTTCCATTTTTGATGTGTACTTTTTCCTTAAATCAAAACTGTAGTTTTTACTTTCCCTTCGTCTCGTAAACAAAAAAAGAGATAAAAGGCAAATAGATCACTAAAAAATGAAAATTTTAGAGTTTATGAATAAAAAGAATATAAAGCAATAAAAAAATGTAAGTAAAGAAAATTTATGCACACAGCACAAATGAACAAAAAAGTTTTGTCATCCAAGTTTTAGAACTTCCACTAGATCAACCCTAATCGCTTGGAATTTTATAAGAAAGAGATTTTTGTACACATGTTTTAAAAAATGGATATGCATGCTTGAAAGATGTTAAAGATGCCAATGACCTATGGATCAAAAACTTTTAAAAAGAATAACATTAAATTCTAAAGAGAACGTGCGGTGGGAGATTTACCTGAGTCAAACAAGACATTATTTTGCCCATTTACCAAAAGCTGACCTAATGATCATAGATTATTGTAAAGTGATTTATCATGCGTAATGGGCTACATTTTTGTAAGCAATGACTTATGGATTGGGAGTCCACACTCAGTTAAAAATCCCATACCTCTCCCTTTTCCCGACAATTGCAGAACCTGATAAATAAAAACTAAATATTACAGAATTTTTTTGGAATTATCTCTCTGTATATTTGTGCATATTGCATTTCCATTTTAGATGTATACTCTTTTTCTTAAATCAAAGTTTGAGTTTTCATTTTCCCTTCATCTCGTAAGCAAAAAAGAGATAAAAGGGAAATAGATCTCAACAAAATGAAAATTTTAGAGTTTATGTATGGAAAGAATTCAAAGCAATAAACAAATGTAAGTAAAGAAAATTTATTCACACATCACAAATGAACACAAAAGTTTTTTTATCCAAGTTAAGGAAATTCCACTAGTTCAACCCTAATAGCTCAGAATTTTATAAGAAAGAGAGTTTTCTACACATGTTTGAAAAAATGGATATGCATGCTAGAAACATGTTAAAGATACAAATGACCTATGGATCAAAACCTTTTAAAGAGAATAATATTAAATTCTCATGTGCATGTGCGATTGGATATTTACTCGAGTCAAACAAGCCATTATTTTGCCCATTTACAAAAAGCTGACCTAACGATCATAGATGATTGTAAAGCGATTTATCATGGGTAACATCCTATTTTTTATTTAGGAATGACTAATGGATTGGGAGTCAACACTGAGTTAAAAATCCCCAGCCTCCCTCTTTTCCCATCGATTGTTGAACCTGATATATTAAAACTAAAAAAAGTTTACAATCCCTAAAAATTACAAACACATTTTGGAATTATCTCTCTCTAGATTTTTGCATTGTGCATTTCCATTTTAGATGTATAATTTTTTCTTAAATCAAAGCTTGAGTTTTCAGTTTCCCTTCGTCTCGTAAACAAAAAAAGAGATAAAAGGTAAATAGATCACAACAAAATGAAAATTTTAGAGTTTATGTTTGGAAATAATTCAAAGAAATAAACAAATGTAAGTAAAGAAAATTAATTCACACACCACAAAGGAACACAAAAGTTAGGTTATCCAAGTTTGGGAAATTCCACCATTTCAACCATAATAACTCTGAATTTTATAAGAAAGAGATTTTTCTACACATATTTGAAAAAATAGATATGGATGCTTGAAACATATTAACGATGCAAATGACCTATGGATCCAAACCTTTTAAAGAGAATAACATTAAATTATCAAGTGAACGTGCGGTGGGATATTTACCTGGGTCAAATAAGCCATTATTTTTCCCATTTACAAAAAGCTTACCTACCGGTCGTTGATAGATATGGATGCTTGTAAATTGATTTATCATGTGTAACCGGCTATATTTTTTTAAGGATTGACTTATGGATTGGGAGTCAACACCTAGTTAAAAATCCTCCGCCTCCCACTTTTCCCGAAAATTGCAGAACCTAATAAATAAAAACTAAAAAGAGTTTATAATCCCTAAATAATACAGACACTTTTTGGAATTATCTATCTCTTTATTCGTGCATTGTGCATTTCCATTTTGGATGTGTACTTTTTCCTTAGTTTTTACTTTCCCTTCGTCTCATAAACAAAAAAAGAGATAAAAGGCAAATAGATCACCAGAAAATGAAAATTTTAGAGTTTATGAATAGAAAGAATATAAACCAATAAAAAAAATGTAAGTAAAGACAATTTATGCACACACAGTAAATGAACAAAAAAGTTTTGTCATCCAAGTTTTAGAAATTCCGCAAGTTCAACCCCAAACGCTCGGAATTTTATAAAAAAGAGATTTTTGTACATATGTTTTAAAAAATGGATATGCATGCTTGAAAGATGTTAAAATATGCCAATCACCTATGGATCAAAAACTTTTAAAGAGAATAACAATAAATTCTCAAGAGAACGTGCGGTGGGATATTTACCCGAGTCAAAAGAGCCACTATTTTGCCCATTTACTAAAAGCTGACCTAATGATCATAGATTATTGTAAAGTGATTTATCATGCATAACGGGCTACATTTTTTAAGGAATTATTAATGGATTGAGAGTCCACATTCAGTTAAAAATCCCATACCTCTCCCTTTTCCCGACGATTGCAGAACCTGATAAATAAAAACTAAAAAGTGTTTACAATCCCTAAATATTATAGAAAATTTTTTGAATTATCTCTTTGTATATTTGTGCATATTGCATTTCCATTTTAGATGTATACTCTTTTCTTAAATCAAAACTTGAGTTTTCATTTTCCCTTCATCTCGTAAGCAAAAAAAGAGATAAAAGGGAAATAGATCTCAACAAAATGAAAATTTTAGAGTTTATGTATGGAAAGAATTCAAAGCAATAAAAAAATGTAAGTAAAGAAAATTTATTCACACATCACAAATGAACACAAAAGTTTTTTTATCCAAGTTAAGGAAATTCCACTAGTTCAACCCTACTAGCTCAGAATTTTATAAGAAAGAGAGTTTTCAACATATGTTTGAAAAAATGGATATGCATGCTAGGAACATGTTAAAGATACAAATGACCTATGGATAAAAAGCTTTTAAAGAGAATAATATTAAATTCTCATGTGCATGTGCAGTTGGATATTTACCCGAGTCAAACAAGCCATTATTTTGCCCATTTACAAAAAGCTGACCTAATGATCATAGATGATTGTAAAGCGATTTATCATGGGTAACAGGCTATTTTTTATTTAGGAATGACTAATGGATTGGGAGTCAACACTGAGTTAAAAATCACCAGCCTCCCTCTTTTCCCATCGATTGTTGAACCTGATATATTAAAACTAAAAAAAGTTTACAATCCCTAAAAATTACAAACACATTTTGGAATTATCTCTCTCTATATTTGTGCATTGTGCATTTCCATTTTAGATGTATAATTTTTTCTTAAATCAAAGCTTGAGTTTCAGTTTCCCTTCATCACGTAAACAAAAAAAGAGATAAAAGGTCAATAGATCACAACAAAATGAAAATTTTAGAGTTTATGTATGGAAATAATTCAAAGAAATAAACAAATGTAAGTAAAGACAATTAAATCACACACCACAAAGGGACACAAAAGTTTGGTTATCCAAGTTTGGGAAATTCCACTAGTTCAACCTTAATAGCTCTGAATTTTATAAGAAAGAGATTTTTCTACACATATTTGAAAAAATAGATATGGATGCTTGAAACATATTAACGATGCAAATGACCTATGGATCCAAACCTTTTAAAGGGAATAACATTAAATTATCAAGTGAACGTGCGGTGGGATATTTACCTAAGTCAAACAAGCCATTATTTTGCCCATTTATAAAAAGCTGACCTAACGATCATAGATCATTGTAAAGTGATTTATCATGTATAACCGGCTACATTTTTGTAAGGAATGACTTATGGATTGGGAATCCGCACTCAGTTAAAAATCCACCACCTCCCCCTTTTCCTGAAAATTGCAGAACCTAATAAATAAAAACTAAAAAGAGTTTACAATCCCTAAATATTACAGACACGTTTTGGAATTATCTATCTCTTTATTTGTGCATCGTGCA
Source organism: Aristolochia californica (assembly GCF_029961685.1). Lineage (NCBI taxonomy): Eukaryota > Viridiplantae > Streptophyta > Magnoliopsida > Piperales > Aristolochiaceae > Aristolochia > Aristolochia californica. The sequence continues at coordinate 27,996,057 of NW_027182103.1, read as the reverse complement.
TTTCCATTTTAGATGTATACTTTTTCTTAAATCAAAGCATGAGTTTTCACTTTCCCTTCATTTCTTAAACAAAAGAAGAGATAAAAGGGAAATAGATCACACCAAAATGAAAATTTTAGAGTTTATGTATGGAAAGAATTCAAAGCAATAAAAAATTGTTAGTAAAGAAAATTTATTCAAACACCACAAATGATCACAAAAGTTTTGTTATACAAGTTTGGGAAAATTCCGCTAGTTCAACCCTAATAGCTCGGACTTTTATAAGAAAAATATTTTTCTACACATGTTTTAAAAATAGATATGCATGCTTGAAACATGTTAAAGATGCAAATGACCTAAGGATCCAAACCTTTTTAAGAGAAAAACATTAAATTCTCAAGTGAACGTGCGGTGGGATATGTACCCGAGTCAAAATGCCATTATTTTGCCCATTTAAAAAAAGCTGACCTAATGATCATAGATGATTGTAAAGTGATTAATCATGTGTAACAAGCTATATTTTTGTAAGGAATGACTTATGGATTGGGAGTCAACACTCAGTTAAAAATCCCCCGCCTCCCTCTTTTCCCGACGATTGCAGAACCTGATATATAAAAAGTAAAAAGAGTTTACAATCCCTAAATATTTCAACCACTTTTTGGAACTATCTCTCTCTGCATTTGTGCATTGTGAATTTCCATTTTAGATGTCAAATTTTTTCTTAAACAATACTTCAATTTTCACATTCCCTTCATCTTGTAAACAAAAAAAGAGATAAAAGGCAAATAGATCACAACAAAATGAAAATTTTAGAGTTTATATATGGAAAGAATTTAAACCAATAAAAAAATCTAAGTAAATAAAATTTATTCACACACCAAAAATGAACGCCAAAGTTTTGTTGTCCAAGTCTAGGAAATTCCACTTGTTCAACCCTAATAGCTCGTACTTTTATAAGAAAGAGATTTTTCTACACATGTTTAAAAAAATTATATGCATGCTTGAAACATGTTAAAGATGCAAATGACCTATGGATCCAAACCTTTTAAAGAGAATAATATTAAACTCGCAAGTGAACGTGTTGTGGGATATTTACACGAGTCAAACAAGCCATTATTTTGCCCATTTACAAAAAAGCTGACCTAACGATCAGAGATGATTGTAAAGTGATTTATCATGTGTAAAGGGCTATATTTTTGTAAGGAATGACTTATGGATAGGGATTCAATACTTAGTTAAAAATCCCCCGCCTCCCCCTTTTCCCGATGATTGAAGAACCTGATTTATCGAAACTAAAAAGAGTTTATAATCGCTAAAAATTACACACACTTTTTGGAATTATCTCTCTCAACATTTATGCATTGTGCATTTCCATTTTAGATGTATAATTTTTTCTTAAATAAATGCTTGAGTTTTCACTTTCTGTTCATCTCGTAAACAAAAAAAGAGATAAAAGTCATATAGATCACAACAAAATGAAAATTTTAGACTTTATGTATCGAAATAATTCAAACCAATAAACAAATGCAAAGTAGTGAAAATTTATTCGCACACCACAAATGGACACAAAAGTTTTGTTATCCAAGTTTGGGAAATTCCACTAGTTCAACCCAAATAGCTCAGAATTTTATTAGAAAGAAATATTTCTACACATGTTTTAAAAAATGGATAGGCATACTTGAAAGATGTTAAAGATGCAAATGACCTATGGATCCAAACCTTTTAAAGAGAATAATATTAAATTCTCTAGAGAATGTGCGGTGCGATATTTACTAGAGTCAAACATGCCACTATTTTGCCCATTTAAAAAAAGCTGACCTAACGATTATAGATGATTGAAAAGTGATTTAGCATGCATAACGGGCTATATTTTTCTAAGGAATGACTTATGGATTGGGAGTCTACACTCAGTAAAAAATGCCCCACCTTCCCCTTTTCCCAACGATTGCAGAATTTGATAAATAAAAAATAAAAAGAGTTTACAATCCCTAAATATTACAGACACTATTTGGAATTATCTCTCTCTATATTTGTGCAATGTGCATTTCCATTTTAGATGTATACTGTTTTTCTTAAATCAAAGCTTGAGTTTTCTTTTTCGCTTCAACTCGTAAACAAAAAAAGAGATAAAAGGGAAACAGATCACAACAAAATGAAAATTTTAGAGTTTATATATAGAAAGAATTTTAAAAAATATACAAATGTAAGTAAAGAAAATTTATCAAGACCCCACAAATTAACACAAGTTTTGTTATCCAATTTTGAGAAATTCCACTAGTTCAACCCTAATAGCTCGGAATTTTATCAGAAAGAAATTTTTCTACACATGTTTTAAAAAATGGATATGCATGCGTGAAACATGTTAAAGATGCAAATGACCTATGGATCTAAACTTTTTAAAGAGAATAACATTAAATTCTCATGTGAACGTGCGGATGGATATTTACCTGAGTCAAACAAGCCATTATTTTGCCCATTTACAAAAATCTAACCAAATGATCATAGATGATTGTAAAGTGATTTATCATGTGTAATGGGCTATATTTTTTTAAGGAATGACTTATGGATTGGTAGTCAATACTTAGTTAAAAATCCCCCTCCTCCCCCTTTTCCCGACGATTAAAGAACCTGATATATAAAAACTTAAAAGAGTTTACAATCCCTAACAATTATAGACACTTTTTGGAATTATCTCTCTATATTTTTGCACTGTACATTTCCATTTTAGATGTATACTTTTTTCTTTATTCCAAGCTTGAGTTTTCACTTTCCCTTCATCTCGTAAACAAAAAAAAAAAGATAAAAGGCAAATAGATCACAAAAAAATGAAAATTTTAGAGTTTATGAATGGAAATAATTCAAAGAAATAAACAAATGTAAGTAAAGAAAATTTATTCACACACCACAAATTAAGACAAAAGTTTTGTTATCCAAGTTTGGGAAATTCCACTAGCTTGATCCAAATTGCTCAGAATTTTATAAGAAAGATATTTTTCTACACATGTTTTAAAAAATGGATATGCATGCTTGGAAGTTGTTAAAGATTCAAATGACCTATGGATCCAAATCTTTTAAAGAGAATAACATTAAACTCAAATGAATGTGCGGTAGGATATTTAACCAAGTCAAACAAGCCATTATTTTGCCCATTTAAAAAACGCTAACCTAATGATCATAAATTATTGTAAAATGTTTTATCATGTGTAACGGGCTATATTTTTTTAAGTAATGGCTTATAGATTGGGAGTCAACACAAAGTTAAAAATCCCCTGCCTCGCCCTTTTCTCTACAATTGCAGAACCTGATATATAAAAACTAAATGGAGTTTACAACCCTTAAAAATTACAGAAACTTTTTGGAATTATCTCGCATTACATTTGTGCAGTGTTCATTTCCATTTTCGATGTATACTTTTTTCTTAAATCAAAACTTGAGTTTTCACTTTACCTTCATCTCGTTAAAAAAAAGAGATAAAAGGCAAATAGATCACAACAAAAATGAAAATTTTAGAGTTTATGTATGGAATTTAATGCAATAAAAAAATGTAAGCATAGAAAATTTATTCACCCATCATAAATGAACACAAAATTTATGTTATCCAAGTTTGGGAAATTCCACGAGTTCATCCCTAATAGCTCAGAATTTTTTAAGAAAGTGATTTTTTTACACAAGTTTTTAAAAATGGAAATGCATGCTTGAAACATGTTAAAGATGCAAATGACCTATGGATCCAAACCTTTTAAAGAGAATAACATTAAATTATCAAGTGAACATGTAGTGGGATATTTACCCGAGTCAAACAAGCCATAATTTTTCCCATTTAAAAAAAGCTGACCTAATGATCATAGAAGATTGTAATGTGGTTTATCATGCGTAACGGGCTACATTTTTGTAAGTAATGACTTATGGATTGGGAGTCACCACCTAGTTAAAAATCCCCCGCCTCCCTCTTTTCCAGACGATTGCAAAACCTGATATATAAAAACTAAAAAGAGTTTACAATCCCTAAAAAGTACAGACACTTTTTGGAATTATCTCTCTCTATATTTGTGCATTGTGCATTTCCATTTTAGATGTATAATTTTTTCTTAAATAAAAACATGAGTTTTCCATTTCCCTTCATCTCGTAAACATAAAAAGAGATAAAAGGCAAATAGATCACTACAAAATGAAAATTTTGGAGTTTATGAATGGAAAGAATTTAAAGCAATAAACAAATGTAAGTAAACAAAATTTATTGACACACCACAAATGAACACAAAATTTTGTTATCCAAGTTTTGGAAATTCCAGTAGTTCAACCCTAATATCTCAGAATTTTATAAGAAAAAGATTTTTCTACACATGTTTTAAAAAATGAATATACAGGCTTGAGACATGTTAAAGATTCAAATGACCTATGGATCCAAACCTTTTAAAGAGAATAACAATAAATTTTCAAGTGAACATACGGTTGGATATTTACCTGAGTCAAAGAAGCCATTATTTTGCCCATTTACAAAAATCTGACCTAACGATTATAGATGATTGTAAAATGATTTACGATGCGTAACGGGCTATATTTTTTTAGGAATGACTTATGGATTGGGAGTCAACACTTAGTTAAAAATCCCCCGCCTCCCCCTTTTTTCGACGATTACAGAACCTGATATATAAAAACTGAAGAGAGTTTACAATCCCTAAAAATTACAGACACTTTTTGGAATTATCTCTCTCTACATTTGTGCATTGTGCATTTCTATTTTAGATGTATACATTTTTCTTAAATCAACATTTGAGTTTTCACTTTCCCTTCATCTCGTAAACAAAAAAAGAGATAAAAGGCAAATAGATCACTAAAAAATGAAAAATTTAGAGTTTATGAATGGAAAAAATTTATAGCAATAAACCAATGTAAGTAAATAAAATTTATTCACACACCACAAATGAACACAAATGTTTTGTTACCCAAGTTTGGGAAATTGCACTAGTTCGACCCTTTTAGCTCGGAATTTTATATGAAAGAGATTTTTCTACACATGTTTTAAAAAAAGGATATGCATTCTTTAAACATGTTAAAGATGCAAATGATATATGGATCCTAACCTTTTAAAGAGAACAAAATTAAATTCTCAAGTGAACGTGCGGTGGGATATTTACCCGAGTCAAACAAGACATTATTTGTCGCATATACAAAAAGTTGACCTAACGATCATAGATTATTGTAAAGTGATTTATCATGAGTAACGGGCTACATTTTTGTAAGGAATGCCTCAAACATTGGGAGTCAACACTCATTTAAAAATTCCCCGCCTCTCCCTTTTCTCGACTATTGCTGAACATGATATATAAAAACTGAAAAGAGTTTACTATCCCTAAAAATTACAGACACTTTTTGGAATTATGTCTCTCTACATTTGTGCATTGTGAATTTCCATTTTAGATGTATACTTTTTCATAAATCAAAGCTTGAGTTTTCACTTTCCCTTCATCTCATAAACAAGAAAAGAGATAAAAAGGTAAATAGATCACCACAATATGAAAATTTTAAAGTTTATGTATGGAAAGAATTTAAAGCAATAAAAAATGTAAGTAAAGAAAATTTATTGACACAACACAAATGAACACAAAATTTTTGTAATCCAAGTTTGGGAAATTCCACTAGTTCAACCCTTATATCTCGAAATTTATAAGAAAGAGATTTTTCTATGTATATTTTAAAAAATGAATATGCATGCATGAAACATGTTAAAGATGCAAATAACCTAAGGATACAAACCTTTTAAAGGGAATAAAATTAAATTCTCAACTGAACGTGCGGTGGGTTATTTACCCGAACCAGACCAGCCATTATTTTGCCCATTTACAAAAGCCTGACCTTACGATCATAGATGATTGTAAAGTGATTTATCATATGTAATGGGCTATATATTTGTAAGGTATTACTTATGGATTGAAAGTCAACACTCAGTCAAAAATCCCTCTCCTCCCCCTTTCCCCGACGATTGCAGAACCTGATATAAACACTAAAAAGCGTTTACAATCCCTAAAAATTATAAACACTTTTTGGAAATATCTCTCTCTACATTTGTGCATTGTGCATTTCCATTTTAGATGTATAATTTTTTCTTAAATCAAGGCTTGAGTTTTCACATTCCCTTCATCTCTCAAAAAAAAAAAGAGATAAAAGGCAAATAAATCACAAAAAAATCAAAATTTTAATGTTTATGTATGGAAAGAATCTAAATTAATATACAAATGTAAGTAAAGAAAATTAATTGACTCACCACAAATAAAAAAAAAAGTTTTGTTATCAAAGTTTGGGAAATTTCACTTGTTCAACCCTAATAGCTCGGACTTTTATAAGAAAGAGATTTTTCTACACATGTTTTAAACATTGGATATGCATGCTTGAAACATGTTAAAGATGAAAATGACCTATGGATCCAAACCTTTTAAAGATAATAACATTAAATTCTCAAGTGAACGTGCTGTGGGATATTTACCCGAGTCAAACAAGCCATTATTTTGCCCATTTACGAAAAGCTGTCCTAATGGTCATAGATGATTGTAAAGTGATTTATCATGTGTAACGGGCTATATTTTTGTAAGGAATGACTTATGGATTGGGAGTCAACACTCAGTTAAAAATCCCCCGCCTCCCCCTTTTCCCCACGATCGAAGAACCGGATATATCAAAACTAAAAAGAATTTACAATCCCTAAAAATTACAGACACTTTTGGGAATTATCTCTCTCTACATTTGTGCATTGTGCATTTCCATTTTAGATGTATAATTTTTTCTTAAACCAATGCTTGAGTTTTCAATTTCCCTTCATCTCGTAAAAAAAAAGGGATAAAAGGCAAACAGATCACAACAAAATGAAAATTATAGACTTTATGTATCGAAAGAATTTAAAGAAATAAACAAATGTACGTTAAGAAAATTTATCCACACACCACAAATGAAAACAAAAGTTTCGTTATCCAAGTTAGGGAAATTCCACTAGTTCAACCCTAATAGCTCGGAAATTTACTAGAAAGAGATTTTTCTACGCATGTTTTAAAAAATGGATATGCATGTTGGAAACAAGTTAAAGATATAAATGACCTATGGATCAAAACCTTTTAAAGATAATAACATTAAATTCTCAAGTGAACGTGCGCTGCGATATTTACCTGAGTTAAACAAGCCATTATTTTGCCCATTTACAAAAAGCTGATCTAACGATCATAGATCATTGTAAAGTGATTTATCATGCATAATGGGCTATATTTTTGCGAGGAATGACTTATGGATTGGGAGTCCACACTCAGTTAAAAATCCCCCGCCTCCCCCTTTTTCCTGACGATTGCAGTACCTAATACATAAAAACTAAAAAGTGTTTAAAATCCATAAACATTATAGACACTTTTTGGAATTATCTCTCTCTACATTTGTGCATTTTGAATTTCCATTTTAGTTGTATACTTTTTTCTTAAATCAAAGCTTGAGGTTTCACTTTCCCTACATCTCGTAAACAAAAAAACACATAACCGGCAACTAGATCACCACAAAAAGAAAATTTTAGACTTTATGTATGGAAAGAATTCAAAGCAATAAAAAAATGTAAATAAATAAAATTTATTCACACACCACAAATGAACACAAAAGTTTTGTTATCCAAGTTTGGGAAATTCTACTTGCTCGACCCTAATAGCTCGGAATTTTATAAGACAAATTTTTCTTCACATGTTTTAAAAAATGGATATGCATGCTTGAAACATGTTAAAGATACAAATGACCTATGGATCAAAACCTTTTAAAGAGAAAAACATTAAATTCTGAAGTAAACGTGCGGTGCGATATTTACACGAGTCAAACAAGCCATTATTTCGAACATTTACAAAAACTTGACCTAACGATCATAGATGATACTAAAGTGATTTATAATGCGTAATGGGCTATATTTTTGTTAGGAATGACTTATCGATTGGGAGTCAAAACTCAGTTAAAAATCCATCGCCTCCCCCTTTTCCCAACGATTGCAGAACCAGATATATAAAAAATAAAAAGAGTTTACAATCCATAAATGTAACAGACACTTTACGGAATTACCTCACTCTACAATTGTGCATTGTGCTTTTCTATTTTAGATGTATATTTGTTTCTTAAATCAAAGTTGAGTTTTTACTTGTCCTTTATCTCATAAACAAAAAAAGAGATAAAAGGCAAATAGATGACAACAAACTGAAAATTTTAGAGTTGATAGATGGAATGAATTTAAAGCAATAAACAAATGTAAGTATAGAAAATTTATTCATACAACAGATATGAACACAAAAGTTTTGTTATCTAAGTTTGCGAAATTTCACTAGCTCAACACTAATAGCTCGAAATTTTAAAAGAAAGAGATTTTTCTACACATGCTTTAAAAAATGGAATCCATGCTTGAAACTTATTAAAGATGCAAATGACCTATGGATCCAAACCTGTTAAAGAGAATAACAATAAATTCTCATGTGAACGTGTGGTGGGATATTTACCCGAGTCAAACAAGCCATTATTTTGCCCATTTATACAAAGATGACCTAAAGATCATAGATAATTTTAAAGTGATTTATCATGCATAACGAGTTATATTTTTTTTAAAGAATGACTTTTTGATTGGGAGTCAACATTCAGTTAAAAATCCCCCGCCTTCGCCTTTTCCCGATGATTACAGAACATGATATATAAAAACTAAAAAGAGTTTACTATCCCTAACAATTATAGACACTTTTTGGAATTATCTCTCTCCATATTTTTGCATTGTGCATTTCCATTTTAGACTTATACTTTTTTCTTAAATCAAAGCTTGAGTTTTCAATTTCCCTTCATCTCGTAAACAAAAAAAGAGATAAGAGGCAAATAGATCACTATAAAATGAAAATTTTAGAGTTTATGAATGGAAAGAATTTAGAGCAATAACCAAATGGAAGTAAATAAAATTTATTCACACACCACAATTGAACACAAAAGTTTTGTTACCAAAGTTTTGGAAATTCCACTAGTTCAGCCCTTTTAGCTCGGAATTTTATCAGAAAGAGATTGTTTTACACATGTTTTAAAAAAAGGATATGCATGCTTTAAACATGTTAAAGATGCAAATGATCTATGGATCCTAATCTTTTAAAGAGAATAACATTAAATTCTCAAGTGAACGTCCGGTGGGATATTTACCCAAGTAAAACAAGCCATTATTTTGCCCATTTACAAAAAGTTGACCTAACGATCATAGATGACTGTAAAGTGATTTATCAAGCATGACGGTCTATATTTTTGTAAGGAATGACTCATAAATTAGGAGGCAACACTCAAATAAAAATTCCCCACCTCTCTCTTTTCTCGACGATTGCAGAACATGATATATAAAAACTAAAAAGAGTTTACTCTCCCTAAAAATTACAGACACTTTTTGGAATTATGTCTCTCTACATTTGTGCATTGTGCATTTCCTTTTTAGATATATACTTTTTTCATAAACCAAATCTTGAGTTTTCACTTTCCCTTCATCTCGTAAACAAGAAAAGAGATAAAAAGGCAAATAGATCACAACAAAATGAAAATTTTAAAGTTTATGTATGGAAAGAATTTAAAGCAATAAACAAATATAAGTAAAGAAAATTTATTGACACAGAACAAATGAACACAAAATTTTTGTTATCAGAGTTTGGGAAATTCCACTAGTTCAACCCTAATATCTCAGAATTTTATAAGAAAGAGATTTTTCTACACATGTTTCAAAATTTGAATATGCATGCTTGAAACTTGTTAAAGATGCAAATGACCTAAGGATCCAAACCTTTTAAATGGAATAACATTAAATTCTCAACATAACGTGTGGTGGGATATTTACCTGAATCAGACAAGCCATTATTTTGCCCATTTACAAAAACCTGACCTAACGATCATAGATGATTGTAAAGTGATTTATCATATGTAATGGGCTATATTTTTAATAAATGACTTATGGATTAAAAGTCAGCACTCAGTCAAAAATCCCTCTCCTCCTCCTTTTCCTGGCGATTGCAGAACCTGATATATAAAAACTAAATAGAGTTTACAATCCCTAAAAATTGCAGACACCTTTTTGAATTATCTCTCTCTACATTTGTGCATTGTTCATTTCCATTTTCGATGTATACTTTTTTCTTAAATCAAAGCTTGAGTTTTCACTTTCCCTTCATCATGTAAACAAAAAAAGAGATAAAAGGCAAATAGATCACAACAAAATGAAAATTTTAGAGTTTATGTATGGATAGAATTTAAAGCAATAAAAAAAATATAAGAAAAGAAAATTTATTCACACACCACAAATGAACACAAAAGTTATGTTATCCAAGTTTGGGAAATTTCTCTAGTTCATCGCTAATAGCTCAAAATTTTGTAAGAAAGAGTTTTTCCTACACATATTTTAAAAAATGGATATGCATGCTTGAAACATGTTTAAGATACAAATGACCTATGGATCCAAACCTTTTAAAGGAAATAACTTTAAATTCTCATGTGAACGTGGGGTGGGATATTTACCCGAGTCAAACAAGCCATTATTTTCCCCATTTAAAAAAAGTTGAGTTAACGATCATAGATGATTGTAAAGTGATTTATCATGCATAATAGGCTTTATTTTTGTAGGGAATGACTATGGATTGGGAGTCAACACGCAGTTAAAAATCCCCTGCATCCCCCTTTTCTCGACGATTGCAGAATCTGATATATAAAAAATAAAAAGAGTTTACAATCCCTAAAAATTACAGACACTTTGGGAATTATCTCTCTCTACATTTGTGCATTGTGCATTTCCATTTTAGATGTATACCTTTTTCTTAAATCAAAACTTGAGTTTTCACTTTCCCTTCTTCTCGTTAACAAAAAAAGAAATAAAAGGCAAAGAGATCACAATAAAATGAAAATTTTAAAGTTTATGTATGGAAAAAATTTAAAGCAATAAACAAATGTAAGTAAATAAATTTATTGACACACCACAAATGAACACAAAAGTATTGTTATCCAAATTTGCGAAATTCCACTAGTTATACCGTAATTTCTTGGAATTTTATGAGGAAGTGATTTTTCTACACATTTTTTAAAAAATTGATATGAATGCTTGAAACATGTTAAAGACTCAAATGACCTATGGATCCAAAATTTTTAAAGAGAATAACATTAAATTCTCATGTGAACATGCGGTGGGATATTTACCCGAGTCAAACAAGCCATTATTTTGCTCATTTACAAAAAGCTAACCTAACGATTATAGTTGATTGTAAAGTGATTTATTATGCATAATGGGCTATATTTTTTAAGGAATGACTTATGGATTGGGAATCAAAACTCTGTTAAAAATTCCCCCCTCCCCCTTTTTCCGACGATTGCAGAACTTGATATAGAAAAACTAAAAAGAGTTTACAATCCCTAAAAATTATAGACACTTTTTGGAATTATCTTTTTCTACATTTGTGTATTTTTCATTTCCAATTTAGATGCATACTTTTTTCTTAAATAAAAGCTTGACTTTTCACTTTCCCTTCATCTCGTAATCATAAAAAGAGATAAAAGGCAAATAGATCACAACAAAAGGAAAATTTTAGAGTTGATGTAAAGAAAGAATTGATAGCAATCAACAAATGTAAGTAAGGAAAATTTTACATTTTATCTAAAGAAAGAATTGATAGCAATCAATAAATGTAAGTAAATAAAATTTATTCATACACCACATATGAACACAAAAGTTTTGTTATCCAAGATTGGGAAATTCCACTAGCTCAACACCAATAGCTCGAAATTTTAAAAGAAAGAGATTTTTCTACACATGTTTTAAAAAAAGGATATGCATGCTTGAAACTTGTTTAAAATGCAAATGTCCCATGGATCTAAACCTTTTAAAGAGAATAACATTAAATTCTGATGTGAACGTGCGGTGGGATATTTACCCGAGCCAAACTAGCCATTATTTTGCCCTATTAAAAAAAACTGACCTAACGATTAGAGATGATTATAAAGTGATTTATCATGCGTAACGGGCTATATTTTTTAAAGGAATGACTCATAGATGGGGAGTCAACACTCAGTTAAAAATCCCTCGCCTCCCCCTTTTCACGACGATGGCAGAACCTTATATATAAAAAATAAAAAGAGTTTACATTACCTAAAAATTACAGACACTTTTTGGAATTATCTCTCTCTTCATTTGTGCATTGGGCATTTCAATTTTAGATGTATACTTTTTTCTTAAATCAAAGCTTGAGTTTTCACTTTCCCTTCAACTCGTAAACAAAAAAAGAGAAAAAAGGCACAAAGATCACAAAAAAATAAACATTTTAGAGTTTATGTACGAAAATAATTTAAAGCAATAAACAAATGTAAGTAATGCAAATTTATTCACATACCACAAATGAACACAAAAGTTTTGTTATCCAAGTTTTGGAAATTCCACTAGTTCAACTCTAATAGCACGAAATTTTATAAGAAAGAGATTTTTCTACACATGTTTTAAAAAATGGATATGCATGTTTGAAACATGTTAAAGATGCAAATAACCTATGGATCCAAACCTTTTTAAGAGAATAACATTAAATTTTCAAGTGAACGTGCGGTGGGATATTTACCCGAGTCAAATTAGCCATTATTTTTCTCTTTTACAAAAAGTTAACCTAATAATCATAAATGATTGTAAAGTGATTTATCATGCGTAACGGGCTATATTTTTTTAAGGAATGACTTATGGATTGGGAGTCAACACTCAGTAAAAAATCCCTTGCCTCCCCCTTTTCTCGACGGTTACAGAACCTGATTATAAAAACTAAGAGGAGTTTAAAATCCCTAAAAATCACAGACACTTTTTTGAATTATCTCTCTCTAAATTTGTGCATTGTGCATTTCCATTTGATATGTATACTTTTTGCTTAAATCAAAACTTCGGTTTTTACTTTTCATTCAGCTCGTAAACAAAGAAAGAGATAAAAGGCAAATAGATCACAAAAAAATGAAAATTTTAGAGTGTATGTATGGAAAGAATTTAAAGAAATATACAAATGTAAGTAAAGAAAATTTATTCACACACCACAAATGAACACAAAAGTTTTGTTATCCAAATTTGGCAAATTCCACTAGTTCAGCCCTAATAGCTCGGAATTTTAAAGAAAGAGATTTTTCTACACATGTTTTAAAAAATGGATATGCATGCTTGAAACATGTTAAAGATGCAAATGAACAATGGATCCAAACCATTTAAAGATAATAACATTAAATTCTTAAGTGAACGCGCGGTGGGATATTTACCTTTGTCAAACAAGCCATTATTTTGCCCATCAACAGAAAGCTGACCTAACGATCATCGATTATTGTAAAATTATTTATCATGCGTAATGGGCTATACTTATGGATATGGATTCAACACTTAGTTAAAAATCCCTCGCCTCCCCCTTTTCTCAACAATTCCAGAACCTGATATATAAAAACTAAAAAGAGTTAACAATTCCTAACAATTTTATAAACTTTTTGGAATTATCTCTCTCAAAATTTGTGCATTGAGCATTTCCTTTTTAGATGTATACTTTTTTCTTAAATAAAAACTTGAGTTTTCACTTTCCCTTCTTCTCGTAAAAAAAAAAAGAGATAAAAGGCAAATAGATCACAACAAAATGAAAATTTTAGAGTTTATGTATGGAAAGAATTTAAAGCAATAAACAAATGTAAGTAAAAAATATTTATTCACACAGCTAAAATGAACACAAAAGTTTTGTTATCCAAGTTTGGGAAATTCCACTAGTTCAACCCTAATTGCTCCGAATTTTAAGAAAGACATTTTTCAACACATGTTTTAAAATTGGATATGCATGCTTGAAACATGTTAAAGATGCAAATGAACTATGGATCCAAACCTTTTAAAGAAAACAACATTAAATTCGCAAGTGAACGTATGGTGGGATATTTACCCGAGTTAAATAAGCCATTATTTTGCCCTTTAACAAAAAGTTGACCTAATAATCATAGATGATTGTAAAGAGATTTATCATTCGTAATGGGCTATATTTTTTTAAGGAATGACTTATGGATTGGGAATCAACACTCAATTAAAAATCCTCCGGCTCCCCCTTTCCTCGTAGATTACAGAAGCTGATATACAAAAACTAAAAAGAGTTTATAATCCCTAAAAATTAAAGACACTTTTTTGAATTATCTCTCTCTACAATTGTGCTTTGTGCATTTCAATTTTAGATGTATACTTTTTTCTTAAATCAAAATTTGAGTTTTCCATTTTCCTTCATCTCGTAAACAAAAAAACAGATAAAAGGCAAACGGAGCACAACAAAATGTAAATTTTAGAGTTCATGTATGGAAAGAATTAAAAGCAATAAAAAAATTCTATGTAAAGAAAATTTATTCACACACCACAAATGAATACAAAAGTTTTGTTATCCCAAGTTTGTGAAATTCCACTAGTTCAACCCTAATAGCTCATAATTTTATAAGAAAGTGATTTTTCTACACATGTTTTACAAAATCGATATGCATGCTTGAAACATGTTAAAGATGCAAATGACTTATGGATCCAAACATTTTAAAAATAATAACATTAAATTCTCAAGTGAACGTGTGATGGGATATTTACCCGAGTCAAACAAGCTATTATTTTGCCCATTAACAAAAAGCTGACCTAACGTTTATAGATGATTGTAAAGTGATTGATCATACGTAATGGGCTATATTTTTGTATGGAATGACTTATGGATTGGGAGTCAACACTCTGTTAAAAATCCCTTGCCCCGCCACCCCCCCCCCCCCCCCTTTTTCCTGACGATTGCAGAACCTGATATATAAAAACTATAATGAGTTTACAATCCCTAAAAATTATAGACACTTTTTGGAATTATATCTCTCTACATTTCTGCGTTGTGCATTTCTATTTTATATATATAGTTTTTTCTTAAATCAAAACTTGAGTGTTTACTTTCCCTTCATCTCGTAAACAAAAAAAGAGATAAAAGGCCAATAGATCACAACAAAATTAAAATTTTAGATTTTATATATGGAAACAATTTAAAGCAGTATACAAATTTAAGTAAAGAAAATTTATACACACACCACAAATGACTACAAAAGTTTTGTTATCCAAGTTTTGGAAATTCCACTAGTTCAACCTTAATAGCTCAAAATTTTGATAAGAAAAAGATTTTTCTGCACAAGTTTTAAAAAATGAATATAAATGCTTGAAACATGTTAATGATGTAAATGACCTATGGATCCAAACCTTTTAAATAGAATAACATTAAATTCTCTAGTGAACGTGCGGTGGGATATTTACCCGAGTCAAACAAGCCATTATTTTGCCCATTTACAAAAAGCTGAGCAAACAATCATAGATGACTGTAAAGTGATTTATCATGCGTAATTAGCTAAATTTTTGTAAGGAATTACTTATGGATTGGGAGTCCACGCTCAGTTAAAAATCACCCTCCTGTCTCTTTTCCCGATGATTGCAGAACCTGATATATAAAAACTCTAAAGAGTTTACAATCCCAAAAAATTACAGACATTTTTTGGAATTATCTCTCTATAAATTTGTGCTTTGTGCATTTCCATTTTAGATGTATACTTTTTTCTTAAATCAAAGCTTGAGTGGTCATTTTCCCTTCAACTCGTAAAAGAAAAAAGAGATAAAAGGCAAATAGATCACAACAAAATTAAAATTTTTGGGTTTATACATGGAAAGAATTAAACGAAATAAAGAAATATAAGTAAATAAAATTTATTCACACACCACAAATGAAAACAAAATTTTTGTTATCCAAGTTTGGGAAATTCCACTAGTTCAGCCCAAATAGCTCGGAATTTTATAAGAAAGAGATTTTTCTACATATGTTTTAAAAATGGATATGCATGCTTGAAACATGTTAAAGTTGCTAATGACCTATGGATCCAAACCTTTTAAAGAGAATAACATTAAATTCTCAAGTGAACGTGCGGTGGGATATTTACCTTAGTTAAGCAAGCCATTATTTAGCCCATTTAAAGAAAGCTGACCTAACGATCATTGATGATGGTAAAGTGATTTATCATGTGTAACGGGCTATATTTTAGTTTGAATGATTTATCTATATGGATTCGACACTCAGTTAAAAATCCTCCACTTGCCCCTTCTCCTGACGTTTGCAAAACCTGATATATAAAACCTAAAAAGAGTTTACAATCCCTAAAAATTACAGACATTTTTTGGAATTATCTCTCTCTACATTTGTTCATTGTGCATTTCCATTTTAGGTGTATACTTTTTTTTTAAATCATAGTTAGAGTTTTCACTTTCCCTTCATCTCGTAAACAAAAAAAGAAATAAAAGGCAAATAGATCACAACAAAGTGAAAATTTTAGAGTTTATGTCTGGAAATAATTTAAAATAATAAAAAATTGTAAGTAAAGGAAATTTATTCACACACCACAAATGACCACAAAATTTTTGTTATCCTAGTTTGGGAAATTCCACTAGTTCAACCCTAATTGCTCGAAATTTTATAAGAAAGAGATTTTTCTACACATGTTTCAAAAAATGAATATGCATGCTTGAAACATGTTGATGCAAATGACCTATAGATCCAAACCTTTTAAAGAGAATAACTAGAAATTCTAAAGTGAACGTGCGGTGGGATATTTACTCAAGTCAAACAAGCCATTATTTTGCCCATTTACAAAAAGCTGACCTAACGATCGTAGATTGTAAAGTGATTTATCATGCGTAACGGGCTATATTTTTGTAAGGAATAACCTAAGAATTGGGAGTCAACACTCAGTTAAAAATCCCCTGCCTCTCCCTTTTTTCGACGATTGCAGATCCAGATATATAAAAACTAAAAAGATTTTACAACCTTTAAAAATTACAGAAACTTTTTGGAATTGTCTCTCTCTACATTTGTGCATTGTGCATTTCCATTCTAGATGTATATCTTAAATCAAACCTAGAGTTTTCACTTTTCGTTCATCTCATAAACAAAAAAAGATATAAAAGGCAAATTGATCAGAACAAAATGAAAATGTTAGAGTTTAAGTATGGAAAGAGTTGAAAACATTAAACAAATGTAAGTAACGAAAATTTATTCACACACAACAAATGAATACAAAAGTTTTGTTATCTATGTTTGCGAAATTCCACTAGTTCAACCTAATAGCTCGGAATTTTATAAGAAAGAGATTTTTCTACACAAGTTTTAAAAATTGATGTGCATGCTTGAAACATATTAAAGATGCAAATGACCTATAGATCCAAACCATTTAAAGAGAATAACTTTAAATTCTCAAATGAACGTGGGGTGGGTCATTTACCCAAGTCAAACAAGCCATAATTTTGCCCATTTACAAAAAGCTGACCTAACGATCATAGATGATTGTAAAACGATTTCTCATGTGCGATGGGCTATAATTTTTTAAGGAATGACTTGTGGATTGGGAGTCAACACTCAGTTAAAAATCCGCCACTTTCCCCTTCTCCCAACATTTGCAAAACCTGATATATAAAAACTAAAAAGAGTTTACAATACCTAAATATTATAAACACTTTTTGGAATTATCTCTCTCTACATTTTTTCATTGTGCATTTCCATTTTAGATGTATACTTTTTTTTTAAATCATAGTTAGACTTTTCACTTTCCCTTCATCTCCTAAACAAAAAAAGAAATAAAAGGTAAATAAATCACAAAAAAATGATAATTTTAGAGTTTATGTATGGAAATAATTTAAAATAATAAAAACTTGTTAGTAAAGGAAATTTATTCACACACCACAAATGACCACAAAAGTTATCTTATCCTAGTTTGGGAAATTCCACAAGTTCAACCCTAATAGCTCGGAATTTTATAAGAAAGAGATTTTTCTACACATGTTTTAAAAAATGGATATGCATGCTTGAAACAATTTAAAAAATCAAATGACCTATGGATCCAAACCTTTTATAAAGAATAACATTAAAATTTCAAGTGAACGGGTGGTGGGATATTTACCCAACTCAAACAAGCCATTATTTTGCCCATTTACAAAAAGGTGACCTAACGATCATAAATGATAGTAAAGTGATTTATCATGTGTAATGGGCTATATTTTTTTAAGGAATGACTTATGGATTTGGAGTCAACACTCAGTTAAAAATCCCCCGCCTCCCCCTTTTCCCGACGATTGCAGAACCTGATATATAAAAACTAAAAAGAGTTTACAATCCCTAAAAATTACTGACACTTTTTGGAATTATCTCTCTCTACATTTGTGAAATGTGCATTTCAATTCTTGATGTATACTTTTTACTAAAATCAAAGCTTGAGTTTTCATTTTCCCTTCATCTTGTGAATAAAAAAAGAAATAAAAGGTAAATAGATCACAACAAAAGGAAAATTTTAGTGTTTGTGTATCAAAAGAACTCAAAGCAATAACAAAAGTGAGGAAATAAAATTTATTCACACAACACAAATGAACACAAAAACTTTGGGAAATTCTACTGGTTCAACCCTAATTGCTCGGAATTTTATAAGAAAGAGATTTTTCTACACACGTTTTAAAAAATGGATATGGATGCTTGAAACATGTTGAAGATGCAAATGAACTATGGATCCAAACCTTTTAAAGAGAACAACATTAAATTCTCAAGTGAACGTGCTGTGGGATATTTAACCGAGTCAAACAAGGCATTATTTTGCCCTTTAACAAAAAGCTGATGTAACGAGCAAAGATGATTGTAAACTGATTTATCATGCATAATGGGGTGTATTTTTGTAAGAAATGACATATGGATTCGGAGTCAACACTTAGTTAAAAATATCCCACCTCTCCCTTTTCTCGTAGATTGCAGAACTTGATATACAAAAACTAAAAAGAGTTTATAATCCCTAAAAATTAAAGGCACTTTTTTTTTGAATTATCTCTCGCTACATTTGTACATTGTGCATTTCCATTTTAGATGTATAATTGTGTCCTAAATCAAAGCTTGTTTTTCCATTATTGTAAACAAAAAAAGAGATAAAAGGTAAATAGATCACAACAAAATGAAAATTTTAGAGTTGATGTATAGAAAGAATTAAAAGCAATAAACAAAATTTAAGTTAAGAAAATTTATTCACACCCCTAAATGAACACAAAAGTTTTGTTATCCAAGTTTGGGAAATTCCACTAGTTCAACCCTTATAGCTCGGAATTTTACAAGAAAGGGATTTTTCTATACTTGTTTTAAAAAATAGATATGCATCCATGAAACATGTTAAAGATGCAAATCACCTATAGATCCAAACCTTTTAAAGAGAATAACATTAAAGTATCAAGTGAAACTGTAGTAGGATATTTACTTGAGTGAAACAAGCCATTATTTTGTTCATTTACAAAAAGCTAACCTAACGATCATAGATGATTGTAGAGTGATTTATCCTTCGTAACGGGCTATATTTTTGTAAGGAATGACTTATGGATTGGGAGTCAACACTTAGTTAAAAATCGTCTTCCTCCCTCTTTTTCCAATGATTGCAGATACAGATATATAAAAACTAAAAATAGTTTACAATCCTTAGAAATTATGGACACTTTTTGGATTTATCTCTCTCTACATTTTTGTATTGTGCATTTACATTCTAGATGTATATTTTTTTCTTAAATCAAAGCTTGAGTTTTCTCTTTCCCTTCATCTCGTAAACAAAAAAAGAGATAAAAACCAAATTGATCACAACAAAATGAAAATGTTAAAGTTTATGTATCGAAAGAATTTAAAATAATAAACAAATGTAAGTAAAGAAAATGTATTCACACACCACAAATGAACACAAAAGTTTTGTTTTCCAAGT
This sequence comes from Aristolochia californica, assembly GCF_029961685.1. Taxonomy (NCBI): domain Eukaryota; kingdom Viridiplantae; phylum Streptophyta; class Magnoliopsida; order Piperales; family Aristolochiaceae; genus Aristolochia; species Aristolochia californica. The sequence continues at coordinate 27,976,269 of NW_027182103.1, read as the reverse complement.
TTGGGTAGTTCCACTAGTTCAACCCTAATAGCTCGGAATTTTATAAGAAAAAGATTTTTCTACACTTGTTTTAAAAAATGGATATGCATGCTAGAAACATGTTAAAGATGACTCTGACCTATGGATCCAAACCTTTTAAAGAGAATAACATTAAATTCTCAAGTGAACGTGCGATGGGATATTTACCCGAGTCAAACAAGCTATTATTTTGCCCAATTACAAAAAAGCTAACCCAACGATCATAGATCATTGTAAAGTGATTGATCATACGTAACGGGCTATATTTTTTTAAGGAATGACTTATGGATTGGGAGTCAACACTCGAGTAAAAATCCCCCGCCTCCGCCTTTTCCCGACGATTGTAGAACATGATATATAAAAACTAAAAAGAGTTTACAATCCCTAAAAATTACAGACACTTTTTGGAATTATCTCTCTCCACATTTGTGCATTGTGCATTTCCATCTTAGATGTATAATTTTTTCTTAAATCAAAGTTTGAGTTTTTACTTTCCCTTCTTCTCCTAAAAAAAAAAGTGATAAAAGGCAAATAGATCACAAGAAAATGGAAATTTTAGAGCTTAGGTATGGAAAGACTTTAAAGAAATTAACAAAATGTCAATAAAGAAAATTTATTCACACACCACAAATGAACACAAAAGTTTTGTTATCCATGTTTAGGAAATTCCACTAGTTCAACCCTAATAGCTCAGAATTTTATAAGAAAGAGATTTTTCTACACATGTTTTAAAAAATGGATATGAATGCTTGAAATATGTTAAAGATGTAAATGACCTATGGATCCAATCCTTTGAAAGTGAATAACATTAAATTCTCATGTGAACATGCGGTGGGATATTTACCCGAGTCAAACAAGCCATTATTTTGCCCATTTACAAAAAGCTGCCCTGTCTATCATAGATGAATCTAAAGTGATTTATCATGCGTAACGAGCTATTTTTTTTTAAGGAATGACTTATGGATTGGGAGTCAACACTCAGTTAAAAATCCCCTATGACCCCCTTTTCCCTACAATTCCACAACCTGATATATAAAAACTAAAAAGAGTTTACGATCCCTAAAAATTACAGACACTTCTTTGAATTATGTCTTTGTACGTTTGTGCATTGTGCATTTCCATTTTAGATGTATACTTTTTTCTTAAATCAAAGTTTGAGTTTTCACTTTCCCTTCATCTCGTAAACAAAAAAAAGAGATTAAAGGCAAATAGATCACAACAAAATGAAATTTTTTGAGTGTATGTTTGGAATGAATTCAAACCAATTACCGATGTAAGGAAAGAAAATTTATGCACACACCAAAAATGAACACAAAAGTTTTGTTGCCCAAGTTTGGGAAATTACACTAGTTCTACCCTAATAGCTCAGAATTTTATAAGAAAGAGATTTTTGAACACATGTTTTAAAAAATGGATATGCATGCTTGAAGCATGTTAAAGATGCAAATGACCTCTGGATCCAAACCTTTTAAAGAGAATAACATTAAATTCTCAAGTGAACGTGTGGTGGGATAATTACCCGAGTCAAACATGCCATTGTTTTGCCCATTTACAAAAAACTCACCTAACGATCATCGATGATTGTAAAGTGATTGATCTTGCGTAACGGGATATATTTTTGAAAGGAATGACTTATGGATTGGGAGTCAACACTTGGTTAAAAATCCCCCGCCTCCCCCTTTTCCTTACGATTGCAGAACCTGATAGATAAAATCTAAAAATATTTTACAATCCCTAAAAATTACAGACACTTTTTGGAATTATATATCTCTTCTTTTGTGCATTGTGTATTTCTATTTTAGATGTATACTTTTTTATTAAATAAAAATTGAGTTTTCACTTTCCCATCAACTCGTAAACAAAAACAGAGATAAAAGGCAAATAGATCACAACAAAATGAAAATTTTAGAGTTTATGTAAGTAAAGAAAATTTATTCACACACCACAAATGAACATGAAAGTTTTCTTATCCAAGTTTGCAAAATTCCACTAGTTCATCCTTAATAGCTCAAAATTTTGAAAGAAAAGAGATTTTTCTACCCATGTTTTAAAAAATGGATATGCATGTTTGGAACATGTTAGAGATGCGAATGACCTATGGATGCAAACCTTTTAAAGAGCATAAAATTAAATTCTCTAGTGAATGTGCGTCGGGATATTTACCCGAGCCAAAAAAGCCATTATTTTGCCCATTTACAAAAAGCTGACCTAACGATCAAAGATGATTGTAAAGTGATTTTTCATGCGTAGCGGGCTATATTTTTTTAAGGAATAACATAAGGATTGGGAGTCAACACTCAGTTAAAAATTCCCCCTTCCCCCTTTTCCCGACGACTGCAGGACCTGATACATAAAAAGAAAAAAGAGTTTACGATCGCTAAAAATTACAAACACTTTTTGGAATTATCTCTCTCTACATTTGTTCATGGTGCATTTCAATTTTAGATGTATACTTTTTTCTTCTATCAAAGCTAGAGTTTTCACTTTCCCAACATCTTGTAGAAAAAAAAAGAGATAAAAAGCAAATAGATCACAACAAATTGAAAACTTTAGAGTTTATGTATCGAAATAACTCAAAGCAATAGCAAATGTGAGGAAAGAAAATTTATTCACACACCACAAATGAACACAAAATCTTTGTTATCCAAGTTTGAGAAATTCCACAAGTTCAACCCTAATAAGTCGAAATTTTATAAGTAAGAGATTTTTCTTCACATGTTTTAAAAAATGGAAATGCACACTTGAAACATGTTAAAGACACAAATGACCAATGGATCCAAACCTTTTAAAGAGAATAACATTAAATTCTCAACTGAACATGAGGTGGGTTATTTACCCGAGTCAAACAAGCCTTAATTTCGCCCATTTACAAAAAGCTAACATAACGATCATAGATGATTGTAAAGTGATTTATCAAGTGTAATGGGCTATATTTTTTTAAGGAATGACTTATGGATTGAGAGTCAACACTCAGTTAAAAATCCCCTGCTTGCCCTTTTTCTCGACGATTGCAAAACCTGATATATAAAAACTAAAAAGAGTTTACAATCCCTAAAAATTACAGGCACTTTTTGGAATTATATCTCTCTACATTTATTCATTGGGCATTTCCAATTTAGATGTATACTTTTTTCTGAAATCAAAGCTAGAGTTTTCACTATCCCTTTATCTAGTAAACAAAAAAAGAGATAAAAGGAAAATAGATCACAACAAAATGAAAATTTTTGAGTTTATGTATCGAAAGAACTCAATGCAATAACAAATGTGCGGAAAGAAAATTTATTCACACACCACAAATGAACACAAAAGTTTTGTTATCCAAGTTTGGGAAATTCCACTAGTTCAACCCTAATAACTCGGAATTTTATAAGTAAGAGATTTTTCTTCACATGTTTTAAAAAATGGATATGCATGCTTGAAACATGTTTAAAATGCAAATGACCAAGGGATCCAAACCTTTCAAATTGAATAACATTAAATTCTCAAGTGAACGTCCGGTTGGATATTTTCACTAATGATCATAGAAGATTGTAAAGTGATTTATCATGTGTAACGGGCTATATTTTTGTAAGGAATGACTTATGGAATTGGAGTCAACACTCAGTTAAAGAGATAAAAGGAAAATAGATCACAACAAAATGAAAATTTTAGAATTTATACATGGAAAGAATTTAAAGCAATAAACAAATGTAAGTAAACAAAATTTATTCACACACCACAAATTAAAACAAAATTTTTTTTATCCAAGTTTGCGAAATTCCTCTTGTTCATCCTTAATAGTTCAAAATTTTGTATGAAAGAGATTTTTCTGCACACGTTTTAAAAAATGGATATGCATGTTTGAAACATGTTAAAGGTGCGAATGACCTATGGACCCAAACCTTTTAAAGAGAATGACATTAAATTCCCATGTGAACGTGGGTGGGATATTTACCCGAGCCAAACATACCAATATTTTGACCAGTTAAAAAAAGCTGACCTAACGATCAAAGATGATTGTAAAGTGATTTTTCATGCGTAACGGGCTATATTTTTTTAAGGAATAACATTTGGATTGGATGTCAACACTTAGTTAAAAATCCCCTGCCTCCCCCTTTTCCTAACGACTGCAGAACCAGATATATAAAAAGAAAAAAAGTGTTTAAAATCCCTAAACATTAGAGACACTTTTTGGAATTATCTCTCTCTACATTTGTTAATTGTGCATTTCCATTTTAAATGTTTACTTTTTTCTTAAATCAAAGCTGGAGTTTTCACTTTACCTTCATCTCGTAAACAAAAAAAGAGATAAAAGGAAAATAGAACACAAAAAGAAGAAAATTTTAGAGTTTATGTATGGAAATAATTTAAAGCAATAACAAATGCAAGGAAAGAAAATTTATCCACACACCACAACTGATCACAAAATTTGTGTTATCCATGTTTGGGAAATTCCATTAGTTGAACCCAAATAGCTCGGAATTTTTTAGGAAGAGATTTTTCTACACATGTTTTCGAAAATGGATTTGCATGCTTGAAACATGTTAAATATGAAAATGACATATGGATCCACACCTTTTAAAGATAATAACATTCAATTTACAAGTCAACGTGTGGTGGGGTATTTACCCAAGTCAAACAAGCCATTATTTTGCCCATTTACAAAAAGTTGACCTAACGATCATAAAAGATTTTAAAGTGATTTATCATGTGTAACGAGCTATATTTTTTTAAGGAATGACTTATGAATAGGGAGTCAACACTCATTTTAAAATCCCCCGCCTCCCCCATTTCCAGACAATTGCTGAGCCTGATATATAAAAAAAAAAAAGAGTTTATAGTCCCTAAAATATACAGACACATTTTGGGATTATCTCTCTCTACATTTGTGCATTGTGCATGTCCATTTTACATGTATACTTTTTTATTAAATACTTGAGTTTTCACTTTCCTATCAACTCGTAAAAAAAAAAAGAGATAAAAGGCAAACAGATCACTACAAAATGAAAATTTTAGAGTTTATGTATGGAAAGAATTTAACACAATAAACAAATATAAGTAAAAATTTATTCACACTCCACAAATGAACACAAAAGTTTTGTTATCCAAGTTTGCGAAATTCCAATTGTTCATCCTTAATAGCTCAAAATTTTGTAACAAAGAGATTTTTCTATACATGTTTTAAAAAATGGATATGCATTTTTGAAACATGTTAAAGGTGCGAATGACCTATCAATCCAAACCTTTTAAAGAGAATAACATTAAATTCTCAAGTGAACGTGCGGTGGGATATTGACCCAAGTCAAACAAGCCATTATTTTCCCCATTTTCAAAAAGTTGACCTACCGATCGAAGATGATTGTAAAGTGATTTATCACGCGGAACGGGCTATATTTTTGTAAGGAATAACTTATGGATTGGGCTTCAAAACATAGTTAACAACCCCCTGCCTGCCCCTTTTACCGACGACTGCAGAACCTTATCTATAAAAATAAAAAAGAGTTTATAATCCAAAAAAATTATAGATAGTTTTTTGAATTATCTCTCTCTACATTTGTGAATTGTGTATTTCCATTTTAGATGTATACTTTTTTCTTAAATCAAAGCTTGAGTTTTCACTTTCCCTTCATCTCGTAAAATAACAAAAAAGAGATAAAAGGAAAATAGATCACAACAAAAAGAAAATTTTAGAGTTTATGTATGGAAATAATTTAAAGCAATAAAAAATGCAAGGAAAGAAAATTTATCCACACACCACAAATGATCACAAAAGTTTTGTTATCCAAGTTGTGGAAATTCCTCTAGATCAAACCGAATAGCTCGAAATTTTTTAAGGAAAATATTTTTCTACACATGTTTTAAAAAATTGATTTGCATGCTTGAAACATGTTAAAGATGATAATGACCTATGGATCCACACCTTTTAAATAAAATAACATCTAATTCACAAGTGAACGTGCGGTGGGGTATTTACCCAAGTCAAACAAGCCATTGTTTTGCCCATTTACAAAAGCCTGACCTAACGATCACTGATGATTTTAAAGTGATTTATCGTACGTAACGGGCTATATTTTTTTATGGAATCAATTATGGATTGGGAGTAACCACTCAGTTAAAAATCCCTACCCTCCCCCTTTTCACTTAGATTGCAGTACCTGATATACAAAAACTAAAAAGAGTTTACAATCCCTAAAAAATAAAGTCACTTTTTGGAAATAATTCTCTCTACATTTGTGCAATTATAATTTATATTTTAAATGTATACTTTTTTCTTAAATCAAAGCTTGAGTTTTCCATTTCCCTTCATCTCGTTAACAAAAAAAGACATAAAAGGCAAAAATATCACAAAAAAAAGAAAATTTTGGAGTTTATGTTTGGAAAGAATTTAAAGCAATAGACAAAATAAAAAAAATTATTCACACACCACAAATGAACACAAAAGTTTTGTTATCCAAGTTTGAGAAATTCCACTAGTTCAACCCTAATAGCTCAGAATTTTATAAGAAAAAGATTTTTCTACACATGTTTTAAAAAAATGATATGCATGCTTGAAACATGTGAAAGATGCAAATGACCTATGGGTCCAAACCTTTTTATGAGAATAACTTAAAATTCTCAAGTGAATGTGCAGTGGGATATTTACTAGAGTCAAATAAGCCATTATTTTTCCCATTTAGAAAGAGCTGACATAACGATCATAGATGATTGTAAAGTGATTTATCATGCGTAACGGGCTATATTTTTGTAATGAATGACTTATGGATTGGGATTCAACACTCAGTTAAAAATCCCCCGCCTCCCCCTTTTCCCAATGATTGCAGATACAGATATATAAAAACTAAAAAGAGTTTACAATCCCAAAAAATTAAAGACATTTTTTTGAATTATCTCTCTCTACATATGTGTATTGAGTATTTCCTTTCTAGATGTATACTTTTTTTAAAACCAAAGCTTGAGTTTTCACTTTCCCTTCCTCTCATAAACAAAAAAAGAAATAAAAGCCAAATAGACAACAACAAAATATAAATTTTAGAGTTCACGTCTGGAAAGAATTTAAAATAATAAACAAAAGTAAGCAAATAAAATTTATTCACACGCCACAAATGAAGACAAATGTTTTGTTATCCAAGTTTGGGAAATTCCATTAGTTCAACCTTAATAGATCGGAATTTTATAAGAAATAAAATTTTCTACACAAGTTTTATAAAATGGATATTCATGCTTGAAAAATTTTAAAGATCCAAATGACCTATGGATCTAAACCTTTTAAAGAGAATAAAATTAAATTCTCAAGTGAACGTGCGATGGGATATTTACCCGAGTCAAACAAGCCACTATTTTGCTCATTTACAAAAATTTGACCTAACGATCATAGATGATTGTAAAGTGATTTATCATGCGTAACGGTCTATATTTTTATAAGGAATAACTTATGGTTTGGGAGCCAACACTCAGTTAAAAATCCCCCGCCTCCCCCTTTTCCCGACAATTCGAGAACCTGATATATAAAAACTAAAAAGAGTTTACAATCCCTAAAAATTACAAACACTTTTTGGAATTATCTCTCTCTACATTTGTGCATTGTGTATTTCTATTTTAGATCATTTATTTTTTCTGAAATCAAAGCTTGAGTTTTCACTTTCTCTTCATCTCGTAAACAAAAAAAGATATTAAAGTGAAACAGATCACAACAAAATGAAAATTTTAGAGTTTATGTATAGAAAGAATTTAAAACAATAAAAAAATGAAAGTCAAGAAAATTTATTCACACACTACAAATGAACATAAAATTTTTGTTATCCAAGTTTGACAAATTCTACTAGTTCAACCCAAATAGCTCGGAATTTTATGAGAAAGAGATTTTTCTATAAATATTTTAAAAAATAAATATGCATGCTTGAAACATGATAAAGATGCAAATAACCTATGGATCCACAAAACCTTTCATAGAGAATAACAATAAATTCTCAAGTGAACGTGCGTTGGGATATTTACCTGAGTGAAATAACCCATTATTTTCCCATTTACAAAAAGCTGACCTAACGATCATATATGATCGTAAAGTGATTTATCATGCGTAATGGGCTATATTTTTTGTAAAGAATGACTAATGGATTGGGAGTCAACACTCAGTTAAAAATCCTACCCCTCCTTTTTTTCCCGACGATTGCAGAACCTGATATATAAAAATTAAAAAGAGTTTACAAACCCTAAAACTTACAAACACTTTTTGGAATTATCTATATCTACATTTGTGCATTGTGCATTTCCATTTTAGCTTTATACTTTTTTCTTAAATCAAAACTTCGATTTTCACTTTCCCTTCATCTCGTAAACAAAAAAAGAGATAAAAGTCAAATAGATCCCAACAAAATTAAAGTTTTAGAGTTTATGTATGGCAAGAATTTAAAGCAATAAAGTAATGTAATTAAAGAAAATTTATTCACACACCACAAATGAACACAAAAGTTTTATTATCCAGATTTGAGAAATTCCACTAGTTCAACCCTAATAGCTCAGAATTTTATAAGAAAGAGATTTCTTTACTCAAGTTTTAAAAAATGGATATGCATGCTTGAAACATGTTAAAGATGCAAATGCCTTATGTATCCAAACCTTTAAATAGAATAACAATAAATTCTCAATTGAACATGAGGTGGCTTATTTACCCGAGTCAAATAAACCATTATTTTGCCCATTAACTAAAATTTGACCTAATGATCCTAGATGATTTTAAAGTGATTTATCATGTGTAAAGGGCTATATTCTTTGTTAGGAATGACTTATGGATTGTGAGTCAACACTCAGTTAAAAATCCTACCCCTCCTCTTTTTCCCAACGATTCCAGAACCTACTATATAAAAACTAAAAAAAGTTTACAATCCCTAAAAATTATAGATACTTTTTGGAATTTTCTCTCTCTACATTTTTACATTGTGCATTTCCATTTTTTATGTATGCTTTTTTCTTAAATCAAAGCTTGAGTTTTCACTCTCCCTTAATCTCGTAAACAAAAAAAGAGAGAAAAGACAAATAGATCACAGCAAAATAAAATTTTTAGAGTTTATGTATGGAAAGAATTTAAAGCAATAAACAAACTGTAAGTAAAGAAAATTTATTCACACACCACAAATGAACATTAAAGTTTAGTTATCCAAGTTTGGGAAATTCCACTAGATCAACCCGAATAGCTCGGAATTTTTTAAGGAAGAGATTTTTCTACACATGTTTTAAAAAATTGATTTGCAGGCTTGAAACATGTTAAAGATGATAATGACCTATGGATCCACACCTTTTAAAGATAATAATATTAAATCCACAAGTGAACGTGCGGTGAGGTATTTACCCGAGTCAAACAAGCCATTATTTTGCCTATTTACAAAAAGTTGACCTAACGATCATAGATGATTTTAAAGTGATTTATCGTATGTAACAGGCTGTATTTTTGTAAGGAATGACTTATGGATTGGGAGTAACCACTCAGTGGAAAATCCCTACCCTCCCCCCTTTTTCTTGTAGAATGCAGTACCTGATATACAAAACCTAAAAAGAGTTTACAATCCCTAAAAAATAAAGACAGTTTTTGGAATTATCTATCTCTACATTTGTGCGTTGAGAATTTCTACTTTTAAATGTATATTTTTTTCTTAAATCAAAGTTTGAGTTTTCCATTTCCCTTCATCTCGTTAACAAAAAAAGACATAAAAGGCAAAAATATCACAAAAAATGAAAATTTTGGAGTTTATGTTTGGAAAGAATTTAAACCAATAGACAAAAAAAAAAAAAAATTTATTCACGCACCACAAATGAAGACAAAAGTTTTGTTATCCAAGTTTGAACCCTAATAGCTCGAAATTTTATAAGAAAGAGATTTTTCTACACGTGTTTTAAAAAAATGGATATGCTTGCTTGAAACATGTCAATGATGCAAATGACCTATGGGTCCAAACCTTTTTATGAGAATAACCTTAAATTCTCAAGTGAATGTGCGGTGGGATATTTAACAGAATCAAACAAGCCATTATTTTGCCCATTTAGAAAAAGCTGACATAACGATCATAGATGATTGTAAAGTGATTTATCATGCGTAACGGGCTATATTTTTGTAATGAATGACTTATGGATTGTGGTTCAACACTCAGTTAAAAATCCTCGCCTCCCCCTTTTCCCAATGATTGTAGATCCAAATATATAAAAATTAAAAAGAGTTTACAATCCCAAAAAATTAAAGACACTTTTTTGAATTATCTCTCTCTACATTTGTGCATTGAGTATTTCCTTTCTAGATTTATACTTTTTTTTTTAACCAAAGCTTGAGTTTTCACTTTCCCTTCATCTCGTAAACATAAAAAGAAATAAAAACCAAATAGACAACAACAAAATATAAATTTTAGAGTTCACGTATGGAAAGAATTTAAAATAATAAATAAATGTAAGCAAATAAAATTTATTCACACGCCACAAATGAAGACAAATGTTTTGTTATCCAAGTTTGGGAAATTCCACTAGTTCAACCTTAATAGCTTAGAATTTTATAAGAAAGAAAATTTTCAACACAAGTTTTATAAAATGGATATTCATGCTTGAAAAATTTTAAAGATGCAAATGACCTATGGATCCAAACCTTTTAAAGAGAATAACATTAAATTCTCAAGTGGACGTGCGATGAGATATTTACTCAAGTCAACCAAGCCACTGTTTTGCCCATTTAAAAAAAGTTGCCCTAACGATCATAGATGATTGTAAAGTGATTTATCATGCGTAATGGCCTATATTTTTATAAGGAATAACTTATGGATTGGGAGCCAACACTCAGTTAAAAATCCCTCGCCTCCCCCTTTTCCCAACAATTGCAGAACCTGATATATAAAAAGTAAAAAGATTTTACAATCCCTAAAACTAACAAACACTTTTTGGAATTATCTCTCTCTACATTTTTGCATTGTGCATTTCTATTCTAGATGTATACTTTTTTTCTGAAATCAAAGCTTGAGTTTTCACTTTCTCTTCATCCCGTAAAAAAAAAAGATATTAAAGGTAAATAGATCACAACAAAATTAAAATTTTAGAGTTTATGTATCGAAAGAATTTAAAGCAATAAACAAATGAAAGTCAAGAAAATTTATTCACACACCACAAATGAACATAAAAGTTTTGTTATCCAAGTTTGGGAAATTCTACTAGTTCAACCAAAATAGCTTGGAATTTTATGAGAAAGAGATTTTTCTATACATGTTTTAAAAAATAGATATGCATGCTTGAAACATGATAAAGACGCAAATGACCTATGGATCCACCAAACCTTTCACAAAGAATAACAATAAATTCTCAAGTGAACGTGTGTTGGGATATTTACCTGAGTCAAATAAGCCATTATTTTGCCCATTTACAAAAAGTTGACCTAACGATCATAGATGATCGTAAAGTGTTTATCATGCTTAATGGGCTATAATTTTTGTATGGAATGACTAATGGATTGGGATTTAACACTCAGTTAAAAATCCTACCTCTCCTCTTTTTCCCGACGATTGCAGAACCTGATATATAAAAACTAAAAAGAGTTTACAAATGCTAAAACTTATAGAAACTTTTTGGAATTATCTATCTCTACATTTGTGCATTATGCATTTCCATTTTAGATTTATACTTTTTTCTTAAATCAAAGCTTCAATTTTCACTTTCCCTTCATCTCGTAAACAAAAAAAAAAAGATAAAAGTCAAATAGATCCCAACAAAATTAAAGTTTTAGAGATTTATTCACACACCAGAAATGAACACAAAAGTTTTATTATCCAGGTTTGAGAAATTCCACTAGTTCCACCCTAATAGCTCGGAATTTTATAAGAAAGAGATTTCTCTACACAAGTTTTAAAAAATGGATATGCATGCTTGAAACATGTTAAAGATGCAAATGCCTTATGTATCCAAACCTTTTAAATAAAATAACAATAAATTCTCAACTAAACATGAGGTGGCTTATTTACCCGAGTTATATAAACCATTATTTTGCCCATTAACTAAAATCTGACCTAATGATCATAGGTGATTGTAAAGTGATTTATCAAGTGTAAAGGGCTATATTCTTTGATAGGAATGACTTATGGATTGGGAGTCAACACTCGGTTAAAAATCCTACTCCTCCTCTTTTTCCCGACGATTCCTGAACCTAATATATAAAAACTAAAAAGAGTTTACAATCCCTAAAAATTATAGATACTTTTTGGAATTTTCTCTCTCTACATTTGTGCATTGTGCATTTCCATTTTTTATGTATACTTTTTTCTTAAATCAAAGCTTGAGTTTTCACTCTTCCTTAATCTCGTAAACAAATAAAGAGAGAAAAGGCAAATAGATCACAGCAAAATATAATTTTTAGAGTTTATGTATGGAAAGAATTTAAAGCAATAATCAAAATGTAAGTAAAGAAAATTTATTCACACACCACAAATGAACACAAAAGTTTTGTTATCCAAGTTTAGGAAATTCCACTAGTTCAACCCTAATAAATCGGAATTTTATACGGAAGAGGCTTTTCTACACATGTTTTAAAAACTAGATATGCATGCTTAAAACATGTTAAAGATGCAAATGACCTATGGATCCAAACCTTTTAAAGAGAATAACATTAAATTCCCAAGTGAACGTGCGGTGGGATATTTACCCGAGTCAAACAAGCCATTATTTTGCCATTTACAAAAAGCTGACCTAACGATCATAGATGATTGTAAAGTGATTAATCATGTGTAACGGCCTATATTTTTGTAAGGAATTACTTATGGATTGGGAGTCAACACTCTATTAAAAGTCCCCCTGCCTTTCCCTTTTCCCGATGACTACAAATCTGGATATATGAGAACTAAAAAGAATTTACAATCCCTAAGAAATACAGACACTTTTTTGAATTATCTCTCTCTATATTTGTGCATTGTGCATTTCCATTAAAGATGTATACTTTTTTTTCTAAATCAAAGCTTGATTTTTCACTCTCCCTTCATCTCATAAACAAGAAAAGAGATTAAAGGTAAAAAGATCACAAAAAAATGAAAATTTTAAAGTTTATGTATCGAAAGAATTTAAAATAATAAACAAATGTAAGTATATAAAATTTATTCACACACCTCAAATGAACACAAATGTTTTCTTATCCAAGTTTGGGAAATTCCACTAGTTCAACCCTACTAGCTCGGAATTTTATAAGAAAGAGATTTTTCTACACATGTTAAAGATGCAAATGATCCATGGATCCAAACTTTTTAAAGAGAGTAACATTAAATACTGAAGTGAACGTGCGGTGGGATATTTTCCCAAGTCAAACAAGCCATTATTTTTCCCATTTACAAAAAGCTGACCAAACGATCATAGATGATTGTAAAGTGATTTATCTTGCGGAACGGACTATATTTTTAAAAGGAATGACTTATAGATGGGGAGTCAACACTCAGTTAAAAATCCCCCACCTCCTCCTTTTCCCGACGATTGCAAAACCTGATATATAAAAACTACAAAGAGTTTACAATCCCTAAAAATTACAAACACTTTTTTGAATTATCTCTCTCTACATTCACGCATTGTGCATTTCCATTCTAGATGTATAATTTTTTGTTAAACCAAAGCTTGAGTTTTCACTTTTCCTTCATCTCGTAAATAAAAAAAGAAATAAAAGTCAAATAGATCACAACAAAATAAAAATTTTAGAGTTCATGTATGGAAATAATTTAAAATAATAAACAAATGTATGAAAACAAAATTTATTCACACGCCACAAATGAACACAAAAGTTTTGTTATCCAAGTTTGGGAAATTCCACTAGTGCAACCCTAATAGCTCAAAATTTATAACAAAGATATTTTTCTACACATGTTTTAAAAAATGGATATGCAAGCTTGAAACATGTTAAAGATGCAAATGACCTATGGATCCAAATCTTTCAACATTAAATTCTCAAGTGAACGTGCGATGGGATATTTACCCGAGTCAAACAAGCCATTATTTTGCCCATTTACAAAAAGCAACCCTAATGATCATAGATGATTGTCAAATAATTTATCATGCGTAACGGGCTACATTTTTATGAGGAATGACTTATGGATTGGGGGCCACCACTCAGTTAAAAATCCCCCGCCTCCCCCTGTTCCGGAAAATTGCAGAACCAGATATATACAAAATAAAAAGAGCTTACAATCCCTAAAAATTATAGACACTATTTTGAAATATCTCTCTCTACATTTGTGCATTGTGCATTTCCATTTTTGATGTATACTTTTTCTGAAATCAAAGCTTGAGTTTTCACTTTCTCTTCATCTCGTAACAAAAAAAGATATTAAAGGGAAATAGATCACAACAAAATGTAAATTTTAGAGTTTATGTATGGAAAGAATTTAAAGCAATAAACAAATGTAAGTCATGAAAATTTATTCACACACCACAAAGGAACACAAAAGTTTTGTTATCCAAGTTTGGGAAAATCCAATATTTCAACGCTAATAGCTCAAAATTTTATAAGAAAGAGATTTTTCAACATATGTTTTAAAAAAATGGATATGCAAACTTGATACATGTTAAAGATGCAAATGATCTGTGGATCCAAATCTTTTAAACAGAATTGGATTAAATTCTCAAGTGAACGTGTGGTGGGATATTTACCCGAGTCAAACATGCCATTATTTTGCCCTTTTACAAAAAGCTGACCTAACGATCATAGATGAATGTAAAGTGATTTTTCATGTGTAACGGGCTATATGTTTTTAAGGAATGATTTATAGATTGGGAGTCAACACTCAGTTAAAAATCCCACCTTCCCCCTTTTCCTGACGATTGCATAACCTAATATATAAAAACTAAAAAGAGTTTACGATCCCTAAAAATTAAAAACACTTTTTGGAATTATCACTCTCTACATTTGTTCTTGGTGCATTTCCATTTTAGATATACTTTTTTCTTAAATCAAAGCTAGAGTTTTTTCTTTCCCTACATCTTGTAAACAAAAAAAGACATAAAGGGCAAATAGATCACAACAAAATGAAAATTTTAAAGTTTATGTATTGAAATAACTCAAAGAAATAAAAAATCTGTGGATATAAAATTTATTCACACACCACAAATGAACACAAAAGTTTTGTTTTCCATGTTTGGGAAATTCCACAAGTTCAACCATAATACACCGGATTTTTATAAGTAAGAGATTTTTCTTCACATGTTTTAAAAAATGGATATGCATGCTTGAAACATGTTAAAGACTCGAATGAACTATGGATCCAAACCTTTTAAAGAGAATAACATTAAATTCTCTAGTGAACGTAGGGTGGGTTATTTACTCGAGTCAAACAAGCCTTAATTTTGCCCATTTACAAAAACCTGACTTAACGACCACAGATGATTGTAAAGTGATTTATCAAGTGTAATGGGCTATATTTTTTTAAGGAATGACTTATGGATTGAGAGTCAACACTCAGTTAAAAATCGCCTACTTGCCCCTTTTTCCCGACTATTGCAGAACCTGATATATAAAAACTAAAAATAATTTTCAATCCCTAAAAATTACAGATACTTTTTGGAATTATCTCTCTCTACATTTTTTCATTGTGCATTTCCATTTTAGATTTATACTTTTTTCTTAAATCAAAGCTAGAGTTTTCTCTTTCTCTTCATCTTGTAAACAAAAAAAGAAATGAAAGGAAAATAGATCACAACAAAATGAAAATTTTTTGAGTTTATGTATCGATAAAAAATGTGCAGAAAGAAAATTTATTCACATACCACATATGAACACAAAAGTTTTGTTATCCAAGTTTGGGGAATTCCACTAGTTCAAGCCTGATTGCTCGGAATTTTATAAGTAAAAGATTTTTCTTCACATGTTTTAAAAAATGGATATGCAAGTTTGAAAGATGTTAAAGACAGAAATGACCAATGGGTCCAAACTTTTTAAAGAGAATAACATTAAATTATCAAATGAACGTGGGGTGGGATATTTACCCGAGTCAAACAAGTCATAATTTTGCCCAATTACAAAGAGCTAACCTGACGATCAAAGATGATTGTAAAGTGATTTATCATGTGTGACGGGCTATATTTTTTTAAGGAAAGACTTATGGAGTGGGAGTCAACACTCAATTAAAAATCCCCCGCTTCACCCTTTTCCCGACTTTTGCAGAACCTGATATATAAAAACTAAAAAGAGTTTACAATCCCTAAAAATTGCAAACACTTTTTGGAGTTATCTCTCTCTACATTTGTTCATTGTGCATATTCATTTTAGATGTATACATTTTTTTAAAATCAAAGCTAGAGTTTTCACTTTCCATTCATCTCGTAAACAAAAAAAGTGATAATAGGCAAATAGATCACAACAAAATGAAAATTTTAGAGTTTATGTTTCAAAAGAACTCAAAGAAATAACAAATGTGAGGAAATAAAATTTATTCACACACCACAAATGAACACAAAATTTTTATTATCCAACTTTGGGAAATTCCACTAGTTCAACCCTATTTGCTCAGAATTTTTTAAGGAAGAGATATTTCTATACATGTTTTAAAAAATGGATTTGCATGCTTGAAACATATAAAATATGAAAATTACCTATGGATCCACACCTTTTAAAGATAATAACATTAAATTCACAAGTGAACGTGCGAGGGGGGGGGGATGTATTTACTAGAGTCAAACAAGCCATTATTTTGCCGATTTACAAAAAACTGACCTAACGATCATAGATGATTGTAAAATGATTTATCTTGAGTAACGGGCTATATTTTTGTAAGGAATGACTTATGGATATGGAGTCAACACTCAGTTAAAAATCCCTCACCTCACCCTTTTCTCGTAGATTGCAGAACCTGATATACAAAAACTAAAAAGAGTTTACAATCTCTAAAAATTAAAGACACTTTTTGGAATTATCTCTCTCAATATTTGTGCATTTTAAATTTACATTTTATATGTATACTTTTTTTGAAAATCAAAGCTGGATTTATCCATTTCCCTTCATATCGTAAACAAAGAAAAAGATAAAAGGCAAATATATCACAACAAAATGAAAATTTTAGATTTTATGTAAGGAAATAATTTAAAGCTACAAACAAAATCTATGAAATTAAAATTTATTCAAAAACCTCAAATGAACACAAAAGTTTTGTTATCCAAGTTTGAGAAATTCCTCTTGTTCAACCCTAATAGCTCTGAATTTTATAAGAAAGAGATTTTTATATACATGTTATTAAAAATGGATATGCATCCTTGAAACATGTTGAAGATGCAAAAGACCTATGGATCCAAACATTTTTAAGAGAGTAACATTAAATTCTCAAGTGAACGTGTGATGGAATATTTACCCGAGTCAAACAAGCCATCATTTGGCCTATTTACAAAAAGCTGACCTAACGATCATAGATGATTGTAAAGTGTTTTATCAAGTGTGATGGGCTATATTTTTTCAAGGAATAGATTATGGATTGAGAGTCAACACTCAGTTAAAAATCCTCCACTGGCCCCTTTTCCCGATGATTGCAGAACCTGATATATAAAAACTAAAAAGAGTTTTATAATTCCTAAAAATTACAGAACCTTTTTGGAAATATCTATCTCTACATTTGTTCATTGTGCATTTCATTTTTAAATCTAGAATTTTTTCTTAAATCGAAGCTAGAGTTTTCACTTTCCCTTGATCTCGTAAACAAAAAGAAAGAGATAAAAGGCAAATAGATTACAACAAAATGAAAACTTTTGAGTTTATGTATTGAAAGAACTCAAAGCAATAACAAATGTGAAGAAAGAAAATTTATTCACCCACCACAAATGAACACAAAAGTTTTGTTATCCAAGTTTTGGAAATTCCACTAGTTCAAGCCTAATGGCTCGGAATTTTATAAGTAAGAGATTTTTCTTCACATGATTTAAAAAATGGATATGCATGTTTGAAACAAGTGAAATACGCAAATGACCTATGGATCCAAACCTTTCTAAAGTGAATAAAATTAAATTCTCAAGTGAACGTCCGAATGGATATTTTTCCTAACGATCATAGATAATTGTAAAGTGATTTATCATGTGTAACCGGCTATATTTTTGTAAGGAATGACTTATGGATAGGTAGTCAACACTCTGTTAAAAATCCCCCGCCTCCCCCTTTTCTAGACGATCGCATAACCTAATACATAAAAACAAAAAAATTTTACAATCCTTAAAATATACAGACACTATTTGGAATTATCTCTCC
Source organism: Aristolochia californica (assembly GCF_029961685.1). Lineage (NCBI taxonomy): Eukaryota > Viridiplantae > Streptophyta > Magnoliopsida > Piperales > Aristolochiaceae > Aristolochia > Aristolochia californica. Next base: position 27,958,055 of record NW_027182103.1, on the reverse strand, counting down.
CTATATTTGTGCATTGTGCATGTCCATTTTAGATGTATACTTTTTTATTAAATCAAAACTTGAGTTTTCATTTTCCCATCATCTCGTAAACAAAAAAAGTGATAAAAGGCAAATACATCACAATTAAATGAAAATTTTAGAGTTTATGAATGGAAAGAATTTAAAGCAATAAACAAATGTAAGTAAAGAAAATTTATTCACACACCACAAATAAACACAAAAGTTTTGTTATCCAAGTTTGAGAAATTCCACTAGTTCATCCTTAATAGCTCAAAATTTTGTAAAAAAGAGATTTTTCTACACATGTTTTAAAAAATGGATATGCATGTTTGAAACATGTTAAAGGTGCGAATGACCTATCGATCCAAACCTTTTAAAGAGAATAACATTAAATTCTCAAGTAAACGTGCAGTGGGATATTTACCCAAGTCAAACAAGCCATTATTTTTCCCATTTACAAAAAGTTGACCTAACGATCATAGATGATTGTAAAGTGATTTCTCACGCATAATGGGCTATATTTTTGTAAGGCATAACTTAAAGATTGGGCGTGAACACTTAATTAAAAACCCCCTCCCTGCCCTTTTTCCCGATGACTGCAGAATCTTTTATATAAAAAGAAAAAAAAGTTTACAATCCCTAAAAATTATAGACACTTTTTGGAATTATCTCTCTCTACATTTGTGAATTGTGCATTTCCATTTTAGATGTATACTTTTTTCTTAAATCAAAGCTTGAGTTTTCACTTTCCCTTCGTCTCATAAGCAAAAAAAGAGATAAAAGAAAAATAGATCACAACAAAAAGAAAATTTTAGAGTTTATGTGTGGAAATAATTTAAAGCAACAAAAAATGCAAGGAAAGAAAATTTATCCTCACACCACAAATGATCACAAAATTTTTGTTATCCAAGTTTTGGAAATTCTACTAGTTCAACGCGAATAGCTCGGAATTTTTTAAGGAAGAGATTTTTCTACACATGTTTTAAAAAATCGATTTGCATGCTTGAAAAATGCTAAAGATGAAAATGACCTATGGATCCACACATTTTAAATATAATAAAATTAAATTCACAAGTGCACGTGCGGTGGGGTATTTACCCGAGTCAAACAAGCCATTATTTTGCCCATTTACAAAAAACTGACCTAAAGATCATAGATGATTGTAAAGTGATTTATCATACGTAATGGGCTATATTTTTGTAAGGAAAGACTTATGGATTGGGAGTAACCACTCAGTTAAAAATCCATCCCCTCCCCCTTTTCTCGTAGATTGTAGAACCTGATACACAAAAACTAAAAAGAGTTTACAATCCCTAAAAAATAAAGACACTTTTTGGAATTATCTCTGTCTACATTTGTGCATTGATAATTTCTATTTTAGATGTGTACTTTTTTCTTAAATCAAAGCATGAGTTTTTCATTTCCCTTCATCTCGTAAACAAAAATAGAGATAAAAGGCAAAAATATCACAAAAAAATGAAAATTTTAGAGTTTATGTTTGGAAAGAATTTAAAGCAATAAAAAATGTATAAAAAAAAAAATTTCACACACCTCAAATGAACACAAAAGTTTTGTTATCCAAGTGTGAGAAATTCCACTAGTTCAACCCGAATAGCTCCGAATTTTATTCCACTAGTTCTACACATGTTTTAAAAAAATGGATATGCATGCTTGAAACATATTAAAGATGCAAATGACCTATGGGTCACCTTTTTAAGAGAATAACATTAAATTCTCAAGTGAACGTACGGTGGGATAATTACCAGAGTCAAACAAGCCATTACTTTACCCAGTTACAAAAAGCGGACATAACTATTGTAGATGATTGTAAAGTGATTTATCATGCAGAACAGGCTATATTTTTTAAGGAATGACTTATGGATTGGGAGTCAACACTCAGTTAAAAATCCCCAACCTCCCCCTTTTCCCGACGATGCCAATACCTGATATATAAAAAATTACAAACACTATTTGGAATTATCTCTCTCTGCATTCATGTATTGTGCATTTCCATTCTTGATGTATAATTTTTTTCTTAAATCAAAGCTTGAGTTTTCACTTTCCCTTCATCTCGTAAAAAAAAAGAAATAAAAGCCAAATAGATCACAACAAAATAAAATTTTTAGAGTTCATGTATGGAAAGAATTTAAAATAATAAACAAATGTAAGCAAATAAAATTTATTCACACGCCACAAATGAACACAAAAGTTTTGTTATCCAAGTTTGGGAAATTCCACTAGTTCAACACTAATAGCTCAGAATTTAATAAGAAAGAAATTTTTCTACACATGTTTTATAAAATTGATATTCATGCTTGAAAAATTTTAAAGATCCAAATCACTTATGGATCCAAACCTTTAAAAGAGAATGACATTAAATTCACAAGTGAACGTGCGATGGCATATTTACCCGAGTCAAACAAGCCATTATTTTTCCCATTTACAAAAAATTGCCCTAACGATCATAGATGATTGTAAAGTGATTTATCATCCGTAATGGGCTATATTTTTATAAGGAATGGCTTATAGATTGCGAGCCAACACTCAGTTAAAAATCCCCCGCCTCCCCCTTTTCCCGACAATTGCAGAACCTGATATAAAAACTAAAAAAAGTTTACAATCCCTAAAAATTATAGACACTTTTTGGAATTATCTCTCTCTACATTTGTGCATTGTGCATTTCCATTTAAGATGTGTACTTTTTTCTGAAATTAAAGCTTGAGTTTTCACTTTCTCTTCATCTCGTAAACAAAAAAAGATATTAAAGGGAAATAGATCACAACAAAATGAAAATTTTAGAGTTTATGTATGGAAAGAATCTAAAGAAATAAACAAATGAAAGTCAAGATAATTTATTCACACACCACAAATGAACACAAAAGTTTTGTTATCCAAGTTTGGGAAATTCTACAAGTTCAACCCCAATAGCTTGGAATTTTATGAGAAAGAGATTTTTCTACACTTGTTTTAAAAAACAGATATGCATGCTTGAAACATGTTAAAGATGCAAATGACCTATGGATCCACCAAACCTTTCAAAGAGAATAACAATAAATTCTCAACTGAAGGTGCGTTGGGATATTTACTCGAGTCAAATAACCCATTATTTTGCACATTTACAAAAAGCTTACCTAACGATCATAGATGATCGTAAAGTGATTTATCATGTGTAATGGGCGATAATTTTTGTAAGGAATGACTAATGGATTTTGAGTCAACACTCAGTTAAAAATCCTACCCCTCCTCTTTTTCCCGTTGATTGCAAAACCTGATATATAAAATGTAAAAAAAGTTTTCAAACCCTAAAACTTACAAACACTTTTTGGAATTATCTATCTCTACATTTGTGCATTGTGCATTTCCATTTTAGTTGTATACTTTTTCTTAAATCAAAGCACCAATTTTCACATTCCCTTCATCTCATAAACAAAAAAAGAGATAAAAGTCAAATAGATCCCAAAAAAATGAAAATTTTAGAGTTTATATATGGCAAGAATTTAAAGCAATAAACTAATGTAAATAAAGAAAATTTATTCACGCACCACAAATGAACACAAAATTTTTATTATCCAGGTTAGAGAAATTCCACTAGTTCAACCCTAATAGCTCGGAATTTTATAACAAAGAGATTTCTCTAAACAAGTTTTAAAAAATGTATATGCATGCTTGAAACATGTTAAAGATGCAAATGCCTTCAGGATCCAAAACTTTTAAAGAGAATAACAATAAATTCTGAAGTGAACATGAGGTGGCTTATTTACCCGAGTCAAATAAGCTATTATTTTGCCCATTAACTAAATCTGATCTAATGATCGTAGATGATAGTAAAATGATTTATCATGTGTAACAAGCTATATTCTTTGTTAGGAATGACTTATGGATTGGAAGTCAACACTCAGTTAAAAATCCCACCCCTCAAAATTTCCCGACGATTGCAGAACCTGCTATATAAAACCTAAAAAGAGTTTACAATCCCTAAAAATTATAGATACTTTTTGGAATTATCTCTCTCTAAATTTGTGCATTGTTCATTTCCATTTTTGATGTATAATTTTTTCTTAAATCAAAGCTTGAGTTTTCACTCTCCTTTCATCTCGTAAACAAAAAAAGAGAGAAAAGGCAAATAGATAACAACAAAATAAATTTTTTAGAGTTTATGTATGGAAAGAAATTAAAGCAATAAAAAAAATGTAAGTAAAGAAAATTTATTCACACACCACAAATGAACACAAAAGTTTTGTTATCTAAGTTTTGGAAATTCCACTAGTTTAACCCTAATAGCTCAAAATTTTATAAGAAAGAGGCTTTTCTACACATGTTTTAAAAAGGGGATATGCATGCTTCAATCATGTTAAAGATGCAAATGACCTTTGGATCCAAACCTTTTAAACATAATAACATTAAATTCCCATGTGAACGTGCGGTGGGATATTTACCCGAGTCAAACAAGCCATTATTTTGCCCATTTACAAAAAGCTGACCTAACGATCATAGATGATTGTAAAGTGATTAATCATGCGTAACGGCCTACATTTTTGTAAGGAATGACTTATGGATTGGGAGTCAACACTCTGTTAAAAATTCCCCGCCTCCCCCTTTTCCCGATGATTGCAGATCCGGATATATAAAAACTAAAAAGAATTTACAATCCCTAAAAATTACAAACTCTTTTTTGAATTATCTCTCTCTATATTTGTGCATTGTGCATTTCCATTCTAGATGTATACTTTTTTTTTAAATCAAAGATTTAGTTTTCACTTTCCCTTCATCTTGTAAACAAAAAAAGAGATTAAAAGGTAAGTAGATCACAAAAAAAAGAAAATTTTAAAGTTTATGTATGGAAAGAATTTAAAATAATAAAAAAATGTAAGTATATCAAATTTATCCAAGTTTGGGAAATTCCACTAGTTCAACCCTAATAGCTTGGAATTTTATAAGAAATATTTTTTTTACACATGTTAAAGATGAAAATGACCCATGGATCCAAAACTTTTAAAGAGAATAACATTAAATACTGAAGTGAACGTGCGGTGAGATATTTTCCCAAGTCAAACAAGCCATTATTTTGCCCATTTACAAAAAGAAAACCTAACAATCATAGATGATTGTAAACTGATTTATCGTACGTAATAGGCTATATTTTTTTAAGGAATGACTTATGGATTGGGAGTCAACAATCAGTTAAAAATCCCCCGCCTCCCCCATTTCCCGACGATTGCAAAACCTGATATATAAAATCTAAAAAGAGTTTACAATCCCTACAAATTATAGACACTTTTTGGAATTATCACACTCTAAATTTTTGCATTGTGCATTTCCATTGTAGATGTGTACTTTTTTTTCTTAAATCAAATCTTGAATTTTCACTTTCGCTTCATCTCGTAAACAAAAAAAGAGATAAAAGTCAAATAGATCACAACAAAATGAAAATTTTAGAGTTTATGTATGGAAAAAATTTAAAGCAATAAAAAATGTAAGTAAAGAAAATTTATTCACACACCACAAATGAACACAAAAGTTTTGTTATCCGAGTTTGGGAAATTCCACTAGTTCAACCCTAATAGTTTGGAGTTTTATTAGAAAGAGATTTTTCTACACATGTTTTAAAAAATGGATATGCATGATTGAAGCAAGTTAAAGATACAAATGACCTATGGATCCAAACCTTTTAAAGAGAATAACACTAAATTCTCAAGTGAATGAGCGGTGGGATATTTACCCGAGTCAAACATACCATTGTTTTGCCCATTTACAAAAAGCTGACATAACGGTCATAGATGATTGTAAAGTCATTTATCATGCATATCCGACAATATTTTTTTTAGGAATGACTTATGGATAGGGATTTAACACTCAGTTAAAAATCCCTCGCCTCCCCTTTTCCCGACAATTGCAGAACCTGATATATAAAAACTAAAAAGTGTTTACAATCCCTAAAAATGACAGACACTTTTCGGAATTATCTCTCTCTAAATTTGTGCATTGTGCATTTACATTTTAGATCTATACTTTTTTCTTAAATCAAGGCTTGAGTTTTCATTTTCCCTTAATCTCGTAAACAAAAAAAGAAATAAAATGCAAATAGATCACAAAAAAATAAAAATTTTAGAGTTTATGTATGGAAAGAATTCAAAGCAATAAAAAATGTAAGGAAAGTAAATTTATTCACACACCACAAATGAACACAAAAGTTTTGTTATCCAAGTTTGGGAAATTCCACTAGTTTAACCCTTATAGCTCGGAATTTTATAAGAAAGAGATTTTTCTACGCATGTTTCAAAAAATGGATATGCATGCGTGAAACATGTTAAAGATGCAAATGACCTATGGATCTAAACCTTTTAAAGAGAATAACATTAAATTCCTTAGTGAACATGCGCTAGGATATTTACTCGAGTCAAACATGCCATTATTTTGCCAATTTACAAAATGCTGACCTAACGGTCAAAGATGATTTTAAAGTGATTTATCATGCGTAATGGGCTGTATTTTTTTTATGGAATGACTTATGGATTGGGAGTCAACACTCACTTAATAATCCCCCCCCCCTTCCCCTTTTCCCGATGATTGTAGATCCTGATATATAAAAACTAAAAAGAGTTTGCAATCCCTAAAAATTACAGACACTTTTTTCGAATTATCTATCTCTACATTTGTGCATTGTGCACATTTTAGATGTATACTTTTTTCTTAAATCAAAACTTGAGTTTTCACTTTCCCTTCATCTCGTAAACAAAAAAAGAGATAAAAGGAAAATAGATCACAAAAAAAAGAAAATTTTAGAGTTTATGTATAGAATGAATTTAAAGCAATAAACAAATGTAAGTAAAGAAAATTTATTCACACACCACAAATGAACACAATAGTTTGTTAGCCAAGTTTGGGAAATTCCACTAGTTCAACCCTATAAGCTCGAAATTTTATAAGAAAGAGATTTTTCTACACATGTTTTAAAGAATGGATATGCTTCCTAGAAACATGTTAAAGATGCAAAACACCTATGGATCCAAACCTTTTAAATAGAGTAACATTAAACTTTCAAGTGAATGTGCGGTTGGATATTAACCCTAGTCAAACAAGCTATTATTTTTCCCATTTACAAAAATCTGACCTAACGATCATAGATGATTGTAAAGAAATTTATCTTGCGTAACAGGCTTTATTTTTGTAAGGAATGACTTATGGATTGGGAGTCAACACTCAGTTAAAAATCCCTCGCCTCCCCTTTTCCTGACGATTGTAGAACCTGATATATAAAAACTTAATAGAGTTTACAATCCCTAAAAACTATAGACACTTTTTGGAATTATCTCTCTCTAAATTTGTGCATTGCGCATTTCCATTTTAGATGTGTACTTTTTTTTCTTAAATCAAATCTTTAGTTTTCACTTTCGCTCCATCTCGTAAACAAAAAAAAAGAGAAAAAAGTCAAATAGATCAAAACAAAATGAAAATTTTAGAGTTTATGTATAGAAAAAATTTAAAGCAATAACAAATGTAAGTAAATAAAATTTATTCATACACCACAAATGAACACAAAAGTTTTTTTATCCGAGTTTGGTAAATTTCACTAGTTCAACTGTAATAGTTTGGAATTTTATAAGAGAGAGATTTTTCTACACATGTTTTAAAAAATGGATATGCACGCTTGAAGCAAGTTAAAGATACAAATGACCTATCGATTCAAACCTTTTAAAGAGAATAACACTAAATTCTCAAGTGAACGAGCGGTGGGATATTTACCCGAGTCAAACATACAATTATTTTGCCCATTTAAAAAAAGATGACCTAACGATCATAAATGATTGTAAAGTGATTTATCATGCGTATCTGGCTAAATTTTTTTTAGGAATGACTTATGGATTGGGAGAGTCAACACTCAGTTAAAAATCCCCCGCCTCCCCTTTTCACGACGATTGTAGAACCTAATATATAAAAAATAAAAAGTGTTTACAATCCCTAAAAATGACAGACACTTTTCAGAATTATCTCTCTCTACATTTGTGCATTGTGCATTTGCATTTTAGATCTATACTTTTTTCTTAAATCAAGCTTGAGTTTTCACTTTCCCTTAATCTCGTAAACAAAAAAAGAGATAAAAGGCAAATAGATCACAAAAAATGAAAATTTTGAAGTTTATGTATGGAAAGCATTCAAAGCAATAAAAAATGTAAGGAAATAAAATTTATTCACACACCACAGATGAACACAAAAGTTTTGTCATCCAAGTTTGGGAAATTCCACTAGTTCAACCCTTATAGCTCGGAATTTTATAAGAAAGAGTTTTTTCTGCCCATGTTTTAAAAAATAGATATGCATGCTTGAAACATGATAAAGATGTAAATAAGCTAAGGATCCAAACCTTTTAAAGAGAATAACATTAAATTCTCAAGTGAACGTGCAATGGGATATTTACCCAAGTCAAACAAGCCTTTATTTTGCCCATTTAAAAAAAGCTTACCTAAGGATGATTGGTGATTGTAAAGTGATTTATCATGCGTAACTGGTGATATTTTTTGTAAGGAATGACTTATGGATTGCGTGTCCAACTCAGTTAAAAATCACACGCCTCCCCCTTTCCCTACGATTGCTGAACCTGATATATAAAAACTAAAAAAAGTTTACTATCCCTAAAAATTACAGACACTTTTTTGAATTATCTCTCTCTATATTTGAGCATTGTGCTTTTCCTTTTTAGATGTATACTTTTTTCTTAAATCAAAGCTTGAGTTTTGACTTTCCCTTCATCTCGTCAACAAAAAGAGAGAAAGAAGGCAAATAGATCACGAAAAAATGAAACTTTTAGAGTTTACGTAAGGAAATAATTGAAAGCAATAAAAAATTTAAGGGAAGAAAATTTATTCACACACCACAAATTAACAAAAAGTTTTGTTATCCAAGTTTGGGAAATTCCACTACTTCAACCCTTATAGCTCGGAAATTTATATGAAATAGTTTTTTCTATAGATTTGTTAAAAAATGGATATGCATGCTTCAAACATGTTGAAGAAGCAAATGACCTATGAATCCAAACCTTTGAAAGAGAATAACATTAAATTCTCAAGTGAACGTGTGGTGGGATGTTTACCCGAGTCAAACATGCCATTATTTTACCCATTTACAAAACGCTGACCTAATGATCGTAGATGATTGTAAAGTGATTTGTAATGCTTAATGGGCTATAGTTTTTAAAGGAATGACTTATGGATCTTGAGTCAACACACAGTTAAAAATCCCCCCCCCCCCCCCCCCCCCCCCCCCCCCTCTCTCCCTTTTCCTGATGATTGCAGAACTTGATATATAAAAACTAAAGAGAGTTTACAATCCCTAAAAATTACACACACTTTTTGGAAGTATCTCTCTCGACATTAGTTCATTTTTCATTTTCATTTTAAATGTATACTTTTTTCTTAAATCAAAACTTGAGTTTTCACTTTCCCTTCTTCTCCTAAACAAAAAAAAGAGAAAAAGGGCAAATTAATCACAACAAAATGACAATTTTATAGTTTATGTATGGAAAGAATTTAAAGCAATAAATAAATGTAACGGAAGAAAATTTATTCACACACCACAAATGAACACATAAGTTTTGTTATCCAAGTTTGGGAAATTCCACTAGTTCAACCCTCATAGCTTGGAATTTTATAAGAAAGATATTTTTCTACACATGTTTTAAAAAATGGATATGCATGCTTGAAACATGTTAAAGATGTAAATGACTTATGTTTCCAAACCTTTAAAGGAGAATAACTTTAAATTCTCAAATGAATGTGTGGTGGGACATTTACCCGAGTCAAACAACCCATTATTTTACCCACTAACAAAAAGCTCACCAAACGATCATAGATGATTGTAAAGTGATTTATTATGTGTAACTGGCAATATTTTTGTGAGGAATGACATATGGATTGGGAATCAACTCTCAGTTCAACTTCCCCCGCTTCCCCTTTTTCCCGACGATTGCAGAACCGGATATATAAAAACTAAAAAGAGATTACAATCCCTAAAAAGTATAGAAACTTTTTGGAATTATCTCTCTCTACATTTGTGCATTGTGCATTTCCATTCTAGATGTATACTTTTTTCTTAAATCGAAGCTTGAGTTTTCACTTTCCCTTCATCTCGTAAACAAAAAAAAGACATAAAAGGACAATAGATTACAAAACAATGAAAATTTTAGATTTTATGTATGGAAAGAATTTAAATCAATAAAAAAATATAAGTAAAGAAAATTTATTCACACACCACAAATGAACACAAAAGTTTTGTTATCTATGTTTGGGAAATTCCACTAGTTCAACCCTAACAACTCGGAATTTTATAAGAAAGAAATTTTTCAACACATATTTTAAAACATGGATATGCATGGTTGAAACATGTTAAAGATGCAAATGACCTGTGGATCCAAACTTCTTAAAGAGAATAACATTAAATTGTCCATTGAACATACGGTGGGATATTTACCCGAGTCAAACAAGCTATTATTTTTCCCACTTACAAATAGGGCTATTATTTTTCTAAGGAATTTATCTTGTGTAACGGGCTATATTTTTCTAAGGAATGACTTGTGGATTGGGAGACAACTCTTAGTTAAAAATCCTCCACTTCCCTCTTTTCCTGACGATTGCAGAACCTGATATATAAAAACTAAAAAGAGTTTAAAATAAATAAAAATTAGAGACACTTTTTGGAATTATCTCTCTCTACATTTGTGAATTGTGCATTTCCATTATAGATGTATCCTTTTTTCTTAAATCAAAACTTGAGTTTACACTTTCCCATCATCTCGTAAACAGAAAAAAGAGACAAAAGGCAAATAGATCACAACAAAAGGAAAATTTTAGAGTTTATGTATGGAAATAAATTAAAGAAATAATCAAATTTATGTAAGGAAAATTTATTTACACACCACAAATGAATACAAAAGTTTTGTTATCCAAGTTTTGGAAATTCCACTAGTTCAACCCTTATAACTCGAAATTTTATAAGAAAGAGATTTTTCTACTCATGTTTTCAAAAATGGATATGCATGCTTGAAACATGTTAAAGATGCAAATGACGTACGGACCCACATCACTTAAAGAGAATAACATTAAATTCTCAAGTGAACTTGCGGTGGGATATTTACCCAAGTCAAACAAGCTATTATTTTGCCCACTTACAAAAAGTTGATCTAACGATCATAGATGATTGTAAAGTGATTTATCATGTGTAACGGGCTATATTTTTTTGTAAGGAATGACCTATGGATTGGGAGTCAACTCTCAGTTAAAAATCCCCCGCTTCCCCCTTTTCCTGACTATTGCAGAACCTGATATATAAAAGCTAAAAAGAGTTTACAATCCCTTAAAATTACAGACAGTTTTTTGGAATTATTTCTCACTACATTTGTGCATTGTGAATTTCCATTATAGATGTATTCTTTTTTCTTAAATCAAAATTTGATTTTTCACTTTCCCTCATCTCGTAAACAAAATAAAAGATATTAAAGGCAAATAGTTCACAACAAAATAAAATTTTAGAGTTTATGTATTGAAAGAATTTAAAGCAATAAACAAATGAAAGTAAAGAAAATTTATTCACACACCACAAATGAACACAAAAGTTTTGTTATCAAAGTTTGGAAAATTCCACAAGTTGAACCCTAGTAGCTCGAAATTTTATAAGAAAGTGATTTTTCTACACATGTTTTAAAAAATTGATATGCATGCTTGAAACATTTAAAAAATGCAAATGACCTATGGAGGCAAACCTCTTCAAGAAAATAGCATTAAATTCTCAAGTGAACGTGCGATGGGATATAAATGCAAGTCAAACAAGCTATTATTTTGCTCACTTACAAAAAGCTCACCTAACTATCATAGATGATTGTAAAATGATTTATCTTGTGTAACAGGCTATATTTTTGTAAGGAATGACTTATGGATTGGAAGTCAACTCTCAACTAAAAATCCCCTGCTTCCCGCTTCTCTCGACAATTGCAGAAACTAATATATAAAAACTAAAAAGAGTTTACAATCCTTTAAAATTAAAGACACTTTTTGGAATTATCTCTCTCTACATTTGTGCATTGTGCATTTCCATTTTAGATGTATCATTTTTTCTTAAATCAAAACTTGAGTTTTCATTCCCTTCATCTCGTAAAGAAAAAAAAGATATAAAAGTAAAATAGATCACAACAAAATGAAAATTTTAGAGTTTATGTATGGAAAGAATTTAAAGCAATAAATAAATGTAAGTAAAGAAAATTTATTCCCACACCACAAATGAACACAAAAGTTTTGTTATCCAAGTTTGGGAATTTCCACTAGTTCAACCCTAATAGCTCGGAATTTTATAAGAAAGAGATTTTTCTACAAATATTTTAAAAAGTGGATATCCATGCTCGAAAAAAGTTAAAGATGCAAAAGACCTATGGATCCATACCTTTTAAATAGAGTAACATTAAACTCTCAAGTGAATGTGCGGTTGGTTATTTACCCGAGTCAAACAAGCCATTATTTTGCCCATTTACAAAAGGCTGACCTAACGATCATAAATGATTGTAAAGTGATTTAACTTTCGTAATGGGCTTTATTTTTTTAAGGAATGACTTATGGATTGGGAGTCAACACTCAGTTAAAAATCCCCCGCCACCCCCTTTTCCGGAAGATTGTATAACCTGATATATAAAAACTAAATAAAGTTTACAATCCCTAAAAACTACAGACACTTTTTGGAATTATCTCTCTTTACATTTGTGCATTGTGTATTTCCATTTTAGATGTATATTTTTTTCTTAAATCAAAGCTTGAGTTTTCACTTTCCCTTCATCTCGTAAAAAAAAAAGAAGAGTTTAGATCACAACAAAAATGAAAATTTTAGAGTTTATGTATGGAAAGAATTTAAAGCAATAAAAAATTTAAGGAAATAAAATTTATCCACACACCACAAATAATCACAAAAGTTTTGGTATCCAAGTTATGGAAATTCCACAAATTCAACCCTAATAGCTTGGAATTTTATAAGAAAGAGATTTTTTTACACAAGTTTTAAAAAATGGATATGCATCCTTGAAACATGTTAAAGATGCAAATGACCTATGGATCCAAACCATTTAAAGAGAATAACATTAAATTCTCAAGTGAACGTGCGGTGGGATATTTACCCAAGTCAAACAAGACATTATTTTGCCCATTTACAAAAAGTTGACGTAAGGATCATAGATGATTGTAAAGTGATTAACCATGCGTAACTGGTGATATTTTTTGTAAGGAATGACTTATGGATTGGGTGTCCAACTCAATTAAAAATCCCACTCCTCGCCCTTTTCCCGACGATTGCAGAACTTGATACATAAAAACTAAAAAGAGTTTACAATCCCTAAAAATTACTGACACGTTTTGGAATTATCTCTCTGTATTTGAGCATTGTTTTTTTCCTTTTTAGATGTATACTTTTTTCTAAAATTAAAGCTTGAGTTTTGACTTTCCCTTCATCTCGTCAACAAAAAAACAGATAGAAGGCAAACAAATCACAAAAAAATGAAAATTTTAGAGCTTATGTAAGAAAAGAATTCAAAGCAATAACAAATGTAAGGAAAGAAAATTTATTCACACACCACAAATGAACACAAAAGTTTTGTTATCCAAGTTTGGGAAATTCCACTAGTTCAACCCTTATAGCTCGAAAATTTATAAGAAATAGATTTTTCTATACATGTTTTAAAAAATGGATATGCATTCTTGAAACATGTTTAAGATGCTAATGACCTATGGATCTAAACATTTCAAAGAGAATAACATTAAATTCTCAGGTGAACGTGCGGTGGGATATTTGCCCGAGTCAAACATGCCATTATTTTGCCCATTTACAAAACGCTGACCTCACGATCATAGATGATTGTAAAGTGATTTATCATGCTTAACAGGCTATAATTTTTAAAGGAATGACTTATGGATCGGGAGTCAACACTCAGTTAAAAATCCCCCTGCCCCTCCCTCTTTTCCCGATGATTGTAAAACCTGATATATAAAAACTAAAAAGAGTTTACAATCCCTAAAAGTTATACACACTTTTTGGAATGAAAATTTTAGTGTTTATTTGTGGAATGAATTTAAAGCAATAAAAAAATGTAAGTAAAGAAAATTTATTCACACACAGCAAATGAACACAAAGGTTTTGTTATCCAAGTTTGGGAAATTCTACTATTTCAACCCTAATTGCTCGGAATTTTATAAGAAAGACATTCTTCTACACATGTTTTCAAATATGGATATGCTTGCTTGAAACATGTTAAAGATGAAAAAGACCTATGGATCCCAACCTTTTGAAGAGAGTAACATTAAATTCTCAAGAGAACTTGCGGTTGAATATTTTCCCGGGTCAAACAAGCCATTATTTTGCCAATTTAGAAAAAGTTGACCTAACGATCATAGATGATTGTAAAGTGATTTATCTTGTGTAATGGGATTTATTTCTGTAAGGAATGACTTATGGATTGGGAGTCAACACTCAGTTAAAAATTCCCCGCCTCCCCCTTTTCCAGACGATGGCAGAACTTGATATATAAAAAATTAAAAGAGTTTACAATCCCAAAAAATTACAAACACTTTTTGGAATTATCTCTCTCTACATTTGTGCAAAGTGCATTTCCATTGTAGATGTATACTTTTTTCTTAAATCAAAACTTAAGTTTTCACTTTCCCTTCATCTCGTAAACAAAAGAGATAAAAGGCAAATAGATCACAACAAAATGAAAATATTAGTGTTTATGTATGGAAATAATTTAAAGCAATAAAAAAATCTAAGTAAAGAAAATTTATTCACACACCACAAATGAACACCAAAGTTTTTTATCCATATTTGGGAAATTCCACTAGTTCAATCCTAATAGCTCGAAATTTTATAAGAAAGAGATTTTTCTACTCATGTTTTAAAAAATTGATATGCATGCTTGAAACATGTAAAAGTTGCAATTGTCCTATGGATCCAAACCTTTTAAAGAGAATAACATTAAATTTTCAAGTGATCCTGCGGTGGGATATTTACCAGAGTCAAACAAGCCATTATTTTGCCCACTTACAAAAAGCTGACTAACGATCATAGATGATTGTAAAGTGATTTACCTTGCGTACCGGGGTTTATTTTTGTAAGGAATGACTTACGGATTGGGAGTCAACTCTCAGTTAAAAATCCCCCGCCTCCCCCTTTTCCAGACGATGGCAGAACTTGATATATAAAAAATTAAAAGAGTTTACAATCCCGAAAAATTACAAACACTTTTTGGAATTATCTCTCTCTACATTTGTGCAAAGTGCATTTCCATTGTAGATGTATACTTTTTTCTTAAATCAAAACTTAAGTTTTCACTTTCCCTTCATCTCGTAAACAAAAGAGATAAAAGGCAAATAGATCACAACAAAATGAAAATATTAGTGTTTATGTATGGAAATAATTTAAAGCAATAAAAAAATCTGAGTAAAGAAAATTTATTCACACACCACAAATGAACACCAAAGTTTTTTATCCATATTTGGGAAATTCCACTAGTTCAATCCTAATAGCTCAGAATTTTATAAGAAAGAGATTTTTCTACACATGCTTTTAAAAATGGATATCCAAGCTTGAAACATGTTAAAGATGCCAATGACCTATGGATCCAAACCTTTTTAAGAGAATAACATTAAATTCTCAAGTGAACGTGCGGTGGAATATTTACCCGAGTCAAACAAGCCATTATGTTCCCATTTACAAAAAGCTGACCTAACAATCATAGATGATTGTAAAGTGATTTTTCATGCGTAATAGGCATTATTTTTGTGAGGAATGACTTATGGATTGGGAGTCAAAAACCACTTGTCTCCCCCTTTTCCTGACGGTTGCAAAACTTGATATATAAAAAATAAAAAGAGTTTACAATCCCTAAAAATTGCTGACACTTTTTGGAATTATCTCTCTCTACATTTTTGGATTGAGAATTTCCATTATAGATGTATACTTTTTTCTTAAATTAAAACATGACTTTTCACTTTCCCTTCATCTCATTGACAAAAAAAGAAAAAAAAAAGGCAAATATTTCACAACAAAATGAAAATTTTATAGTTTATGTATGGAAATAATTTAAAGCAATAAAAAAATGTAAATAAAGAAAATTTATTCGTACACCACAAATGAACACAAAAGTTTTGTTATCCAAGTTTGGGAAGTTCCACTAGTTCAACCCTAATAGCTCGGAATTTATAAGAAAAATATTTTTCTACACATGTTTTAAAAAATGGACATGCATGCTTGAAACATGTTAAAGATTTAAATCACATATGGATCCAAACCTTTTGAAGAGAAAAACATTAAATTCTCAAGTGAACGTGCGGTGGAATATTTACACGAGTCAAACAAGCCATTTTTAGCTCACTCACAAAAAACTGACCTAACGATCATAGATGATTTTAAAGTGATTTATTATGCATAACGGGCAATATTTTTGTAAGGAATGAATTATGGATTGGGAGTCAACTTTAAGTTAAAAATCCCCCGCCTCCTCCTTTTTCAGACGATTGCAGAATCGGATATATAACAACTAAAAAGAGTTTACCATCCCTAAAAATTATAGACACTTTTTGGAATTATCTCTCTCTACATTTGAGCATTGTGCATTTCCATTGTTGATGTATACTTTTTTCTTAAATCAAAACTTGAGTTTTCAATTTCCCTTTATCTTGTAAACAAAAAAAAAAAAAGATAAAAGATATTATAGATCACAACAAAATGAAAATTTTAGAGTTTATGTATGAAAATAATTTAAAGCAATAAACAAATGTAAATAAAGAAAATTTATTTACACACCACAAATGAACAAAAAAGTTTTGTTATCCAAGTTTGGGAAGCTCCACTAGTTCAACCCTAATAGTTCGAAATTTTATAAGAAAGAGATTTTTCTACACTTGTTTTAAAAAATGGACATGCATGCTTGAAACATGTTAAAGATTTAAATCACCTATGGATCCAAACGTTTTGAAGAGAATAACATTAAATTCTCAAGTGAACTTGCGGTGGGATATTTACCCGAGTCAAACAAACAATTTTTTTGCCCACTTACAAAAAGTTGACCTAACGATCATAGATGATTTTAAAGTGATTTATTATGCATAACAGGCAATATTTTTTTAAGGAATGAATTATGGATTGGGAGTCAACTCTCAGTTAAAAATCCCCCGCCTCCCCCTTTTCCAGACGATTATAGAACCGAATATATAAAAACTAAAAAGAGTTTACAATCCCTAAATGTTACAAACACTTTTTGTAATTAACTCTCTCTACATTTGTGCATTGTGCATTTCCATTGTAGATGTATACCTTTTTCTCAAATCAAAACTTGAGTTTTTAGTTTCCCTTTATCTCGTAAACAAAAAAAAAAAGATAAAAGGTATAGATCATAACAAAATAAAATTTTTGGAGTTTATGTATTTAAATAATTTAAAGCAATAAAAAATTTATTTAAAGCGTATTTATTCACACACCTCAAATGAACACAAACGTTTTTTATCCAAGTTTTGGAAATTCCACTAGTTCAACCCTCATAGCTCGGAATTTTATAACAAAGAGATTTTTCTACACATGTTTTAAGAAATGGACATGCATGCTTGAAACATGTTAAAGATTTAAATCACCTATGGATCCAAACCTTTTGAAGAGAATAACATTAAATTCTCAAGTGATCGTGCAGTGGGATTTTTACTGGAGTCAAACAAGCCATTTTTAGCCCACTTACAAAAAGCTGACCTAACGATCATAGATGATTGTAAAGTGATTTATTACGCGTAACGGGCAATATTTTTGTAAGGAATGAATTATGGATTGGGAGCCACCTCTCAGTTAAACTTCCCCGGCGAATCGGATATATAAAAACTAAAAAGAGTTTACAATTTGTAAAAAGTACAGAATGTTTTTGGAATTACCTCTCTCTAAATTTGTGCATAGTGCATTTCCATTCTAGTTGTATACTTTTTTCTTAAATCAAAGCTTGAGTTTTCACTTTCCCTTCATCTCGAAAACAAAAAAAAGACATAAAAGGCAAATAGATTACAAAAAAATGAAAATTTTAGAGTTTATGTATGGAAAGAATTTAAAGCAATAAAAAAATGTAAGTAAAGAAAATTTATTCACACACCACAAATGAACACGAAAGTTGTGTTATCCAAGTTTGGGAAATTCCACTAGTTCAACCCTAATAACTCAGAATTTTATAAGAAATAAATTTTTCTACACATGTTTTAAAACATGGATATGCAAGCTTGAAACATGTTAAAGATGCAAATGACCTATGGATCCAAACTTCTTAAAGAGAATAACAATAAATTCTCTAGTTCAACCCTAATAACTCGGAATTTTATAAGAAATAAAAATTTCTACACATGTTTTAAAACATGGATATGAAAGCTTGAAACATGTTAAAGATGCAAATGACCTATGGATCCAAATTTCTTAAAGAGAATAACATTAAATTCTCAGGTGAACCTGCGGTGGGATATTTACTGGAGTAAAAAAAGCTATTATTTTTTCCACATACAAATAGCTAACTAACGATCATATATGATTGTAAAGTGATTTATCATGTGTAACGGGCTATATTTTTGTAAGGAATGACTTATGGATTGGGAGACAACTCTCAGTCAAAAATCCCCCACTTCCCCCTTTTCCATATGATTCCAGAACCTGATATATAAAAACTAAAAAGAGTTTAAAATCCCTAAAAATTACAGAAAATTTTTGGAATTATTTCTCTGTACATTTGTGCACTGTGCATTTCCATTATAGATGTATCCTTTTTTTTAAATCAAAAATTGAGATTTCACTTTCCCATCATCTCGTAAACCAAAAAAAGAGACAAAAGGCAAATTGATCACAACAAAATGAAAATTTTAGAGTTTATGCATGGAAAGAATTTAAATCAATAAACAAATGTAAGTAAAGAAAATTTATGCACACGCCAGAAATGAACACAAAAGTTTAATTATCCTAGGTTTGGAATTTCTACTAGTTCAGCCCTAATAGCTCAGAATTTTATAAGAAAAAGGTTTTTCTAAACATGTTTTAAAAAATGGATATGCATGCTTGAAATATGTTAATGATGCAAATGACCTTTAGATCCAAACCATTTAAAGAGAATAATATTAAATAATCAAGTGAACGTGCGGTGGGATATTTACCCGAGTCCAACAAGCCATTATTTTGCCTGCTAACAACAAGCTGACCTAACGATCATAGGTGATTGTAAAGTGATTTATCATGCCTAACGTGCTATATTTTTTTAAGGAATAACTTATGGATTGGGAGTCAACACTCAGTTAAAAATCCACCGCCTCCCCCTTTTCCCGATGATTGCAAAACCTGATATAAAAATTCTAAAACGAGTTTACAATCCCTAAAAATTACAGACACTTTTTGGAATTATCTCTCTCTAAATTTGTACATTGTGCATTTCCATTGTAGATGTATACTTTTTCTTAAATCAAAACTTGAGTTTTCACTTTCGCTTCAACTCATATTTAAAAAAATAAGAGATAAAAGGTAAAAAGACTTCAACAAAATGAAAATTTTAGTGTTTATGTATGGAAATAATTTAAAGAAATAAAAAATGTAAGTAAATAAAATTTCTTCACACACCACAAATGACCACAAAAGTTTTGTGATCCAAGTTTGGGAAATTCCACTAGTTCAACCCTAATAACTCTGGAATTTTATAAGAAACAGAATTTTCTACAAATGTTTTAAAATGTGGATATGCATGCTTGAAACATGTTAAAGATGCAAATGACCTATGGATCCAAACCTTGTAAAGAAAATAACATTACACTCTCAAGTGAACGTGCGGTGGGGATATTTACCCAAGTCAAAGAAGCTATTATTTTGCCAACTTACAAAAAGTAGACCTAACGATCATAGATGATTGTAAAGTGAGTTATTATGTGTAATAGGATATATTTTTTTAAGGAATGATTTATGGACTGGGAGTCAACTCTCAGTTAAAAATCCCCCGCTTCCCCATTTTCCTGACGATTGCAGAACCTGATATATAAAAACTAAAAAGAGTTTACAATCCCTAAAAATTACAAACACATTTTGGAATTATCTCTCTCTAAATTTTTGAATTGTGCATTTCCATTATAGATGTATTCTTTTTTCTTAAATCAAAACTTGAATTTCCACTTTCCCTTCATCTTGTAAAAAAAAAAAAAAGAGATAAAAGGCAAATAGTTCACAACAAAATGATAATTTTAGAGTTTATGTATCGAAAGAATTTAAAGCAATAAACCAATGTAAGTAAAGAATTTTTATTCACACACCACAAATGAACACAAAAGTTTTGTTATCCAAGTTTGGGAAATTCCACTAGTTGAAACCGAGTAGCTTGGACTTTTATAACAAAGAGATTTTTCTACACATGTTTTAAAAAATGGATATACATGCTTGAAACATGTTAAAGATGCAAATGACCAATGGATCCAAACCTTTTAAAGAGAATAACATTAAATTCTCAAGTGAACGTGCGGTGGAAAATTTACCTGAGTCAATCAAGCCATTATTTTCCCCAATTATAAAAAGCTCACCTAACGATCATAGATGATTGTAAAGTGATTTATCATGTGTAACGGGCTATATTTTTGTAAGGAATGACTTACGGATTGGGAGCCAACTCTCAACTAAAAATCCCTCGCTTCCCCCTTCTCCTAACAATTGTAGAACCTGATATATAAAAACTAAAAAGAGTTGACAATCCCTTAAAATTATAGACACTTTTTGGAATTATCTCTCTTTTCAATTGAGCATTGTGTGTTTCCATTTTAGATGTATCCTTTTTTCTTAAATCAAAACTTGAGTTTTCATTCCCTTCATCTCGTAAACAAAAAAAATATAAAAGTCAAATAATCACAACATAATGAAAATTTTAGAGTTTATATATGGAAAGAATTTAAAGCAATAAACAAATGTAAGTAAATAAAATTTATTCACACACCACAAATGAACACAGAAGTTTTGCTTTCCAAGTTTGGGAATTTCCACTAGTTCAGCCCTAATAGCTAGAAATTTTATAAGAAAGAGATTTTTCTAAACATCTTTTAAAAAATGGATATGCATGCTTGAAACCTCTTAAAGATGCAAATGACCTATGGATCAAAACCTTTTAAAGAGAATAACATTAAATACTCATGAGAATGTGCGGTGGAAAATTTACCCGAGTCAAACAAGCCATTATTTTGCCCATTTACAAAAAGCAGACCTAATGATCATAAATGATTGTATGTGATTTATCATACACAACGGGCTATATTTTTTTAAGGCATGACTTATGGATTGGGAGTCAACACTCAGGTAAAAATCCACCACCTCCCCATTTCCCTATGATTGTTGATCCTGATATATAAAAACTAAAAAGATTTTGCAATCCCTAAAAATAACAGACAATTTTTGGAATTATTTCTCTCTACATTTTTGCATTGTGAATTTCATTTATAGATGTGTACTTTTTTCTTAAATCAAAACATGAGTTTTCAATTTCCCTTCATCTCATAAACAAATAAAAAAAGAGAAAAAAGGCAAATAGATCACAAAAAAATGAAAATTTTAGAGTTTATAAATGAAGAGAATTTAAAGCAATAAACAAATATAGGTAAAGAAAATTTATTCTCAGACAACAAATGAACACAAAAGTTTTGTAATCCAAGTTTGGGAAATTCCACTTGTTCAACTGTAATAGTTTGGAATTTTAAAGAAAGAGATTTTTCTACACTTGTTTTAAAAAATGGATATGCATGCTTGAAACATGTTAAAGATGTAAATACCTATGGCTCCAATCCTTTTAAAGAGAATAACATTAAATTCTCAAGTGAACGTGCGGTGGGATATTTACCTCAATAAAACTAGCTATTATTTTGCCCACTTACAAAAAGCTGACCTAACCATAACAGAAGATTCTAAAATTATTTATTATGCGTAACGCGCAATATTTTTGTAAGGAATAACTTATGGACTGGGAGTCAACTCTTAGTTAAAAATCCACCACCTCCCCCTTTTCCAGGCGATTGCAGAACCTGATATATAAAAACTAAAAAGAGTTTACAATCCCTAAAAATTACAGACACGTTTTGGAATTATCTCTCTCCACATTTGTGCATTGTGCATTTCCATTATAGATGTATACTTTTTCTTAAATCAAAACTTAAGTTTTCACTTTCCCTTCAGCTCGTAAACAAAAAAAAGAGATGAAAGTCAAAAAGATCACAACAAAATGAAAATTTTACAGTTTATGTATGGAAAGAATTTAAAGCAATAAAAAAATATAAGTAAAGAAAATTTATTCACACACCACAAATGAACACAAAAGTTTTACTATCCAAGTTTTGGAAAATCCACTAGTTCAGCCCTAATTGCTCGGAATTTTATAAGAAAGAGATTTTTCTACACATGTTTTAAATAATTGATATGCATGCTTGAAACATGATAAATATACAAATGACCTATGGATCCAAACCTTTTAAAGAGAAAAACATTTAATTCTCAAGTGAATGTGCGGTGGGATATTTACGCGAGTCAAACAAGCCATTATTTTGCCTACTTACAAAAAGCTGACCTAACGATCATAGATGATTGTAAAGTGATTTATTATTGTAACTGGTAATATTTTTGTAAGGAATGACTTATGGATTGGAAGTCAACTCGCAGTTAAATATTCCCCGCTTCCCCATTTTCCCGACTATTACAGAACCTAATATATAAAAACTAAAAAGAGTTTACAATCCCTAAAAATGCCAAAACTTTTTGGAATTATATCTCTCTAAATTTTTTCATTGTGCATTTCCATTTTAGATGTTTACTTTTTTCTTAAATCAAAACTTGAGTTTTCACTTTCCCTTCAGTTCGTAAAAAAAAAAAAAGAGATAAAAGGCAAATAGATGACAACATAATAAAAATTTTAGAGTTTATGTATGGAAAGAATTTAAAGCAATAAAAAAATTTAAGTAAAAAAAATTTATTCACATACCAGAAATGAACACAAAAGTTTTGTTATCCAAGTTTGGGAAATTCCTCTAGTTCAACCCTAATAAATTAGAATCTTATAGGAAAGAGATTTTTCTACACATGTTTTAAAAAATGGATATGAATTCTTGAAACATGTTAATGATTGAATTGATCTATCGATCCAAACCTCATAAAGAGAATAAGAAAAAATTCTCAAGTGAACATGCGGTTTGATATTACCCTGAGTCAAACAAGCCATTATTTTGCCCATTTAAAAAAAAGCTGACCTAACGATCATAGATAATTGTGATGCGATTTATCTTGCGTAACGGGCTTTATTTTTGTAAGGAATGACTTATGGATTGGGAGTCAACTCTCAGTTAAAAATCCCCCTCTTCCCCCTTTTCTCGACGATTGCAGAACCTGATATAAAAACTAAAAAGAGTTTACCGTTGATATAAATTACAGAAACTTTCTTAAATTATCTCTCCGTACATTTGTGCATTGTGCATCGTGCCTTTCCATTTTAGTTGTATACTTTTTCCTAAAGTCAAAACTTGAGTTTTCACATTCCCTTCATCTCGTAAACAAAAAAAAAAAACAGATAAAAGGCAAATAGATCACAACAAAATGAAAATTTTTGAGTTTTTGTATGGAAATAATTTAAAGCAATAAAAACTTTAAGTAAATAAAATTTATTCACACACCACAAATGAACACAAAAGTTTTGTTATCCAAGTTTGGGAATTTCCACTAGTTCAGCCCTAATAGCTCAAAATTGTATAAGAAAGAGATTTTTCTACACATGTTTTAAAAAATGTATAAGCATGCTTGAAACATGTTAAAGATGCAATTGACCTATGGTCCAATCCTTTTAAAGAGTATAACATTAAATTCTCAAGTGAACGTGCGGTGGAATATTTACTCGAGTGAAACAAGCCATTATTTTGCCCATTTACAAAAAGCTAACCAAACGATCATAGATGATTGTAATGTGATTTATCATGCGTAATGTGCCATATGTTTTGAAGGAATGACTTATGGATTGGGTATTATACTCAGTTAAAAATCCCCCGACTGCCTTTTTTCCCACAATTACAGAATCTGATCTATTAAAACTAAAAAGATTTTACAATCCCTAAACATTACAGACACTTTTTGGAATTATCTCTCTCAACATTTGTTTCAATGATGTATACATTTTTATAAAATAAAAACATGAGTTTTCACTTTCCCTTCATCTCGTAAACAAAAAAAAAAAAGAGAAAAATGGCAAATACATCAGAACAAAATAAAAGTTTTAGAGTTTTGGTATGGAAAGAATTTAAAGCAATAAAAAAATGTAAATAAAAAATATATATTCACACACCACAAACGAACACAAAAGTTTTTTTATCCAAGTTTGGGAAATTCGACTAGTTCAACACTCATAGCTCGGAATTTGTTAAGAAAGAGATTTTTCTAAACATGTTTTAAAAAATTGATATGCATGCTTGAAACATGTTAAAGATGTAAATCACTTATGGATCCAAACCTTTTAAAGAGAATAACATTAAATTCTCAAGTGAACGTGCGGTGGGATACTTTGCCGAGTCAAACAAGCCATTATTTTGCCCAATTAAAAAAACCTGACCTAACAATCATAGATTATTGTAAAGTAATTTATTAAGCGTAATGGGCAATATTTTTGTAAGGAATGACTTATGGATTGGGAGTCAACTCTCAGTTAAAAATTTTACGCCTCCCCCTTTAAACGATGAATGCAGAAACTAATATATAAAAACTAAAAGGAATTTAGAATCCCTAAAAATTACACACTTTATGGAATTATCTCTCTCTACATTTGTGCATTGTGCATTTCCATTGCAGATGTATACTTTTTTCTTAAATCAAAACTTGAGTTTTCACTTTCCCTTCTGCTCGTAAACAAAAAAAAGAGATAAAAGGCAAATAGATCACAACAAAATGAATATTTTATAGTTGATGTTTGGAAAAAAATTAATGCAATAAAAAAATGTAAGTAAATAAAATTTATTCACACACCACAAATGAGCACAAAAGTTTTGTTATCCTAGTTTGGAAAATACCACTAGTTCAACCCTAATAGCTCGGAATTTTGTAAGAAAGAGATTTTTCTACACATGTTTTAAAAAATGGATATGGATGCTTTGAAACATGTTAAAGATGCAAATGACCTATGGATCGAAACCTTTTAAAGAGCATAACATTAAATTCACAAGTGAACGTGCGGTGGAATATTTACCAGAGGCAAAGAAGCCATTGTTTTGCTCATTTACAAAAAGCTGACCTAACGATCATAGATGATTGTAATGTGATTTATCATGAATAATGGGAATATATTTTTATGGAATATCTTATGGATTGGGTGTCAACAGTCAGTTAAAAATCCCCTGCCTCCCCTTTTTCCCGACGATTGCAGAACCTAATATATAAAAACCATAAAGAGTTTACAATCCCAAAAAATTACAAACACTTTTTGGAATTATCTCTCTCTACATTTTTGCATTGTGAATTTCCATTATAGATGTATACTTTTTTCTGAAATAAAAACATGACTTTTCACTTTCCCTTCATCTCGTAAACAAAAAAAAGAAATGAAAGACAAATAGATCATGACAAAATGAAAATTTTAGAGTTTATCTATGGCAAGAATTTAAAGCAATAAACAAATTTAAGTAAGTGAAGAAAATTTATTCACACACCCCAAATGAACACAAAAGTTTTGTTATCCAAGTTTGGGAATTTCCACTAGTTCAGCTCTAATAAGTCGGAATTTTATAAGAAAAAGACTTTTCTACATATGTTTTAAAAAATGGATATGGATGCTTGAAACATGTTAAAGATGCAAATGACCTACGGATCCAAACCTTTTAAAGAGTATAACATTAAATTCTCTAGTGAACGTGCGGTGGAATATTTACCAGAGGCAAAGAAGCCATTGTTTTGCCCATTTACAAAAAGCTGACCTAACGATCATAGATGATTGTAGTGTGATTTATCATGCGTAATGGACAATATGTTTTTAAGGAATGACTTATGGATTGGGAGTCAACACTCAGTTAAAAATCCCCCGCCTCCCCCTTTTCTCGACGATTGGAGAACCTGATATATAGAAACTAAAAAGAGTTTACAATCACTAAAAATTATAGACACATTTTGGAATTATCTCTCTCTACATTTTTGCATTGTCAATTTCCATTTTAGATGTATACTTTTTTTGCATAGTCAATTTCCCTTCATCACGTAAAAAAAAAAAGACAAATAGATCACAACAAAATAAAAATGTTAGATTTTATGTATGGAAAGAATTTAAAACAATAAAAAAATGTAAATAAATAAAATTTATGCACACACCACAAATGAACATAATAGTTTTGTTATCCAAGTTTGGGAAATTCCACTAGTTCCACCCTAATAGCTCAGAATTTGATAAGAAAGAGATTTTGCTACACATGTTTTAAAATAGCTGACCTAACGATCATAGATGATTGTAAAGCTATTTATTATGCGTAACTGGGAATATTTTTGTAACGAATGACTTATGGATTGGGAGTCAACTCTCAGTTAAAAATCCTCCACTTTCCCCTTTTCTTGACGAATGCAGAACCTGATATATAAAAACTAAAAATAGTTTACAATCCTTAAAAATTACAGACACTTTTTGGAATTATCTCTCTCTACATTTTTTCACTGTGCATTTCCATTATAGATTTTTTCTTAAAACAAAACTTGAGTATTCACTTTCCCTTCACCTCATTAAGAAAAAAAGAGATAAAATGCAAATAGATCACACCAAAATGAAAATTTTAGAGTTTATGTATAGAAAGAATTTAAAGTAGTAAAAAAATGGTAAGTAAATAAAATTTATTCACACACCACAAATGAACACAAAAGTTTTGTTATCCAAGTTAGGGAAATTTCACTAGTTCAACCCTAATAACTCAGAATTTTAAAAGAAAGAGGATTTTCTATTCATGTTTTAAAAAATGGATATGCATGCTTGATACTGATTAAAGATGCAAATGACCTATGGATCCAAACCTCTTCAAGAGAATATCATTAAATTCTCAAGTGAACGTGTGGTAGGATATTTACCCGAGTCAAACAAGCTATTATTTTGCCAACTTACAAAAAGCTGACCTATTGATCATAGATGATTGTAAAGTGATATATAATGTGTAATGGGCTATATTTTTGTAAGGAATGACTTACGGATTGGGAGTCAACTCTCAGTTATAAATCCTTAGCTTCCCTCTTTTCCCGACCATTGCAGAACCTGATATATAAAAGCTAAAAAGAGTTTACAATCCCTAAAAATTACAGGCACTTTTTTGGAATTATCTCTCTCTACATTTGTTCATTGAGGATTTCCATTATATATGTATCCTTTTTTCTTAAATCAAAACTTGAGTTTTCACTTTCCCTTCATCTCGTAAACAAAAAAAGAGATAAGAGGCAAATAGATCATAACAAAATGAAAATTTTAGAGTTTATTTATGGAAATAATTTAAAGCAATAAACAAATGTAAAAAAAAATTATTCACACACGACAAATGAACACAAAAATTTTGTTATCCAAGTTTGGGAATTTCCACTAGTTCAACCCTAAAAGCTCTGAATTTTATCAGAAAATGATTTTTCTACACAGTTTTAAAAAATGGATATGCATGCTTGAAACTTGTTAAAGATGCAATTGACCTATGGATCCAAAATTTTTAAAGAGTATAACATTTAATTCTCAAGTGAACATGCGGTGGAATATTTACCCGAGTAAATCATGCCATTATTTTGCCCATTTACAAAAAGCTGACCTAACGATCATAGATTATTGTAATGTGATTTATCATGCGTAACATGCTATATTTTTTTAAGGAATGACATATGGATTTGGAGTCAACACTCAGTTAAAAACCACCCGGCTCCCCCTTTTCCTGACAGTTACAAAACCTGATATATAAAAAATAAAAAGAGTTTATAATCCTTAAATATTACAAAAAAATTTTGGAATTATCTGTCTCAATATTTTTACATTGTGAATTTCTATTATAGATGTATACTTTTTTTCCTAAATAAAAACATGAGTTTTCACTTTCCCTACATCTCGTAAACAAAAAAAAAGAGAAAAAAGGCAAATAGATCACAAAAAAATGAAAATTTTAGATTTTATGTATGGAAAGAATTTAAAGCAATAAACAAATGTAAATAAAGAAAATGTATTCACACACTACAAATGAACACAAAAGTTTAGTTATCCATGTTTGGAAAATTCTAGTAGTTCAACCCTAATAGCTCGGAATTTTATAAGAACGACATTTTTCTACACATGTTTTAGAAAATGGATATGCATGCTTGAAAAATATTAAAGATGTAAATCACCAATGGATCCAAACCTTTTAAAGAGAATAACATAAAAATGTCAAGTGAACGTGCGGTGGGATATTTACTCGAGTCAAACAAGCCATTATTTTGCCCTCTTATAAAAAGCTGACCTAACGATCATAGATGATTGTAAAGTGATTTATTATGTGTAACGGGAAATAATTTTGAGAGGAACTACTTATGTATTGGGAGTCAACTCTCAGTTAAAAATCCCCCACCTCTCCCTTTTCCAGATGATTGCAGAACCTAATATATAAAAACTAAAAAGAGTTTACAATCCCTAAAAATTACAGAAACTTTTTGTAATTATCTCTCTCTAAATTTTTTCATTTTGCATTTCCATTATAGATTTATACCTTTTTCTTAAATCAAAACTTGAGTTTCACTTTCCCTTCAGCTCGTAAACAAAAAAAAAAAATAGGTAAAAGGAAAATAGTTGACAACAAAATGAAAATTATATAGTTTATGTATGGAAAGAATTTAAAGCAAAAGACAAATGTTGGTAATGATAATTTATTCACACACCAAAAGTGAACTCAAAAGTTTTGTTATCCAAGTTTGGGAAATTCCACTTGTTACTCCCTAATAGCTCGGAATTTTATAAGAAAGAGATTTTTCTACACATGTTTTAAAAAATGGATATGCATGCTTAAAACATGTTAAAGATGCAAATGACCTAGGGATCCAAACCTTTTAAAGAGAAAGATATTAAATTCTCAAATGAACGTGCGGTGGGAAGTTTTACCCGAGTCAAACAAGCCATTATTTTGCCCACGTACAAAAAGTTGACCTAACTATCATAGATGATTGTAAAGTGATTTATTATGCGTCACAGGAAATATTTTTGTAAGGAATAACTTATGGATTGGGAATCAACTCTCAGTTAAAAATCCCCTGCCTCCCCCTTTTCCTGACGATTGCAAAACCTGATTTATAAAAACTAAAAAGAGTTTACAATTTCTTAAAAATACATACACTTTTTTGAATTATCTCTCTACATTTGTGCATTTTGCATTTCCATTATAGATGTATACTTTTTTCTTAAATCAAAACTTAAGTGTTCTCTTTCCCTTCATCTCATAAACAAAAAAAAGAGATAAAAGGCAAATAGATCACACCAAAATGAAAATTTTATAGTTTATGTATGGAAAGAATTTAAAATAATAAACAAATGTAAGTAAAGAAAATTTATTCACCCACCAGAAATGAACACAAAAGTTTTTTTATCGAAGTTTGGGAAATTCCACTAGTTAAACCCTAATAGCTCAGAATTTATAAGAAAGAGATTTTTCTACACATGTTTTAAAAAATGGATATGCATGCTTGAAACATGTTAAAGATGCAAATGACCTACGATCCAAACCTTTTGAAAAGAATAACATTAAATTCTCAAGTGAAGGTGCGGTGGGATATTTACCCAACTCAAACAAGCTATCATTTTGCCCACTTACGAAAAGCTGACCTAACCATAATAGATGATTGTAAAGTGATTTATCATGTGTAACGGGCTATATTTTTGTAAGGAACGACTTATGGATTGGGAGTCAACTCTGAGTTAAAAATCCCCCATTTCCTCCTTTTCCCGACGACTGTAGAACTTGATATATAAAAATTAAAAACAATTTACAATCCCTAAAAATTACAGAAACTTTTTGGAATTATCTCTCTCTACATTTGTGCATTGTGCATTTCCATTATACATGTACCCATTTTTCTTAAATCAAAACTTGAGTTTTCACTTGCCCTTCTGCTAGTAAACAAAAAAGATATAAAAGGCAAATAGATCACAACAAAATGAAAATTTTACAGTTTACGTATGGAAAAAATTTAAAGCAATAAGCAAATTTAATTAAAGAAAATTTATTCACACACCACAAAAGAACACAAAAGTTTTGTTATCCAAGTTTCGGAAATTCCACTAGTTAAACCGTAATAGCTCGGAATTTTATAAGATAGAGATTTTTCTACACATGTTTTAAAAAATAGATATGCATGCTTGAAGTGTTAAAGATGCAAATGACCTATGGACCCAAACCACTTAACGAGAATAACTTTAAATTCTCAAGTGAACGTGAGGTGGGACATTTACTCGAGTCAAACAAGCCATTATTTTTCCCACTTACAAAAAGCTGACTTAACGATCATAGATGATTGTAAAGTGATTTATCATGTGTAATGGGCTATATTTTTTTAAGAAATGAATTATGGATTGGGAGTCAACTCTCAGTTAAAAATACCCCGTTTCCCCCTTTTCCCGACGATTGATGAACCTGATATATAAAAACTAAAAAGAGTTTACAATCTCTAAAAATTATAGACACTTTTCAGAATTATCTCTCTCTACATTTGTGCATTGTGCATTTCCATTATAGATGTATCCTTTTTTCTTAAATTGAAACTTGAGTTTTCACTTTCCCTTCAGCTTGAAAACAAAAAAAAGAGATAAAAGGCAAATAAATCACAACAAAATAAAATTTTTACATTTTATGTATGGAATGAATTTAAAGCAATAAATAAAAGTAATTAAAGAAAATTTATTCACACACCACAAATGAACACAGAAGTTTTGTTATCCAAGTTTTGGAAATTCCACTAGTTAAACCCAAATAGCTAGGAATTTTATAAGAAAGAGATTTTTCTACACATCTTTTAAAAAATGGATAAGTATGCTTGATACATGTTAAAAATTAAAATGACCTATGGATCCAACCTACTTAAAGAGAATAACATTAAATTCAAAATTGAACGTGCTGTGGGATATTTAACCAAGTCAAACAAGATATTATTTTGCCCACTTACAAAAAGATGACCTAATGATCGTAGATAATTGTAAAGTGATTTATCATGTGTAACGGGATATATTTTTTTAAGGAATGACTTATTGATTGGGAGTCAACTCTCAATTAAAAATCCCTCGTTTCCCCCTTTTCCCAATGATTGCAGAACCCTAAATATAAAAACTAAAAAGGGTTTAAAATTCCTAAACATTACAGACACTTTTTAGAATTATCTCCCTCTACATTTGTGCATTGTGCATTTCCATTATAGATGTATCCTTTTTTCTTAAATCAAAACTTGACTTTTCATTTTCTCTTAAGCCTATAAACAAAAAAAAAAGATAAAAGGCAAATAGATCACAATAAAATGAAATTTTTACAGTTTATGTATGGAAAGAATTTAAAGCAATAAAAAAATGTAAGTAAAGAAAATTTATTGACACACCACAAATGAACACAAAAGTTTTGTTATCCAAGTTTTGGAAATTACTCTGGTTCAACCCTAATTGCTCGAAATTTTATAAGAAAGAGATTTTTCTACACATGTTTTAAAAAATGGATATGCATGCTTGGAACATCTTAAAGATGCAAATGACCAATGGATCCAAACCTTTTAACGGGAATAACATTAAATTCTCAAGTGAACCTGAAGTGGGATATTTACCCGAGTCAAACAAGCTATTATTTTGCCCACTTACAAAAAGCTGACCTAACGATCATAGATGATTGGAAAGTGATTTATCATGTGTAATGGGATATATTTTTGTAAGGAATGACTTATGGATGGGAGTCAACTCTCAATTCAAAATCCCCCGTTTCCCTCTTTTCCCAATGATTGCAGATTCTTATATGTAAAAACTAAAAAGAGTTTACAATCCCTAAAAATTACAGACAATTTTTGGAATTATCTCTCTCTACATTTGTGCATTGTGCATTTCCATTATATATTTATCCTTTTTTCTTAAATCAAAACTTGCCTTTTCACTTTCCCTTCTGCTCGTAAATGAAAAAAGAGATAAAAGGCAAATAATCACAACAAAATAAAAGTTTTACAATTTATGTATGGAAATAATTTAAAGCAATAAACAAATGAAAGTAAAGAAAATTTATTTACAGACCTCAAATGAACACAAAAGTTTTGTTATCCTAGTTTGGGAAATTCCTCTAGTTCAACCCTAATAGCTCAGAATTTATAAGAAAAATATTTTTCTACTCATATTTTAAAAAATGGATATGCATGTTTGAAACATGTTAAAGAAGAAAATGACCTATGGATCCAAAACTTTTAAAGAGAATAACATTAAGTTCTCAAGTGAACTTGCTCTGAGATATTTACCCGAGTGAAACAAGTCATTATTTTTCCCATTTACAAAAAGCTTACCTAACAATCATAGATGATTGTAAAGTGATTTATCATGTGTAACGGGCTATATTTTTTTAAGGAATGACTTATGGATGGGGAGTCAATTCTCAGTTACAAATCCCCCGTTTTCCCCTTTTCCCGGTGATTATAGAACCTGATATATAAAAACTAAAAAGAGTTTACAATTTCTAAGAATTACAGACACTTTTTGAAATTATCTCTCTCTACATTTGTGCATTGTGCATTTCCATTTTAGATGTAAACTTTCTTCTTAAATCAAAGCTTGTGTTTTCACTTTCCCTTCATCTCGTAAACAAAAATAAAATTTTTAGAGTTTATGTATGGAAAGAATTTAAAGCAATAAACAAATGTAAGTAAAGAAAATTTATTCACACACCACAAATGAAGACAAAGGTTTTGTTATCCACGTTTAGGAATTTCCACAAGTTCAGCCCTAATAGCTCGAAATTTTATAAGATAGAGATTTTTCGACACATGTTTTCATAAAATGGATATGCATCTTTTAAACATGTTAAATATGCAAAGAACCTATGTATACAAACCTTTTAAAGACAATAACAATAAATTCTCAAGTGAACGTGCGATGGAATATTTGCCCGAGTCAAACAAGCCATTATTTTGCCCATTTACTACAAGCTAACCTAACGATCATAGATGATTGTAATTTTATTTATCCTGAGTAAGAGGCTATATTATTTTAAGGAATGACTTATGGATTGGGAGTCAACAATCAGTTGAAAATCCCCGCCTCCCCCTTTTCCCTACAATTATAGAACCTGCTATATAAAAACTAAAAAGAGTTTACAATCCCTAAAAATTACATACACTTTTTGGAATTATCTCTCTCTACATTTTTGCATTGTGAATTTCCACTATAGATGTATACTTTTTTCTTAAGTCAAAACATGAGTTTTCACTTTCCCTTCATCTCGTAAACAAAAAAAATGAAAAAAGATATATAGATCACAACAAATTGAAAATTTTAGAGTTTATGTATGGAAAAATTTAAAGCTATAAATAAATGTAAATGCATAAAATTTATTCACACACCACAAATGAACACAAAAGTTTTGTTATCCAAGTTTAGGAAATTTTACAAGTTCAACCCTAATAGCTCGGAATTTTATAAGAAAGATATTTTTCTACATTTGTTTTAAAATATGGATATGCATACTTGAAACATGCTAAAGATGTAAATCACCTATGGATCCAAAACTTTTTCAAAGAATAACATTAAATTCTCAAGTGAACGTGCGGAGGGATATTTACTCGAGTCAAATATGCCATTATTTTGCCCACTTACAAAAAGCTGACCTAACGATCATAGTTGATTGTAAAGTGATTTTCATGCGTAACGGGCTATTTTTGTTAAGGAATGACTTATGGATTGGGAGTCAACTCTAAGTTAAAAATCCCCCACCTCCCCATTTTCCCTACGATTCTAGAACATGATATATAAAAACTAAAAAGAGTTTACAATCCATAAAAATTACAGACACTTTTTCGAATTATCTCTCTCTACATTTGTGCATTGTGCATTTCAATTTTTTATGTATACTTTTTTCTTAAATCAAAACTTGTGATTTCACTTTCCCTTCATCTCGTAAACAAAAAAAAAAGCGATAAAAGGCAAATAGATCAGAACAAAATAAAAATTTTGGAGTTTACGTATGCAAATAATTTAAAGCAATTAACAAATGTATGTAAAGAAAATTTATTCACACACCACAAATGAACACAAAAGTTTTGTTATCCAAGTTTGGGAATTTCCACTAGTTCGGCCCTAATAGCTCCGAATTTTATAAGAAAAAGATTTTTCTACACATGTTTTAAAAAATGGATATACATGCTTTAAACATGTTAAAGATTCAAATGACCTATGGATACAAACCTTTTAAAGAGTATAACATTAAATTCTCTATTGAACGTGCGGTGGAATATTTACCCGAGTCAAACAAGCCATTATTTTACCCCTTTACAAAAAGCTGACCTAACGATTATAGATGATTGTAATGTGATTTATCATGCATAACGGGCTATATTTTGTTAAGGAATGACTTATGGATTGGGAGTCAACAATCAGTTAAAAATCCCCCGCGTCCCCCTTTCCCCAACGATTGCAGAACCTGATATATAAAAACTAAAAAGACTTTACAATCCTTAAAGATTACATACACTTTTTGGAATTATCTTTCTCTACATTTGTTCATTGTGCATTTCTATTTTAGATATATACTTTTTTCTAAAATCAAAACATGATTTTTCACTTTCCCTTCATCTCGTAAACAAAAAAACGAGAATAAAGGCATATAGACCACAACAAAATGAAAATTTTAGAGTTTATGTATGGAAAAAATTTAAAGCTATCAATAAATGTACATGAAGAAAATATTTTCACACACCACAAATGAACACAAACGTTTTGTTATCCAAGTTTACGAAAATCTACTAGTTCAACCCTAATAGATCGAAATTTTATAAGAATGAGATTTTTCAACATTTGTTTTAAAACATGGATATGCATGCTTGAAACATGTTAAAGATGCAAATCACCTATGGATTCAAACCTTTTAAAGAGAATAACATTAAATTCTCAAGTGCACGTGTGGTGGGATATATTTACCCGAGTCAAACAAACCATTATTTTGCCTATTTACAAAAAGTTGACCTAACGATCATAAATGATTGTAAAGTGATTTATTATGCCTAACTGGCTATATTTTTGTAAGGAATGACTTAAGGATTGGGAGTCAACTCTAAGTTAAAAATCTCCCGCTTCCCCTTTTACCCAATGATTACAGAACCTGATATATAAAAACTAAAAAGAGTTTAAAATACCTAAAAATTACAGTCACTTTTTGGAATTATCTCTATTTACATTTGTGCATTGTGCATTTCCATTATAGATTTATACTTTTTTCTTAAGTGAAAACTAGAGTTTTTACTTTCCCTTCAGCTCGTAAATGAAAAAATAGGATAAAACGCAAATAGATCACAACAAAATGAAAATTTTAGAGTTTATGTGTGGAAAGAATTTAAAGCAATTAACAAATGTAAATAAAGAAAATTCCACAACTTCAACCCTAATAGCTCAGAATTTTATAGGAAAGAGATTTTTCTACATATGTTTTAAAAAATTGATATGCATTCTTGGAACATGTTAAAGATGCAAATGACCTATGCATCCAAACCTCTTAAATAAAATAATATTAAATTCTCAAGTGAACGTGCAGTGGGATATTTACTCGAGTCAAACACGCTATTATTTTGCCCACTTACAAAAAGCTGACCTAACGATCATAGATGATTGTAAAGTGATTTATCATGTGTAACGGACTATATTTTTGTAAGGAAGGACTTATGGATTGGGAGTCAACTCTTAGTTAAAAATCTCTCGCTTCCCCCTTCTCTCCACGATTGCAGAACCTAATATATAAAAACTAAAAAGAGTTTAAAATCCCTAAAAATTACCAACACTTTTTGGAATTATCTCTCTCTAAATTTGTGCATTTTGCATTTCCTTTATAGATGTATCTTTTTTTCTTAAATTAAAACTTGAGTTTTCAGTTTTCCTTCATCTCGTAAACATAAAAAAGAGATAAAAAGCAAATAGATAACAACAAAATGAAAATTTTAGAGTTTATGTATGGAAAGAATTAAAAGAAATAAACAAATGTATATTAAGAATATTTTTTGACGCACCATAAATGAACCCAAAAATTTTGTTATCCAAGTTTGGGAAATTCCACTAGTTCAACCCTAGTAGTTCGGAATTTTATAAGACGGAGATTTTTCTACACATGTTTAAAAAAATGGATATGCATGCTTGAAACATGTTAAAGATGCAAATGACCTATGGATCCAAACCTTTTAAAGAGAATAACATTAAATTCTCAAGTGAATATGCGATGGGATATTTATCCGAGTCAAACAAGCCATTATTTTGCCCACTTACTAAAAGTTGACCAAACGATCATAGATGATTCTAAAGTAATTTATCTTGCATAACGGGCTATATTTTTGTATGGATTGACTTATGGATTGGGAGTCAACTCTAAGTTAAAAATATCCCGCCTCCCCCTTTTCTCGACGATTATAGAACCTGATATAAAAACTAAAAAGAGTTTAACTTCCCTTAAAATTAAAAACGCTTTTTGGAATTATCTCTCTCTACATTTGTGCATTGTGCATTTCCATTTTAGATTTTTACTTTTTTCTTAAATAAAAACTTTAGTTTTCACTTTCCCTTCATCTCGTAAACAAAAAAAAGAGATAAAACGCAAACAGATCACAACAAAATGAAAAATTTAGAGTTTACATATGGAAAGAATTTAAAGCTATAAATAAATGTTAGTAAAGAAAATTATTCACACACCTCAAATGAACACAAAAGTTTTGTTATTCAAGTTTGGAAAATTCCACTAGTTCAACCCTAATAGCTCAAAATTTTAAAAGAAAGAGATTTTTCTACACATGTTTTTAAATATGGATATGAATGCTTGAAACATGTTAAAGATGCAAATGACCTATGGATCCAAACCTTTTCAAGGGAATAACATTAAATTATCAAGTGAACATGTGATGGGATAATTACACGAGTCAAACAAGCCATTATTTTGCCCACTTCCAAAAAGCTGACCTAACGATCATATATGATTGTAAAGTGATTTATCAGGCGTAATGGGCTATATTTTTTTAAGGAATGACTTATGGATTGGGAGTCAACTCTCCCCGTGTCCCCCTTATCCCGATGATTGTAGAACCGGATATATAAAAACTAAAAAGAGGTAACAATCCCTAAGACACTTTCGGGAATTATCTCTATCTACATTTGTACATTGTACATTTCCATTTTTTATATATACCTTTTTCTTAAATAAAAACTTGAGTTTTCACTTTCCCTTCATCTCGTAACCAAAAAAAAAGATATAAAAGGCAAATAGATCACAACAAAAAGGAAAATTTCAGAGTTTATGTATGGAAGGAATTTAAAACAATAAACAAATGTAAGTAAAGAAAATTTATTCACAGTCTACAAATGAACACAAAATTTTTCGTATCCAAGTTCTGGAAATTCCACTAGTTCAACCTTAATAGGTCAAAATTTTATAAGAAAGTGATTTTTCGATACATGTTTTAGAAAATGGATATGCATGCTTGAAACATGTTAAAGATTCAAATGACCTATGGATCCAAACCTTTTAAAGAGAATAACATTAAATTCTCAAGTGAACGTGCGGTGGGAACCAGACTCAAACAAGCCATTATTTTGCCCATTTAATAAAAGCTGACCAAACGATCATAGATGATTGTAATGTGATTTATCATACGTAATGGGCTATATTTTTTAAGGAATAACTTATGGATTGGGAGTCAACACTCAGTTCAAAATCCCCCGTCTCGACGATTGCAGAATCAGATATATATAAACTAAAAAGAGTTTACAATCCCTAAAGATTACAGACACTTTTTTGAATTATCTCTCTCTACATTTGTGCATTGTGCATTTCAATTTCAGATGTATATTTTAAAAAAAAAAAATCAAAGCTTGAGTTTTCACTTTACCTTCATCTCGTAAACAAAAAAAAAAAAGA
The DNA here is from genome assembly GCF_029961685.1 of Aristolochia californica. NCBI lineage: Eukaryota > Viridiplantae > Streptophyta > Magnoliopsida > Piperales > Aristolochiaceae > Aristolochia > Aristolochia californica. The sequence goes on along the minus strand of NW_027182103.1, from coordinate 27,919,902 downwards.
AAGATAAAAGGCAAATAGATCACAACAAAATGAAAATTTTAGAGTTTATGTATGGAAATAATTTAAAGCAATAAACAATTGTAAATAAATAAAATTTATTCAAACACCACAAATGAACACAAAAGTCTTGTTATTCATGTTTGGGAAATTCCACTCGTTCAAATCTCATAGCTCGGAATTTTATAAGAGATTTTTCTACACAAGTTTTAAAAAAAGGAAATGCATACTTGAAACATGTTAAAGATGCAAATGAACTATGGATCCAAACCTTTTAAAGAGAATAACATTAAATTTTCAAGTGAACATGTGGTGGAATATTTACATGAGTCAAACAAGCCATTATTTTGCCCACTTCCAAAAAGCAGACCTCACGATCATAGATGATTGTAATGTGATTTATCATGCGTAACGACCAATATTTTTTTAAAGAATGACTTATGGATTGGGAGTCAACTCTAAGTTAAAAATCCCCCGCCTCCCCCTTTTCTCGACGATTGTAGAACCTGATAAATAAAAACTAAAAAGAGTTTACAATCCCTAAAAATTGGAAACATTTTTTGGAATTATCTCTCTCTACATTTGTTCACTATGTATTTCTAGTATGGATGTATACTTTTTTCTTAAATAAAAACTTGAGTTTCACTTGCCCTTCATCTCGTAAACAAAAAAAAGAGATAAAAGGAAAATAGATCACAACAAAATGAAAATTTAAGAGTTTATGTATGGAAAGAATTTAAAGCAATAAACAAATGTAAGTAACAAAAATTTATTCACAGACCATAATGAACACAAAATTTTTGTTATCCAAGTTTTGGAAATTCTACTAGTTCAACCCTAATAGCTATGAATTTTAGAACAAAATGATTTTCTAGACATGTTTTAAAAAATGCATATGCATGCTTGAAACATGTTAAAGATACAAATGACCTAAGGATACAAACCTTTTAAAGAGAATAAAAAATAATTTCTCAAGTGAACGTGCGGTGAGATATTTACCTGAGTGAAACAAGCCATTATTTTGCCCATTTACAAAAAGCTGACCTAATGATTTATCATGCATAACGGGCTATATTTTGTAAGGAATGACTTACTGATTGGGAGTCAACACTCAGTTAAAAATCCTCCGCCTCCCCCTTTTCTCGACGATTGCAGCACCTCGTATATAAAAACTAAAAATTTTTTACAATCCATAAAAATTACAATACTTTTTGGAACTATCTCTCTCTACATTTGTGCATTGTGCATTTCCTTTTTAGATGTATAATTTTTTCTTAAATGAAAAATTGATTTTTCACTTTCCCTTCATCTCGTAAACATTAAAAAGAGATAAAAGGCAAATAGATCACAACAAAATGAAAATTTTAGAGTTGATGTATGGAAATAATTTAAAGCAATAAAAAAATGTAAGTAATGAAAATTTATTCACACACCACAAATGAGCAAAAAAGTTTTGTTATCCTAGTTTGGAAAATTCCAATAGTTCAACCCTAATAGCTCGGAATTTTATAAGAAAGAGATTTTTCTACACATGTTTTAAAAAATGGATATGCATGCTTCAAACATGTTAAAGATACAAATGCCTTGTGGATCCAAACCTTTTAAAGAGAATAACAATAAATTCTCAAGTGAACGTGGGGTGGGTTATTTACCCGACTCAAATAAGCCATTATTTTGCCCATTTACAAAAAGATGACGTAACGATCATAGATGCTTGTAATGTGATTTATCTTGCGTAATGGATTATATTTTTTAAGGAATGACATATGGATTGGGAGTCAACACTCAGTTAAAAATCACCCACCTCCCCCTTTTCTCGACGATTGCAGAACCTGATATATAAAAACAAAAAAGAGTTTATAATCCCTTAAAATTACATAAAATTTTTGGAATTATCTCTCTCTACTATTTTGCATTGTGGATTTCTATTGTAGATGTATACTTTTTTCCTAAATCAAAACAAGAGTTTTCACTTTCCCTTCATCTTGTAAACAAAAAAAAAGAGAAAAAAAGTAAATAGATCACAACAAAAATAAAATTTTAGAGTTTATGTTTGAAAATAATTTAAAGCACTAAACAAATTTAAATAAAGGAAATTTATTCACACACCACAAATGAATACAAAAGTTTTGTTATCCAAGTTTGGGAAATTCTAGTAGTTCTAACCTAATAGCTCGGAAATTTATAAGATCGAGAGATTTTTCTACACAAGTTTTAAAAAATTCATATGCGTGCTTGCAACATGTTAAACACGTTAATCACCTATGGATCCAAACCTTTTAAAGAGAATAACATTAAATTCTAAAGTGAATGTGCGGTGGGATATTTACCCGAGTCAAACAAGCCATTATTTTTTCCACTTAAAAAAAGCTGACCTAACGGTCATAGATGATTTTAAAGTGATTTATTACGCGTAACGGGCAATATTTTTGTGAGGTATGACTATGGATTGGGAATCAACTCTCAGTTAAAAATCCCCGACCTCCCCCTTTTTTAGACGATTGCAGAACCTGATATATAAAAACTAAAAAGAGTTTACAATCCCTAAAAATTACATACACTTTTTGGAATTATATCTCTCTACATTTGTTCATTGTGCATTTCCATTATAGATGTATACTTTTTTCTTAAATCAAAACTTGATCTTTCACTTTCCCTTCAACTCGTATACAAAAAAAAAAAAAAAAAGAGATAAAAGGCAAATAGATCACAACAAAATGAAAATTTTAGAGTTTATGTTTGGAAAGAATTTAAAGCAATAACAAATGTTAGTAAAGAAAAGTTATTCACACACCACAAATGAACATAAAAGTTTTGTTATCCAAGTTTGGGAAATTCCACTAGTTCAGCCCTAATAGCTTGGAATTTTATAAGAAAGAGTTTTTTTATTTTAAAAAATGGGTATGCATGCTTGAAACATGTTAAAGGTGAAAATGACCTATGGATCCAAACCTTTTAAAGAGAATAACATCAAATTCTCAAGTGAACATGCGGTGTGATATTTACACGAGTCAAACAAGCCATTTTATTTCCCATTTACAAATAGTTGACATAACGATCATAGATGATTGTAAAGTGATTTAACATGCGCAACAAGCTATATTTTTGTAAGGAATGACTTATGGATTGGGAGTCAACACTCAGTTAAAAATCCCCCGCCTCACCCTTTTCCAGATGATTTCAGAATCGGATATATAAAAAATAAAAAGGGTTTAAAATCCCTAAAAATTACAAACACTTTTTGGAATTATCTCTCTCTACATTTGACCATTGTGAATTTCTATTTTACAAGTATACTTTTTACTTAAATCAAAACTTGAGTTTTCACTTTCCCTTCATCTCGTAACCAAAAAAAGAGATAAAGGCAAATAGATCACAACCAAATGAAAATTTTAGAGTTTATGTATAGAAAAAATTTAAAGCAGTAAACATATGGAAGTAAAGAAAATTTATTCGAACACCACAAATAAACACAAAAATTTTGTTTTTTGGAAATTGCTCTCGTTCAACCATAGCTCGGATTTTTTTTGGAAATAGATTTTACTACACATATTTTAAAAAATGGATATGCATGCTTGAAACATGTTCAAGATACAAATGAACTATGGATCCAAACATTTTAAAGAGAATAACATTAAATTCTCAAGTGAATGTGCCGTGTGATATTTACCCAAGTCAAACAAGCCATTATTTTACCCATTTACAAAAAGTTGTCCTAACGATCATAGATGATTGTAAAGTGATTTATCATGCATAACGGGCTATATTTTTTTAAGGAATGACTTATGGATTGGGAGTCAACACTCAGTTAAAAATCCCCCGCCTCCCCCTTTCCCGATAATTACAGAACCTGATATATAAAAACTGAAAAGAGTTTACAATCCCTAAAAATTACAGAAAATTTTTGGAATTATCTCTCTCTACATTTGTGAATTGTGCATTTCCATTTTAGATGTATACTTTATTCTTAAATCAAAACTTGAGCTTTCATTTTCCCATCATCTCGTAAACAAAAAAAGAGATAAAAGGCAAAGAGACTAGAACAAATGAAATTTTTAGAGTTTATGTATGGAAAGAATTTAAAGCAATAAACATACGAAGTAAAGAAATTCCACTAGATCAACCCCAATAGCTCGGTATTTTATATGATAGAGAGTTTTCAACACATGTTTAATAAATGGATATGCATGCTTGAAACATGTTAAAGAAGCAAATGACGTATGGATCCAAACCTTTTAAAGAGAATAACATTAAATTCTCAAGTTAACGTGCGGTGGGATATTTACCCGAGGTAAACGAACCATTTTTTTATCCATTTACAAAAAGCTGACCTAACGATCATAGATGATTTTAAAGTGATTTATCATGTGTAACAGGCTATATTTTTGTAAGGAATGACTTATGGATGGGGAGTCAACACTCAGTTAAAAATCCCCTACCTCCCCCTTTTCTCGACGATTGTCGAACCTGATGTATAAAAACTAAAAAGAGTTTACAATCCCTAGAACTTACAGACACTTTTTGGTATTATCTCTCTCTACATTTGTGCATTCTTCATTTGCATTTTAGAAGTATACTTTTTTCTTAAATCAAAACTTGAGTTTCACTTTCCCTTCTTCTCGTAAACAAAAAAAGATACAAAAGGCAAATAGATCACAACAAAATGAAAATTTTAGAGTTTAAGGAAAGAATTTAAAGCAGTAAAAAAATGTAAGTAAAGAAAATTTATTGACATACCACAAATGAACTTAAAAGTTTTGTTATCCTAGTATGGGAAATTCCACTAGTTCAACCCTAACAGCTCGGAAATTTATAAGAAATAGATTTTTCTTCACATGTTTTAAAAAATGAATATGCATGCTTGAAACATGTTAAAGATGAAAATGACCTATGGATCCAAACCTTTTAAAGAGAATAACATTAAATTCTTAAGTGAACGTGAGGTGTTATATTTAACCAAGTTAAACAAGCCATTATTTTGCCCATTTGCTGACCTAACAATCATAGATGATTGTAAAGTAATTTAACATGTGCAACGAACTATATTTTTTTAAGGAATGACTTATGGATTGGGAGTCAACACTCAGTTAAAAATCCTCGCGTCCCCTTTTCCCGAGGATTGGAGAACCAGATATATAAAAACCAAAAAAAGTTTACAATCCTTAAAAATTACAGACACTTTTTGGAAATTTCTCTCTCCACATTTGTGCATTGTGCATTTTCATTTTAGATGTATACGTTTTTCTTTAATCCAAACTTGACTTTTCACTTTCCATTTATCTCGAAAACCAAAAAGAGAGATAAAAGGAAAATAGATCACAACAAAATGAAAATTTTAGAGTTTAAGTATGGAAAGAGTTTAAAGAAAAAAAATGTAGGCAAAGAAAATTTTATCACACACCATAAATGAACCCAAAATTTTTGTTATCCAAGTTTGGGAAATTCCACGAGTTCAACCCTAATAGCTCGGAATTTTATAATAAAGATATTTTTATACACATGTTTTAAAAAATGTTTATGCATGCTTGAAACATGTTAAAGATGAAAATGAGGTATGGACCGAAACCTTTTAAAGTGAATAACATCAAATTATCAAGTGAACGTGCGGTTTGATATTTACCTGAGTCAAACAAGCCATTATTTTTCCCATTTACAAAAAGCTGACCTAACAATCATAGATGATTATAATGTTATTTCACATGCACAACGAGCTTTATTTTTTTGAGGAATGACTTATGGATTGGGAGTCAACACTCAGTTAAAAATCCCCCGCCTCCCCCTTTTCCCAACGATTGTAGAACCTGATATATAAAAACTAAAAAGAGTTTACAATCCCTAAAAATTACATAAACTTTTTGGAATTATCTCTCTCTACATTTTTCCATTATGAATTTTCATTTTAGAAGTATACTTTTTTCTTAAATAAAAACTTGAGTTCACTTTCCCTTCATCTCGTAAATCAAAAAAGAGATAAAAGGCAAATACATCACAACAAAATGAAAATTTTAATGTTTATGTATAGAAAGAATTTAAAGCAGTAAAAAAATGTAAGTAAAGAAAATTTATTCACATACCACAAATGAACACAAAACTTTTATTTTTGGGAAATTCCTCTACTTCAACCCTAATAGCTCGGAATTTTATTAAAAAGAGATTTTTCTACACATGTTTTAAAAATGGATATGCATGCTTGAAACATGTTAAAGATACAAATGAGCTATGGATCCAAACTTTTTAAAGAGAATAACATTAAATTCTCAAGTGAACATGCGGTGGGATATTTAACCGAGTCAAACAAGCCATTATTTTGCCCATTTACAAAAAGTTGACCTAACGATCATAGATGATTATAAAGTGATTTATCATTCATAATGGGCGATATTTTTTTATAGGAATGCTTATTGATTGGGAGTCAACACTCAGTTAAATATCCCCCGCCTCCCCCTTTTCCCGACGATTGCCGAACCTGATATATAAAAATTGAAAAGTGTTTACAATCCCTAAAAATTACTGACACTTTTTGGAATTATCTCTCTCTACATTTTTGAATTGTGCATTTCCATTTTAAATGTATAGTTTTTTCTTAAATCAAAACTTGAGTTTTCACTTTCCCTTCATCTCGTAAACAAAAAAAAGAGATAAAAGGCAAAGAGATCACAACAATATGAAAATTATAGAGTTTATGTATGGAAAAATTTTAAAGAAATAAACAAATGAAGTAAAGAAAATTTATTCACACACCACAAATGAACACAAAAGTTTTTTATCCAAGTTTGGGGCGACTAGATCAACCCCAATAGCTCGGTATTTTATAAGAAAGAGATTTTTCTACACATGTTTTAATAAATGGATATGCATGCTTGAAACATGTTAAAGATCCAAATGACCTATGAATCCAAACCTTTTAAAGAGAATAACATCAAATTCTCAAGTGAACGTGCGGTGGGATATTTACCCGTGTCAAACAAGCCATTATTTTACCCATTTACAAAAAGCTGACCTAACGATCATAGATAATTTTAAAGTGATTTATCATGCATAACGGGTTATATTTTTGTAAGGATTGACTTATGGATTGGGAGTTAACACTTAGTTAAAAATTCCTTGCCTCCCCCTTTTCTCGACGATTGTCAAACCTGAGATATAAAAACTAAAAAGAGTTTACAATCCCTAAAAATTGCAGACACTTTTTGGAATTATCTCTCTACCTTTTTAGATGTATACTTTTTTCTTAAATCAAATCTTGAGTTTTCACTTTCCCTTCATCTCGTAAACAAAAACTAAGATAAAAGGAGATCACAACAAAATGAAAATTTTAGAGTTCATGCATGGAAGGAATTTAAAGGAATAAACAAATGTAAGTAAAGAAAATTTATTCACACACCACAAATGAACATAAAAGTTTTTTTATCCAAGTTTCGACACTAATAGCTCGGAATTTTATAATAAAGAGATTTTTCTACACAAGTTTTAAAAAATTGATATGCATGCTTGTTAAAGATGAAAATGACCTATGGATCCAAAACTTTTAAAGAGAACAACATTAAATTCTCTAGTGAACGTGCGGTGTGATATTTACCCGAGTTCAACAAGCTATTATTTTTCCCATTTACAAAAGATGACCTAATGATCATAGATGATTGTAAAGTGATTTAACATGCGCAACGAGCTGTATTTTTGTAAGGAATGACATATGGATTGGGAGTCAACACTTAGTTAAAAATCCCCGCCTCCCCCTTTTCTTGATGATAGCAGAACCTGATATATAAAAACTAAAAAGAGTTTAAAATCCCTATAAATTACTGACACTTTTTGGTATGATCTCTCTCTACATTTGTTCATTGTGCATTTCCATTTTAGATGTATACTTTTTTCTTAAATCAAAATTTGAGTTTTCACTTTCCCTTTATCTCGTAAACCAAAAAAAGTGAAAATTTTAGAGTTGATGTATGGAAAGAATTTAAAACAATAAATAAATGTAAGTAAATAAATTTATTCGCACACCACAAATGAACACAAGTTTCGTTATCCAAGTTTGTGAAATTCCACTAGATCAACCCTAATAGTTTGGAATTTTATAAGAAATAGATTTTTCCATACATGTTTTAAAAAATGGATATGCATGCTTAAAACATGATAAAGATACAAATGGCCTATGGATCCAAACCTTTTAAAGAGAATAACATTAAATTCTCAAGTGAACGTGCGGAGGGATATTTACCCGAGTCAAACTAGCCATTATTTTGCCCATTTACAAAAATATTACCTAACGATCATAGATGATTTTAAAGTGATTTATCATGCGTAACGGGCTATATTTTTTGTAAGGAATGACTTATGGATTGGGAGTCAACTCTCAGTTAAAAATACCCCGCCTCCCCTTTTCCAGATGATTGTATAACCTGATATATAAAAATTAAATAGAGTTTACAATCCCTAAATATTATAGACACTTTTTGGAATTATCTCTCTCCACATTTGTGCATTGTGCATTTCCATTATAGATTTATACTTTTTTCTTAAGTCAAAACTTGAGTTTTCTCTTTCCTTTCATCTCGTAAACAAAAAAAAAGAGATAAAAGGCAAATAGATCACTACCAAATGAAAATTTTAGAGTTTATGTATGGAATGAATTTAAAGCAATAAATAAAAGTATGAAAATAAAATTTATTCAGACACCACAAATCAAGTTTGAAAAATTCCACTAGTTCATCCCTAATAGCTCGAAATTTTATAAGAAAGAGATTTTTCTACACTTGTTTTAAAAAATCGATATGCAAGTTTGAAACATGTTAAATATCCAAATGACCTATGGATCCAAGCTTTTTAAAGAGAATAACATTAAATTCTCAAGTGAACGTGCGGTGGGATATTTACCCTAGTCAAATAAGCCATTATTTTGCCCACTTACAAAAAGCTAACCTACTGATCATGGATGATTGTAAACTGATTTATTATGCATAACGGGCACTATTTTTTTAAGGAATGACTTATGGATTGGAAGTCAACTCTCAGATTATAATCACCCGCTTCCTCGTTTTCCCGACAATTGTAGAACCTGATATATAAAAACTAAAAAGAGTTTGCAATCCCTAAAAACTAAAAACACTTTTTGGATTTATCTCTCTCAAAATTTGTGCATTGTGCATTTCCATTATAGATGTATACTTTTTTCTTAAATCAAAACTTGAGTTTTCACTTTCCCTTCAGCTCGGAAACAAAAAAAGAGATAAAAGGCAAATAGATCACAACAAAATGAAAATTTTAGTGCTTATGTATGGAAAGAATTTAAAGCAATAAAAAAAATAAAGTAAGGAACATTTATTCACACACCACATATGAACACAAGTTTTGTTATCCAAGTTTGGGAAATTCCAATATTTCAACCCAAATAGCTCGGAATTTTATAATAAATAGATTTTCCTACATATGTTTTAAAAAAATGGATATGCAAATTGGTACATGTTAAAGATGCAAATGACATGTGGATCCAAACCTTTTAAAGAGAATAGGATTAAATTTTCAAGTGAACGTGCAGTGGGATATTTACCAGAGTCAAACAAGCGATTATTTTGCCCATTTACAAAAATTTGAACTAACGATCTTAGATGATTGTAAAGTGATTTATCATGTGTCATAGGCTATATTTTTGTAAGGAATAAATTTTGGATTGGGAGTCAACATTCAGTTAAAAATCCCCCGCTTCCCCCATTTCCCGATGATTGCAGATCCTGATATATAAAAACTTAAAAGAGTTTACAATCTCTAAAAATTACAGACACTTTTTGGAATTATCTCTCTCTAAATTTGAGCGATGTTCATTTCCATATTAGATGAATATTTTTTTCTTAAATCGAAACATGAGTTTTCACTTTCCCTTCATCTCATAAATGAAAAAAAAATAGATAAAGGGCAAATAGATCATAACAAAATGAAAATTGTAGAGATTAATTATGGAAATAATTTAAAGCAATAAAAAAATGTAACTAAAGAAAATTTATTCACACACCACAAATGAACACAAAAGTTTTTTTTATCCAAGTTTGGGAAATTCCACTTGTTCAACCCTAATTGCATAGAATTTCATAAGAAAGAGATTTTTCACAACATGTTTTAAAAAATGGATAAGAATGCTTGAAACATGTCAAAGATGTAAATGACCTATGGATCCAAACCTTTTAAAGAGAACAACATTAAATTCTCGAGTGAACGTGAAGTGGGATATTTACCCGTGTCAAATAAGCCATTATTTTGCCTACTTACGAAAAGTTGACCTAACGATTATTGATGATTGTAATGTAGTTTATCATGTGAGACTGGCTATATTTTTGTAAGGAATGACTTATGGATTGGGAGTCAACTCTCAATTAAAAATCCTCCACCTCCTCCTTTTCCCGACGATTGTAGAACCAATATATATAAAAACTAAAAAGAGTTTACAATCCCTAAAAATTGCACACACTTTTTGGAATTATCTCTCTCTACATTTGTGCATTGCGCATTTCCATTATAGATGTATCATTTTTCTTAAATAAAAACTAGAGTTTTCACTTTCCCTTCATCTTGTAAACTAAAAAAAGAGATAAAAACCAAATAGATCACAATGAAATGAAAATTTTAGAGTTTATGCATGGAAAGATTTTAAAGCAATAAATAAATGTAAGTAAAGAAAATTTATTCACAAACCACAAATAAACACAAAATGTTTGTTATCCAAGTTTTGGAAATTCGACTAGTTCAACCCTAATAGCTAGGAATTTTATATGAAAGAGATTTTTTCTACACAAGTTTTAAAAAATGGATATGCATGATTGAAACATGTTAAAGATGAAAATGACCTATGGATCCAAACAATTTATAGAGAATTACATTAAATTCTAAAGTGAACGTGTGGTGGGATATTTACCCGAGTCAAACAAGCCATTATTTTGCCCATTTAAATAAAGTTGACCTAACGATCATAGATGATTGTAAAGTGATTTATCATGTGTAATGGGCTTTATTTTTGTAAGGAATGATTTATGGATAGTGAGTCAACACTCAGTTAAAAATCCCCCGCCTCCCCATTTTTTCGAAGATTGCAGAACCTGATATATATGAACTAAAAAGAGTTTACAATCCCTAAGAATTACAGAGACTTTTTGGAATTATCTCTCTCAACATTTTTGCATTGTGCATTTCCATTATATATGTATACATTTTTCTTAAGTCAAAACGAGAGTTTTCACTTTCCCTTCATCTCGTAAACAAAATGAAAATTTTAGAGTTCATGTATCGAACTAATTTAAAGAAATAAACAAATGTAAGTAAAGAAAATTGATTTACACACCACAAATGAACACAAAAGTTTTGTTATCCAAGTTTGGGAACTTCCACTAGTTCCACCCTAATAGCTCAAAATTTTATATGAAAGAGATTTTTCTACACAAGTTTTTAAAAGTGGATATGCATGCATTGAAACATGTTAAAGATGCAAATGACCTATAAATCCAAAGCTTTTAAAGAGAATAACATTAAATTCTCAAGTAAACGTGCGATGGGATATTTACCCGAGTCAAACAAGCCATTATTTTGCCCATATACAAAAAGCTGACCTCACGATCGTAGATGATTCTAAAGTGATTTATCATGCATAATGGGCTATGTTTTTGTAAGGAATGACTTATGGATTGGGAGTCAAGACTCAGTTAAAAATCTGTTACGGTCAAGGATTCTTTGGGAGAATCTGGGGTCTGCCACGGGTTACGGGTCTTCCAGGCATTACCGTAGGGGTAGTAGGAAGACATGGGGAAGATGAAAACGAAAGATCAAGCCTAAGGGAAGCTTGATAACCCTAGAGCTCGTTGAGGAGAACTCTAAGCCTCTCTACGCTAGATTTAACCTAATTCTTAATACTTCAATGCTTCTCTTCTCTCATTACTCTTACCACTTAAATAGGGTTCACCCTTTTAGGGTTTAATAAACTATTACAAAAATATCCCTATGAATAAAATATTCCAAGAATATCCCTATTAATAAATAATTCCAAAAATACCCCTATGACCTAAAACTGAAATAAAATAAAGTAAATTAAAGAAAACACTAAAATAATAATGTTATTGCGTGCATAACATTACACCCCCTTAGAAAATGAGCTTGTCCTCAAGCTCGAAAGTAGTGTCTGTATGTCGACGTCTTCACAGGTACTGAAGTAGCATCCATGATAGCTATGATGCCCCCTCTGTTTGCCCACTTTTTTTTTTTGGGGGCCGGTCCGAGTTAACCTAGGTTGACTCGGTTCAGGAACCCAGTCCGGCGTGCGACTCAGCGGACCGGGCCGATTAAATTTTCCTAAGTTAGGAAAATTTAATCGGGAGTCGTCTTCTTCCTTCGGCACTCCCGAGCTGCGGCCGGTGGATCCTTTCCTCACGACATCGACGAAGTCCGGCAACGGACGTCTCCTTCCTCTCTCCTGGCACCGACAGAATTGCCTGATTTTTTGGTGATGAAGAGCAGCCCGTTGGGGCTTCGCTTCGCCAATGGGAGAGTTACCGAGACAGAGAACTCTCAAAATATCGCCGATGGTTCTATTGGAATGTCGCCGACGGGTCTTCTACAGAATTGTCGCCGACAGTCCTCTGCGGAAATGTCACCGACGATCTTCTGCTAGAATGTCGATGGTTCTGCTATTGGAATGTCGCCGAACAGGGCGGAATTGTCGCCGACAGAGTCTCGTGCTGCTCCTGCGGTGACTAGCAGCCCTTGGAGGCTTCGTCGATTGGAATTTTGCCGAGATAGACTCTCGGAAATATTTCCCGATTGGAATGGCCAGGAAATATTTCACCTCCCGTGCGGAACGGAAATTTTTCCCCTCCCGTGCGAAACAGAAATTTTTCCCCTGCCGCGAGGAACGGACTATGGCTGCATGCATAACATTGGCTTGCCGTGAGCAGGGGAGGACTGATTTTTGTTGCTTTTCTGCATCCGCCTCTCGAGACGAAATTTTTAATTTTTTCGGCCATGGGCCGTTCTGCCCATCCGAGATAGAGATTTGAGGTCGTATGACCTGTTTTGCTGCAACAACAAGATTCTCCCATCCATAACGTTCAATGGAAGCATCTAACCGTGCTGGTATTTCCTCTAATTCCTTACCCATAGCAATCCATCTTTCTTGGGATATAGAATAACCCATTGTGTTCCCGCTCTGATACCAGTTATTACGGTTCCGGATCTAACACAAGGATTCTTTGGGAGAATCTGGGGACTGCCCCGGGTTACGGGTCTTCCAGGCATTACCGTAGGGGTAGTAGGAAGATATGGGGAAGATGAAAACGAAAGATCAAGCCTAAGGGAAGCTTGATAACCCTAGAGCTCGTTGAGGAGAACTCTAAGCCTCTCTACGCTAGATTTAACCTAATTCTTAATACTTCAATGCTTCTCTTTTCTCATTACTCTTACCCCTTAAATAGGGTTCACCCTGTTAGGGTTTAATAAAATATTACAAAAATATCCCTATGAATAAAATATTCCAAGAATATCCCTATTAATAAATAATTCCAAAAATACCCCTGTGACCTAAAACTGAAATAAAATAAAGTAAATTAAAGAAAACACTAAAATAATAGTGTTATTGTGTGCATAACAAAATCCCCCCTCCCCCTTTTCCCGACGATTGTAGAACCAAATATATAAAAATTAAAAAGAGTTTTCAATCCCTTAGAATTACAGACACTTTTTGGAATTATCTCTCTCTATATTTGTGCATTGTGCATTTTCATTTTAGATGTATACTTTTTTCACAACAAAATGAAAATTTTAGAGTTTATGTATGAAAATAATTTAAAGCAATAAAAAATGTATGTAAATAAAATTTATTCACACACCACAAATGAACCCAAAATTTTTGTTATCCAAGTTTTGGAAATTCCACTAGTTCAACCCTAATAGCTGGGAATTTTATAGGAAAGAGATTTTTCTACACATGTTTTAAAAAATGGATATACATGCTTGAAACATGTTAAAGATGCAGATGACCTACAAATCCAAACCTTTTAAAGAGAATAACATTAAATTCTCAAGTGAACGTGCGGCGGGATATTTACCTGAGTCTAACCAGTTATTATTTTGCCCATTTAATAAAAGCTGACCTAACGATCATAGATGATTGTAATGTGATTTATCATGCGTAACAGCTGTAAGGAACAACGTAGGGATTGGGAATCAACACTCAGTTAAAAAGCCCCACCACCCCCTTTTCCCAACGATTGCAAAACCTGAGATAGAAAAACTAAAAAGAGTTTACAATCCCTAAAAATTGTAGACAGTTTTTGGAATTATCTCTCTCTACATTTGTGCATTGTGAATTTCCATTATAGATGTATACTTTTTTTTAAATCAAAACATGAATTTTCACTTTCCCTTCATCTCGTAAAGAAAAAAAGAGAAAAGGCAAATAGATGACAACAAAATGATAATTTTAGAGTTTATGTATGGAAAAAATTTTAAGCAATAAACAAATGTAAAAAATAAAATTTATTCACACACCACAAATGAACACAAAAGTTTTGTTATCCTAGTTTTGGAAATTCCACTATTTCAACCCTAATAGCTTGAAATTTTATTAGGAAAAGATTTTTCTTCACATGTTTTAAAAAATAGATATGGAAGTTTGAAACAAGTTAAAGATGCAAATGCCCTATGGATCCAAACCTTTGAAAGAGAATAACATTAAATTTTGAAGTGAATGTACGGTGGGATATTTATCAGAGTTAAAGAAGCCATTATTTTGCCTACTTACAAAAAACTGACCTAATGATCATAGATGATTGTAAAGTGATTTATCGTGCGTAATGGGCTATATTTTTGTATGGAATGACTTATGGTTTGTGGCTCAACACTCAATTAAAAATCCCCCGCCTCCCCCTTTTTCTGACGATTGCAGAACATGATATATAAAAACTAAAAAGAGTTTAGAATCCCTAAAAATTACTGACACTTTTTGGAATTATCTCTTTCTACATTTGTGCATTGTGCATTTTCATTTTAGATGTTAACTTTTTTCTTAAATCAAAATTTGAGTTTTCACTTTCCCTTCATCTCGTTCACATAAAAAAGAGACAAAAGGCCAATAGATCATAACAAATGAAAATTTTAGAGTTTATGTATGGAAAGAATTTAAAGCAATAAAATATTGTAAGTAAAGAAAATTTATTCACACACCACAAATGAACACTAAAGTTTTGTTATCCATGTTTGGAAAATTCCACTAGGTCAACCCTTCTAGCTCGGAATTTTAAAAGAAAGAGATTTTTCTACACATGTTTTAAAAATAGATATGCGTGATTGAAACATGTTAAAGATGCAAATGACGTTTGGAACCAAACCTTTTAAAGAGAATAACATTAAATTTACAAGTGAACGTGCGGTGAGATATTTACCCGAGTCAAGCAAGCCAATCATTTGCCATTTACAAAAATCTGACCTAACAATCATAGATGATTGTAAAGTGATTTATGATGCGAAACGGGCTATATTTTTGTAAATAATGACTTATGGATCGGGAGTCAACACTCAGTTAAAAATCCTCCGACTCTCCCTTTTCCTGACGATTGTAGAACCTAATATATAAAAACGAAAAAAAGTTTACTATCCCTAAGAATTACAGACACTTTTTGGAATTATCTCTCTCTAGATTTATGCATTGTGCATTTCCATTTTAGATGTATACTTTTTTCTTAAATCAAAACTTGAGTTTTCACTTTCCCTTCATCTCGTAAACGAAAAAAAGAGATAAAAGGCAAACAGATCACAACAAAATGAAAATTTTAGAGTTTATGTATGGAAAGAATTTAAAGCAATAAACAAATGTAAATAAAGAAACCATAAATGATCACAAAAGTTTTGTTATTCAAGCTTGGGAAATTCCACTAGTTCAACCATAATAGTTCAGAATTTTATAAGAAAGAGATTTTTCTACTTGTTTTAATAAAGGGATATGCATGCTTGAAACAAGTTAAAGATGCAAATGACCTATGGATTCCAAATTTTTAAAGAGAATAACATTAAATTTTCAAGTGAACGTGTGGTTGGATATTTACCCGAGTCAAACAAGTCATTATTTTGCCCACTTACAAAAAGTTGACCTAACAATCATAGATGATTGGAAAGTGATTTATCATGTGTAACGGGCTATATTTTTGTAAGGAATGACTTATGGATTGGGAGTTAACTCTAAGTTAAAAATCCCCTGCCTCCCCTTTTCCAGACGATTATTGAACCTGATATATAAAAAATTAAAAGTGTTTACAATCCCTAAAAATTACCGATTGCTTTTTTAATTATCTCTCTCTACATTTGTCCATTGTGCATTTCAATTTTAGAAGTATACTTTTTTCTTAAATCAGAAGTTGAGTTTTAACTTTCTCTTCATCTCGTAAACAAAAAAAAAAGAGATAAAAGGCAAATAGAACACAACAAAATGAAAATTTCAGAGTTTATGTATGGAGAAAATTTAAAGCAATAAAAAAATGTAAGAAAATAAAATTTATTCACAAACCACAAATGAACACAAAAGTTTTGTTATCCAAGTTTTGGAAATTCCACTAGTCCAACCCTAGTAGCTCAGAATTTTATAAGAAAGAGAATTTTCTAGACAAGTTTTTAAAAAAGGATATGCATGCTTGAAACATGTTAAAGATGCAAATCACCTATGGAGCCAAACCTTTTAAACAAAATAACATTAAATTCTCAAGTGAACGTGCGGTGAGATATTTACCAAAGTCAAACAAGCCATTATTTTGCCTATTTACAAAAAGCTGACCTAACTATCATAGATGATTGTAAAGTGATTTAACTTGCACAACAAGTTATATTTTTGTAAGGAATGACTTATGGATTGGGAGTCAGCACTCAGTTAAAAATCCTTTGCCTCCTCTTTTCGTGACGATTGCAGAACCTGATATATAAAACCTAAAAGGAGATTACAATCCCTAAAAATTAGAGACACTTTTTGGGATTATCTCTCTCTACATTTGTGCATTGTGCATTTCCATTTTATATGTATACTTTTTTCTTAAATCAAAACTTGAGTTTTCCCTTTCCGTTCATCTTGTAAACAAAAAAAAAGAGATAAAAGGCAAATAGATCACAACAAAATGAAAATTTTAGAGTTGATGCATGGAAATAATTTAAAGCAATAAACAAACAAAATTAAAGAAAATTTATTCACACACCTTAAATGGCCACAAAATATTTTTTATCCAAGTTTGGGAAATTCCATTAATTCAACCCTTATAGCTCAGAATTTTATAAGGAAGAGATTTTTCTACACATGTTTTAAAAAATGGATATGATGCTTGAAGCATGGTAAAGATGAAAATGACCTATGGATCCAAACCTTTTAAAGAGAATAACATTAACTTCTCAAGTGAATGTTCGTGGGATATTTACTTGAGTCAAACAAGCCATTATTTTGCCCATTTACAAAAAGCTGGGCTAACGATCATAGATGATTGTAGAGTGATTTATCATGTGTAACGGGCTATATTTTTGTAAGGAATGACTTATGGGGTGAGTGTCAACACTCAGTTAAAAATCCCCCACCTCCCCCTTTTCCCGACTATTGCAGAACCGGATATACAAACACTAAAAAGAATTTACAATCCCTAAAAATTATAGACACTTTTTGGAATTATCTCTATGTACATTAGTGCATTGTGCATTTCCATTTTAGATGTATATTTTTTTCCTAAATCAAAACTTGAGTTCTCACTTTCCCTTTATCTCGTAAACAAAAAAAGAGATAAAAGGCAAATAGATCACAACAAAATGAAAATTTTAGAATTGATGTATGGAAAGAATTCAAAGTAATAAAAAAATGTAAGAAAATAAAATTTATTCACACACCACAATTGAACAAAAAATTTTTGTTATCCAAGTTTGGTAAATTCCACTAGTTCATCCCTAATAGCTCAGAATTTTATAAGACAAAGATTTTTTTACACATGTTTTAAAAAATGGATATGCATACTTGAAACAGCTTAAAGTTGCAAATGACCTATGGATCAAAACCTTTTAAAGAGAATAACATGATATTTTCAAGTGAACGTGCAGTGGGATATTTACCCAAGAAAAACTAGCCATTATTTTACCCATTTAAAAAAATATGGCCTAACGATCATAGATGATTGTAAAGTGATTGAATTTATGCAACGGGTTTATTTTTGTAAGGAATGACTTATGGATTGGGAGTCAGCTCTCAGTTAAAAATCCTCTGCCTCCCCTTTTCTCGACGATTGCAAAACCTAATAGATAAAACCTAAAAAGAGTTTACAATCGCTAAAAATTAGAGACAATTTTTGGAATTATCTCTCTCTACATTTGTGCATTGTTCATTTCCATTTTTGATGTATTCTTTTTTCTTAAATCAAAACTTGAGTTTTCCCCTTCCGTTCAACTCGTAAACAAAAACAAGAGATAAACGACAAATAGATCATAGCAAAATGAAAATTTTAGAGTTGATGTATGGAAATAATTTAAATCAATAAACAAAAGTAATTAAAGAAAATTTATTCACACATCACAAATGAACACAAAAGATTTGTTATCCAAGTTTAGAAAATTCCATTAGTACAACCCCTATAGCTCGGAATTTTATACGAAAGAGATTTTTCTACACATGTTTTAAAAAATGGATATGCATGCTTGAAACATGTTAAAGATGAAAATGACATATCGATCTAAACCTTTTAAAGAGAATAACAATAACTTCTCAAGTGAACATGCGGTGGGATATTTACCCGAGTCAAACAAACCATTATTTTCCCATTTACAAAAAGCTGACCTAACGATCATAGGTGACTATAAAGTGATTTCATGTGCGTCACAAGCTATATTTTTGGAAGGAATGACTTCTGGATTGGGTGTCAACACTTAGTTAAAAATCCCTTGCCTCCCCCTTTTCCCGACTATTGTAGAACCTGATATATAAACACTAAACATAGTTTACAATGCCTAAAAATTATAAACACTTTTTTGAATTATCTCTCTCTACATTTGTGCATTGTGCATTTCCATTTTAGTAGTATATTTTTTTCTTAAAGCAAAACTTGAGTTTTCACATTCTGTTCATCTCGTAAACAAAAAAAAAAAGAGATAAAAGTCAAATAGATCACAACAGAATGAAAATATTAGAGTTTATGTATGGAAAGAACTTAAAAAAATAAACAAATGTAATTAAATAAAATTTATTCACACACGACAAATGAACACAAAAGTTTGGTTATCCAAGTTTAGAAAATTACACTAGTTCAACCTTAATAACTCGGAATTTTATAAGAAAGAGATTTTTCAGCACTTGTTTTAAAAAATGGAAATGCATGCTTGAAACATGTTAAAGATGCAAATGACCTATGGATCCAAACCTTTTAAAGAGAATAACATTAAATTCTCAAGTGAACGTGCGGTGAGACATTTACCCGAGTAAAAAAAGCCAATATTTTGCCCATTTACAAAATGATGACCTAAAGATCATAGATTACTATAAAGTGATTTATAATGTGTAACGAGCTTTATTTTGGCAAGCAATTACTTTTGAATTGGGAGTTTGCAAGCCTTGAAAATTACAGACACTTTTTTCAATTACCTCTCTCTACATTTGATTATTGTGCATTCCATTCGAGATGTATACTTTTTCCTTAAAACAAAACTTGAGTTTTCATTTTCCTTTCATCTCGTAAACAAAAAAAAAAGATATAAAAAGGCAAATAGATCCCAAAAAATGAAAATTTTGGAGTTTATGTACGGAAAGAATTTAAAGCAATAAACAAATGTATGTAAAGAAAATTTATTTTCACACCACAAATGAACACAAAAGTTTTGTTATCCAAGTTTTGGAAATTCTACTTGTTCAACCCTAATAGCTCGAAATTTTGTAAGAAAGAGATTTTTCTACACATGTTTTAAAAAATTATGTTGCATGCTTGAAACATGTTAAAGATGCAAATGACCTATGGATCCAAACCTTTTAAAGAGAATAACATTAAATTCTCAAGTGAACATGCGGTGGGATATTTAGTCGAGTCAAACAAGCCATTATTTTCCTAATTTACAAAAAGCTGACCTAACGATCAAAGATGATTGTAAAGTGATTTATCATGCATAACAGGATATATTTTTGTATGGAATAGCTTATGGATTGGGAGTCAACACTCAGTTAAAAATCCCCCGCCTCCCCCTTTTCCAACGATTGCAGAACCTAATATACAAAAACTAAAAAGAGTTTACAATCCCTAAAAATTACAGACACTTTTTGGAATTATCTCAATCTACATTTGTGCATTGTGCATTTATATTTTAGATGTATACTTTTTTCTTAAATCAAAACTTGAGTTTACACTTTCCCTTCATCTCGTAAACAAAAAAAAGAGATAAAAGGTAAATACATCACAACAAAATGAAAATTTTAGAATTGATGTATGGAAAGAACTTAAAGAAATAAAAAAATGTAAGTAAATAAAATTTATTCACACACAAATGAACATTAAAGTTTGTTATCCAAGTTGAGCAAATTCCATTAGTTCAACCCTAATAGCTCGGAATTGTATAAGAAAGAGATTTTTCTACACATATTTTAAAAAATGGATATGCAAGCTTGAAACATGTTAAAGATGCAAATGACCTATGGATCCAAACCTTTTAAAGGGAATAACATTAAATTCTCAAGTGAAGGTGCGGAGGGATTTACCCGAGTCAAACAAGCCATTATTTTGCCCATTTACAAAAATCTGACTGAACGATCAAAGATGATTGCAAAGAAATTTATCATGTGTAACGGGTTATATTTTTGTATGGAATGACTAATGGATTGGGAGTCAACACTCAGTTAAAAATCCCAGCCTCCCCCTTTTCCTGACGATTGCAAAACCTGATATATAAAAAATAAAAAGGGTTTACAATCCCTAAAAATTATAGACACCTTTGGGAATTATCTCTCTCTACATTTGTGCATTGTGCATTTCAATTTTAGATGTATACGTTTTTCTTAAATAAAAACTTGAGTTTTCACTTTCCCTTAATCTCGTAAACAAAAAAAAAAGAGATAAAAGGCAAATAGATCACATCCAAATGAAAATTTTAGAGTTGATGTATTGAAAGAATTTAAAGAAATAAAGAAATGTAAGTAATGAAAATTTATTCACACACCACAAATGAACACAAAAGTTTTGTTATCCAAGTTTGGGAAATTCTACTTGTTCAACCCTAATAGCTCGAAATTTTATAAGAAAGCGATTTTTTACACATACTTTAAAAAATTGATATGCATGCTTGAAACATGTTAAATATGCAAATGACCTATGGATCCAATCCTTTTAAAGAGAATAACATTAAATTCTCAAGTGTAGGTGCGGTGAGATATTTACTTGAGTTAAACAAGCCATTATTTTACCCATTTACAAAAAGCTGACCTAACGATTATAGATGACTGTAAAGTGATTTATCATGCGTAACGGGCTATATTTTTGTAAAGAATGTCTATAGATTGGGAGTCAGCACTCAGTTAAAAATCCCCTGCCTCCCCCTTTTCCCAATGATTGCAGGAAACTGTTATATAAAAGCTAAAAAGAGTTTACAATCCCTAAAAATTACAGACACTTTTTGGAATTATCTCTCTCCACATTTGTGCATTGTGCATTTCCATTTTAGATGTATACTATTTTCTTTAATATAAACTTGAGTTTTCAGTTTCCCATCATCTTGTAAACAAAAAAAAGAGATAAAAGGAAAATATATCACAACAAAATGAAAATTTTAGAGTTTATGTATGGAAAGAATATAGAGCAATAAACAAATGTAATTAAAGAAAATTTATTCACACACCATAAATGAACACAAAAGTTTTGTTATCCAAGTTTTGAGAAATTCCACTAGTTCAACCCTAATAGCTCAGATTTTATAAGAAAGAGATTTTTCTACACATGTTTTAAAAAGTGTATATGCATGTTTGAAACATGTTAAAGATGCAAATGACCAATGGATCCAAACCTTATAAAGAGAATAACATTAAATTCTCAACTCAACGGGTGGTGGGATATTTACCCGAGTCAAACAAGTCATTATTTTGCCAATATACAAAAAGTTGACCTAACGATCATAGATTATTGCAAAGTGATTTTTCATGTGTAACGGGTAATATTTTTTTTTAGGAATGACTAAAGGATTGGGAGTCACACTCTGTTAAAAATCCCCCGCCACCCCGTTTTCCTAACGATTGCAGAACATGATATATAAAAACTAAAAAGAGTTTACAAACCCTAAAAATTACTGACACTTTTTGTAATTATCTCTCTCTACATTTGTACATTGTGCATTTCCATTTTAGATGTTTACTTTTTTCTTAAATAAAAACATGAGTTTTCACTTTCCCTTCATCTCGTAAACAAAAAAAAAGAGATAAAAGGAAAATAGATCACAACAAAACAAAAATTTTAGAGTTGATGTATTGAAAGAATTTAAAGCAATAAACACATGTAAGTAAAGAAAATTTATTCACACACCACAAATGAACCCTAAAGTTTTGTTATCCAAGTTTGGGAAATTCCACTATTTTCAACCTAATAGCTCAGAATTTTATAAGAAAGAGATTTTTCTGCACATGTTTTAAAAAAATTATATGCATGTTTGAAACATGTTAATGATGCAAATGACCTTTGGATCAAAACCTTTTAAAGAGAATAACATTAAATTCTCAAGTAAACGTGCGGGGGGATATTTACCCGATTCAAACAAGCCATTATTTTGCCCATTTATAAAAAGCTGACTTGACGATCATAGATGATTGCAAAGTGATTTATCATGCGTAACGGGCTATATTTTTTGTAAGGAATGACTAACGGATTGGGAGACAACACCGAGTTAAAAGTCCCCCGCCTCCCCCTTTTCCCTACGAGTGTAGAACCTGATATATAAAAACTAAAAAGAGTTTACAATCCTTAAAAATTACAGACATTTTTTGGAATTATCTCTCTCAACACTTGTGCATTGTGCATTTCCATTTTTTATGTATTCTTTTTTCTTAAATCAAAACTTGAGTTTTCACGTTCCCTTCATCTCGTAAGCATAAAAAAGGAGATAAACGGCAAATAGATCACAACAAAATGAAAATTTAAGATTTTATGTGTAGAAACAATATAAAGCAATAAAAAATGTAAGGAAAGAACATTTATTCACACAAGACAAATGAACCCTAAAGTTTTGTTATCCAAGTTTGGGAAATTCTACTTCTTCAACCCTAATAGCTCGGAATTTATAAGAAAGAGATTTTTCTACACATGTTTTCAAAAAATGATATGCATGCTTGAAACATGTTAAAGATGCAAATGACCTTTGGATCCAAAACTTTTAAAGAGAATAACATTAAATTCTCAAATGAACGTGCGGTGGGATATTTACCCGAATCAAACAAGCCATTATTTTTCCCATTTACAAAAAGTTGACCAGACGATCATAAATGATTGCAATGTGATTTATCATGTGTAACGGGCTATATTTTTTTAAGGAATGACTAATGGATTGGGAAACAACACTGAGTTAAAAATCCCCCGCTTCCCCCTTTTCCCTTTGAGTGCAGAACTTGATATATAAAAAATAAAAAGAGTTTACAATCCCTAAAAATTACAGACATTTTTTGGAATTATCCTTCTCTTCATTTGGGCATTGTGCATATCCATTTTAGATGTATACTTTTCACTTAAAACAAAACTTGAGTTTTCACTTTCTGTTCATCTCGTAAACAAAAAAAAAAGAGATAAAAGGCAAATAGATCATATCAAAATGAAAATTTTGGAGTTGATGTATGGATATAATTAAAGCAATAAAAAAATATAAGTAAAGAAAATTTATTCACACTCAGCTAAGGAACACAAAAGTTTTGTTATCCAAGTTTGGGAAATTCTACTTGTTCAACCCTAATAGCTCGGAATTTCATAAGAAAGAGATTTTTCTACACATGTTTCAAAAAATTTATATGCATGCTTGAAACATGTTAAAGATGAAAATCTCCTATGGATCTGAACCTTTTAAAGAGAATAACATTAAATTCTCAAGTGAACGTGCGGTGGGATCTTTACTCGAGTCAACAAACCATTATTTTCCCCATTCATAAAAAAGCTGACCTAATGATCATAGATCATTGTAAAGTGATTTATCATGCGTAATGGGCTATATTTTTGCAAGGAATGACTTATGGATTGGGAGTCAACACTCAGGTAAAAATCCCCCGCCTCCCCCATTTCCCAACGATTGTAGAACCTGATATATAAAAACTAAAAAGAGTTTACAATCCCTAAAAATTACAGACACTTTTTATTATTATCTCTCTCTACATTTGTGCATTGTGCATTTCCACATTAGATGCATACTTTTTTCTAAAATCAAAACTTGAGTTTTCACATTCCCTTCATCTTGTAAACAAAAAAAAGAGATAAAAGGCTAATAGATCACAACAAAATGAAAATTTTAGAGTTGATGAATAGAAAGAATTTAAAGCAATAAAAAAATTTTAAAAAATAAAATTTATTCACACACCACAAATGAACACAAAAGTTTTGTTATCCAAGTTTAGGAAATTCCACTATTTTAACCCTAATTGCTCGGAATTTTACAAGAAAGAGATTTTTCTACACAGGTTTTAAAAAACAGATGTGCATGCTTGAAATATGTTAAAGATTCAAATGACCGATGGATCCAAACCTTTTAAAGAGAATAACATTAAATTCTCAAGTAAACGTGTGGTGAGATATTTACCCGAGTCAAACAAGCCATTATTTTGCCCATTTACAAAAAGCTGGCGTAATGATCATAGATAATAGTAAAGTAATTTATCATATGTAACAGGCTATATTTTTTTAAGGAATGACTTATAGATTGGGTGTCAACACTCAGTTAAAAATCCCCCGCCTTCCCTTTTTCCTGACGATTGCAGAACCTGATATATAAAAACTAAAAAGAGTTTACAATCCCTAAAAATTACAGGAACTTTTTGGAATTATCTCTATCTACATTTGTGCACTGTGCGTTTTCATTTAGATGTATACTTTTTTCTTAAACCAAAACTTGAGTTTTCACTTTTCCTTTATCTCGTAAACAAAAAATGAGATAAAAGGCAAATTGA
Source organism: Aristolochia californica (assembly GCF_029961685.1). NCBI lineage: Eukaryota > Viridiplantae > Streptophyta > Magnoliopsida > Piperales > Aristolochiaceae > Aristolochia > Aristolochia californica. The sequence goes on along the minus strand of NW_027182103.1, from coordinate 27,894,758 downwards.
TCACAACAAAATGAAATTTATGGAGTTGATGTATGGAAAGAATTCAAAGGCAAAAAAGAAATGTAAGAAAATAAATTTTATTCACACACCACAAATGAACACAAAAGTTTTGTTATTCAAGTTTGGTAACTTCCACTAGTTCATCCCTAATAGCTCAGAATTTTATAAGAAAGAGATTTTTCTACACATGTTTTAAAAAATGGATATGCATGCTAGAAACATGTTAAAGATGCTAATGACCTTTGGATCAACACCTTTTAAAGAGAATAACTTGAAATTCTCAAGTGAACGTTCGATGGGATATTTACCCGAGACAAAGAAGCCATTATTTTGCCCATTTACAAATAAATGACCTAAAGATCATAGATGATTGTAAAGTGATTTTACTTGCGCAACGGGTCATATTTTTTTAAGGAATGACTTATGGATTGGGAGTTAACACTCAGTTAAAAATCCCTCGCCTCGCCTTTTCCCGATGCATGCAGAACTTGTTATATAAAACCTAAAAAGAGTTTACAATCCCTTAAAATTATAGACACTTGTTGGAATTATCTCTCTCTACATTTTTGCATTATGCATTTCCATTTTAGTTGTATACTTTTTTCTTAAATCAAAACTTGAGTTTTCCCTTTCCGTTCATCTCAAAAACATAAAAAAGTAATAAAAGGCAAATAGATCACAACAAAATGAAAATTTTAGAGTTGATGTATGAAAAGAAATTAATGCAATAAACAAATGTAACCAAATAAAATTTATTCACACACCACAAGTGAACACAAAAGATTTGTTATCCAAGTTTGGGAAATTCCATTACTTCAACCCTAATGGCTCAGAATTTTATAAGAAAGATATTTTTCTACACATGTTTTAAAAAATGGATATGCATGCTTGAAACATGTTAAAGATGTACATGACCTATGGAACCAAACCTTTTAGAGAGAATAAAATTAAATTCTCAAGTGAACGTGCGGTGGGATATTTATCCAACTGAAACAAGCCAATATTTTGCCTATTTACAAAAAACTGACCTAACGATCATAGATTACTGTAAAGTGATTTCACGTGCATAATTGGCTTTATTTTTCTAAGGAATGACTTATGGATTGGGAGTCAACACTAAAAGGAGTTTAGAATCCCTAAAAATAGCAAACACTTTTTGGAATTATCTCTCTCTACATTTGTGCATTGTGCATTTCCATTTTATATGTATATTTTTTTCTTAAATAAAAACTTGAGTTTTCACTTTCAGTTCATCTCGTAAAAAAAAAAGGAGATAAAAGGCAAAGAGATCATAACAGAATGAAAATTTTAGAGTTTATGTATGGAAAGAATTTGAAGAAATAAACAAATGTAAGTAAAGAAAATTGATTCACACACAAAAAATGAACACAAAAGTTTTTTTATCCTAGTTTAGGAAATTCCACTAGTTCAACCCTTACAGCTCAGAATTTTATATGAAAGAGATTTTTCTAGACATGTTTTAAAAAATGGATATGCATGCTTGAAACATGTTAAAGATGCAAATGACCTATGGATCCAAACCTATTAAAGAGAATAACATTAAATTCTCAAGTGAATGTGCAATGGGATATTTTCCTGAGTCGAAGAAGCCATTATTTAGCCCATTTAAAAAAAGCTGACCTAACGATCACAGATGATTGTAAATTGATTTATCATGCGTCACGGGCTATATTTTGGCAAGGAATGACTATTGGATTTGGAGTCAACAGTTAGTTAAAAATCCCCTGCCTCCCCCTTTTCTCGACAATTGCAGTACCTAATATATAAAAACTAAAGAGAGTTTACAATCCCTGAAAATTATAGACAATTTTTTGAATTACTTCTCTTTACATTTGTGCATTGTGCATTTCCATTTTAGATTTATAATTTTTTCTTAAATCCAAACTTGAGTTTCACTTTCCCTTCATCTCTAAACAAAAAAAAGAGATAAAAGGCAAATAAATCATAACAAAATGAAAATTTTGGAGTTTATGTATGGAAATAATTTAAAGCAATAAAAAATGTAAGTAAAGAAAATTTATTCACACACCACAAATGAGCACAAAAGTTTTGTTATCCAAGTTTGGGAAATTCAACTTGTTCAACCCTAATAGCTCGGAATTTTAGAAGAAAGAGATTTTTCTACACATGTTTTAAAAAATTGATATGCATGCTTGAAACATGTTAAAGATGCAAATGATATAAGGATCCAAACCTTTTAAAGAGAATAACATTAAATTCTCTAGCGAACGTGCGGTGGGATATTTACTCGAGTCAAACAAGCCATTATTTTCCCTATTTACAAAAAGCTAACCTAACGTTCATAGATGATTGTAAAGTTATTTATCATGTGTAAAGGGCTATATTTTTCTAAGGAATGACTTATGGATTGGGTGTCAACACTCAGTTAAAAATCCCCCGCCTCCCCCTTTTCCCGATGTTTCCAGAACCTGATATATAAAAACTAAAAAGAGTTTACAATCCCTAAAAATTACAGACACTTTTTTGGAATTATTTGTCCCTACATTTGTGCATTGTGCATTTATATTTTAGTTGTATACTTTTTTCTTAACAAAAACTTGAGTTTTCACTTTCCCTTCGTCTCGTATACACAAAAAAAGAGATAAAAGGTATATAGATCAGAACAAAATGAAAATTTTAGAGTTTATGAATAGAAAGAATTTAAAACAATAAAACAATGTAAGCAAATAAAATTTATTCACAAACCACAAATGGACACAAAAGTTTTGTTATCCAAATTTAGGAAATTCCACTTGTTTAACCCTAATAGCTCGAATTTTTATAAGAAAGAGATTTTTCTACACATGTTTTAAAAAAATAGATATGCGTGCTTGAAATAAGTTAAAGATTCAAATGACCGATGGATCCAAACCTTTTAAAGAGAGTAACATTAACTTCTCTAGTGAACATGTCGTGGGGTATTTACTCGAGTCAAACAAGCAATTATTTTGCCCATTTACAAAAAGCTGACCTAACGATCATAGATGACTATAAAGTGATTTGACATGCGTAACTGGCTATATTTTTGTAAGGAATGAGTTATGGATTGGGAGTCAGCATTCTATTAAATATCCCCCGCCTCTCCATTTTCCCGTCTATTACAGAACCTGATATATAAACACTAAAAAGAGTTTAAAATCCCTAAAAATTATAGACACTTTTTACAATTATCTCTCTCTACATTTTTGCATTGTGCAATTCCATTTTATTTGTATATTTTTTTCTTAAATCAAAACTTGAGTTTTCACATTTTGTTCATCTCGTAAATAAAAAAAAGAGATAAAAAGGAAAATAGATCATAACAAAATGAAAATTTTAGAGTTTATAAATGGAATGAATTTAAAGCAATAAAAAAATGTATGTAAATAAAATTTATTCACACACCTCAAATGAACACAAAAGTTTGGTTATCTAAGTTTAGGAAATTCCATTAGAACAACCCTTATACCTCGGAATTTTATAAGAAAGAGATTTTTCTACACATGTTTTAAAAAATGGATATGCATTCTTGAAACATGTAAAAGATGCAAATGCCCTACGGATCAAAACCTTTTAAAGTGAATAACATTAAATTCTCAAGTGAAAGTGCGGTGGGATATTTTCCCAAGTTAAACTAGCGATTATTTTGCCCATTTACAAAAAGTTGACCTAACGATCATAGATGATTGTGAAGTGTTTTATCATGTGTAACAGGCTATATTTTTGTAAGGAATGACTAATGGATTGGGAGTCAACACTCAGTTAAAAATCTCCCGCCTCCCCCTTTTCTCGACTATTACAAAACCTGATATATAAACACTAAAAAGAGTTTACAATCCTTAAAAATTACAGACTCTTTTTGTGAATTATCTCTCTCTACATTTATGCATTGTGTATTTCCATTTTCTATGTATATTTTTTCTTATATCAAAACTTGAGTTTTCACTTTCTATTCATCTCGTCAACAAAAAAAAAGAGATAAAAGGTAAATAGATCACAACAAAAGGAAAATTTTAGAGTTTAAGTATGCAAAGAATTTAAAGCAATAAACAAATCTAAGTAAAGAAAATTTTTCACACACCACAAATGAACACAAAAGTTTTGTTATCCAAGTTTTGGAAATTCCAGTAGTTCAACACTAATAGCTCGAAATTTTATAAGAAAGAGATTTTTCTACACTTTTTAAAAAAAAATTGATATGCATGCTTGAAACATGTTAAAGATGCAAATGACCTATGGATCCAAACCTTTTAAAGAGAATAACATTAAATTCTCAAGTGAACTTGCAGTGGGATATTTACTCGAGTCAAACAAGCCATTATTTTCCCCATTCACAAAAAGCTGACCTAACGATCATAGATGATTGTAAAGTGATTTATCATGCATAATGGGCTATATTTTTGAAAGGAATGACTTATGGATTTGGAGTCAACACTCAGTTGAAAGTCCCGTCCCTCCCACATTTCCCGATGATTGCAGCACCTGATATATAAAAACTAAAAAGAGTTTATAATCCCTAAAAATTATAGACACTTTTTGGAATTATCTCTCTCTATATTTTTGCATTGTACATTTCCATTTTAGATGTATAATTTTTTCTAAAATTAAAACTTGAGTTTTCCCTTTCCCTTCATCTCGTAAACCAAAAAAAGAGATAAAAAGCAAATAGATCACAACAAAATGTAAGTTTTAGAGTTGATGAATGGAAAGAATTTAAAGCTATAAACAAGTGTCAGAAAATTAAATTTATTCACACACCACAAATGAACACAAAAGTTTTGTTATCCGAGTTTAGGAAATTCCACTAGTTCAACCCTAATAGCTCGGAATTTTATAAGAAAGAGATTTTTCTACACATGTTTTTAAAAATAGATATGGATGCTTGAAATATGTTAAAGGTGAAAATGACCTCTGGATCAAAACCTTTTGAAGAGAATAACATTAAATTCTCAAGTGAATGTGCGATGGCATACTTACCCGAGTCAAACTTGCCATTATTTTGCCCATTAACAAAAAGCTAGCCTAACGATCATAGATGATTGTAGAGTGATTTATTATGTGTAACGGGCTTTATTTATGTAAGTAATGACTTATGGATTGGGTGTCAACACTCAGTTAAAAATACCCCCTATCCCCCTTTTCCCGACGATTGTTGAACCTAATATATAAAAACTAAAAAGAGTTTACAATCCCTTAAAATTACAGACACTTTTTTGAATTATCTCTGTCCATTTGTGCAATGTGCATTTGCATTTTAGATGTATACTTTTTTCTTAAATCAAAACTTGATTTTTCACTTCCCATCATCTCGTAAACAAAAAAAAAAAGAGATAAAAGGCAAATAGATCACAACAAAGTGAAAATTTTAGAGTTTATGTATGGAAAGAATTTAAAGAAATAAACAAATGGAAGTAAAGAAAATTTATTCAGACACCACAAATGGACTCAAAAGTTTTGTTATCCATGTTTGGGAAATTCCACTTGTTCAACTCTAATAGCTCAGAATTTTATACGAAATAGATTTTTCTACACATGTTTAAAAAAATGGAAATGCATGCTCCAAACATGTTCAAGATTCAAATGACCTATGGATCCAAACCTTTTAAAGAGAATAACATTAAATTCTCAAGTGAAGGTGCGAAGGGATTTACCCGAGTCAAAGAAGCCTTTATTTTACTCATTTACAAAAGCTAACGTAACTATCATAGATGATTGGAAAGTGATTTATCATGTGTAACGGGCTATATTTCTGTAAGGAATGACTTATGGATTGGAAGTCAACACTCAGTTTAAAATCCCCCACCTCCCACGTTTCCCGATGATGGCAGAACCTGATATATAAAAACTAAAAAGAGTTTACAATCCCTAAAAATTATAGACACTTTTTGGAATTATCTCTCTCTACATTTGTGCATTGCGCATTTCCATTTTAGATTTATACTTTTTTCTAAAATCAAAGCTTGAGTTTTCACTTTGCCTTCATTTCGTAAATAAAAAAATAGTTAAAAGGCAAATAGATGACAACAAAATGAAAATTTTCGAGTTGATGAATGGAAAGAATTTAAAGCTATAAACAAAAGTAAGAAAATAAAATTTATTCATACATCACAAATGAACACAAAAGTTGTGTTATCCAAGTTTAGGAAATTCCACTAGTTCAACCCTAATAACTCGGAATTTTATAAGAAAGAGATTTTTCTACACTTGTTTTTAAAAATAGATATGCATGCTTCAAATATGTTAAAGATACAAATAACCTATGAATCCAAACCTTTTAAAGATAATAACATTAAATTCTCAAGTGAACGTGCGGTGGGATATTTACCCGACTCAAACAAGCCATTATTTTGCCCATTTACAAAAAGCTGGCCTAACGATCATAGATGATTGTAGAGTGATTTATCATGTGTAACGGGCTATATGTTTTTAAGGAATGACTTATGGATTGGGTGTCAACAATCAGTTTAAAATCCCCGCTGCCCCCATTCTCCTACGATTGCTGAACCTGATATATAAAAAATAAAAAGATTTTAAAATCCCTAAAACTTACAAAGACTTTTTGGAATTATCTCTCTCTACATTTGTGCATTGTGCATTTGCATTTTCGATGTATACTTTTTTCTTAAATCAAAACTTGATTTTTCACTTTCCCTTCATCTCGTAAAAAAAACTAAAAGAGATAAAAGGCAAATACATCACAACAAAATGAAAATTTTAGAGTTTATGTATGGAAAGAATTTAAAGCAATAAAATAATGTAACTAAAGAAAATTTATTCACACACCACAAATGAGCACAAAAGTTTTGTTATCCATGTTTGGGAAATTCCACTTGTTCAACCCTAATAGCTCTGAATTTTATACGAAAAAGATTTTTCTATGCATGTTTTAAAAAATGGATATGCAAGCTTCAAACATGTTAAAGATGCAAATGACCTATGGATCCAAACCTTTTAAAAAGAATAACATTAAATTCTAAAGTGAAGGTGCGGAGGGATTTACCCGTGTCAAAGAAGCCTTTATTTTACTCATTTACTAAAGTTGATGTAACAATCATAGATGATTGGAAAGTGTTTTATCATGCGTAACGGGATATATTTTTGTAAGGAATGACTAATGGATTGGGAGTCAACACTCAGTCAAAAATCCCCCGCCTCCCCATTTTCCCAACGATTGCAAAACCTGATATATAAAAACTAAAACGTGTTTACAATCCCTAAAAATTACAAACACTTTTCTGAATTATCTCTATCTACATTTTTGCATTGTGCATTTTCATTTGAGATGTATACTTTTTTCTTAAATCAAAACTTGAGTTTTCACTTTTCCTTTATCTTGTAAACAAAAAAAGAGGTAAAAGGCAAATAGATCACAACAAAATGAAAATTTTAGAGTTGTTGTATGGAAAACTTCAAAGCAATAAAAAATGTAAGAAAATAAAATTTATTCACGCACCAAAAATGAACACAAAATGTTTGTTATTCAAGTTTGGTAAATTCCACTAGTTCATCCCTAATAGCTCGGAATTTTATAAGAAAGAGATTTTTCTACAAATGTTTTAAAAAATGGATATGCATGCTTGAAAAATGTTAAAGATGCAAATAATCTATAGATCAAAACCTATTGAAGAGAATAACATGAAATTCTCAAGTGAACGTGCGGTGGGATATTTACTCGAGACAAAAAGGCCATTATTTTGTCCATTTACAAATATCTGACATAACGATCATAGATGATTGTAAAGTTATTTAACTTGCTCAACTGGTTATATTTTTTTAAGGAATGACTTATTGATTGGGAGTCAACACTTAGTTAAAAATCCCCCGCCTCCCCTTATCCCGGCGATTGCAAAACCTGATATATAAAACCTAAAAAGAGTTTACAATCCCTAAAAATTACAGACACTTTTTGTAATTATTTCTCTCTACATTTGTTCATTGTTCATTTCCATTTTAGATGTATATTTTTTTCATAAATCAAAACATGAGTTTTCCCTTTGCGTTTATCTCATAAGCAAAAAAAAGAGATAAAAGGCAAATAGATCACAACAAAATGAAAGTTTTAGATTTGATGAATGAAAAGAATTTAAAGTAATAAACAAATGTAAATAAAAAAAATTTATTCACACACCACAAGTGAACGCAAAATATTTTTTATCCAAGTCTGGGATATTCCATTACTTCAACCCTAACTGGTCGGAATTTTATAAGATAGAGATTCTTCTACACATGTTTTAAAAAATGGATATGCATGCTTGAAACATGTTAAAGATTCAAATGACCTATGAATCCAAACCTTTTAAAGAGAATAACATTAAATTCTCAAGTGAACATGCGGTAGGATATTTAGCCGAGTGAAACAAGCCATTATTTTGCCCATTTACAAAAAGTTGACCTACCGATCATAGATGACTGTAAAGTGATTTCAAGTGCATAACTAGCTATATTTTTGTAAGGACTGACTTATGGATTGGGAGTTAGCACTCAGTTAAAATTCCCCCGCCTCCCCTTTTTCCCGACTATTGCAGAACCTGATATATAAACACTAAAAAGAGTTTACAATCCATGAAAATTAAAGACACTTTTTGGAACAATCACTCTCAAAATTTGTGCATTTTGCATTTCCTTTTTATGTCTATATTTTTTTCTTAAATCAAAACTTGAGTTTTCACTTTCTGTTCATCGCGTAAACAAAAAAAAAGAGATAAAAGTCAAATAGAACACAATAGAATGAAAATTTTAGAGTTTAAGTTTGGAATGAATTTAAAAGCAATAAACAAATGTAAGGAAAGAAAATTTATTCGCACACCAGAAATGAACACAAAAGTTTGGTTATCAGGAAATTCCACTAGTTCAACCTTTATAGCTCGGAATTTTATAAGAAAGAGATTTTTCTACACATTGTTTAAAAAATGCGTACGCATGCTTGAAATAAGTTAAAGATGCAAATGACCTATGGATCCAAACCTTTTAAAGAGAATAACATTAAATTCTTAAGTGAACGTGCTGTGGGATATTTTCCCGAGTCAAACAAGCCATTATTTTGCCCATTTACAAAAAGCAGTCCTAACGATCATAGAAGATTGTAAAGTGATTTATCATGCGTAACGGGCTATATTTTGGTAAAGAATGACTTTTGGATTGGGAGTCAGCACTTAGTTAAAAATCACCCGCCTCCCCCTAATCCCGATGATTGCAGTACTTGATATAAACAAACTAAAAAGAGTTTACAATCCCTAAAAATTGCAGACAGTTTTTGGAATTATCTCTCTCTACATTTGTGCATTGTGCATTTCCATTTTATATGTATAAATTTTTCTTAAAACAAAACTTGAGTTTTCACTTTTCCTTTATCTCGTAAACAAAAAAAGAGGTAAAAGGCAAATAGATCACAACAAAATGAAAATTTTAGAGTTGTTGTATGGAAAACTTCAAAGGAATAAAAAATGTAAGAAAATAAACTTTATTCACGCACCAAAAATGAACACAAAATGTTTGTTATTCAAGTTTGGTAAATTCCACTAGTTCATCCCTAATAGCTCGGAATTTTATAAGAAAGAGATTTTTCTAAAAATGTTTTAAAAAATGGATATGCATACTTGAAAAATGTTAAAGATGCAAATAACCTATGGATCAAAACCTTTTGAAGAGAATAACATGAAATTCTCAAGTGAACGTGCGGTGGGATATTTACCCGAGACAAACAAGCCATTATTTTGTCCATTTACAAATATCTGACATAACGATCATAGATGATTGTAAAGTTATTTAACTTGCGCAACTGGCTATATTTTTTTAAGGAATGACTTATTGATTGGGAGTCAACACTTAGATAAAAATCCCCTGCCTTCCCTTATCCCGACCATTGTAAAACCTGATATATAAAACCTAAAAAGAGTTTACAATCCCTAAAAATTATAGACACTTTTTGTAATTATTTCTCTCTACATTTGTGCATTGTTCATTTCCATTATAGATGTATACTTTTTTCATAAATCAAAACATGAGTTTTCCCTTTGCGTTCATCTCATAAGCAAAAAAAAGAGATAAAAGGCAAATAGATCACAACAAAATGAAAGTTTTAGATTTGATGAATGAAAAGAATTTAAAGCAATAAACAAATGTAAATAAAGAAAATTTATTCACACACCACAAGTGAACGCAAAAGATTTTTTATCCAAGTCTGGGATATTCCATTACTTCAACCCTAACTGGTCGGAATTTTATAAGATAGAGATTCTTCTATACATATTTTAAAAAATGGATATGCATGCTTGAAACATGTTAAAGATTCAAATGACCTATGAATCAAAACCTTTTAAAGAGAATAACATTAAATTCTCAAGTGAACATGCGGTAGGATATTTAGCCGAGTGAAACAAGCCATTATTTTGCCCATTTACAAAAAGCTGACCTACCGATCATAGATGACTGTAAAGTGATTTCAAGTGCATAACTAGCTATATTTTTGTAAGGACTGACTTATGGATTGGGAGTTAGCACTCAGTTAAAATTCCCCCGCCTCCCCTTTTTCCCGACTATTGCAGAACCTGATATATAAACACTAAAAAGAGTTTACAATCCCTGAAAATTAAAGTCACTTTTTGGAATTATCACTCTCAAAATTTGTGCATTTTGCATTTCCTTTTTATGTCTATATTTTTTTCTTAAATCAAAACTTGAGTTTTCACTTTCTGTTCATCTCGTAAACAAAAAAAAAAAGAGATAAAAGGCAAATAGAACACAATAGAATGAAAATTTTAGAGTTTAAGTTTGGAATGAATTTAAAGCAATAAAAAAATGTAAGGAAAGAAAATTTATTCGCACACCAGAAATAAACACAAAAGTTTGGTTATCAGGAAATTCCACTAGTTCAACCTTTACAGCTCGGAATTTTATAAGAAAGAGATTTTTCTACACATTGTTTAAAAAATGCGTACGCATGCTTGAAATATGTTAAAGATGCAAATGACCTATGGATCCAAACCATTTAAAGAGAATAACATTAAATTCTTAAGTGAACGTGTGGTGGGATATTTTCCCGAGTCAAACAAGCCATTATTTTGCCCATTTACAAAAAGCAGTCCTAACGATCATAGAAGATTGTAAAGTGATTTATCATGCGTAACGGGCTATATTTTGGTAAAGAATGACTTTTGGATTGGGAGTCAGCACTTAGTTAAAAATCACCCGCCTCCCCCTAATCCCGATGATTGCAGTACTTGATATAAAAAAACTAAAAAGAGTTTACAATCCCTAAAAATTGCAGACAGTTTTTGGAATTATCTCTCTCTACATTTGTGCATTGTGCATTTCCATTTTATATGTATAAATTTTTCTTAAATCAAAACTTGAGTTTTTACTTTCTGTTCATCTCGTAAACAAAACAAAAAGAGATAAAAGGAAAATAGATCACAACAGAATGAAAATTTTAGAGTTTATGTTTGGAAATAATATAAAGCAATAAAAAAATGTAAGTAAAGAAAATTTACTCGTACACCACAAATGAACACAAAAGTTTGGTTATCCAAGATTAGGAAATTCCACTAGTTCAACCCTTATAGCTCGGAATTTTATAAGAAAGAGATTTTTCTAAACATGTTTTAAAAAATGGATATGCATGCTTGAAACATGTTAAAGATGGAAATGACCTATGCATCCAAACCTTTTAAACAGAATAACATTAAATTCTCAAGTAAACGTGCGGTGAGATTTTTACTTGATTCAAACAAGCCATTATTTTTCCCATGTACAAAAAGCTAACCTAACGATCATAGATGATTGTAAACTGATTTATCATGCATAACAAGCTATATTTTTTTAAGGAATGACTTATGGATCGGAAGTCAACACTCAGTTAAAAATCCCCCATCCCTCCCCTTTTTCCTTATGATTGCAGAACTTGATATATAAAAATTAAAAAGAGTTCACAATCCCTAAAAATTACAGACACTTTTTGGAATTATATCTCTCTACATTTGTGCATTGCGCATTTCCATTTTAGATGTATACTTTTTTCTAAACTCAAAACTTGAGTTTTCACTTTCCCTTCATCTCGTAAACAAAAAAAAGAGATAAAATGCAAATAGATCACAACAAAAGGAAAATTTTAAAGTTTATGAATGGAAAGACTTTAACGCAATAAACAAATGTAAGCAAATAAAATTTATTCACACACCACAAATGAACACAAAAGTTTTGTTATCCAAGTTTAGGAAATCCCACTAGTTCAACCCTAATAGCTCGGAAATTTATAAGAAAGAAACTTTTGTACACATGTTTTAAAAAATAGATATATATTCTTGAAATATGTTAAAGATTTAAATGAGCTATGGATCCAAACCTTTTAAAGAGAACAACATTAAATTCTCAAGTGAACGTGTGGTGGGATATTTACCCGACACAAAGAAGCCATTATTTTGGCCATTTACAAATATCTGACCTAACGATCATAGATGACTTTAAAGTGATTTAACTTGTGCAATGGGTTATATTTTTTTTAAGAAATGACTTATGGATTGGGAGTCAACACTTGGTTAAAAATCCCCCGCCTCCCCTTTTCTCGACGATTGTAGAATCTAATATATAAAAGCTAAAAAGAATTTACAATCCCTAAAAACTACAGACACTTTTTGGAATTATCTCTCTCTACATTTTTGCATTGTGCATTTCCATTTTAGATGTATAATTTTTTCTTAAATAAAAACTTGAGTTCTCCCTTTCCATTCATCTCGTAAAAAAAAAAGAGATAAAAGACCAATAGATCAGAACAAAATGAAAATTTCAGAGTTGCTGTATGAAAAGAATTTAAAGCAAAAAAAAAAATATAAGTAAAGAAAATTTATTCACACTCCAAAAGTGAACACAAAATATTTGTTATCCAAGTTTGGGAAATTCCATTAGTTCAACCCTTATAGCTCAGAATTTTATAAGAAAGAGATTTTTCTACACATGTTTTAAAAAATGGATATGCATGCTTGAAACATGCTAACGATGCAAATGACCTATAGATCAAAACCTTTTAAAGAGAATAACATTAAATTCTCAAGTGAACATCGGTGGAATATTTACTCAAGTGAAAGAAGCCATTATTTTGCCCATTTACAAAAAGCTGACCTAACGATCATAGATGACTGTAAAGTGATTTCACGTGAGTAACTGGCTATATTTTTGTATGGAATGACTGATGGATTGGGAGGCAACACTCAGTTAAAATTCCCCCGCCTCACCCTTTTCCAAACTACTACAGAACCTGATATATAAACACTAAAAAGAGTTTACAATCCCTAAAAATTACAGACACTTTTTGGAATTATCTCTCTCTATACTTTTCCATTGTACATTTCCATTTTATATGTATATTTTTTCTTGAATCAAAACTTGAGTTTTCACTTTCTGTTCATCTCGTAATTAAAAAAAAAAAAAGAGATAAAAGGCAAATAGATCACAACAGAAAGAAAATTTTAGAGTTTATGTTTGGAAATAATTTAAAGCAATAAATAAATGTAAGTAAATAAAATTTATTCACACACCACAAATGAACACAAAAGTTTGGTTATCCAAGTTTAGGAAATTCCACTAGTTCAACCCTTACAGGTCGAAATTTTGTAAGAAATAGATTTTTCAACACATGTTTTAAAAAATGGATATGCAAGTTTGAAACATGTTAAATAGGTAAATGACCTATGGATCCAAATCTTATAAAGAGAATAACATCAAATTCTCAAGTGAACGTGCAGTGGGATATTTTCTTGAGTCAAACAAGCCATTACTTTGCCCATTTACAAAAAGCTGACCTAACGCTCATAGTTGATTGTAACATGATTTATCATGCGTAACAGGCTATATTTTGGCAAGGAATGACTTTTGGATTGGGAGTCAACACTTAGTTAAAAATCCCCCGCTTCCCCCTTTTCCCGATGAATGATGGACCTGATATATAAAAACTAAAAAGAGTTTACAATCCCTAAATATTAGAGACACTCTTTGGAATTATCTTTCTCTACATTTGTACATTGTGCATTTCCATTTTAGATGTATGCTTTTTTCTTAAATAAAAACTTGAGTTTTCACTTTCCCTTCGTATCGTAAACATTAGAAAGAGATAAAAGGCAAATTGATCACAATAGAATGAAAATTTTAGAGTTTATGTTTGGAAAGAATTTAAAGAAATAAACAAATGTAAGTAAAAAAAATTTATTCACACACCACAAATGAACACAAAAGTTTGGTTATCCAAGTTTCGGAAATTCCACTAGTTCAACCCTTATAGCTCAGAATTTTATAAGAAAGAGATTTTTCTACACATGTTTTAAAAAATGGATATGCATGCTTGAAACATGTTAAAGATGCAAATGACCTATGGATCGAATCCTTTTAAAGAGAATAACATTAAATTCTGAAGTGAACGTGCAGTGGGATATTTTCCCGAGTCACACAAGCCTTTAATTTGCCCTTTAACAAAAAGCTGACCTAACGATCATAGATGATTGTAAAGTGATTTATCATGCATAACGGGCTACATTTTGGAAAGTAATGACTTCCGGATTGGGTGTCAACACTTAGTTAAAAATCGTCGCCTCCCCCTTTTTCCCGACGATTGCAGTACCTGATTTATAAAAACTAAAAAGAGTTTACAATCCCTGAAAATTACAGACACTTTTTGGAATTACCTCTCTTTACATTTCTACATTGTGAATTTCCATTTTACATGTATATTTTTTTCTTAAATCAAAACTTGAGTTTTCAGTTTCCCTTCATCTTTTAAACAAAAATAAGGGATAAATGGCAAATAGATCACAACAAAATGAAAATTTTGGAGTTTATGTAAGGAAATAATTAAAATAAATAAAAAAATTTAAGTAAATGAAATTTATTCACACACCACAAATAAACACAAAAGTTTTGTTATCCAAGTTTGGGAAATTATAATTGTTCAACACTAATAGCTCGGAATTTCATAAGAAATAGATTTTTCTAGACATGTTTTAAAAAATATATTTGCTTGCTTGAAACTTGTTAAAGATGCAAATGACCTATGGAACCAAAACTTTTAAAGAGAATAACATTAAATTCTCAAGGGAACGTGCGGTGGGATATTTACTCGAGTCAAACAAGCCATTATTTTCCCCATTTACAAAAAGTGGACCTAACGATCATAGATGATTGTAAAGTGATCTATCATGCATAACGGGCTATTTTTTTTAAGGAATGACTTATATATTTGGAGTCAACACTCAGTTAAAAATCCCCTGTGTCCGCCTTTTCCCGACGATTGTAGAACCTGATAAATAAAAACTAAAAAGAGTTTACTATCCCTAAATATTACAGACACTTTTTGGAATTATCTCTCTCTACATTTGTGCATTGTGCATTTCCATTTTCGATGTATACTTTTTTTCTAAAATCAAAACTTGAGTTTTTACTTTCCCTTCATCTCATAAAAAAAAAGATATAAAAGGCAAATAGATTTCAACAAAATGAAAATTTTAGAGTTTAACTGTGAAAAGAATTTAATACAATAAAAAAATGTAAGTCAAGAAAATTTATTCACACACCACAAATGAATACAAAAGTTTTGTTATCAAAGTTTGGGAAATTCCACTAGTTCAACCCTAATAGCATGGAATTTTACAAGAAAGAGATTTTTCTACACAAGTTTAAAAAAATGTATATGCATGCTTGAAACATGTTAATGATGCAAATGACCAATGGATCCAAGCCTTTTAAAGAGAATAACATTAAATTCTCAAGTGAACGGGCGGTGGGATATTTACCCAAGTCAAACAAGCCATTATTTTGCCCATTTACAAAAAGCTGACCTAACGATCATAGATGATTGAAAAGTGATTTATCATGCGTAACGGGCTATATTTTTTTAAGGAATGACTAATGGATTGGGAGTCAACACTCAGTTAAAAATCACCGCCTCCCCCTTTTCCCTACTATTGCAGAATCTGATATATAAACACTAAAAAGAGTTTACAGTCCCTAAAAATTAAAAACACTTTTTGGAATTATCTTTGTCTACATTTATGCATTGTGCATTTCCATTTTAGATGTATAATTTTTTCATAAATAAAAACTAGAGTTTTCACTTTCCCTTTATCTCGTAAACAAAAAAAAAAGAGATAAACGGCAAATAGATCACAACAAAATGAAAATTTTAGAGTTGATGTATTGAAAGAATTTAAAGCAATAAACAAATGTAAGTAAACAAAATTTATTCATACACCACAAAGGAACACAAAAGTTTTGTTATCCAATTTTGGGAAATTTAACTTGTTCTACCCTAATAGCTCATAATTTTATACGAAAGGGATTTTTCTACACATGTTTTAAAAAATGTATATGCATTCTTGAAACATGTTAAAGATGCAAATGCCCTACGGATCCAAACCTTTTAAAGAAAATAACATTAAATTCTCAAGTGAACGTGCGGTGGGATATTTTCCTGAGCTAAACAAGCCATTATTTTGCCCATCTACAAAAAGCTGACCTAACGATCATAGATGATTGTGTAGTGTTTTATCATGCGTAATGGGCTATATTTTTGTAAGGAATGACTAATGGATTGGGAGTCAACACTCAGTTAAAAAACCCCTGCATCCTCCTTTTCCCAAATATTACAAAACCTGATATATAAACACTTAAAAGAGTTTACAATCCCTAAAAATTACAAACACTTTTTGGAAATACTCTCTCTACATTTGTGCATTGTGCATTTCCATTTTAGCTGTATACTTTTTCGTTAAATAAAAACTTGAGTTTTCACTTTCCCTTCATCTGGTAAACAAAAAAATGAGTTGATGTATGGAAAGAATTTTTTGCAATAAACATATCTAAGTAAAGAAAATTTATTCACACACCAAAAATGAACAGAAAAGTTTTGTTATCCAAGTTTGGGAAATTCCACTAGTTCAACCCTAATAGCTCGGAATTTTATAAGAATGAGATTTTTCTACACACGTTTTAAAAAATGGATGTGCATGTTTGAAATATGTTAAAGATGCAAATGACCTATGGATTCAAACCATTTAAAGGGAATAACAATAAATTCTCAAGTGAACGTGCGGTGGGATATTTACCCGAGTCAAACAAGCCATTATTTTGGCCATTTACAAAAAGCTGACCTAACGATCATAGATGATTGTAAAGTGATTTATCATGCGTAACGGGCTATATTTTTGAAAGGAATAACTTATGGATTGGGTGTCAACACTGAGTTAAAAATCCCCTGCCTCCCTCTTTTCTCGACGATTGAAGAACCTGATCTATAAAAACTAAAAAGAGTTTACAATCCCGTAAAATTACAAACATGTTTTGGAATTATCTCTTTCTGCATTTTTGCATCGTGCATTTTCATTTTGGACGTATATTTTTTCTTAAATCACAACTTGATTTTCACTTTCCCTTCATCTCTTGAACCAAAAAAAAAAAGATAAAAGGCAAATAGATCACAAAAAAAATAAACTTTTAGAGTATATGTATGGAAATAATTTAAAGGAATAAACAAATGTAAGTAAAGAAAATTTATTCACACTCCACAAATGAATAGAAAATTTTTGTTATCCAAGCTTGGGAAATTCCACTAGTTCAAACCTAATAGCTCGGAATTTTATAAGAAAGAGATTTTTCTACATGTGTTTTAAAAAATTGATATGCATGCCTGAAACATGTTAAAGATGCAAATGACCTATGGATCCAAACCTTTTAAAGAGAATAACATTAAATTCTCAAGTGAACATGTGGTGAGATATTTACCCGAATCAAACAAGCTATTATATTGCCCATTTACAAAAAGCTGACCTAATGACCATGGATGATTGCTAAGTGATTGATCATGCGTAACGGGCTATATTTTTGTAAGGAATGGCTAATGGATTCCGAGTCAACACTCAGTTAAAAATCCCCCGCCACCCCCTTTTCCCAACGAGTGCGGAACCTGATATATAAAAACTAAACAGAGTTTACAATCCCTAAATATTACAGACACTTTTTGGAATTATCTCTCTCTACATTTGTGCATTGGGCATTTCCATTTTAAATGGATAGTTTTTTCTTAAATAAAAAATATAGTTTTCACTTTCCCTTCATCTCGTAAACAAAACAATGAGATAAAAGGCAAATAGATCACAACAAAATGAAAATTTTAGAGTTGTTGTATTGAAAGAATTTAAAACAATAAAAAAATATAAATAAAAAAAATTATTCACACACCAAAAATGAACACAAAAGTTTTGTTATCCAAGTTTTAAAAAATCCACTAGTTCAACCCTAATAGCTCGGTATTTTATAAGAAAGAGATTTTTCTACACATGTTTTAAAAAATCGATATGCATGCATGAAACATGTTAAAGATGCAAAGGACCTATGGATCCATACCTTTTAAGGAGAATAACCTTAAATTCTCAAGTGAACGTACGGTGGGATATTTACCCGAGTCAAAGAAGCCATTATTTTGCCCATTTACAAAAAGTTTACCTAACGATCATAGATCATTGTAAGGTGATTTATCATGTGTAACAGGCTATATTTTTTTACGGAATGACTTATGTATTCGAAGTCTACACTCAGTTAAAAATCCCCCCCCCCCCCCCCCTCCCCCTTTTCCAGACGATTGCAGAACCTGATATATAAATACTAAAAAGAGTTTACAATCCCTAAAAATTACAGATAATTTTAGGAATTATCTCTCTCTACATTTGTGCATTGTGCATTTCCATTTTATATGTACACTTTTTTCTTGAATCAAAACTTGAGTTTTCACTTTACCTTCATCTCGTAAACAAAAAAAAAAAAAAAAAAAAGGCAAATAGGTCTCAATAAAATGAAAATTTTATAGTTTCTATATGGCAAGAATTTAAAGCAATAAAAAAATATAAGTAAATAAAATTTATTCAAATGCCTCAAATAAACACAAAAGTATTGTTATCCAAGTTTGGGTAATTCCACTAGTTCAACCCTAATAGCTTGGAATTTTCTAAGAAAGAGATTTTTCAACAAATATTTTAAAAAATGGTTACGCATGCTTGACAAAAGTTAAAGATGCAAATGACCTATGGATCCAAACCTTTTAAATAGAATAACTTTAAATTCTCAAGTGAACGAGAGGTGGGATATTTACTCGAGTGAAACATGGCATTATCTTGCCCATTTACATAAAGCTAACCTAACGATCATAGATGATTGTAAAGTGATTTATCATGCATAATGTACTATATTTTTTTAAGGAATAACTTATGGATTGGGAGTCAACACACAGTTAAAACTTCCCCGCCTCCCCCTTTTCCCGACGATTGCAGAACCTAATAAATAAAAATTAAAAAGAGTTTACAATCCCTAAAAATTACCGACACTTTTTGGAATTATCTCTCTCTACATTTGTGCATTGTGCATTTCCATTTGATATGTATGCTTTTTTCTTAAATCAAAACTTGAGTTTTCACTTTTCCATCATCACAAAAACAACAAAAAAAGAGATAAAAGGCAAATATATCACAACAAAATGAAAAATTTTCAGTTTATGTATGGAAAGAATTTAAAGCAAAAAACGAATAAGTAAAGAAAATTTCTTCACACACCACAAATTAACACAAGTTTTGTTATCGAAGTTTGCGAAATTCCACTTGTTCAACCCTAATAGCTATGCATGCTTAAAACATGTTAAAGATGCATGCTTGAAACTTGTTAAAGATGCAAATGACCTATGGATCCAATCTTTTTAGAGAGAATAACATTAAATTCTCAAGTGAACATGCGGTGGGATATTTACCCGAGTCAAACAAAAAGCCACTATTTTGCCCATTTAAAAAAAGCTAACCTAACAATCATAGATGATTGTAAAGTGATTTATCATGCGTAACGGGCTATATTTTTGTAAGGAATGACTTATGGATTGGGAGTCAATACTCAGTTAAAAATACCCCGCCTCCCCCTTTTCCCGACGATTGAAGAACCTGATATATAAAAACTAAAAAGATTTTACAATCCCTAAAAATTAGAAAAACTTTTTGGAATTATCTCTCTCTAAATTTGTGTATTGTGCATTTCCAGTTTAAGTGTATACTTTTTTCTTAAATAGAAACATGAGTTTTCACTTTCCCTTCAACTCGTAAACAAAAAAAGAGATAAAAGGCAAATAGATCACAAAAAAATGAAAATTTTATAGTTTATGTATGGAAGGAATTTAAAGCAATAAACAAAATGTAAGTAAAGAAAGTTTATTCACAAGCCACAAAATGAACACAAAAGTTTTGTTATCCAAGTTTGGAAAATTGCACTAGTTCAACCCTAATAGCTCGGAATTTTATAAGGAAGAGATTTTTCTACACATGTTTTAAAAAATGGATATGCATGCTTGAAACATGTTAAAGATGCAAATGACCTATGGATCCAAACCTTTTTAAGAGAATAACATTAAAATCTCAATTGAGCGTGCGGTGGGATACTTACCTGAGTCAAATAAGCCATTATTTCGCCCATTTACAAAATGTTGCCCGAACGATCATAGATGATTGTAAAGTGATTTATCATGCATAACGGGCAAATTTTTTGTAAGTCATGACTTATGGATTGGGAGTCAACACTCAGTTAATAATCCTTCGCCTCCCCCTTTCGTGATGATTGCAGAACCTGATAAATAAAAAAAAAAGAGTTTACAATCTCCAAAAATTACAAACACTTTTAAGAATTATCTCTCTCTACATTTGTGCATTGTGCATTTCCAATTTAGATGTATGCTTTTTTCTTAATTCAAAACTTGAGTTTTCACTTTCCCTTCATCTCGTCAACAAAAAAATGAGATTAAGGGCAAACCGATCACAACAAAATGAAAATTTTAGAGTTGATGTATGGAAATAATTTAAAGCAATAAAAAAATGAAAGTAGAGAAAATTAATTCACACACCACAATTGAACACAAAAGTTTTGTTATCCAAGTTTATGAAATTCCACTAGTTCAACCCTAATAGTTCGGAATTTTATAAGAAAGAGATTTCTCTACACTTGTTTTAAAAAATGGATATGCATGCTTGAAACATGTTAAAGATGCAAATGACCTATGGATCCAAACCAATTAAAGAGAATAACATTAAATTCTCAAGTGAACGTGCGGTGGGATATTTATCAGTGTCAAACAAGCGATTATTTTCCCCATTTACAAAAAACTGACCTAGCGATCATAGATGATTACAAAGTGATTTATGATGTGTAACGGGCTTTATTTTTGTAAGGAATGACTAATGGATTGGGTGTCAACACTTAGTTAAAAATCCCCCACCTCCCCCTTTTCCCGATGATTCCAGAACCTGATAGATAAAACTACAAAGTGTTTATAATCCCTAAAAAGTACAAAAACTTTTTGGAATTCTTTCCCTCTACATTCGGGCATTGTGCATTTCCATTTTAGATGTTTACTTTTTTCTTAATTCAAAACAAACTCGTAAACAAAAAAAAGAGATAAAAGGCTAATAGATCACAACAAATAAAAAATTTTAGTGTTTCCATATGGAAAGAATTTAAGTAAAGAGAATTTATTCACACATCACAAATGAACACAAAAGTTTTGTTATCCAAGTTTGGGAAATTCCACTAGTTCAACCCTAAACTTAGAATTTTACAAGAAAGAGATGTTTCTACACATGTTTTAAAAAATGGATGTGCATGCTTGAAACATTTTAAAGATCCAAATGACCTATGGATCCAAACCTTTTAAAGAGATTAACATTAAATTCACGAGTGAACATGCGGCGGGATAATTACCCAAGTTAAACAAGCCATTATTTTGGACATTTAGAAAAACCTAACCTAACGATCATAGATGATTGTAAAGTGATTTATCATGCATAACGGACGGACTATATTTTTGTCAGGAATGACATATGGATTGGGAGCCAACACTTAGTTAAAAATCCTCCACCTCCCCATTTTCCCGACGATTGCAGAACTTGATATATAAAAACTAAAAAGAGTTTACAGTCCCAAAAAATTACAGAAACTTTTTGGAATTATCTCTCTCTAAATTTGTGCATGGTGCATTTCTATTTTAGATGTATACTTTTTTCTTAAGTCAAAACTTGAGGTTTCACTTTCCCATCATCTCGTAAACAAACAAAAGAGATAAAAGTCAAATAGATCACAAAAAAATGAAAATTTTAGAGTTGATGTATGGAAAGAATTAATTGCAATATACAAATGTAAGTATAGAAAATTTATTCACACACCAAAAATTAACACAAAAGTTTTGTTATCCAAGTTTGCGAAATTCCACTTGTTCAACATTAATAACTCGGAATTTTATAAGAATGAGATTTTACTCCACATGTTTTAAAAAATGGATATGCATGTTTGAAACATGTTAAAGATTCAAATGACCTATGGATCCAAACTTTATAGAGAGAATAACATTAAATTCAGAAGTGAACGTGCTGTGGGATATTTACCCAAGTCCAACAAAAAGTCACTATTTTGCCCATTTACAAAAAGATGACCAAACGATCATAGATGATTGTAAAGTGATTTATCATGGGTAACGGGCTATATTTTGGTAAGGAATGACTTATGAATTGTTAGTCTACAATTAGATAAAAATCCCCCACCCTCTCCCTTTTCCCGACGATTGCAGAACCTAATATATAAAAACTAAAAAGATTTTACAATCCCTAAAAATTACTAACACTTTTTGGAATTATATCTCTCTACATTTGTGCATTGTGCATTTCCATTTTAGATGTATACTTTTTTCTTAAATCAAAACTTGAGTTTTCACTTTCGTTTCATCTTGTAAACAAAAAAAAGAGTAAAAAGGAAAATAGATCACGACAAAATGAAAATTTTAGAGTTTATGTATGGAAAGAATTTAAAGAAATAAACAAATGTAAGTAAAGAAAATTTATTCACACACCACAAATGAACACAAAAGTTTTGTTATCCAAGTTTGGGAAATTCTACTAGTTCATCCCCAATTGTTCAAAATTTTATAAGATAGAGATTTTTCTACACATCTTTTAAAAAATGGATATACATGCTTGAAACATATTAAAAATGCAAATGACCCATGGATCCAAACCTTTTAAAGAGAATAAAATTAAATTTTTAGGTGAATGTGCGGTGGGATATTTATCCGAGTCAAACAACCCATTACTTCGCCCATTTTCAAAAAGCTTACCTAACGATCATAGAAGAATGCAAAGTAATTTATCATGCGTAACTGGCTATATTTTCAGAAGAAATGACTTATGGATAAGGAGTCAACATTCAATTAAAAATCCCCCGCCTCCCCCTTTTCTTGTCGATTGTAAACCTGATCAATAAACTCTAAAAAGAGTTTACCATCCCTAAAAATTACAGATACTTTTTGGAATTATCTCTCTCTTCATTTGTGCATTGTGCATTTCCATTGTAGATGTATACTTTTTTCTTTAATCAAAACTTGAGTTTTCACTTTCCCTTCATCTCTTAAACAAATAAAAGAGATAAAAGGCAAATAGATCACAACAAAATGAAAATTCTAGAGTTGATGTATGGAAAGAATTTAAAGCAATAAACAAATGTAAGTAAAGAAAATTTATTCACACACCAAAAATGATCACAAAAGTTTTGTTATCCAATTTTGGGAAATTCCACTAGTTCAAGCCTAATAGCTCAAAATTTTATAAGAAAGAGATTTTTCTACATATGTTTTAAAAAATGGATATGCATGCTTGAAACATGTTAAAAATGCAAATGGCCTATGGGTCCAAACCTTTTAGAGAGAATAACATTAAATTCTCAAGTGAACGTGCGGTGGGATATTTACCAGAGTCACACAAGCTATTATTTCGCCCATTTACAAAAAGTTGACCTCACGATCATCGATGATTTTAAAGTGATTTATCATGCGTAACGGGCTATATTTTTGTAAGGAATTACATATGTATAGGGAGTCAACACTCAGTTACAAATCCCACACCTCCCCCTTTTCCAGACGATTGGAGAGCCTGATATATAAAAACTAAAAAGAGTTTACAATCCCTAAAAATTACAAACACTTTTTGGAATTATCTCTCTCTACATTTGTACAATGTGCATTTCCATTTTAGATGAATACTTTTTTCTTAAGTCAAAACTTGAGTTTTCACTTTCCCTTCATCTCATAAACAAAAAAAAGAGATAAAGAGGCAAATAGATCACAACAAAATGAAAATTTTAGAGTTTATGTATGGAAAGAATTTAAAAAAAAAAACACATGTAAGTAAAGAAAATTTATTCACACACCACAAATGAACACAACAGTTTTGTTATCCAAGCTTGGGAAATTCCACTAGTTCATCCCAAATTGCTCTAAAGTTTATAAGAAAGTCATTTTTCTACAAATGTTTTAAAAAATGGATATGCATGCTTGAAACATGTTAAAGATGCAAATGATCTAAGCATCCAAACCTTTTAAAGTGTATAACATTAAATTCTCAAGTGAACATGCAGTGGGATATTTACCGGAGTCAAACAAGCCATTATTTTGCCCATTTACAAAAAGCTGACCAAACGATCATAGATGATTGCAAAGTGATTTAACATGCGTAATATGCAATTCTTTTTTAAGGAATGACTAATGGATTGGGATTCAACACTTAGTTAAATAACCCCCGCCTCCCCTTTTTCCCGATGATATCTGAACCTGATATATAAAAACTAAAAAGAGTTTACAATCCCTAAAAATTTCAGACACTTTTTGGAATTATCTCTCTCTATATTTGTGCATTGTGCAATTCCATTTTAGATGAATACTTTTTTATTAAATCAAAACATGAGTTTTCACTTTCCCTTCATCTCGTAAACAAAAAAAAAGCGATAAAAGGCAAATAGATCACAACAAAATGAAAATTTTAGTGTTTATGTATGGAAAGAATTTAAAGAAAAAACAAAAGTAAGTAGAGAAAAATTATTCAAAAACCACAAATTAACACAAAAGTTTTGTTATCCAAGTTTGGGAAATTTCACTAGTTGAACCCTAATAGCTCGGTATTTTATAAGAAATAGATTTTTCTACACATGTTTTAAAAAAGGGATATGCATGCTTGAAACATGTTAAAGATGAAATTACCTATGGATCCAAACCTTTTAAAGAGAATAACATTAAATTATCAAGTGAACGTGTGGTGGGATATTTCCTTGAGTAAAACTAGGAATTATTTTGTCCATTACAAAAAGCAGACCTAACGATCATAGATGATTGCAAAGTGATATATCGTGCGTAATGAGATCTATTTTTTTTAACTAATGACTAATGGATTAAGAGTCAACACATAGTTAAAAAACCCCCGCCTCCCCCTTTTCCCCACGATTGCAGAACCTGATATATGAAAACTAAAAAGAGGTTACAATCCCTAAAAATTACAGAGACTTTTTGGAATTATCTCTCACTAAATTTATGCATTGTGCATTTCCATTTTAGATGTATACTTTTTTATTAAATCAAAACTTGTGGTTTACAACACTCTGTTAAAATTACCTCGCCTCCCCCTTTTCCCAACTAGTGAAGAAGCTGATAAATAAAAACAAAAAAGAGTTAACAATCCCTAAAAATTATAGAAACATTTTGGAATTATCTCTCTCTACATTTGTGCATTTCCAGTTTTGATGTATGCTTTTTTATTAAATCAAAACTTGAGTTTTCACTTTCCCTCATCTCGTAAACAAACAAAAGAGATAAAAGGCAAAAAGATCATAACAAAATGAAAATTTTAGAGTTGATGTATGGAAATAATTTGAAGCAATAAACAAATTTAAGTAAATAAAATTTATTCACACACCACAAATGAACACAAAAGTTTTTTTATCCTAGTTTGGGAAATTCTACTACTTCAACCCTAATAGCTCGGAATTTTATAAGAAAGAGATTTTTCTACCCATGTTTTACAAAATAGATATGCATTCTTGAAACAAGTTAAAGATGCAAATGACCTATGGATACAAACCTTTTAAATAAAATAACATTAAATTCTCAAGTGAACATGCGGTGGGATATTTACCCAAGTCAAACAAGCCATTATTTTGGCAATTTACAAAAAGCTGACCCAACGATCATAGATGATTATAAAGTGATTTATCATGTGTAACGGGCTATATTTTGGTAAAGAATGGCATATGGATTGGGAGTCAATACTGAATTAAACATCCTCCTCCTCCACTTTTTCCCCATAATTGTAAAACCTGATAAATAAAAACTAAAAAGATTTTACAATCCCTAAAAATTATAGAGACTTTTTGGAATTATCTCTCTCTAAATTTGTGCATTGTGCATTTCCTTTTTAGATGTAAGCTTTTTTCATAAATCAAAACTTGAGTTTTCACTTTCCCCTCATCTCGTAAAAAAAAAAAAAAAGAGATAAAAGACAAATAGATCACAACAAAATGAAAATTTTAGAGTTGATGAATGGAAAGAATTTAAAGCAATAAACAAATGTATGTAAAGAAAATTTATTGACACACCACAAATGAACACAAAAGTTTTGTTATCCAAGTTTGGGAAATTCCACTAGTTCAACCCTAATAGCTTGGAATTTTATAAGAAAGAGATTTTTCTACACATGTTTTAAAAAATGGATATGCATGCCTGACACATGTTAAAGTTGGAAAGAACCTATGGATCCAAACGTTTTAAAGAGAATAACATTCATTCTCAAGTGAACGTGCTATGGGATATTTACCCAAGTCAAACAAGCCATTATTTCGCCCATTTACAAAAAGCTGACCTAATGATCATAGATGATTGTAATGTGATTTAACATGCATAACGGACTATTTTTTGGAGTCAACACTCAGTTAAAAATCCACTGCCTCCCCCTTTTTCCGACGATTGCCGAACCTGATAAATAAAAACTAAAAAGAGTTTAAAATCTCTAAAAATTAGAGACACTTTTTGGAATTATCTCTCTCCACATTTGTCCATTGGGGGTATTCCATTTTAGATGTATGCTTTTTTTCTTAAATCAAAATTTGAGATTTCAATTTCCGTTCATCGTAAACAAAAAAAAGAGATAAAATGCAAATAGTTCACAACAAATTGAAAATTTTATAGTTGATGTATGGAAATAATTTAAAGCAATAAAAAAATGTAAGTAATAAAAATGTATTCACACACCACAAATGAACACAAAAGTTTTGTTATCCAATTTTGGGAAATTCCACTAGTTCAACCCTGATAGCTCGGTATTTTATAAGAAAGAGATTTCCCAAGACATGTTTTAAAAAAAGGATATGCGAGCTTGACACATGTCAAAGATGTAAATGACCTATGGATCCAAACTTTTTAAAGTGAATAACAGTAAGTTCTCAATTGAACGTGTGGTGGGATATTTACTAGAGAAACAAGCCATTATTTGGCCCATTTATAAAAAGCTGGCCTAACGATCATAGATGATTGTAAAGTGATTTATCATGCATCACGGGCGATATTTTTGTAAGGAATGACTAATGGAATGGGAGTCAACACTTAGTTAAAAATCCCCCCGCCTCCCCCTTTTCCCGACGATTGCAGGACTTGATATTTAAAAACTAAAAAGAGTTTACAATCCCTAAAAAGTAGAGAACCTTTTTGGAATTATCTCTCTCTACCTTTGAACACTGTGCATTTATATTTTAGATGTTTACTTTTTTCTCAAATTAAAACTTAGTTTTCACTTTCCCTTCATCTCGTAAACAAAAAAAAGAGAAAAAGGTAAATAGATCACAACAAAAGGAAAATTTTAGAGTTTCTATATGGAAAGAATTTTAAACAATAAACAAATGTGATTAAAAATAATTTATTCACACACCATAAATGAACCCAAAATTTTTGTTATCCAAGTTTGGGAAATTCCATTAGTTCAACCCTAATAGCTCAGTATTTTAAAAGAAAGAGATTTTTCTACACAAGTTTTAAAAAATGGATATGCATGTTTTAAACATGTTAAAGATGCAAATGACCTATGGATCCAAACCTTTAAAAGAGAAGAACATTAAACTCTCAAGTGAATGTGCGGTGGGATATTTACCCGAGTCAAACAAGCCAATATTTTGTCCAATTACAAAAAGCTGACCTAACGATCGTAGATGATTCCAAAGTGATTTATCATGCGTAATGGGCTATATTTTTGTAAGGAATGACTAATGGATATGGATTCAACACTCAGTTAAAAATCGCCCACCTCCCCCTTTTCCCGAGGATTGGAGAACATGATATATAAAAACTAAAAAGAGTTTACAATCCCAAAAAAATTACAGACACTTTTTGGAATTATCTCTCCATACATTTGTGCATTGTGTATTTTAATTTTAGATGAATAATTTTTTTTTAAATCAAAATTTGAGTTTTCACTTTCCCTTCATCTCGTAAACAAAAAAAAGAGATAAAAGGCAAATAGAACACAACAAAATGAAAATTTTAGAGTTTATGTATGGAAATAATTTAAAGCAATAAACAAATGTAAGTAAAGAAAATTTATTCACACACCACAAATGAACACAAAAGTTTTGTTATCCAAGTTTTGGAAATTCCACTAGTTCAACCGTAATAGCTTGAAATTTTATAAGAAAGAGATTTTTCTACACATGTTTTAAGAAATGAATATGCTTGCTTGAAACATGTTAAAGATGCAAATGACCTATATATCCAAACCTTTTAAAGAGAATAACATTAAATTCTCAAGTAAACATGCAGTGGGATATTTACCCGAGTCAAATAAGCCATTATTTTGCCCATTTAAAAAAAGCTGACCTAAAGTTCATAGTTGATTGCAAAGTGATTTATCATGCATAACGAGCTATATTTTTGTAAGCAATGACTGATGGATTGGGAGTCAACATTCAACTAAAAATCCCCCACCTCCCCCTTTTCCTGACGATTGTAGAACCTGATATATAAAAACTAAAAAGATTTTACAATCCCTATAAATTACAGATAGTTTTTGGAATTTTCTCTCTCTACATTTGTGCATTGTGCATTTCCATTTTAGATGTAATCAAAACTTGATTTTTCACTTTCCATTCATCTCGTCAACAAAAAAACAGAGATAAAAGGCAAAATGACCACAAAAAAATGAAAATTTTAGATTTGATGTATGGAAAGAATTTAAAGCAATAAACGAATGTAAGTAAATAAAATTTATTCACACAACAAAAATGAACACAAAAGTTTTGTTATCCAAGTTTGGGAAATTCCACTAGTTCAACCCTAATAGCTCAGAATTTTATAAGAAAGTGATTTTTCTACCCTTGTTTTAAAAAAATGGATATGCATTCTTGAAACAAATTAAAGATGCAAATGACCTATGGATACAAACCTTCTAAAGAGAATAACATTAAATTCTCAAGTGAACATGCGGTGGGATACTTACCCGAGTCAAACAAGCCATTATTTTGGCCATTTACGAAAAGCTGACCTAACGATCATAGATGGTTATAAAGTGATTTATCATGTGTAATGGGCTATATTTTTTTAAGGAATGGCATATGGATTGGGAGTCAATACTGAGTTAAACATCCTCCTCCTCCCCATTTTCCCCATGATTGCAGAACCTGATAAATATAAACTAAAAAGATTTTACAATCCCTAAAAATTATAGAGACTTTTTGGAATTATCTCTCTCTAAATTTGTGCATTGTACATTTCCATTTTAGATGTAAGCTTTTTTCTTAAATCAAAACTTGAGTTTTCACTTTCCCCTCATCTCGTAAACAAAAGAAAGAGATAAAAGACAAATAGATCAAAACAAAATGAAAATTTTAGAGTTGATGTATGGAAAGAATTTAAAGTAATAAACAAATGTAAGTAAAGAAAATTTATTGACACACCACAAATGAACACAAAAGTTTTCTTATCCAAATTTGGGAAATTCTACTAGTTTAACCCTAATAGCTTGGAATTTTATAAGAAAGAGATTTTTCTACACATGTTTTAAAAAATGGATATGCATGCTTGAAACATGTTAAAGATGAATTTGACCTATGGATCCAAACCTTTTAAAGAGAATAACATTAAATTCTCAAGAGAGCGTGGGGTGGATGTTTACCAAAGTCAAACAAGTCATTATTTTTCCCATATACAAAAAGCAGACGTAACAATCATAGATGATTACAAAGTGATTTATCATGCGTAATGGGCTATATTTTTGTAGGGAATGACTATTGGATATGGAGTCAACACTCAGATAAAAATCCCCCGCCTCCCGTTTTTCCCGACGATTGCAGAACCTGATATATAAAAAATAAAAAGAGTTTACAATTCCAAAAAATTACTGACACTTTTTGGAATTATCTCTCTCTACATTGGTGCATTGTGAATTTCCATTTTAGATAAATAATTTTTTATTAAATCAAAACTTGAGTTTTCACTTCCCTTTCCTCTCGTAAACAAAGAAAAGAGGTAAAAGGCAAATAGATAACAAAAAAATGAAAATTTTAGAGTTGATGTGTGGAAAGAATTTAAATCAATAAACAAATATAATTAAAGAAAATTATTCACACACCACAAATGAACTCAAAAATTTTGTTATCCAAGTTTGGAAAATTTCACTAGTTCAACCCTAATAGCTCAGAATTTTATAAGAAAGAGATTTTTCTACAAATGTTTTAAAAAATGGATATGCAAGCTTGAAACATGTTAAAGATGCAAATGACCTATGCATGCAAACCTTTTAAAGTGAATAACATTAAATTCTCAAGTGAACGTTCGGTGGGATATTTACCCGAATCAAACAAGCCATTATTTTGCCCATTTTCAAAAAGCTGACCTAACGATCAGAGATGATTCGAAAGTGATTTATCATGTGTAATGGCCTATATTTTTATAAGGAATGACTAATTGATTTGGAGTCAACACTCAGTTATAAACCCCCCACCTCCCCCTTTTCCCGACAATATCAAAACCTGATATATAAAAACTAAAAAGAGTTTACAATCCCTAAAAATTACAAACACTTTTTGGAATTATCTTTCTCTTCATTTGCGCACTATGTATTTGAATTTTAGATGAATACTTTTTTATTAAATCAAAACTTGAGTTTTCACTTTCCCTTCTTCTCGTAAACAAAAAAATGAGATAAAAGGCAAATAGATCACAACAAAATGAAAATTTTAGAGTTGATGTAGGGAAATAATTTAAAGCAATAAACAAATGTAAGTAAAGAAAATTTATTCACAAACCACAAATGAACACAAAATTTTTGTTATCCAAGTTTGGGAAATTCCACTAGTTCAACGTAATATCTCCATAGTTTATAAGAAAGAGATTTTTCTACCCTTGTTTTAAAAAATGGATATGCATGCCTGAAACATGTTCAAGATGCAAATGACCGATGGATCCTAACCTTTTAAAGAGAATAGCATTAACTTCGAAAGTGAACATGCGGTGGGATATTTACCCGAGTCACACAAGCCATTATTTTGGCCATTTACAAAAAGCTAACCTAACGATCATTGACGATTGGAAAGTGATTTATCATGCATAACGGGCTATATTTTTTTAAGGAATGGCATATGGATTGGGAGTCAACACTTAGTCAAAAATCCTCCCCCTCCCCATTTTCCCGACGATTGAAGAACTTGATATATAAAAAATAAAAAGAGTTTACAATCCCTAAAGATTATAGACGCTTTTTGGAATTATCTCTCTCCAAATTTGTGCATTGTGCATTTTAATTTTAAATGTATACTTTTTTCTTAAATCAAAACTTGAGGTTTCACGTTCCCTTCATCTAGTAAACAAACAAAAGAGATAAAAGCCAAATAGATCATGACAAAATGAAAATATTAGAGTTGATATATGGAAAGAATTAAAAGCAATAAACAAATGTAAGTAAAGAAAATTTATTCACACCCCACAAATTAACACAAAAGTTTTGTTATCCAAGTTTGGGAAATTCCACTTGTTCAACCCTAATAGCTCAGAATTTTATAAGAAAGAGATTTTTCTCCACATGTTTTAAAAAATGGATATGCATTCTTGAAACATGTTAAAGATGCAAATGACCAATGGATCCAAACCTTTTTGAGAGAATAACAATAAATTCTCAAGTGAACGAGCGATGGCAAATTTATCCGAGTCAAACAAGCCAATATTTTGCCCATTTACAAAAAGTTGACCTAACGATCATAGATGATTGTAAGTGATTTATCATGTGTTACGGGCTATATTTTTGTAAGGAATGGCTTATTTATTTGGAGTCTACACTCATATAAAAATTCCCCGCCTCTCCCATTTCTCGACGATTGTAGAACCTGATATATAAAAGCTTAAAAGAGTTTACAATCCCTAAAAATTATAAACACTTTTTGGAATTATCGCTCTCTACATTTGTGCATTGTGCATTTCCATTTTAGATATAAAATTTTTTCTTAAATCAAAACTTGAGTTTTCACTTTCCGTTCATCTCGTAAACAAAAAAAAAAAGAGATTAAATGCAAATAGATCAAAAAAAAAAAAATAAGTGTTTATGTATGGAAAAAATTTAAAGCAATAAATAATTGGAAGTACAAAAAATCAATTAACACACCATAAATGAACACAAAAGTTTTGTTATCCAAGTTTGGGAAATTCCACTAGTTCAACCCTTATAGCTCGGAATTTTAATAGAAAGAGATTTTTCTACACATGTTTTAAAAAATGGATATGCATGCTAAAAACAAGTTGAAGATGCAAATGACATATGGATCCAAACCTTTTAAAGAGAGTAACAATAAAATCACAAGTGAATGTCCGGTGGTATATTTACCTGAGTCAAACAAGCCATTATTTTCCCCATATACAAAAAGCTGACCTAACGACCATAGTTGATTGTAAAGTGATTTATCATGTGTAACGGGATATATTTTTTTAAGGAATGACTTATGGATTGGGAGTCAACACTCAGTAAAACATCCCCCGCCACCCCCTTTTCCCGACCATTGCAGAACCTGATATATAAAAACTAAAGAGAGTTTACATTCCCTAAAAGTTACAGACACTTTTTGGAATTATTGCTGTCTACATTTTTTCATTGTGCATTTCCATTTTAGATGTATACTTTTTTCTTAAATCAAAACATGAGTTTTCACTTTAGCATCATCTCGTAAACAAAAAAAAAGAGATAAAAGGTAAATAGATCACAACAAAATGAAAATTTTAGAGTTTATGTATGGAAAGAATTTAAAGCAATAAAAAAATGTAAGTAAAGAATACTTATTCACACACCACAAATGCACACAAAATTTTTGTTATCCAAGTTTGGGAAATTCCACTAGTGCAACCCTAATAGCTTTAAATTTTATAAGAAAGAGATTTTTCTACGCATATTTTAAAAAATGGATATACATGCTTGAAACATGTTTAAGATGCAAATGACCTATGGATCCAAACCTTTTAAAGAAAATAATATTAAATTTTTAAGTGAACGTGTGGTGGGATATTTACCCGAGTCAAACAAGCCATTATTTTGCCCATTTACAAAAAGTTGACCTAACGATCATAGAAGATTGTACAGTGATTTATGACGCGTAACTGGATATATTTTTGTGAGGAATGACTTATGGATTCGGAGTCAACACTTAGTTAAAAATCCCTCGCCTCCCTCTTTTCCCGACTATTGTAAACCAGATCAAGGAAAACTAAAAAGAGTTTACAATCCGTAAAAATTATAGACACTTTTTTGAATTATCACTCTCTACTTTTGTGCTTTGTTTATTTCCATTTTAGATAGAGACTTTTTTCTTAAATAAAAACTTGAGATTTGACTTTCCCTTCATCTCGTAAACCAAAAAAAGAGATAAAACACAAATAGATCACAACAAAATGAAATTTTTAGAGTTTATGTATGGAAAGAATTTAAAGCAATAAAAAAATGTATGTAAAAAATTTATTCACACACCACAAATGAAAACAAAAGTTTTGTTATCCAAGTTTGGGAAATTCCATTAGTTCAACCCTAATAGCTCAGAATTTTATAAGAAAGCGATTTTTCTACACATGTTATAAAAAATGGATATGCTTGCTTGAAACATGTTAAAGATGAAAATGACCTATGGATCCAAGCCTTCTAAAGAGAATAGCATTAAATTCTCAAGTGAACATCCGGTGGGATATTTACCTGTAAAAAAAGCCATTATTTTGCCCATTTACAAAAAGCTGAGCTAACGATCATCGATGATTGTGATGTGATTTATCATTCGTAACGGGCTTTATTTTTTTATGGAATGACTTATGGATTGGAAATGAACACTCAGTTAAAAATCCCCCGCATCCCCCTTTTCCATACGATGAGCAAACTTGATAAATAAAAACAAAAAAGTCCCTAAAAATTATAGACACTTTTTATATTTATCCCTCTCTACATTTTTCCATTGTGCATTTCCATTTTAGATGTGTGCTTTTTTCTAGAATCAAAACTTAAGTTTTCACTTTCCCTTCATCTCGTAAACCAAAAAAAAGAGATAAAAGGCAAATAGATCACAACAAAATGAAAATTTTAGAGTTGATGTATGGAAAAAATTTAAAGCAATAAACAAATGTAAGTAAAAAAAATTTATCGACACACCAAAAATGAACACAAAAGTTTTGTTATCCAGGTTTGGGAAATATCACTTGTCCAACCCTAAAAGTTCAAAATTTTATAAGAAAGAGATTTTTCTACACATGTTTTAAAAAATGGATATGCATGCTTGAAACATGTTAAAGATGCAAATGACCTATGGATTCAAACCTTTAAAAGAGAATAACATTAAATTCTCAAGTGAATATGAGGTGGGATATTTACCCGAGTCAAACAAGCCATTATTTCACCCAGTTACAAAAAGCTGGCCTAACGATCATGGATAATTGTAAAGTGATTTATCATGCGTAACGGGCTATATTTTTGTAAGGAATGACTTATGGATTGGGAGTCAAAAGTTAGTTAAAAATCCAACGCCTCCCCCTTTTCCCGACAATTACAGAACCTCATATATAAAAACTAAAAAGAGTTTACAATCCTTAAAAATTACAGACACTTTTTGGAATTATATCTCTCTACAATTGTGCATTGTGCATTTCCATTTTAGATGAATACTTTTTTCTTAAATCACAACTTGAGTTTTCACTTTCCCTTCATCTCGTGAAACAAAAAAAGAGATAAAAAGGCAAATAGATCACAACAAAATGAAAATTTTAGAGTTTATGTATGGGAAGAATTTAAAGCAATTAAAAAATGTAAATAAAGAAAATTAATTCACACACCATAAATGAACTCAAAAGTTTTGTTATCCAAGTTTGGGAAATTCCACTAGTTCAACCCTAATAGCTCGGAATTTTATAAGAAAGAGATTTTTCTACACATGTTTTAAAAAATGGATATGCATGCTTGAAACATTTTAAAGATGCAAATGACCTATGGATCCAAACCTTTTAAAGAGAATAACATTGAATTCTCAAGTGATCGTGTGGTGGGTTATTTACCCCAGTCAAACAAGCCATTATTTTGCCCATTTACAAAAAGCTGACTTAACGATCATAAATGATTGTAAAGTGATTTATCATGCATAACGGGCTATATTTTCATAAGGAATGACTTATGGATTGGGAGTCAACACTCAGTTAAAAATCCCCTACCTCCCCCTTTTCCCGATGATTGCAGAACTTGTTAAATATAAAATAAAAAGAGTTTACAATCCCTAAAAATTGGAGACACTTTTTGGAATTATCTCTCTCTACATTTGTACATTGTGCATTTCCATTTTAGATGTATGCTTTTTTCTTAAATAAAAACTTGAGTTTTCACTTTCCCTTCATATCCTAAACATTAGAAAGAGATAAAAGGCAAATAGATCACAACAAAATGAAAATTTTAGAGTTTATGGATGGAAATAATGTAAATTAATAAACAAATATTAGCAAGAAAATTTATAGACACACCACAAATGAACACAAAAGTTTTTGTTATACAAGTTTGGAAAATTCCACTAGTTCAACCCTAATAGCTCGGAATTTATAGGAAAGAGATTTTTCTACAAATGTTTTAAAAAATTGATATGTATGCTTGAAACAACTTAAAGATGCAAATGACCTATGGATCCAAACATTTTAAAGAGAATCAAATTAAATTCTCTAGTGAACGTGCAGTGGGATATTTACCCGAGTCTAACAAGCCATTATTTTGCCCATTTAGTAAAGCCTGACCTAACGATCATAGATGATTGTAAAGTGATTTATCATGCATAACCTGCTATATTTTATGTAAGGAATGACGGATGGATAGGAAGTCAACACTCAGTTAAATATCCCCCGCCTCCCCCTTTTCCCGACGATTGAAGAACCTGATATTTAAAAACTAAAAAGAGTTTACAATCCCTAAAAATTACAGACACTTTTTTGAATTATCTCTCTCTACATCTGTGCATTGTGCATTTCCATTTTAGATGTATACTTTTTTCTTGAATCAAAACTTGAGTTTTCACTTTCCCTTCATCTTGTAAACAAAAAAAAGCGATAAAAGGCAAATAGACCACAACAAAATGAAAATTTTAGAGTTTATGTATGGAAAGAATTTAAAGCAATAAAAAAATGTAAATAAATAAAATTTATTCACACACCACAAATGAAGAAAAAAAATTTTTTATCCAAGTTCGGAAAATTCTATTAGTTCAACCTTAGTAGCTCAGAATTTATAAGAATGAGATTTTTCTTCACATGTTTTAAAAAATCGATATGCATTCCTGAAAAATGATAAAGATAAAAATGACCTATGGATCCAAACCTTTTAAAGAGAATAAAATTAAATTCTGAAGTGAACGTTCAGTGAGATATTTACCAGAGTAAAACAAGCAAATATTTTGCCCATTTACACAAAGCTAACCTAAAGATCTTAGACGATTTCAAAGTGATTTATCATGGGTAACGGGCTATATTTTTGTAAGGAATGACTAATGGAATTGGAGTCAACATTCAGTTAAAATCCCCAGCCTCCCTCTTTTCTCGTCGATTGCATAACCTGATATATAAAAACTAAAAAGAGTTTACAATCCCTAAAAATTACAGACACTTTTTGGAATTATGTCTCTCTACATTTGTACATTGTGCATTTCCATTTTAGATCTATTATTTTTTCTTAAATCAAAACTTGACTTTTCACATTCCCTTCATCTCATAAACATTAAAAAGATATAAAAGGCAAATAGATGACAACAAAATGAAAATTTTAGAGTTGATGTATGGAAAGAATTTAAATCAATAAATAAATGTTAGTAATGACAATTTATTCACACACTACAAATGAACAAAAAAGTTTTGTTATCCAAGTTTGGGAAATTCAACTAGTTCAACCATAATAGCTCGGAATTTTATAGGAAAGAGACCTTTCTACACATGTTTTAAAAAATGGATATGGATTCTTGAAACATGTTAAAGATAAAAATGACCTATGGATCCAAACCTTTGAAAAAGAATAACATTCAATTTTAAAGTGAACGTGCGGTGGGATATTTACCCGAGTCAAACAAGCCGTTACTTTGGCCATTTACAAAAAGCTGACCTAACGATCATAGATGATTGTAAAGTGATTTATCATGTGTAACGGGCTATATTTTTTTAAGGAATGACTTAAGGAGTGGGAGTCAACACTCAGTATCCTCCGCCTCCCCCTTTTCCCAACGATTGCAAAACCTGATATATATAAAAACTAAAACGAGTTTACAATCCCTAAAAATTACAGACACTTTTTGGAATTAACTCTCTACATTTGTGCATTTTGCATTTCCATTTTAGATGTAAACTTTTTTCTTAAATCAAAACTTGATTTTTCACTTTCCGTTCATCACGTAAACAAAAAAAAGAGATAAAAGGTAAATAGATCACAAAAAAATGAAAATTTTAGTGTTTATGTATGGAAATAATTTCAAGAAATAAAAAAATGTAAGTGAAGAAGATTAATTAACACACCACAAATGAACACAAAAAATTTGTTATCCAAGTTCGGAAAATTCCACTAGTTCAACCCTTATAGGTCGGAATTTTAAAAGGAAGATTTTTGTACACATGTTTTAAAAAATAGATAAGCATGCTTTAAACATGTTAAAGATGCAAATGACATATGCATCCAAACCTTTTAAAGAGAATAACATTAAATTCTCAAGTGAACGTGCGGTGGGATATTTACCCCAGTCAAACAAGCCATTATTTTTGCCATTTTCAAAAAGTTGACCCAACGATCATAGATGATTGTAAAGTGATTTAACATGCGTAACGGGCTATATTTTTTAAGGAATGAGTTATGGATTGGGAATCAACACTTAGTTAAAAATCCATCGCCTCCCCCTTTTCCTAGCGATTGCAGAACCCAATATATAAAAACTAAAAAGTGTTCACAATCCCTAAAAATAAAAACACTTTTTCGTATTATCTCTCTCTAAATTTGTGCATTGTGCATTTCCATTTTAGATGTATACTTTTTTCTCAATTTAAAACTTCAGGTTTCACTTTATCTTCATCTTGTAAACAAAAAAAGAGATAAAAGGCAAAATAGATCACAACAAAAAGAAAATTTTAGAGTTGATGCATGGAAATAATTTAAACTAATAAACAAATATAAATAAATAAAATTTATTCACACACGACAAATGAACAAAAAAATTTGTTATCCAAGTTTGGGAATTTCTACTAGTTCAACCCTAATAGCTCTGAATTTTGTAAGAAAGAGATTTTTCTACACATGTTTTAAAAAATGGAAATGCGTGCTTGAACCATGTTAAAGATGCAAATGACCTATTGATCGAAACCTTTTAAAGAGAATAACATTAAATTCTCAAATGAATGTGCGGTGGGATATTTACCCAAGTCAAACAGGCCATTATTTTGCCCATTTTCAAAAAGGTGACCTAACGATCATAGATTATTGTTAAGTGATTTATTATGCGTAACGGGCTATATTTTTGTAAGGAATGACTTATGGATTGGGAGTCAACACTCAGTTAAAAATCCCCCGCGTCCCCCTTTTCCCGACGATTCGAGAAGCTGATAAATAAAAACTAAAAAGAGTTTACAATCCCTAAAAATTACCGAAACTATTTGGAATTATCTCTCTCTAGGTTTGTGCATTGTGCATTTCCATTTTAGATGTATGCTTTTTTCTTACATCAAAGCTTGATGTTTCACTTTCCCTTCATCTCGTAAACAAAAAAAAGAGATAAAAGGCAAATAGATCACAACAAAATGAAAATTTTAGAGTTGATTTATGGAAATAATTTAAAGCAATAAACAAATGTAAGTAAAAAAAATTTATTCACACACCACAAATGAACACAAAATCTTTGTTATCCAAGTTTGGGAAATTCCACTAGTTCAACCCCATTAGTGTGAAATTATAAGGAAGAGATTTTTCTACACAAGTTTTAAAAAAATGGATATGCATACTTTAAACATGTTAAAGATGTAAATGACCTATGGATCCAACCCTTTTAAAGAGAATAACATTAAATTCTCAAGTGAACGTGCGTTGGGATATTTCCCCGAGTCAAACAAGCCATTATTTCAGCCATTTACAAAAAGCTGACCTAACGATCATAGATGATTGTAAAGTGATTTATAATGTGTAACTTGCTATATTTTTTTAAGGAATGATTTATGGATTGGGAGTCAACACTCAGTTAAAAATCCCCCGCCTCCCCCTTTTACCGACGATTGTAGAACCTGATAAATAAAAACTAAAAAGAGTTTAAAATCTCTAAAAATTACTAAAACTTTTTTGAATTATCTCTCTCTACATTTGTGCATTGTGCATTTCCATTTTAGATGTATGCTTTTTTCTTAAATCAAAAATTGAGTTTTCACTTTCCCATCATCTTGTAAATAAAAAAAAGAGACTGAAGGCAAATAGATCACAACAAAATGAAAATTTCAGAGTTGATGTATGGAAAGAATTTAAAACAATAAACAAATGTCAGTAAAGAAAATTTATTCACACACCACAAATGAACACAAAAGTTTTGTTATCCAAGTTTGGGAAATTCCATTAGTGATCTATGGATCCAAACCTTTTGAAGAGAATAGCATTAAATTCTCAAGTGAACGTGCGATGGGATATTTACCCGAGTCAAACAAGCCATAATTTCTCCCTTTTACAAAAAGCTGACCTAACGATCACTGATGATTGTAAAGTGATATATCTTTCGTAACGGGCTTAATTTTTGTCAGGAATGACTTATGGATTGGGAGTTAACACTCAGTTAAAAATCCCTTGCCTCCCCCTTTTCCCAACGATTGTAGAACGTGATAAATAAAAACTAAAAAGATTTTACAATCCCTAAAAATTATGGACACTTTTTAAAATTATCTCTCTCTACATTTGTGCACTGTGCATTTCCATTTTAGATGTATGTTTTTTTCTTAAATACAAACATGAGTTTTCACTTTCCTTTCATCTCTTAAACCAAAAAAAGATGTAAAAGGCAAATAGATCACAACAAAATGAAAATTTTAGAGTTGATGTATGGAAAAAATTTAAAGCAATCAACAAATGTAAGTAAATAAAATTTATTCACACACCACAAATGAACACAAAAGTTTTGTTATCCAAGAATGGGAAATCCACTAGTTCAACCCTAATAACTCTGAATTTTATTAGAAAGAGATTTTTCTACACATGTTTTGAAATATGGATAAGCTTGCTTGAAACATGTTAAAATATGCAAATGACCTATGGATCGAAACCTTTCTAAGAGAATTCTCAAGTGAACGAGCAGTGAGATATTTACCCGAGTTAAAGAAGCCATTATTTTGCCCATTTACAAAAAGCTGACCTAACGATCATAGATGATTGTAAAGTGATTTATCTTGCGTAACGGGCTTTATTTTTTTAAGGAATGACTTATTGATTGAGAGTCAACACTTAGTTAAAAATCCCCAGCCTCCCCCTTTTCCCGACGATTGCAGAACCTGATAAATAAAAACTAAAAAGAGTTTACGATCCCTAAAAATTATAGACACTTTTGAGAATTATGAATTATATCTCTCTACATTTGTGCATTGTGCATTTCTGTTTTAGATGTATGTTTTTTTTTTAAATAAAAACTTGAGTTTTCACTTTCCCTATATCTCGTAAACAAAAAACAAGAGGTAAAAGGCAAATAGATCACAACAAAATGAAAATTTTAGAGTTGATGTATGGAAATAATTTAAATAAATCAACAAATTTAAGTAAAGAAAATTTATTCACACACCACAAATGAACACAAATTTTTTGTTATCCAAGTATGGGAAATCCACTAGTTCAACCCTAATAACTCTGAATTTTATTACCAAGAGATTTTTCTATACATGTTTTGAAAAATGGATAAGCATTCTTGAAACATGTTAAAAGATTCAAATGACCTATGGATCGAAACCTTTTCAAGAGAATAACATTAAATTCTCAAGTGAACATGCAGTGGGAAATTTACCCGAGTCAAACAAGGCAATATTTCGTCCATTTACAAAATGCTGACCTAATGATCATAGATGATTGTAAAGTGATTTATCTTGCCTAACGGGCTTTATTTTTGTAAGGAATGACTTACGAATTGGGATTCAATACTCAGTTAAAAATCCCCCGCTCCCCCTTTTTACCGACGATTGCAGAACCTGATAAATAAAAACTAAAAAGAGTTTAAAATCCCTAAAAATTACAGAAACTTTTTAAAATTATCTCTCTACATTTGTGCATTGTGAATTTCCATTTTTGAAATATTTTTTTCTTAAATATAAACTTGAATTTTAACTTTCCCTACATCTCGTAAACAAAAAAAAGAGGTAAAAGGCAAATAGATCACAACAAAATGAAAATTTTAGAGTTGATGAATGGAAATAATTTAAAGCAATAAACAAATGTAAGTAAAGAAAATTTATTCACACACCACAAATGAACACAAAAGTTTTGTTTTCCAAGTTTTGGAAATTCCACTAGTTCAACCTTAATAACCCTGAATTTTATATGAAAGAGATTTTTCGACACATGTTTTAAAAAATGGATAAACATGCTTGAAACATGTTAAAGTTTCAAATGACCTATGGATCCAAATCTTTTAAAGAGAATAGCATTAAATTCTCAAGTGAACGTGCGGTGGGATATTTACCTGAGTTAAAGAAGCCATTATTTCTCCCATTAACAAAAAGCTGATCGTTATGATTGTAAAGTGATTTATCATGCGTAATGGGCTTTATTTCTCTAAGGAATGACTTATGGATTGGGAGTCAACTCTCTATTAAAAATCTCCCGCCTCCCCCTTTTCCTGACAATTGCAGAACCTGATAAATAAAATCTTAGAAGAGTTTAAAATCCCTAAAAATCACAGAGACTTTTTGGAATTATCTCTACATTTGTACATTTTGCATTTCCATTTTAGATGTATGGCTTTTTCTTAAATCAAAACTTGAGTCTTCACTTTCCCTTCATCTCGTAAATAAAAAAAAAAGATAGAAGACAAATAGATCTCAACAAAATGAAAATTTTAGAGTTTATGTAAGGAAAGAATTTAAAGCAATAAATAAATGTAAGTAAAGAAAATTTATTTTCACACCACAAATGAACACGCAAGTTTTGTTATCCTAGTTTGGGAAGTTCCACTAGTTTAACCCCAATAGCTCGGAGTTTTATTAGAAAGAGAATTTTCTACACTTGTTTTAAAAAATGGATAGGCATGCTTGAAACATGTTAAAGATACAAATGACCTATGGATCCAAACCTTTTAAAGTGAATAACATTAAATTCCAAAGTGAACGTGCGGTGGGATATTTACCAGAATCAGACAAGCCATTATTTTGCCCAATTACAAAAAGTTGACATAACGATCATAGATGATTGTAAAGTGATTTATCATGCGTAACAGGCTATTTGATCGTAAGGAATGACTTATGGATAGGGAGTCAACCCTCAGTTAAAAATCCCTCGACTCCTCCTTTTCTCGACAATTGCAGAACCTCATATATAAAAACTAAAAAGAGTTTACTATCAATAAAAATTACAGAGACTTTTTGGAATTATCTCTCTCTACATTTTTGCATTGTGCATTTCCATTTTCGATGTATGCTTTTTTCTTAAATCAAAACTTGAGTTTTCACTGTCCCTTCATCTCGTAAACAAAAAAAAGAGGTAAAAGCCAAATAGATCACAACAAAATGAAAATTTTAGAGTTTATGTATGGAAAGAATTTAAATCAATAAACAAATGGAAATAGGAAAATTTATAGACACACCACAAATGAACACAAAAGTTTTGTGATCCAAGTTTGGGAAATTCCACTAGTTCAACTCTAATAGCTCGGAATTTTATAAGAAAAAGATTTTTCTACAAATGTTTTAAAAAATGGATATGCATGCTTGAAACATGTTAAAGATACAAATGACCTAACGATCATAGATGATTGTAACGTGATTTATCAATTTAAACGGGCTATATTTTTGTAAGGAATGACTTATAGATTGGTAGTCAACACTTTGTTAAAAATCCCCCGCCTCCCCCTTTTCCC
This sequence comes from Aristolochia californica, assembly GCF_029961685.1. Taxonomy (NCBI): domain Eukaryota; kingdom Viridiplantae; phylum Streptophyta; class Magnoliopsida; order Piperales; family Aristolochiaceae; genus Aristolochia; species Aristolochia californica. Next base: position 27,851,303 of record NW_027182103.1, on the reverse strand, counting down.
GACAATTGAAGAACAAGATATTTAAAAACTAAAAAGAGTTTACATTCCCTAAAAATTACAGACACATTTTGAAATTATCTCTCTCTACATTTGTCCATTGTCCATTTCCATTTTAGATGTATGTTTTTTTCTTAAATCAAAACATGAGTTTTCACTTTCCCTTCATCTCATCAATAAAAATATGAGATACAAGGAAAATAGATCACAACAAAATGAAAATTTTAGAGTTGATGTATGGAAAGAATTTAAAGCAATAAACAAAATTTAAGTAAAGAAAATTTATTCACACACGACAAATGAACACAAAAGTTTTGTCATCCACTAGTTTGGGAAATTCCACTAGTTTTTCTATACATGTTTTAAAAAATAGATATACATGCTTGAAACAAGTTAAAGATACAAATGACCTATGGATTCAAACCTTTTAAATAAAATAACATTAAATTCTCCAGACAACGTGCGGTGAGATATTTACCCGAGTCAAACAAGCCATTATGTCGCCCATTTACAAAAAGCTGACCTAACGATCATAGATGAGTGTAAAGTGATTTATCTTGCGTAATGGGCTTTATTTTCGTAAGGAATGACTTATGGATTGGGAGTCAACACAGTTAAAAATCCCCCGCCTCCCCCTTTTCACGACTATTGTAGAACCTGATAAATAAAAACAAAAAAGAGTTTACAATCCCTAAAAATTACAGATACTTTTTGAAATTATCTCTCTCTACATCTGTGCATTTTGCATTTCCATTTTAGATGTAAGTTTTTTTCTTAAATAAAAACTTGAGTTTTTACTTGCCCTTCATTTCGTAAAATAAAAAAAGAGGTAAAAGGCAAGTAGATCACAACGAAATGAAAATTTTAGAGTTGATATATGGAGAGAATTTAAAGCAATAAACAAATGTAAGTAAAGAAAATTTATTCACACACCACAAATGAATACAAAAGTTTTGTTATCCAAGTTTGGGGAATACCACTAGTTCAACCCTAATAACTCTGAATTTTAAACGAAAGAGATTTTTCTACATATGTTTTAAAAAATGGATAAGCATGTTTGAAACATATTAAAGATGCAAATGACTTAAGGATCCAAACCTTTCAAAGAGAATAGCATTAAGTTCTCAAGTGAACGTGTAGTGCGATATTTATCCGAGTTAAGAAGCCATTATTTCCCCCATTTACAAAAAGCTGACCTAACGATCATAGATTATTGTAAAGTGATTTATAATACGTAACGAGCTTTATTTTTGTAAGGAATGACATATGGATTGGGAGTCAACACTCTGTTAAATATCTCCTGCCTCCCCCTTTTCCAAATGATTGCAGAATCTTAAAAATGAAATCTAAAAAGAGTTTAAAATCCCTAAAAATTACAGAGACTTTTTGGAATTATCTCACTCTAAATTTGTGCATTGTGTATTTCATTTTAATTGTTTGCTTTTTTCTTCAATCAAAACTTGAGTTTTCACTTTCCCTTCATCTCGTAAACAAAAAAAAAAGAGATAAAAGGCAAATAGATCACAACAAAATGAAAATTTTAGAGTTGATGTAGGGAAAGAATTTAAAGCAATAAACTAATGTAAGTAAAGAAAATTTATTCACACACCACAAATGAACACAAAAGTTTTGTTATTCAAGTTTTGGAAATTCACCTAGTTCAACCCTAATAGCTCGGAATTTCATAAGAAAGAGATTTTTCTTCATATGTTTTAAAAAATGGATATGCAGGTTTGAAACAAGTTCAAGCTGGAAATGAATTGTGGATCCAAACCTTTTAATGAGAATAACATTAAATTCCAAAGTAAACGTGCAGTGGGATATTTACCAGAGTCAGACAAGCCATTATTTTGCCCAATTACAAAAAGCTGAACTAACGACCATAGATGATTGTAAAGTGATTTATCATGCGTAACAGGTTATATTTTCGTAACGAATGACATATGGATTGGGAGTCAACATTCAGTTAAAAATCCCCCACCTCCCCTTTTCCCAACAATTGCAGAACCTCGTATATAAAAACTAAAAAGATTTTAAAATCCCTAAAAATTACAGAGACTTTTTGGAATTATCTCTCTCTACATTTGTGCATTGTGCATTTCCATTTTTGATGTATGCTTTTTCCTTAAATCAAAACTTCAGTTCTCACTTTCCCTTCGTATTGTAAACAAAAAAAAAAACGTGGTAAAAGGCAAATAGATCACAACAAAATGAAAATTTTAAAGTTTATCCATGGGAAGAATTTAAATCAATGAACAAATGTAAGTAAGAAAATTTATAGACACACCACAAATGAACACAAAAGTTTTTTTAGCCAAGTTTGAGAAATTCCACTAGTTCGACCCTAATAGCTCAAAAATTTATAAGAAAGAGATTTTTCTGCACATGTTTTAAAAAATGGATATACAAGCTTGAAACAAGTTAAAGATGCAAATGACCTATGGATCCGAACCTTTTATAGAAAATAACATTAAATTTTCAAGTCAATGTACGGTGGGATATTTACCCGTTTCAAACAAGCCATTATGTTGCCCATTTAGAAAAAAGCTGACATACCGATCATAGCATATTGAAAAGTGATTTATCATGTGTAACTGGCTATATTTTTATGAGGAATGACTTATAGATTAGGAGTCAACCCTCAGTTAAAAATCCCCTGCCTCCCCTTTTTCCCGACGATTGTAAACCAGATCAATCAAAACTAAAAAGAGTTTACAATCCCTAAAAATTACAGACACTTTTTAAAAATATCTCGATCTACTTTTGTGCATTGTGCATTTTCATATTAGATGTACACTTTTTTCTTAAATAAAAACTTGAGTTTTCACTTTCCCTTCATCTTGATAACAAAAGAAAGAGATAAAACGCAAATAGACCACAACAAAATGAAAATTATAGAGTTTATGTATAGAAAGAATTTAAAGCAATAAAAAAATATAAGTTAAGGAAATTTATTTACACACCACAAATGAACACAAAATTTTTGTTATCGAAGTTTGGGAAATTCCACTAGTTCAACCCTAATAACTCTGAATTTTATAAAAAAAATGATATTTCTGCACATGTTTTAAAAAATGGATATACATGCTTGAAACAATGTAAAATTTGCAAATGACCTATGGATCCAAACCTTTTTAAGAGAATAGCAGTAAATTCTCAAGTGAAAGTGCGGAGGGATATTTACCCAAGTCAAACAAGCTATTATTTCGCCCATTTACAAAAAGTTGACCTAACGATCACAGATGATTGTAAAGTGATTTATCTTGTGTAATAGGCTTTATTTTTTTAAGGAATGATTTATGGATTGGGAGTCAACACTCAATTAAAAATCCCCCGCCTCCCCCTTTTCCCAACGATTGCAGAACCTGATAAATAAAAACTAAAAAGAGTTTACAATCCCTAAAAATTATAGACACTTTTTAAAAGTATCTCTCCCTACATTTGTGCGATGTGCATTTCCATTTTAGTTGTATATTTTTTTCTTGAACAAAAACTTGAGTTTTCACTTTCCCTTCATCTCGTAAACAAAAAAAAGAGGTAAAAGGCAAATAGATCACAACAATATGAAAATTTTAGAGTTGATGAATGGAAATAATTTAAAGCAATCAACAATTGTAAGTAAATAAAATTTATTCACACACCACAAATGAACACAAAAGTTTTGTTATCCGAGTATGGGAAATCCACTAGTTCAACCCTAATAACTCTGAATTTTATAAGAAAGAGATTTTTCTACACATGTTATGAAAAATGGATAAGCATGCTTGCAACATGTTAAAAGATCCAAATTACCTATGGATCGAAACCTTTTCAATAGAATAACATTAAATTTTCAAATGAACGTGCGGTGGATATTTGCCTGAGTCAAACAAGCATTTATTTCGCCCATTTACAAAAAGCTGACCTAACGATCATACATGATTGTAAAGTGATTTATCTTGCGTAACGGGCTTTATTTTTGTAAGGAATGACTAATGGATTGGGAGTCAACAATCAGTTACAAATCCCCCGCCTCCACCATTTCCCGACGATTGAAGAACTTGATAAATAAAAACTAAAAAGAGTTTAGAATCCCTAAAAATTGCAGACACTTTTTAAAATTATCTCTCTCTACATTTGTACACTATGCATTTCCATTTTAGATGTATGGCTTTTTCTTAAATCAAAATTGGAGTTTTCACTTTCCCTTCATCTCTTAAACAAAAAAAAAGATAAAAGGCAAATAGATCTCAACAAAATGAAAATTTTAGAGTTTATGTACTGAAAGAATTTAAAGCAATAAATAAATATAAGTAAGGAAAATTTATTTTCATACCACAAATGAACACGAAAGTTTTCTTATCCATGTTTGGGAAATTCCACTAGTTCAACCCTAATAGCTCAGAGTTTTATAAGAAAGAGATTTTTCTACACATGTTTTAAAAAATGGATATGCATGCTTGAAACATGTTAAAGATGCAAATGACCTATGGATCCAAACCTTTTAAAGAGAATAACATTAAATTCCAAAGTGAACGTGCGGTGAGATATGTACCAGAATCAAACAAGCCATTATTTTGCCAATTACAAAAAGTAGACCTAATGATCATAGATGATTGTAAAGTGATTTATCATGCGTAACGGGCTATATTTTTGTAAGGAATGATTTATGGATTGGGAGTCAACACTCAGTTAAAAATCCCCTGCCTCCCCCTTTTGCTGAAGATTGCACAACCTCATAAATAAAAACTTAAAAGAGTTTACAATCTCTAAAAATTACTGATACTTTTTTGAATTATCTCTCTCGACATTTGTGCATTGTCCATTTACATTCTAGATTTATGCTATTTTCTTAAATCAAAACATGAGTTTTCACTTTCCCTTTATCTCGTAAATAAAAAAAAACGCAAGGAAAATAGATCACAAGAAAATGAAAATTTTAGAGTTGATGTATGGAAAGAATTTAATGCAATAAACAAAATTTAAGTAAAGAAAATTTATTCACACACGACAAATGAACACAAAAGTTTTGTTATCCAAGTTGGGGAAATTCCACTAGTTCAACCCTAATAGCTCGAAATTTAATAAGAAAGAGATTTTTCTACACATGTTTTAAAAAATGGATATACATGCTTGAAACAAGTTAAAGAACCAAATGACCTATGGATCCAAACCTTTTAAAGAAAATAACATTAAATTCTCAAGAGAACGTGCGGTGGGATATTTACTCGAGTCAAACAAGCCATTATTTCACCCATTTACAAAAATTTGGCCTAACGATCGTAGATGATTGTAAAGTGATTTATCTTCCATACCGGGCTTTATTTTCTAAAGGAATGACTTATGGATTAGGAGTCAACACTAAATTAAAAATCCCTCGCCTCCCCCTTTTCACGACGATTGCAGAACCTGATAAATAAAACTAAAAAGAGTTTACAATCCCGAAAAATTACAGACACTTTTTGAAATTATCTCTCTCTACATTTGTGCTTTGGGCATTTCCATTTTAGATGTAAGTTTTTTTCTTAAATAAAAACTTGAGTTTTCACTTTCCGTTCATCTCGTAAAATAAAAAAAGAGGTAAAAGGCAAATAGATCACAACGAAATGAAAATTTTAGAGTTGATATATGGAAAGAATTTAAAGCTATAAACAAATGTAAGTAAAGAAAATTTATTCACACACCGCAAATGAATACAAAAGTTTTGTTATCTAAGCTTTGGAAATACCACTAGTTAAACCCTAGTAACTCTGAATTTTATATGAAAGAGACCTTTCTACACATGTTTTAAAAAATGGATAAGCATGTTTGAAACATGTTAAAGATGCAAATGACTTATGGATCCAAACTTTTGAAAGAGAATAGTATTAAATTCTCAAGTGAACGTGCGGTGGGATATTTACCCGAGTCAAAGAAGCAAATATTTCGTCCATTTACAAAAAGCTGACCTAACGATCATAGATTATTGTAAAGTAATTTATAATGCGTAATGACCTTTATTTTTGTAAGGAATGACTTAAGGGGTCAACACTCTGTTAAAAATCTCCTGCCTCCCCCTTATCCCGACGATAGCAGAGCCTTAAAAATGAAATCTAAAAAGAGTTTACAATCCCTAAAAATTATAGAGACTTTTGGAATTTTCTCTCTCTAAATTTTTGCATTGTGCATTTCCATTTTAGATGTATGCTTTTTTCTTAAATCAAAACATGAGTTTTCACTTTCCCTTCATCTACTAAACAAAAAAAAGAGATAAAAGGCAAATAGATCACAACAAAATGAAAATTTTAGAGTTGATGTATGGAAAGAATTTAAAGCAATAAACTAATGTAAGTAAAGAAAATTTATTCACACACCACAAATGAAAACAAAAGTTTTGTTATCCAAGTTTGGGAAATTCCCTTAGTTCAACCCTAATAGCTCGGAATTTTATAAGAAAGAGATTTTTCATTACATGTTTTAAAAAATGGATATGCATGCTTGAAACATGTTAAAGCTGAAAATGACCTACAGATCCAAACATTTTAATGAGAATAACATTAAATTCGAAAGTGAACGTGCGGTGGGATATTTACCAGAGTCAGAGAACCCATTATTTTGCCCAATAACAAAAAGTTGAACTAACGATCATACAAAATTTTACATGCATAACGGGCTTTATTTTCGTAAGGAATGACTTATGGATTGGAAGTCAACACTGAGTTAAAAATCCCCCGCCTCCCCTTTTCCCAACAATTGCAGTACCTCGTATATAAAAACTAAAAAGAGTTTACAATCCCTAAAAATTATAGAGACTTTTTGGAATTATCTCTCTCTACATTTGTGCATTGTGCATTTCCATTTTCGATGTATGCTTTTTTCTTAAATAAAAACTTCAGTTTTCATTTTCCCTTCATCTTGTAAACCAAAAAAAAGAGATAAAAGGCAAATAAACAACAACAAAATGAAAATTTTAGAGTTTATGTATGGAAAGAATTTAAAACAATAAATAAATCTAAGTAAATAAAATTTATTCACACACCACAAATGAACACGACAATTTTGTTATCCAAGTTTGGGAAATTCCTCTAGTTCAACCCCAATAACTCTGAATTTTATTAGAAAATGATTTTTCTACAAATATTTTAAAAAATGGATAAGAGTGCTTGAAACATGTTAAAAGATGCAAATGACCTATGGATCAAAGCCATTTAAAGAGAATAGCAATAAATTCTCAAGTGAACGTGCGGTGGGATATTTACCCGAGTCAACCAAGCCATTTCGCCCATTTACAAAAAGCTGACCTAATGATAATAGATGATTGTAAAGTGATTTATCTTTTGCAACGGGCTTTATTTTTTTTTAAGGAAAAAATTTTAGAGTTGATGTATGGAAATAATTTAAAGCAATAAAAAAATGTAAGCAAAGAAAATTTATTCACACACCTCAAATGAACACAAAAGCTTTGTTATCCAAGTTTGGGAAATTCCACAAGTTCAACCCTAGTAGTTCGGAATTTTTTAAGGAAGAGATTTTTCTACACTAGTTATAAAAAATGGATATGCATACTTTAAACATGTTAAAGATGTAAATGACCTATGGATCCAAACCTTTTAAAGACATTAACATTAAATTCTCAAGTGAGCGCGTGATGGGATATTTACCCAAGTCAAATAACCCATTATTTCACCCATTTAGAAAAAGCAGACCTAACGATCATAGAGGATTGTAAAGTGATTTATAAGGTATAACGAGCTATATTTTTGTAAGGAATTGTTTATGGATTGGGAGTCAACACTCAGTTAAAAATCCTTCGCCTCCACCTTTTCCATTTTAGATGTATGCTTTTTTCTTAAATCAAGACATGAGTTTTCACTTTCCCTTCATCACGTAAATAAAAAAATGAGATACAAGGAAAATAGATCAAAACAAAATGAAAATTTTAGAGATGATGTATGGAAAGAATTTAAAGCAATAAACAAAATGTAAGTAAAGCAAATTTATTCACACACGACAAATGAACACAAAAGTTTTGTCATCCAAGTTTGGGAAATTCCACTACTTCAACCCTAATAGCTCGAAATTTAATAAGAAAGAGATTTTTCTACACATGTTTTAAAAAATAGATATACATGCTTGAAACAAGTTAAAGATACAAATGACCTATGGATCCAAACCTTTTCAAGAAAATAACATTAAATTCTCAAGAGAACGTGCGGTGGAATATTTACCCGAGTTAAACAAGCCATTATGTCGCCCATTTACAAAAAGCTGACCTAACGATCATAAATGATTCTAAAGTGATTTATCTTGCGTAACGGGCTTTATTTTTGTAAGGAATGACTTATGGATTGGGAGTCAACACTCAGTTAAAAATCCCCCGCCGCCCCCTTTACACGACTATTACAGAACCTGATAAATAAAAACCAAAAAAAGTTTACAGACACTTTTTGAAATTATCTCTCTCTACATTTGTGCATTGTGCATTTCAATTTTAGATGTAAGTTTTTTTCTTAAATAAAAACTTGAGTTTTCACTTGCCCTTCATCTCATAAAATAAAAAAAGAGGTAAAAGGCAAATAGATCACAACGAAATGAAAACTTTAGAGTTGATATATGGAAAGAATTTTTAGCAATAAAAAAATGTAAGTAAGAAAAATTATAGACACACCACAAATGAACACAAAAGTTTTTTTAGCCAAGTTTGGGAAATTCCACTAGTTCAACCCTAATAGCTCAAAATTTTATAAGAAAGAGATTTTTCTACACATGTTTTTAAAAATGGATATACAAGCTTGAAACAAGTTAAAGATGCAAATGTCATATGGATCCGAACCTTTTATAGAAAATATCATTAAATTTTCAAGTGAACGTACGATGGGATATTTACCCGTGTCAAACAACCATTATTTTGCCCATTTAGAAAAAGCTGACATACATATCATAGCAGATGGAAAAGTGATTTATCATGTGTAGCAGGCTATATTTTTATGAGGAATGACTTATAGATTAGGAGTCAACACTCAGTTAAAAATCCCCCGCCTCCCCCTTTTCCCGACGATTGTAAACCAGATCAATCAAAACTAAAAAGTATTTACAATCTCTAACAATTACAGACACTATTTCAAAATATCTCTCTCTACTTTTGTGCATTGTGCATTTCCATTTTAGATGTACACTTATTTCTTAAATAAAAACTTGAGTTTTCACTTTCCCTTCATCTTGTAAACAAAAAAAAGAGATAAAAGGCAAATAGACCACAACAAAATGAAAATTTTAGAGTTCATGCATGGAAAGAATTTAAAGCAATAAAAAATGTAAGTAAAGGAAATTTATTCACACACTACAAATGAACACAAAAGTTTTGTTATCCAAGTTTTGGAAATTCCACTAGTTCAACCCTAATAACTTTGAATTTTATAAAAAAAAGATTTTTCTACACATGTTTTAAAAAATGGATATACATGCTTGAAAAAATGTAAAAGATGCAAATAACCTATGGATCCAAACCTTTTTAAGAGAATAGCAGTGAATTCTCAAGTGAAAGCTCGGAGGGATATTTACCCAAGTCAAACAAGCCATTATTTTGCTCATTTACAAAAAGCTGACCTAACGATCACAGATGATTTTAAAGTGATTTATCTTGTGTAATGGGATTTATTTTTTTAAGGAATGATTTATGGATTGGGATTCAACACTCAGTTAAAATTCCCCCGCCTCCCCCTTTTCCCAACGATTGCAAAACCTGATAAATAAAAACTAAAAAGAGTTTACAATCCCTAAAAATTATAGACACTTTTTAAATTATCTCTCTCTACATTTGTGCGATGTGCATTTCCATTTTAGTTGCATATTTGTTTCTTAAATAAAAACTTGAGTTTTCACTTTATCATCATCTCGTAAACAAAAAAAAGAGGTAAAAGGCAAATAGATCACAACAATATGAAAATTTTAGAGTTGATGAATGGAAATAATTTTAAAGCAATCAATAATTGTAAGTAAATAAAATTTATTCACAAACCACAAAGGAACACAAAATTTTTGTTATCCGAGTATGGGAAATCCATTAGTTCAACCCTAATAACTCTGAATTTTATAAGAAAGAGATTTTTCTACACATGTTATGAAAAATGGACAAGCATGCTTGAAACATGTTAAAATATGCAAATGACCTATGGATCAAAACCTTTTCAAGAAAATAACCTTAAATTCTCAAGTGAATGTGCGGTGGGATATTTACCCGAGTCAAACAAGCAATTATTTCGCCCATTTACAAAAAGCTGACCTAACGATCATAGATGATTGTAAAGTGATTTACCTTGCATAATGGCTTTATTTTTTTCAGGAATGACTAATGGATTGGGAGTCAACACTCAGTTAAAAATTCCCCGCCTCCCCCTTTTCCCGACGATTGCAGAACTTGATAAATAAAAACTAAAAAGAGTTTACAATCCCTAAAAATTGCAGACACTTTTTAAAATTATCTCTCTCTACATTTGTGCATTGTGCATTTCCATTTTTTATGTAAGTTTTTTTCTTAAATAAAAAATTGAGTTTTCACTTTCCCTACATTTCCTAAAAAAAAAAAAAGATGTAAAAGGCAAATAGATCACAACAAAATAGAAATTTTAGAGTTGATGTATGGAAATAATTTAAAGCAATAAAAAATGTAATTAAATAAAATTTATTCACACACCACAAATGAACACAAAAATTTTTTTATCCAAGTTTGGGAAATTCCACTAGTTGAACCCTAATAACTCTGAATTTTATATGAAAGAGATTTTTCAACACATGCTTTAAAAAATGGAAAAGCATGCTTGAAATATGTTAAAGTTTAAAATGACCTATGGATCCAAACCTTTTAAAGAGAATAGCATTAAATTCTCAAGTGAACGTGCGGTGGGATAATTACCCGAGTTAAAGAAGCCATTATTTTGCCTATTTACAAAAAGCTAACCTAACGATCATAGATGATTGTAAAATGATTTATCATGCGTAACGGGCTTTATTTTTCTAAGGAATGACTTATGGATTTGGAGTCAACTCTCTGTTAAAAATCTCCTGCCTCCCCCTTTTCCCAATAATTGCAGAACCAGAAAAATAAAATCATAAAAGAGTTTATAATCCCTAAAAATCATATAGAATTTTTGGAATTATCTCTCTCTACATTTGTAAAATGTGCATTTCCATTCTAGATGTATGGATTTTTTTAAAATAAAAATTTGAGTTTTCACTTTCCCTTCATCTCGGAAACAAAAAACAAAAGATAAAAGGCAAATAGATCTCAACAAAATGAAAATTTTAGAGTTTATGTACGAAAAGAATTTAAACAAATAAATAAATATAAGTAAAGAAAATTTATTTTCACACCACAAATGAACACGAAAGTTTTGTTATCCATGTTTGGGAAAATCCACTTGTTCAACCCTAATAGCTTGAAGTTTTATAAGAAAGAGATTTTTCTACACATGTTTTAAAAAATGGATATGCATGCTTGAAACATGTTAAAGATGCAAATGACCTATGGATCCAAACCTTTTAAAGAGAATAACATTAAATTCCAAAGTGAACGTGCGGTGAGATATGTACCAGAATCAGACAAGCCATTATTTTGCCAATTACAAAAAGTAGACCTAACGATCATAGATGATTGTAAAGTGATTTATCATGCATAACGGGCTATATTTTTGTAAGGAAAGACTTATGGATTGGGAGTCTACCCTCAGTTAAAAATCCCTTGCTTCCCCCTTTTCCTGAGAATTGTCGAACCATATATACAAAAACTAAAAAGAGTTTACAATCTCTAAAAATTACAGAGACTATTTGGAATTATCGCTCTCTACATTTTTGCATTGTGCATTTCCATAAAAAATGTAAGTGAGAAAAAATGACCTATGGATCCAAACATTTTAATGAGAATAACATTAAATTTGAAAGTGAACGTGCGGTGGGACATTTACCAGAGTCAGAGAACCCATTATTTTGCCCAGTTACAAAAAGTTGAACTAACGATCATAGATGATTGTAAAGAGATTTATCATGCGTAACGGGTTATATTTTTGTAAGGAATGACTTATGGATTGGGAGTCAACACTCAGTTAAAAATCCCCCACCTCCCCTTTTTCCCAACAATTGCAGAACCTCGTATATAAAAACTAAAAAGAGTTTACAATCCCTTAAAATTATAGAGATTTTTTGGAATTATCTCTCTCTACATTTGTGCATTGTGCATTTCCATTTTAGATGTATGTTTTTTTCTTAAATCAAAACTTCAGTTTTCATTTTCCCTTCATCTCGTAAACAAAAAAAAGAGGTAAAACACAAATAGACCACAACAAAAGTAAAATTTTAGAGTTTATGTATGGAAATAATTTAAATAAATGAACAAATGTAAGTAAGAAAATTTATAGACACACCACAAATGAACACAAAAGTTTTTTTACCCAAGTTTGGGAAATTCCACTAGTTCAACCCTAAAAGCTCGGAATATTATAAGAAAGAGATTTTTCTATAAATGTTTTAAAAAATGGATATGCATGCTTGAAACTTGTTAAAAATGCAAATGACGTATGGATCCAAACCTTTTAAAGAGCATAACATTAAATTCTCAAGTGAACGTGGGGTGGGATATTTACCCGAGTCAAACAAGACATTATTTTTGCCATTTACAAAAAGTGACCTAACGATCGTAGATGATTTTAAAGTGATTTATCATGCGTAAAGGGCTATATTTTTTTAAGGAATGACTTATGGATTGGGAGTCAACACTCTGTTATAAATCCCCCGCCTCCCCCTTTTCCAGATGATTGAAGAAATTGATATTTAAAAGCTAAAAAGAGTTGACAATCCCTAAAAATTACAAACACTTTTTTGGAATTATATCTCTCTACATTTTTGCATTGTGCATTTCCATTTTAAATGTATACTTTTTTCTTATATCAAAACTTGATTTTTCACTTTCCTTCTTCTTGTAAACAAAATAAAGAGATAAAAGGCAAATAAACAACAACAAAATGAAAATTTTAGAGTTTTATATGGAAAGAATTTAAAGCAATAAATAAATGTAAGTAAAGAAAATTTATTCACGCACCACAAATAAACACAAAAGTTTTTTTATCCAAGTTTAGGAAATTCCACTAGTTCAACCCTAATAACTCTGAATTTTATTAGAGAAAGATTTTTCTACAAATGTTTTAAAAAATGGATAAGAATGCTTGAAACATGTCAAAATATATGCAAATGCCCTATGGATCAAAACCATTAAAAGAGAATAGCATTAAATTCTCAAGTGTACGTGCGGTGGGATATTTACCCGAGTCAAACAAGCCATTATTTCGCCCATTTAAAAAAAAGTTGACCTAACGATCATAGATGATTGTGAAGTGATTTATCTTGCGCAACTGGCTTTATTTTTTTTAAGGAATGACTTATGGATTGGGAGTCCACACTCAATTAAAAATCCCCCGCCTCCCCTTTTCACGACGATTGCAGAACCTATAAATAAAAACTAAAAAGAGTTTACAATCCCTAAAAATTACAGACACTTTTTATACTCTCTCTACATTTGTGCATTGTGGATTTCCATTTTATATGTATTTTTTTTCTAAATAAAAACATGAGTTTTCACTTTCCCTTCATCTCATAAACAAAAAAAAGAGGTTAAAGGCAAATAGATCACCACAAAATGAAAATTTTAGAGTTGATGTATGGAAATAATTTAAAGCAATAAACATATGTAAGCAAATAAAATGGATATGCATGTTTTAAACATGTTAAAGATGTAAAGGACCTATGGATCCAAACCTTTTAAAGAGAATAACATCAAATTCTCAAGTGAGCGTGCGATGGGATATCTACCCGAGTCAAACAACCCATTATTTCGCACATTTATAAAAAGCTGACCTAACGATCATAGAGGAATGTAAAGTGATTTATAAGGCATAACGGGCTATATTTTTGTAAGGAATTATTTATGGATTGGGAGTCAACACTCAGTTAAAAATCCCTTGCCTCCCCCTTTTGCCGAAGATTGCAGAATCCATAAATGAAAACTAAAAAGAGTTTACAATTTCTAAAAAATAGTGGCTTTTTTTTGAATTATCTCTCTCTACATTTGTGCATTGTCCATTTCCATTTTAGATGTATGCTTTTTACTTAAATCAAAACATGAGTTTTCACTTTCCCTTCATCTCGTAAATAAAAAAAATGAGATACAAGGAAAATAGATCACAACAAAATGAAAATTTCAGAGTTGATGTATGGAAAGAATTTAAAGAAATAAACAAAATTTAAGTAAAGAAAATTTATTCACACACGACAAATGAACACAAAATTTTTGTCATCCAAGTTTGGAAAATTCCACTCGTTCAACCGTAATAGCTCAAAATTTAATAAGAAAGAGATTTTTCTACACATGTTTTAAAAAATAGATATACATGCTTGAAACAAGTTAAAGATACAAATGACCTATGGATCCAAACCTTTTCAAGAAAATAACATTAAATTCTCAAGAGAACGTGCGGTGGGATATTTACCCGAGACAAACAAGCCATTATGTCGCCCATGACAAAAAGCTGACCAAATGATCATAAATGATTGTAAAGTGATTTATTTTGCGTAACGGGCTTTATTTTTATAAGGAATGACTTATGGATTGGGAGTCAACACTCAGCTAAAAATCCCCCGCCTCCCCCTTTTCACGACTATTACAGAACCTGATAAATAAAAACCAAAAAGACATTACAATCCCTAAAAATTATAGACACTTTTTGAAATTATCTCTCTCTACATTTGTGCATTGTGCATTTCCATTTTAGATGTAAGTTTTTTTCTTAAATAAAAAACTTGAGTTTTCACTTGCTCTTCATCTCGTAAAATAAAAAAAGAGGTAAAAGGCAAATAGATCACAACGAAATGAAAATTTTAGATTTGATATATGGAAAGAATTTAAAGCAATAAACAAATGTAAGTAAAGAAAATTTATTCTCACACCACAAATGAATACAAAAGTTTTGTTATCCATGTTTGGGAAATACCACTAGTTCAACCCTAATAACTCTGAATTTTATATGAAAGAGATTTTTCTACACATGTTTTAAAAAATGGATAAGCATGTTTGAAACATGTTAAAGATGCAAATGACTTATGGATACAAACCTTTCAAAGAGAATAGCATTAAATTCTCAAGTGAACGTGTGGTGGGATATTTACCCGAGTTAAGAAGCCATTATTTCTCCCATTTACAAAAATATGACTTAACGATCATTGATTAAAGTAAAGTCATTTATAATACGTAACGGCCTTTATTTTTGTAAGGAATGACATATGGATTGGGAGTCAACACTCTGTTAAATATCTGCTGCCTCCCCCTTTTCCAGACGATTGCAGAATCTTAAAAATGAAATCTACAAAGAGTTTACAATCCCTAAATTTTACAGTGACTTTTTGGAATTATCTCTATCTAAATTTTTGCACTATGCATTTCATTTTAGATGTAAGATTTTTTCTTAAATCGAAACTTGAGTTTTCACTTTCCCTTCATCTCGTAAACAAAAAAAAAGAGATAAAAGGCAAATAGATCACAACAAAATGAAAATTTTAGAGTTGATGTATGGAAAGAATTTAAAGCAATAAACTAATGTAAGTAAAGAAAATTTATTCACAAACCACAAATGAACACAACAGTTTTGTTATCCAAGTTTGGGAAATTCCACTTGTTCAACCCTAATAACTCTGAATTTTATTAGAAAAAGATTTTTCTACAAATGTTTTAAAAAAGGATAAGAATGCTTGAAACATGTAAAAAGATGCAAATGACCTATGGATCAAAACCATTTAAAGAGAATAGCATTAAATTCTCAAGTGAACGTGCAGTGGGATATTTACCCGAGTCAAACAAGCCATTATTTCGCCCATTTACCAAAAGCTGACCTAACGATCATAGATGATTTTAAAGTGATTTATCTTGCACAACGGGCTTTATTTTTTTAAGGAATGACTTATGGATTTGGTGTCAACACTCAGTTAAAATTCCCCTGCCTCCCCCTTTTACCGACGATTGCAGAACCTATAAATAAAAACTAAAAAGAGTTTACAATCCCTAAAAATTATAGACACTTTTTAAAATTATCTCTCTCTACATTTGTGCATTGTGGATTTTCATTTTAGATGTATGTTTTTTTCTAAATAAAAAGATGAGTTTTCACTTTCCCTTCATCTCGTAAACAAAAAAAAGAGGTAAAAGGCAAATAGATCACCACAAAATGAAAATTTTAGAGTTGATGTATGGAAATAATTTAAAGCAATAAACAAATGTAAGAAAATAAAATTTATTCACACACCTCAAATGAACACAAAAGCTTTGTTATCCAAGTTTGGGAAATTCCACAAGTTCAACCCTAATAGTTCGGAATTTTTTAAGGAAGAGATTTTTGTACACTAGTTATAAAAAATAGATATACATGCTTGAAAAAAGTTAAAGATACAAATGACCTATGGTTCCAAACCTTTTAAAGAAAATAACATTAAATTCTCAAGAGAACGTGCAGTGGAATATTTACTCGAGTCAAACAAGCCATTATGTCGCTCATTTACAAAAAGCTGACCTAATTATCACAAAGGATTGTAAAGTCCTTTATCTTGCGTAACATGCATTATTTTTTTAAGAAATGACTTATGGATTGGGAGTCAACACTCAATTAAAAATCCCCCGCCTCCCCCTTTTCACGACTATTGCAGAACCTGATAAATAAAAACTAAAAAGAGTTTATAATCCCTAAAAATTACAGACACTTTTTGAAATTATCTCTCTCTACATTTGTGCATTTGTGCATTTCCATTTTAGATGTAATTTTTTTTCTTAAATAAAAACTTGAGCTTTCACTTGCCCTTCATCTCGTAAAATAAAAAAAGAGGTAAAAGGCAAATAGATCACAACGAAATGAAAATTTTAGATTTGATATATAGAAAGAATTTAAAGCAATAAACAAATGTAAGTAAAGAAAATTTATTCACACACCACAAATGAATACAAAAGTTTTGTTATCCAAGTTTGGGGAAAACCACTAGTTCAACCCTAATAACTCTGAATTTTATATGAAAGAGATTTTTTTACACATGTTTTAAAAAATGGATAAGCATGTTTGAAACATGTTAAAGATGCAAATGACTTATGGATCCAAACCTTTCAAAGAGAATAGCATTAAATTCTCAAGTGAACGTGTGGTGGGATATTTACCCGAGTTAAGAAGCCATTATTTTGCCCATTTACAAAAAGCTGACCTAACGATCATAGATTAAAGTAAAGTGAGTTATAATACGTAACGGCCTTTATTTATGTAAGGAATGACCTATGGATTGGGAGTCAACACTCTGTTAAATATATGCTGCCTCTCCCTTTTCCAGACGATTGCAAAATCTTAAAAATGAAATCTAAAAAGAGTTTACAATCCCTAAAAATTACAGAGACTTTTTGGAATTATCTCTCCCTAAATTTGTGCACTGTGCATTTCATTTTAGATGTATGCTTTTTTCTTAAATCAAAACTTGAGTTTTCACTTGCCCTTCATCTCGTAAACAAAAAAAAAAGAGATAAAAGGCAAACAGATCACAACAAAATAAAAATTTTAGAGTTGATGTATGGAAAGAATTTAAAGCAATAAACTAATGTAAGTAAAGAAAATTTATTCACACACCATAAATGAACACACAATTTTGTTATTCAAGTTTGGGAAATTCCACTAGTTCAACCCTAATAACTCTGAATTTTATTAGAAAAATATTTTTCTACAAATGTTTTAAAAAATGGATAAGAATGTTTGAAACATGTTAAAAGTTGCAAATGACCTATGGATCAAAACCATTTAAAGAGAATAGCTTTAAATTCTCAAGTGAACGTGCGGTGGAATACTTACCCAAGTCAAACAAGTCATTATTTCGCCCATTTACCAAAAGCTGACCTAACGATCATAGATGATTGTAAAGTGATTTATCTTGCACAACGGGCTTTATTATTTTTAAGGAATGACTTATGGATTGGGTGTCAACACTCAGTTAAAAATCCCCCGCCTCCCCCTTTTCCCGACGATTGCAGAACCTATAAATAAAAACTAAAAGGAGTTTACAGTCCCTAAAAATTATAGACACTTTTTAAAATTATCTCTCTCTACATTTGTGCATTGTGGATTTCCATTTTAGATGTATGTTTTTTTCTAAATAAAAAGATGAGTTTTCACTTTCCCTTCATCTCGTAAACAAAAAAAAGAGGTAAAAGGCAAATAGATCGCCACAAAATGAAAATTTTAGAGTTGATGTATGGAAATAATTTAAAGAAATAAACAAATGTAATCAAATAAAATTTATTCAGACACCTCAAATGAACACAAAAGCTTTATTATCCAAGTTTTGGAAATTCCACAAGTTCAACCCTAATAGTTCGGAATTTTTTAAGGAAAAGATTTTTCTACACTAGTTATAAAAAATGGATATGCATGCTTTAAACATGTTAAAGATGTAAATGACCTATGGATCCAAACCTTTTAAAGAGAATAACATTAAATTCTCAAGTGAGCGTGCGATGGGATATTTACCCGAGTCAAACAAACCATTATTTCGCCCATTTACAAAAACCTGACCTAACGATCATAGATTATTGTAAAGTGATTTATAATACGTAACGTCCTTTATTTTTGTAAGGAATGACATATGGATTGGGAGTTAACACTCTGTTAAATATCTCCTGCCTCCCCCTTTTCCAGACGATTGCAGAATCTTAAAAATGAAATCTAAAAAGAGTTTACAATCCCAAAAAATTACAGAGACTTTTTGGAATTATCTCTCTCTAAATTTGTGCATTGTGCATTTCATTTTAGATGTATGCTTTTTTCTTAAATCAAAACTTGAGTTTTCGCTTTCCCTTCATCTCATAAACAAAAAAAAAAAGAGATAAAAGGCAAATAGATCACAACAAAATGAAAATTTTAGAGTTGATGTATAGAAAGAATTTAAAGCAATAAACTAATGTAAGTAAAGAAAATTTATTCACACACCACAAATGAACACATAAGTTTTGTTATCCCAGTTTGGGAAATTCCCCTAGTTCAACCCTTATAGCTCGGAATTTAATAAGAAAGAGATTTTTCTTCATTTTTTTTAAAAAATGGATATGCAGGCTTGAAACATGTTAAAGCTGGAAATGAGCTATGGATCCAAACCTTTTAATGAGAATAACATTAAATTCCAAAGTGAACGTGCGGCGGGATATTTACCACAGTCAGACAAGCCATTATTTTGCCCAATTAAAAAAAGCTGATCTAACGATTATAGGTGATTGTAAAGTGATTTATCATGCGTAACGGGTAATATTTTCGTAAAGAATGACATATGGATTGGGAGTCAACATTCAGTTAAAAATCCCCCGCCTCCCCTTTTCCCTACAATTGCAGAACCACGTATATAAAAACTAAAAAGAGTTTAAAATCCCTAAAAATTACAGAGACTTTTTGGAATTATCTTTCTCTACATTTGTGCATTGTGCATTTCCATTTTCTATGTATGCTTTTTTTTTAAATAAAAACTTCAGTTCTCACTTTCCCTTCATCTCGTAAACAAAAAAA
Source organism: Aristolochia californica (assembly GCF_029961685.1). Lineage (NCBI taxonomy): Eukaryota > Viridiplantae > Streptophyta > Magnoliopsida > Piperales > Aristolochiaceae > Aristolochia > Aristolochia californica. The sequence goes on along the minus strand of NW_027182103.1, from coordinate 27,831,735 downwards.
AGAGGTAAAAGGCTAATAAATCACAACAAAATGAAAATTTTAAAGTTTATGTATGGAAAGAATTTAAATCAATGAACAAATGTAAGTAAGAAAATTTATAGACACTACAAATGAACATAAAAGTTTTTTTAGCCAAGTTTGGGAAATTCCACTAGTTCAACCCTAATAGCACAAAATTTTATAAGAAAGAGATTTTTCTACACATTTTTTAAAAAATGGATATACAAGCTTGAAACAAGTTAAAGATGCAAATGACCTATGGATCCGAACCTTTTATAGAAAATAACATTAAATTTTCAAGTGAACGTACGGTGGGATATTTTCCCGTGTCAAACAAGCCATTATTTTGGCCATTTAGAAAAAGTTGACATACCAATCATAGCTGATTGAAAAGTGTTTATCATGTGTAACTGACTATATTTTTATGAGGAATGACTTATAGATTAGGAGTCAACACTCAGTTAAAAATCGCCCACCTCCCCCTTTTCCCGACGATTGTAAACCAGATCAATCAAAACTAAAAAGTGTTTACAATCCCTAACAATTACAGACACTTTTTCAAAATATCTCTCTCTACTTTTGTGCATTGTGCATTTCCATTTAGATGTTCACTTATTTCGTAAATAAAAACTTGAGTTTTCACTTTCCCTTCATCTTGTAAACAAAAAAAAGAGATAAAAGGCAAATAGACCACAACAAAATGAAAATTTTATAGTTTATGCATGGAAAAAATTTAAAGCAATAAACAAATGTAAGTAAAGGAAATTTATTCACACACCATAAATGAACACAAAAGTTTTGTTATCCAAGTTTGGGAAATTCTACTAATTCAACCCTAATAACTCTAAATTTTATTAAAAAAAGATTTTTCTACATATGTTTTAAAAAATGGATATACATGCATGAAACAATGTAAAAGATGCAAATGACCTATGGATCCAAACCTTTTTAAGAGAATAGCAGTAAATTCTCAAGTGAAAGTGCGGAGGGAATTTACCCAAGTCAAACAAGCCATTATTTCACCCATTTACAAAAAGCTGACCTAACGATCACAAATGATTGTAAAGTGATTTATCTTTTGTAACGGGATTTATTTTTTTAAGGAATGACTTATGGATTGGGAGTCAACACTCAGTTAAAAATCCCCCGCCTCCCCCTTTTCCCAACAATTGTAGAACCTGATAAATAAAAACTAAAAAGAGTTTACAATCCCTAAAAATTACAGACACTTTTTAAAATTATCTCTCTCTACATTTGTGTGATGTGCATTTCCATTTTAGTTGTATTTTTTTCTTAAATAAAAACACGAGTTTTCACTTTCCCTTCATCTTGTAAACAAAAAAAAGAGGTAAAAGGCAAATAGATCACAAAAAAATGAAAATTTTAGAGTTGATGAATGGAAATAATTTAAAGCAATCAACAATTGTAAGTAAATAAAATTTATTCACACACCACAAATGAACACAAAAGTTTTGTTGTCCGAGTATGGGAAATCCACCAGTTCAACCCTAATAACTCTGAATTTTATAAGAAAGAGATTTTTCTACACATGTTATGAAAAATGGATAAGCACGCTTGAAACATGTTAAAATATGCAAATGACCTATGGATTGAAAGATTTTCAAGAGAATAACAATAAATTCTCAAGTAAACGTGCGGTGGGATATTTACCCGAGTCAAACAAGCAATTATTTCGCCCATTTACAAAAAGCTGACCTAACGATCATAGATGATTTCAAAGTGATTTATGTTGCGTAACGGGCTTTATTTTTTTAAGAAATGACTAATGGATTGGGAGTCAACACTCAGTTAAAAATCCCCCGCCTTCCCCTTTTCCCGACGATTGCAGAACTTGATAAATAAAAATGAAAAAGAGTTTACAATCCCTAAAAATTGCAGAAACTTTTTAAAATTATCACTCTCTACATTTGTGAATTGTGCATTTCCATTTTAGATGTAAGTTTTTTTCTTAAATAAAAAATTGAGTCTACACTCAGTTAAAAATCCCCCGCCTCCCCCTTTTCCCGACGATTGCAGAACTTGATAAATGAAAATGAAAAAGAGTTTACAATCCCTAAAAATTGCAGAAACTTTTTAAAATTATTGCTCTCTACATTTGTGCATTGTGCGTTTCCATTTTAGATGTAAGTTTTTTTCTTAAATAAAAAATTGAGTTTTCACTTTCCCTACATTTCGTAAACAAAAAAAAGTGGTAAAAGGCAAATAGATCGCAAGAAAATGGAAATTTTAGATTTGATGTATGGAAATAATTTAAAGCAATAAACAAATGTAAGTAAAGAAAATTTATTCACACACCATAAATGAACACAAAAGTTTTTTTATCCAAGTTTGGAAAATTCCACTAGTTGAACCCCAATAACTCTGAATTGTATAAGAAAGAGATTTTTCTACAAATCTTTTAAAAAATATATATGCATGCTTGAAACATGTTAAAGATGCAAATGACCTATGGATCCAAACCTTTTAAAGAGAATAACATTAAATTCTCAAGTGAATGTGGGGTGGGATATTTTCCCTAGTCAAACAAGACATTATTTTGGCAATTTACCAAAAGTTGACCTAACGATCATAGATGATTGTAAAGTGATTTATCATGTGTGAAGGGCTATATTTTTTTAAGGAATGACTTATGGATTGGGAGTCAACACTTTGTTAAGAATCCCCCGCCTGCCCCTTTTCCTGACAATTGAAAAACCAGATATTTAAAAACTAAAAAGATATAACATTCCCTAAAAATTATAGACACTTTTTGGAATTATCTCTCTGTACATTTGTGCATTGTGCATTTCCAATTTAAATATATACTTTTTTCTTAAATCAAAACTATACTTTTCACATTCCCTTCATCTCGTAAACAAAAAAAAAAGAGATAAAAGGCAAATAGCTCATAACAAAATAAAATTTTTAGAGTTGATGTATGGAAATAATTTAAAGGAATAAACAAATGTAAGCAAAGAAAATTTATTCACACACCACAAATGAACACAAAAGCTTTGTTATCCAAGTTTTCTACACAAGTTGTAAAAAATGGATGTGCAGGCTTTAAACATGTTAAAGATGTAAATGACCTATGTATCCAAACCTTTTAAAGAGAATAACATTAAATTCTCAAGTGAACGTGCGGGTGGATATTTTCCCAAGTCAAAAAAGCCATTATTTTGCCCATTTACAAAAAGCTGACCTAACGATCATAGATGATTGTAAAATGATTTATAAGGTGTAACGGGCTTTATTTTTTTAAGGAATGATTTTTGGATTGGGAGTCAACACTCAGTTAAAAATCCCCTGCCTCCCCTTTTTGCCGAAGATTGCAGAACCTCATAAATGTAAACTTAAAAGAGTTTACAATCTCTAAAAATTACTGACACTTTTTTGAATTATCTCTCTCGACATTTGTGCATTGTCCATTTACATTCTAGATGTATGCTATTTTCTTAAATCAAAACACGAGTTTTCTTTTTCCCTTGATCTCTTAAATAAAAAAAAAGAGATAGATGGAAAATAGATCACAACAAAATGAAAATTTTAGAGTTGATGTATGGAAAGAATTTAATGCAATAAACAAAATTAAAGAAAAGAAAATTTATTCACATACGACAAATGAACACAAAAGTTTTGTTATCCAAGTTCGGGAAATTCCACTAGTTCAACCTTAATAGCTCGAAATTTAATAAGAAAGAGATTTTTCTACACATGTTTTAAAAAATGGATATACATGCTTGAAACAAGTTAAAGATGTAAATGACCTGTGGATCCAAACCTTTTAAAGAAAATAACATTAAATTATCAAGAGAACGTGCGGTGGGATATTTGCTTGAGTCAAACAAGCCATTATTTCGCCCATTTACAAAAAGCTGACCTAACGATCATAAATGATTGTAAAGTGATTTATCTTCCGTACCGGGCTTTATTTTCTTAAGGAATGACTTACGGATTGGGAGTCAACACTGAGTTAAAAATCCCTCGCCTCCCCCTTTTCACGACGATTGCAGAACCCGATGAATAAAAACTGAAAAGAGTTTACAATCCCTAAAAATTACAGACTGAAATTATCTCTCTCTACATTTGTGCATTGTGCATTTCCATTTTAGATGTAAGTTTTTTTCTTAAATAAAAACTTGAGTTTTCATTTTCCCTTCATCTCGTAAAATAAAAAAAGAGGAAAAAGACAAATAGATCACAACGAAATGAAAATTTTAGAGTTGATATATGGAAAGAATTTAAAGCTATAAACAAATGTAAGTAAAGAAAATTTATTCACACACCACAAAGGAATACAAAAGTTTTGTTATACAAGTTTGGGAAATACCACTAGTTCAACCCTAATACCTCTGAATTTTATATGAAAGAGACTTTTCTACACATGTTTTAAAAAATGGATAAGCATATTTGAAACATATTAAAGATGCAAATGACTTATGGATCCAAACCTTTGAAAGAGAATAGCATTAAATTCACAAGTGAACGTACGGTGGGATATTTACCCGAGTCAAAGAAGCAAATATTTCGTCCATTTACAAAAAGCTGACCTAACAATCATAGATTATTGTAAAGTAATTTATAATGAGCAACGACCTTTATTTTTGTAAGGAATGACTTAAGGGTCAACACTCTATTAAAAATCTCCTGCCTCCCCCTTATCCCGACGATTGCAGAGCCTTAAAAATGAAATCTAAAAAGAGTTTACAATCCCTAAAAATTATAGAGACTTTTGGAATTATCTCTCTCTAAATTTTTGCATTGTGCATTTCCATTTTAGATGTATGCTTTTTTCTAAAATCAAAACTTGAGTTTTAACTTTCCCTTCATCTCCTAAACAAGAAAAAAAGAGATGAAAGGCAAATAGATCACAACAAAATAAAAATTTTAGAGTTGATGTATGGAAAGAATTTAAAGCAATAAACTAATGTAAGTAAAGAAAATTTATTCACACACAACAAATGAGCACAAAAGTTTTGTTATCCAAGTTTGGGAAATTCCCCTAGTTCAATCCTAATAGCTCAGAATTTTATAAGAAAGAGATTTTTCTACACAAATTTTAAAAAATGGATATGCATGCTTTAAACATGTTAAAGATTTAAATGACCAATGTATCCAAACCTTTTAAAGAGAGTAACATTAAATTCTCAAGTGAACGTGCGGGTGGATATTTACCCGAGTCAAACTATTATGCATGCAATGACATTATTATTTTAGTTGTTTTATTTAATTTACTTTATTTTATTTCAGTTTTAGGCCATAAGGGTATTTTTGGAATATTTTATTCATAGGGATATTTCTGTAATATTTTATTAAACCCTAACAGGGTGAACCCTATTTAAGGGGTAAGAGTAATGAGAAAAGGAAGCATTTGAAGTATTAAGAATTAGGATAAATTTAGCGTAAAGAGGCTTAGAGTTCTCCTCAACGAGCTCTAGGGTTTTCAGGCTTCCCTTTGGCTTGATCTTTCGTTTTCGTTCTCCATGTCTTCCTAATATCCCTACGGTAATGCCTGGAAGACCCGTAACCCGTGGCAGACCCCAGATCCACCCAAAGAATCCTTGTGTCAGATCCGGGACCATAACAACTGGTATCAGAGCGGGAACACAATGAATTATTCTATATCTCAAGAAGGAACACAAGCTTGCATGGAGAAGGTATACAATTCCACGGACAAACTATGCAAAGAATTTGGAGAAGCACGAGTATTATATGAAATTTTCAGGGAATGCTGGACAATGGAGCCACGCATTTCCGTAAAACAGGTCACACGACTTGAATTCGCCGAGCACGACAGCCGCACAGAAGATGCAGAAGCTCCCTTGGACGAACAGAAGACTGTCTCGATAAAGCTCTCCAAAAATCCAAAATCCGACGGCAGATACACCAGAATTTCAAAAATAGAAGAGGCTCACCCTTTCCCAATGGATGCCGTGCGTATCTCCACACCGAAGCTGCAGCGGGGAGGTGATTTCCTAATAGAGGAAATCCCGAAATCGTCGGCACCAGAGGATTTTGGGATGACCGAAAATCTGAAATCGGAGGGGAATAAAAAATCCGTCGGCGCCATAGGCGAAATTTCTGAAGGAATTTCTGCTGGGCTCTGTTCCGGGGGGCTGAGAAATAGAGGTTCTCTGTCTCGGCAATGCTCCCAGGGGCGAAGCCCCAACGGGCTTCTCATCGCCACCGCCGAAGCAGGATAGTTCGTCGACATCATAAGCAACTTTTCCGCAAGGGATCTCGATTCCGGGAGGCTGAGTAACGACAATTCACGATTTTCCGAGATCCCTCTGTCTCGGAAACTATCCAGGCGGCGAAACCCCGACGGGCTGCAATTCGCCACCAGAACATTAGGCGATTCTGTCGGTGCCAGGAGAGAGGAAGGAGACGCCCGTCGCTGGACTTCATCAGTGCCGTGAGAAACGGAACCGCCAGCCGCAGAGTTCGGGAGCCGAAGGAAGAAGACGACTCCCGATTAAATTTTCCTAACATAGGAAAATTTAATCGGCCCGGTCCACTAAGTCGCACGCCGGACCGGGTTCATGAACCGATTGAACATAGGTTAACTCGAACCAGTCCAAAAAAAAAAAATTGGCGTCCAGAAGAGGGTTGTGCGCCGGACCGGGTTCCGGAATCGAGTCAACCTAGGTTAACTCGGACCGGCCCAAAAAAAATAAAAAAAAATGGCGTCTTGAAGGGTGTCATAGCTATCGCGGATGCTACTTCGGCACTGGTGGAGAGTCGGCATACCGACACTACTTCCGAGCTTGGGGACAAGCTCGTCTTCCAAGGGGGTGTAATGTTATGCACGCAATAACATTATTATTTTAGATATTTTATTTAATTTACTTTATTTTATTTCAGTTTTAGCCCATAAGGGTATTTTTGGAATATTTTATTCATAGGGATATTTCTGTTATATTTTATTAAACCCTAACCGGGTGAACCCTATTTAAGGGGTAAGAGTAATGAGAAAAGGAAGCATTTGAAGTATTAAGAATTAGGTTAAATTTAGTGTAAAGAGGCTTAAAGTTCTCCTCAACGAGCTCTAGGGTTTTCAAGCTTCCCTTTGGCTTGATCTTTCGTTTTCGTTCTCCATGTCTTTCTACTATCCCTACAGTAATGCCTGGAAGACCCGTAACCCGTGGCAGACCCCAGATCCTCCCAAAGAATCCTTGTGTCAGATCCGGGACCGTAACAACTGGTATCAGAGCGGGAACACAATGAATTATTCTATATCTCAAGAAGGAACACAAGCTTGCATGGAGAAGGTATACAATTCCGCGGACAAACTATGCAAAGAATTTGGAGAAGCACGAGTATTATATGAAATTTTCAGGGAATGCTGGACAATGGAGCCACGCGTTGCTGCAAAATAGGTCACACGACCTGAATTCGCCGAGCATGACAGCCGCACAGAAGACGCAAAAGCTCGCTCGGACGAATAGAAGACTGTCTCGAGAAAGCTCTCCAAAAATCCAAAATTCGACGGCAGATACACCGGAATTTCAAAAATAGAAGAGGCTCACCCTTTCCTAATGGACATCATGCGTATCTTCACACCGAATCTGCAGCAGGGAGGTGATTTCCTAACAGAGGAAATCCCGAAATCGTCGGCACCGGAGGATTTTGGGATGACCGAAAATCTGAAATCCGAGGGGAATAGAAAATACGTCGGCGCTGTAGGCAAAATTTTTGACGAAATTTCTGCTGGGCTCTGTTCCGGGGGGCTGAGAAATAGAGGTTCTCTGTCTCGGCAATGCTCCCAGCGGCGAAGCCCCAACGGGCTTCTCGTCGCAACCGCGAGAGTAGGATAGTTCATCGGCATCGTAAGCAACTTTTCCGAAAGGGATCTCGATTCCGGGAGGCTGAGCAACGACGATTCACGAGTTTCCGAGATCCCTTTGTCTTGGAAACTATCCAGGCGGCGAAGCCCCGACGGGCTGCGATTCGCCACCAGAACATTAGGTGATTCCGTCGGTGCCAGGAGAGAGGAAGGAGACGCCTGTCGCCGGACTTCGTCGGTGCCGTGAGGAACGGAACCGCCGGCCGCAGAGTTCAGGAGCCGAAGGAAGAAGACGACTCCCGATTAAATTTTCCTAACTTAGGAAAATTTAATCGGCCCGGTCCACTAAGTCGCACGCCGAACCGGGTTCATGAACTTATTGAACCCAAGTTAACTCATACCAGTCCAAAAAAGTTAAAAAAAAAAATTGGCGTCCAGAAGAGGGTCTTGCGTCGGACCGGGTTCCGGAACCGAGTCAACCCAGGTTAACTCGGACCGGCCCAAAAAAAAAAGGCATTTTGAAGGGGGTCATAGCTATCGCAGATGCTACTTCGGCACTGGTGGAGAGTCGGCATACCGACACTACTTCCGAGCTTGGGGACAAGCTCGTCTTCCAAGGGGGGTGTAATGTTATGAACGCAATAACATTATTATTTTAGTTTTTTTATTTAATTTACTTTATTTTATTTCAGTTTTAGGCCATAAGGGTATTTTTGGAATATTTTATTCATAGGGATATTTCTGTAATATTTTATTAAACCCTAACAGGGTGAACCCTATTTAAGGGGTAAGAGTAATGAGAGAAGGAAGCATTTGAAGTATTAAGAATTAGGTTAAATTTAGCGTAAAGAGGCTTAGAGTTCTCCTCAACGAGCTCTAGGGTTTTCAAGCTTCCCTTCGGCTTGATCTTTCGTTTTCGTTCTCCATGTCTTCCTACTATCCCTACGGTATAGCCTGGAAGACCCGTAACCCGTGGCAGACCCCTCATCCTCCCAAAGAATCCTTGTGTCAGATCCGGGACCGTAACAACTGGTATCAGAGCGGGAACACAATGAATTATTCTATATCTCAAGAAGGAACACAAGCTTGCATGGAGAAGGTATACAATTCCGCGGACAAACTATGCAAAGAATTTGGAGAAGCACGAGTATTATATGAAATTTTCAGGGAATGCTGGACAATGGAGCCACGCGTTGCCGCAAAACAGGTCACACGACCTGAATTCGCCGAGCACGACAGCCGCACAGAAGACGCAGAAGCTCCCTCGGACGAACAGAAGACTGTCTCGAGAAAGCTCTCCAGAAATCCAAAATCCGACGGCAGATACACCAGAATTTCAAAAACAAAAGAGGCTCACCCTTTCCCAATGAATGTCGTGCGTATCTCCACACCGAAGCTGCAGTGGGGAGGTGATTTCCTAACAAAGGAAATCCCGAAATCGTCGGCACCGGAGGATTTTGGGATGACCGAAAATCTGAAATCGGAGGGGAATAGAAAATCCGTCGGCGTCGTAGGCGAAATTTCTGACGGAATTTCTGCTGGGCTCTGTTCCGGGGGGCTGAGAAACAGAGGTTCTCTATCTCGGCAAAGCTCCCAGCGGTGAAGCCCGAACGGGCTTCTTGTCGCCACCGTCGAAGCAGGATAGTTCGTCGGCATCGTAAGCAACTTTTCCGCAAGGGATCTCGATTCCGGGAGGCTGAGCAACGACGATTCACGAGTTTCCGAGATCCCTCTGTCTCGAAAACTATCCAGGAGGCGAAGCCCCGACGGGCTACGATTCGCCACCAGAACATTAGGCGATTCCGTCGGTGCCAGGAGAGAGGAAGGAGACGCCCGTCGCCGGACTTTGTCGGTGCCATGAGGAACGGAACTGCCGGCCGCAGAGTTCGGGAGCCAAAGGAAGGAGACGATTCCCAATTAAATTTTCCTAACTTAGGAAAATTTAATCGGCCCGGTCCACTGAGTCGCACACCGGACCCGGTTCATGAACCGATTGAACTCAGGTTAACTCAGACCGGTCCAAAAAAAAATAATTGGCGTCCAGAAGAGGGTCGTGCACCGGACCGGGTTCTGGAACCGAGTCAACCCAGGTTAACTCGGACTGGCGCAAAAAGAAAAAAAAATGGCGTCTTGAAGGGTGTCATAGCTATCGCGGATGCTACTTCGGCACTGGTGGAGAGTCGGCATACCGACACTACTTCCGAGCTTGGGGACAAGCTCGTCTTCCAAGGGGGGTGTAATATTATGCAGCAATAATATTACTATTTTAGTTGTTTTATTTAATTTACTTTATTTTATTTCAGTTTTAGGCCATAAGGGTATTTTTGGAATATTTTATTCATAGGAATATTTCTGTAATATTTTATTAAACCCTAATAGGGTGAACCCTATTTAAGGGGTAAGAGTAATGAGAAAAGGAAGCATTTGAAGTATTAAGAATTAGGTTAAATTTAGCATAAAGAGGCTTAGAGTTCTCCTCAACGAGCTCTAGGGTTTTCAAGCTTCCCTTTGGCTTGATCTTTCGTTTTCGTTCTCCATGTCTTCTTACTATCCCTACGGTAATGCCTGGAAGACCCATAACTAGTGGCAGACCCCAGATCCTCCCAAAGAATCCTTGTGTAAGATCCGGGACCGTAACACAAAGAAGCCATTATTTTGCCCATTTACAAAAAGCTGACCTAACGATCATAGATGATTGTAGAATGATTTATAAGGCGTAACGGGCTTTATTTTTTTAAGGAATGATTTATGGATTGGGAGTCAACACTCAGTTAAAAATCCCCCGCCTCCCCTTTTCCCAACAATTGCGGAACCTCATATATAAAAACTAAAAAGAGTTTTTAATCCCAAAAAATTACAGAGACTTTTTGGAATTATCTCTCTCTACATTTGTGCGTTGTGCATTTCCATTTTCGATGTATGCTTTTTTCTTAAATCAAAACTTCAGTTTTCATTTTTCCTTCATCTCGTAAACAAAATAAAGAGGTAAAAGGCAAATAGACCACAACAAAAGTAAAATTTTAGAGTTTATGTGTGGAAAGAATTTAAATAAATGAACAAATGTAAGTAAGAAAATTTATAGACACACAACAAATGAACACAAAAGTTTTTTTACCCAAGTTTGGGAAATTCCACTAGTTCAACCCTAATAGCTCGGAATTTTATAAGAAAGAGATTTTTCTAAAAATGTTTTAAAAAATGGATATACATGCTTGAAACATGTTAAAAATTCAAATGACCTATGGATCCAAACCTTTTAAAGAGAATAAAAATAAATTCTCAAGTGAACGTGGGGTGGGATATTTACTCGAGTCAAACAAGACATTATTTTTGCCATTTACAAAAAGTTGACATAACGATCGTAGATGATTTTAAAGTGATTTATCATGCGTAAAGGGCTATATTTTTTTAAGGAATGACTTATGGATTGGGAGTCAACACTCTGTTATAAATCCCCCGCCTCCCCCTTTTCCTGACGATTGAAGAACTTGATATTTAAAAAATAAAAAGAGTTTACAATACCTAAAAATTACAGAAACTTTTTTGGAATTATATCTCTCTACATTTGTGCATTGTGCATTTCCATTTTAATGTATACTTTTTTCTTCTATCAAAACTTGAGATTTCACTTTCCTTCTTCTTATAAACAAAAGAAAGAGATAAAAGGCAAATAAACAACAACAAAATGAAAATTTTAGAGTTTATGTTTGGAAAGAATTTAAAGAAATAAATAAATGTAAGGAAAATTTATTCACACACAACAAATGGACAGAAAAGTTTTGATATCCAAGTTTGGGAAATTCCACTAGTTCAACCCTAATAACTCTGAATTTTATTAGAAAAAGATTTTTCTACATATATTTTAAAAAATGGATAATAATGCTTAAAACATGTTAAAAGATGTGAATGACCTATGGATCAAAACCATTTAAAGAGAATACCATTAAATTCTCAAGTGAACGTGCGGTGGGTTATTTACCCGAGTCAAACAAGCCATTATTTCACCCATTTACAAAAAGCTGACCTAACGATCATAGATGATTGTAAAGTGATTTATCTTGCGCAACGGGCTTTATTTTTTTTAAGGAAAGACTTATGGATTGGGAGTCAACACTCAGTTAAAAATCCCCCCCCCCCCCCCCCCCCCCCCCCCCCCCATCCCCCCTCCTTTTCCTGACGATTGCAGAACCTATAAATAAAAACTAAAAAGAATTTACAATCCCTAAAAATTACAGACACTTTTTAAAATTATCTCTCTCTACATTTGTGCATTTTCGATTTCCATTTTAGATGTATGTTTTTTTCTAAATAAAAAGATGAGTTTTCACTTTCCCTTCATGTCATAAACAAAAAAAAAGAGGTAAAAGGCAAATAGATCGCCACAAAATGAAAATTTTAGAGTTGAGGTATGGAAATAATTTAAAGCAATAAACAAATGTAAGTAAAGAAAATTTATTCACACACCACAAATGAACACAAAGGTTTTGTTATCCAAGTTTGGGAAATTCCACTAGTTCAACCATAATAACTCTGAATTTTATATGAAAGAGATTTTTCTACACATGTTTTAAAAAATGGATAACCATGCTTGAAACATGTTAAAGTTGCAAATGACCTATGGATCCAAACCTTTTCAAGAGAATAACATTAAATTCTCAAGTGAACGTGCGGTGGGATATTTACCCGAGTCAAACAAGCCATTATTTCGCCCATTTACAAAAAGCTGACCTATCAATCATTGAGGATTGTAAAGTGATTTATCAAGCGTAACGGGCTTTATTGTTTGTAAGGAATGACTTATGGAATAGGAGTCAACACTCTCTTAAAAATCTCCTGCCTCCCCCTTTTCCTGTCAATTGCAGAACCTAATAAATAAAATCTAAAAAGAGTGTACAATCCCTAAAAATTACAGAGACTTTTTGGAATTATCTCTCTCTACATTTGTGCATTGTGCATTTCCATTTTAGATGTATGTTTTTTTCTAAATGAAAAGATGAGTTTTCACTTTCCCTTCATCTCGTAAACAAAAAAAAGAGATAAAAGGCAAATAGATCACAACAAAATAAAAATTTTAGAGTTGATGAACGGAAAGAATTTAAATCAATAAACAAATGTAAGAAAAGAGAATTTATTCACACACCACAAATTAACAAAAAAGTTTTGTTATCCAAGTTTGGAAAATTCCACTAGTTCAACCCCTATAGCTCGGAGTTTTATAAGAAAGAGATTTTTCTATGCATGTTTTAAAAAATGGATATGCATGCATGAAACATGATTAAGATGCAAATGACTTATGGATCCATAACTTTTAAAGAGAATAACATTAAATTCCAAAGTGGACGTGCGGTGGGATATTTACCAATGTTAGACAAGCCATTATTTCACCCAGTTACAAAAAGCTGACCTAACGGTCATAGATGATTCTAAAGTGATTTATCATGCGTAACGGGCAATATTTTCATAATGAATGACTTATGGATTGGGAGTCAACACTCAGTTAAAAATCCCCTGCCTCCCCCTTTTCCCGACAATTGCAGAACCTCATATATAAAAACTAAAAAGAGTTTACAATCCCCAAAAATTACAGAGACTCTTTGGAATTATCTCTCTCTACATTTTTGCATTGTGCATTTCCATTTTCTATGTATGCTTTTTTCTTAAATCAAAACTTGAATTTTCAATTTCCCTTCATCTCGTAAATAAAAAAAAGAGGTAAAAGGCAAATAGATCACAACAAAATGAAAATTTTAGAGTTTATGTATGGAAAGAATATAAATCAATAAACAAATGTATGTAAAAAAATTTATAGATACAGCACAAATGAACACAAAAGTTTTGTTATCCAAGTTTGGGAAATTCAACTAGTTCAACCCTTATAGATCAGAATTGTATAAGAAAGAGATTTTTCTACACATGTTTAAACAAATTGATATGCATGCTTGAAACATGTTAAAGATGAAAATGACCTATGGATCCAAACCTTTTAAAGAGAATAACATTAAATTCTCAAGTGAACGTGAGGTGGGATATTTACCCGAGTCAAACAAGACATTATTTTGGCCATTTAAACAAAGCTGACCTAACGAACATAGATGATTGTAAAGTGATTTATCATGCGTAAAGGGCTATATTTTGGTAAGGAGTGACTGATGGATTGGGAGTCAACACTCTATTAAAAATCCCCCACCTCCCCCTTTTCCCAACTATTGAAGAACCAGAAATTTAAAAACTAAAAAGACTTTACAATCCCTAAAAATTACAGACACTTTTTGGAATTATCTCTCTCTACATTTGTGCAATGTGAATTTCCATTTTAAATGTATACTTTTTTCTTAAATCAAAACTGTAGTTTTCACTTTCACTTCATCTCGCAAGCAAAACAAAAAGAGATAAAAGGCAAATAGATCACAACAAAATGAAATTTTAGAGTTGATGTATGGAAATAACTTAAATCAATAAACAAATGTAAGTAAATAGAATTTATTCACACACTACAAATGAGCACAAAAGCTTTGTTATGCAAGTTTGGGAAATTCCACTAGTTCAACCCTAATAGTTTGGAATTTTATAAGGAAGCGATTTTTCTACACAAGTTTTAAAAAATGGATATGCATGCTTTAAAAATGTTAAATATTTAAATTACCTATGGATCCAAACCTTTTAAAGAGAATAACATTAAATTCTCCAGTGAACGTGCGGTGGGATATTTACCCAAGTCAAACAAGCCATTATTTCGCCCATTTACAAAAAGTTGATGTAACGATCATAGATTATTGTAAAGTGATTTATAAAGCGTAACGGGCTATATTTTTATAAGGTAGATTTATGGATTGGGAGTCAACACTCTGTTAAAAATTTCCCACCTCCCCCTTTTACCGACAATTGCAGAACCAGATATATAAAAACTAAAAAGAGTTTACAATCCCCAAAAATTACTAACACTTTTTTGAATAATATCTCTCTACATTAGTGCATTGTCCATTTCCATTTTAGATGTATGCTTTTTTCTTAAATCAAAACTTGAGTTTTCACTTTCCCTTCAACTCGTAAATACAAAAAAAAATACAAGGCAAATAGATCACAACAAAATTAAAATTTTAGAGTTATTGTACACAAAGAATTTAAAAAAATAAACAAAATTTAAGTAAAGAAAATTTATTAACTGAACACAAAAGTTTTGTTATCCATGTTTGGGAAATTCCACTAGTTCAACCCTAATAGCTCGAAATTTTATAAGAAAGAGATTTTTCTACACATGTCTTAAAAAATGGATATACATGCTTGAAACAAGTTAAAGATGCAAATGACCTATGGATCCAAGCCTTTTAAAAAAAATAACATTAAATTTTCAAGTCAACGTACAGTGGGATTTTTACCTGAGTCAAACAAGCCATTATTTTGCCCATTTAGAAAAAGCTGACATAACGATCATAGCAGATTGTAAAGTAATTTATCAATGTGTAACTGGCTATATTTTTATGAGGAATGACTTATGGATTAGGAGTCAACACTTAGTTGAAATTCCCCCGCCTCCCCCTTTTCCCGACGATTGTAAACCAAATCAATAAAAACTACAAAGATTTTACAATCCCTAATAATTACAAACACTTTTTAAAATTATCTCTCTCTACTTTTGTGCATTGTGCATTTCTATTTTAGATGTACACTTTTTTCTTAAATCAAAACTTGAGTTTTCACTTTCCCTTCATCTTGTAAACAAAAAAAAAAAAAAAAGATAAAAGGCAAATAGACCACAATAAAATGAAAATTTTAGAGTTTATGTATGGAAAGATTTTAAAGCAAAAAACAAATGTAAGTTAAGAAAATTTATTCACACACCACAAATGGACACAAAATTTTTGTTATCCAAGTTTGGGAAAATTCCACTAGTTCAACCCTAATAACTCTTAATTTTGTAAGAAAGAGATTTTTCTGCACATGTTTTAAAAAATGTATCAGCATGCTTGAAATATGTTAAAAGACGCAAATTACCTATGGATCCAAACATTTTCAAGAGAATAGCATTAAATTCTCAAGTGAACGTGCGATGGGATATTTACCTGAGCCAAACAAGCCATTATTTCTTCCATTTTAAAAAAATCTAACCTAACGATCATAGATGATTGTAAAGTGATTTATCATGTGTAACGGGCTTTATTTTTTTAAGGAATGACTTATAGATTGGGAGTCATCACTCAGTTAAAAATCCCCCACCTCCCGCTTTTCCCAACGATTGCAGAACATGACAAAATAAAAACTAAAAAGAGTTTACAATCTCTAAAAATTACAGACACCTTTTAAAATTATCTCTCTCTACATTTGTGCATTGTGCATTTCCATTTTTGTTGTATGTTTTTTTTTTAAATAAAAGCTTGAGTTTTCTCTTTCCTTTCATCTCGTAAAAAAAAAAAAAGAGGTGAAAGGCAAATAGATCACAAAAAAATGAAAATTATAGAGTTGATGTTTGGAAAGAATTTAAAGCAATAAACAAATGTAAGTATAGAAAATTTATTCACTCACTACAAATGAACGCAAAATTTTTGTTATCCAAGTTTGGGAAATTCCACTTGTTCAACCCTAATAACTCTGAATTTTATATGAAAGAGATTTTTCTACAAATGTTTTAAAAAATGGATATATATGCTTGAAACATGTTCAAGATTCAAAAGACCTATGAATCCAAACCTTTTAAAGAGAATAACATTAAATTCTCTAGTGAACGTGCGGTGGGATATTTACCCCAGTCAAACAAGCCATTATTTCACCCCTTTACAAAAAGCAAACCTATCGATCTTAGATGATTGTAAGGTGATTTATAATGCATAACGGGCTTTGTTTTTGTAAGGAATGACATATGGATTGAGAGTCAACACTGTTAAAAATCTCCCGCCTCCCCCTTTTCCCGACGATTGCAGAACCTGATAATTAAAAACTAAAAAGAGTTTACAATCCCTAAAAATTACAGACCCTTTGTGGAACTATCTCTCTCTACATTTTTGCATTGTGCATTTCCTTTTTAAATGTATACTTTTTTCTTAAATCAAAACTTGAGGTTTCATTTTCCCTTCAACTCGTCAACAAAAAACAAGAGATACAAGGCAAATAGATCACAGCAAAATGAAAATTTTAGAGTTTATATATGGCAAGATTTTAATTTTATAAACAAATGTAAGTAAGAAAATTTATAGCCACACCACAAATGAACACAAAAGTGTATTTATCCAAGTTTGGGAAATTCCGCTAGTTCAACCCTAATAGCTCGGAATTTTATTAGATAGAGATTTTTCTACAAATGTTTTAAAAAATTGATATGCATGCTTGAAACATGTTAAAGATGCAAATGACCTATGGATCCAAACCTTTTCAAGAGAATAACATTAAATTCTCAAGTGAACGTGGGGTGGGATAATTACTCGAGTCAAACAAGACATTATTTTGGCCATTTACAAAAATTTGACCTAACGATCATAGATGATTGTAAAGTGATTTATCATGCGTAAAGGGCTATATTTTTTTAAGGAATAACTTATGGATTGGGAGTCAACACTCACTTAAAAATCCCCCGCCTCCCCCTTTTCCCGACGATTGAACAACCTGATATTTCAAAACTAAAAAGAGATTACAATCCTTAAAAAATTCAAACACTTTTTGAAAATTATCTCTCTTTACATTTTTGCATTGTGCATTTCCATTTTAAATGTATACTTTTTTCTTAAATCAAAACTTGAGTTTTCACTTTCCCTTCATCTCGTAAACAAAAAAAGAGATAAAAGGCAAATAGATCATAAAAAATGAAAATTTTACAGTTTATGTATGGAAATAATTTTAAGCAATAAAAAAAGTAATTAAAGGAAATTTATTCACACACCATAATGAACACAAAAACTTTGTTATCGAAGTTTGGGAAATGCAACTAGTTCAACCCAATTAGTTAGGAATTTTATATGGAAGAGGTTTTTCTATACAAGTTTTAAAAAAAGGATATGCATGTTTTAAACATGTTAATGATGTGAATGTCCTAAAGATCCAAACCTTTTAAAGAGAATAACATTAAATTCTCAAGTGAACGTACGGTGGGATATTTACCCGAGTCAAACAAGCCATTATTTCGCCCATTTACAAAAAGCTGACCTAACGATCATAGAGTAAAGTGATTTATAATGCATAACGGGCTATATTTTTGTAAGGAATGACTTATGGATTGGGAGTCAACACTCTATCAAAAATCGCCCGCCTCCCCCTTTTTTTGACAATTGGAGAACCTGACAAATAAAAACTAAAAAGAGTTTAAAATCTCTAAAAATTACTGAAACTTTTTAGAATTATCTCTCTCTACATTTGTGCATTGTGCATTTCCATTTTAGATGTATGTTTTTTTCTTAAATCAAAACTTGAGTTTTCACTTTCCCTTCATCTCATATATAAAAAAAGAGATACATGGCAAATAGATCACAACAAAATGAAAATTTTAGAGTTGATGTATGGAAAGAATTTAATGCAATGAACAAAATGTAAGTAAAGAAAATTTATTCATACACCACAAATGAACACAAATTTTTTTTTCTCCAAGTTTATGGAAATTCAACTAAGTCAACCCTAATAGCTCGGAATTTTATAAGAAAGTGATTTTTCTACACATGTTTTAAAAAATGAATATTCATGCTTGAAACAATTTGAAGATGCAAAAGACCTAAGGATCCAAACCTTTTAAAGAAAATAACATTAAATTTTCAAGTGAACGTGCGGTGGGATATTTACCCGTGTCAAACAAGCCATTATTATGCCCATTTAGAAAAAGCTGCCCTAACGATCATGGAAGATTGGAAAGTGATTTATCATGTGTTACTGGCTTAATTTTTGTGAGAAATGACTTATGGATTAGGAGTCAGCACTCAGTTAAAAATCCCCTACCTCCCCCTTTTCCCGACGATTGCAAACCTGATCAATAAAAACTAAAAAGAGCTTACAATCTCTAAAAATTACAGACACTTCTTAAAATTCTCTCTCTCTACATTTGTGCATTGTCCATTTCCATTTTAGAAGTATGTTTTTTTCATAAATAAAAACTTGAGTTTTCACTTTCCATTCATCACGTAAATAAAAAAAGAGATAAAAGGCAAATAGATCACAACAAAATGAAAATTTTAGAGTTTATGTATGGTAAGAATTTAAAGCAATAAACAAATGTAAGTAAAGCAAATTTATTCACACACCACAAATGAACACAAAACTTTTGTGATCCAAGTTTGGGAAATTCCACTATTTCAACCCTAATCGCTCGAAATTTTATAAGTAAGAGATTTTTCAACACATGTTTTTAAAAATGAATATGCATTATTGAGACATGTTAAAGATGCAAATCACCTATGGATCCAAACCTTTTAAAGAGAGTAACATTAAATTCTTAAGTCAACATGCAGTGAGATATTTACCCGAGTCAAACAAGCCATTATTTGGCCCAATTACAAAAAGCTCACCTAACGATCATAGATCATTGTACAGTGATTTATCCTATGTAATGGGCTATATTTTTTTAAGGAATGACTTATGGATTGGGAGTCAACACTGAGTTAAAAATCCTCCACCTCCCCCTTTTGCCGACAAATGCAGAACATGCTATATAAAAACTAAAAAGTGTTTACAATCCCTAAAAATTACAGACAATCTTTCAAATTATCTCTCTCTAAATTTGTGCATTGTTCATTTCCATTTTAGATGTATACTTTTTTCTTAATTCAAAACTTGAGTTTTCACTTTCCCTTCATCTCAGATGCAAAGAAAAAGAGATAAAAGGCAAATACATCACATCAAAATAAAAATTTTAGAGTTTATGTAAGGAAATAATTTAAAGCAATAAACAAATATAATTAAAGAAATTTTATTCACACACCACAAATGAACACAAAAGTTATGTTACTCAAGTTTTGGAAATTCCACTAGTTCAACCCTAATAGCTCGGAATTTTAAAAGAAAGAGATTTTTCTACACATGTATTAAAAAATGGATCTACATGCTTGAAACTGGTTAAAGAAGCAAATGACCTATAGATCCAAACATTTTAAAAAGAATAACATAAACTTCTCAAGTGATCGTGGGGAGGGATCTTTACCTGAGTCAAACAAGCCATTATTTTGCCCATTAACAAAAAGTTGACCTAACGATCATAGATGATTGTAAAGTGATTTATCATGTGTAACGGGCTATATTTTTGTAAGGATTGACATATGGATTGGGAGTCAACACTCAGTTAAAAATCCCCACCTCCCCCTTTTCCCGATGATTGCAGAACCTGATATATAAAAACTAAAAACAGTTTACAATCCCTAAAAGTTACAGAAACATTTTAGAATTATCCCTTTGTACATTTGTGCATTGTGCATATCCATTTTAGTTGTAAACTTTTGTCTTAAATAAAAACTTGAGTTTTCACTTTCCCTTGATCTCGTACACAAAAAAAGTGATCAAAGGCAAATATATCACAACAAAATAAAAATTTTAGAGTTTATATATGGATAAAATTTAAGGCACTAAACAAATGTAAGTAAAGAAAATTTATTCACACAACACAAATGAACACAAAAGTTTTGTTATCCAAGTTTGGGTAATTCCACTTGGTCAACCCTAATAGCTCGGAATTTTATAAGAAAGAAATTTTTGTACACATCTTTTAAGAAATGGATATGCAAACTTGAAACATGTTAAAGTTTCAAATCACTTATGGATCAAATCCTTTTAAAGAGAATAACATTAAATTCTCAAGTGAACATGCGGTGGGATATTTACCCGAGTCAAACAAGCCATTATTTTACCCATTTACAAAAATCTAACCTTACGATCATAGATAATTGTAAAGTGATTTATCATGTGTAACGGGCTATATTTTAGTAAGGAAGGACTTATGGATTGGTAGTCAACACTCAGTTAAAAATCCCCCACCTCCCCCTTTTCCCGACGATTCTAGAACCTTGATATATAAAAACTAAAAAGATTTTACAATCGCTAAAAATTACTGACACTTTTTTGAATTATCACTCTCTACATTTGTGCGTTGTGAATTTCCATTTTAGCTGTATACTTTTTTCTTAAATACAAACTTGAGTTTTCACTTTCCCTTCATCTCTTAAACAAAACAAAAAAAAAAACGGATAAAAGGCAAAAAGATCACAACAAAATGAAAATTTTAGAGTTTATTTATGGAAAGAATTTAAAGAAATAAAAAAATGGAAATAAATAAAATTTATTCACTCACCACTAATGAACAAAGAGATTTTACTACACATGTTTTAAAAAATGGATATTCATGCTTGAAACATGTTAAAGATTCAAATGACCTATGGATCCAAACCTTTTAAAGAGAATAACATTAAATTCTCGTGTGAATGCGTAGTGGGATATTTACCCGAGTCAAACAAGCCATTATTTTGCCCATTTACAAAAGCTGACCTAACAATCATATAAGATTGTAAAGTGATTTATTATGCGTAACGTGCAATATTTTTTTAAGGAATGACTTATGGATTGGGAGTCAACACTAAGTTAAAAATCCCCTGCCTCCCCCTTTTCTCGACGATTGCAGAACTTGATATGTAAAAACTAAAAAGAGTTTACATTCTCTAAAAATTAAAAACACATTTTAGGATTATCACTCTCTACATTTGTTCAATTTGAACTTTCATTTTATATGTATACTTTTACTTAAATCAAAACTTGAGTTTTCACTTTCCCTTCATCTCGCAAACAAAAAATTACTTACACTTTTTAAAACTTTATCTCTCTAAATTTGCGCATTGTGCATTTCCATTTTATATGTATGTTTCTTTCTTAAATAAAAAACTTGAGTTTTCACTTTCCCTTCATCACGTAAACAAAAAAAAGAGAAACAAGGCAAATTGATAACAACAAAATGAAAATTATAGAGTTGATTTGTGGAAAAAATTTAAAGCAATAAGAAAATGTAAATAAAGAAATTTTTTTCACACACCACAAATGAACACTAAAGTTTTGTTATCCAAGGTTGGGAAATTCCACTAGTTCAACCCTAATAAGTCTGAATTTCATATGAAAGAAATTTTTCTACAAATGTTTTAAAAAATGGACAAGAATGCCTGAAACATGTTAAAGATTCAAATGATCTTTGTATCCAAACCTTTTAAAGACAATAGCATTAAATTCTCAAGTGAACGGGCGGTGGGATATTTACCCGACTCAAACAAGCCATTATTTTGCACATTTACAAAAAGTTGACCTAACGATCATAGATGATTGTAAAGTTATTCATCATGCGTAATGGGATTTATTTTTGTAAGGGATGACAGATGGATTGGGAGTCAACACTCTGTTAAAAATCTCCTGCCTCCCCTTTTTCTTGACGATTGCAAAACCTGATAAATAAAAACTAAAAAGAGTTTACAATCCCTAAAAATTACAGACACTTTTTGGAATTATCTCTCTCTACATTTGTGCATCATGCATTTCCATTTTAGATCTATTTTTTTTCATTAATCAAAACTTGAGTTTTCACTTTCCCTTCATCTCGTAAAAAAAAAAAAAGAGGTAAAAGGCAAATAGATCACAACAAAAAGAAAATTTTAGAGTTGATGTATGGAAAGAATTTAAACCAATAAATGAATGTTAGTAAAGAAAATTTAATCACACACCACAAATGATCACAAAAGTTTTGTTATCCAAGTTTGGGAATTCCACTAGTTCAACCCCAATAGCTCAGAATTTTATAAGAAAAAGATTTTTCTACACATGTTTTAGAAAATGGACTTGCATGCTTCAAAACATTTTAAAGATGCAAATGACCAATGGATCCAAACCTTTTAAAGAGAATAACATTAAATTCCAAATTGAACGTGCGGTGGGATATTTACCAGAGTTAGACAAGCCATTATTTCGCCCAATTACTAAAAGATGACCTAACGATCGTAGATGATTGTAAAGTGATTCATCATTCGTAACGGGCTTTATTATTGTAAGGAATGACTTATGGATTGGGAGTCAACACTCTGTTAAAAATCTCCCCCCCTTTTCTCGACAATTGCAAAACCTAGTAATTAAAAACTAAAAAGAGTTTACAATCCCTAAAAATTACAGAGACTTTTTGGAATTATCACTCTCTACATTTGTGCATTGTGCATTTCCATTTTAGATGGATGCTTTTTTCATAAATTAAAACTTGAGTTTTCTCTTTCCCTTCATCTCATAAATAAAAAAAAAAAGAGATACAAGGTAATTAGATCACAACAAACTGAAAAATTTACAGTTGATGTATGGAAAGACTATAAATCAATAAAAAAATGTAAGTGAAGACAATTTATTCATGCACCACAAATGAAAACAAAAGTTTTGTTATCCAAGTTTGGGAAATTCCTCTAGTTCAAGTCTAATAGCTCGGACATTTATAAGAAAGAGATTTTTCTACACATGTTTTAAAAAATGGATATAGATGTTTGAAACATGTTAAAGATGCAAATGACCTATGGATCCAACCCTTTTAAAGAAAATAACATTAAATTTCATGTGAACGTGTGGTGGGATATTTACCCAAGTCAAGCAAGCCATTATTTTGCCCATTTTTAAAAAGCTGACTAAACGATCATAGAAGATTTTAAAGTGATTTATCATCGGTAACTAGCTATATTTTTGTGAGGAATGACATATGGATTAGGACTCAACACTCAGTTAAAAATCCTCCGCCTCCCCCTTTTCCCGACGATTGTAAACCTGATCAATAAAAACTAAAAAGAGTTTACAATCTCTAAAAATTATAGACACTTTTTAAAAGTCTCTCTCTCTACATTTGTGCATTGTGCATTTCCATTTTAGATGTATGTTTTTTTCTGAAATAAAAACTTGAGTTTTCACTTTCCATTCATCACGTAAACAAAAAATAAAAGATAAAAGGCAAATAGATCACAACAAAATGAAAATTTTAAAGTTTATGGATGGTAAGAATTTAAAGCAATAAATTAATGTAAGTAAAGAAAATTTATTCTCACACCACAAACGAACACAAAGGTTTAGTTATCCAAGTTTGGGAAATTCTCCTAGTTCAACCCTAATAGCTCTGGATTTTATAAGAAAGAGATTTTTCTACACATATTTTAAAAAATGGAGATGCATGTTTGAAACAAGTTAAAGTTGCAAATGACCTACGGATCCAAACCTTTTAAAGACAATAACTTTAAATTCTCAAGTGAACGTGCAGTGGGTATTTACCTGAGTCAAACAAGCCATTAATTTTTCCAAATACAAAATGCCGACCTATAGGATGTAGATGATTGCAAAGTGATTTATCATGTGTAACAGGCTATATTTTTGTAAGGAATGACTATTGGATTGGGAGCAAACACTCAGTTAAAAATCCCCCGCCTCCCCCTTTTCCCGACAATTGCAGAACCAGATATATAAATACTAAAAAGAGTTTACAATCCCTAAAAATTACAGTCACTTTTTGGAATTATCTCTCTCTACATGTGTGCATTGTGCATTTCTGTTCTAGAAGTAGACTTTTTTCTTAAATCAAAACTTGAGTTTTCACTTTCCCTTCATCTCGTAAACATTAAAAAGAGATAAAAGGCAAATAGATCACAACAAAATGAAAATTTTAGAGTTGATGTATGGAAAGAATTCAAAGCAATAAACAAATTTAAGTAAATAAAATTTATTCACACACCACAAATGAACACAAAATGTTTGCTTTCCAAGTTTGGGAAATTCCACTAGTTCAACCCTAATAGCTCGGAATTTAATAAGAAAGAGATTTTTCTAAAAATGTTTTAAAAAATGGATATGCATGCTTGAAACATGTTAAATATTGAAATGACCTATGGATCCACACCTTTTAAAGAGAATAACATTAAATTCTCAAGTGAACGTGTGGTGGGTTATTTACCCGAGTCAAACAAGCCATTATTTTGGCCATTTACGAAAAGCTAACCTAACGGTCATAGATGATTATAATGATATCTATCATGCGTAATGGGCTATATTTTTTTAAGTAATGACTTATGTATTGGGAGTCAAAACTCAGTTAAAAATCCTAAGCCTCCCCCTTTTGCCGACGATTGTAGAACCTAATATATAAAAACTAAAAAGAGTTCACAATCCCTAAAAATTACAGACACTTTTTGGAATTATCTCTCTCTAAATTTTTACATTGTACATTTCCATTTTAAAAGTATACATTTTTCTTAAATCAAAACTTGTGGTTTCACTTTCTCTTCATCTCATAAAAAAAAAAAAAGTGATAAGAGGCAAATAGATCAAAACAAAATGAAAATTTTGGAGTTGATGTATGGAAAGTATTTAAAGCAATAAACAAATGTAAGTAAAGAAAAATTATTCACACACCACAAATGAACACAAAAGCTTTGTTATCCAAGTTTGGGAATTTCCACTAGTTCAAACCAAATAGTTCAGAATTTTATAAGAAAGAGGTCTTTCTACACATGTTTTAAAAAATGAATTTCTATGCTTTAAACAGGTTAAAATTTTTAATGACCTATGTATCCAAACCTTTTAAAGAGAACAACATTAAATTCTCAAGTGAACGTGCGGTGCGATATTTACCCGAGTCAAACAAACCATTATTTTGCCCATTTACAAAATGCTAACCTAACGATCACAGATTAGTGTAAAGTGATTTATAATGTGTAACGGCCTATATTTTTGTAAGGAATGATTTATGGATTGCCAGTCAACACTCAGTTAAAAATCCCCCGCCTCCCCCTTTTACCGACGATTGCAGAACTTGATAAATAAAAACCAAAAAGAGTTTACAATCTCTAAAAATTACTGACACTTTTTTGAATTATTTCTCTCTACATTTGTTCATTATGAATTTCCATTTTAGATGTATGTTTTTTTCTAAAATAAAATCTTGAGTTTTCACTTTCCCTTCATCACGTAAACAAACAAAATAGATGAAAGGCAAATAGATCACAACAAAATGAAAATTTTAAGAGTTTATGTATGGAAAGAATTTAAAGTAATAAACAAATGTAAGTGAAGAAAACTTATTCACACACCACAATTGAACACAAAAGTTTTGTTATCCAAGTTTGGGAAATTCCACTAGTCCAACCCTAATAGGTTGGAATTTTATAAGAAAGAGATTTTTCTACACATATTTTTAAAAACGGATATGCTTCCTTGAAACATGTTAAAGATTCAAATGACCTATGGATCCAGACCTTTTAAAAAGAATAACTTTAAATTCTCAAGTGAACGAGCAGTGGGATATCTACCTGAGTCAAACAAGTCATTATTTTTCCCATTTAATAAAAGCTGACCTAAAGATCATAGATGATTGCAAAGTGATTTATCAAGCGTAACGGGCTATATTTTTGTGAGGAATGACTGTTGGATTGGGTGTCAATACTCAGTTAAAAATCCCCCGCCTCCCCCTTTTCCCGACAATTGCAGAACCTCAGATATAAAAACTAAAACGAGTTTACAATCCCTAAACATTACAGACACTTTTTGGAATTACCACTCTCTACATTTGTCCATTGTGCATTTCCATTTTAGATAGATGCTTTTTTCTTAAATCAAAACTTGAGTTTCAACTTTTCCTTCATCTCGTAAATAAAAAAAAAAAGAGATACAAGGCAAATAGATCACAACAAAATGAAAAGTTTAGAGTTGATGTATGGAAATAATTTAAAGCAATAAACAAATGTAAGTAAAGTAAATTTATTCACACACCAAAAATACACACAAAAGTTTTGTTATCCAAGTTTGGGAAATTCCACTAATACAACCCTAATAACTCAAAAATTTATAAGAAAGAGATTTTTCTACACATGTTTTAAAAAATTGATGTACATGTTTGAAACATGTTAAATATTCAAATAACCTATGGATCGAAACCTTTTAAAGAAAATAACATTAAATTTTCAAGTGAACGTGTAGTGGGATATTTACCCGAGTCAAACACACTATTATTTTGACCATTTAGAAAAAACTGACCTAACGATCATAGAAGATTGTAAAGTGATTTATCATGCATAACTAGCTATATTTATCTGAAGAATGACTTATGGATTACGAGTGAACACTCAGTTAAAAATCCCCCGCCTCCCCCTTTTCCCGACGATTGTAAACCTGATCAATAAAAACTAAAAAGAATTTACAATCCCTAAAAATTATAGACACTTTTTTGAATTATCTCTCTCTACTTTTGTGCATTGTGCATTTATATTTTAGATATATACTTTTTTGTTACAACAAAACTTGAGTTTTCACTTTCCCTTTATCTTGTAAACAAAAAAAAGAGATAAAAGGCAAATAAATCACAACATAATGAAAATTTTAGACTTTATGTATGGAAAGAATTTAAAGTAATAAACAAATTTAAGTAAAGAAAATTTATTCACACAGCACAAATGAACACAAAAGTTTTGTTATACAAGTTTGGGAAATTCCACTAGTTCTACCCGAATAGCTCGGAATTTTAAAAGAAAGAGATTTTTCTACACATATTTTAAAAGACGGATATGCATGCTTGAAACATGTTCAAGGTGCAAATAACCAACGAATCCAAACCTTTTAATGAGAATAACTTTAAATTCTCAAGTGAACATGCAGTGGGATATTTACATCAGTCAAACAAGCCATTATTTTTCCCATTTACAAAAAGCTGACCTAAAGAACTTAGATGATTGCAAAGTGATTTATCATGCGTAATGGGCTATATTTTTGTAAGGAATGACTTTTCGATTGGGAGTCAACACTCAGTTAAAAATCCCCCACCTCCCCCTTTCCCGACGATTGGAGAACCTGATATATAAAAACTAAAAAGAGTTTACAATCCCTAAAAATTATAGACACTTTTTGGAATTATCTCTCTCTAAATTTGTGCATTGTGCATTTCCATTTTAGATGTATACTTTTTTCTTAAATCAAAACTTGAGTTTTCACTTTCCCTTCATCTCGTAAACATTAAAAAGAGATAAAATTCAAATAGATCACAACAAAATGAAAGTTTTAGAGTTGATGTATGGAAAGAATATAAAGCAATAAACAAATGTATGTAAAGAAAATTTATTCACACACCACAAATGAACACAAAATTTTTTTTATCCAAGTTTTGGAAATTCCACTAGTTCAACCCGAATAGCTTGGAATTTTATAAGAAAGAGATTTTTCTACAAATGTTTTAAAAAATGGATATGCATGCTTGAAACATGTTAAAGATGCAAATGACCTATGGATCCAAACCTTTTAAAGAGAATAACATTAAATTCTCAAGTGAACGAGCAGTGGGATATTTATACAAGTCAAACAAGCCATTATTTTGGCCATTTACAAAAAGTGACCTAACGATCATAGATGATTGCAAAGTGATTTATCATTCGTAATGGGCTATATTTTTGTAAGGAATGACTAATGGATATGGAGTCAACACTCAGTTAAAAATCCCCAGCCTCCCCCTTTCCCCGACGATTGTAAAACCTCATATATAAAAACTAAAATGAGTTTACAATCCCAAAATATTACAGACAGTTTTTGGAATGATCTCTCTCTACATTTTGTGCATTGTGCATTTCCATCTTAGATGGATACTTTTTTCTTAAATCAAAACTTGAGGTTTCACTTTCTCTTCATCTAGTAAACAAAAAAAAGAGATAAAAGGCAAATAGATCACAACAAAATGAAAAGTTTACAGTTGATGTATGGAATGAATTTAAAGCAATAAACAAATGTAAGTAAAGAAAATTTATTCACACACCACAAATGAACACAAAAGCTTTGTTTTCCAAGTTTGGGAAATTCCACTAGTTCAACCCTAATAGTTCGGAATTTTATAAGGAAGAGATTTTTCTACACAAGTTTTAAAAAATGGATATGCATGCTTTAAACAAGTCAAAAAAATGTAAAACACCTATGTATCCAAACCTTTTAATGAGAATAACATTAAATTATCAAGTGAACGTGCGGTGGGATATTTACCCGAGTCAAACAAGCCATTATTTCGCCCATTTACAAAAAGTTGACCTAACGATCATAGATGATTGTAAAGTGATTTATAATGTGTAACAACCTATATTTTTGTAAGGAATGATTTATGGATTGGGAGTCAACACTCAATTAAAAATCCCCTGCCTCTCCCTTTTACTGACGATTGCAAAAGCTGATAAATAAAAACTAAAAAAATTTTACAATCTCTAAAAGTTATTGACACTTTTTTGAATTATATATCGCTACATTTGTGCATTGTGCATTTCCATTTTAGATGTATGCTTTTTTCTTATATTAAAACTTGAGTCTTCACTTTCCGTTCATCTCGTAAACAAAAAAAGAGATAAAAGGAAAATAGATCACAACAAACTGAAAATTTTAGAGTTGATGTATGGAAAGAATTTAAAGCAAAAAAAAATGTAAATAAATAAAATTTATTCACAAACCACAAATGCACACAAAAGTTTTGTTATCCAAGTTTGGGAAATTCCACTAGTTCAACCCTAATAGCTCAGAATTTTATAAGAAAGAGATTTTTCTACACATGTTTAAAAAAATGGATATGCATGCTTGAAACATGTTAAAGATACAAATCACCTATGGATCCAAACCTTTTAAAGAGAATAACATTAAATTCTCAAGTAAACGTGGCGTGGGATATTTACCTGAGTCAAACAAGCAATTATTTCGCCCATTTACAAAAATCTAACCTAAAGATCATAGATGATTGGTAAGTGATTTATCATGTGTAACGGGTTATATTTTTTTAAGGAATAACTTATGGATTGGGAGCCAACACTTAGTTAAAAGTCCCCCGCCTCCCCCTTTTCCCGACGATTGTAGAACCTGATAAATAAAAACTAAAAAGAGTTTAGAATCCCTAAAAAATACAGAGACTTTTTGAAATTATCTCTCTCTACATTTGTGCATTGTACATTTCCATTTTAGATGTATATTTTTTTTAAAATCCAAACTTGACGTATCACTTTCCCTTCATTTCGTAAAGAATAGAGAAAGAGATATAAGGCAAGGATATCACAACAAAATGAAAATTTTAGAGTTTATGTATGGAAATAATTTAAAGAAATAAACAAATGTGAGTAAAAAATTTTATAGACACACCACAAATGAACACAAAAGTTTAGTTATTTGTGTTTGGGAAATTCCACTAGTTCAACCCTAATAGCACGGAATTTTATAAGAAATAGATTTTTCTACAAATGTTTTTAAAAAAGGATATGCATGCTTGAAACATGTTAAAGATGCAAATGACCTATGGATCCAAACCTATTAAAGAGAATAACACTAAATTCTCAAGGGAACGTGGGGTGGGATATTTACCCGAGTCAAACAATCCATTATTTTGGCTATTTACAAAAAGCTTACCTAACGATCATAGATGACTATAAAGTGATTTATCATGCGTAACAGGCAATATTTTTGTAAGGAATGACTTATGGATTGGGAGTCAACACTCAGTTGAAAATCCCCTGCCTCCCCCTTTTCCCGACGATTGAAGAACCTAATATATAAAAACTAAAAAGTGTTTACAATCCATAAAAGTTATAGATACTTTTTGGAATTATCTATCTCTAAATTTGTGCAATGAGCATATCCATTTTATATGTAGGCTTTTTTCACTTACCCTTCATCTCGTAAACAAATAAAAGAGATAAAAGGCAAATAGATCACAACAAAATGAAAATTTTAGAATTGATGTATGGAAAGAATTTAAAGCAATAAAAAAATGTAAGTAAAGAAAATTTATTTACACAACACAAATGAACACAAAAGTTTTGTTATCCAAGTTTGGGAAATTCCACTAGTTCAACCCCAATAGCTCAGAATTTTACAAGAAAGAGATTTTTCTACACATGTTTTAAAAAATGGATATGCATGCTTGAAACAAGTTAATGATGCTAATGACCTAGGCATCCAAACCTTTTAAAGAGAATAACATTAAATTCCAAAGTGAATGTGCGGTGGGATATTTACCAGAGTCAGACAAGCCATTATTTCACCCAAATACAGAAAGCTGGCCTAACAATCATAGATGATTATAAAGTGATTTATCATGTGTAACAGGCTATATTTTTGTAAGGAATGACTTATGGATTGGGAGTCAACACTCCGTTAAAAATGCCCCGCCTCCCCTTTTCCCGACAATTGCAGAACCTGATAAATAAAAACTAAAAAGAGTTTACAATCCCTAAAAATTACAGAGAATTTTTGGAATTATCTCCCTCTACATTTGTGCATTGTGCATTTCCATTTTAGATGTATGCTTTTTTGTTACATCAAAACATGAGTTTTCACTTTCCCTTCATCTCGTAAACAAAAAAAAGAGATAAAAGACAAATAAATCACAAAAAAATGAAAATTTTATAGTTGATGTATGGAAAGAATTTAAAGCAATCAACAAATATAAGTAAAGAAAATTTATTGACACACCACAAATGAACACAAAAGTTTTGTTATCCAAGTTTGGGAAATTCCACTAGTTCAACCTTAATAGATCGAAATTTTATAAGAAAGAGATTTTTCTACACATGTTTTAAGAAATGGATATGCATGATTGAAGCATGTTAAAGATGCAAATGCCCTATGGACCTAAACCTTTTAAAGAAAATAACATTAAATTCTCAAGTCAACGTGCGGTGGGATATTTATCGAAGTCAAACAAGCCATTCTTTTGCCCATTTACAAAAAAACTGACCTAACGATCATAGATTGCAAATTGATTTATCATTTTAACGGGCTATATTTTTGTATGGAATGACTAATGGATATTGAGTCAATACTCAGTTAAAAATCCCACGCCTCCCCCTTTTCCCGACGATTGCAGAACCTAATATATAAAAACTAAAAAGAGTTTACAATCCCTAAAAATTACAGACACTTTTTGGAATTATCTCTCTCTACATTTTTTGCATTGTGCATTTCCATATTAGATGAAGACTTTTTTCTTAAATCAAAACTTGAGTTTTCACTTTCCATTAATCTCGTAAACAAAAAAAAAGATACAAGGCAAAGAGAACACAACAAAATGAAAATTTTAGAGTTGATGTAGGGAAAGAATTTAAAGCAATAAACAAATGTAAGTAAAGAAAATTTATTCACACACCACAAATGAACACAAAAGTTTCTTTATCCAAGGTTGGGAAATTCCACTAGTTCAACCCTAATAGGTCAAAATTTTATGAGAAAGATATTTCTCTACACATGTTTTAAAAAAAAAGATATGCATGCTTGAAACATGTTAAAGATGAAAATGACCTATGGATTCAAACCTTTTCATGAGAATAACAGTAAATTCTCAAGTGAACGTGCGGTGGGATAGTTACCAGAGTCAAACAAGCCATTATTTTTCCTATTTACAAAAAGCTGACCAAACCATCATAGATGATTGCAAAGTGATTTATCACGTGTAACGGGCTATATTTTTTTAAGGAATGACTAATAGATTGGAAGTCAACACTCAGTTCAAAATCCCCCTGCATCCACCTTTTCCCAACGATTGCAGAACATGATATATAAAAACTAAAAAGAGTTTACAGTCCCTAAAAATTATTGACACTTTTTGGAATTATCTCTCTCAACATTTGTGCATTGTGCATTTTGATTTTAGATGAATACTATTTTCTTTAATCAAAACTTGAGTTTTCACTTTCCCTTCATCTCGTCAACAAAAAAAAGAGATAAAAGACAAATAGGTCACAACAAAATAAAAATTTTAGAGTATATGTATGGAAAGAATTTAAAGCAATAACCAAATGTAAGTAAAGAAAATTTATTCACACACCACAAATGAACACAAAAGTTTTGTGATCCAAGTTTCAGAAATTCGACTAGTTCAACAACCCTAATAGCTCCGAATTTTATAAGAAAGAGTTTTTTCTACACATGTTTTAAAAAATGGATGTGCATTCTTGAAACATGTTCAAGATGCAAATGATCTATGGATCAAAACCTTTTAATGCGAATAACATTAAATTCTCAAGTGAACTTGCGGTGGGATATATAGCTGACTCAAAGAAGCCATTATTTCGCCCATTTACAAAATGCAGACCTATCTATCATAGATGATTGCAAAGTGATTTATCATGCATAATGGGCTATATTTTTTTTAGGATTGATTAATTGATTGGGAGTCTACACTTAGTTAAAAATCCCCCGCCTCCCCCTTTTCCCGACGATTGCAGAACCTCATCTATAAAAACTAAAAAGAGTTTACAATCTGTAAAAAGTACAGACACTTTTTGGAATTTTCTCTCTCTACATTTGTGCATTGCGCATTTCCATTTTAAATGTATACTTTTTTCTTAAATCAAAACTTGAGTTTTCACTTTGCCTTCACCTTGTAAACAGAAAAAAGAGGTAAAAGGCAAATTGATCGCAACAAGATGAAAATTTTTGAGTTGATGTATGGAAAGAATTTAAAGCAATAAAAAATGTAAGTAAAGAAAATTTATTCACACACCCCAAATGAACACAAATTTTTTGTTATCCAAGTTTGGGAAATTCCACTAGTTCAACCCTAATAGCTCGGAATTTTATAAGAAAGAGATTTCTCTACACATGTTTTAAAAAATGGATATGCATGCATGAAACATGTTAAAGATTGAAATGACCTATGGATCCAAACTTTTTAAAGAGAATAACATTAAATTCTCAAGTGAACGTGCGGTGGGATATTTAGCCGAGTCAAACAAGTCATTATTTCTCCCATTCACAAAAAGCTGACCAAACTATCATAGATGATTGTAAAGTGATTTATCATGTGTAACAGGCTAAATTTTTTTAAGGAATGACTTATGGATTGCGAGTCAACACTCAGTATTAAAACCCCTACCTCCCCTTCTCCCGTCGATTGCAGAACCTGATAAATAAAAACTAAAGAGAGTTTACAATCTCTAAAAATTACCGACACTTTTTTGAATTATCTCTCTCTACATTTGTGCATTGTGCATTTCCATTTTTTTTGTATGTTTTTTTCCTAAATCAAAACTGTGTATTCACTTTCCTTTCATCTCGCAAACAAAAAAAAAAAAAAAAGATAAAAAGCAAATAGATCACAATAAAATGAAAATTTTGGAGTTTATGTAAGGAAAGAATTTAGAGCAATAAAAAATGAAAGTTAATAAAATTTATTCACACACGACAAATGAACACAAAAGTTTTGTTATACAAGTTGGGAAATTCCACTAGTTCAAACCTAATAGGTCGGAATTTTATAAGAAAGAGATTTTTCTACCCATGTTTTAAAAAAGTGGATACGCATGCTTGAAACATGTTAAAGATGCAAATGACCTATGGATCCAAACCTTATAAAGAGAATAACAATAAATTCTCAACTGAACATGCAGTGGGATATTTACCTGAGTCAAACAAGCCATTATTTTTCCCATTTACAAAAAGCTGACCAAAAGATCATAGATGATTGCAAAGTGAATTATCATGTGTAACGGGCTATATTTTTTTAAGGAATGACTAATGGATTGGGAGTCAACACTCAGTTAAAAATCCCCCGCCTCCCCCTTTTCCCGATGATTGCAGAACCTGATATATAAAAACAAAGAAGACTTTACAATCCCTAAAAATTACTGAAGTTTTTTTTAATTATCTCACTCTAAATTTGTGCATTTTTCATTTCCTTTATAAATGTATATTTTTTTCTTAAATCAAAACTTGAGTTTTCACTTTCCCTTCATCTCATAAACAAAAAAAAGACATAAAAGGCAAATAGATCACAACAAAATGAAAATTTTATAGTTTATGTATGGAAAAAGTTTAAAGCAATAAACAGTTGTAAGTAAAGAAAATTTATTCACACACCACAAATGAACACAAAACTTTTGTTATCCAAGTTTGGGTAATTCAACTAGTGCAACCCTAATTGCTCAGAATTTTATAAGGAAGAGATTTTTTTACACATGTTTTAAAATATGGATATGAATGCTTGAAACATGTTAAAGATGCAAATGACCTATGGATTCATATCGAGTCAGACAAGCCATTACTTCACCCATTTACAAAAACCTGACCAAACTATCATAGATTATTGTAAAGTAATTTATCATGCGGAATGGGCTATATTTTTGTAAGGAATGACTTTTGGATTGGGAGTATACACTAACTTAAAAAACCCCTGCTTCCCCCTTTTCCTGACGATTGCAAACCCTGATACATAAAAACTAAAAATAGTTTCAATCTCTAAAAATTACTGACACTTTTTGGAATTATCTCTCTACATTTGTGCATTGTGCAGTTCCATTTTAGATGTACGCTTTTTTCTTAAATCAAAACTTGAGTTTTTACTTTCCCTTCATCTCATAAACAAAAAAAAGAGATAAAAGGCAAATAGATCACAACAAAAAAATATTTCGGAGTTTATTTAAGGAAAAAATTTAAAGCAATAAAGAAATGTAAGTAAAGGAAATTTACTCACACACGACAAATGAAGACAAAAGTTTTGGTGTCCAAGTTTGGGAAATTCCACTAGTTCAAGCTTTAGCTCGGAATTTTATAACAAAGTGATTTTTCCAGTCATGTTTTAAAAAATCCATATTCATGCGAGAAACATGTTAAAGATGTAAATGAAATATGAATCAAAACCTTTTATAGTGAATAACATTAAATTCTAAAGTGAACGTGTGGTGGGATATTTACCTGAGTCAAACAAGCCATTATTTTGCCCATTTACAAAAAGCTGACCTAACGATCTTAGATGATTGCACAATGATTTACCTTGTATAACAGGCTATATTTTTGTAAGGAATGACTAATGGATTGGGAGTCAACACTCAGTTAAAAATCCCCAGCCTCCCCCATTTCTCGACGATTGCAGAACCTGATATATAAAAAGTAAAAAGAGTTTACATTCCCTAAAAATTATAGACACTTTTTAGAATTATCTCTCTCTACATTTGTGCATTGTGCATTTCCAATTTAGATCAATACTTTTTTCTTAAATCAAAACTTTAACTTTCACTTTCCCTTCATCTGGTAAACAGGAAAAAAGATAAAAGGCAAATAAATCACAACAAAATCAAAATTCTAGAGTATAAGTATGGAAAGAATTTAAAGCAATTAGAAAATGTAAGCAAAGAACATTTATTGACACACCACATATGAACACAAAATTTTTGTTATCCACATTTGGGAAATTCCACTAGTTCAGCCCTAATAGCTCAGAATTTTACAAGAAAGAGACTTATCTACACATGTTTTAAAAAATAGGAATGCATGCTTGAAACACGTAAAAGATGCAAATGACCTATGGATCCAAACCTTTTAAAGAGAATAACATTAAATTCTCTAGCGAACGTGCGGTGGGATATTTACCTGGGTCAAACAAGCCATTATTTTGCCCGTTTACAAAAAGTTGACATAACGATCCTAGATGATTGCAAAGTGATTTATCAAGTGTAACGGGCTATATTTTTTAAAGGAATGACTAATGGATTAGGAGTCAACACTCAGTTAAAACCCCCCGCCTCCCCTTTTTCCCGACGATTGAAGAACTTTATATATAAAATCTAAAAAGAGTTTACAATCCTTAAAAATTACAGACACTTTTCTGAATTATCTCTCTCTACATTTGTCCATTGTGCATTTCCAATTTAGACGTATACTTTTTTCTTAAATCAACTTGAGTTTACACTTTCCCTTCATCTCGTAAACAAAAAAAGAGATAAAAAGCAAATAGATAACAAAAAAATGAAAATTGTAGAGTATAAGTATGGCAAGAATTTAAAGCAATAAACAATTGTAAGTCAAAAAAATATTCACACACCACAAATGAACAGAAAAGTTTTGTTATCCAAGTTTTGGAAATTCCAGTAGTTCAACCCTAATAGCTCGGAATTTTATTTGAAAGATATTTTTTTACACATGTTTTAAAAAATGGATATGCATGATTGAAACATGTTAAAGATGCAAATGACCTATGGATCCAAACCTTTTAAAGAGAATAACATTAAATTCTCAAGTAAACGTACAGTGGGAAATTTTCTCGAGTCAAACAAGCCATTATTTCGCCCATTTACAGAAAGCAGACCTAACTATCATACATGATTGTAAAGTGATTTATCATCCGTAACGGGCTATATTTTTGTAAGGAATTACTTATGGATTGGGAGTCAACTCTAAGTAAAAAAACCCCTCGCTTCCCCCTTTTCCCAACGATTGAAGAACTAGATATACAAAAACTAAAAATAGTTTACAATCCCTAAAAATTACAGACACTTTTTTGAATTATCTTTCTCTACATTTTTGCATTGTGCATTTCCAATTTAAATGCATACTTTTTTCTTAAATAAAAACTTGAGTTTTCGCTTTCCCTTCATCTCGTAAAGACAAAAAAAAAGTTAAAAGGCAAATAGATCACAACAAAAAGAAAAATTTATAGTTTATATATGGAAAGAATTTAAAGCAATAAAAAAATGTAAGTAAAGAAAATATATATTGACACACCACAAATTAACACAATTTTTTTTTAATCCAAGTTTGGGAAATTCAACAAGTTCAACCCTAATAGCTTAGAATTTTATACGGAAGAGATTTTTCTACACATGTTTTAAAAAAATAGATATGCATGTTTTAAACCTAATAAATAAAAACTAAAAAAGATTTTACAATCCCTAAATATTAGAGACACTTTTTGGAATTATCTCTCTCTACATTTGTGCATTGTGCATTTCCATTTTATATCTATGCTTTTTTCTAAAATAAAAAATTGAGTTTTCACTTTCCCTTCATCTCGTAAAAATAAAAATAAAAAGATAAAAGGCAAATAGATCACAACCAAATGAAAATTTTAGAGTATATGTATGGAAAGAATTTCAAGCAATAAAAAAATATAAGCAAAGAA
This sequence comes from Aristolochia californica, assembly GCF_029961685.1. NCBI lineage: Eukaryota > Viridiplantae > Streptophyta > Magnoliopsida > Piperales > Aristolochiaceae > Aristolochia > Aristolochia californica. Next base: position 27,794,107 of record NW_027182103.1, on the reverse strand, counting down.
AATTTATTCACACACCACAAATGAACACTAAATTTTTGTTATCAAAGTTTGGGAAATTCCACTAGTTCAATCCCAATAGCTCGGAATTTTATTTGCAAGAGATTTTTCTACACATGTTTTAATAAATGGATATGCATTCTTGAAATTGACCTATGTATCCAAACCTTTTAAAGAGAATAATATTAAATTCCCAAGTGAACGTGCGGTGGGATATTTTCCCGAGTCAAACAAGCCATTATTTTGCCCATTTACAAAATACTTACCTAACGATCATAGATGATTGCAAAGTGATTTATCATGTGTAACCGGCTATATTTTTTTAAAGGAATGACTAATGGATGAGGAGTCGACACTCAGTAAAAAACGCCCCGCCTCCCCCTTTTCCCGACGATTGAAAAATTTTATATAAAAACTAAAAAGAGTTTACAATCCCTAAAAATTAGAGGCACTTTTCTGAATTATATCTCTCTACATTTGTCCATTGTGCATTTCCAAATTAGATGTATACTTTTTTCTTAAATCAAAACTTGAGTTTTCACTTTCCCTTCATCTCGTAAACAAAATAAGAGATGAAAGGCAAATAGATCACACCAAAATGAAGATTTTAGAGTATAAGTATGGAAAGAATTTAAAGCAATAAACAAGTGTAAGTAAAGAAAATTTATTCACACACCACAAATGAACACAAAAGTTGTTATCCAAGTTTTGAAAATTGCACTTGTTCAACCCTAATAGCTTGGAATTTTATACGAAAAAGATTTTTCTGCACATGTTTTAAAAATGGATAAGCTTAAAACATGTTAAAGATACAAATGACCTATGGATCCAAGCCTTTTAAAGAGAATAACATTAAATTCTCAAGTGAACGTGCGGTGGGATATTTACCCGAGTCAAAATAGCCATTATTTTGCCCATTTAAAAAAAGCAGACCTAGCTATCATAGATGATTGTAAACTGATTTATCATGCGTAACGGGCTATTTTTTTTTTGCTAGGAATGAATTACGGATTGGGAGTCAACAATCAGTTAAAAATATGCCGCCTCCCCCTTCACCCGACGATTGCTAAACTTGATATATAGGAACTAAAAAGAGTTTACAATCCCGAAAAATTACAAGCATTTTTTGGAATGATCTCTCCTTACATTTGTGCATTGTGCATTTCCATTTTAGATGTATACTTTTTTCTTAAATCAAAACTTGAGTTTTCACTTTCTCTTCATCTTGCAAACAAAAAAAAGAGATAAAAACCAAATAGATCACAACAAAATGAAAATTTTAGAATTTATGATTGGAAAGAATTTAAAGCAATCAACAAATATAAGTAAAGAATATTCATTTACACACCACAAATGAACACAAAGATTTTGTTATCCAAGTTTGGGAAATTCCACTAGTTCAACCCTAATAGCTTGGAATTTTATAAGAAAGAGATTTTACAACACATGTTTTAAAAAATGAATATGCGTACTTGAAACATGTTAAAGATTTAAATGACCAATGGATCCAAACCTTTTAAAGAGAATAACATTAAATTCTCGAGTGAACGTGCGGTAGGATATTTACCCAAGTCAAACAAACCATTATTTTGCCCATTTACAAAAAGCTGACCTAACGATCATAGATGATTGTAAAGTGATTTACCATGCGTAACGGACTATATTTTTGTAAGGAATGACTTAACGAATAGGAGTGAACACTCAGTTAAACATCCCCCACCTCCCCGTTTTCCCGACGATTGCAAACCTAATATATAAAAACTAAAAGGAGTTTACAATCCCTAAAAATTATAGACACTTTTTAATATTATCTCTCTCTACATTTGTACATTGTGCATTTCCATTTTAGATGTATACTTTTTTCTTAAAACAAAACTTGAGTTTTCACTTTCCCTTTACCTCGTAACCAAAAAAAGAGACAAAAAGCAAATGGATCACAACACAAGGAAAATTTTAGAGTTTATGTATGGAAAGAATTTAAAGCAATAGAAAATGTAAGTTAAGAAAATTTATTCACACACCACAAATGAACAAAAAAGTTTTGTTATCCAAGTTTGGGAAAATTCCACTAGTTCAACCCTAATAGCTTGGAATTTAATAAGAAATAGATTTTTCCACATGTTTTAAAAAATTGTATATGCAAGCTAGAAACATGTTAAAGATGCAAATGACCTATGGATCAAAACCTTTCATAGCGAATAACATTAAATTCTCAAGTGAATGTGCATTAGGATATTTAACCGAGTCAAACAAGCCATTATTTTACCTATTTACAAAAAGCTGACCTGAAGATCATAGATGATTGTAAACTGATTTATCATGCGTAAAGGGCCATATTTTTTTAAGGAATGACTTATGGATTCCGATTCAAAACTTAGATAAAAATCCCCCGCCTCCCCCTTTTCCCGACGATTGCAGAACCTGATCCATTACTAAAAAGAGTTTACAATCACTAAAAATTACTTACACATTTTGGAATTATTTCTCTCAACATTTGTGCATTGTTAATTTCCCTTTTAGATGTATACTTTTTTCTTAAATAAAAACTTGAGTTTGCACTTTCCCTTCATCTCGTAAACAAAAAAAATAGATAAAGGACAAATAGATAACAAAAAAATGAAAATTGTAGAGTATAAGTATGGAAAGAATTTAAAGCAATAAACAATTGTAAGTAAAAAAAATATTCACACACCACAAATGAACACAAAAGTTTTGTTATCCAAGTTTTGGAAATTCCACTAGTTCAACCATAATAGCTCGAAATTTTATTTGAAAGAGATTTTTTTACACATGTTTTAAAAAATAGATATGCATGATTGAAACATGTTAAAAATGCAAATGACCTATGGATCCAAACCTTTTAAAGAGAATAACATTAAATTCTCAAGTGAACGTACGGTGGGAAATTTTCCCGAGTCAAACAAGCCATTATTTCGCCATTTACAAAAAGCAGACCTAACTATCATACATGATTGTAAAGTGATTTATCATCCGTAATGGGCTATATTTTTTTAAGGAATTACTTATGGATTGGGAGTCAACTCTCAGTAGAAAACCCCCCGCCTCCCCCTTCTCCCGACAATTGAAGAACTAGATATACAAAAACTAAAAATAGTTTACAATCCCTAAAAATTATAGACACTTTTTTGAATTATCTTTCTCTATATTTTTGCATTGTGCATTTCCAATTTAAATGTATACTTTTTTCTTAAATCAAAACTTGAGTTTTCGCTTTCCCTTCATCTCGTAAAGACAAAAAAAAAGTTAAAAGGCAAATAGATCACAACAAAAAAAAAATTTATAGTTTATGTATGGAAAGAATTTAAAGCAATAAAAAAATCTAATTAAAGGAAATATATATTGACACACCACAAATTAACACAAAATTTTTGTTATCCAAGTTTGGGAAATTCAACAAGTTCAACCCTAATATCTTAGAATTTTATACGGAAGAGATTTTTCTACACATGTTTTAAAAAATAGATATGCATGTTTCAAAACCTAATAAATAAAAACTAAAAAAGAGTTTACAATCCCTAAATATTAGAGACACTTTTTGGAATTATCTCTCTCTACATTTGTGCATTGTGCATTTCCATTTTATATCTATGCTTTTTTCTTAAATCAAAAATTGACTTTTCACTTTCCCTTCATCTCGTAGACAAAAAAAAGAAGATAAAAGGCAAATAGATCCCAACCAAATGAAAATTTTAGAGTATAAGGATGGATACAATTCCAAGCAATAAAAAAATATAAGCAAAGAAAATTTATCCACACACCACAAATGAACACAAAATTTTTGTTATCAAAATTTGGGAAATTCCACTAGTTCAACCCTAATAGCTCGGAATTTTATTAGAAAGAGATTTTTCTACACATGTTTTAATAAATGGATATGCCTTCTTGAAACATGTAAAATATGAAATTGACCTATGGATCCCAACCTTTTAAAGAGAATAACATTAAATTCCCAAGTGAACGTGCAGTGGGATATTTTCCCGAGTCAAACAAGCCATTATTTTGCCCATTTACAAAAATTTTACCTAACGATCATAGATGATTGCAAAGTGATTTATCATGTGTAACGGGCTATATTTTTGTAAGGAATGACTAATGGATGAGGAGTCAACACTCAGTTAAAAACCCCATGCCTCCCCCTTTTCCCGACGATTGAAAATTTTTATATAAAAACTAAAAAGTGTGTAAATTCCCTAAAAATTATAGACACTTTTCTGAATTATATATCTCTACATTTGTCCATTGTGCATTTCCAATTTAGATGTACACTTTTTTATTCAATCAAAACTTGAGTTTTCACTTTCCCTTCATCTCGTAAACAAAAAAAGAGATAAAAGGCAAATAGATCACACCAAAATGAAAATTTTAGCGTATAAGTATGGAAAGAATTTAAAGCAATAAACAAGTGTAAGTAAAGAAAATTTATTCACACACCACAAATGAACACAGAAGTTGTTATCCAAGTTTTGGAAATTGCACTTGTTCAACCCTAATAGCTTTAAATTTTATATGGATGAGATTTTTCTGCACATGTTTTAAAAAATGGATATGCAATGTTAAATCATGTTAAAGATACAAATGACCTATGGATCCAAACCTTTTAAAGAGAATAACATTAAATTCTCAAGTGAACGTGCGGTGGGATATTTACCCGAGTCAAACTAGCCATTATTTTGGCCATTTAAAAAAAGCAGACCTAGCTATCGTAGATGATTGTAAATTGATTTATCATGCATAATGGGCTATTTTGTTTTGCTAGGAATGACTTACGGATTGGGAGTCAACAATCAGGTAAAAATATGCCGACTCCCCCCCTTTACCCGATGATTGCTGAACATGATATATAGAAACTAGAAAGAGTTTACAATCCCTAAAAATTACAAGCATTTTTTGGAATTATCTCTCTTTACATTTGTGCATTGTGCATTTCCATTTTAGATGTATACTTTTTTCTTAAATCAAAACTTGAGTTTTCACTTTCTCTTGATATCGCAAACTAAAAAAAGAGATAAAAGGCAAATAGATCACAACAAAATGAAAATTTGTGAATTTATGTATGGAAATAATTTAAAGAAATCAACAAATATAAGTAAAGAATAATCATTTACACACCACAAATGAACACAAAATTTTTGTTATCCAAGTTTGGGAAATTCCACTAGTTCAACCCTAATAGCTCGGAATTTTATAAGAAAGAGATTTTTCAACACATGTTTTAAAAAATGAATATGCGTGCTTGAAACATGTTAAATATTTAAATGACCAATGGATCCAAACCTTTTAAATACAATAACATTAAATTCTCAAGTGAGCGTGCGGTAGGATATTTACCCAAGTCAAACAAACCATTATTTTGCCCATTTACAAAAAGCTGACCTAACGATCATAGATGATTGTAAAGTGATTTACCATGTGTAACGGACTATATTTTTGTAAGGAATGACTTAAGGAATAGGAGTGAACACTTAGTTAAACATCCCCCGCCTCCCCCTTTTCCCGACGATTGTAAACCTGATATATAAAAACTAAAAGGAGTTTACAATCCCTAAAAATTATAGACACTTTTTAGAATTATCTCTCTCTACATTTGTACACTGTGCAATTCATTTTTAGATGTATACTTTTTTCTTAAGACAAAACTTGAGTTTTCACTTTCCCTTTACCTCGTAAACAAAAAAAGAGACAAAAAGCAAATAGATCACAACAAAAGGAAAAGTTTAGAGTTTATGTATGAAAAGAATTTAAAGCAATAGCAAATGTAAGTTAAGAAAATTTATTCACACACCACAAATGAACAAAAAAGTTTTGTTATCCAAGTTTGGGAAAATTCCACTAGTTCAACCCTAATAGCTTGGAATTTAATAAGAAATAGATTTTTCCACATGTTTTAAAAAATTGTATATGCAAGCTAGAAACATGTTAAAGATGCAAATGACCTATGGATCTAAACCTTTTGAAGTGAATAACATTAATTGAACCCTAATAGCTTGGAATTTAATAAGAAATAGATTTTTCCACATGTTTTAAAAAATTGTATATGCAAGCTAGAAACTTGTTAAAGATGCAAATGACCTATGGATCTAAACCTTTTGAAGCAAATAACATTAAATTCTCAAGTGAATGTGCATTAGGATATTTAACCGAGTGAAGCAAGTCATTATTTTGCCTATTTACAAAAAGCTGACCTGACGATCATAGATGATTGTTAATTGATTTATCATGCATAATGGGCTATTTTGTTTTGCTAGGAATGACTTACGGATTGGGAGTCAACAATCAGGTAAAAATATGCCGACTCCCCCCCTTTACCCGATGATTGCTGAACATGATATATAGAAACTAGAAAGAGTTTACAATCCCTAAAAATTACAAGCATTTTTTGGAATTATCTCTCTTTACATTTGTGCATTGTGCATTTCCATTTTAGATGTATACTTTTTTCTTAAATCAAAACTTGAGTTTTCACTTTCTCTTGATATCGCAAGCTAAAAAAAGAGATAAAAGGCAAATAGATCACAACAAAATGAAAATTTGTGAATTTATGTATGGAAATAATTTAAAGAAATCAACAAATATAAGTAAAGAATAATCATTTACACACCACAAATGAACACAAAATTTTTGTTATCCAAGTTTGGGAAACTCCACTAGTTCAACCCTAATAGCTCGGAATTTTATAAGAAAGAGATTTTTCAACACATGTTTTAAAAAATGAATATGCGTGCTTGAAACATGTTAAATATTTAAATGACCAATGGATCCAAACCTTTTAAATACAATAACATTAAATTCTCAAGTGAGCGTGCGGTAGGATATTTACCCAAGTCAAACAAACCATTATTTTGCCCATTTACAAAAAGCTGACCTAACGATCATAGATGATTGTAAAGTGATTTACCATGTGTAACGGACTATATTTTTGTAAGGAATGACTTAAGGAATAGGAGTGAACACTTAGTTAAACATCCCCCGCCTCTCCCTTTTCCCGACGATTGTAAACCTGATATATAAAAACTAAAAGGAGTTTACAATCCCTAAAAATTATAGACACTTTTTAGAATTATCTCTCTCTACATTTGTACATTGTGCAATTCATTTTTAGATGTATACTTTTTTCTTAAGACAAAACTTGAGTTTTCACTTTCCCTTTACCTCGTAAACAAAAAAAGAGACAAAAAGCAAATAGATCACAACAAAAGGAAAAGTTTAGAGTTTATGTATGGAAAGAATTTAAAGCAATAGCAAATGTAAGTTAAGAAAATTTATTCACACACCACAAATGAACAAAAAAGTTTTGTTATCCAAGTTTGGGAAAATTCCACTAGTTCAACCCTAATAGCTTGGAATTTAATAAGAAATAGATTTTTCCACATGTTTTAAAAAATTGTATATGAAAGCTAGAAACATGTTAAAGATGCAAATGACCTATGGATCTAAACCTTTTGAAGTGAATAACATTAATTGAACCCTAATAGCTTGGAATTTAATAAGAAATAGATTTTTCCACATGTTTTAAAAAATTGTATATGCAAGCTAGAAACTTGTTAAAGATGCAAATGACCTATGGATCTAAACCTTTTGAAGCAAATAACATTAAATTCTCAAGTGAATGTGCATTAGGATATTTAACCGAGTCAAGCAAGTCATTATTTTGCCTATTTACAAAAAGCTGACCTGACGATCATAGATGATTGTTAAATGATTTATCATGCGTAAAGGGCCATAATTTTGTAAGGAATGACTTATGGATTCCGATTCAAAACTTAGATAAAAATCCCCCGCCTCCCCCTTTTCCCGACGATTGCAGAACCTGATCCATTACTAAAAAGAGTTTACAATCGCTAAAAATTACTTACACATTTTGGAATTATTTCTCTCAACATTTGTGCATTGTTAATTTCCCTTTTAGATGTATACTTTTTTCTTAAATCAAAACTTGAGTTTGCATTTTCCCTTAATCTCGTAAACAAAAAAAAGAGATAAAAGGCAAATAGATAACAAAAAAATGAAAATTGTAGAGTATAAGTATGAAAAGAATTTAAAGCAATAAATAATTGTAAGTAAAAAAAATATTCACACAGCACAAATGAACACAAAAGTTTTGTTATCCAAGTTTTGGAAATTCCACTAGTTCAACCCTAATAACTCGGAATTTTATTTGAAAGAGATTTTTTTACACATGTTTTAAAAAAAGGATATGCATGATTGAAACATGTTAAAGATTCAAATGACCTATGGATCCAAACCTTTTAAAGAGATTAAAATTAAAATCTCAAGTGAACGTACGGTGGGAAATTTTCCTGAGTCAAACAAGCCATTATTTTGCCCATTTACAAAAAACTGACCTAAGTATCATACATGATTTTAAAGTGATTTATCATCCGTAATGGGCTATATTTTTTTAAGGGATTACTTATGGATTGGGAGTCAACTCTCAGTAAAAAACCCCCCGCCTCCCCCTTTTCCCGACGATTGAAGAACTAGATATACAAAAACTAAAAATAGTTTACAATCCCTAAAAATTATAGACACTTTTTTGATTTATCTTTCTCTACATTTTTGCATTGTGCATTTCCAATTTAAATATATACTTTTTTCTTAAATCAAAACTTGAGTTTTCGCTTTCCTTTCATCTCGTAAAGACCAAAAAAAAATTAAAAGGCAAATAGATCACAACAAAAAGAAAAATTTATAGTTTATGTACGGAAAAAATTTAAAGCAATAAAAAAATGTAAGTAAAGGAAATATATATTGACACACCACAAATTAACACAAAATTTTTGTTATCCAAGTTTCGGAAATTCAACAAGTTCAACCCTAATAGCTTAGAATTTTATATGAAGAGATTTTTCTACACATGTTTTAAAAAATAGATATGCATGTTTGAAACCTAATAAATAAAAAGTAAAAAAGAGTTTACAATCCATAAATATTAGAGACACTTTTTGGAATTATCTCTCTCTACATTTGTGCATTGTGCATTTCCATTTTATATCTATGCTTTTTTCTTAAATCAAAAATTGACTTTTCACTTTCCCTTCATCTCGTAAACAAAAAAAAAAAAAAAGATAAAAGGCAAATAGATCACAACCAAATGAAAATTTTAGAGAATAAGTATGGATAAAATTTCAAGCAATAAAAAAATATAAGCAAAGAAAATTTATTCACACACCACAAATGAACACAAAATGTTTTTTATCAAAGTTTAGGAAATTCCACTAGTTCAACCCTAATAGCTCGGAATTTTATTAGAAAGAGATTTTTCTACACATGTTTTAATAAATGGATATACATTCTTGAAACATGTAAAATATGCAATTGACCTATGTATCCAAACCTTTTAAAGAGAATAACATTAAATTCCCAAGTGAACGTGCAGTGGGATATTTTCCCGAGTCAAACAAGCCATTATTTTGCCCATTTACAAAAATCTTACCTTACGATCATAGATGATTGCAAAGTGATTCATCATGTGTAATGGGCTATATTTTTGTAAGGAATGACTAATGGATGAGGAGTCTACACTCAGTTAAAAACCCCCCGCCTCCCCCTTTTCCTGACGATTGAAAAATTTTATATAAAAACTAAAAAGAGTTTACAATCACTAAAAATTATAGACACTTTTCTGAATTATATCTCTCTACATTTGTCCATTGTGCATTTCCAATTTAGATGTATACTTTTTTCTTAAATAAAAACTTGAGTTTTCACTTTCCCTTCATCTCGTAAACAAAAAAAGAGATAAAAGGCAAATAGATCACACAAAAATGAAAATTTTAGAGTATAAGTATGGAAAGAATTTAAAGCAATAAACAAGTGTACGTAAAGAAAATTTATTCACTCACCACAAATGAACGCAAAAGTTGTTATCCAAGTTTTAGAAATTGTACTTGTTCAACCCTAATAGCTTTGAATTTTATATGAAAGCGATTTTTCTGCACATATTTTAAAAAAATGGATATGCATGCTTAAAACATGTTAAAGATACAAATGACCTATGGATCCAAACCTTTTAAAGAGAATAACATTAAATTCTCAAGTGAACGTGCGGTGGGATATTTACCCGAGTCAAACTAGCCATTATTTTGCCCATTTACAAAAAGCAGACCTAGCTATCATAGATGATTGTAAACTAATTTATCTTGTGTAACGGGCTATTTTTTTCTAGGAATGACTTACGGATTGGGAGTCAACAATGAGTTAAAAATATGCCTCCTCCCCCTTTACCCGACGATTGCTGAACCTGATATATAGAAACTAAAAAGAGTTTACAATCCCGAAAAATTACAAGCATTTTTTGGAATTATCTCTCTTTACATTTTTGCATTGTGAATTTCCATTTTAGATGTATACTTTTTTCTTAAATCAAAACTTGAGTTTTCACTTTCTCTTCATCTCGCAAACAAAAAAAAGAGATAAAAGGCAAATAGATCACAACAAAATGAAAATTTTAGAATTTATGTATGGAAAAAATTTAAAGCAATCAACAAATATAAGTAAAGAATATTCATTTACACACCAGAAATGAACACAAAATTTTTTTTATCCAAGTTTGGGAAATTCCACTAGTTCAACCCTAATAGCTCGGAATTTTATAAGAAAGAGATTTTTCAACACATGGTTAAAAAAATGAATATGCGTGCTTGAAACATGTTAAAGATTTAAATGACCAATGGATCCAAACCTTTTAAAGAGAATAACATTAAATTCTCAAGTGAACGTGCGGTAGGATATTTACCCAACTCAAACAAACCATTATTTTGCCCATTTAAAAAAAGCTGACCTAACGATCATAGATGATTGTAAAGTGATTTACCATGCGTAACGGACTATATTTTTGTAAGGAATGACTTAAGGAATAGGAGTGAACACTCAGTTAAACATCCCCGCCTCTTCCTTTTCCCGATGATTGCAAACCTGATATATAAAAACTAAAAGGAGTTTACAATCCCTAAAAATTATAGACACCTTTTAGAATTATCTCTCTCTACATTTGTACATTGTGCATTTGCATTTTGGATGTATACTTTTTTCTTAAAACAAAACTTGAGTTTTCACTTTCCCTTTACCTCGTAAAAGAAAAAAGAGACAAAAAGCAAAAAGATCACAACAAAAGGAAAATTTTAGAGTTTATGTATGGAAAGAATTTAAAGCAATAACAAATGTAAGTTAAGAAAATTTATTCACACACCACAAATGAACAAAAAAGTTTTGTTATCCAAGTTTTGGGAAAATTCCACTAGTTCAACCCTAATAGCTTGGAATTTAATAAGAAATAGATTTTTCCACATGTTTTAAAAAATTGTATATGCAAGCTAGAAACATGTTAAAGATGCAAATGACCTATGGATCAAAACCTTTTAAAGTGAATAACATTAAATTCTAAAGTGAATGTGCATTAGGATATTTAACCGAGTCAAACAAGCCATTATTTTGCCTATTTACAAAAAGCTGACCTGACGATCATAGATGATTGTAAAATGATTTATCATGCGTAAAGGGCCATATTTTTGTAAGGAATGACTTATGGATTCCGATTCAAAACTTAGATAAAAATCCCCCGTCTCCCCCTTTTGCCGACAATTGCAGAACCTGATCCATTACTAAAAAGAGTTTACAATCACTAAAAATTACTTACACATTTTGGAATTATTTCTCTCAACATTTGTGCATTGTTAATTTCCATTTTAGATGTATATTTTTTTCTTAAATCAAAACTTGAGTTTGCACTTTCCCTTCATCTCGCAAACAAAAAATGGGATTAAAGGTAAATAGATCACAACAAAATTAAAATTTAGAGTATACGCATGCAAAGAATTTAAAGCATTAAAAAAATGTTGGTAAAGAAAATTTATTCGCATACCACAAATGAACACAAAAGTTATGTTCTCCAAGTTTGGGAAATTCCACTTGTTCAACTCTAATAGTTCGGAATTTTATAAGAAAGAGTTTTTTCTACTCATGTTTTAAAAAATGGATATGCATGCCGGAAACATGTTAAAGATGCAAATGACCTATGGATCCAAAATTAAAGAGAATAACATTAAATTCCCAAGTGAACGTGCGGCTGAATATTTACCCGAGTCAAACAAGCCATTATTTTGCCCATTAACAAAAAATTGACCAAACATTTATAGATGATTGTAAAGTGATTTATCTTGTGTTATTGGCTATTTTTTTGTAAGAAATGACTTATGGATTGGGAGTCAACACTCAGTTAAAAATCCCCTGCCTCCCCCTTTTCCTGTCGATTGTAAAACCTGATATATAAAAACTAAAAAGAGGTTACAATCCCTAAAATTTATGAACACGTTTTGGAATTATCTCTCTCTGCATTTGTGCATTGTGAATTTCCATTTTAGATGTATACTTTTTTTCTTAAATGAAAACTTGTGTTTTCACTTTCCCTTCATCTCGCAAACAAAAAAAAGAGATAAAAGGAAAATAGATCTCACAAATTGAAAATTTTAGAATTTATGTATGGAAGAATTTAAAGCAATTAACAAATGTAAGTAGATAAAATTTATTCACATACCACAAATGAACACAAAAGCTTTGTTCTCCAATTATAGGAAATTCCACTAGTACAACCCTAATAGCTCGGAATTTTATAAGTAAGAGATTTTTCTACACATGTTTTAAAAAATGGATATGCATGCTTGAAGCAAGTTAAAGATGCAAATGGCCTATGGATCCAAACCTATTAAAGAGAATAACATTAAATTCTCCAGTGAACGTGAGGTGGGATATTTACCCTAGTCAAACAAGCAATTAATTTGCCCATTTACAAAACCCTGACCTAACGATCATAGATGATTGTAAAGTTATTTATCATGCGTAACGGGCTATATTTTTGTAAGGAATTACTTATGGATTGGGAGTCAACACTCAGTTAAAAATCCCCCGCCTCCCCCTTTTCCTGACGATTGCAGAACTTGATATCTAAAAACAGAAAGAGTTTACAATCCCTAAAAATTACAGACACTTTTTGGAATTATCTCTCTCTAAATTTGGGCATTGTGCATTTCCATTTTAGATGTATACTTTTTTCTAAAATCAAAACTTGAGTTTTCACTTTCCCTTCATCTCGCAAACAAAAAAAAGAGATAAAAGGCAAATAGATCACAACAAAATGAAAATTTTAGAGTTTATGTATGGAAAGAATTTAAAATAATAAACAAAAGTAAGTAAAGAAAATTTATTCACTCACCACAAATGAACACAAAAGTTTTTTTATCCAAGTTTGGGAAATTCCACCAGTTCAACCCTAATATCTCCGAATTTTATAAGCAAGAGATTTTTCTACACATGTTTAAAACAATGTATACGCATTCTTGAAACATGTTAAAGATGCAAATGACCTATGGATCCAATCCTTTTAAAGGGAATAACATTAAATTCTCAACTGAACGTTCGGTGGGATATTTACCTGAGTCAAACAAGCCAATATTTTTCCCATTCACAAAAAGCTGACCTAACGATCATAGATGATTGTAAAGTTATTTATCATGCGTAATGGGCTATATTTTATTACGGAATGACTTATGGATTGGGAGTCAACACTCAGTTAAAAATCCCTCGCCTCCCCCTTTTCCCTATGATTACTGAACCTGAAATAAAAAAACTAAATAGAGTTCACAATCCCTAAAAATTCCATTCACTTTTTGCAATTATCTCTCTCTAAATTTGTGCTTTGTGCATTCCCAATTTAGATGTATACTTCTTTCTTAAATCAAAACTTGAGTTTTCATTTTCCCTTCATCTCGTAAACCAAAAAAAAAAGACATAAAAGGCAAATAGATCTCAACAAAATGAAAATTTTTTAGTTTATGTATGGAAATAATTTAGAGCAACAAACAAATGTAAGTAAAGAAAATTTACATACACACCAAAAAAGAACACAAAAGTTTTGTTATCCAAGTTTGGGAAATTCCACTTATTCAACCTAATAGCTCAAAATTTTACAAGAAAGAGATTTTTCTACACTTGTTATAAAAATGGATATGCATGTTTGAAACATGTTAAAGATGAAAATGACCCATGGATCCAAACCTTTTAAAGAGAATAACATTAAATTCTCAAGTGAACGTGCGGTTGGATATTTACCCGAGTCAAACAAACCATTATTTTGCCCATATACAACAAGATGACTTCACGATCATAGATGATTGTAAAGTGTTTTATCATGCTTAATGGGTTATATTTTTGTAAAGAATGACTTATGGATTGGGAGTCAGAACTCAGTTAAAAATCCCTTGCCTCCCCCTTATCCTGACGATAGCAGAACCTGACATATAAAAACTAAATAGAGTTCACATTCCCTAAAAATTCCTTACATTTTTTTGGAATTATCTCTCTCTACATTTGTTCATTTCGTATTTCAATTTTTGATCTTCACATTTTTCTTAAATCCAAACTTGACATTTCACTTTCCCTTCATCTCGTAAACAAAAAAATAGAGATAAAAGGCAAATAGATCACAACAAAATGAAAAATTTAGAGTTTATGAAAGGAAATAATTTAAATAAATCAACAAATGTGAGTAAATAAAATTTATGCACACAGCACAAATGAACACAAAAGTTTTGTTATCCAAGTTTCAGAAATTCCACTAGTTCAACCCTTATAGCTCTGAATTTTATAAGAAAGAGATTTTTCTACACATGTTTTAAAAAATGGATCTACATGCTTGAAACATGTTAAATATTCAAATGACCTATGGATCCAAACCTATTAAAGAGAATAACATTAAATTTTTAAGTGAACATGCGGTGGGATATTTACTTAGTCAAGCAAGCCATTATTTTGCCCATTTACAAAAAGCTGACCTAACGATCATAGAAGATTGTAAATTTATTTATCATGCATAATGCGCTATATTTTTTTTAAGAAATGACTTATGGATTCGGAGTCAACACTCAGGAAAAAATCCCTTGCTTCCCCTTTGCCCGACGTTTGCTGAACCTAACAAATAAAAACTAAAAAGAGTATAAAATCCCTAATAATTACAGACACTTTTTAGAATTATATCTCTCTAAATTTGTGCAATGTGCATTTCCGTTTTAGATGTATACTTTTTATTAAATCAAAACTTGAGTTTTCACCTTCCCTTCATCTCATAAACAAAAAAAAGAGATAAAAGGCAAATAGATCACAACAAAATTAAAATTTTAGAGTCTATGTATGGAAATAATTTAAAACAATAAAAAAATGTAAGTCAAGAAAATTTATTCACACAACACAAATGAACACAAATTGTTTGTTATCCAAATTTGGGAAATTCCACTTGTTCAACCCTAATAGCTCGGAATTTTATAAGAAAGAGATTTTTCTACACATGTTTTAAAAAATGGATATACATGCATGAAACTTGTTAAAGATGCAAATTACCTATGGATCCAATCCTTTTAAATAGAATAACATTAAATTCTCAACTGAACATTCGGTGGGGTATTTAGCCGAGTCAAACAAACCATTATTTTGCCCATTCACAAAAAGCTGACCTAACGATCATAGATGATTATAAAGTGATTTATCATGCTTAACGGGCTATATTTTTTTATGGAATGACTTATGGATTGGGAATCAACACTCAATTAAAAATCCCCCGCCTCCCCCTTTTCTCGACGATTACTGAACCTGATATATAAAAACTAAAAACTGTTTACAATCTTGAAAAAATTACAGACACTTTTAGCAATTATCTCTCTCTACATTTTTGCATTGTGCATTTCCAATTTAGATCTATACTTTTTTCTTAAATCAAAATTCAAGTTTTCACTTTTCCTTCATCTCGTAAACAAACAAAAAAGAGATAAAAGGCAAATAGGTCACGACAAAATGAAAATTTTAGAGTTATGTATGGAAATAAATTAAAGCAATAAACAAATTTTTGTAAAGAAAATTTATTTACCCACCACAAATGAAAACAAAAATTTTGTTATCCAATTTTTGGAAATTCCACTTGTTCAACACTAATAGCTCGGAATTTTAGAAGAAAGAGATTTTTCTACCTCTGTTATAGAAAACGGATATGCATGCTTGAAACAAGTTGAAGATGCAAATGACCCATGGATCAAAACCTTTTAAAGAGAATAGCATTAAATTCTCTAGTGAATATGCGGTGGGATATTTAACTGAGTCAAACAAACCATTATTTTGCCCATTTACAACAAGCTGACCTCACGATCAGAGATGATTGTAAAGTGTTTTATCATGCGTAATGGGCAATATTTTTGTAAAGAATGACTTATGGATTGGGAGTCAACACTCAGTTAAAAATCCCCCACCTCCCCCTTTTCCCGACGATTGCAGAACCTGACATTTAAAAACTAAAAAGAGTTTACAATCCGTAAAAATTACTGACACTTTTTGGAATTATATCTCTCTACATTTGTGCACTATACATTTCTTTTTTAAATTTATACTTTTTCTTGAATACAAACTTGAGTTTTCACTTTCCCTTCTTCTCGTAAACAAAAAAGAGAGATAAAAGGAAAATAGATCACAACAAAATGAAAATTTTAGAGTTTCTGCATGGAAAGAATTTAAAGAAATCAAAAAATGTGAGTAAATAAAATTTATGCACACACCACAAATGAACACAAAAGTTTTGTTATCCAAGTTTGGGAAATTCCACTAGTTCAACCCTAATAGCTCTGAATTTTAGAAAAAAAAGATTTTTCAACACATGTTTTAAAAAATGGATATACATGCTTGAAACATGTTAAATATTCAAATGACCTATGGATCCAAACCTTTTAAAGAGAATAAAATTACATTTTCAAGTGAACATGCGGTGGGACATTTACCCGAGTCAAACAAGCCATTATTTTTCCCATTTACAAAAACCTGACCTAACGATCATAGAAGATTATAAAGTTATTTATCATGCGTAACGAGCTATATCTTTTTAAGGAATGACTTATGGATTGGGAGTCAACACCCAGTAAAAAATGGCTTGCCTCCCCCTTTTCTCGACGATTGCAGAACCTGATAAATAAAAACTAAAAAGAGTTTAAAATCCCTAAAAATTACAGACACTTTTTGGAATTATCTCTCTCTACATTTGTGCATTTTGCATTTCCCTTTTAGATGTATACTTTTTCTTAAATAAAAACTTGAGTTTTCACTTTCCCTTAATCTCTTAATAAAAAAAATAGATAAAAGGCAAATAGATCACAACAAAATAAAATTTTAGAGTTTATGTATGTAAAGAATTTAAAACAATTAAAAAAATATCAGTAAAGAAAATTTATTCACACAACTCAAATGAACACAAAATTTTAGTTATCCAAGTTTGGGCAATTCCACTAGTTCAACCCTAATAGCTCGGAATTTTATAAGAAATAAGTTTTTCTACACATGTTTTAAAAAATGGATATACATGCTTGAAACTTGTTAAAGATGCAAATTACCTATGGATCCAAACCTTTTAAAGAGAATAACATTATTCTCAAGTGAACGTGAGGTGGGATATTTACCCGAGTCAAACTAGCCATTATTTTCCCAATTTACAAAAAGCTGATCTAGAGATTATAGATGATTGTAAAGTGATTTTTCATGCGTAACGGGCTATATTTTTTTAAGGAATGACTGATGGATTGGGATTCAACACTCAGTTAAAAATCCCCTGCCTCCCCCTTTTCCTGACGATTGCTAAACCTGATATATAAAAACTAAAAAGAGTTGCCAATCCCTAAAAATTACAGACACTTTTTGGAATTATCTCTCTCTATATTTGTGCATTGTGCTTTTCCATTTTAGATGTATACTTTTTTCTTCAACCAAAACTTGAGTTTTCACTTTCCCTTTTTCTCACAAAATAAAAAAAGAGATAAAGAAAAAATAGATTTCAACAAAATGAAAATTTTAGAATTTATGTATGGAAGAATTTAAAGTAATAAAAAAATGTAAGTAAAGAAAATTTATTCACACACCACAAATGAACACAAAAGTTTTTTATCCAAGTTTGGGAAATTCCACTAGTTCAACCCTTGTAGCTGGGAAATTTATAAGAAAGAGATTTTTCTACCCTTGTTTTAAAAAATGGATATGCATGCTTGAAACATGTTAAAGATGCAAATGACCTATGGATCCAAACCTTCTACGAGAATAAAATTAAATTCTCAAGTGAACATGCGGTGAGATATTTACCCGGGTCAAACAAGCCATTATTTTGCCCATTTACAAAAACCTGACCTCACGATCATTGATGATTGTAAAGTGATTTAGCATTCGTAACGGGCTATATTTTTGTAAATAATGACTTATGGATTGGGAGTCAACACTCAGCCTCCCACTTTTCCCAATGATTGTAGAACCTATTAAATAAATACTACAAAAAAGTTTACAATCCCTAAAAATAACAAACACTTTTTGTAATTATCTCTCTGTACATTTGTGCATTGTGCACTTCCATTTTAGATGTATACTTTTTTCTTAAATCCAAACTTGAGTTTTCACTTTCCCTTCATCTCGTAAACAAAAAAAAGAGATAAATGGCAAATAGATCACGACAAAATGAAAATTTTAGAGTTTATGTATGGAAAAAATTTAAAGCAATAAACAAATGTAAGTAAAGAAAATTTATTTACACACCACAAATGAACACAAAAGTTTTGTTATCCAAGTTTTGGAAATTCCACCTTTTCAACCCTAATAGCTCAGCATTTTAGAAGAAAGAGATTTTTCTACCCTTGTTCTAAAAAATGAATATGCATGCTTGAAACTTGTTAAAGATGCAAATGACCCATGGATCCAACCCGAGTCAAACAAACCATTATTTTGCCCATTTACAACAAGCTGACCTCACAATCATATATGATTTTAAAGTGTTTTATCATGCGTAATGGGCTATATTTTTGTATAGAATGACTTATGGATTGGGAGTCAACCCTCGGTTAAAAATCCCCCGCCTACCCCTTTTCCCGACGATTGCAGAGCCTGACATATAAAAACTAAAAAGAGTTTACAATCCCTAAAAATTACTGACACTTTTTTGAATTATCTCTCTCTATATTTGTACATTGTGCATTTCATTTTTAGATGAATACTTTTTTCTTCAATCCAAACTTGAGTTTTCACTTCCCTTCATCTCGTAAACAAAAAAAAAAAAGATAAAAGGCAAATAGATCACAACAAAATGTAAATTTTAAAATTTATGAATGGAAAAATTTTAAGCAATAATAAAATGTAACTAAAGAAAATTTATTCACACACCACAAATGAACACAAAAGTTTTATTATCCAAGTTTGGGAAATTCCACTAGTTCAACCCTAATAGCTCGGAATTTTATAAGAAAGAGATTTTTCTTCACATGTTTTAAAAAATGGATATGCATGCTTGAAAAAAGTTAAAGATGCAAATGACCTATGGATCCAAACCTTTTATAGACAATAACATTAAATTTTCAAGTGAACATGCGGTGGGATATTTACTGAAGTCAAATAAGCCATTATTTTTTCCATTTACAAAAAGCTGACCTAACGTTCATAGATGATTGTAAAGTGATTTATCATGCATAATGGGCTATATATTTTTAAGGAATGACTTATGGTTTGGGAGTCAACACTCAGTTAAAAATCTCTCACCTCCCTCTTTGACCGACGATTGTAGAACCTGTTATACAAAAACTACAAAAAAAATTACAATCCCAAAAAATTACAGAAACATTTTGGAATTATCTCTCTCTACATTTGTGCATTGTGCACTTCCATTTTAGATGTATACTTTTTTCTTAAATCAAAACTTGATTTTTCACTTTCTCTTCTTGTCACAAACTAAAAAAAGAGACAAGAGGCAAATAGATCACAACAAAATGAAAATTTCAGAGTTTATGTATGGAAAAATTTGTAAGAAATAAAAAAATGTAAGTAAAGAAAATTTATTCACATACCACAAATGAACAAAAAAATTTTGTTGGAAAATTCCACTAGTCCTACCCTAATAGTTTGGAATTTATAAGAAAGAGATTTTTCTACACATGTTTTAAAAAATGGAATGAATGCATGAAACATGTTAAAGATGCAAATGACTTGTGTATCCAAACCTTTTAAAGAGAATAACATTAAATTCTCACGTGAACATGCGGTGGGATATTTACTGAAGTCAAACAAGCCATTATTTTGCCCATTTACGAAAATCTGACCTAACGATTATAGATGATTGTAAAGTGATTTATCATGTGTAACGGGCTATATATTTGTAAGGAATGACTTATGGATTGGGAGTCAACACTCAGTTAAAAATCCCCCACCTCCCCCTTTTCCCGTCGATTGCAGAACCTGTTATATAAAAACTACAAAAAAGTTTACGATCCCTAAAAATTATAGATACTTTTTGGAATTATCTCTCTCTACAATTGTGCATGGTGCATTTCCATTTTAGATGTATACTTTTTTCTTAAAACAAAACTTGAGTTTTCACTTTCCCTTCATCTTGTAAAAAAAAAAAAAAAAGAGATAAAAGGCAAATAGATCACAACAAAATGAAAATTTTAGAGTTTATGTATGGAAAGAATTTAAAGCAATAACAAATTTAACTGAAGAAATTTTTTTCACACACCACAAATGAACACAAAAGTTATTATCCAAGTTTTGGAAATTCCACTTGTTCAACCCTAATAGCTCGGAATTTTAGATGAAAGAGATTTTTCTACCCTTCTTATAAAAAATGGATATGCATGTTTGAAACATGTTAAAGATTCAAATGACCCATGGACCAAAACCTTTTAAAGAGACTAACATTAAGTTCTCTAGTGAACGTGCGGTGGGATATTTACTCGAGTCAAACAAACCATTATTTTTCCCATTTATAACCAGCTGACCTCACGAACATAGATGATTGTAAAGTGTTTTATCATGAGTAATGGGCTATATTTTTGTAAAGAATGACTTATGGATTGGGAGTCAATACATAGTTAAAAACTCCCCCGCCTCCTCCTTTTCCCGACGATTGCAGAACCTGACATATAAAAACTAAAAAGAGTTTACAATATATGAAAATTACAGACACTTTTTGGAATTATCTCTCTCTACATTTCTGCATTGTGCATTTCATTTTTAGATGTATACTTTTTTCTTAAATCCAAACTTGAGTTTTCACTTTCCCTTCATCTCGTAAACAAAAAAAAGAGATAAAAGGCAAATAGATCACAACAAAATAAAAATTTTAGAGTTTATGTATGGAAAGAATTTAAAGCAATAACAAATGTCAGTTAAGAAAATTTATTCACACACCACAAATGAACACAAAAGTTTTGTTATCCAAGTTTGGGAAAATTCCTCTAGTTCATTCTAATAGCTTGGAATTTTATAAGCAAGAGATTTTTCTACACATGTTTTAAAAAAGGGATATGCATGATTGAAAGATGTAAAAGATGTAAATGACCTGTGGATCCAAACCTTTTAAAGAGAATAACATTAAATTCTCGAGTGAACGTGCGGTGGGATATTTACCCACATCAAACAAGGCAATATTTTGCCCATTTAAAAAAAACTGACCTAACGATCATAGAAGATTGTGAAGTGATTTATGATGTGTAACGGGCTATATTTTTGTAAGTAATGACTTATGGATTGGGAGTCAAAACTCAGTTCCAAATCCCCACCTCCCCCTTTTTCTGATGATTGTAGAACCTGATATATGTATATACTAATAAGAGTTTACAATGGCTAAAAATTGAAGACACATTTTGGAATTATTTCTCTCTACATTTGTGCATTGTGAATATCCATTTTAGATGTATACTTTTTTCTTTAATCAAAACTTGAG
This sequence comes from Aristolochia californica, assembly GCF_029961685.1. Lineage (NCBI taxonomy): Eukaryota > Viridiplantae > Streptophyta > Magnoliopsida > Piperales > Aristolochiaceae > Aristolochia > Aristolochia californica. The sequence continues at coordinate 27,772,317 of NW_027182103.1, read as the reverse complement.
TTTGCACTTTCCCTTCATCATGCCAACAAATAAAATAGATAAAAGGCAAATAGATCACAACAAAATAAAAATTTTAGAGTTTATGTATGGAAATAATTTAAAGTAATAAACAAATGTAAGTCAAGAAAATTTATTCACAGACCACAAATGAACACAAAAGTTATGTTATCCAAGTTTGGGAAATTCAACTAGTTCAATCCTAATAGCTCAGAATTTTATAAGAAAGAGAGTTTTCTACACATGTTTTAAAAAATGGATACGCATGCTTGAAACATGTTAAACATTCAAATGACCTATGGATCCAATCATTTTAAAGAGAATAACATGAAATTTGCAAGTGAACGTGCGGTGGGATATTTACCCGAGTCAAACAAGCCATTATTTTGTCCATTTACGAAAAGCTGACCTAACGATCATTGATGATTGTAAAGTGATTTATCATGTGTAATGGACTATATTTTTGTAAGTAATGACTTATGCATTGGGAGTCAACACTCAGTTAAAAATCCCCCACATCGCCCTTTTCCCGACGATTGCAGAACCTGTTATATAAATACTACAAAAAAGTTTACAATCCCTAAAAAATTGTAGACACTTTTTTGAAATAGCTCTCTCTACATTTCTGCATTGTGCATTTCCATTTTAGATGTATACTTTTTTCTTAAATCAAAACTTGAGTTTTAACTTTCCCTTCATCTCGCAAACTAAAAAAAGAGACAACAAGCAAATAGATCACAACAAAATAAAAAAATTAGAGTTTATGTATGGAAGGAATTTAAAGCAATAAACAAATGTAAGTAAAGAAAATTTATTCACGCACCACAAATGATCAAAAAAGTTTTATTATCCAAGTTTGGGAAATTCCACTAGTTCAACCCTTGTAGCTCGGAATTTTATAAGAAAGTGATTTTTTACCCTTGTTTTAAAAAATGGATATGCATGCTTGAAAAGTGTTAAAGATGCAAAAGACCTATGGATCCAAACCTTTTAAAAGAATAACTTTAAATTCTAAATTGAACGTACGGTGGGATATTTACCCGAGTCAAACAAGCCATTATTTTGCACATTTACAGAAAGTTGACCTCACGTTCATAGATGATTGTAAAGTGATTTATCATTTGTAATGGGCTTCATTTTTGTAAATAATGACTTATGGATTTTGAGTCAACACTCAGTTAAAAATCCCCCGCCTCCCCCTTTTCCCGACGATTGTAGAACTTGATATATAAAAACTAAAAAGAGTTCACAATCCCTAAAAAATCCAGACACTTTTTGCAATTATCTCTCTCTACATTTGTGCATAGTGCATTTACATTTTAGATGTATACTTTTTTCTTAAATCAAAACTTGAGTTTTGACTTTTCCTTCATCTCGCAAAAAAAAAAAAAAAACAAAAAACGCAAATAGATCACAACAAAATGAAATTTTAGAGTTTATGTATGGAAATAATTTAAAGCAATAAACAAATGTAAGTAAATAAAATTTATTCACACACCACAAATGAACAGAAAAGTTTTGTTATCCAAGTTTGGGAAAATTCCACTAGCTCTACCCTAATAGCTTGGAATTTATAAGAAAGAGATTTTTCTACTCATGTTTTAAAGAATGGATATGAATGCTTGAAACATGTTAAAGATGCAAATGACCTATGGATCCAAAACTTTTAAAGAGAATAACATTAAATTCTCATGTGAACGTGCGGTGGGATATTTACCCTAGTCAAACAAGCCATTATTTTGCCCATTTAAAAAAACCTGACCTAACGATCATAGATGATTGTAAAGTGATTTATCTTGCGTAGTGGGCTAAATTATTGTATGGAATGACTTATGGATCGGGAGTCAAAACTCAGTTAAAAATCCCCCACCTCCCCCTTTTCCCGAGGATTGCTGAACCTGATATATAAATACTTAAAAGAGTTTACAATCGCTAAAAATTATAGACTCATTTTGGAATTATTTCTCTCTACATTTGCGCATTGTGAATTTAAATTTTAGATGTATACTTTTTACTTTAATCAAAACTTGAGTTTGCACTTTCCTTTCATCTCACAAACAAAAAAAGAGATAAAAGGCAAGTACTTCACAAAAAAATTAAAATTTTAGAGTTTATGTATCGAAATAATTTAAAGCAATAAAAACAATTTAAGTAAAGTAAATTTATTCACTCACCAAAAATGAACACAAAAGTTATGTTATCCAAGTTTAGGAAATTCATCTAGTTCAACCCTAATAGCCTGGAATTTTACAAGAAAGAGACTTTTCTACACATGTTTTAAAAAAATGGATATGCATGCTTGAAACATGTTAAAGATGCAAATGACCTATGGATCCAAACCTACTACATAGAATAACATTAAATTCGCATGTGAATGTGCGATGGGATTTTTACTCGAGTCAAACCAGCCATTATTTTGCCCGTTTACAAAAAGCAGACCTAACTCTCATAGATGAGTGTAAAGTGATTTATCATGCGTAATGGGCTATATTTTTTTAAGGAATGACTTATCGATTGGGAGTCAACACTCAGTTAAAATTCCCTCGCCTCCCACTTTTCCTGACGATTGCAGAATATGATATATAAAAACAAAAAAGAGTTTACAATCACTAAAAATTACAAACACTTTTTGGAATTATCTTTCTCTACATTTGTGAATTGTGCATTTCTATTTTAGATGTATATTTTTTTCTTAAATCAAAACTTGATTTTTCACTTTCCCTTTACCTCGTAAACAAAAACAGAGATAAAAGCAAAATAGATCACAACAAAATAAAAATTTTAGAGTTTATGTACGGAAAGAATTTAAAGCAAAAGCAAATGTAAGTTAAGAAAATTTATTCACACACAACAAATGAACACAAAAGTTTTGTTATCCAAGTTTGGGAAAATTCCACTAGTTCATTCTAATAGCTTGGAATTTTATAAGAAAGAGATTTTTCTACACATGTTTTAAAAAAGGGATATGCATGCTTGAAACATGTTAAAGATGCAAATGACCTGTGGATCCAAACCTTTTAAAGAGAATAACATTAAATTCTCAAGTAAACGTGCGGTGGGATATTTACCCACGTCAAACAAGCCAATATTTTGCCCTTTTACAAAAAGCTGACCTAACGATCATAGAAGATTCTAAAATGATTTATCAAGTGTAACGGGCTATATTTTTGTAAGTAATGACTTATGGATTGGGAGTCAAAACTCAGTTCAAAATCCCCTCCTCCCCCTTTTCCTGACGATTGCATAAACTGATATATAAATACTAAAAAGAGTTTACAATTGCTTAAAATAAAAGACACATTATGGGATTATTTCTCTCTACATTTGTGCATTGTGAATATCCATAGATGTATACTTTTTTCTTTAATCAAAACTTGAGTTTGCACTTTCCCTTCATCTCACAAACAAATAAAATAGATAAAAGGCAAATAGATCACAACAACAAAAAAAATTTTAGAGTTTATGTATGGAAAGAATTTAAAGCAATAAACAAATTTATGTAAATAAAATTTATTCACTCACTACAAATGAACACAAAAGTTATGTTATCCACGTTTGGGAAATTTCAGTAGTTCAATCCTAATAGCCAGGAATTTTATAAGAAAAAGATTTTTCTACACATGTTTTCAAAAATGGATACGCACACTTGAAACATGTTAAAGATTCAAATGACCTATGGATCCAATTCTTTTAAAGAGAATGACATGAAATTTTCAAGTGAACGTGCGGTGGGATATTTACCCGAGTCAAACAAGCCATTAATTTGCCCATTTACTAAAAGCTGACCTAACGATCATAGATAATTGTAAAGTGATTTATCATGTATAACGGGCTATATTTTTGTAAGTAATGACTTATGGATTGGGAGTCAACACTCAGTTAAAAATCCCCTGCCTCCCCCTCTTCCCGACTATTGAAGAACTTGATATATAAAAACAAAAAAGAGTTTACAATCCAAAAAATTTATGAACACTTTTTGGAATTATCTCTCTCTACATTTGTGCATTGTGAAATTCCATTTTAGATATATACTTTTTTCTTAAATCAAAATTTGAGTTTTCACTTTCCCTTCATCTCGCTAACAAAAAAAAAAAAAAAGATATAAGGCAAATAGATTTCAAAAAAATGAAAATTTTAGAGTTTAAGAATGGAAGAGTTTAAACCAATAAACAAAAATAAAATTTATTCACACACCACAAATGAACACAAAAGTTTGCTATCCTAGTTTGGGAAATTCCACTAGTTCAACCATAATAGCTCTGAATTTTATAAGAAAGAGATTTTTCTACACATGTTTTAAAAAATGGATATGCATTCTTGAAACATGTTAAAGATGCAAATGGCCTATGGTTCCAAACCTTTTAGAGAGAATAACATTAAATTCTTAAGTGAACGTGTGGTGGGATATTTACCCGAGTCAAACAAGCCATTATTTTTCCTATTTACAAAAAGCTAACCTAACGATCATAGATGATTGTAACAGGCCATATTTTGTATGGAATGACTTATGGATTGGGAGTCAACAGTCAGATAAAAATCACCCGTCTCCCCCTTTTCTCGACGATTGCAGAACATGATATATAAAAACTAAAAAGAGATTACAGTCCCTAAAAATTAAAGACACTTTTTGGAATTATGTCTTTCTCTATTTGTGCATTGTGAATTTCAATTTAGATGTATACTTTATTCTTACATCAAAACTTGAGTTCTCACTTTTCCTAGATCTCTTAAACAAAAAAAAAAGACAATTGGCAAATAGATCACTACAAAATGAAAATTTTAGAGTTTATGTACGGAAGAATTTAAAGCAATAAACTAATGTAGGTAAATAAAATTTATTCACACACCACAAATTAACACAAAAGTTATGTTATCCAAGTTTGGCAAATTCCACTAGTTCAACCCTTATAGCTCTGAATTTTATAAGAAATATATTTTTCTACACATGTTTTAAAAAATGGATATGCATGCTTGAAACATGTTCAAGATGAAAATGACCTATGGATCCAAACCTTTTAAAGAGAATAACATGAAATTCTCAAGTGAACGTGTGGTGGGATATTTACTCGTGTCAAACAAGCCATTAGTTTTCCCATTTACGAAAAGCTGACCTAACGATCATAGATGATTGTAAAGTGATTTATCATGTGTAACGGGCTATATTTTTGTAAGTAATGACTTATAGATTGGGAATCAACACTTAGTTAAAAATCGCTTGCCTCCCCCTTTTCCAAGACAATTGCATAACCTGATATATAAAAACAAAAAAGAGTTTACAATCCAAAAAATTTATGAATACTTTTTGGAATTATCTCTCTCTACATTTGTGCATTGTGAATTTCCCTTTTAGATGTATATTTTTTTCTTAAATCTAAACTTGAGTTTTCACTTTCCCTTCATCTCGCAAACAAAAAAAAATATACAAGGCAAATAGATCTCAACAAAATGAAAATTTTAGAGTTTAAGTATGGAAGAGTTTAAAGCAATAAACAAATATAAGTAAAGAAAATTTATTCACACACCACAAATGAAAAAAAAAGTTATGTTATCCAAGTTTTGGAAATTCCACTTGTTCAACCATAATAGCTCGGGCTATATTTTTGTAAGGAATGACATATGATTAGGAATCAACACTCAGTTAAAATTCCCTCGCCCCCCCCTTTTCCTGACGATTTCAGAATATGATATATAAAAACTACAAAGAATTTATAATCCCTAAAAATTACTGACACTTTTTGGAATTATATCTCTTTCTCATTTGTGCAATGTGCATTTCCATTTTAGATCTTTACTTTTTTCTTAAACCAAAACTTGAGTTTTCACTTTTCCTTCATCTCGCAAAAAAGAAAAAAAGATAAAAGGCAAATAGATCACAACAAGATGAAAATTTTAGAATTTTTGTAAAGAAATAATTTAAAGCAATAAACTAATGTTAGCAAAGAAAATTTATTCGCACACCACAAATGAGCAAAAAAATTTTGTTATCCAAGTTTGGGTAATTCTGCAAGTTCAACAATAATAGCTCGGATTTTTATAAGAGAGATTTTTCTACATATGTCTTAAAAAATGGATATGCATGCCTGAAACATGATAAAGATGCAAATGACCTATGGATCCAAACCTTTTAAAGAGAATAACATTAAATTCTCAAGTGAATGTGTGGTGGGATATTTACCTGAGTGAAACAAGCCATTATTTTGCCCATTTACAAAAAGTTGACGTAAAAATCATAGATGATTGTAAAGTAATTTATCATGCGTAACGGGCTATATTTTTGTTAGGAATGACTTATGGATTGGGAGTCAACACTCAGTTAAAAATCCCCCGCCACCCTATTTTCCCGACAATAGCAGAACCTGATATATAAAAACTAAAAAGAGTTTGCAATCCTTAAAAATTATAGGCACTTTTTGGAATTATCTCTCTCTAAATTTGTGCATTCTACATTTCCATTTTAGATGTATACTTTTTTTCTTAAATCAAAACTTGAGTTTTCACTTTCCCTTCATCTCATAAACAAAAAAAAGAGATAAAAGGCAATTAGATCACATCAAAATGAAAGTTTTAGATTTCTTGTATGGAAAGAAATTAAAGAAATCAACAAATGTAAGAAAAGAAAATTTATTCACAAACCACAAATTAACACAAAAGTCTTGTTATCCAAGTTTGGGTAATTCCACTAGTTCAACCCTAATAGCTCGGAATTTTATAAGAAATAGATTTTTGTACACATGTTTTTAAAAATAGATATGCACACTTGAAACATGTTAAAGATGCAAATGACCTATGGATCCAAACCTTTTAAAGAGAATAACATTAAATTCTCTAGTGACCGTGCGGTGGGATATTTTCCCGAGTCAAACAAGCCATTATTTTGCCCATTTACAAAAACCTGACCTAACAATCAGCGTAACGAGTTATAATTTTGTAAGGAATGACTTATGGATTGGGAGTCAACACTGAGTTAAAAATCCCCCGCCTCCCCCTTTTCCCGGCGACTGCAGAACCTGATATATAAAAACTAAAAAACGTTTAAAATCGCTAAATATTACGGACACTTTTTGGAATTATCTCTCTCTACACTTGTTCATTGTGCATTTACATTTTAGATTTATTCTTTTTTCTTAAATCAAAACTTGAGTTTTCACTTTCACTTCATCTCGGAAACAAAAAAAAGAGATAAAAGGCAAAAAGATCATAACAAACTGAAAATTTTAGAGTTTATGTGTGGAAAGAATTTAAAGCAATAAAGAAATCTAAGTAAAGAAAATTTATGCAAACACCACAAATGAACATAAAAGTTTTGTTATCCAAGTTTGGGAAATTTCACTAGTTCAACCCTAATTGCTCGGAATATTATAAGAAAGAGATTTTTCTACACATGTTTAAAAACTGGATATGCATGCTTGAAACATGTTAAAGATGCAAATGACCTATGGATCCAAACCTTTTATAGAGAATAACATTAAAATCTCAAGTGAACGTACGGTGGGATATTTACTTGAGTCAAACAAGCAATTATTTGGCCCATTTACAAAAAGCTCACCTAACGATTATAGATGATTGTAAAGTGATTTATCATGAGTAACGGGCTATATTTTTGTAAGGAATGATTTATGGATTTGGAGTCAAAATTCCGTTCAAAATCCCCGCCTCCCCCATTTCCCGATGATTATAGAACCTGATATATATTAATACTTAAAAGTGTTTACAATCCCTAAAAATTATAGTCACTTTTTGGAATTATCTCTCTCTACATTTGTGCATTCTATATTTCCATTTTAGAAGTATAATAGTTTCTTAAATCAAAACTTGAGTTTCCACTTTCCCATCATCTCGTAAACATAAAATAGAGATAAAAGGCAATTAGATCACATCAAAATGGAAATATTATATTTTATGTATGGAAAGAATTCAAAGCAATAAGCAAATGTAAGTAATTAAAATTTATTCACACACCATAAATAAACACAAAACTTTACCTATCCAAGTTTGGGAAATTCCACTAGTACAACCCTAATAGCTCGGAATTTTTAAGGAAAGAGATTTTTCTCCACATGTTTTAAAAAATGGATATGCATGATTGAAACATGTTAAAGACGCAAATGACATGTGGATCCAAACCTTTTAAAGAGAATAACATTAAATTCTCAAGTGAACGTGTGGTGGGATATTTACGCGAGTCAAACAAGTCATTATTATGCCCATTTACAAAAAGTTGACCTAACAATTATAGATGATTGTAATGTGATTAATCATGTGTAACGGGCTATATTTTTCTAAGAAATGACTTATAGATTGGGAGTAAACACTCAGTTAAAAATCCTACACCTGCCCTTTTCCCAAAGATTGCAGAACCTGATATATTAAGACTAAAAAGAGTTTACAATCCCTAAAAATTACAAACACTTTTTGGTATTATCTCTCTCAACATTTGTGCATTGTGCATTTCCATTTTACATGTATACTTTTTTCTTAAATCAAAACTTAAGTTTTCACTTTCCCTTCATCTCGTAAACAAAAAAAAGAGATAAAAGGCAAATTGATCACAACAGACTAAAAGTTTTAGAGTTTATCTTTGGAAAGAATTTAAAGCAAACAACAAATGTAAGTACAGAAAATTTATTCTCACGCCACAAAAGAACACCAAAAATTTGTTATCCAAGTTTCAGAAATTGCACTAGTTCTACACTAATAGCTCGGAATTTTTTAAGAAAGAGGTTTTTCTACAAATGTTTTAAAAAATCGATATGCAAGCTTGAAACATGTTAAAGATTCAAATGATCTATGGATCCAAATCTTTCAAAGAGAATAACATTAAATTCTCAAGTGAACATACGGTGGGATATTTTCCAGAGTAAAACAAGCCATTATTTTGCCCATTCACAAAAAGCTGACCTAACGATTATAGGTGATTGAATAGTGATTTATCATGCACAACGGGCTATTTTTTTTAAGAATGACTTATGGATTGGGAGTCAACACTCAGTTAAAAATCCCCTGACTCCCTCTTTTCCCTACGATTGTAGAACCTGATATATAAAAACTTAAAAGAGTTTACGGTCCCTAAAAATTACAAACACTTTTTGGAATTATCTATCTCTACATTTTTGCATTGTGTATTTCCATTTTTTATGTATACTTTTTTCTTAAATCAAAACTTGAGTTTTAACTTTCCCTTCATCTCGTAAACAAAAAAAAGAGATAAAAGGCAAATAGATCACAACAAACTGAAAATTTTAGAGTTTATGTATGGAAAGAATTTAAATCAATAAACAAATGTAAGTAAATAAAATTTATTCACACACCACAAATGAACACAAAACTTTCGTTATCCAAGTTTGGGAAATTCCACTAGTTCAACCCTAATAGCTTAGAATTTTATAAGAAAGAGATTTTTCTACACATGTTTTAAAAAATGGATATGCATACTTGAAACATGTTAAAGATGCAAATGACCTATGGATCCAAACCTTTTAAAGAGAATAACATTAAATTCTCAAGTGAACGTGCAGGGGGATATTTACCCGAGTCAAACAAGCCATTATTTTGCCCATTTACAAAGAACTGACCTGACGATCATAGATTATTGTATAGTGATTTATCATGTGTAATGGGATATGTTTTTGTACGGAATGACTTATGGATTGGGAGTTAACACTCAGTTAAAAATCCCCCGCCTCCCCCTTTTCCTGACGATTGCAGAACCTGATATATAAAAACTAAAAAGAGTTTACAATCCCTAAAAATTACTGACACTTTTTGGAATTATCTCTCACTACATTTGTGCATTGTGCATTTCAATTTAAAACGTATACTCTGTTCTTAACTAAAAACTTGAGTTTTCACTTCCCTTTCATCTCGTAAACAAAAAAAAGAGATAAAAGGCAAATAGATCATAACAAAATGAAAATTTTAGAGTTTATGTACGGAAACAATTTAAAGCAATAAACAAATGTAAGTAAGGAAAATTTATTCTCATCCCACAAATGAACACACAAGTTTTGTTATCTAGGTTTTAGTAATTCCACTAGTTAAACCCAAATAGCTCGGAATTTTATAAGAAAGAAATTTATCTACATATGTTTTAAAAAATGGATATGCATGCTTGAAACATGTTAAAGATGCAAATGACCTATGGATCCAAATCTTTTAAAGAAAATAACATTAAATTCTCAAGAGAACGTGTGGTAGGATATTTACCCGAGTCAAACAAGCCATTATTTTGCCCATTTACAAAAAGCTGACCTAACAATCATACATGATTGTAAAATGATTTATCATACATAACGGGCTATATTTTTGTAAGGAATGGCTTATGGATTGGGAGTCAACACTCAGTTAAAAATCCCATGCCTCCCCCTCTTCCCAACTATTGATGTACCAGATATATAAAAACTAAAAAGAGCTTAAAATCCCTAAAAATTACAAACACTTTTTGGAATTATCTCTCTCCCAATTTGTGCATTGTGCATTTCCATTTTAGATGTATACTTTTTTCTTAAATAAAAACTTGAGTTTTCACTTTCCCTTCATCTCGTAAAGAAAAAAAAGAGATAAAAGCCAAATACAACACAACAAAATGAAAATTTTAGAGTTTTTGTATGGAAAGAATTTAAAGTAATGAACAAAGGTAAGAAAATAAAATTTATTCACACACCACAAATGAACACAAAGTTTTTGCTATGCAAGTTTCGGTAATTCTACTAATTCAACCCTAATAGCTGGGAATTTTATAACGAAGAGATTTTTCTACACATGTTCTAAAAAATAGATATGCCTGCTTGAAACATGTTAAAGATACAAAGGACCTATGGATCGAAACCTTTTAAAGATAATAAAATTAAATTCTCAAGTGAACGTGCGGTGGGATATTTACCCGAGTCAAACAAGCAATTATTTTACCCATTACCTAAAGCTGACCTAACAATAATAGATGATTGTAAAGTTATTTATCATGCGTAACAGGCTATATTTTTGGAAGGAATGACTTATGGATTGGGAGTCAACACTCAGTTAAAAATCCCCCGCCACCCCCTTTTCCCAACGATTGCAGAATCTGATATATAAAAACTAAAAAACGTTTAAAATCCCAAAAAATTACTGGCACTTTTTTGAATTATCTCTCTCTACATTTGTGCATTCTACAGTTCCATTTTAGATTGATACTTTTTTCTTAAATCAAAACTTGAGTTTTCACTTTTCATTCATCTCGTAAACATAAAAAAGAGATAAAAGGCAAATGGATCACATCAAAATGAAAGTTTTAGAGTTTATGAATGGAAAGAATTTGAAGCATTGAACAAATTTAATAAATTAAAATTTATTCACAAACCACAAATGAACACAAAAGTCATGTTATCCTAGTTTGGATGATTCCCCTAGAGCAACCCTAATAGCTTGGAATTTTATAAGAAAGAGATGATTGTACGCATGTTTTAAAAAATAGATATGCACACTTGAATCATGTTCAAGATGAAAATGACCTATGGATCCATACCTTTTAAAGAGAATAACATTAAATTCTCAAGTGAACGTGCGGTGGGATATTTTCCCGAGTCAAACAATCCATTATTTTGCCCATTTACCAAAAGCTGACCTAACAATCAGCGTAATAGGGTATATTTTTGTGAGGCATGACGTATGGATAGGGAGTCAACACACAGTTAAAAATCCCCCGCCTTCCCCTTTTCCCAATGATTGCCGAACCTGATATATAAAAACTGAAAAGGTGTTTACAATCCCTAAAAATTACGGACACTTTTTGGAATTATCTCTCCCTACATTTGTACATTGTGCATTTCCATTTTAGATGTATACTTTTATCTTAAATCAAAACTTGAGTTTTCACTTTCCCTTCATCTCGAAAACAAAAAAAAGAGATAAAAGGCACAAAGATCACAACAAACTGAAAATTTTAGAGTTTATGTATGGAAAGAATTTTAAGCAATAAAAAAATGTAAGTAAAGAAAATTTATTCACACACCACAAATGAACACAAAAGTTTTGTTATCAAAGTTTGGGAAATTCCACTAGTTCAACCCTAATTGCTCAGAATTTTATAAGAAAGAGATTTTTCTACACATGTTTTAAAAAATGGATATGCATGCTTGAAACATGTTAAAGATAAATATGACCTATGGATCCAAACCTTTTAAAGAGAATAACATTAAAATCTCAAGTGAACGAGCGGTGGGATATTTACTCGAGTCAAACAAGCGATTATTTTGCCAATTTAGAAAAAGCTGACCTAACGATCATAGATGATTGTAAAGTGATTTATCATGCGTAATGGGGTATATGTTTATAAGGAATGACTTATGGATTGCGAGTCAACACTCAGTTAAAACTTCCCCGCCTCCCTCTTTTCTCGTCGATTGCAGAACCAGATATATAAAAACTAAAAAAAGTTTACAATCACTAAAAATAATAAACACTTTCTCGAATTATCTCTCTCTATATTTGTTCATTGTACATTTCCATTTTAGATATATACTTTTTTCTTAAATCAAAACTTGAGTTTTCACTTTCCCTTCATCTCGTAAACATAAAAAAGAACTAAAAGGCAAAGAGATCACTTCAAAATGATAGTTTTAGAGTTTATATATGGAAAGAATTTAAAGCAATGAACAAATGTAAGAAAAGAAAATTTATTCGCAAACCACAAATTAACACAAAAGTCTTGCTATCCAAGTTTGGGTAATTCCACTAGTTCAACCCTAATAGCTTGGAATTTTATAAAAAAGAGATTTTTCTATACATGTTTTAAAAAATAGATATGCCTGCTTGAAACTTGTTAAAGATGCAAATTACCTAAGGATCGAAAACTTTTAAAGAGAATAACATTAAATTCTCAAGTGAACGTGCCGTGGGATATTTTCCCGAGTCAAACAATCCATTATTTTGCCGATTTACAAAAAGCTTACCTAACGATTAGCGTAACGGACTATATTTTTGTAAGGAATGACTTATGGATTGGGAGTCAACAGTCAGTTAAAAATCCCCCGCCTCCCCCTTTTCCTGACAATTACAGAACCTGATATATAAAAACTGAAAAGCGTGTACAATCCTTTAAAAATTACGGACAGTTTTTGGAATTATCTCTCTCTATATTTGTGCATTGTGCATTTCCATTTTAGAAGTATAATTTTTTCTTAAATAAAAACTTGCGTTTTCACTTTCCCCGCATCTCGTAAACAAAAAAAAGAGATAAAAGGCAAGTGGAGCACAACAAAATGAAAATTTTACAGTTTATGTATGGAAAGAATTTAAAGCAAGGAACAAAAGTAAAAAATTAAAATTTATTCACACACCACAAATGAACACAAAATTTTTGCTATCCAAGTTTCGGTAATTCCACTAGTTCCACCCTAATAGCTCGGAATTTTATAAGAAAGAGATTTTTCTACACATGTTTTAAAAAATAGATATGCCTGCTAGAAACATGTTAAAGATACAAATGACCTATGGATCCAAACCTTTTAAAGTGAATAAAATTAAATTCCCAAGAGAACGTGCGATGGGATAGTTATCCAAGTCAAACCTACGATTATTTTACCCATTTACCTAAAGCTGACCTAACGATCATAGATGATTGTAAAGTGATTTATCATGCGTAACAAGCTATATTTTTGGAAGGAATGACTTATGGATAGGGAGTCAACACTCAGTTAAAAATCCCCCGCCACCCCCTTTTCCCGATGATTGCAGAACCTGATATATAAAAACTAAAAAGAGTTTACAATCCCTAACAATTACAGGCACTTTTTGGAACTATCTTTCTCTACATTTGTGCATTCTACATTTCCATTTTTGATTGATGGATTTTTCTTAAATCAAAACTTGAGTTTTCACTTACCCTTCTTCTCATAAACATAAAAAAGAGATAAAAGGCAAATACATCACAACGAAATGAAAGTTTTAGATTTTGATGTGTGGAAAGAATTTGAAGCAATGAACAAATGTAATAAAAGTAAATTTATTCACAAACCATAAATTACACAAATGTTTTGTTATCCAAATTTGGGTAATTCCACTAATTCAACCCTAATAGCTCGGATTTTTATAAGAAAGAGAATTTTTTACACATGTTTTAAAAAGTACATATGCACGCTTGAATCATGTTAAAGATTAAAATGACCTATGGATCCAAACCTTTTAAAGAGAATAACATTAAATTCTCAGGTGAACATGCAGTGGGATATTTTCCCGAGTCAAACAAGCCATTATTTTGCCCTATTACAAAAAACTGACCTAACGATTAGCGTACCGGGCTATATTTTTGTAAGGAATGACTTTTGGATTGGGAGTCAATACTCAGTTTAAAATCCCCCGCTTCCCCCTTTTCCTGAAGATTGCAGAACCTGATATATAAAAACTGAAAAGTGATTACAATCCCTAAAAATTACGGACACTTTTATGAATTATCTCGCTCTACATTTGTGCATTGTGAATTTTCATTTTAGATTTATACTTTTATTTTAAATCAAAACATGAGTTTTCACTTTCCCTTCATCTCGAAAAAAGAAAAGAGATAAAAGACAAAAAGATCAGAACAAATTGAAAATTTTAGAGTTTATTTATGGAAAGAATTTTAAGCAATAAAAAAATGTAAGTAAAGAAAATTTTTTTAGACACCACAAATGAACAAAAAAGTTTTGTTATCCAAGTTTGGGAAATTCCACTAGTTCAACCCCAATTGCTCGATATTTTATAACAAAGAGATTTTTCTACACATGTTTTAAAAAATGGATATGCATGCTTGATACATGTTAAAGATGGAAATGACCTATGGATCCAAACCTTTTATAGAGAATAACATTAAAATCCCAAGTGAATGTGCAGTGGGATATTTACTCGAGTCAAACAAGCTATTATTTTGCCCATTTACAAAAAGCTGACCTAACAATCATAAATGATTCTAAAGTGATTTATCATGCATAACAGGCAATAGTTTTGTAAGAAATGACTTATGGATTGCGAGTCAACACTCAGTTAAAAATTCCCCCCTCCCCCTTTTCTCGACGATTGCAAAACATGATATATAAAAACTAAAAAAAGTTTACAATCCCTAAAAATTACAAACATTTCAGGAATTATCTCCCCCAATATGTGTACATTGTGCATTTCCATTTTAGATGTATGCTTTTTCTTAAATCAAGCCTTGAGTTTTCACTTTCCCTTCATTTCGTAAACATAAAAAAGAGATAAAAGGCAAAGACATGACTTCAAAATTAAAGTTTTAGAGTTTATGTATGGAAAGAATTTAAAGCAATGAACAAATGTAAGAAAAGAAAATTTATTCACAAATCACAAATGAACACAAAAGTCTTGTTATCCAAGTTTGGGTAATTCCACTAGTTCAACCCTAATAGCATTGGAATTTTATTAGAAAGAGATTTTTATACACATGTTTTAAAAAATAGATATGCCCGCTTGAAACATGTTAAAGATGCAAATGACCTAAGGATCCAAACATTTTAAAGAGAATCACTTTAAATTCTCAAGTGAACGTGCGGTGGGATATTTTCCTGAGTCAAGCAAGCTATTATTTTGCCCATTTACAAAAAGTTGACCTAACGATCAGCGTAACGGGCTATATTTTCGTAAGGAATGACTTATGGATTGGGAGTCAACACTCAGTTAAAAATCTCCCGCCTCCCCCTTTTCCTGATGATTGTAGAACCTTATATATAAAAACTAAAAAGTGTTTACAATCCCTAAAAATTACGGACATTTTTTGGAATTATCTCTCTCTACATTTGTGCATTGTGCATTTGCATTTTAGATGTATACTTTTATCTTAAATCAAAACTTGATTTTTCACTTTCCCTTCATCACGTAAACAAAAAAAAGAGATAAAAGGCAAAAAGATCAGAACAAACTGAAAATGTTAGAGTTTATGTATGGAAAGGATTTAAAGCAATAAACAAATGTAAGTAAGGAAAATTTATTCACACACCACAAATGAACACAAAAGTTTCGTTATCCATGTTTGGGAAATTCCACTAGTTCAACCCTAATTGCTCGGAATTTTATAAGAAAGAGATTTTTCCACACATGTTTTAAAAAATGGATATGCATGCTTGATACATGTTAAAGATGCAAATGACCTATGGATCCAACACCTTTTATAGAGAACAAGCTATTATTTTTCCATTTACAAAAAACTGACCTAACGATCATAGATTATTGTAAAGTGATTTAACATGCGTAACTAGCTATATTTTTTTAAGGAATGACTTATGGATTGCGAGTCAACACTCAGTTAAAAATTCCCCACCTCCCCCTTTTCTCGACAATTGCAGAACCTGATATAAAAAAACTAAAAAAATATTACAATCACTAAAAATTATAAACACTTTCTGGAATTATCTCTCTCTATATTTGTTCATTGTAATTTCCCTTTTAGATGTATACTTTTTCTTAAATCAAAACTTGAGTTTTCACTTTCCCTTCATCTCATAAACATCAAAAAAAAATAAAAGGCAAAGAGATCACTTCAAAATGAAATTTTTAAAGTTTATGTACGGAAAGAATTTATAGTAATGAAAAAATGTAAGAAATGTAAATTTATTCACAAACCACAATTTAATACAAAAGTTTTGCTATCCAAGTTTGGGTAATTCCTCTAGTTCAACCCTAATAGCTCGGAATTTTATAAGAATGAGATTTTCCTACACATGTTTTAAAAAATAGATATGCCCGCTTGAAACATGTTAAAGATGCAATTACCTAAGGATCGAAACCTTTTAAAGAGAATAACATTAAATTCTGAAGTGAACGTGCAGTGGGATATTTTCTCGAGTCAAACAAGCCATTATTTTTCCCATTTACAAAAAGCTGACCTAACGATCAGCGTAACGAGCTATATTTTTGTAAGAAATGACTTATGGATTGGGAGTCAACACTTAGTTAAAAATTCCCTGCCTCCCTCTTTTCCCGACGATTGAAGAACCTGATATATAAAAACTGAAAATTGTTTACAATCCCTAAAAATTACAGACACTTTTTGGAATTATCTGTCTCTACATTTGAGTATTGTGCATTTCCATTTAAGATGATACTTTATCTTAAATCAAAACTTGAGTTTTCACTATCCCTTCATCTCGGAAACAAAAAAAAAAAAAGAGATAAAAGGCTGAAAGATCACAACAAACTGAAAATTTAAGTGTTTATGTATGGAAAGAATTTAAAGAAATAAACAAATGTTAGTAAAGAAAATTTATTCACACCCCACAAATGAACACAAAAATTTTGTTATCCAAGTTTGGGAAATTCCACTGGTTCAACCCTAATTGCTCGGAATTTTAAAAGAAAGATTTTTCTACACATGATTTAAAAAATGGATATGCATGCTTGAAACATGTTAAAGATGCAAATGACCTATAGATCCAAAAAAAATTTAGAGAATAAAATTAAAATCTCATGTGAACATGCGGTGGGATATTTACTTGAGTCATACAAGTTATTATTTTGCCCATTTACAAAATGTTGAACTAAAGATCATAGATGATTGTAAAGTGATTTATCATACGTAATGGGCTATATTTTTGTATGGAATGACTTATGGATTGCGAGTCAGCACTTAGTTAAATATTCCCCGCCTCCCCCTTTTCTTGATGATTACAGAACCTGATATATAAAAACTAAAAAAGGTTTACAATCCCTAAAAATTACGAACACTTTTTGGAATTATCTCTCTCTATATTTTTGTATTGTGCATTTCAATTTTAGATGGATACTTTTTTCTTAAATCAAAACTTGAGTTTTTACTTTCCCTTAATCTTGTAAGCGAAAAAAAGAGATAAAAGGCAAATAGATCACAACAAACTGAAAATTTTAGAGTTTATAATGGAAAGAATTTAAAGCAATAAAAAAATATAAATAAATAAAATTATTCACACAACACAAATAAACACAAAAGTTTTGTTATCCAAGTTTGGGAAATTCCACAAGTTCAAACCTAATAGCTAGGAATTTTATAAGAAGATATTTTTCTACACATGTTTTTAAATTATCTCTCTATACATTTGTGCGTTGTGTATTTCCATTTTAGATGCATACTTTTTACTTAAATCAAAACTTGAGTTTTCACTTTCCCTCCATCTCGTAAACAAAAAAAGGAGATAAAAGGCAAATAGATCTCAAAAAAATGAAAATTTTAGAGTTTATGTATGGAAAGAATTTATAGCAATAAACAAATGTAAGTAAAGAAAATTTATTCACAGACCACAAACGAATACAAAAGTTTTGTTATCCAAGTTTGGGAAATTCCACTAGTTCAACCCTAATAGCTCGAAATTTTATAAAAAAGAGATTTTTCTACATATGTTTTAAAAAAAGGATGTGCATGCTTGAAACATGTAACAAATGCAAATGACCTACGGATCCAAACCTTTTAAAGAGAATAACATTAAATTCTCAAGTGAACATGCGGTGGGCTATTTACCCGAGTGAAACAAGCCAATATTTTGCCAATTGACAAAAAGCTGAACGAAGGATCATAGTTGATTGTAAAGTGATTTATCATGCGTATCGGGCTATATTTTTTTAAGGAATGACTTATAGATTGGGAGTCAACACTCAGTTAAAAGTCCCCCGCCTCCCCTATTTCCCAATGATTGCAGAACAAAATATATAAAAACTAAAAAGAGTTACAATTCCTAAAAATTACAAACACTTTTTGGAATTATCTCTCTCTAAATTTTTGGATTGTTCATTTCCATTTTAGATGTATACTTTTTTCTTAAATCAAAACATGAATTTTCACTTTCCCTTCATCTCGTAAACAGAAAAAAAAGATAAAAGGCAAATAGATCACAACAAACTGAAAATTTAAGAGTTTATGTATGGAAAGAATTTAAAGCAATGAACAAATGTAAGTAAAGAAAATTTATTCACTCACCACAAATGAAGACAAAAGTTTCATTATCCATGTGTTGGAAATTCCACTAGTTCAACCCACATAGCTCAGAATTTTATAAGAAAGAGATTTTTCTAGTCATGTTTTAAAAAATGGATATGCATGCATGAAACAAGTTAAAGATGCAAATGACCTATGGATGCAATCCTTTTAAAGAGAATAACATTAAATTCACAAGAGAACGTGCGGTGGGATATTTACCCGAATCAAACAAGTCATTATTTTGCCCATTAACAAAAAGCTGACCTAACGATCATAGATGATTGTAAAGTGATTTATCATGCGTAATGGGCTATATTTTTGCACAGAATGACTTATGGATTGGGAGACAACACTCTGTTAAAAATCCCCCGCCTCCCCCTTTTCCTGACGATCGCAGAACCTGATATATAAAAACTAAAAAGAGTTTACAATCCCTAAAAATTACAAACACTTTTTGGAATTATCGCTCTCTACATTTGTGCATTGTGCATTTCCATTTTAGATGTATACTTTTTTCTTAAATCAAAACTTGAGTTTTCATTTTCCCTTCATCTTGTAAACCAAAAAAAGAGGTAAAAGGCAAATAGCTCACAACAAAATGAAAAGTTTAGAGTTGAAGTATGGGAAGAATTTAAAACAATAAACAAATGTAAGTGAAAAAAATTTATTCCCACACCACAAATTAACACAAAAGTTTTGTTATCCAAGTTTGGGAAATTCCTTTTAGTACAACCCTAATAGCTCGGAATTTTATAAGAAAGAGATTTTTCTACACATGTTTTAAAAAATGGATATGCATGCTTGAAACATGTTCAAGATGTAAATGACCTATGGATCCAAACCTTTTAAAGAGAATAACATTAAATTCTCAAGTGAACGCGCGATGGGATATTTACACGAGTCAAACAAGCCATTGTTTTGCCCATTTACGAAAAGCTGAACTATGGATCATTGATGATTTTAAAGTGATTTATCATGCATAACGAGCTATATTTTTTAAGGAATGAATTATGGATTAGGAGTCAGCACTCAATTAAAAATCCCCTGACTCCCCCTTTTCCCAACGATTGCAGAACCTGATATATTAAAACTAATAACAGTTTACAATCCCTAAAATTTAAAAAAACTTTTTTGGAATTATCTCTCTCTACAATTTTTCATTGTGCATTTCCAGTTTAGATGTATACTTTTTTCTTAAATAAAAAATTGAGTTTTCACTTGCCCTTCATCTTATAAACAAAAAAAAAGAGATAAATGGCAAATAGATCACAACAAATTGAAAATTTTAGAGTTTATGTTTGGAAAGAATTTAAAGCAATAAAAAAAATTTTAAAAATAAAATTATTCAGACACGACAAATGAACACAAAATTTTTGTTATCCAAGTTTGGGAAATTCAACCGTAAGAGCTTGGAATTTTATAAGAAGATATTTTTCTACACATGTTTTAAAAAATGGATATGCATGCTTTAAACATGTTAAATATTCAAATGACCTATGGATCCAAACCTTTAAAAGAGAATAACATTAAATTCTCAAGTGTTACGTGCAATGGGATATTTACCCGAGTCAAATAAGCCATTAGTTTGCCCATTTACAAAAAGGTGACCTAACCATCATACATGATTGTAAAGTGATTTATCATTCGTAATGGGTTATACTTTTGTAAAGAATGAGTTATGGATTGGGAGTCAACACTCAGGTAAAA
This sequence comes from Aristolochia californica, assembly GCF_029961685.1. NCBI lineage: Eukaryota > Viridiplantae > Streptophyta > Magnoliopsida > Piperales > Aristolochiaceae > Aristolochia > Aristolochia californica. The sequence continues at coordinate 27,751,706 of NW_027182103.1, read as the reverse complement.
ATTCTCTGCCTCCCCCTTTTCCCGACGATTGTAGAACCTAAAATAGAAAAATAAAAAGAGCATCCAATCCCTAAAAATTACGGACACTTTTTGGAATTATTTCTCTCTTCTTTTTTGCATTGTCCATTTGCATTTTAAACGTATACTTTTTCTTAAATAAAAACTTGAGTTTTCACTTCCCCTTCATCTCGTAAACAAAAAAAATGAGATAAAAGGCAAATTGATCACAACAAAATGAAAATTTCAGAGTTTATGTTCGGAAACAATTTAAAACAATAAAAAAATGTAAGTAAGGAAAATTTATTCACACCCTACAAATGAACACAAATGTTTTGTTATCCAAGTTTGGGTAATTCCACTAGTTCAACCCTAATAGCTCGGAATTTTATAAGAAAGAGATTTATCTATATATGTTTTAAAAAAGGGATATGCATTCTTGAAACATGTTAAAGATTCAAATGACCTATGGATCCAAATATTTTAAAGAGAATATCATTAAATTCTCAAGAGAACGTGCAGTGGATATTTACCTTAGTCAAACAAGCCATTATTTTGCCTAGTTACAAAAAGCTGACCTAACGATCATAGGTGATTGTAAAGTGATTTATCATGCATAACGGGATATATTTTTGTTTGGAATGACTTATGGATTGGGAGTCATCACTCAGTAAAAAATCCCCCACCTCCCCCTTTTCCCGACTATTGAAGACCGTGACCTATAAATACTAAAAAGAGTTTACAATCCCAAAAAATGACAAATACTTTTTGGAATTATCTCTCTCTACATTTGAGCATTGGGCATTTCCATTTTAGATGTATACTTTTCACTTAAATAAAAACTTGATTTTTCACTGTCCCTTCATCTCGTAAACAAAAAAAAGATATAAATGGCAAATACATCACAAAAAAATGAAAATTTTAGAGTTTATGTATGGAAAGAATTTAAAGCAATAAACAAAAGTAAGTAAATAAAATTTATTCACACACCACAAATGAGCACAAAAGTTTTGTTTTCCAAGTTTGGAAAATTCCACTAGTTTAACCCTAATAGCTCGGAATTTTATAAGAAAGAGATTTTTCTACAGATCTTTTAAAAAATGGATATGCATGCTTGAAATATGTGGTAGTTGCAAATGACCTATGGATCCAAACCTTTTAAAGAGAATAACATTAAATTCTCAAGTGAACGTGCGGTGGGATATTTACCCTATTAAAAAAAGCCATTATTTTGCCCTTTTAAAAAAACTTGACCTAACGATTAAAGGTAATTGTAAAGTGTTTTATCATGCATAACGGGCTATATTTTTTTAAGAAATGACATATGGATTGGGAGTCAACACTCAGTTAAAAATCCCCCGCCTCCCCCTTTTATCGAAGATTGCTGAACCTGATATATAAAAACTAAAAAGAGTTTACAATCCCTAAAAATTACAGGCACTTTCATGCATTATCTCTATCTAAATTTGTGCATTGTGGATTTCAATTTTAGATATATAATTTTTTCTTAAATCAAACTTGAGTTTTCACTTTTCCTTCATCTCGTAAAAAAAAAAAAAGAGATAAAATTCAAATAGATCACAACAAACTGAAAATTTTAGAGTTTATGTATGGAAAGAATTTAAAGCTATAAACGAATGTATGTAAAGAAAATTTATTCACACACAACAAATGAACATGAAAGTTTTGTTATCCAAGTTTGGGAAATTCCACTAGTTCAACCCTAATTGCTCAGAATTTTATAAGAAAGAGATTTTTCTACACATGTTCTAAAAAATGGATATGCATGCTTGAAACATATTAAAGATGCAAATGACCTATGGATCCAAACCTTTTAAAGAGAATAATATTAAATTCTCAAGTGAACGTGCGGTGGGATATTTACCCGAGTCAAACAAGCGTTTATTTTTCCCATTTACAAAAAGTTGACCTAATGATCATAGATAATTGTAAAGTTATTTATCAAGTGTAGTAGGCTATATTTTTGTAAGGAAGGATTTATGGATCGGGTGTCAACACTCAGTTAAAAATCCCCCCCACCCCCTTTTCCCGACGATTACAAAACCTGATATATAAAAACTAAAAAGATTTTACAATCCCTAAAAATTACAGGCACTTTTTGGAATTATATCTCTCTACATTTGTGCATTGTGCATTTCCATTTTTTCTTAAATCAAAACTTGAGTTTTCACTTTCCCTTCATCTCGTAAACAAAAAAAAGAGATAAAAGGTAAGTAGATCACAACAAACTGAAAATTTTAGATTTTATGTTGGGAAAGGATTTAAAGCAATAAAAAAATTTAAATAAATAAAATTATTCACACACGACAAATGAACACTAAATTTTTGTTTTCCAAATTCGGAAAATTCCACTAGTTCAACACTAATTGCTCTGAATTTTATAAGAAGATATTTTTCTACACATGTTTGGAAAAATGGATATGAATTCTTTAAACATGTTAAAGATGCAAATGACCTATGGATCCAAATATTTTAAAGAGAATAACACTAAATTCTGAAGTGTACGTGCGATGGGATATTTACCCGAGTCAAATAAGCCATTAGTTTGCCCATTTACAAAATGGTGACCTAACAATCATAGATGATTATAAAATGATTTATTATTCGTAACGGGCTATATTTTTGTAAGGAATGACTTATAGATTGGGAGTCAACACTAAGTTAAAAATCCCCCGCCTCCCCTTTTTCCCGACGATTGCAGAACCTAAAATATAAAAACTTAAAAGAGCTTCCAATCCCTAAAAATTACAGACACTTTTTGGAATTATCTCTTTCGACTTTTGTGCATTGTGCATTTCCATTTTAAACGTATACTTTTGTCTTAAATAAAAACTAGATTTTTCACTTCCCGTTCATCTCGTAAACAAAAAAAAGAGATAAACGACAAATAGATCACAACAAAATGAAAATTTTAGACTTTATGTATGGAAACAATTTAAAGCAATAAACAAATGTAAGTAAAGAAAGTTTATTCACACCCTACAAATGAACACAAATGTTTTGTTATCAAAGTTCGGGTAATCCGACTAGTTCAACCCTAATTGCTCGGAATTTTATAAGAAAGAGATTTATCTATATACGTTTTAAAAAATGGATATGCTTGCTTGAAACATGTTAAAGATGGACATGACCTATGTATCCAAATCTTTTCAAGAGAATAACATTAAATTTTCAAGAGAACGTGCGGTGGGATATTTACCTGAGTCAAACAAGCCATTATTTTGCCCATTTACAATAAGTTGACCTAACGATCATAGATGATTGTAAAGTGATTTATCATGCGTAACGGGCTATATTTTTGTATGGAATGACTTATGGATTATCATTCAACACTCAGTTAAAAATCCCCTTGTCTCCCCCGTTTCCCGACTATTGAAGAAACAAATATATAAATACTAAAAAGAGTTTACAATCCCGAAAAATTACAAACACTTTTTGAAATTATCTCTCTCTCTACATTTGAGCATTGCGCATTTTCATTTTAGATGTATATTTTTTTCTTAAATAAAAATTTCAGTATTCACCTTCCCTTCATCTTGTAAACAAAAAAAAAAGATATAAATAGCAAATAGATAACAACAAAGTGAAAATTTTAGAGTTTATGTATGGAAATAATTTAAAGCAATAAAAAAATGTAAGTAAAGAAAATTGATTCACACACCACAAATGAACACAAAAGTTTTGTTTTCCAAGTTTGGGAAATTCCACTAGTTCAACCCTAATAGCTCGGAATTTTATAAGAAAGAAATTTTTCTACAGATCTTTTAAAAAATGGATATGCATGCTTGAAATATGTGATAGATGAAAATGACCTATGGATCCAAACCTTTTACAGAGAATAACATTAAATTCTCAAGTGAACGTGCGGTGGGATATTTACCCGAGTCAAAAAAGCCATTATTTTGCCCATTTACAAAAAGTCGACTTAACGATTATAGGTGATTGCAAAGTGATTTATCATGCATAACGGGCTATATTTTTGTAAGAAATGATTTATGGATTGGAAGTCAACACTCAGTTAAAAATCCCCGCCTCCCCCTTTCCATGATGATTGTTGAACATGATATATAAAAACTAAACAGAGTTTACAACCCCAAAAAATTACAAACACATTTTAGAATTATCTCTCTCTATATTTGTGCATTTTTCATTTCTATTTTAGATGTATACTTTTTTCATTCCCTTCATCTCGAAAACAGAAAAAAGAGATAAAAGGCAAATAGATCACAACAAACTGAAAATTTTAGAGTTTATGTAAGGAAGGAATTTAAAGCAATATACAAAATAAAGAAAAGAAAATTTATTTATACACCACATACAAATACAAAATTTTTGTTATCCAAGTTTGGGAAATTCCACTACTTCAACCGTAGTAGCTCTGAATTTTATAAGAGAACGATTTTTCTACATATATTTTAAAAAATGGATATGCTTGCTTGAAACATGTTAAAGATGCAAATGACCTATGGATCCAAACCTTTTAAAGAGAATAACACTAAATTCTCAAGTGAACGTGCGGTGGGATATTTACCCGAGTCAAACAAGCCATTAACTTGCCCATTTACAAAATGCTGCATTAAGGGTCATAGATGATTGTAAAGAGATTTATTATGAATAACAGGATATAATTTTTTAAGGAATCACTTATGGATTGGGAGTCAACACTCAGTTAAAAATCCCCCACCACCCCCTTTTCCCGATGATTACAAAACCTGATATATCAAAACTAAAAACAGTTTACAATCCCTAAAAATTACAAGCACTTTCATGAATTATGTCTCTCTAAATTTGTGCATTGTGCATTTAAATTTTAGATATATACTTTTTTCTTAAATCAAAACTTGAGTTTTCACTTTCCCTTCATCTCGTAAATAAAAAAAGAGATTAAATTCAAATTGATCACAACAAACTGAAAATTTTAGAGTTTATTAATGGAAAGAATTTAAAGCAATAAACAAATGGAAGTAAAGAAAATTTATTCACACACCACAAATGAACCCTAAAGTTTTGTTATCCAAGTTTGGGAAATTCCACTAGTTCAACCTTAATAGCTCAGAATTTTATAAGAAAGAGATTTTTCTACACATGTTCTAAAAAATGTATATGTATGCTTGGAACATGTTAAAGATGCAAATGACCTATGGATCCAAACCTTTTAAAGAGAATAATATTAAATTCTCAAGTGAACATGGGGTGGGATATTTACCTCAGTCAAACCAGCGTTTATTTTGCCCATTTACAAAAAGCAGATCTGACGATCATAGATGATTGTAAAGTTATTTACCATGTGTAATGGGCTATATTTTTGTAATGAAGGACTTATGGATTGGGTGTCAACACTAAGTTAAAAATCCCCCGCCACCCCCTTTTCCCGACGATTGCAGAACCTGATATTTAAAAACTAAAAAGAGTTTACAATCCCTAAAAATTATAGGCACTTTTTGGAATTATCTCTCTCTACATTTGTGGATTGTGCATTTCCATTTTAGTTGTATACTTTTTTCTTAAATCAAAACTTGAGTTTTCACTTTCCCTTCATCTCGTAAACAAAAAAAAGATATAAAAGGAAAAAAGATCACAACAAAACAAAAAATTTTGATTTTATGTATGTAAAGAATTTCAAGAAATTAAAAAATTTAAGTGAAGAAAATTTATTCACATATCACAAATGAACTCAAAACTTTTGCTATCCAAGTTTAGCAAATTCTACTAGTTCAACCCTATTAGCTCGGAATTTTATAAGAAAGATTTTTCTACACATGTTTTAAAAAATGGATATGCATGATTGAAATAAGTTAAAGATGCAAATGACCTTTGGATCCAAACCTTTTAAAGAGAATAAATTTAAATTCTCAAGGGAACGTCCGGTGGGATATTTACTAGAGTCAAACAAGCCATTATTTTTCTATTTACAAAAAGCTGACCTAACGATCGTTGATGATGGTGAAATGATTTATCATGTGTAATGGGTTATATTTTTGTAAGGAATGACTTATGGATTGGGAGTCAACACTCAGTTAAAAATCCCCCTCCTACCCCTTTTCCTGATGTTTTCTGACCTTAATATATAAAAACTAAAAAGAGTTTACAATCCCTAAAAATTACTGACACTTTTTGGATTTATCTCTCTCTACATTTGTGCATTGTGCATTTCCATTTTATATGTGTACTTTTTTCTTTAATAAAATCTTGAGTTTTCACTTTCCTTTCATCTCGTAAACAAAAAAAATGTGATAAAAGGCAAATAGATCACAACAAAATAAAAATTTTAGAGTTTATGGATGAAATGTATTTAAAGCAATAAACAAATGTATGTAAAGAAAATTTATTCACACACCACAAATGAACACAAAACTTTTGTGATCCAAGTTTGGGAAATTCCACTATTTCAACCCTAATCGCTCGAAATTTTATAAGTAAGAGATTTTTCAACACATGTTTTTAAAAATGAATATGCATGATTGAGACATGTTAAAGATGCAAATCACCTATGGATCCAAACCTTTTAAAGAGAGTAACATTAAATTCTTAAGTCAACATGCGGTGGGATATTTACCCGAGTCAAACAAGCCATTATTTGGCCCAATTACAAAAAGCTCACCTAACGATCATAGATCATTGTACAGTGATTTATCCTATGTAATGGGCTATATTTTTTTAAGGAATGACTTATGGATTGGGAGTCAACACTGAGTTAAAAATTCTCCACCTCCCCCTTTTGCCGACAAATGCAGAACATGCTATATAAAAACTAAAAAGTGTTTACAATCCCTAAAAATTACAGACAGTCTTTCAAATTATCTCTCTCTAAATTTGTGCATTGTTCATTTCCATTTTAGATGTATAATTTTTTCTTAATTCAAAACTTGAGTTTTCACTTTCCCTTCATCTCAGATGCAAAGAAAAAGAGATAAAAGGCAAATACATCACATCAAAATAAAAATTTTAGAGTTTATGTAAGGAAATAATTTAAAGCAATAAACAAATATAAGTAAAGAAATTTTATTCACACACCACAAATGAACACAAAAGTTATGTTACTCAAGTTTTGGAAATTCCACTAGTTCAACCCTAATAGCTCGGAATTTTAAAAGAAAGAGATTTTTCTACACATGTATTAAAAAATGGATATACATGCTTGAAACTGGTTAAAGAAGAAAATTACCTATAGATCCAAACATTTTAAAAAGAATAACATAAACTTCTCAAGTGATCGTGGGGAGGGATCTTTACCTGAGTCAAACAAGCCATTATTTTGCCCATTAACAAAAAGTTGACCTAACGATCATAGATGATTGTAAAGTGATTTATCATGTGTAACGGGCTATATTTTTGTAAGGATTGACATATGGATTGGGAGTCAACACTCAGTTAAAAATCCCCACCTCCCCCTTTTCCCGATGATTGCAGAACCTGATATATAAAAACTAAAAATAGTTTACAATCCCTAAAAGTTACAGAAACGTTTTGGAATTATCCCTCTGTACATTTGTGCATTGTGCATATCCATTTTAGTTGTAAACTTTTGTCTTAAATAAAAACTTGAGTTTTCACTTTCCCTTGATCTCGTACACAAAAAAAGTGATCAAAGGCAAATATATCACAACAAAATGAAAATTTTAGAGTTTATATATGGATAAAATTTAAGGCACTAAACAAATGTAAGTAAAGAAAATTTATTCACACAACACAAATGAACACAAAAGTTTTGTTATCCAAGTTTGGGTAATTCCACTTGGTCAACCCTAATAGCTCGGAATTTTATAAGAAAGAAATTTTTGTACACATCTTTTAAGAAATGGATATGCAAACTTGAAACATGTTAAAGTTTCAAATCACTTATGGATCAAATCCTTTTAAAGAGAATAACATTAAATTCTCAAGTGAACATGCGGTGGGATATTTACCCGAGTCAAACAAGCCATTATTTTACCCATTTACAAAAATCTAACCTTACGATCATAGATAATTGTAAAGTGATTTATCATGTGTAACGGGCTATATTTTAGTAAGGAAGGACTTATGGATTGGTAGTCAACACTCAGTTAAAAATCCCCCACCTCCCCCTTTTCCCGACGATTCTAGAACCTTGATATATAAAAACTAAAAAGATTTTACAATCGCTAAAAATTACTGACACTTTTTTGAATTATCACTCTCTACATTTGTGCGTTGTGAATTTCCATTTTAGCTGTATACTTTTTTCTTAAATACAAACTTGAGTTTTCACTTTCCCTTCATCTCTTAAACAAAACAAAAAAAAAACGGATAAAAGGCAAAAAGATCACAACAAAATGAAAATTTTAGAGTTTATTTATGGAAAGAATTTAAAGAAATAAACAAATGGAAATAAATAAAATTTATTCACTCACCACTAATGAACAAAAAACTTTTGTTATCCAAGTTTGGGAAATTCAACTAGTTCAACCCCAATAACTCGGAATTTGATAAGAAAGAGATTTTACTACACATGTTTTAAAAAATGGATATTCATGCTTGAAACATGTTAAAGATTCAAATGACCTATGGATCCAAACCTTTTAAAGAGAATAACATTAAATTCTCGTGTGAATACGTAGTGGGATATTTACCCGAGTCAAACAAGCCATTATTTTGCCCATTTACAAAAGCTGACCTAACAATCATATAAGATTGTAAAGTGATTTATTATGCGTAACGTGCAATATTTTTTTAAGGAATGACTTATGGATTGGGAGTCAACACTAAGTTAAAAATCCCCTGCCTCCCCCTTTTCTCGACGATTGCAGAACTTGATATGTAAAAACTAAAAAGAGTTTACATTCTCTAAAAATTAAAAACACATTTTCGGATTATCACTCTCTACATTTTTTCAATTTGAACTTTCATTTTATATGTATACTTTTACTTAAATCAAAACTTGAGTTTTCACTTTCCCTTCATCTCGCAAACAAAAAATAGAGATAACAGGCAAATAGATCACAACAAAATGAAAATTTTAGAGTTTATGTATCGAAGAATTTAAAGCAATAAACAAATGTACGAAAAGAAAAGTTATTTACACATCACAAATGAACACAAATTTTTTGTAATCCACGCTTTGGTAATTCCACTAGTTCAACCCTAATAGATCAAAATTTTATAAGAAAGATATTTTTCTACACTAGTTTTAAAAAATGGATATGAATGCTTGAAACATGTTAAACATGCAAAAGACCTATGGATCCAAACCTTTTAAAGAGAATAACATTTAACTTCTCAAGTGAACGGGCAGTGGGAGATTTACTCGAGTCAAACAAGCCATTATGTTGCCCATTTACAAAAAGCTGACCTACCAATCATAGATGATTGCAAAGTGATTTTTCATGCGTAACGGGCTATATTTTTTTGAGGGATAACTTATGCATTGGTAGTCAAAACTCAGTTAAAAATTCCCCGCCTCCCCCTTTTCCCGACGATTGGAGAACGTGATATATAAAACCTAAAAAGAGTTTACAATCCCTAAAAATTACAGAAACTTTGTGGAATTATCACTCTCAAAATTTTTGCATTGTGCATTTCCATTTTATATGTATACTTTTTTTCTTACATGAAAACTTGAGTTTTCACTTTCCCTTCATCTCGTAAAAGAAAAAAAGAGATAAAAGGAAAATAGATTACAACAAAATGAAAATTTTAGAGCTTATGTATGGAAAGAATTTGAACCAATAAACAAATGTAAGTAAAGAAAATTTACTCACACAATACAATTGAACACAAAAGTTTTGTTAATTCCACTTGTTCAACCCTAATAGCTCGGAATTTTATAAGAAAGAGATTTTTCTACACACATTTTAAAAAATGGATATGCCTGCTTGAAACATGTTAAAGATTCAAATGACCTTGGACCCAAAACTTATAAAAAGCAGACCTAATGATCATAGATTATTGTAAAGTGATTTATCATGTGTAACGAGCTATATTTTTGTAAGAAATGACTTATGGATTGGGAGTCAGCACCTAGTTAAAAATCCCCCGCCTCCCCCTTTTCCTGATGTTTGCAGAACTCGATATATAAGAAGTAAAAAGTGTTTACAATCCCAAAAAATTACTGTCACTTTTTGAAATTATCTCTCTCTACATTTGTGCATTGTGCATTTCATTTTTTGATGTATACTTTTTTCTTAAACAAAAAAAAAAAAAAGATAAAAGGCGAATAGATTAAACAAAATGAAAATTTTAGAGTTTTTGTATGGAACAAATTTAAAGCAATAAAAAAATTTAAGTGAAGAAAATTTATTCACACACCACAAATGAACACAAAACTTTTGTTATCCAAGTTTGGGAAATTCCACTAGTTCAACCCTAATAGCTCGAAATTTTATAAGAAAGAGATTTTTCTACACATGTTTTAAAAAATGGATATGCATGCTTGAAACATGATAAAGATGCAAAAGACCTATGGATCCAAACCTTTTAAAGAGAATAACATTAAATTCTCAAGTGAACGTGCGGTGGGATATTTACCCGAGTCAAAAAAGCCATTATTTTGCGCATTTACAAAAATCTGACCTAACGATCATAGATGATTGTAAAGTGATTTATCATGTGTAACGGGCTATATTTTTGTATGGAATGACTTATGGATTTGGAGTCAACACTCAGTTTAAAATCCCCGCCATCCCCTTTTCCCGACAATTGCAGAACCTGATATATAAAAACTAAAAACAGTTTACAATCCCTAAAAATTACTGAAACTTTTTGGAATTTTCTCTCTCTAAATTTGTGCATTTTGCATTTTCATTTTAGAGGTATACATTTTTTCTTAAATCAAAACTTGAGTTTTCACTTTCCCTTCTTCTTTGAAACAAAAAAAAGAGATCAAAGGCAAATAGATCACAACAAAATGAAAATTTTAGAGTCTCAATGTATGGAATAATTTCTAGAAATAAAAAAATGTCAGTAAATAAAATTTATTCACACACCACAAATGAACACAAAACTTTTGTGTTCCAACTTTGGGAAATTCCACTAGTTCAACCCTAATTGCTCTGAATTTTGTAAGGAAGAGATTTTTCTACACATGTTTTAAAAAATGGACATGCAAGCTTGAAACATATTAAAGATGCAAATCACCTTTGGATCCAAACCTTTTAAAGAGAATAACATTAAATTCTCAAGTGAAGGTGCGGTAGGATATTTACCCGAGTCAAACAAGCCATTATTTTGCCCATTTACAAAAAGCTGACCTAACGATCATAGATGATTGTAAAGTGATTTACCATGTGTAATAGGCTATATTTTTGTAAGGAATGACTTATGGATTTGAAGTAAACACTCAGTTTAAAATCCCCCACCTCCCCCTTTTCCCGACATTTGCATAGCCAGATATATAAAAACTAAAAAGAGTTTACAATCCCTAAAAATTACGGACACTTTTTTTAATTATCTCTCTCTAAATTTGTGCATTATGCATTTTCATTTTAGATGTATACTTTTTTCTTAAATCAAAACTTGATTTTTCACTTTCCCTTCATCTCGAAAAAAAAAAAGAGATAAAAGGCAAATAGATCATAACAAAATGAAAATTTACGAGGCAACGTATTGGAAGAATTTCAAGAAATAAACAAATGTAAGTAAAGAAAATTTATCCATACACCACAAATGAACACAAAAGTTATGTTATCCAAGTTTCGGAAATTTGACTAGTTCAACTCTAATTGCTCGGGAATTTTATAAGAAAAAGAGAATAACATTATGGATACAAACCATTTAAAGAGAATAACATTAAATTCTCAAGTGAACGTGCGGTGGGATATTTACCCTAGTCAAACAAGCCATTATTTTTCCCATTTAAAAAAAGTTGACCTAACGATCATAGATGATTGTAAAGTGATTTATCATCCTTAACGGGCTAAATTTTTGTAAGGAATGACTTAGGGATTGGGAGTCAACACTCAAGTAAAAATCCCTTGCCTTCCCCTTTTCCCGATGATTGCAGAACCTGACATATAATTAGTAAAAAGAGTTAACATTCCCTAAAAATTACAAAAACTCTTTTGAAATATCTTTCTCTACATTTGTGCATTGTGCATTTCCATTTTATACGTCTACTTTTTTCTTAAATCAAAACTTGTGTTTTCACTTTCCCTTCATCTCGCAAAAGAAAAAAGAGATAAAAGGAAAATAGATCACAAAAAAATGAAAATTTAGAGTTTTTGTATGGAAAGAATTTAAAGCAATAAACAAATTTAAGTAAAGAAAATTTATTCACACAACACAAATGAACAGAAAAGTTTTGCTATGCAAGTTTGGGTAATTCCACTTGTTCAACCCAAATAGCGCGGAATTTTATAAGAAAGATATTTTTCTACACATGTGTTAAAAAATGGATATGCATGCTTGAAACTTGTTAAAGATTCAAATGACCTAGGATCCAAACCTTTTCAAGAGAATAACATTAAATTCTCACGTGAACGTGCGGAGGGATATTTAACCGAATCAAACAAGCCATTATTTTGCCCATTAACAAAAAGTTGACCTAACGATCATAGATGATTTTAAAGTGATTTATCATATGTAACGGGCTATATTTTTGTAACGAATGACTTATGGATTGGAAGTCAACACTCAGTTAAAAATCCCCCACCTCCCCCTTTTCCCGACAATTGCAGAACCTGATATATAAAAACTAAACAGAGTTTACAATCCCTAAAAATTAAAGACACTTTTTGGAATTATCGCTCTCTAAATTTGTGCATTGTGCATTTTCATTTTAGATGTATACTTTTTTCTTAAATCAAAACTTGAGTTTTCACTTTCCCTTCATGTCAGATACAAAAAAAAAAAAAGAGATTAAAGGCAAATAGATCACAACAAAATGAAAATTTTAGAGTCTATGCATGGAAAGAATTTAAAGCAATAAACAAATGTAAGTAGAGAAAATTTATTCACACCCCACAAATGAACACAAAAGTTATGTTATCCAAGTTTGGGAAATTCCACTAGTTCAACCGTAATAGCTCGGAATTTTATAAGAAAGTGATTTTTCTACAAATGTTTTAAAAAATGGATATGCATGCTTGAAACCTGTTAAAGATGCAAATGACCTATGGATCCGAACCTTTTAAAGAGAATAACATTAACTTCTCAAGTGAACGTGCGGTGGGATATTTACCCAAGTCAAACAAGCCATTATTTTGCCCATTTTCAAAAAGCTGACCTAACGATCATAGATGATTGTAAAGTGATTTATCCTGTGTAACGGGCTATATTTTTCTAAGGAATAACTTTTGGATTGGGAGTCAACACTGAGTTAAAAATGCCCTGCCTCCCCCTTTTTTCGACGATTGCTGAATCTTATATATAAAAACTAAAAAGAGTTTACAATCCCTAAAAATTACTGACACTTTTTGGAATTATCTCTCTCTACATTTTTGCATTGTGCATTTCAATTTTAGATGTATACTTTTTTCTTTAATACAAACTTGAGTTTTCACTTTCCTTTCATCTCGTAAAGCAAAAAAAGTGATAAAAGGCAAATAGATCACAACAAAATGAAAATTTTAGAATTTAAGTATGGAAAAAATTTAAAGTAATAAAAAAACCTAAGTAAAGAAAATTTATTCACACACCACAAATTAACACAAAACTTTTGTTATCCATGTTTGGGAAATTCCACTAGTTGAACCCTAATAGCAGGAAATTTTATAAGAAACAGATTTTTCTATACATGTTTTAAAAAATGGATGTGCATGCTTGAAACATGTTAAAGATAAAAATCACCAATGGATGAAAACCATTTAATGAGAATAACATTAAATTCTCATGAGAACGTGCGGTGGGATATTTGCCCGAGTCAAACAAACCATTATTTTGCCCATGACTTAAAAATCATAGAAGATTGTAAAGTGATTTATCATGCATAATGGGTTATATTTTTGTAAGGAATGACTTAGGGATTGGGAGTCAACACTCAAGTAAAAATCCCCTGCCTCCCCCTTTTATCGACGATTGCCGAACTTGACATATAATTGCTGAAAAGAGTTTACAAGCCCTAAAAATTACAGAAACTTTTTGGAATTATCTCTCTCTACATTTGTACATTGTGCATTTCCATTTTAGATGTATACATTTTTCTTAAATCAAAACTGGAGTTTTTACTTTCCCTTCATCTCGTAAAAGAAAAAAGAGATCACAGGAAAATAGATCACACAAAATGAAAATTTTAGAATTTATGTATGGAAAGAATTTAAAGTAATAAACAAATTTAAGTAAAGAAAATTTATTCACACAACACAAATGAATACAAAAGTTTTGTTATGTAAGTTTGGGTAATTCCACTTGTTCAACCCAAATAGCTCGGAATTTTATAAGAAGAGATTTTTCTACAAATGTGTTAACAAATAGATATGCATGCTTGAAACAAGTTAAATATTCAAATGAGGTTGGATCCAAACCTTTTAAGGAGAACAACTTTAAATTCTCAAGTGAACGTGCGGTGGGATATTTACCCAAGACAAAAAAACCATTATTTTGCCCATTTACAAAAAGCTGACCTAATGAACATAGGTGATTGTAAAGTGATTTATCATGTGTAACGGGCAAATTTTTTTTAAGGAATTACTTATGGATTGGGAGTCAACACTCAGTTAAAAATCCCCCGCCTCCGTCTTTTCCCGATGATTGTAGAACCTGATATGTAAAAACAAAAAAGAGTTTACAATCCCTAAAAATTACTATCACATTTTGGAAGGATCTCTCTCTACATTTGTGCATCGTGCATTTCCATTTTAGATGTATACTTTTTTCTTACATAAAAACTTGTGTTTTCACTTTCGTTTCTTCTCGTAAACAAAAAAAAGAGATAAAAGGCAAATAGATCACGACAAAATGAAAGTTTTAGAGTTTATGTATGGAATGAATTTAAAGAAACAAACAAATATAAGCAAAGAAAATTTTCACACACCAAAAATGAACACAAAACTTTTGTTATCCAAGTTTGGGAAATTCCACTAGTTCAACCCTAATAGCACGGAATTTTATAAGAAAGAGATTTTTCTACACATGTTTTAAAAAATGGATATGCATGCTTGAAACATGTTATTGATAAAAATCACCTATGAATCCAAACCTTTTAAAGAGAATAACATTAAATTCTCAAGTGAACGTGCGGTGAGATTTTTACCCGAGTCAAACCAGCCATATTTTGCCCATTTACAAAAAATTGACCTAACGATCATAGGTCATTGTAAAGTGATTTCTCATGTGTGATGGGCCATATTTTTTTAAGGAATGACTTATGGATTTGAAGTCAACACTCAGTTAAAAATCACCCACCTCCCCCTTTTCCCGACAATTGCAGAATCCGATATATAAAAACTAAAAAGAGTTTACAATCCGTAAAAATTACTGACACTTTTTGGAATTATCTCTCTCTAAATTTTTGTATTGTGCATTTCCATTTTAGATGTATACTTTTTTCTTAAATCAAAACTTTAGTTTTCCCTTTCCCATCATCTCGGATACAAAAAAAAAAGAGATAAAAGGCAAATAGATCACAACAAAATGAAAATTTTAGAGTTTATGTATGGAAATAATTTAAAGCAATAAACAAATGTAAGTAAAGAACAAAAAAATTTTGTTGTCCAAGTTTGGCAAATTCCACTAGTTCAACCCAAATAGCTCGGAATTTTATAAGCAAGAGATTTTTCTACACATTGTTTTAAAAAATGGATATCCATGCTTGAAACATGTTAATGATGCAAATCACCTACGAATCCAAACCTTTTAAAGAGAATAAAATTAAATTCTCTAGTGAAAGTGCGGTGGGATATTTACCCAAGTCAAACATGCCATTATTTTGCCCATTTTCAAAAAGCTAACCTAACGATCATAGATGATTGTAAAGTGATTTATCATGTGTAACGGGCTATATTTTTCTAAGGAATGACTTGTGGATTGGGAGTCAACACTCAGTTAAAAATCCCCCGCCTCCCCCTTTTCCCGACGATTGGAGTTTACAATCCCTAAAAATTACTGACACTTTATGAAATTATCTCTCTCTACATTTGTGCATTGTGCACTTCCATTTTAGATGTATCCTTTTTTCTTAAATACAAACTTAAGTTTTCAATTTTCTTTCATCTCGTAAAGAAAAAAAAGAGATAAAAGGCAAATAGATCACAACAAAGTAAAAACTTTAGTGTTTATGTATGGAAAGAACTTAAAGCAATAAACAAACATAAGTAAAGAAAATTTATTCACACACCACAAATGAACACAAAACTTTTGTTATCAGAGTTTGAGAAATTCCACTAGTTTAACCATAATACCTAAGAATTTTATAAGAAATAGATTTTTCTGCAGATGTTTTAAAAAATGGATATGAAAGCTTGAAACATGTTAAAGATGCAAATCACCTATGGATCCAGACCATTTAAAGAGAATAACATTAAATTCTCAAGTAAACCTGCGATGGGATATATACCCGAGTCAAGCAAGCCATTATTTTGCCGATTTACAAAAAGCTGACCTAACGATCATAGATGATTGTAAAGTGATTTATTATGTGTAACGGGCTATAGTTTTGTAACAAATGATTTATGTATTGGGAGTCAACACTCAGTTAAAATTCCCTGCCTCCCCCTTTTCCTGACGGTTGCAGAACATGATATATAAAAACTAAAAGGAGTTTACAATCTATAAAAATTATTGACAATTTTTGAAATTATCTCTCTCTACATTTATGCA
The DNA here is from genome assembly GCF_029961685.1 of Aristolochia californica. NCBI lineage: Eukaryota > Viridiplantae > Streptophyta > Magnoliopsida > Piperales > Aristolochiaceae > Aristolochia > Aristolochia californica. The sequence continues at coordinate 27,734,978 of NW_027182103.1, read as the reverse complement.
TTGTGCATTTCCATTTCAAATGTATACTTTTTTCTTCAATACAAACTTGAGTTTTCACTTTCCTTTCATCTCGTAAACAAAAAAAAAGAGATAAAAGGCAAATAGATCACAACAAAATGAAAATTTTAGAGTTTATGTTTGGAAAGAATTCAAAGCAATAAACAAATATATGTAAATAAAATTTATTCACACACCACAAATGAACACAAAACTTTTTTTATCCAATTTTGGGAAATTCCACTAGTTCAACCCTAATAGCTCAAAATTTTATATGAACGAGATTTTTTTACACAAGTTTTAAAAAATGGATATGCATGCTTGAAACATGTTAAAGATGCAAATCACCAACAGATCCAAACCTGTTAAAGAGAATAACATTAAATTCTCAAGTGAACGTGCGGTGGAATATTTATCCGACTCAAACAAGCCATTATTTTCCCCATTTGAAAAAAGCTGCCTAACGATCATAAATCAATGTAAAGTGATTTATCATGTGTAACGGGTTATATTTTTGTAAGGAATGACTTATGGAATTGGAGTCAACTCTCAGTTAAAAATCCCTCGCCTCCCCCTTTTCCTGACAATTACAGAACCTGATATTTAAAAACTAAAAAGAGTTTACAATCCCTAAAAATTACATACACTTTTAGGAATTATCTCTCTCTATATTTGTGCATGGTGCATTTCCATTTTAGATGTATACTTTTTTCTTAAATCAAAACTTGAGTTTTCACTGTCCCATCATCTCGGAAACAAAAAAAGAGATAAAAGGCAAATAGATCTTAACAAAATGAAAATTTTAGAGTTTATGTATGGAAATTACTTAAAGCAATAAACAAATTTAAGTAAAGAAAATTTATTCATACACCACAAATGAACACAAAAGTTATGTTATCCAAGGTTGGGAAATCCACTAGTTCAACCCTAATAACTCGGAATTTTATAAGAAAGAGATTTTTTTACACATGTTTAAAGAAATGGATACGCATGCTTGAAACATGTTAAAGATCCAAATGACCTATCGATCCAAACCTTTTAAAAATAATAACATTAAATTCTAAAGTGATCGTGCGGTGGGAAATTTACCCGAGTCAAACAAGCCATTATTTTGCCTATTTACAAAAGCTGACCTAACGATCATAAATGATTGTAAGGAAAATTTTCATGCGTAATGGGCTATATTTTTTTAAGGATTCACTTATGGATTGCGAGACAACACTCACTTAAAAATCCCTTGCCTCCACCTTTTCCCGACAATTGCAGAACCTGATATATAAAAACTAAAAAGAGTTTACAATTCCTAAAAATTATAGACACTTTTTGGAATTAACTCTCCCTAAATTTGTGCATTGTGCATTTCCATTTTAGATGTATACTTTTTTCTTAAAACAAAACTTGAGTTTTCACTTTCCCTTCACCTCGGATACAAAAAAACGAGATTAAAGGCAAATAGATCACAACAAAATGAAAATTTTAGAGTCTACATATGGAAAGAATTCAAAGCAATAAACAAATGTACGTAGAGAAAATTTATTCACACACCACTAGTTCAACCCTAATAACTCGGAATTTTATAAGAAAGAGATTTTTCTACAAATGTTTTAAAAAAGGGATATGCATGCTTGAAACTTGTTAAAGATGCAAATGACCTATGGATCCGAACCTTTTAAAGAGAGTAACATTAACTTCTCAAGTGAACGTGGGGTGGATATTTAACCAAGTCAAACAAGCCATTATTTTGCCCATTTTCAAAAAGCTGACCTAATCATGATAGATGATTGTAAAGTGATTTATCATGTGTAACGGGCTATATTTTTCTAAGGAATGACTTATGGATTGGGAGTCAACACTCAGTTAAAAATCCCCTGCCTCCCCCTTTTTCCGCCGATTGCTGAATCTCATATATAAAAACTAAAAAGAGTTTACAATCCCTAAATATTACTAACACTTTTTGGAATTATCTATCTCTACATTTGTGCATTGTGCAATTCAATTTTAGATGTATACTTTTTTCTTAAATACAAACTTGAGTTTTCACTTTCCTTTCATATCGTAAAGAAAAAAAGAGATAAAAGGCAAATAGATCACAACAAAATGAAAATTTTAGAATTTATGTATGGAAAGAATTTAAAGCAATAAACAAACTGAAGTAAAGAAAATTTATTCACACACCTGAACACAAAAATTTTGTTATCCATGTTTGGGAAATTCCACTAGTTCAACCCTAATAGCACGGAATTTTATTAGAAAAGAATTTTTCTACACATGTTTTAAAAAAGAGATAAGCATGCTTGAAACATGTTAAAGATGAAAATTACCAATGGATCAAAACCATTTAATGAGAATAAAATTAAATTCTCAAGTGAACGTGCGGTGCGATATTTACCCGAGTCAAACAAGCCCTTATTTTGACCATGACCTAAAAATCATAGAAGATTGTAAAGTGATTTATCATGTATAACGGGCTTTATTTTTTTAAGGAATGACTTTGGGATTGGGAGTCAACACTCAAGTAAAAATCGCCTGCCTCCCCCTTTTCCCGACGATTGCCGAACATGACATATAATTACTAAAAAGAGTTTACAATCCCTAAAAATTACAGAAACTTTTTGGAATTATCTCTCTCTACATTTGTGCATTGTGCATTTCCATTTTAGATGTAAACTTTTTTCTTAAATCAAAACTGGAGTTTTTACTTTCCCCTCATCTCGTAAAAGAAAAATGAGATAACAGGAAAATAGATCACAATAAAATGAAAATTTTAGAATTTATGTATTGAAAGAATTTAAAGCAATAAAAAAATTTAAGAAAAGAAAATTTATTCACACAACACAAATGAACACAAAATTTTGTTATGGAAGTTTGGGTAATTCCACTTATTCAACCCAAATACCTCGGAATTTTATAAGAAAGAGATTTTTCTAAAAAATTGTTAAAAAATAGATATGCATCCTTGAAAGAATTTAAATATTCAAATGAGGTTGGATCCAAACCTTTTAAAGAGAACAACTTTAAATTCTCAAGTGAACGTGCGGTGGGATATTTACCCGAGACAAATAAGCCATTATTTTGCCCATTTACAAAAAGCTGACCTAATGATCATAGATGATTGTAAAGTGATTTATCATGGGTAACGGGCAATGTTTTTGTAAGGAATGACTTATGGATTGGGAGTCAACACTCACTTAAAGATCCCCCGCCTCCCTCTTTTCCCGACAATTGTAGAACCATATATGTAAAAACTAAAAAGAGTTTACAATCCCTAAAAATTACTAACACATTTTGGAAGGATCTCTCTCAACATTTGTGCATCGTGCATTTCCACTTTAGATGTATACTTTTTTCTTAAATAAAAACTTGTGTTTTCACTTTCCTTTCATCTCGTAATACAAAAAAATGAGATAAAAGGCAAATAGATCACGACAAAATGAAAATTTTAGAGTTTATGTATGGAACGAATTTAAAGCAATAAACAAATATAAGCAAAGAAAATTTTCACACACCAAAAATGAACACAACTTTTGTTATCCAAGTTTGGGAAATTCCACTAGTTCAACCCTAATAGCACGAAATTTTTTAAGAAAGAGATTTTTCTACACATGTTTTAAAAAATGGATATGCAAGCTTGAAACATGTTAATGATGAAAATCACCTATGAATCCAAACCTTTTAAAGAGAATAACATTAAATTCTCAAGTGAACTGCGGTGGGATTTTTACCCGAGTCAAACAACCATTATTTTTTCCATTTACAAAAAGTTTAACTAACGATCATAGATCATTTTAAAGTGATTTATCATGTGTAATTGGCTATATTTTTGTAAGGAATGACTTATGGATTTGAAGTCAACACTCAGTTTAAAATTCCCCACCTCCCCCTTTTGCCGACAATTGCAGAACCTGATATATAAAAACTAAAAAGAGTTTACAATCCCTAAAAGTTACTGACACTTTCTGGAATTATCTCTCTCTAAAATTTTCTATTGTGCATTTCCATTTTAGATGTATACTTTTTTCTTAAATCAAAACTTGAATTTTCCCTTTCCCATCATCTCGAATACAAAAAAAAGAGATAAAAGGCAAATAGATCACAACAAAATGAAAATTTTAGAGTTTATGTATGGAAATAATTCAAAGCAATAAACAAATGTAAGTAAAGAACAAAAAAAAAAATTTGTCCAAGTTTGGCAAATTCCACTATTTCAACCCAAATAGCTTGGAATTTTACATGAAAGAGATTTTTCTACACATTGTTTTAAAAAATGGATATGCATGCTTGAAACATGTTAATGATGCAAATCACCTATGAATCCAAACCTTTTAAAGACAATAAAATTAAATTCTCTAGTGAACGTGCGGTGGGATATTTACCCAAGTCAAACAAGCCGTTATTTTGCCCATTTTCAAAAAGCTGACCTAACGATCATAGATGATTGTAAAGTGATTTATCATGTGTAACGGGCTATATTTTTTTAAGGAATGACTTATGGATTGGGAGTCAACATGGAGTTAAAAATCCCCCACCTCCCCTTTTTCCCGATGATTGGAGTTTACAATCGCTAAAAATTACTAACAGTTTTTTGAATTTTATCTCTCTACATTTGTGCATTGTGCACTTCCATTTTAGATGTATCCTTTTTTCTTAAATACAACCTTGAGAAATTTATTCACACTCCACAAATGAACACAAAACTTTTGTTATCAGAGTTTGGGAAATTTCACTAGTTTAACCCTAATAGCTTGGACTTTTACAAGAAAGAGATTTTTCTACACATGTTTTAAAATATGGATATGCTTACTTCAAACATGTTAAAGATGGAAATGACCCATGGATCCAAACCTTTTAATGAGAATAACATTAAATTCTCTAGTGAATGTGCAGTGGAATATTTACCGGAGTCAAACAAGCCATTATTTTGCTCATTTGCAAAAAGCTGACCTAACGATCATAGATTATGGTAAAGTGATTTATCATAAGTAACGGGCTATTTTTTTTAAGGAATGACTTATGGATTGGGATTCAACACTCAAGAAAAAATCCCCCGCCTACCCCTTTTCCCGACGAATGCAGAACCTGATATATAAAAATTAAAAAGAGTTTACAATCCCTAAAAATTATAGACACTTCATGGAAGTAACTCTCTCTACATTTGTACATTTTCCATTTCCATCTCGTAAACAAAAAATAAGAGATAAAAGGCAAATAGATCACAACAAAATAAAATTTTTAGAGTTTATGTATTGAAAGAATTTAAAGCAATAAACAAATATATGTAAATAAAATTTATTCACACACCACAAATGAACACAAAACTTTTGTTATCCAAGTTTGGGAAATTCCACTAGTTCAACCCTAATAGCTCAAATTTTTTTATGAACAAGATTTTTCTACACATGTTTTAAAAAATGGATATGTATGCTTGAAACATGTTAAAGATGCAAATCACCAATGGATCCAAACCTGTTAAAGAGAATAACATTAAATTCTCAAGTGAACGTGCGGTGGAATATTTACCCGAGTCAAACAAGCCATTATTTTCCCCATTTTCAAAAAGCTGACCTAACGATCATAAATCAATGTAAAGTGATTTATCATGTGTAATGGGTTATATTTTTTTAAGGAATGACTTATGGATTGGGAGTCAACGCTCAGTTAAAATTCCCCCGCCTCCCCCTTTTCCTGACAATTATAGAACCTGATATTTAAAAACTAAAAAGAGTTTACAATCCCTAAAAATTACATACACTTTTTGGAATTATCTCTCTCTACATTTGTGCATGGTGCATTTCCATTTTAGATGTATACTTTTTTCTTAAATCAAAACTTGAGTTTTCACTGTCCCATCATCTCGGATACAAAAAAAAGAGATAAAAGGCAAATAGATCACAACAAAAAGAAAATTTTAGAGTTTATGTATGGAAATAATTTAAAGCAATAAACAAATGTAAGTAAATAAAATTTATTCATACACCACAAATGAACACAAAAGTTATGTTACCCAAGGTTGGGAAATTGCACTAGTTCAATCCTAATAACTCGGAATTTTATAAGAAGGAGATTTTTGTACACATGTTTTAAGAAATGGATATGCATGCTTGAAACATGTTAAAGATCCAAATGACCTGTCGATGCAAACCTTATATAAATAATAACATTAAATTCTAAAGTGATTGTGTGGTGGGAAATTTACCCGAGTCAAACAAGCCATTATTTTGCCCATTTACAAAAGCTGACCTAACGATCATAAATGATTGTAAAGAAAATTTTCATGCTTAACGGGCTATATTTTTGTAAGGATTGACTTATAAAATTGCGAGTCAACACTCACTTAAAAATCCCTTGCCTCCCCCTTTTCTCGAAGATTGCAGAACCTGATATATAAAAACTAAAAAGAGTTTACAATCTCTAAAAATTACATACTCTTTTTGGAATTTTCTCTCTCTACATTAGTGCATTGTGTATTTTCATTTTAAATGTATATTTTTTTCTTCAATCAAGACTTGAGTTTTCACTTTTCCTTCATCTCGTAAACAAAAATAGAGATAAAAGGCAAATAGATCAAAACAAAATAAAATATTTTGAGTTTATTTATGGTTAGAATTTAAAGCAATAAACAAATGTAAGTAAAGAACATTTATTAACACACCACAAACGAACAAAAAAGTTTTGTTGTCAAAGTTTGGCAAATTCCAGTAGTTCAACCCAAATAGCTCGGAATTTTATAAGAAAGAGATTTTTCTACACATGTTTTTAGAATGGATATGCATGCTTGAAACATGTTAATGATCCAAATGACCTATCGATCCAAACCTTTTAAAAATAATAACATTAAATTCTAAAGTGATCGTGCGGTGGGATATTTACCCGAGTCAAACAAGCCATTATTTTGCCCATTTACAAAAAGCTAACCTAAAGTGATTTATCATGTGCAACGGGCTATATTTTTGTAAGGAATGACTTATGGATTGGGAGTCCACACTCAAGTAAAAATCCCTTGCCTCCCCCTTTTCTCGACGATTGCAGAACTTGAAATATATAAACTAAAAAGAGTTTACAATCCCTAAAAATTACAGGCACTTTTAGGAATTATCTCTCCCTACATTTGTGCATTGTCCATTTCCATTTTAGATGCATACGTTTTTCTTTAATCAAAACTTGATTTTTTACTTTCCCTATATATCGTAAAAAAAAAAAAGAGATAAAAGGCAAATAGATCACAAAAAAATGAAAATTTTAGTGTTTATGCGTGGAAAGAATTTAAAGCAATAAAAAAATGTAAGTATAGAAAATTTATTCACACTTCACAAATGAACACAAAACTTTTGTTATCCAAGTGTGGAAAATTCCACTAGTTCTACCCTAATAGCTCGGAATTTTATAAGAAAGAGATTTTTCTACACATGTTTTTAAAAATAGATATGCATGTTTGAAACATGTTAAAGATGCAAATGACCTATGGGTCCAAACCTTTTAAAGAAAATAACACTAACTTCTCAAGTGAACGTGCGGTGGGATATTTTCCCGAGTCAAACAAGCCATTATTTTGCCCACTTACAAAAAGCTGACCTAACGATCTTAGATTATTGTCAAGTGATTTATCATGCGTATGGGGCTATATTTTTGTAAGGAATGACTTATGGATTGGGAGTCAACACTCAGTTAAAAATCCCCCGCCTACCCCTTTTCCCGAAGATTGCAAGACTTGATATATAAAAACTAAAAAGAGTTTAAAATCCCTAAAACTTACAAACGCTTTTTAGAATTATCTCTCTCTACATTTGTGCATTGTGCATTTCCATTTTAGATGTACACTTTTTTCTTAAATCAAAACAGGAGTTTTCCCTTTCCCTTCATCTAGGAATTAAAAAAAAGAGATAAAAGGCAAATAGAACACAAAAAAATGAAAATTTTAGAGTTTATGCATGGAAGGAATTTAAAGCAATAAATAAATGTTAGTAAAGAAAATTTATTCACACACCACAAACGAACACAAAAGTTTTGTTATTCAAGTTTGGGAAATTCTACTAGTTCAACCTTAATAGCTCGGAATTTATATGAAAGAATTTTTTCTTCATATGTTTTAAAAAATGGATATGCATGCTTGAAACATGTTAAAGATGCAAATGGCATTTGGATCCAAACCTTTTAAAGAGAATAACATTAACTTTTCAAGTGAACGTGCGGTGGGATATTTTCCCGAGTCAAACATGCCATTATTTTGCCCATTTACAAAAAGCAGACCTAACGATCATGGATGGTTGTAAAGTGATTTATCATGTGTAATGGGCTATATTTTTTTATGGAATCACTTAAGGATTGGGCGGCAACACTCAGTTAAAAATCCCCCGCCTCCTCCTTTTCCCGACGATTACAAAACCTGATATATAAAAACTAAAAAGAACTTACAATCCATAAAAATTATAGTCACTTTTTGGAATTATCTCCCTCTAAATTTTGGCATTGTACATTTCCATTTTAGATGTATAATTTTTCCTTAAATAAAAACTAGATTTTTCACTTTCCCTTCATCTCGGAAACAAAACCAAAAAGAGATAAAAGGAAAATAGATCTCAACAAAATGAAAATTTTAGAGTTGATGTATGGAAATAATCTAAAGTGAAAAACAAATTTAAGTAAAGAAAATTTATTCACACACCACAAATGATAACAAAATTTATTTTATCCAAGTTTGGGAAATTCCACTAGTTCAACCCTAATAGGGTGGAATTTTATAAGAAAGAGGTTTTTCTAAACATTTTTTAAAAAATGGATATACATGCTTGAAACATGTTAAAGATGCAAATGATTGGGAGTGAACACTCAGTTAAAAATCTCTCACCTCCCCCTTTTCCCGACGATTGCAGAACCAGATATATAAAAATTAAAAAGAGTTTACAATCCCTAAAAATTACAGAAACTTCTTGGAATGATCTCTCTCTACATTTGTGCATTGTGAATTTCCCTTTTAGATGTAAACTTTTTTCTTACTTCAAAACTTGAGTTTTCACTTTCCCTTCATCTCCTGAACAAAAAAAGAGATAAAAGGCAAATAGATCACAACAAAATGAAAATTTTAGAGTTTATGTCTGGAAAGAATATAAAACAATAAACAAATGTAAGTAATGAAAATTTATTCACACACCACAAATGAACTGAAAACATTTGTTATCCAAGTTTAGGAAATTCCACTAGTTCAACCCTAATAGCTCAGAATTTTATAAGAAAGAGATTTTTCTACACATGTCTTAAAAAAAGAATATGCATGATTGAAATATGTTAAAGATGAAAATGACATATGGATCCAAACCTATTAAAGAGAATAACAATAAATTCTCAAGTGAACGTGCGTTGGGATATTTACCCGAGTCAAACAAGCCATAATTTTGCCCATTTACAAAAGTTGACCTAACGATCACAGATGATTGTAAAGTGATTTATCATGAGTAACGGGCTATATGTTTATAAGGATTGACTAATGGATTGGGAGTCAACACTCAATTAAAAATCCCCCACCTCCCCCTTTTCTCGACGATTGAAGAACCTGATATATAAAAACTAAAAAGAGTTTACAATCCCTAAAAGTTACTGGCACTTTTTGGAATTATCTCTCTCTACATTTGTGCATTTTGCATTTCCATTTTAGATGTATACTTTTTTTCTTATATACAAACTTTAGTTTTTGCTTTCCCTTCATCTCGTAAACAAAAAAAAGAGATAAAAGGCAAATAGATCACATGAAAATGTAAATTTTAGAGTTTATGTATGGAAAGAATTTAGAGAAATAAAAAAATTTCAGTAAATAAAATTTATTCACACCCCACAATTGAACAAAAAACTTTTGTTTTCAAAGTTTGGGAAATTCCACTAGTTCAACCCTAATAGCTCGGAATTTTATAAGAAATAAAATTTTCTACACATGTTTTAAAAAATGGATAAGCATGCTTGAAACAAGTTGAAGATGCAAATGACCTATGGATCCAAACCTTATAAAAAGAATAACATTAAATTCTCAAGTGAACGTGTGGTGGGATATTTAACCGAGTCAAACAAGCCATTATTTTGCCCATTTACAGAAAGTTGACCTAACGATCATAGATGATTGTAAAGTGATATATCATGCGTAACGGGCAATATTTTTGTAAGGAATGACTTATGGATTGGGAGTCAACACTCAGTTAAAAATCTTTCGCCTCCCCCTTTTCCCGACGATTGCAGAACCAGATATATAAAAACTAAATGGAGTTTACAATCCCTAAAAATTACATACACTTTTTTGAATTATCTCTCTCAGCATTTGTGCATTTTGCATTTCCATTTCAGATGTATACTTTTTTCTTAAATCAAAACTTGACTTTTCACTTTCCCTTCATATCGTAAACAAAAAAAGATATAAAAAGAAAATAGATCACAACAAAATGAAAATTTTAGAGTTTATGGATCGAAAGAATTGAAAGAAATAAACAAATTTATGTAAAGAAAATTTATTCACAAACCACAAACGAACATAAAAGTTTTGTTATCCAAGTTTGAGAAATTCCACTTGTTCAACCCTTAGGGCTTGGAATTTTATAAGAAAGAGATTTTTCTACACAAGTTTTAAAAAAACGATCATAGATGATTGTAAAGTGATTTATCATGCGTAACGGGCTATATATTAGTAAGGAATGACTTATGGATTAGGAGTAACCACTCAGTTAAAAATCCCCCGCCTCCCCCTTTTCTCGACGATTGCAGAACCTGATATATAAAAACTGAAAAGAGTTTAAAATTCCTATAAATTATAGACACTTTGTGGAATTATCTCTGTTTAAATTTTTGCATTGTGCATGTCCTTTTTAGATATATACTTTTTTCTAAAATCAAAGCTTGAGTTTTCACTTTGCCTTCATCTCGTAAACAAAAAATGAGATAAATGGTAAATAGATCACAACAAAATTAAAATTTTAGAGTTTATGTAAGGAATTAATTTAAATGAATAAAAAAATATAAGTAAAGAAAATTTATTCACACACCACAAATGAACACAAAAGTTTTGTTGTCCAAGTTGGGGAAATTCCACTTGTTCAACCCTAATAGCTCAAAATTTTAAAACAAAGAGATATTTCTACACATGTTTTAAAAAATGGATATGCATGTTTGAAACATGTGAACGATGCAAATGTCCTATGGATCCAAACCTTTTAAAGAGAATGACATTAAATTCTCAAGTGAACATACGGTGGGATATTTACCCGAGTCAAACAATCCATTATTTTGCCCATTTACAAAAAGCTGACCTAAAGTGATTTCTCATGTGCAACGGGCTATATTTTTGTAAGGAATGACTTATGGATTGGGAATCCACACTCAAGTAAAAATCCCTTGCCTCCCCCTTTTCCCGACAATTGCAGAACTTGAAATATATAAACTAAAAAGAGTTTACAATTCCTAAAAATTACAAACACTTTTGGGAATTATCTCTCCCTACATTTGTGCATTGTCCATTTCCATTTTAGATGCATACGTTTTTCTTAAATCAAAACTTGAGTTTTCACTTTCTCGATATCTCATAAACAAAAAAAAAAAAAGAGATAAAAGGCAAATAGATCACAAAAAAATGAACATTTTAGAGTTTATGTATGGAAAGAATTTAAAGCAATAAATAAATGTAAGTATATAAAATATATTCACACACCACAAATGAACACAAAACTTTTGTTATCCAAATGTGGGAAATTCCATTAGTTCAACCCTAATAGCTCGAAATTTTATAAGAAAGAGATTTTTCTACACATATTTTTAAAAATAGATATGCATGTTTGAAACATGTTAAATATGCAAATGACCTATGGGTCCAAACCTTTTAAAGAGAATAACATTAACTTCTCAAGTGAACGTGCGGTTGGATATTTTCCCGAGTCAAACAAGTCATTATTTTGACCACTTACAAAAAGATGACCTAACGATCTTAGATTATTGTCAAGTGATTTATCATGTGTATGGGGCTATATTTTTGTAAGGAATGACTTATGGATTGGGAGTCAACACTCAGTTAAAAATCCCCCGCCTACCCCTTTTCCCGAAGATTGCAAGACCTGATATATAAAAACTAAAAAGAGTTTACAATCCCTTAAAATTACAAAAACTTTTTGGAATTATCTCTCCCTACATTTGTGCATTGTGCATTTCCATTTTAGATGTACGCTTTTTTCTTAAATCAAAACCAGAGTTTTCCCTTTCCCTTCATCTTGGAATTTAAAAAAAAAAAGAGATAAAAGGCAAATAGAACACAAAAAAATGAAAATTTTAGAGTTTATGCATGGAAGGAATTTAAAGCAATAAATAAATGTAACTAAATAAAATTTATTCACACACCAAAAATGAACACAAAATTTTTGTTATCCAAGTTATGGAAATTCCACTAGCTCAACCCTAATAGCTCAGAATTTTATAAAATAGAGATTTTTCTACCCATGTTTTAAAAAATGGATATGCATGATTGAAACATGTTCAAGATGCAAATGACCTTTGGATCCAAACCATTTAAAGAGAATAACATTAAATTCTCAAGTGAACATGCGGTGGGATATTTACCCGATTCAAAGAAGCCATTATTTAGCCAATTTACAAAAAGCAGACCTAACGATCATAGATGATTTTAAAGTGATTTATCATGCGTAATGGGCTATATTTTTTTAAAGAATGACTTATGCATTGGGAGTCAACACTAAGTTAAAAATCCCTTTCCTCCCCCTTTTCCCGACGATTGTCGAACTAGATATAAAAAAACTAAAAAGGGTTTACAATCCCTAAAAATTACAGACACTTTTTGGAATTACCTCTCCCTGAATTTTTTCATTGTGCATTTCCATTTTAGATGTATACTTTTTTCTTAAATCAAAACTTCAGTTTTCACTTTCCCTTCATCTCGTAATAAAAAAAAGATATAAAAGGCAAATAGATCACAACAAAATTAAAATTTTAGAGTTTATGTATGGAAACAATTTAAAGCAATAAACAAATGTAAGTAAAGAAAATTGATTCACACACCACAAATGAACAGTAAAGTTTTGTTATCCAGGTTTGAGAAATTCCACTAGTTCAACCCTAATAGCATGGAGTTTTATAAGAAAGAGATTTTTCTACACATGTTTTAAAATATGGATATGCATGCCTGAAACATGTTAAAGATGCAAATGACCTAAGGATCCAAACCTTTTAAGGAGAAAAACATTAAATTCTCAAGTGAATGTGCAATGGGATATTTACAAGAGTCAAGCAAGCCAGTATTTTGCCAATTTACAAAAAGCTGACCAAACGATCATAGATGTTTGTAAAGTGATTTATCATGCTTAGCGGGCTATATATTTGTAAGAAATGACTTATGGATTGGGAGTCAACAATCAGTTAAAAATCCCCCGCCTCCCCCTTTTCCCGTCGATTGGAGAACATGATATATAGAAACTAAAAATAGTATACAATCCCTAAAAATTACTGACATTTTTTTGAATTATCTCTCTCTAAATTTTTGCATTGTGCATTTCCATTTTAGATGTACACTTTTTTCTTAAATCAAAGCTTGAGTTTTCATTTTCACTTCATCTCGCCCACAAAAAAAGAGATAAAAGGCAAATAGATCACAACAAAATGAAAATTTTAGAGTTTATGTATGGAAAGAATTAAAAGCAATAAAAAAATGTGATGAAAGAAAATTTATCACACACCACAAATGAACACAAAAGTTTTGTTATCCAAGTTTGGGAAATTCCACTAGTTCAACCCTAATAGCTAAGAATTTTATAACAAAGACATTTTTCTACATATATTTTAAAATATGGATATGCACGCTTGAAACATGTTAATGATGCAAATGACCTATGGATCCAAACCTTTTAAAGAGAATAACATTAAATTCTCAGGTGAACGTGTGGTGGGATATTTACCCGAGTCAAACAAGCCATTATTTTGCCCATTTACAAAAGGTTGACCTAATGATCATAGATGATTGTAAAGTGATTTATCATGCATAATGGGCTATATTTTTTGAAGGAATGACTTATGGTTTGGAAGTTAATACTTGGTTAAAAATCCACCGCCTCCCCCTTTTCTGGACGATTGCATAACCTGATATATATAAAAACAAAAAAGAGTTTACTATCCCTAAAAATTATACACTTTTTGGAATTATCTCTCTCTACATTTGTGCATTGTGCATTTACATTTTAGATGTACACTTTTTTCTTAAATTAAAGCTTGATTTTTTACTTTCCCTTCATCTCGTAAACAAAAAAAAAGAGATAAAAGGCAAATAGATCAATACAAAATGAAAATTTTAGAGATTATGCATGGAAAGAATTTAAAGCAATAAACAAATGTAAGTAAAGAACATTTATTCACACACCACAAATGAACACAAAAGTTTTGTTATCCGAGTGTGGACAATTCCACTAGTTCAACCCTAATTGCTAGGAATTTTATAAGAAAGAGATTTTTCAGCACATGTTTTAAAAATGGATATGCTTGCTTGAAACATGTTGAAGATGCAAATGACAGATGGATCCAAACCTTTTAAAGAGAATTACATTAAATTCTCAAGTGAACGTGCAGTGGGATATTTACCGGAGTCAAACAAGCCATTATTTTTCCCATTTACAGAAATCTTACTTAACAATCATAGATGTTTGTAAAGTGATTTATCATGTGTAACGGGCTATATTTTCGTAAGAAATGACTTTTGAATTGGGAGTCAACACTCATTTCAAAATCCCCCACCTGCCCCTTTTCCCGACGATTGCAGAACCTGATATAAAATCTAAAAAGAGTTCACAATCCCTAAAAATTACATACACTTTTTGGAAATATCTCTTTCTACAATTGTGCATTGTGCATTTCCATTTTAGATATATACTTTTTTCATAAATCAAAGCTTGAGTTTTCACTTTCCCTTCATCTCGTTAACAAAAAAAGTGATAAAACGCAAGTAGATCACAAAAAAATGAAAATTTTATATTTTATGTATGGAAAGAATTTAAAGCAATAAACAAATGAATACAAAAGTTTTCCTATCCAAGTTTTGTAAATTCCACTAGTTAAACCCTAATAGCTCGGAATTTTTTAGGAATGTGATTTTCTACACAGTTTAAAAAATGGATATGCATGCTTGAAACATGTTAAAGATGCAAATGACCAATGGATCCAAACCTTTTAAAGAGAATAACATTAAATTCTCAAGTGAACGTGCGGTGGGATATTTACCCGAGTCAAACAAGCCATTATTTTGCCCATTTACAAAAAGCTCACCTAATGATTGTAGATGATTGTAAAGTAATTTATCATGCGTAGCGGGCAATATTTTTGCAATGAATGACTTATGGATTGGGAGTCTATACTCAGTTAAAAATCCCCCGCCTCCCCCTTTCTCGATGAATGCAAAACCTGATATATCAAAGCTAAAATGAGTTTACAATCCCTAAAAATTATAAACACTTTATGGAATCTTCTCTTTCTACATTTGTGCATTGTGCATTTCCATTTTAGATTTATACTTTTTTGCGTAAATCAGAACTTGAGTTTTCACTTTCCTTTCATCTCGTAAACCAAAAAATAAAATGCGAATAGATCACAACAAAATAAAAATTTTAGAGTTTACATATGGAAAAAGTTAAAATCAATAAAAAATCTAAGAAAAGAAAAGTTATTCACTCACGAAAAAATGAACTCAAAATTTTTGTTATCCAAGTTTTGAAAATTCCACTTGTTCAGCCCTAATAGCTCGGAATTTTTTAAGAAAGAGATTTTTCCACTTATGTTTTAAAAGTTGGATATGCATTCTTGAAACTTGTTAAAGATGCAAATGACCTATGGATTGAAACCTTTAAAAGAGAATAACGTTAAATTCTTAAGTGAGTGTGCGGTGGGATATTTACTCAAGTCAAACAAGCCATTATTTTGCACATTTACAAAATGCTGACATAGCGATCATAGATGATTGTAAAGTGATTTATCATGCATAATGGGCTATATTTTTGTAAGGAATAACTTGTGGATTGGGAGTCTACACTCAGTTAAAAATTCTCCGCCTCCCCCATTTCCCGACGATTGCAAAACGTAATATATAAAAACTAAAAAGAGTTTACAATGCCTAAAAATTGCAACCACTTTTTGGAATTATCTCTCTCTACATTTGTGCATTGCGCATTTCCATTTTAGATGTATACTTTTTTCTTAAATAAAAACTTGAGTTTTCACTTTCCCTTCATCTCGTAAACATAAAAAGAGATAAAAGGCAAATAGATCACAACAAAATAAAAATTTTAGAGTTTATGTATGGAAAAAATTTAAAGCAATAACAAATGTAAGTAAAAAAAATTTAATCACACACCACAAATGAACACAAAAGTTTTGTTATCCAAGTTTGGGAAATTCCACTAGTTCAACCCTAATAGCTCGGAGTTTTATAAGAAAGATTCATTTCTCCACATGTTTGAACATGTTAAAGATGCAAATGACCTATGGATCTAAACCTTTTAAAGAGAATAACATTAAATTCTCAAGTAAACAAGCAGTGAGATATTTACTCGTGTCAAAAAAGCCATTATTTCGGCCAATTAAAAGAAGCTGAACTAACGATCATAGATGATTGTAAAGAAATTTATCATGCGTAATGGGCTATATTTTTGTAAGGGATGACTTATGGATTGGGAGTCAACACTCAGTTAAAAATCCCAAGCCTCCCCTTTTTCCCATCGATTGCAAAAGCTGATATATAAAAACTTACAAGAGTTTACAGTCCCCAAAAATTACTGACACTTTTTGTAATTATCTCTCTCTACTTTTGTGCATTTTACATTTCCATTTTAGATGTATTCTTTTTTCCTAAATAAAAACTAGACTTTTCACTTTCCCTTCATCGTGTAAACAAAAAAAGAAATAAATGGTAAAAAGATCAGTTCAAAATGAAAATTTTAGAGTTTATGTTTTAAAAACATTTAAAGCAATAAAAAATGTAAGTAAAGAAAATTTATTCACACACCACAAATTAACACAAAATTTTTGTTATCCGAGTTTGGGAAATTCCAGTAGTTCAATCCTAATAGCTCGGAATTTTATAAGAAAGAGATTTTTCAACACATGTTTTAAAAAATGGATATGCATGCTTGAAACATGTTAAAGAAGCGAATGACCTTTGGATCCAAATCTTTTAAATTGATTAACATTAAATTCTTAAGTGAATGTGCGGTGGGATATTTAACCGAGTCAAACCAGCCATTATTTTGCCCATTTACAAAAAGCTGACCTAACGATCGTAGATGATTGTAAAGTGATTTATCATGCGTAACGGGCTATATTTTTTTAAGGAATGACTTATGGATTGGGAGTCAACACTCAATTAAAAATCCCCTGCCTCCCCCTTTTCCCGACTATTGCAAAACCTTATATATATAAACTAAAATGAGTTTATAATCCCTAAAAATTACAGACACATTTTGGAATTATCTATCTCTAGATTTGTGCATCGTCTATTTTATTTCTAGATGTGTACTTTTTTCTTAAATCGAAACTTGAATCCTTACTTTCTCTTAATCTCATAAACAAAAAAAGAGATAAAAGGAAAATAGATCACAACTAAATAAAAATTTTTGAGTTTATGTAAAGAAAAAATTTAAAGCAATAAAAAATGTAAGTAAAGAAAATTTATACACACACCACAAATGAACAGAAAAGTTTTGTTATCAGAGATTGGGAAATTCTACTAGTTCAAGCCTAAAAGCTCGAAAGTTTATAAGAAAGAGATTTTTCTACACATGTTTTAAAAAATGGATATGCAAGTTTGAAACATGTTACAGAAGAGAATGACCTTTGGATCCAAACTTTTTAAAGAGAATAACATTAAATTCTCATGTGAACGTGCAATGGGATATTTACTCGAGTCAAACAAACCATTATTTTGCCCATTTACAAAAAGCTGACCTAACGATCATAGATGATTGTAAAGTAATTTATCATGCGTAAAGGGCTTTATTTTTTGTAGGAATGACTTATGGATTGGGATTCAATACTTAGTTAAAAAACCCCGCCTCCCTCTTTTCCCAACGATTGCAAAACCTGATATATAAAAACTAAAAAGAGTTTACAATCCCTAAAAATTATGGAATCTTTTTGGAATTATCTCTTTCTACATTTGTGCATTGTGCATTATGGATGTATACTTTTTCTTAAATAAAAACTTGAATTTTCACTTTCCCTTCATCTCGTAAACAAAAAAGAGATAAAAGGAAAATAGATCACAACAAAATCAAATTTTTAGAGTTCATGTATGGAAAAAATTTGACGTAATAACAAATGTAAGCATAGAAAATTTATTCACACACCAAAAATGAACAAAAAAGTTTTGTTTTCCATGTTGTTGAAATTCCACTAGTTCAACCCTAATAGCTTGGAAATTTATAAGAAAGAGATTTTTCTAAACACATTTTAAAAAATGGATATGCATGCTTGAAACATGTTAAAGATGCAAATCACCTATGGAACCAAACTTTTTAAAGAGAATAACATTAAATTCTCAAGTGAACGAGCGGTGGGATATTTACCCGTGTCAAACAAGCCATTATTTTGCCCATTTACAAAAAGCTGACCTAACGATCATAGATGATTGTAAAGTGATTTATCATATGTAACTGGCTTTATTTTTTTAAGATGACTTATGGATTGGGAGTCAACACTCAGTTAAAAAACCCCTCCTCCCCCTTTTCCCGACGATTGCAAAACCTGATATATAAAAACTAAAAAGAGTTTACAATCCCTAAAAATTATGGAATCATTTTGGAATTATCTCTTTCTATAATTGTGCATTGTGCCTTTCCATTATAGATGTATACTTTTTTCTTAAATCAAAACTTGAATTTTCACTTTCCCTTCATCTCGTAAAAAAAAAAATGAGATAAAGGCAAATATATTACAACAAAATCAAATTTTTAGAGTTTGTGTATGGAAAAAATTTGACGTAATAACAAATGTAAGCAAATAAAATTTATTCACACACCACAAATGAACACAAAAGTTTTGTTTTCCATGTTTTTTAAATTCCACTAGTTCAACCCTGATAGCTTGGAATTTTATAAGAAAGAGATTTCTCTAAACACGTTTTAAAAAATGGATATGCATGCTTGAAACATGTTAAAGATGGAAATCACCTATGGAACCAAACTTTTTAAAGCGAATAACATTATATTCTCAAGTAAACGGGCGGTGGGATATTTACCCGTGTCAAACAAGCCATTATTTTGCCCATTTACAAAAAGTTGACCTAACGATCATTGATGATTGTAAAGTAATTTATCATGCGTAACGGGCTTTATTTTTGTAAGGAATGACTTATGGATTGGGAGTCAACACTCAGTTACAAAACCTCGCCTCCCCCTTTTCCCGACGATTGCAAAACCTGATATATAAAAACTAAAAAAATTTTACAATCCCTAAAAATTACGGATTCTTTTTGGAATTATCTCTTTCTAAATTTGTGCATTGTGCATTTCCATTATAGATGTATACTTTTTTCTTAAATCAAAACTTGAATTTTCACTTTCCCTTCATCTCGTAAAAAAAAAAAGAGATAAAAGGAAAATAGATCACAACAAAATCAAATTTTTAGAGTTTATGAATGGAAAAATTTTTACCTAATAACAAATGTAAGCAAAGAAATTTACTCACACACCTTAAATGGACACAGAAGTTTTGTTTTCCAAGTTTTTTAAATTCCACTAGTTCAACCCTAGTAGCTTGGAATTTAATAAGAAAGAGATTTTTCTAAACACGTTTTAAAAAATGGATATGCATGCTTGAAACATGTTAAAGATGCAAATCACCTATGGAACCAAACTTTTTAAAGAGAATAACATTAAATTCTCAAGTGAACGGGTGGTGGGATATTTACCCGTGTCAAACAAGCCATTATTTTGCCCATTTACAAAAGGCTGACCTAACGATCATAGATGATTGTAAAGTGATTTATCATGCGTAACGGGCTTTATTTTTTTAAGGAATGACTTATGGATTGGGAGTCAACACTCAGTTAAAAAACCCCGCCTCCCCCTTTTCCCGACGAATGCAAAACCTGATATATAAAAACTAAAAAGAGTTTTCAATCCCTAAAAATTGTGGAATATTTTTGGAATTATGTCTCTCTCCATTTGTGCATTGTGCATTTCCATTAAAGATGTATACTTTTTTGTTAAATCAAAACTTGAATTTTCACTTTCCCTTCATTCCGTGAAGAAAAAAACAAATAAAAGGCAAATAGATCACAACAAAATAAAATTTTTAGAGTTTATGTGTGGAAAAAATTTTACGTCAAAACAAATGTAAGCAAATAAAATTTATTTACACACCAAAAATGAACACAAAAGTTTTGTTATCCAAGTTTTTGAAATTTCACTAGTTTAACCCTAATAGCATGGAATTTTGTAAGAAAGAGATTTTTCTAAACACGTTTTAAAAAATGGATATGCATGCTTGAAACATGTTAAAGATGCAAATCACCTATGGAACCAAAATTTTTAAAGAGAATAACATTAAATTCTCAAGTGAACAGGCGGTGGGATATTTACCCAGTCAAACAAGCCATTATTTTACCCATTTAAAAAACGCTAACCTAAAGATCATAGATGATTGTAAAGTGATTTATCATGCACAACGGGCTATACTATTGTAAGGAATGACTCATGGATTGGGAGTCAACACTCGGTTAAAAATCCCCCGCCTCCCCCTTTTCCCGACGATTGCAAAAGCTGATATATAAAAACCAAAAAGATTTTACAATCCCTAAAAATTATAGACACTTTTTGGAATTATCACTCTGTACATTTGTTCATTGTGCATTTCCATTTTAGATGTGTACTTTTTTTATATATTCAAAACTTGAGTTTTCACTTTTCCTTCATCTCGTAAACAAAAAAAGAGATAAAAAGGCAAATAGATCACAACAAAATGAAAATTTTGGAGTTTGTGTGTGCAAAAAATTTCAAGCAATCACAAATGTAAGTAAATAAAATTTATTCGCACACCACAAATGAACACAAATGTTTTTTTATCCGAGTGATGGAAATTCCACTAGTTCAGCCCTAATAGCTTGGAATTATATAAGAAAGAGATTTTTCTACACATGTTTTAAAAAATGGATATGCATGCTTAAAACATGTTAAAGATGCAAATAACCTATGGATCCAAACATTTTAAAGAGAATAACTTTAAATTGTCAAGTGAACATGTGGGGGGATATTTACCCGACTCAAACAAGCCTTTATTTTGCCCTTTAACATAAAGTTGACCTAATGATCATAGATGATTGTAAAGTAATTATCATGCGTAACGAGCTATATTTCTATAAGGAATGACTTATGGATTGGGAGTCAACACTTAGTTAAAAATCCCCTTCCTCCCCCTTTTCCCGAAGTTTGCTAAACTTGATATATAAAAACTAAAAAGAGATTACAATCCCCAAAAATTATAGTCACTTTTTGGAATTATCACTCTCTACATTTGTACATTGCCCGTTTCCATTTTAGATGTGTACTTTTTTTTCTTAAATCAAAACTAGAGTTTTCACTTTCCCTTCATCTCGTCAACAAAAAAAAAAGATAAAAGGCAAATAGATCACAACTACATTAAATTTTTAGAGTTTATGTATGGAAAAAATTTAAAGTAATAACAAATGTAAGTAAAAAAAATTTATTCACACAGCACAAATGAACAAAAAAGTTTTGTTATCCAAGTTTGGGAAATTCCACTAGTTCAACCCTAATTGCTTGGTATTTTATAAGAAAGAGATTTTTCTACACATGTTCTAAAAAATGGAAATGCATGCTTGAAACATATTTAAGATGCCAATGACCTATGGATCAAAACTTTTTAAGAGAATAACATTAAATTCTCAAGTGAACATGCAGTGGGATATTTACCCGAGTCAAACAAGCCATTCTTTTGCCCTTTTCCAAAAAGCTGACCTAACGATCATAAATGATTGTGAAGTGATTTATGGTGCGTAACGGGCTATATTTTTGTAAGGAATGACTTATGGGACTTGAGTCAACACTCGATTAAAAATCCCTCACCTCCCCCTCTTCCTGACGATTGTAAAACCAGATATATAAAAACTAAAAACAGTTTACAATCCCTAAAAATTATAGACACTTTTTGGAATTATCACTCTCCAGATTTGTGCAATGTGAATTTCCATTTTACATGTTTACTTTTTTTCTTATATATAAACTTGAGTTTTCACTTTCTCTTCATCTCGTAAACAAAAAAAAAGAAATAAAAGGCAAATAGATCACAGCAAAATGAAAATTTTTGAGTTTATGTATGGAAAAACTTTAAAGCAATTACAAATGTAAGAAAATAAAATTTATTCACACACCACAAAAGAACACAAAAGTTTTGTTATCCATGTTTGAGAAAATCCAATAGTTCAACCCTAATAGCTTGGAATTTTATAAGAAAGTGATTTTTCTACACATGTTTTAAAAAATGGATATTCGTGCTTGAAACATGTTAAAGATGCAAATGACCTATGGATCCTAAACTTTTAATAAGAATAACATTAAATTCTCAAGCAAACATGCGGTGGGACGTTTACCCGAGTCAGACAAGCCATTATTTTTCCTATTTACAAAACCTGACCTAACGTTCATATATGATAGTAAAGCGATTTAGCATGCATAACGGGCTATATTTTTATAAGGAATGACTTATGGATTGGGAGTCAACACTCGGTTAAAAATCCACCGCCTCCCCCTTTTCCTGACTATTGCAAAACCTGATATATAAAAACTAAAAAGAGTTTATAATCCCTAAAAATTACAGACACTTTTTGGACTTATTAGTCTCTACATTTCTGCATTGTGCATTTCTATTTAAGATGTGTACTTTTTTTCTTAAATCAAAACTTGAATTTTCACTTTCTCTTCATCTTGTAAACAAAAAAAGAGATAAAAGGAAATAGATCACAAAAAAAATGAAAATTTATAAGTTTATGTATGGAAAAAATTTTAAGCAATAACAAATGTAAGTAAAGAAAATTTATTCACACACCACAACTGAACACAAAAGTTTTGTTATCCAAGTTTGGGAAATTCCACTAGTTCAACCCTAATAGCTAGGAATTTTACAAGAAAAAGATTTGTCTACACATGTTTTAAAAAATGGATATGCATGCTTGAAACATGTTAAAGATGCAAATGACCTATGGATCCAAACCTTTAGAAGAGAATGACATTAAATTCTCAAGTGAACGTGCGGTGGGATATTAACCCGAGTTAAACAAGCCATTATTTTGCCCATTTACAAAAAGTTGACCAAACGATCATAGATGATTGTAAAGTGATTGATCATGTGTAACGGGCTATATTTTTGTAAGGAATGACTTAAAGGATTGGGAGTCAACACTCGGTTAAAAATCCCCCACCTTCTCCTTTTCCCAATGAATGCAAAACCTGATATATAAAAACTTAAAAGAGTTTATAATTCCTAAAAACTACAGAAACTTTTTGGAATTATCACTCTTTACATTTGTGCGTTGTGCATTTCCATTTTAGATGTGTTCTTTTTTATTTTTAAATCATAACTTGAGTTTTCACTTTCCCATCATCTCAGATAAAAAAAAAAGTCAAATAGATTAGAAGAAAATGAAAATTTTAGAGTTTAAGTATGGAAAAAATTTAAAGCAATAAAAAATGTAAGTAAAGAAAATTTATACACATATGACAGATGAACACAAAAGTTTTGTTATGGATCCAAACCTTTTAAAGAGAATAACATTAAATTCTCAAGTGAACGTTTGGTGGGATATTTATCCGAGTAAAACAAGCCATTATTTTGCAAATTTACAAAACGCTATCCTAACGATCAAAGATGATTGTAAAGTGATTTATCATGCGTAACGTGCAATATTTTTGTAAGGAATGACCTATGCATTGGGAGTCTACACTCGGTTAAAAATCCCCCGCCTTCCCCTTTTCCCGACGATTGCAAAATCTGATATAAAAAAACTAAAAAGAGTTCACAATCCATAAAAAGTACAGACACTTTTTGGAATTATCACTCTCTATATTTGTGCTTTGTGCATTTCCATTCAAGATGTGTACTTTTTTTTTCTTAAATCGAAACTTGAGTTTTCACTTTCCCGCCATCTTGTAAACAAAAAAAGAGATAAAAGGCAAATAGATCACAACAAAATAAAAATTATAGAGTTTATGTATGGAAAAGATTTAAAGCAATAACAAATGTAAGTAAAGAAAATTTATTAACAAACCAGAAATGAACACAAAAATTTTGTTATCCAAGTTTGGGAAATTCCACTAGTTCAACCCTCATAGCTTGGAATTTTATTTGAAAGAGATTTTTCTGCCCATGTTTTAAAAAATGGAAATGCATACTTGAAACATGTTAAATATGCAAATGACCTATGGATCCAAAACTTTTAAAGAGAATAACATTAAATTCTCAAGTGAACTTGCGCTGGGATATTTACCCAAGTCAAACAAGCCATTATTTTGCCCATTTAAAAAAAGCTGAACACAAATGAACACAAAATTTAAAGCAATCAAAAATGTTTGTAAAGGAAATTAATTCACACACCACAAATGAACACAAAATTTTTTTATCTGGGTTTGGGAAATTCCACTAGTTCAACCATAATAGCTTGAAATTTTGTAAGAAAGAGATTTTTCTACACATGTTTTAAAAAATGGATATGCATGCTTGAAACATGTTAAAGATGCAAATGACCTATGGATCCAAATCTTTTAAAAAGAATAAAGAATAACATTAAATTCTCAAGTGCACTTGCGGTGGGATATTTACCCGGGTCAAACAAGCCTTTATTTTGCCCACTTACATAAAGCTAACCTAACGATCATAGATGATTCTAAAGTGATTTAGCATGCATAACAGGCTAAATTTTTGAAAGGAATGACTTATGGATTGGGTGTCAACATTCGGTTAAAAATCCCCCGCCTCCCCCTTTTACCAACGATTGCAAAACCTGATATATAAAAACTAAAAAGAGTTTACAATCACTAAAAATTACTGACACTTTTTGGAATTATCACTCTGTACATTTGTGCATTGTGTATTTCCATTTTAGATGTGTACTTTTTTTTTCTTAAATCAAATCTTGAGTTTTCACTTTTGCTTCATCTCGTAAATAAAAAAAGAGATATAAGTCAAATAGATCACAACAAAATGAAAATTTTAGAGTTTATGTATGGAAAAAATTTAAAGCTATAACCAATGTAAGTAAAGAATTTATTTTCACATACCAGAATTGAACACAAGTTTTATTATCTGAGTTTGGGAAATTCCACTAGTTCAACCCTAAAAGGATGGAATTTTATAAGAAAGAGATTTTTCTACACGTGTTAAAAAATGGATATGATTGCTTGAAACATGTTAAAGATGGAAATGACCTATGGTTCCAAACCTTTTAAAGAGAATAATAGTAAATACTCAAGTGAACGTGCGGTGAGATATTTACCCGAGCCAAACAAGCAATTATTTTGCCCATGTACAAGAAGCTGACCTAAGGATCATAGATGATAGTAAACTGATTTATAATGCGTAACAGACTATATTTTTGTAAGGAATGACTTAAGGATTCGGAGTCAACACTCGGTTAAAAATCCCCCGCTTCCCCCTCGTCCTGACGATCGCAAAACCTGATATTTAAAAAATAAAAAGAGTTTACAATTCATAAACATTACAGACACTTTTTGGAATTATCAAGTGAACGTGCGGTGGGATATTTACCCAAGTCAAACATGCCATTATTTTGCCCATTTATGAAAAGCTGACCTAGCGATCATAGATGATTGTATAGTGATTTATCGTACGTAACGGGCTATAGTTCTTTAAGGAATTATTTATGGAATGGGAGTCAACACTCGGTCAAAAAACCCTGCCTCTGCCTTTTCCTGACAATTGCAAAACCTGACAAATAAAAACTAAATAGAGTTTACAATCCCTAAAAATTACAAACATTGTTCTGAATTATCACTCTCCACATTTGTGCATTGTGCTTTTCCATTTTAAATGTGTACTTTTATTTCTTAAAATAAAACTTTAGTTTTCACTTTCCCTTTAGCTCGTAAACGACAAAAGAGATCAAAGGCAAATAGATCACAACTAAATGAAAATTTTAGAGTTTATGTTTGGAAAAAATTTAAAGCTATAAAAAATGTAAGTAAAGAAAATTTATTCACACACCACAAATGAACACAAAAGTTGTGTTATCCAAATTTGGGAAATTCCTCTTGTTAGACCGTATTAGCTTGGAATTTTATTAGAAAGAGATTTTTCTAAACATGTTTTAAGAAATGAGTATGCATGCTTGAAACATGTTTAAGATGCAAATGACCAATGGATCCAAACTTTTTAAAGAGAATAACATTAAATTCTCAAGTGAAGGTGTTGTGGGATATTTACCCGAGTCAAACAAGCCATTACTTTGCCCATTTACAAAAAGCTGACCTAACGATCATGGATGATTAAAAAGTGATTTATCATCCGTAACAGGCTATATTTTTTTAAGGAATGACTTAAGGATTGGGAGTCAACACGGTTAAAAATCCACCGCCTCCCCCTTTTTCCAACAATAGTAAAACCTGATATATTAAAACTAAGAAGAGTTTACAATCCCTAAAAATTATAGACACGTTTTGGAATTATCACTCTCTACATTTGTGCATTGTGCATTTCCATTTTAGATGTGTACTTTCTTTTCTTAAATCAAAACTTGAGTTTTCACTTTCCCATCATCTCGTAAACAAAAAAAGAGATAAAAGGCAAATAGACCACAACAAAATGAAAATTTTAGAGTTTAGGTATGGAAAAAATTTAAAGCAATAACAAATGTAAGTAAAGTAAATTTATTCACACACCAGAAATGAACACAAAAGTTTTGTTATCCAAGTTTGGGAAATTCATCTAGTTCAACCTAATAGCTTGGAATTTAATAAGAATGATATTTCTACACATGTTTTAAAAAGTAGATATGCATGCTTGAAACATGTTAAATATGCAAATGACCTATGGATGCAAACCTTTAAAAAAGAATAAGATTAAATTCTCAAGTGAACGTGCGGTGAGATATTTAACCGAGTCAAACAAGGCATTATTTTGCCCATTTAAAAAAAGCTTACCTAACGATCATAGATGATTGTAAAGTTATTTATCATCCGTAATGGGCTATATATTTGTAAGGAATGACTTATGGATTAGGAGTCAACACTCGGTTAAACATCCCCGCGTCCCCCTTTTCCCGACGATTGCAAAACTTGATATATAAAAACTAAAAAGAGTTTACAATCACTAAAAATTACAGACACTTTTTGGAATTATCATTCTCGACATTTGTACATTGTACATTTCCATTTTAGATGTGCACTTTTTTTTCTTAAATCAAATCTTAATTTTTCACTTTCCCTTCATGTCGTAAACAAAAAAAGAAATAAAAGGCAAATAGATCACAAGAAAATGAAAAATTTAGAGTTTAGGTATGGAAAAAATGTAAAGAAATAAAAAATGTAAGTAAAGAAGATTTATTCACACGCCACAAATGAACACAAAAGTTTTTTTTATCCAAGTTTGGGAAATTCTTGTATTTCAACTCTAATAGCTTGGAATTTTATAAGAAAGAAATTTTTCTACACAAGTTTGAAAAAATTGATATGCATGCTTGAAACATGTTAAAGAAGCAAATGACCTATGGATCCAAACCTTTTAAAAAGAATAACATTAAATTCTCAAGTGAACGTACGGTGGGATATTTAACCGAGTCAAACAAGCCATTATTTTGCCCATTTACAAAAAGGTTACCTAACGATCATAGATGATTGTAAAGTGATTTATCATGCATAAAGGGGCTATATTTTTTTAAGGAATGACTTATGGATTGGGAGACAACACTCGGTTAAAAATCCACCGCCTCTTGCTTTTCTCGACGATTGCAAAACCTGTTATATAAAAATTAAAAAGAGTTTACAATCCCTAAAAATTACTGCCACTTTTTTGAATTATCACTCTAAACGTTTGTGTGTTGTCCATTTCCATTTTAGATGTGTACTTTTTTTTCTTCAAACAAAACTTGAGTTTTTACTTTCCCTTAATCCGTTAAAAAAAAGAGATAAAAGGCAAATAGATCACAACAAAATGAAAATTTTAGAGTTTATGTAAGGAAAAAATTTAAAGCAATCAAAAATCTAAGTAAAGAAAATTTATTCAGACACCACAAATATAGACAAAAGTTTTGTTATCTGAGTTTGGGAAATTCCACTAGTTCAACTATCAGAGCTTGGAATTTTATATGAAAGAGATTTTTCTACACATGTTTTAAAAAATGGATATGCATGCTTGAAACATGTTAAAGATGCAAATGACCTACGGATCCAAACCTTTTAAAGAGAATAACATAAAATTTTCAAGTGAACGTGCGGAGGGATATTTACCAAGGTCAAAAAAGCCTTTATTTTGCCCATTTACAAAAAGCTAACCTAACGATCATTGATGATAGTAAAGTGATTTATCCTGCGTAACGGGCTATATTTTTTTAAGGAATGACTTATGGCTTGGGAATCAACACTCGGTAAAACATCCCCCACCTCCCCCTTTTCCCGATGATTGCAAAACCTAATATATAAAAACTAAAAAGTGTTTACAATCCTGAAAAATTACAGACACTTTTTGCAATTATCGCTCTCAACTTTTGTGCATTGTGCATATCCATTTTAGATGTGCACCTTTTTTTGTTAAATCAAATCTTGAGTTTTCACTTTCCCATCATCTCGTAAACAAAAAAAAAGAGATAAAAGTCAAATAGATCACAACAAAATGAAAATTTCAGAGTTTATGTACAAAAAAATTTAAAGCAATAACTATTTTAAAAAAAGAAAATTTATTCACGCACCACATTTGAACACAAAAGTTTTGTTATCCGAGTTTGAGAAATTCCACTAGTTCTACCCTAATTGCTTGGAATTTTATAAGAAAGATATTTTTCTACACATGTTTTAAAATATGGATATGCTTGCTTGTAACATGTTAAAGATGGAAATGATCTATGGATCCAAACCTTTTAAAGAAAATAACATTAAATTCTCAAGTGAACTTGCGGTGGGATATTTACCCGAGTCAGACAAGCTATTATTTTGCCCATTTACAAAGAGCTGACCTAACAATCATGGATGATTATAAAGTGACTTATCATGCGTAAGGGGCTATATTTTTGTAAGGAATGACTTATGGATTGGGAGTCAACACTCGGTTAAAAATCCCCCTCCTCTTGCTTTTCCCGATGATTGCAAAACCTGATGTATAAAAACTAAAAAGAGCTTAAAATCACTAAAAGTTACTGACACTTTTTGGAATTATCACTCTATAAATTTGTGTGTTGTGCATTTCCATTTTAGATGTGTACTTTTTTTCTTAAATCAAATATTCAGTGTTCACTTTCCCACCATCTCGTACACAAGAAAAAGAGATAAAAGGCAAATAGATCACAACAAAATGAAAATTTTAGAGTTTAGGTATGGAAAAAATTTAAAGCAATAACAAATGTAAGTAAAGTAAATTTATTCACACACCACAAATGAACACAAAAGGTTTGTTATCCAAATTTGGGAAATTCCTCTAGTTCAACCTAATAGCTTGGAATTTTATAAGAAAAAGATTTTTCTACACATGCTCTAAAAATGGATATGCATGCTTGAAACATGTTAAAGATGCAAATGACCTACGGATCAAAACTTTTTAAAGAGAATAACAGTAAATTCTCAAGTGAACGTGCGGTGGGATATTTACCCGAGTCAAACAAGCCATTATTTTGCCCATTTACAAAAAGCTGACCTAACGATCAAAGATGATTGTAAAGTGATTTATCATGCGTAATAGACTAAATTTTTGTATGGAATGACTTATGGATTGGGAGTCAACACTCGGTTAAAAATCCCCCACCTCCCCTTTTTCTGACTATTGCAAAATATGATATATAAAAACTAAAAAGAGTATACAAACCCTAGAAATACTGACACTTTTTGGAATTATCACTCTCTACATTTGTGCATTTTACATTTCCATTTTACATGTGTTCATTTTTTTTCTTAAATATAAACTTGAGTTTTCACTTTCCCTTCATCTCGTAAACAAAAAAAGTGATAAAAGGCAAAAAGATCCCTACAAAATGAAAATTTTAGAGTTTATGAGTGGAAAAAATATAAAACAATAACAAATATAATAAAATAAAATTTATTCACACACCACAAAAGAACACAAAAGTTTTGTTATCCAAGTTTGGGAAATTCCACTAGTTTAACCCTAATAGGTTGGAATTTTATAAGAAAGAGATTTTTCTACACATGTTTTAAAAAATGTAAACGCATGCTTGAAACATGTTAAAGATGCAAATGACCTATGGATCCAAACCTTTTAAAGAGAATAACATTAATTTCTCAAGTGAATGTGCGATGGGATATTTACCCGAGTCAAAAAGGGAATTATTTTCCCATTTACTAAAAGCTGACCTAACGATCATAGATGATTTTAAAGTGATTTATCATCGTAAGGGGCTATATTTTTGAAAGGAATGACTTATGGATTGGGAGTCAACACTCGGTTAAAAATCCCCCGCCTCCTGCTTTTCCCGACGAATGCAAAATCTAATATATAAAAACTAAATAGAGTTTACAATCCCTAAAAATTACTGACACTTTTTGGAATTATCACTCTGTACATTTGTTCGTTGTGCATTTCCATTTAGATGTATACTTTTCTTTCTTAAATCAAATGTTGAGCACTTTCGCTTCATCTCGTACACAAAAAAAAAGAGATAAAAGGCAAATAGATCACAACTAAATGAAAATTTTAGAGTTTATGGATGGAAAAAATTTAAAGCAATAAAAAATTTAAGAAAATAAAATTTATTCACACACCACAAATGAACGCAAAATTTTTCTTATCCAAATTTGGGAAATTCCACTAGTTCAACCCTAATAGCTTTCAATTTTATACGAAAAATATTTTTCTACACATGTTTTAAAAAATGGATATGCATGCTCAAAACATGTTAAAGATGCAAATGACCTATGGATGAAAACTTTTTAAAGAGAATAACATTAAATTCTCAAGTGAACGTGTAGTGGGATATTTACCCAAGTCAAACAAGCTATTATTTTGCCCAATTACAAAAATCTGACCTAACGATCATAGATGATTGTAAAGTAATTTATCATGCATAACTGGCTATATTTTTTTAAAGAATGACTTATGGATTGGGGGTCAACACGGTTAAAAATCCCCTGCCACCCCCTTTTCCTGACGATTGCAAAACCTGATATATATAAACTAAAAAATAGTTTACAATCCCTAAAAGTTATAAACACTTTTTGAAATTATTAGTCTCTACATTTGTGCATTGTGCATTTCCATTTTAAGTTTGTACTATTTTTTCTTAAATCAAAACTTGAGTTTTCACTTTCCCTTCTTCTCGAAAACAAAAAAAAAGATATAAAAGGCAAATAGATCACAACAAAATGAAAATTTTAGAGTTCATGTATGGAAAAAATTTAAAGCAATAACAAATGTAAGAAAAGAAAATTTATTCACACACCACTAATGAACACAAAAGTTTTTTTATCCAAGTTTGCGAAATTCCACTAGTTCAACAATAATAGTTAGGAATTTCATAAGAAAGAGATTTTTCTACACATGTTTTAAAAAATGGAAATGTATGCTTGAAACATGTTAAAGATTCAAATGACCTATGGATCCAAACCTTTTAAAGAGAATATCATTAAATTCTCAAGTAAACATTTACCCGAGTCAAATAACCCATTATATTGGCCATTTAAAAAAAGCTTATCTAACGATCATAGATGATTGTAAAGTGATTTATCATGCATAACGGACTATATTTTTGTAAGGAATGACTTATGGATTGGTAGTCAAAACTCGGTTAAAAATCCCACGCCTCCCCCCTTTTCCCGACGATTGCCAAACAAGATATATAAAAACTAAAAAGAGTGTACAATCCCTAAAAATTATAGAAACTTTTTGGAATTATCACTCTCTACATTTGTGCGTTGTGCATTTCCATTTTAGATGTGTACTTTTTTTTCTTAAATTAAAACTTGAGTTTTCACTTTCTCTTCCTCTCGTAAACAAAAAAAGAGATGGAACGCAAATAAATCACAACAAAATGAAAATTTAGAGTTTATGTAAGGAAAAAAATAACAGCAACAACAAATTTAAATAAAGAAAATTTATTCACAGACCACAAATGAACATCAAAGCATTGTTATCATAGTTTGGGAAATTCCACTAGTTCAACCCTAATAGCTTGGTATTTTATAAGAAATAAATTTTTCTACACATGTTTTAAAAAATGGATATGCATGATTGAAACATGTTAAAGATGCAAATGACCTATGGGTACAAACCTTTTAAAGAGAATAACATTAAAATCTCAAGTGAACGTGCGGTGGGATAATTACCTGAGTCAAACAAGCCATTATTTTGCCCATTTACAAAAAGCTGACCTACTTGATCATAGATGATTGTAAAGTGATTTATCATGCACTACGGGCTATATGTTTGTTAGTAATGACTTATGGATTGGGACTCAAGACTCGGTTAAACATTTGCCGCGTCCCCCTTTTTCTGACGATTAAAAACCTGATATATAAAAACTAAAAAAGAGTTTACAATCCCTAAAAATTACAGACACTTTTTGGAATTATCACTCTTTACATTTGTGCATTGTGCATTTGCATTTTAGACGTGTACTTTTTTTTCTTAAATCAAAACTTGAGTTTTCACTTTCCTTTCATCTTGAAAACAAAAAAAAAAGATATAAAAGGCAAATAGATCACAACAAAATGAAAATTTTAGAGTTTATGTATGGAAAAAATTTAACGCAATAACAAATGTAACTAAAGAAAATTTATTCACACACCACTAATGAACACAAAATTTTTGTTATCAACTTTGGGAAATTCCACTAGTTCAACCCTAACTGCTTGGAATTTCATAAGAAAGAGATTTTTCTACACATGTTTTAAAAAATGGAAATGCATGCTTGAAACATATTAAAGATGCAAATGACCTATGGATCCAAACCATTTAAAGAGAATAACATTAAATTCACAAGTGAATGTGCGGTGGGATATTTACCCGATTCAAACAAGCCATTATTTTGCCCATTTAAAAAAAACTGACCTACCAATCATAGATGATTGTAAAGTGATTTATCATGCGTAACGGGCTATATATTTGTAAGGAATGACTTATGGATTGAGAGTCAACACTCGGTTAAAAATCCCCCGCCTCCCCCTTTTCCCAATGATTGCCAAACCTGATATATAAAAACTTAAAAGAGTTTACAATCCCTAAAAATTATAGAAACTTTTTGGAATTATCACTCTCTACATTTGAGCATTGTGAATTTCCATTTAAGATGTGTACTTTTTTTTCTTAAATCAAAACTTGAGTTTTCACTTTCCCTTCATCTCTTAAACAAAAAAAGAGATAAAAGTCAAATAGATCACAACAAAATGAAAATTTCAGAGTTCATGTATGGAAAAAATTTAAAGCAATAACAAATGTAGGTAAATAAAAATTTTTCACATACCACAAATGAACACAAAAGTTTTGTTATCCAAGTTTGGGAAATTTCACTAGTTCAACCCTAATAGCTAGAAATTTTATATGAAAGAGATTTTTCTACACATGTATTAAAAAATGGAAATGCATTCTTGAAACATGTTAAAGATGCAAATGACCTATGGATCCAAATTTTTAAAGAGAATAACAATAAATTCTGTAGTGAACGTGCGGTGGGATATTTACCCGAGTCAAACAAGCCATTATTTTGAACATTTACAAAAAGTTGACCTAACAATCATAGATGATGGTAAAGTAATTTATCGTGTGTAATGGGCTATATTTTTGTAAGGAATGACTTATGGATTGGGAGTCAACACTCGGTTAAAAATCCCCCGCTACCCCCTTTCCCAACCATTGCAAAACATTATATATAGAAACTAAAAGAGAGTTTACAATCAATAAAAATTATAGACACTTTTTGGAATTATCACTCTCTACAATTGTACATTGTGCATTTCCATTTTAGACGTGTACTTTTTTTCTTAAATCAAACCTTGAGTTTTCACTTTCTCTTCATCTCGAAAACAAAAAAAAAAGATAAATAAGGCAAATAGATCACAACAAAATTAAAATTTTAGAGTTGATGTATGGAAAAAATTTAAAGAATTAACAAATGTAAGTAATGAAAATTTATTCACACACCACTATTGAACACAAAAGTTTTGTTATCCAAGTTTGGGAAATTCCACTAGTTCAACCCTAACATCTTGGACTTTCATAAGAAAGAGATTTTTCTACACATGTTTTAAAAAAGGGACATGCATGCTTGAAACATGTTAAATATGCAAATGACTCATGGATCCAAACCTTTTAAAGAGAATAACATTAAATGCTCAAGTGAAAGTGCGGTGGGATATTTACCCGAGTCAAACAAGCCATTATTTTGGCCAATGACAAAAAGTTGACCAAACGATCATAGATGATTGTAAGGTGATTTATCATGCATAACGGGCTATATTTTTGTAAGGAATGATTTATGGATTGGGAGTCAAAACTCGATTAAAAATCCCTCGCCTCCCCCTCTTCCCGACAATTGCCAAATCTGATATATAAAAACTAAAAAGAGTATACAATCCCTAAAACTTATAGACACTTTTTGGAATTATCACTCTCTATATTTGTGCGTTGTTCATTTCCATTTTAGATGTGTACTTTTTTTTCTTAAATTAAAACTTGAGTTTTCACTTTCTCTTCCTCTCGTAAACAAAAAAAGAGATGGAACGCAAATAGATCACAACAAAATGAAAATTTTAGAGTTTATGTAAGGAAAAAATTTAAAGCAATAACAAATGTAAGTAAAGAAAATTTATTCACACACCACAATTGAACACAAAAGTTCTGTTATCCAAGTTTGGGAAATTCCACTAGTTCAACCCTAACAGCTTGGAATTTCATAAGAAAGAGATTTTTCTACACATGTTTTAAAAAATGGAAATGCATGCTTGAAACATTTTAAAGATGCAAATGACCTATGGATGCAAACCTTTGAAAGGGAATAACATTAAATTCTTTAGTGAATGTACGGTGGCATATTTACCCGAGTCAAACAAGCCATTATTTTGCCCATTTACAAAAAGCTGACCTAACGATCATATATGATTGTAAAGTGATTTATCATGCATAATGGTCTATATTTTTGTAAGGAAACACTTAGTTAGAAATCCCCCACCTCCCCCTTTTCACGACGATTGCAAAACCTGATATTTAAAAACTAAAAAGAGTTTACAATCCCTAAAAATTACAGACACTTTTTGGAATTATCAAACTCTACATTTGTGCATTGTGCATTTCCATTTTAGATGTGTACTTTTTTTCCTTAAATCAAAACTTGAGTTTTCACTTCCCTTCATCTCGTAAACAAAAAAAAAAAAAAGATAAATGGCAAAAAGATCACAACAAAATAAAAATTTTAGAGTTTATGTATGGAAAAAATTTAAAGCAATAAACAAATGTAAGTAAAGAAACACCACAAATGAACACAAAAGTTTTGTTACCCATGTTTTTGAAATTCCACGAGTTCAACCCTAATAGCTCTGAATATTATAAGAAATAGATTTTTCTACACAAGTTTTAAAAAATGGATATGCATGCTTGAAACATGTTAAATATGCAAATGACCTATGGATCCAAACCTTTTAAAGTGAATAACATTAAATTGTCAAGTGAACGTGCGATGGGATATGTACCCAAGTCAAACAAGCCATTATTTTGCCCATTTAAAAAAAGTTGATCTAACGATCATAGATGATTGTAAACTGATTTATCATGCATAATGGGCTATATTTTTTTAAGGAATGACTTATGGATATGAAGTCAACAATCAGTTAAGAATCCGTCGCCTCCCCCTTTTCCCGACGATTGCAAAACCTGATATATAAAAACTAAAAACAGTTTACAATCCCTAAAAATTTCAGACACTTTTTGGAATTATCTCTCTCTACATTTGTTCATTGTGCATTTCCAATTTCGATGTTTACTTTTTCCTTCTATCAAAACTTGAGTTTTCACATTCCCTTCATGTCGTAAACAAAAAAAGAGATAAAAGGCAAATAGATAAAAAAAAATTAGATTTTATGTATAGAAATAATTTAAAGCAAAACCAAATGTAAGTAAAGAAAATTTTTTCACACACCACAAATGAGCACAAAAGTTTTGTTATCCATGTTTTGGAAATTCCACTATTTCAACCCTTTTAGCTCGGAATTTTATAAGAAAGAGATTTTTCTACAGATGCTTTAAAAAATGGATATGCATGCTTGAAACATGTTAAAGATGCAAATGACCTATGGATCCAAACCTTATAAAGAGAATAATATTAGAATCTTCAGTGAATGTGTGGTGGGATATTTACCCGAGTCAAACAAGCCATTATTTTGCCCTTTTACAAAAAGCTGACCTTAATGGTAGTTGATGATTGTAAAGTGATTTATCATGAGTAAATGGATATATTTTTGTAAGGAATGTCTTATGGATTGGGAGTCTACATAGAGTTAAAAATCCCCCGCCTCCGCCTTTTCCCGACGATTGTAAAACCTGATATATAATAACTAAAAAGAGTTTACAATCGCTAAAATTTACAAAGACGTTTTGGAATTATCTCTCTCTACATTTGTGCATTGTGCTTTTCCATTTTAGATGTATACTTTTTTCTTAAATAAAAACTTGAGTTTTCACTTTCCCTTCATCTCGAAAACAAAAAGAGATAAAAGGCAAATTGATCACAACAAAATAAAAATTTTAGAGTTTATGTATGGAAAAATTTTTAACCAATAAAAAATGTAAGTAAATAAAATTTATTCACACACCACAAATGAACACAAAAGTTTTGTTATACAAGTTTGGGAAATTCCACTGGTTATACCCTCATAGCTTGGAATTTTATAAGAAAGAGATTTTTCTATACATGTTTTAAAAAATGGATTTGCATGCTTGAAACATGTTAAAGATGCAAATGACCTACGGATCCAAACCTTTTAAAGAGAATAAAATTACATTCTCAAGTGAACGTGCGGTGGGATATTTACCCAAGTCAACCAAGCCATTATTTTGCACATTTACAAAAAGCTGACCTAACGTTCATAGATGATTGTAAACTGATTTATCATGCACAACGGGCTATATTTTTGTAAGGAATGACTTATGGATATGGAGTCAACACTCAGTTAAAAATCCCCCACCTCCCCCTTTTCCCGACGATTGCAAAACCTGATATATAAAAACTAAAAACAGTTTACAATCCCTAAAAATGACAAACACTTTTTCGAATTATCACTCTATACATTTGTGCATTGTGCATTTCCATTTTAGATGTGTACTTTTTTTAACATAAATCAAAACTTGAGTTTTCACATTCCCTTCATCTCGTAAACAAAAAAAGAGATAAAAGGCAAATAGATCACAACAAAGTAAAAATTTTAGAGTTTATGTATAGAAAAATTGAACGCAATACCTAATGTAAGAAAACAAAATTTATTCACACCCACAAATGAACACAAAAGTTTTGTTATCCAAGTTGGGGAAATTCCACTAGTTCAACCCTAATGGCTCGGAGTTTTACAAGAAAGTGATTTTTCTACACATGTTTTAAAAAATGGACATGCATGCTTGAAACATGTTAAAGATTCAAATGTCCTATGGATCAAAACCTTTAAAAAGAGAATAACATTAAATTCTCAAGTGAAGGTGCGGTGGGATATTTACCTGAGTCAAACAAGCCATTATTTTGCCCACTTACAAAAAGCAGACCTAACGATCATAGATAACTGTAAAGTGATTTATCATGCGTAACGGGCTATAATTTTGTAAGGAATGACTTATGGATTGGGAGTCAACACACAGTTAAAAATCCCAGGCCTCCCCTTTTCCCGACTATTACAAAACCTGATATATAAAAAGTAAAAAGAGTTTACAATCCCTAAAACTTACAAACACATTTTGGAATTATCTCTCTCTACATTTGTGCATTGTCCATTTCATTTTAGATGTATACTTTTTGCTTAAATCAAAACTTGATTTTTCACTTTCCCTTCATCTCGTAACAAAAAAAGAGATAAATGGCAAATTGATCACAGCAAAATGTAAATTTTAGAGTTTATGTATAAAAATTTTTTTAAGCAATAACAAATGTAAGTAAAGAAAATTTATTCACACACCACAAATGAACGCAAAAGTTTTGTTATCCATGTTTGGGAAATTCCACTAGTTCAACCCTAATCGCTCAGAATTTTATGAGAAAGAGATTTTTCTACACATGTTTTAAAAATTGAATATGCATGCTTGAAACATGTTCACGATGCATACGACCTATGGATCCAAACCATTTAAAGAGAATAACATTAAATTCTCAAGTGAACGTGCGATGGGATATTTACCCGAGTCAAACAAGCCATTATTTTACCCATTTACAAAAAGTGACCTAACGATCATAGATGATTGTAAAGTGATTTATCTTGCGTAATGGGCTATATTTTTTCAAGGACGGACTTATGGATTGGGAGTCAACACTTAGTTCAAAATCTCTTGCCTCCCCCTTTTCCCGACGATTGCAAAACCTGATATATAAAAACAAAAAAGAGTTTAAAATCCCTAAAAATTACAGACTTTTTGGAATTATCTCTCTCAATATTTTTGCGTTGGGCATTTCCATTTTATACGTATACATTTTTCTTAAATCAAAACTTGAGTTTTCACTTTACCTTCATATCGTAAACAAAATAAGAGATAAAAGGCAAATAGATCACAACAAAATAAAATTTTTTGAGTTTATGTATGGAAAATAAAGTAATAATAAATCTAAGTAAAGAAACTTTATTCACACACCACAAATAAACACAAAAGTTTTGTTATCCAAGTTTGGGAAATTCCACTAGTTCAACCCTAATACCTCGGAATTTTATAAGAAAAAGATTTTTCTATACATGTTTTAAAAAATGGATATGCATGCTTGAAAGATGTTAAAGATGCAAATGACCTATGGATCCGAACCTTCTAAAGAGAATAACATTAAATTCATAAGTTAACGTGCGGTGGGATATTTACTCGAGTAAAAAAAAGTCATTATTTTGCTCATTTAAAAAAAGTTAACCTAACGATCGTAAATGATTGTAAAGTGATTTATCATGCGTAACGGGCTATATTTTTTTAAGGAATGACTTATGAATTGGGAGTCTGCACTCAGTTACAAATCCCCCACCTCCCCATTTTCCCAA
The DNA here is from genome assembly GCF_029961685.1 of Aristolochia californica. Taxonomy (NCBI): domain Eukaryota; kingdom Viridiplantae; phylum Streptophyta; class Magnoliopsida; order Piperales; family Aristolochiaceae; genus Aristolochia; species Aristolochia californica. Next base: position 27,695,583 of record NW_027182103.1, on the reverse strand, counting down.
CGATTGCAAAACTTGATATATAAAAATTAAAAAGATTTTACAATCCCTAAAAATTACAACCACTTTTTGGAATTATGTCTCTCTACATTTGTGCGTCAACACTCATTTAAAAATCCCCTTCCTCCCCCTTTTTTCTTAAATCAAAACTTGACTTTTCACTTTTCCTTCATCTCGTAAACTAAAAAATAGATAAAAGGCAAATAGATCACAACAAAATCAAAATTTTAGATTTTATATATGGAAAATTTTATAGCAATAACAAATGTAAGTAAATAAAATTTATTCACACACCACTAATGAGCACAAAATTTTTGTTATCCGTGTTTTGGAAATTCCATTAGTTCAACCCTAATAGCTCGGAATTTTATAAGAAAGAGATTTTTCTACACATGTTTTAAAAAATGGATATGCTTGCTTGAAACATTTTAAAGATACAAACGACCTATGGATCTAAACCTTTTAAAGAGAATAACATTAAATTCTTAAGCGAATGTGCGGTGGGATATTTACCCGAGTCAAACCAGCCATTATTTTGCTAATTTACAAAAAGCTGACCTATCGATCGTAGATGATTGTAAAGTGATTTATCCTTCGTAACAGGTTATATTTTTGTAAGGAATGACTTATGGACTGGGAGTCAACACTCAGTTAAAAATTCCCTGCCTCCCCCATTTCCCGGCAATTGCAAAACCTGATATATAAAAAGTAAAAAGAGTTTACAATCCCAAAATCTTGTAGACACTTTTTGGAATTATCTCTCTCTACATTTGTGGATTGTGCATTTCCATTTTAGATGTATATATTTTTCTTAAATCAAAACTTGAGTTTTCACTTTCCCTTCATCTCGTAAACAAAAAAAGAGATTAAATGCAAATAGATCACAACAAGATGAAACTTTTAGAGTTTATGTGCAGAAAAAAATGTGAAGCAATAACAAATGTAAGTAAATAAAATTTATTCACACACCACAAATGAACACAAAAGTATTGATATCAAAGTTTGGGAAATTCCACTAGTTCAACCCTATTAGCTCATAATTTTATGACAAAGAGGTTTTTCTAAACATGGTTTAAAAAATGGATATCCATGCTTGAAACATGTTAAAGATGCGAATGTCTTAAGGATCCACACCTTTTAAAGAGAAAAACATTAAATTCTTGAGTGAATGTGCGATGGGATATTTACCCAAGTCAGACAAGCCATTATTTTGCCCATTTAAAAAAAGCTGACCAAACGAACGTAGATGATTGTAAAGTTATTTATCATACGTAACGGGCTATATTTTTGTAAGGAATGACTTTTGGATTGGGAGTCTACACTTAGTTAAAAACTCCCCCGCCTCCCTCTTTTCCTGACGATTGCAAAACCTGATATATAAAAACTAAAAAGAGTTTACAATCCCTAAAAATTACATAAACTTTTTGGAATTGTCTCTCTCTATATTTGTGCATTGTTTATTTCAATTTTAGATGTATACTTTTTTCTTAAATCAAAACTTGAGTTTTCACTTTCCCTTCATCTCGTAAACATAAAAAGAGTTAAAAGGCAAATAGATCACAACAAAATAAAAAATTCAGAGTTTATGTGTGGAAAAATTTTTAAGCAATAACAAATGTACGTAAAGAAAATTTATTCACACACCACAAATGAACACAAAAGTTTTGTTATCCAAGTTTGGGAAATTCAACTAGTTCAACCCTCATAGCTCGGAATTTTATATGAAAGAGATTTTTCTACACATGTTTTAAAAAATGGATATGCATGCTTCAAACATGTTACAGATGCAAATGACCTATGGATCCAAACCTTTTAAAGTGAATAACAATAAATTCTCAAGAGCACGTGCGGTGGGATATTTCCCCGAGTCAAACAAGCCATTATTTTGCCCATTTACAAAAAGATGAACTAAAGATCGTTGATTGTAAAGTGATTGATCATGCATAATCGTCTGTATTTTCTTAAGCAATGACTTATGGATTGGGAGTCTACACTCAGTTAAAAATACCCAACCACCCCCTTTTCCCGACGATTGCAAAACCTGATATATAAAAACAAAAAAGCGTTTACAATCACTACAAATTACAGACACTTTTTGGAATTATCTCTCTCTATATTTGGGCATAGTGCATTCCTATTTTGGACTTTTTTCATAAATCAAAACTTGTGTTTTCACTTTCTCTTTATCTCGTAAACAAAAAAAGAGATAAAAGGAAAATAGATCACAACAAAATAAAAATTATAGAGTTTATGTATGGAAAGAATTGAAAGCAATAACGAATGTAAGTAACGAAATTTATTCACACACCATAAATGAAGACAAAACTTTTGTTATCCAAGTTTGAGAAATTGCTCTGGTTCAACCCTAATAGCTCGAAATATTATAACAAAGATATTTTTCTACACATGTTTTATAAAAGGGATATGCATACTTGAAACACGTTAAAGATACAAATGACCTATGGATCCAAACCTTTTAAAGAGAATAACATTAAATTCTCAAGTGAACGTACGGTGGGATATTTACCCGAGTCAAACAAGCCATTATTTTTCCCATTTACAAAAAGCTGACCTATCGATCATAGATGATTGTAAAGTGATTTATCATGTGTATCAAGCTAAAAAGAGTTTACTATCCCTAAAAATTACAAACACTCTTCGGAATTTTGTCTCTCTAAATTTGTGCATTGTGAATTTCCATTTTAGATGTATACTTTTTGCTTAAATCAAAACTTGAGTTTTCACTTTCCCTTCTTCTCGTAAACAAAAAAAGAGATAAAAGGCAAATAGATAACAACAAAATGCAAATTTTAGAGTTGACGTAAGGAAAAAATTTAAAGCAATAAGAATTGTAAGTCAAGAAAATTTATTCACACACCACAAATCAACACAAAAGTTATGTTCTCCAAGTTTGGGAAATTCCACTAGTTCAGCACTAATAGCTTGGAATTTTATATGTGAGAGATTTTTCTACACATGTTTTGAAAAATCGATATGCATGCTATAAACATGTTAAAGATGCAAATGACCTATGGATTGAAACCTTTTAAAGAGAATAACATTAAATTCTTAAGTGAATGTGCATTGGGAAATTTACCCGAGTCAAACAATCCATTATTTTTTCCATTTACAAAAAGCTGATATAGCGATCGTAGATGATTGTAAAGTGTTATTTCATGTGTAACGAGCTATATTTTTTTAAGGAATGACTTATGGATTGGGAGTCTACACTCAATTAAAAATCCCCCGCCACCCCCTTTTCCTGACGATTGCAAAACATGATATATAAAAAGTAAAAAGAGTTTACAATCCCTAAATATTATAGACACTTTTTGGAATACTCTCTCTATACATTTGTGCATTGTGCATTTCCATTTTAGATGTATACTTTTTTCTTAAATAAAAACAAGAGTTTTAATTTTCCCTTCATCTCGTAAACAAAAAAAGAGATAAATGGTAAAATGGATCACAACAAAATGAAAATTTTAGAGTTTATGTATATAAAAAATTTAAAGCATTAACAAATGTAAGTAAAGAAAATTTATTCACACACCACAAATGAACACAAAAGTTTTATTATCCAAGTTTGGGAAATTCCACTAGTTCAACCCTAATAGCTCGGAATTTTATGAGAAAGAGATTTTTCTACACATGTTTTCAAAACTGGATATGCATGTTCGAAACATGTTAAAGATGCAAATGACCTATGGATCCAAACCTTTTAAAGAGAATACCATTAAATTCTTAAGTGAAAGTGCGGTGGGATATTTACCCGAGTCAAACAAGCCATTATTTTGCCCATTTAAAAAAAGCTGGCCTAACGATCGTAGATGATTGTAAAGTGATTTATCATACATAACATGCTATAGTTTTGTAAGGAATGACTTTTGAATTGGGAGTCTACACTCAGTTAAAAATCCCCCGCCTCCCTCTTTTCCTGACGATTGCAAAACCTAATATATAAAAACTAAAAAGAGTTTACAATCCCTAAAAATTACAAACACTTTTTGGAATTATCTCTATCTATATTTGTGCATTGTGCCTTTCCATTTTAAATGTATACTTTTTCTTAAATCAAAGTTTCAGTTTTCACTTTCCCTTCATCTCGTAAACGTAAAAAGAGTTAAAAGGCAAATAGATCACAACAAAATGAAAATTTTAGAGTTTATGTATGGAAAAAATTTAAAGCAATAACAAATGTAAATAAAGAAAATTTATTCACACACCACAATTGAACACAAAAATTTTGTTATCCTAGTTTGGGAAATTTAACTAGTTCAACCTTCATAGCTCGGAATTTTATAAGAAAGAGATTTTTCTACACATATTTTAAGAAAATGGATATGCTTGCCTGAAACATGTTACAGATGCAAATGACATATGGATCCAAACCTTTTAAAGTGAATAACATTAAATTCTCAAGTGCACTTGCGGTGGGATATTTACCCGAGTCAAACAAGCCATTATTTTGCCAATTTACAAAAAGCTGACCTAACGATCATTGATATTAAAATGATTGATCATGCATAATAGGCTATATTTTCTTAAGGAATGACTTATGGATTGGGAGTCTACACTCAGTTAAAAATCCCCAGCCTCCCCATTTTCTCGACGTTTGCAAAACCTGATATATAAAAACTAAAAAGCGTTTACAATCCCTAAAAATTACAGACACTTTTTGGAATTATCTCTCTCTACATTTGGGCATAGTGCATTCCCATTTTGGATGTAGACTTTTTTCATAAATAAAAACTTGTGTTTTCACTTTCTCTTCATCTCGTAAACAAAAAAAGAGATAAAAGCAAATAGATCTCAACAAAATGAAAATTTTAAAGTTTATGTAGGAAAAGAATTTAAAGCAATAACGAATGTAAATAAAGAAAATTTATTCACATTCCACAAATGAAGACAAAAGTTTTGTTATCCAAGTTTGGGAAATTCCTCTAGTTCAACACTAATAGCTCGAAATTTTATAAGAAAGAGATTTTTCTACACATGTTTTATAAAAGGGATATGCATACTTGAAACATGTTAAAGATACAAATGACCTATGGATCCAAACATTTTAAAGAGAATAACATTAAATTCTCAAGTGAACGTACGGTGGGATATTTACCTGAGTCAAACAAGCCATTATTTTGCCCATTTATAAAAAGCTGACCTATCGATCATAGATGATTGTAAAGTGATTTACATGCGTGACAGGCTAAATTTTTGTAAGGAATGACTAATGGATTGGGAGTCAACACTCAGTTAAAAATTCCCTGCCTCCCCCTTTTCCCGACAATTGTAAAACCTGATATACAAAAACTAAAAAGAGTTTACAATCCCTAAAAATTACAGACTTTTTTTGGAATTATCTCTGTCTACATTTGTGCATTGTTCATTTCCATTTTAGATTTATACTTTTTTCTTAAATCAAAACTTGAGTTTTCACTTTCCCTTCATCTTGTAAACATAAAAAGAGATAAATTTCAAATAGATCAGAACAAAATGAAAATTTTAGAGTTTATGTATGGAAAAAATTAAAAGCAATAATAAATGTAAGTAAAGAAAATTTATTCACACACCACAAATGAACACAAAAGCTTTGTTATACAAGTTTGGGAAATTCCACTAGTTCAACCCTAATAGCTCGAAATTTTATAAGAAAGAGATTCTTCTACACATGTTTTAAAAAATGGATATGCATGCTTGAAATATGTTAAAGATGCGAATGACCTATGGATCCAAACCTTTTAAAGTGAATAACATTAAATTCTCAAGTGAACATGCGATGAGATATTTACCCAAATCAAGCAACCCATTATTTGACCATTTATAAAAAGTTGACCTAACGATCATATATGATTGTAAAGTGATTGATCATGCGTAACGGGCTATATTTTTATAATAAATGACTTATGGATTGGGAGTCTACACTCAATTAAAAATCCCCAGCCTCCCCCTTTTCCCAACGATTGTAAAACCTGATTTATAAAAACTATAAAGAGTTTACAATCCCTAAAAATTACAGACACTTTTTGGAATTATCTCTCTCTACATTATTGCATTGTGCATTTCCATTTTAAATGTATACTTTTTTCGACAATCAAAACTTGAGTTTTCACGTTCCCTTCATCTCGTAAAAAAAATAAAAATAAAAGGCAAATAGATCACAACAAATAGAAAATTTTAGAGTTTATATGTGGAAAAAATCTAAAGCAATACCACATGTAAGTAAAGAAAATTTATTCGCACACCACAAATGAACATAAAAGTTTTGTTATCCTAGTTTGGGAAATTCCTCTAGTTCAACCCATATAGCTCGAAATTTTATAAGAAAGATTTTTCTACGCATGTTTTAAAAAATGGATATGCATGGTTGAAACATGTTAAAGATGAAAATGACCTCTAGATCCAAACCTTTTAAAGAGAATAACATTAAATTCTGAAGTGAATGTGGGGTGGGATATTTACCCGAGTCAAACAAGCCATTAGTTTGCCCATTTACAAAAAGCTGACCTAACGATCGTAGATGATAGTAAAGTGATTTATCAAGTGTAACGGGGTATATTTCTGTATGGAATGACGTATGGAATAGGAGTCTATTCTCAGTTAAAAATCCTTCGTCTCCCCCTTACCCGACGATTGCAAAACCTGATATATAAAAGCTAAAAAGAGTTTATTATCCCTAAAAATTACAAACACTCTTTGGAAATTTCTCTCTCTACATTTGTGTATGGTGAATTTCCATTTTAGATGTATACTTTTTGCTTAAATCAAAACTTGAGTTTTCACTTTCCCTTCATCTCGTTAAAAAGAAAAGAGATAAAAGGCAAATAGATCATAACAAAATGCAAATTTTAGAGTTTATGTAAGGAAAAATTTAAAGCAATAAAAAATATAAGTAAAGAAAATTTATTCACACACTACAAATCAACACAAAAGTTATGTTATCCATGTTTGTGAAATTCTACTATTTCAGCACTAATAGCTTGGAATTTTATAAGAGAGATTTTTCTACACATGTTTTGAAAAATCGATATGCATGCTTGAAACATGTTAAAGATGCAAATGACCAATGGATCGAAAATTTTTAAAGAGAATTACATTAAATTCTTAAGTGAATGTGTGGTGGGATATTTACCCGAGTCAAACAATCCATTATTTTTCCCATTTACAAACAGCTGACATAACAATCGTAGATGATTGTAAAGTGATTTTTCATGCGTAACGGGCTATATTTTTGTAAGGAATGACTTATGGATTGGGAGTCTACACTTGGTTAAAAATCCCCTACCTCTCCTTTTTCCCAACGATTGCAAAACTTGATATATAAAAACTTAAAAGAGTTTACAATCCCTAAAAATTACAACCACTTTTTGGAATTTTCTCTCTCTACATTTGTGCATTGTGCATTTCCATTTTAGATGTATACTTTTTTCTTAAATCAAAACTTGAGTTTTCACTTTCCCTTCATCTCGTAAACATAAAAAGAAAAAAAGGCAAATTGATCACAACAAAATGAAAATTTTAGAGTTTATGTATGGATAAAATTTAAAGCAATAAAAAATGTAAGTAAAGTAAATTTATTCGCACACCACAAATGAACAGAAAGGTTTTGTTATCCCAGTTTTGGAAATTCCATTAGTTCAACCCTTATAGCTCGGAGTTCTATAAGAAAGAGATTTTTCTCCACATTTTTTAAAAAAATGGATATGCAAGCATGAAACTTGTTAAAGATTTAAATGACCTATGGATCAAAACTTTTTGAAGTGAATAACATTAAATTCTGAAGTGAACATGCGGTGGGATTTTTACCTGAGTCAAAATAGCCCATATTTTGGAAATTCCTCAAGTTCAACCCTAATAGCTTGGAATTTCATAAGAAAGAGATTTTTCTACACCTGTTTTAAAAAATGCATATACATGCTTGAGACATGTTAAAGATGCAAATTACCTATGGATCAAAACCTTTTAAAGAGAATAACATTAAATTCTTAACTGAATGTGTGGAGGGATATTTAACCGAGTCAAACAAGCCATTATTTTGCCCATTTACAAAAAGCTAACCTAACGATCGTAGATGATGGAAAAGTGATTTATCATGCGTAACGGGCTATATTTTTGTAAGAAATGACTTATGGATTGGTGTGTCTACACTCAGTTAGAAACCCCCCGCCTCCCCCTTTCCTGACGATTGCAAAACCTGATATGTAAAAACTAAAAAGACTTTACAATCCCCTAAAATTACAGAAACTTTTTGGATTTTTCTCTCCCTAAATTTGTGCATTGCGCATTTCCATTTTTCATGTACACATCTTTCTTAAATCAAAACTTGATTTTTCACTTGCCCTTCATCTCGTAAACAAAAAAAGAGGTAAAAGGCAAATAGATCACAAAAAAATGAAAATTTTAGAAATGTAAATAAAGAAAATTTATTCACACACCACAAATGAACAGAAAAGTTTTGTTATCCCATATTGGGAAATTCCACTCGTTCAACCCTAATTGCTCGGAATTTTATAAGAAAGAGATTTTTCTACACATGTTTAAAAAATGGATATGCATGCTTGAAATATGTTAAAGATGCAAATGACCTAAGGATCCAAACCTTTAAAAAGAGAATAATATTAAATTCTCAATTGAACATACGGTGGGATATTTACCCCAGTCAACCAAGCCATTATTTTTCCCATTTACAAAAAGTTGACCTAATGATCATAGATGATAATAAAGTGATTCAACATGGGTAACAGCTATATTTTTGTAAGGAATGACTTATGGATTGGGAGTCAACACTCTGTTAAAAATCCCCCACCTCCCCGTTTTCTCGACATTTGCAAAACCTGATATATAAAAAGTAAAAAAGAGTTTACAATCCCTAAAAATTACATAAACTTTTTAGAATTATCTCTCTCTGGATCCAAACCTTTTAAAGAGGATAACATTAAATTCTCAAGTGAACGTGGGGAGGGATATTTACCCGAGTCAAACAACCCATTATTTTGCTCATTTACGAAAACTTGACCTAATGATCATAGATGATTGTAAAGAGATTTATCATGCGTAATGGACTATATTTTTATAAGGAATGACTTAAGGATTAGGAGTCAACAGTCAGTTAAAATTCCCCCGCCTCCCCCTTTTCATGACAATTGCAGAACCTAATATATAAAAAATAAAAAGAGTTTACAATCCCTAAAAATTACTGACACTTTTTGGAATTTTCTCTCCCTACATTTGTACATTGTGCATTTCTATTTTAGATGTATACTTTTTTCTTAAATCAAAACTCTAGTTTTCACTTTCCCTTTATCTCTTAAACAAAAAAAAGAGATAAAAGGCAAATAGATCACAACAAAATGAAAATTTTAGAGTTTATGGATGGAAATAATTTAAAGCAATAAACAAATGTAAGTAAAGAAAATTTATTCACACACCAGAAATGAACACAAAAGTTTTGTTATCCAAGTTTGCGAAATTCCACTAGTTCAACCCTACGAGCTCGGAGTTTTATAAGAAAGAGGTTTTTCTTCACATGTTTGAAAAAATGGATATGCATGCATGAAAGATGTTATAGATTCCAATGACCGATGGATCCAAACCTTTTAAAGAGAATAACATTAAATTCTCAAGTGAATGTGCGGCGGATATTTACCCGAGTCAAACAAGCAATTATTTCTACAGTTTACAAAAAGCTGACCTAACGATCATAGGTAATCGTAACGTGATTTATCATAAGTAACGAGCTATATTTTTGTAAGGAATGACTTATGGATATAGAGTCAAGATGCAGTTAAAAATCCCCCGCCTGCCCCTTTTCCCGACAATTGCAGAACCTGATATATAAAAACTAAAAAGAGTTTATAATCCCTAAAAATTACTGACACTTTTTGGAATTATCTCTCTCTGCATTTTTGCATTGTGAATTTCCATTTTAGATGTATACTTTTCTCTTAAATCAAAACTTGTGTTTTCACTTTCCCTTCATCTCGTAACAAAAAAAAAAGAGATAAAAGAAAAATAGATCACAAAAAAATAAAAAATTTAGAGTTTATGTATGGAAAGAATTTAAAGAAATAAATAGATGTAAGTAAATAAAATTTATTCACACACTAGACATGAACACAAAAGTTTTGTTATCCAAGTTTGGGTAATTCCACTAGCTCAACCCTAATAGCTCGGAATTTTATAAGAACTTCACATGTCTTAAAAAATGGATATGCATGCTTGAAACATGTTAAAGATTCAAATGACCTATGGATCCAAACCTTTTAAAGAGAACAACTTTACATTCTCAAGTGAACGTGCGGAGGAATATTTACCCGAGTCAAACAAGCCATTATTTTGCAACTTTAGAAAAAGTTGGCCTAACGATCATAGATGATTGTCAAGTGATTCATCATGTGTAACAGGTTACATTTTTTTTAGGAATGACTTATGGCTAGGGAGTCAACACTCAGTGAAAAATCCCCTCCTCCCCCTTTTCCCTACGATTGCAAAACATGATATATAAAAACTAAAAAGAGTTTACAATCCCTAAAAATTACAAACACTTTTCGGAATTATCTCTCTCTACATTTGTGCATTGTGCATTTCTATTTTAGATGTATACTGTTTTCTTAAATCACAACTTGAGCTTTCACTTTCCCTTTATCTTGTAAACAAAAAAAAAGATAAAAGGCAAATAGATCACAACAAAATGAAAATTTAGAGTCTATATATGGAAAGAATTTAAAGCAAGAAAAAAATGTAAGTAAAGAAAATTTATTCACTCAACACAAATGAACACAAAATTTTGTTTTCTAAGTTTGTGGAACTCCAATAGTTCAACCATAATAGTTCGGAATATTATAAGAAAGAGATTTTTCTAGACATGTTTTCAAAAAGGGATTTACATGCTTGAAACATTTTAAAGATGCAAATGACCTATGGATCCAAACTTTTTAAAGAGAATAACATTAAATTTTCAAGTGAACGTACGGTGGGATGTTTACCCGAATGAAACAAACTATTATTTTGCCCATTTACAAAAAACTGAAGTAACGATCATAGATGATTGTAAAGTGATTTGTCATGAGTAACGGGCTATATTTTTTGATGAATTGACTTATGGATTGGGATTCACACTCAGTTAAAAATCCTCCCCCATTTCCCGACGATTGCAGAACCTGATGTATAAAACCTAAAAAGAGTTTACAATCCCTACAAAATTACAAACACTTTTTGGAATTATCTCTCTCTACTTTTCTGCATAGTGCATTTCCATTTTAGATGTATACTTTTTTCTTAAATCAAAACTTGAGTTTTCACTTTCCCTTCATCTCGTAAACAAAAAAATGAGATAAAAGGTGAATAGATCACAACAAAATGAAAATTTTAGAGTTTACGTATAGAAAGAATTTAAAGCAATAAACAAATGTGAGTAAAGAAAATTTATTCAAACACCACAAATGAACACAAAATTTTGTTATCCAAGTTTGGGAAATTCCACTAGTTCAACCCTAATAGTTCGGAATTTTATAAGAAGGAGACTTTTCTACTCATGTTTTAAAAAATGGATATGCAAGCTTGATACATGTTAAAGATGCAAATGACCTATGGATGCGAACCTTTTAAAGAGAATAACATTAAATTCTCAAGTGAACGTGTGGTGGGATATTTACCCGAGTCAAACAAGCCATTATTTTGCAACTTTACAAAAAGTTGGCCTAACGATCATAGATGATTGTAAGGTGATTCATCATGCATAAAGGGTTATATTTTTGTAAGGAATGACTTATGGATAGGGAGACAACACTCAGTGAAAAATCCCCTCGTCCCCTTTTCCCGACAAATGCAGAAACTGATATATAAAAACTAAAAAGAGATTAAAATGCCTAAAAATAACAGACAATTTTCGGAATTATCTCTCACTACATTTATGCATTGTGCATTTCTATTTTTGATGTATACTTTTTTCTTGAATCAAAACTTGAGCTTTCACTTGTCATTTATCTCGTAAACAAAAAAAAGACATAAAAGGAAAATTGATCACAAAAAAATGAAAATTTTAGAGTTTATGTATGGAAATAATTTAAAGAAAGAAACAAATTTAAGTAAAGAAAATTTATTCACACACCACAAATGAACACAAAAGTTTTGTAATCCAAGTTTGGGTAATTCCACTAGTTCAACCCTAATTGCTCGGAATTTTATAAGAAATATGTTTTTCTTCACATGTTTGAAAAAATGGATATGCATGATTGAAACATGTTAAAGATTCAAATGACCTATGGATCCAAACCTTTTAAAGAGAACAACATTAATTCTCAAGTGAACGTGCGGAGGGATATTTACCTGAGTCAAGCAAGCCATCATTTTGCCCATTTACAAAAAGTTGACCTAACGGTCATAGAAGATTGTAAAGAGATTTATCATGCATAACAGACTATATTTTTGTAAGGAATGACTTAAGGATTGGGAGTCAACAGTCAGTAAAAAATACCCTGCCTCCCCCTTTTCCCGACAATTGCAAAACCTAATATATAAAAACTAAAAAGAGTTTACAATCCCTAAAAATTACTGACACATTTTGGAATTATCACTCTCTAAATTTGTGCATTGTGCATTTCTATTTTAGATGTATACTTTTTTCTTAAATCAAAACTTGATTTTTCACTTTCCCTTTATCTCGTAAACAAAAAAAAGAGATAAAAGGCAAATAGATCACAACAAAATGAAAATTTTAGATTTTATGTATCAAAATATTTTAAAGCGATAAAAAAATGTAAGTAAATAAAATTTATTCACACACCACAAATGAACACAAAAGTTTTGTTATCCAAGTTTGGGAAATTCCACTAGTTCAACCCTAATAGCTCAGACTTTTACAAGAAAGAGATTTTTCTACACATGTTTTAAAAAATGGATATGCATGCTTGAAACATGTTAAATATACAAATGAAATATGGATCCAAACCTTTTAAAGAGAATAACATTAAATTCTCAAGTGAACGTGTGGTGGGATATTTACCGGAGTCAAACAAGCCATTATTTTTCCTGTTTACAAAACGCTGACCTAACGATCTTAGCTAATTGTAACGTGATTTATCATAAGGAACGGGCTTTAATTTTTTAAGGAATGACTTATGAATATGGAGTCAACATGCATGCAGTTAAAAATCCCCCGCCTGCCCCTTTTCTCGACGATTGCAGAACCTGATATGTAAAAAACTATAAAGAGTTTACAATCCCTAAAAATTACAGACATTTTTTTGAATTATCTCTCTCTACATTTGTACATTGTCAATTTCCTTTTTAGATGTATACTTTTTTCTTAAAAAAAAATTGAGTTTTCACTTTCCCTTCATCTCGTAAACAAAAAAAAAGAGATAAAAGGCAAACAGATCAGAACAAAATGAAAATTTTAGAGTTTATGTATGGAAATAATTTAAAGAAATAAACAAATGTTAGTAAAGAAAATTTATTCACACACCAAAAATGAACACAAAAGTTTTGTTATCCAAGTTTGGGTAATTCAACTAGCTCAACTCTATTAGCTCGAAATTTTATAAGAAAGAGATTTTTCTACACATGTTTTAAAAAAAGGATATGCATGCTTCAAACATGTTAAAGATTCAAGTGACCTATGGAATTAAACCTTTTAAAGAGAATAACTTTAAATTCTCAAGTGAACGTGCGGAGGTATATTTACCCGAGTCAAACAAGCCATTATTTTGCAAAGGGATTCATTATGCATAACCAGTTATATTTTTGTATGGAATGATTTATGGATAGGACTCAGTGAAAAATCCTCGTCTCCCCCTTTTCCTGACGATTGCAGGACCTAATATTTAAAAACTAGAAAGAGTTTACAATCCCTAAAATTACAGACACTTTTCAGAATTATCTCTCTCTACATTTGTGCATTGTGCATTTCTATTTTAGATGTATACTTTTTTCTTAAATCCAAACTTGAGCTTTCACTTTCCCTTTATCTCATAAAAAAAAGACATAAAAGGCAAATTGATCACAACAAAATGAAAATTTTAGAGTTTATGTATGGAAAGAATTTAAAGCAAGAAGCAAATGTAAGTAAAGAAAATTTATTCACACACCACAAATGAACACAAAAATTTTGGTATCCAAGTTTGGGCAATTCCATTAGTTCAACCCTAATAGTTTGGAATTTTATTAGAAGGAGATTTTTCTACTCATGTTTTAAGAAAGGGATATCCAAGCTTGAAACATGTTAAAGATGCAAATGACCTTTGGATCCAAACCTTTTAAAGAGAATAACATTAAATTCTCAAGTGAAGGTGCGGTGGGATATTTACCCGAGTGATACAAGCCATTATTTTGCCCATTTACAAAAAGTTGACCTATCGATCATAGATGATTGTAAAGTCATTTATCATTTGTAACAGGCTATATTCTGTGTGGAATGACTAATGGATAGGGAGTCAACACTCAATGAAAAATCCCCTGCTCGCCCTTTGCCGAGTATTGCAGAACCTGATATATAAAAACTAAAAAGAGTTTACAATCCCTAAAAATTACAGACACTTTTTGGAATTATCTCCCTCTACATTTGTGCATTGTGCATTTCTATTTTAGATGTATACTTTTTTCTTAAATCAAAACTCTAGTTTTCACTTTCCCTTTATCTCGTAAACTAAAAAAAAAGATAAAAGGCAAATAGATCACAACAAAATGAAAATTTTAGAGTTTATGTATGGAAAGAATTTAAAGCAAGAAAAAAAATGTAAGTAAAGAAAATTTATTCACAGACCACAAATGAACACAAAAGTTTTATTTTCCAAGTTTGGGCAATTCCAATAGTTCAACCATAATAGTTCGGAATATTATAAGAAGAAGATTTTTCTAGACAAGTTTTAAAAAAGGGATATATATGCTTGAAACATTTTAAAGATGAAAATGACCTATGGATCCAAACCTTTTAAAGAGAATAACATTAAATTCTCAAGTAAACGTGCGGTGGGATATTTACCCGAGTGAACAAGCTATTATTTTGCCCATTTAAAAAAAATTGACCTAACGATCATAGATGATTGTAAAGTGATTTATCATGCGTAACGGGCTATATTTTTTTATGGATTGACTTATGTATTGGGAGTCCACACTCAGTTAAAAATCTGTTGCCTCCCCCACTTCCCGACGATTGTAGAACCAGATGTATAAAACCTAAAAAGAGTTTACAATCCCTAAAAATTTCAGACACTTTTTGGAATTATCTCTCTCTAATTTTGTGCATAGTGCAATTCCATTTTAGATGTATACTTTTTTCTTAAATCAAAACTTGAGTTTTCACTTTCCCTTCATCTCGTAAACAAAAAAAATGAGATAAAAGGCGAATATATCACAACAAAATGAAAATTTTAGAGTTTATGTATGGAAAGAATTTAAAGAAATAAACAAATGTGAGTAAAGAAAATTTATTCGCACAACACAAATGAACACAAATTTTTGTTATCAAAGTTTGGGAAATTCCACTAGTTCAACCCTAATTGTTCAGAATTTTATAAGATGGAGACTTTTCTACACATGTTTTAAAAAATGGATATGCAAGCTTGAAACATGTTAAAGATGCAAATGACATATGGATGCAAACCTTTTAAAGAGAATAACATTAAATTCTCAAGTGAATATGTGGTGGGATATTTACCTGAGTCAAACAACCCATTATTTTTCCCATTTACAAAAAGCTAACCTAACGATCATAGATGATTGTAAAGTGATTTATCACGCATAACTGGCTGTATTTTTGTAAGGATTGACTTATGGATTGGGAATCAACACTCAGTTAAAAATCCCTTGCCTCCCCCTTTTCCCGAGGAATGCAAAACCTGATATATAAAAACTAAAAAGAGTTTACAATCCCAATAAATTATAGAGACTTTTTGGAATTATCTCTCCCTACATTTGTGCATTGTGCATTTCCATTTTAGATGTATACTTTTTTCTTAAATCAAAACTTGTGTTTTCACTTTCCCTTCATCTCGTAAACAAAAAAAGAGACAAAAGGAAAATAGATCACAACAAAATGAAAATTTTAGAGTTTATGTATGGAAAAAATTTAAAGCAATAAACAGATTTAAGTAAATAAAATTTATTGACACACCACAAATGAACACAAAATTTTTTGTTATCCAAGTTTAGGTAATTCCACTAGTTCAACCCTAATTGCTCGAAATTTTATAAGAAAGAGATTTTTCTACACATGTTTTAAAAAATGGATATGCATGGTTGATACATGTTAAAGTTTCAAATCACCTATGGATCCAAACCTTTCAAAGAGAATAACATTAAATTTTCAAGTGAATGTGAGGTGGGATTTACCCGAGTAAAGCAAGCCATTATTTTTCCTATTTACAAAAAGCTGACCTAACGATCATAGATGATCGTAAAGTGATTTAACATGCGTAACGGGCGATATTTTTCTAAGGAATGACTTATGGATTGGGAGTCAACACTCAGTTGAAAATCCCCAGCCTCCTCCTTTTCTTGACGACTGCAGAACTCGATATATAAATAATAAAAAGAGTTTACAATCCCTAAAAATTACAAAAAAAAATTGGAATTATCTCTGTCTACATTTGTGCATTGTGCATTTCCATTTTAGATGTATACAATTTTCTTAAATAAAAACTTGAGTTTCCACTTTCCCTTTATCTCGTAAGCAATAAAAAGAGATAAAAGGCTAATAGATCACAACAAAATGAAAATTTTAGAGTTTATGTATGGAAAGAATTTAAAGAAAGAAACAAATTAAAGTAAAGAAAATTTAATCACACACCACAAATGAACACAAAAGTTTTGTTATCCAAGTTTGGGAAATTTCACTAATTCAACCCTAATTGTTCGGAATTTTCAAAGAAGGAGATTTTTCTACACATGTTTTAAAAAATGGATATGCATGCTTGAAACATGTTCAAGATGCAAATGACATATGGATCCATACCTTTCAAAGAGAATAACATTAACTTCTCAAGTGAACGTGTCTTGGGATATTTACCAGAGTATAACAAGCCATTATTTTGCACATTTACAAAAAGCTGACCTAACGATCATAGATGATTGTAAAGTGATTCATCACGTGTAACGGGCTATATTTTTGTCAGGGATAACTTATGGATTGGGAGTCAACACTCAGTTAAAAATCCTCCAACTCCCCTATTTCCCGACGATTGCAGAACTTGATATATAAAAACTAAAAAGAGTTTACAATCCCTAAAATTTACAGACACTTTTTGGAATTATGTCTCTCTACATTTTTGCATAGTGCATTTCCATTTTAGATGTATACTTTTTTCTTAAATCAAAACTTGTGTTTACACTTTCCCTTCATCTCGTAATAAAAAAAATAAATAAAAGGCAAATAGATCACAAGAAAATGAAAATTTTAGAGTTTATCTATGGAAATAATTTAAAGCTATAAACAAATGTAAGTAAAGAAAATTTATTCACACACCACAAATGAAAACAAAAGTTTTTGTTATCCAAGTTTGGGTAATTCCACTAGTTCAACCCTAATTGCTCGGAATTCTACAAGAAAGAGATTTTTTTACACATGTTTTAAAAAATGGGTAAGCAAGCTTGAGACATGTTAAAGATTCAAAAGACCTATGGATCCAAACCTTTTAAAGAGAATGACATTAAATTTTCAAGTGAACATGTGGTGGGATATTTACCCGAGCAAAACAAGCCATTATTTTTTTGATTTACAAAAAGCTGACCTAACGATCATAGATGATTGTAATGTAATTTATCATGCGTAACGGGCTATATTTTTGTAAGGAATGACTTATGGATTGGGAGTTATCACTCAGTTAAAAATCCCCCGCCTCCCCCTTTTCCTGACTATTTCAGAACTTGATATATAAAAACAAAAAAGATTTTACAATCCCTAAAAATTAACGACACTTTTTGGAATTATCTCTCTCTACATTTGTGCATTGTGCATTTTCATTTTAGATGTATACGTTTTCTTAAATCAAAACATGATTTTCACTTTCCCTTCATCTCGCAAACAAAAAAAGAGACATAGAAGGCAAATAGATCACAACAAAATCAATATTTTACAGTTTATGTATAGAAAGAATTTAAAGAAATAAAAAAATAAGTAAAGAAAATTTATTCACATACCAAAAATGAACACAAAAGTTTTGTTATCGATGTTTGAGAAATTCCACTAGTTCAACCCTAATTGCTCGGAATTTTATAAGAAAGAGATTTTTCTACATTTGATTTAAAAAAATGGATATGCATGCTTGAAACTTGTTAAAGATGCAAATGACCTATGGATCCAAACCTTTTAAAGAGAATAACATTAAATTCTCATGTGAGCGTTCGGTGGGATATTTACCCGAGTCAAACAAGCCATTATTTGGCCCATTTACAAAAATCTGACCTAATGATCATTGATGATTGTAAAGTGATTTATCATGTGTAATGGGTTATATTTGTGTAAGAAATAACTTGTGGATTGGGAGTCAACACGTAGTTAAAAATAACCTGCCTCCGCCTTTTCCCTATGATTGCAGAACCTGATATATAAAAACTAAAAAGAGTTTATAATCCCTACAAATTACAGACACTTTTTTGAATTATGTCTCTCTACATTTGTGCGTTGTGTATTTCCATTTTAGATGTATACTTTTTTCTTAAATACAAACTTGGGTTTTCACTTTCCCTTCATCTCGTAAACTAAAAAAGAGATAAAAGGCAAACAGTTCACAACAAAATAAAAATTTTAGAGTTTATGTATGGAACAAATTAAAAGCAATAAACAAATGTAAGTAAAGAAAATTTATTCGCACGCCACAAATGAACACAAAAGTTTTGTTGTACAAGTTTGGGAAATTCCACTAGTTCAACCCTAATAGCTCGTTATTTTATAAGAAAGAGATTTTTCTACACATGTTTTAAAAAAGGGATATGCATGCTTGAAACATATTAAATATGCAAATGACCTATGGATCCAAACCTTTTAAAGAGAATAACATTAAATTCCCAAGTGAACGTGCGGTGGGATAATTTCTCGAGTCAAACAAGCCATTTTTTTGCCCAGTTACAAAAAAATTGACCTAACGATCATAGATGATTGTAAAGTGATATATCATGGGTAACGATCTATATTTTTAAAAGGAATGACTTATGGATTTGGAGTCAACACTCAGTTAAAAATCCCCGCCTCCCCCTTTTCATGACGATTGCATAACCTGATATATAAAAACTAAAAAGAGTTTACAATCCCTAAAAATTACAGTCACTTTTCAGAATTATCTCTCTCTACATTTATGCATTTTGCATTTTCATTATAGTTGTACACTTTTTTCTTAAATCAAAACTTGAGTTTTCACTTTTCGCTCATCTCGTAGACAAAATAAGAGATAAAAGGCAAATAGATCACAACAAAATGAAAATTTTAGAGTGTATGTATGGAAAGAATTTAAAGCGATAAAAAATATAAGTAAAGAAAATTTATTCATACACCACAAATGAACACAAAACTTTTGTTATCCAAGTTTGGGAAATTCCACTAGTTCAACCCTAATAGCTCGGAATTTTACGAGAAAGAGATTTTTCTACACATGTTTTAAAAAATGGATATGCATGCTTGAAACATGTTAAAGAAGCAAATGACCTATGGATCCAAATACTTTTAAAGAAAATAACATTAAATTCTCAAGTGAATGTGTGGTGGGAAATTTAACCGAGACAAACATGCCATTATTTTGCCAATTACAAAAAGTTATCCTCACGATCATAGATGATTGTAAAGTCAATTATCATGCGTAACGGGCTAAAATTTTTTAAGGAATGACTTACAGATTGGGAATCAACACTCAGTTAAAAATCCCCCACCTCCCCCTTTTCCCGACGATTGCAGAACCTGATATATTAAAACTAAAATGAGTTTACAATCCCTAAAAATTACATACACTTTTTGGAATTATCTCTCTATACATTTTTTCATTGTGCATTTACATTTTAGATGTATACTTTTTTCTTCAATTAAAACTTGAATTTTCACTTTCACTTCATCTCATAAACAAAAAAAAGAGATAAAGGGCAAATAGAACACAACAAAATGAAAATTGTAGAGTTGATGTATGGACAAAATTTAACGCAATAAACAAATGTAAGTAAAGAAAATTTATTCACACACCACAAATGAACTCAAAAGTTTTGTTATCCAAGTTTGTGAAATTCCACTAGTTCAACCCTAATAGCTCCAAATTTTATAAGAAAGAGATTTTTCTACACATGTTTTAAAAAATGGATATGCATGCTTGAAACATGTTAAAGATTCAAATGACCTATGGATCAAATCCTTTTAAAGAGAATAACATTAAATTCTCAGGTGAACGTGCGGTGGGATATTTACCCAAGTCAAACAAGTCATTATTTTGCCCATTTACAAAAAGCTAACCTAACGATCAAATATGATTGTAAAGGGATTTATCATGCGTAAAAAATGTAAGTAAAGAAAATTTATTCACACACCATAAATGAACACAAAATTTTTGTTATCAAAGTTTGAGAAATTCCACTAGTTCAACCCTAATAGCACAAAATTTTATAAGAAATAGATATTTCTACTCATATTTTAAAAAATGAATATGCATGCTTGAAATATGTTAAATATGTAAATGACTTATGGATACAAACCTTTTAAAGTGAATAACATTGAATTCTCAAGTGAACGTGCGGTGGGATATGTACCCGAGTAAAACAAGCCATCATTTTGCCCATTTACAAAAAGCTAATCTAACGATCATAGATGATTGTAAATTGATTTATCATGCATAACGGCTATATTTTTGTAAGGAATGAGTTATGGATATGAAGTCAACAATCAGTTAAAAATCCCCCGCCTCCCCCTTTTCCCGACGATTGCAGAACCTGATATATAAAAACTAAAAAGAGTTTACAATCCTTAAAAATTATAGTAACTTTTTGGAATTATCTCTCTCCACATTTGTGCATTGTGCATTTCCATTTTATATGTATACTTTTTTCTTTAATTAAAACTTGAGTTTTCACTTTCCCTTCATCTCGTAAACAAAAAAGGAGATAAAAGGCAAATAGATCACAACAAAATGACAATTTAAGAGATTATGTATCGAAAGAATTTAAAGCTATAAACAAATGTAAGTAAATAAATTTTTTTCCCACACCATCAATGAACACAAAAATTTTGTTATCCAAGTTTGGGAAATTCAACTAGTTCAACCCTGATAGCTCGAAATTTTATCAGAAATAGATATTTCTACTCATGTATTAAAAAATGGATATGCATGTTTGAAACATGTTGAAGAAGCAAATGACCTATGGATCCAAACCTTTTAAAGAGAAACATATTAAATTCTCAAGTGAACGTGCGGTGGGAAATTTACCCGAGGCAAACAAGCCATTATTTTGCCCATTTACAAAAAGCTAACCTAATGATCATAGATTGTTTTAATGTGATTTATCATGCGTAATGGGCTATATTTTTTTAAGGAGTGACTTATGGATTGGGATTCAACACTCAGTTAAAAATCCCCCGCCTCCCCCTTTTCCATACGACTGCAGAACTTGATATATAAAAAATAAAAGGAGTTTACAATCCGTAAAAATTACTGATAGTTTTTGGAATTATCCCAGTCTACATTTTTGTATTGGGCTTTTCCATTTTAGATGTATACTTTTTTCTTAAATCAAAACTTGAGGTTTCACTTCCATTCATCTTGTAAACAAAAAAAAAAGAGATAAAAGGCAACTAGATCACAACTAAATGAAAATTTTAGAGTTTATATATGGAAAGAATTTAAAGCAATAAACAAATATAAGTAAAGAAAATTAATTCACACACCACAAATGAGCACAAAATTTTTGTTATACAAGTTTGGGAAATTCAACTAGTTCAACCCAAATAGCTTGAAATTTTATAAGAAAAAGATTTTTCTGCTCATGTTTTATAAAATGGATATGCATGCTTGAAACATGTTAAAGGTTCAAATGACCTATGGATCCAAAGCTTTTAAAGATAATAACATTAAATTCTCAAGTGAACGTGCAGTGGGATATTTACCCCAGTCAAATAAGCAATTACTTTGCCCATTCTCAAAAACCTGACCTAACGATCATAGATGATTTTAAAGTGATTTCTCATGATTTACGGGCTATATTTTTGTAAGGAATGACTTATGGATCGGGAGTCAACACTCACTTCAAAATCCCCCGCCTCCCCCTTTTCCCAACGATTGCAGAACCAAATATATAAAAACTAAAAAGAGTTTACAATCCCTAAAAAATACAGACACTTTTTGGAATTACCTCTCCCTACATTTGTGCATTGTGCATTTCAATTTTAGTTGTATACTTTTTTCTTAAATCAAAACTTGAGTTTTTTCTTTCCCTTCATCTCGTAAACAAAAAAGAGATAAAAGGTAAATAAATCACAACAAAATAAAAATTTTAGAGTTTATGTATGGAATGAATTTAAAGCAATAAAAAAATGTAAGTAAAGAAAATTTATTCACACATCACAAATGAACAAAAAAGGCTTGTTGTCCAAATTTTGGAAATTCCACTTGTTCAACCCAAATAGCTCGGAATTTTATAAGAAAGAGATTTTTCTACACATGTTTTAAAAACTGGATATGCATGCTTGAAACATGTTCAAGATGCAAATGACCTATGGATCCAAACCTTTTAAAGAGAAACACATTAAATTCTCAAGTGAACGTGCGGTCGGAAATTTACCCGAGGCAAGCAAGCCATTATTTTGCCCATTTACAAAAAACTGACCTAACGATCATAAATGATTATAAAGTGATTTATCATGCGTAACAGGCTATATTTTACTAATGAATGACTTATGGATTAGGTATTAACAATTAATAAAAATCTCCCTCCTTCCCTTTTTCACGACGATTGCAAAACCGGAAATATAAAATCTAAAAAGAGTTTAGAATCCCTAAAAAATACAGACACTTTTTGGAATTATCTCTCTCTACATTTGTGCATTGTGAATTTCCATTTTAGATGTATACTTTTTTCTTAAATAAAAACTTGAGTTTTCAATTTCCCTTCGTCTCGTAAACAAAAAAAGAGGTAAAAGGCAAATAGATCACAACAAAATAAAAAATTTAGAGTATATATATGGAAATATTTTAAAGCAATAAACAAATGTAAGTAAAGAAAATTTAATCACACATTACATATGAACTCAAAACTTTTGTTATCCAAGTTTGGGAAATTCCACTAGTTCATCCCTAATACCTCAGAATTTTATAAGAAAGAGATTTTTCTACACATGTTTTTAAAATTGGATATGCATGCTTGAAACATGTTAAAGATGCAAATGACCTATGGATCCAAACCTTTTAAAGAGAATAACATTAAATTCTCAAGTCAACGTGCGGTGGGATATTTACCCGAGTCAAACAAGCCATTATTTTGCCCATTTACAAAAAGCTGACCTAATGATTTTAGATGATTGTAAAGTGATTTATCATGCGTAACAGGCTATATTTATGTAAGGAATGACTTGTGGATTGGGATTTAACACTCAGTTAAAAATCCCTCGCATCCCCCTTTTCCCAACGATTACAGAACCTGATATATTAAAACTAAAAAGAGTTTACAATCCCAAAAAATTACAGACACTTTTTGGAATTATCTCTCTTTACATTTGTGCATTGTGCACTGTGCAATTACATTTTAGATGTATACTTTTTTCTTAACTCAAAAGATAAAAGGCAAATAGATCACAACAAAATGAAAATTTTAAAGTTTATGTATGGAAAGAATTTAAAGCAATAAACCAATGTAAGTAATGAAAATTTATTGACACACCACAACTGAACACAAAAGTTTTCTTATCCTAGTTTGGGAAACTCCACTAGTTCAACCCTTATAGCTTGGAATTTTATGAGAAGAGATTTTTCTACACATGTTTTAAAAAATGGTTGTGCTTGCTTGAAACTTGTTAAAGATGCAAATGGCCTATGGATCCAATCCTTTTAAAGAGAATAACATTAAATTCTCAAGTGAACGTGAGGTGGGATATTTACCCGAGTCAAACAAGCCATTATTTTTCCCATTTACAAAAAGCAAACCTAACGATCATAGATGATTGTAAATTGATTTATCATGTGTAACAGGCTATATTTTTGTAAGGAGTGACTTACGGATTGGGAGTCAACACTTAGTTAAAAATCTCCCACTTCCCCCTTTCCCAACGATTGCAGAACAAGATATATAAAAACTACAAAGAGTTTACAATCCCTAAAAATTACAGATACTTTTTGGATTTATCTATCTCTACATTTGTGCATTGTGCATTTCAATTTTAGATGTATACTTTTTTCTTAAATAAAAGCTTGAGTTTTCACTTTCCCTTCATCTCGGAAACAAAAATAGAAATCAAAGGCAAACAGATCAAAAAAATGAAAATTTTAGAGTTTGTGTATGGAAAAAATTTATAGCAATAAACAAATGTAAGTAAAGAAAATTTATTCACACACCAGAAAAGAACACAAAAGTTTTGTTAACCACTAGTTCTACCCTAATAGCTCAGAATTTTATAGGAAAGAGATTTTTCTACACATGTTTTAAAAAATGGATATGCATGCTTGAAACATGTTAAATAGTCAAATGACCTACGAATCCAAAAAATTTTAAGAGAATAACATTATATTCTCAAGTGAACATGGGGTGGGATAATTACCCAAGTCAATCAAGCCATTATTTAGCCCATTTAAAAAAAGCAGACATAACGATCATAGATGATTGTAAAGTGATTTATCATTTGTAACGGGCTATATTTTTTTCAACACTCATTCAAAAATCCCCCACCTCCCCCTTTTCCCGACGATAGTAGAACCTGATACCTGATATATAAAAACTAAAAATATTTTACAATCCATAAAAATTACATACACTTTTTTGAATAATCTCTCTCCACATTTGTGCATTGTGCATTTCCATTTTAGATGTATACTTTTTTCTTATATTAAAACTTGAGTTTCCACTTTCCCTTCATCTCGTAAACTAAAAAAGAGATACAAGGCTAATAGATCACAACAAAATGAAATTTTTAGAGTTTATGTATCGAAATAATTTAATGCAATAAACAAATGTAAGTATTGAAAATTTATTCACACACCACAAATGAACACAAAAGTTTTGTTACCCAAGTTTGGCAAATTCCTCTTGTTCAACTCTAATATCTCAGAATTTTATAAGAAAGAGGTTATTCTACACTTGTTTTAGAAAATGGATATGCATGCTTGAAACATGTTAAATATGAAAATGTCCTATGGATCCAAACCTTTTAAAGAGAATAACTCTAAATTCTATAGTGAACGTGCGGTGGGATATTTACCTGAGTCAAACAAGCCATTATTTTGCCCATTTACAAAAAGCAGACCTAACGATCGTAAATGATTGTAAAGTGATTTATCATGCGTAATGGGCTATATTTTAGTAAGGAATGACTTATGGATTGGGAGTCAACAGTCAGTTAAAAATCCCCCGCCTCCCCCTTTTCTCAACGATTGCAGAACCTGATATATAAAAACTAAAAAGAGTTTACAATCCCTAAACATTACAAACACTTTTTACAATTATCCCTCTCTACATTTGTGCATTGTGCATTTTCATTTTAGATATATAATATTTCCTTAAATAAAAACATGAGTTTTCACTTTTCCCTCATCTCGTAAACTAAAAAAGAGATTAAAGGCAAATAGATCACAAAAAAATTTAAAATTTTAGATTTTATGTATGGAAGTAATTTAAATAAATAAGCAAAAGTAAAGAAAATTTATTCACTCACCACAAATGAACACAAAAATTTTGTTATCCAAGTTTGGGAAATTCCACTTGTTCAACCCCAACAACTCAAAATTTTATAAGAAAGAGATTTTTTTACACATGTTTTAAAAAAGAATTTGCATTCTTGAAACAAGTTAAACATGCAAATGACCTATGGATCCAATCCTTTTAAAGAGAATAACATTAAATTCTCAAGTGAACGTGCGGTGGGATATTTACCCGAGTCAAACAAGCCTTTATTTTGCCCATTTAAGAAAAGTTGACCTAACGATCATAGATGATATTAAAGTGATTTATCATGCGTAACGGGCTATATTTTTGTAAGGAATGACTTATGGATTGGGAGTCAACAGTCAGTTAAAAATCCCCCGACTCCTCCTTTTCCCGACGATTGCAGAACCTGATATATAAAAACTAAAAAGAGTTTACAATCCTTAAAAATTACAGACACTTTTTGGAATTATCTCTCTCTACATTTGTGCATTGTTCATTTCTATTTTAGATGTATACTTTTTCCTTAAATCATAGCTTGATTTTTCACTTTCCCTTCATCTCGTAAACAAAAAAAGTGATAAAAGGCAAATAGATCACAACTAAATGAAAATTTTAGATTTTATGTATGGAAAGAATTTAAAGCAATAAAAAAAGTAAGTAAAAAAAATTTATTCACACACCACAAATGAACTCAAAAGTATTGTTATCCAAGTTTTGGAAATTCCCCTAGTTCAACCCTAATAGCTCGGAATTTTATATGAAAGAGATTTTTCTGCACATGTTTCAAAAAATGGATATGCATGCTTGAAACATGGTAAAGATGCGAAAGACCTATGGATCCAAACCTTTTAGAGAGAATAACATTAACTTCTCAAGTGAACGTGCGGTGGGATATTTACCCGAGTCAAACAAGTCATTATTTTTCCATTTACAAAAAGCCGACCTTACAATCCTAGATGATTGTAAAGTGATTTATCATGTTTAACATGCTATATTTTTTTAAGGAATGACTTATGGATTAGGAGTCAACACTCAGTTAAAAATCCCCCGCCTCCCCCTTTTCCCGACGATTGGAAAACCTGATATATAAAAACTAAGAAGAGTTTACAATCCCTAAATATTAGAGACACTTTTTGGAATTATCTCTCTCTAAATTTTTTCATTTTGCCTTTCCATTTTAGATATATACTTTTTTCTTAAATCAAAGATCGAGTTTTCACTTTCCCTTCATCTCGTAGACAAAAAAAAAAAGATAAAAGCCAAACAGATCAACACAAAAATAAAATTTAAGATTTTATGTAAGGAAAGAATTTAAAGCAAAAAACAAATTTAAGAAAAGAAAATTTATTCACACACCACAAATGAATAAAAAAGTTTTGTTATCCAAGTTTGGGAAATTCCACTAGTTCAACCCTAATAGCTCAGAATTTTATCAGAAAGAGATTTGGCTACACATGTTTTAAAAAATGGATATGCATGCTTGAAACATGTTAAATATTCAAATGACCTATGAATCCAGAAATTTTAAAGAGAATAACATTAAATTCTCAAGTGAACGTGCGGTGGGATATTTACCCGTGTCAATCAAGCCATTATTTTGCCCATTTAAAAAAAGCAGACCTAACAATCATAGATGATTTTAAATTGATTTATCATGCGTAACGGGCTTTATTTTTGTCATGAATGACTTATGGATTGGGGGTCAACACTCTGTTAAAAATCCCCCGCCTCCCCCTTTTTTTGACGATTGAAGAACCTGATAGAAAAAACTAAAAAGTGTTTACAATCCATAAAAATTATAGACATTTTTTAGGAGTATCTCTCTCTACATTTGTGCATTGTGCATTTCTATTTTAGATGTATACTTTTTTCTTAAATCAAAAGTTGAATTTTGTTTTTCCCTTCATCTTGTAAGCAAAAAAAAGAGATAAAAGGCAAATAGATCACAACAAAATGAAAATTTTAGAGTTGATGTATGGAAATAATTTAAAGCAATAAACAAAAGTAAGTAAAGAAAATTTATTCACTCACCACAAATGAACTCATAAGTTTTGTTTTCCATGTTTGGGAAATTCCACTAGTTCAACCCTAATAGCTCAAAATTTTATAAGAAAGAGATTTTTCTACACATGTTTTAAAAAATGGATATGAGTGCTTCAGACATGTTAAAGATGCAAAAGACCTATGGATCCAAACATTTTAAAGAGAATAACATTAAATTCTCAAGTGAACGTGCGGTGGGATATTTACCCGAGTGAAACAAGCCATTATTTTACCCATTTACAAAAAGCTAAACTAAAGATCCTAGATGATTGTAACGTGATTTAACATGCAAAATGGGCTATATTTTTGTAAGGAATGACTTATGGATTGGGATTCAATACTCAGTTAAATATTCCCACGCACCCTTTTCTTGACGATTGTTGAACCTGATATATAAAAACTAAAAAGAGTTTACAATCCCAAAAAATTACAGACACTTTTGGAATTATCTCTCTCTACATTTGTGCATTGTGCATTTCCATTTGAGATATATTCTTTTCTTAAATCAAAACCTGATTTTTCACTTTCTCTTCATCTCGTAAACAAAAAAAAAAGAGATAAAAGGCAATTAAATCACAACAAAATGAAAATTTTAGAATTTATTTATGGGAAGAATTTAAAGAAATAAACAAATGTAAGTAAAGAAAATTTATTCACACACCACAAATTGTCACAAAAGTTTTGTTATCCAAGTTTGGGAAATTCCACTAGCTCAACCCTATTTGCTCGGAAGTTTATAAGAATGAGATTTTTCTACACATGTTTTAAAAAATGGATATGCATGCTTGAAACATGTTAAAGATACAAATAACCTATGGATCCAGACCTTTTAACGAGAACAACATTAAATTCTCAAGTGAACGTACAGTGGGATATTTACCCGAGTCAAACAAGCCATTATTTTGCCCATTTACAAAAAGTTGACCTAACGTTCATAGATGATTGTAAATTGATTTATCTGTTATGGTCCCTAGCCATGGATCTAGTAACTCGGCGAGTCAAATAAGGATCCAGCACTGTTAGAGGGTTTCTTAACACATTTTTGTGAAAAGAAACTATCTTTTACTTCTCTCACACGTTATAATTGAAAAGGAGTTTCCTTTTCTCAATTATAGATGCACCCATTCAATCAAGAAACTGTTTAAGGATCCAATTATAAACCCTACTTTATACCTCACGTCAATGAGTAGGGTTTCTGAATTCATGGAACTACCAATGATGTATGTAAAGAAGGCAGTCTATAGCTCTTCTAAACTCGGAAAAGATAGATAAAAATATCTCTTGAAGACCTCCTTCAATCGGCAACTCGAAAACCCCTTTCTTGATGCTAAGGCTCGCGCAAAACTTCCTTCCCTCACTGCTGGTTCATGGAAGAGATGGATAATTATTGAAGCTTGGAAGAGAAGGCTGATTCCTCTTCCTTTTCCTTCCAGCATCTCCTCAAAGACTCCCCAATTGATGCAGCAAACCACCAAGGATAGTTCACGCCAAGAACCCTAGGATAGGGAACCTAGCAAGAACCTAATTACTCTATTTTACTCTAAATCCGAACTTACCTTATTTCTTATTCCCTACCCTTTAAATAGGGTCATTCACGCCAAGATAGGTTAGGGTTGGGTTTATAAATCCCAACTATACCCCTACCTTCAAGTCTAATTACATAATCAATCAAATTCGAAATTAAAAGCAACATAAGTAATAAAATTAAAATTAGGTGACTTGGTGAGTCATTGTCTCCTCCTCTGAGTGACTCAGTGTGCTATTGAGTCTATAACATCTGCCTCCCCTTGGAGAAAGAGCTTGTCCTCAAGCTTGTAAGCTGGATAGACCTGTTTGAAGGTCTCTAACAGCTCCCATGTCGCTGCCTCGGGGTCTGTAGCAGTCCACTGCATGAGGATGTCCCACTGGTCATTCATCACATGCTCCCGTAACACCACGTAGGGTGTCAGAATGACATGGCCATTGTCCACTGGAGGAAGGAACGGTGGAGAAGAAGGGGCTGGCCCCTTGTGAGGTTTCAATAGTGAGACATGAAACACATCATGCAGCTTCACTATGTCCGACAATTTTAATTGATACGCCACCTGCCCGACGCATCAAATAATGGCAAAGGGCCCAAAGTACTTGGGGGATAGCTTATGGCGTGCTGGCCCGACGAGAGAGTGCTATCGGTACTGCTAGAGACGTAGCCACACATAGTCCCAAAACACATATGAGACATCCCGGTGGCCCTTGTTGTAAGTCATAGTCATCCGGTCTTGAGCCTTTTGTAGCCGGTCTGTAAACGTCTTCAACACCTGATCTCGATCTATGAGTGCCTCATCAATGGCATCCACACGGGTGGTGCCTCTGGTATAAGAGAGAAGCCTCGGGGGGTCCCTCCCATAAAGAACCCAGAAAGGAAAGGACTGCAAGGCCAAGTGGAATGAAGTGTTATAACAGTATTCTGCCCAGGGTAGCCATTGAACCCACTATTTCGGTTGATCTCCCACTAAACACCGGAGATACATCTCGATGGTCCGATTAACCACCACGGTTTGGCCACAATTGCGGAATTCACACCTTGCAAACTTTGAGCCGTTCTAGTATGTAAATAAATTGCTAATATGGTCCAAGTAATAAATGCCCAAGTTTCCTTAGGGTCCCAATTCCAATAAGATCCCCATGCCTCATTAGCCTATACTGCTCCCGAAAGAATACCTATGGTTAAAAAAGTAAATCCTAGACTAATAACACGATAACTCCAATGATCCAACCGTCGAGTAAATTGATACTTGTGATAATTTCTAAATAAAAGAAAGTAGGTGCTTTGTAAAACACTTCCTTTTTCATTTAAGTATTGTATCCCATCAAAATAAAATTATCCAATTAGTAAATTTTTACTTTTATCAAAAATATCTATGTTTTTATCTAAGTGTAATGACTAAAAGAGCTACTGATAATAACGATCCGCATAAAAGAGTTGTCTGAGGGTGATATGCGGAGGAAAATTTCAGTTGCGTTCCACTCAGTCGAAACAGTTTCCTCCAGAAAGTACTCGTGAAAACCGCTTCCCAGTCACTCACAATAGATTCAGGAAGCCATGTAAGCGTACAATATGCTCCAAGAAGGTGTGAGCCATGTGAGCTGTCGTGTAGGGGTGAGCCATCGGGATAAAATGACCATACCTGGAGAAGTGATCAACCACCACAAACATAACAGACTTCCCGGCTGAGAGGGGCAGACCCTCCACGAAGTCCATTGAAATATCTACCCATACCTGAGTAGGGAGAACGAGAGGCTGGAGAATACCTACAGGACTCAAATGATTTGATTTGTTCCTTTGACATACCTGACAATCGGAGACATATGTAGTAATGGAAGACTTCATAGCTGGCCAATAGAAATCCGCCCGAATACGCCACAATGTCTTCTGTAACCCCTCATGGGTAGAATCATGATAAGCTGAGAGAATGGCTGGAATCAACTTGGACGTGGTTAGAAGGTAAATCTGCTGCTTATAGCAAATTAGTGAATCCTGAATGGACCACTTAGAATCCATCTCCCCATTGGAAATTTTGCGGTGCAGCTCCTGTAGTGCTGGAAGTGTGGAATGCGCATCACAGACCATGTCTAGAATGAGAAAACGCGGCTAGCTGATGGCATAGACGAGCTGCTGATGTTTAAAACATCTAGACAAGGCATCCACCGCCTTGTTTAATCGTCCGCATGATACTCCACTAAGAAATCAAAGCCCATCAACTTACTAATCCAATGTTGCTGTGGTGATGTTGTGAGACACTGCTCAAGTAAGAACTTGAGACTATAATGATCTGCGGATGAGAAAAGTACATCCCCATAAATACGACCACTAGTGTTGGACCTCCTTGGCCAACCCGATCAGCTCGCATTTATATGCAGCCAATTTTTTATAACGAGAGGCCAACTATTGACTGAAATAAGCAATGGGGTAGGAGTTTTGATGCAACATGGCCCCAGTGCCCCCACCAGAAGCATCACATTCTATCACAAACAAGTCATCAAATTTTGGAAGCTGTAGCACTGGTGTAGATGCAAGAGCATTCTTGAGTGCGTCAAATGCCATGGAAGCCTCCTCGTTCCATTGAAAGGAATTATTTTTAAGAAGGTTAGTCAAAGGTGCTGCCAACGGACCAAAACTCTAAATAAATTTCCAGTAATAGCCTGCCAGACCAAAGAATTCGCGTATTGTTGAGCAAGACTGAGGTTGTGGCTACTCACTAATGGCTTGAATCTTCTCGGGATCAACAGTGACCCCCTCATGGGAAATAATGTGGCCCAGGTAAGCAACATGAGATGCCCCAAAGGAGCATTTGAACTTCTTCAAATATAATTAGTGTGCTCGCAATAAATCAAATACAATTCTCAAATGTGCTAAGTGGTCATCTCAAGATTTTCTATATATGAGTATATCATAAAAAAACAAGTATGAATTTCCGAAGGTAAGAGCTAAATACCTCATTCATCAGCGCCTGGAAAGTAGAAGGAGCATTTGATAGCCCAAAAGGCATGACCACAAATTCAAAGTGGACGTGATGTGTTCGGAATGTCATCTTTTTAATATCTGCTGGATGCATGCGAATCTGATGATACCCAGACAGTAAGTCTAAATTTGTGAAGACCCATGATCCATGTAGCTCATCGAGGAGCTCCTCCACCACTAGAATGGGAAAATTGTCTTTCACTGTCAGCGAGTTCAACTCATGATAAACAACACAAAAGCGCCAAGTCCCATCAAGTTTCTTCATGAGCAGAACTGGTGAAGAGAAGGGGGACCTACTGCTGTGAATAAGGCCCTGTTGTAGCATCGCCTGAGGCTATCTTTCAATCTCAACTTTCTGGAGGTGAGGGTACAGATATGGATGAACAACTACCATATCTGACCCTGGTTTCAAACATATACAGTGATCACACTGTCTGAGCGGGGGGAACCCTGCAGGCTCACAGAAAAGGTCGGAGAACTCATCAATAAGACCATCAATCCTGCCTGTTGAATTATCTGGGGCAATCAGAGAATGAATGTGTTGTTGTGTTTCTGTTTGACTTCCTTGTAGGAGCACTTGGCTACCACGTAGGACAAAACTCATTGTCAATGCAGAAAAGTCCCACAAAATGGGTCCCAATATTTGTAACCATTTGATTCCCAACACCATATGAAAACCAGCCAGAGGAATAACAAAAAACTCAGCATGAAACAAAGTAATGCCAATAGTAAAATTTACCGCCTTGCTGATTCTGTAGCTAGGAACCTCCTCCCCATTGGCCACTGAGACTGTGGTTGTCGGATGGGGAAGAATTTGTAACTGCATGTGTTGGGCTGCAGTCAAACTAAGAAAATTTTGGGTGCTCCCCGAGTTCACTAGGCCCATGAGATCCCGATCGAAGATCTGAGCTCTAACTTGCATGGTTTTGGGCGACTTTTGCCTAATAATTGCATGCAAGGAAATTTTCGGTGGTGCTTCCTCTATCATATCCTTTGTCACCTCGATATCATCATCTTCAACCATATCAATTAAAAACAATCTTTTGCACTGATGACCAACCCAATATGGTTCATCATACTTGTAACACAGATTTTTGGACCGCCTCTCCATCATCGCAGCACTTGTCAATTTTTTTATGTACTGAGGTGGATGACTGCTCGATTTCGTATCCCCTAGTAAAGTGGTGCTCGGAGTGTGTCTAGGAGGAGGTGTTGTGGTCCGAACCCCCTGAGGATAACTACGTCTGATATGCCAGGTGGTGGAAGTGCTCCTCTCCCCTAACCATGTGGGTCATCTGTGCAGGGCCTTCTATCACAGTTCTAAAGCACAGGCTACATTCATCGCATGTGATAATGTAATCGGTGCTTAGAGCTCCACCTCAAGCTTTAAAGCCTCCATCAGGCCTGTTGTAAATAATGCACTTGCTGGTCCACTTGTACCATACTGTTTGCTCATGCTAAATTTTCCTGGAACAGTTTTTGGTATTGCTCCACAGAACCAGTTTGTCGTAACAGAACCAAATCACCCAAAGGATTGCTGTACACCGGAGGACCAAAATGAAGAGAGCATAAATTCATAAATTCTTCCTACTCCACAACTGGTCTATCCGCCTCAACTTGTTGATACCAGAGTTGTGCTTCTCCCAGTAAGTGGAAAACAGCCATCCCCACTTTATCATACACTGGTACTCGTTGATGGGCAAAAAAAAATTTTGCAGTGATATAGCCATACCAAAGGGTCTTCTGACCCATTATAAGTGGGAAATTCGAGTTTAGTGTACCTAGATATTGTGCCTCCACCCTGGTGGAAGGGTCCCCCCGGGAAGAAGGGTCCTTGCTGGCCAGGTACAGTGCCTCCCCCCTGGTTGAAGGGTCCCCCCAGGATAAAGGGTCCTTGCTGGCCAAAGAAACTAGTGCGCCTCATAGACTCTTCTCCCCCTCTGTTATATGAGTGGTCCCCTCCTCTTTGCTTTGGAGTTGTGTTCCTTCCAGTAGTCTGACCAGTCTCCATGCTGTCCATTCTTCCATTCAAGGTCTCCACATCGATATCAACTTTAGAGAACCTCTCCTCCAATTTAGTAAATCTTTTCTCATTATCTGCATTGCCTTTGAGGATAGCTTCAAGCAATTCATGGCTGCAGATATTTGCCAGGTTGCCCTGCTTTGATACCAAGTTGTTATGGTCCCTAGCCATGGATCTAGTAACTCGATGAGTCAAATAAGGATCCAGCACTGTTAGAGGGTTTCTTAACACGTTTTTGTGAAAAGAAACTCTCTTTTATTTCCCTCACACACTATAATTGAAAAGGAGTTTCCTTTTCTCAATTATAGATGCACCAATTCATTCAAGAGATTGTTTAAGGATCCAATTGCGAAACCCCACTTTATACCTCACGTCAATGAGTAGGGTTTCTGAATTCATGCAACTACCAATGTTGTATGTAAAGAAGGCAGTCTACAGCTCTTCTAAACTCGGAAAAGATAGATAAAAATACCTCTTGAAGACCTCCGTCAATCAACAACTCAAAAATCCCTTTCTTGATGCTAAGGCTTACACAAAACCTCCTTCCCTCACTGCTGGTTCGTGGAAGAGATGGATAACTATTGCAGCTTGGAAGAGAAGGCTGATTCCTCTTCCTTTTCCTTCCAAGATCTCCTCAAAGACTCCCCAATGGATGTAGCAAACCACCAAGGATAGTTCACGCCAAGAACCCTAGGATAGGGAACCTTGCAAGAAACTAATTACTCTATTTTACTCTAAATCCGAACTTACCTTATTTTTCATTCCTTACCTTTTAAATAGGCTCATTCACACCATGATAGGTTAGGGTTAGGCTTATAAATCCCACCTATACACCTACCTTCAAGTCTTATTACATAATCAATCAAATTCGAAATTAATAGACACACAAGTAATAAAAGTAAAATTAGGTGACTTGGTGAGTCATTGTCTCCTCCTCTGAGTGACTCGGTGTGCTATTGAGTCCATACCATTATCATGCGTAACGGGCTATATTTTTTTAAGGAATGACTTATAGATTGAATGTCAACACTAAGTTAAAAATCCCCCGGCTCCCCCTTTTCCCGATGAAAGCAGAACTGGATATATAAAAACTAAAAAGAGTTTACAATCCCTAAAAATCACAGACACTTTTTGGAATTATCCCTCTCTACATTTGTGCATTTTGCATTTCCATCTTAGATCTATACTTTTTTCTTAAATAAAAACTAGAGTTTTCACTTTCCCTTCATCTCGAAAACAAAAAAGTGACTAAAGGCAAATAGATCACAACAAAATGAAAATTTTAGAGTTTATGTATGGAAAGAATTTAAAGCAATAAACAAATGTACGTAAAGATAATTTATTCATACACCACAAATGAACACAAAATTTTTGTTATCCAAGTTTGGAAAATTCAACTTGTTCAACCCTAATAGCTCGGAATTTTATAAGAAAGAGATTTTTCAACACAAGTTTTAAAACATGGATATGCATGCTTGAAACATGTTAAAGATGCTAATGACCTAAGGATCCAAACCTTTTAAAGAGAATAACATTATTCCCAAGTGAACGTGTAGTGGGATATTTACCCAAGTCAAACAAGCCATTATTTTGCCCATTTAAAAAAAGTTGACCTTACGATCATAGATTATTGTAAAGTGATTTATCATGAGTAACGGACTATTTTTTTAAGGAATGACTTATGGATTGGGAGTCAACACTCAGTTAAAAATCCCTCGACTCCCCCTTTTCTTGACGATTGCAGAACCTGATATATAAAAAAAAATAGTTTACAATCCCTATAAATTGTAGAAAAGTTTTGGAATAATCACTCTCTACATTTTTGCATTGTGCATTTCCATTTTAGATGTATACTTTTTTCTTAAATCAAAACTTGAGTTTTCACTTTCCCTTCATCTCGTTAACAAAAAAAAAAAGAGAAATGGAAAATAGATCACAACAAAATGAAAATTTTCGAATATATGTTTGAAAAGACTTTAAAGCAATAAACAATTGTAAGTAAAAATAATTTATTCACGCACCACAAATGAACACAAAATTTTTGTTATCCAAGTTTGGGAAATACCACTAGTTCAACCCTAATAGCTCGAAATTTTATAAGAAAGAGATTTTTCTGCACATGTTTTAAAAAATGGATATGCATACTTGAAACATGTTAAAGATGCAAATGACCTATGGATCCAAACTTTTTAAAGAGAATAGCATTAAATTCTCAAGTGAACGTGGAATGGGATATTTACCTGAGTGAACCAAACCATTATTTTGCCCATTTACAAAAAGCTGACCTGACGATCATAGAATTAAAGTGATTTGTCATGTGTAACGGGCTATATTTTTGTAAGGAATGACATATGGATTGGGAGTCTACACTCAATTAAAAATACCCCGCCACCCCTTTTTCCCGACAATTGTAGAACATGATATATAAAAACTAAAAAGAGTTTACAATCCCTAAAAATTACAGACACTTTTTGGAATTATCTCTCTCTATAGTTTTGCATTGCGTATTTCCATTTTAGAAGTATACTTTTTTCTTAAATCAAAACATGAGTTTTCACTTCCCCTTCATCTCGTAAACAAAAAAAAGAGATAGAAGGCACATAGATCACAACAAAATGAAAATTTTAGAGTTTATGGATGGAAAGATTTTAAAGCAATAAACAAATGTAAATAAAGAAAATTTATTCACATCCACAAATGAACACAAAAGTTTTGTTATCCAAGTTTGGGAAATTCCACTAGTTCAACCCTAATAGCTCAAAATTTTATAAGAAAGAGATTTTTCTACACATGTTTTAAAAAATGGATATGCATGCTTGAAACATATTAAAGATCCAAATGACCAAATGATCCAAACCTTTTAAAGAGAATAACATTAAATTCTCAAATGAATATGAGGTGGGATATTTACAGTAGTCAAACAAGCCATTATTTTGCCCATTTAAAAAAAGCTGACCTAACGATCATAGATGATTGTAAAGTGATTTATCATGCGTAACGGGCTATATTTTTGCAAGGAATGACTTATGGATTGGGCGTCAACACTCAATTAAAAATTCCTCGCCTCCCCCTTTTGCTGTCGATTACAAAAACCTATATATAAAAACAAAAAAGAGTTTACAATCTCTAAAAATTACAGACATTTTTTTGGAATTATCTCTC
Source organism: Aristolochia californica (assembly GCF_029961685.1). Classification (NCBI taxonomy): domain Eukaryota; kingdom Viridiplantae; phylum Streptophyta; class Magnoliopsida; order Piperales; family Aristolochiaceae; genus Aristolochia; species Aristolochia californica. The sequence continues at coordinate 27,658,045 of NW_027182103.1, read as the reverse complement.
TCTACATTTGTGCATTGTGCATTGTGCATTTATATTTTAGAGGTACACTTTTTTCTTAAATCAAAACTTGAGTTTTCACTTTCCCTTCATCTCGTAAACAAAATAAGAGATAAAAGGCAAATAGTTCACAACAAAATGAAAATTTTAGAGTTTATTTATGGAAAGAATTTAAAGCAATAAAAAAATTTAAGTAAATAAAATTTATTCACACACTTCAAATGAACACAAAAGTTTTGTTGTCCAAGTTTTGGAAATTCCACTAGTTCAACCCTAATACCTCTGAATTTTATAAGAAAAAGATTTTTCTACACATGTTTTAAAAAATGGATATGCATCCTTGAAACATATTCAAGATGCAAATGACCTATGGATCCAAATCTTTTAAATAAAATAACATTAACTTCTCAAGTGAACGTGCAGTGGGATATTTACCTAAGTCAAACAAGCCATTATTTTGCCCATTTATAAAAAGCTGACTCAATGATCATAGGTGATTGTAAAGTGATTTATCATGCATAATGGGCTATATTCTTGTAAGGAATGACTTATGGATTGGGAGTCTACACTCAGTTAAAAATATCCCACCTTAAAAATTACAAACACTTTTTGTGATTATCTCTCTCTACATTTGTGCAATGTGCATTTCCATTTTAGATGTATACTTTTTTTTAAATATAAATTTGTGTTTTCACTTTTCCTACATCTCGTGATAAAAAAAGAAATAAAAGGCAAATAGAACACAACAAAATGAAAATTTTAGAGTTTATGTACGAAAAGAATTTAAAGGATTAACAAATGTAAATAAAGAAACTTTATTCACACACCACAAATGAACACAAAATTTTTGTTTCCAAATTTGGGAAACTCCACTAGTTCAACACTCATAGCTCAGAATTTTATAAGAAAGATATTTTTCTACACGTGTTTTAAAAAATGGATATGCATGCTTGAAACATGTTAAAGATTCAAATGACCTACGGATCCAAACCTTTTAAAGAGAATAACAATAAATTCTCAAGAGAACGTGTGGATTGGGATTCAACAATCAATTAAAAATCTTCAAAAATTATAGACACTTTTTGGAATTATCTCTCTCTACATTTGTGCATTGTGCATTGTGCATTTAAAGTTTAGATGAATACTTTTTTCTTAAATAAAAACTTGAGTTTTCACTTTCCCTTCATCTCGTAAACAAAAAAAAAAAAAGATAAAAGGCAAACAGATCATAACAAATTGAAAAATTTTTAGTTTATGTATGGAAAAAATTTAAAGCAATAAATAAATGTAAGTAAATAAAATTTATTCACACACCACAAATGAACAGAAAAGTTTTGTTATCCAAGTTTGGGAAATTTCACTAATTCAACCCTAATTCTTCGGAATTTTATAAAAAAAATATTTTTCTACACATGTTTAAAAAAATGGATATGCATGCTTGAAACATGTTAAAGATGCAAATGACCTATGGATCCAAACCTTTTAAAGAGAATAAAATTCAATTCTCAAGTGAACGTACGGTGGGATATTTACCAGAGACAAACAAGCCATTATTTTGCCCATTTACAAAAAGCTAACCTAACGATCATAGATGATTGTGAAGTGATTTATCATGCGTAACTGGTTATATTTTTGTAAGGAGTGACTTAAGGATTGGGAGTCAACACTCAGATAAAAATCCCCCGCTTCCCCCTTTTCCTGACGATTGCAGAACAATATATATAAAAACTAAAAAGAGTTTACAATCCCTTAAAATTATTGACACTTTTTGGAATTATCTCTCTCTACATTTGTGCATTGTGCATTTCCAATTTAGATGTATACTTTTTTCTCAATTCAAAACTTGAGTTTTCACTTTCCCTTCATCTCGTAAACAAAAAAGAGATAAAAAACAAATAGATCACAACAAAATGAAAATTTTAGAGTTGATGTAGGGAAAGAATTTAAAGAAATAAACAAATGTAAGTAAAACAAATTTATTCACGCACCACAAATGAACCTAAAAGTTTTGTTATCCATGTTTTGGAAAATCCACTAGTTCAATCCTAAAAGCTTGGAATTTTATAATAAAGAGATTTTTCCACACATATTTTAAAAAATGGATATGCATGCTTGAAACTTGTTAAAGATTTAAATGACCTATGGATCCAAACCTCGTAAAGAGAATAACATTAAATTCTCAAGTGAACGTGCTGTGGGATATTTACCCGAGTCAAACAAGCCATTATTTTGCCTATTTACAAAAACGCTGACCTAACGATCATTGATGATTGTCAAGTGATTTATCATGCATAACGGGGTATATTTTTGTAAGGAATGACTTATGGATTCGGAGCCAATACTCAGTTAAAAATTCCCCGCTTACCCCTTTTCCCGACGATTGCATAACCTGATATATAAAAACTAAAAAGAGTTTGCAATCCCTAAAAATTACAGACACTATTTTGAATTATCTCTCTCTACATTTTTACATTGTGCATTGTGCATTTCAATTTTAGATGTATACTTTTTTCTAAAATCAAAACTTGAGTTTTCACTAATCCTTCATCACGTAAACAAAAAAAGAGAAAAAGGCAAATAGATCACAACAAAATGAAAATTTTAGAGTTTATATATGGAACGAATTTAAAGCAATAAAAAATGTAAGTAAAGAAAATTTATTCACACACCACAAATGAACACAAAAGTTTTGTAATCCAAGTTTAGGAAATTCCACTAGTTCAATCCTAATAGCTCTGAATTTTATAAGAAAGAGATAATGCTACACATGTTTTAAAAACTGGATATGCATGCTTAAAATATGTTAAAGATGCAAATGACCTATGGATCCAAACCTTTTAAAGAGAATAACATTAAATTCTAAAGTGAACGTGCGGTGGGATTTTACCCAAGTCAAACAAGCCATTATTTTTCCCATTTACAAAAAGCTGACCTAACGATCATAGATGATTGTAAAGTGTTTTATCATGCGTAATGGGCAATATTTTTTTAAGGAATGACTTATGGAATGGGAGTCAACACTCTGTTAAAAATCCCCCACCTCCCCCTTTTCCCGACGATTGCACAACCAGAGATATAAAAACTAAAAAATGTTTACAATCCCTAAAAATTATAGACACTTTTTGGAATTATCTCTCTCTACATTTGTACATTGTGCATTTGCATTTTAGATTTATACTTTTTTCTTAAATCAAAATTTGAGTTTTCACTTTCCCTTCATCTCGTAAACATAAAAAGAGATAAAAGGCAAATAGATCACAACAAAATGAAAATTTGAGAGTTTATGTATGGAAAGAATTTAAAGCAATAAACAGATGTCAGTGAAGAAAATTTATTCACTCACCACAAATGAACACAAAAGTTTTGTTATCCAAGTTTGGAAAATTCCACTAGTTCAACCCTAATTGCTTGGAATTTTATATGAAAGAGATTTTTCTACACATGTTTTAAAAAATGGACATGCATACTTGAAACATGTTAAAGATGAAAATGACCTATGGATCCAAACCTTTTAAAGAGAATAACATTAAATTCTCAAGTGAACGTGCAGTGGGACATTTACCCCCAAGTCAAAGAAGCCATTATTTTGCCCACTTAAAAAAAGTTGACCTTACGATCATAGATGATTGTAAAGTTATATATCATGCGTAATGGGCTATATTTTTGTAAGGAATGACTTATGGATTGGGAGTCAACAATCAGTTAAAAATCCATCGCCTCGCCCTTTTCCCGATGATTGCCGAACCGGATATATAAAAACTAAAAAGAGTTTACAATCCCTAAAAATTACAGATACTTTTTATAATTATCGGTCTCTACATTTGTACATTGTGCCTTTTAGATGTATACTTTTTTCTTAAATCAGAACTTGAGTTTTCACTTTCCCTTTATCTTGTAAACAAAAAAAAAAGATAAAAGGTAAATAGATCATAACAAAATGAAAAATTTAGAGTTTTTTTTTGGAAAGAATTTAAAGCAATAAACAAATGTAAGAAAGTTAAATTTATTCACACACCACAAATGAATACAAAAGTTTTGTTTTCCAAGTTTTGGAAATTCCACTAGTTCAACCCTAATAGCTCCGAATTTTATAAGAAAGTGATTTTACTACACATGTTTAAAAAAAAGGATATGCATGCTAGAAATATTTTAAAGATGCAAATGACCTATGTATTCAAAACTTTTAAAGATAATAACTTTAAATTCTCAAGTGAACGTGCGGTGGGATATTTACCCGAGTCAAACAAGCCATTATTTTGCCCATTTACAAAAAGCTGACCTAACGATCATAGATGATTGTAAAGTGATTTATCATGTGAAACGGGGCTATATTTTTTTAAGGAATGAGTTATGGATGGGGAGTCAACACTGAGTTAAAAATCCCCCACCTCCCCCTTTTCCCGACGATTGCTGAACCTGTTATATAGAAACTAAAAAGAGTTTACAATCCCTAAAAATTAAAGACACTTTTTAGAATTATCTCTCTCTACATTTGTGCATTGTGCATTTCCATTTTAGATCTATACTTTTTTCTTAAATCAAAACTTTAATTTTCACTTTCCTTCATCTTGTAAACAAAAAAAAACAGATAAAAGGCAAATAGATCACAACAAAATGAATGTTTTAGAGTTTATGTATGGAAATAATTTGAAGCAATAAAGGAATGTTAAGTAAATAAAATTTATTCACACACCACAAATGAACACAAAAGTTTTGTTATCCAAGTTTGGGAAATTCCACTAATTCAACCCTAATTCCTTGGAATTTTATAAGAAAGGGATTTTTCTACACATGTTTTAAAAATTGGATATGCATGCTTGAAACATGTTAAAGATGCAAAAGACCTATGGATCCAAACCTTTTAAAGAGAATAAAATTCAATTATCAAGACATACGGTGGGATATTTACCAGAGACAAACAAGCCATTATTTTGCCCATTTACAAAAAGTTGACCTAACGATCATAGACGATTGTAAAGTGATTTATCATGCATAACTGGCTATATTTTTTTAAGGAATGACTTAAGGATTTGGAGTCAACACTCAAATAAAAATCCCCGACCTCCCCCTTTTCCCCACAATTGCAGAACAATATATATAAAAACTAAAAAGAGTTTACAATCCCTTAAAATTATTGACACTTTATGGAATTGTCTCTCTCTACAATTGTGCATTGTGCATTTCCAATTTAGATGTATACTTTTTTCTCAATTCAAAACTTGAGTTTTCACTTTCCCTTCATCTTGTAAACAAAAAAGAGATAAAAAGCAAATAGATCACAACAAAATGAAAATTTTAGAGTTGATGTAGGGAAAGAATTTAAAGAAATAAACAAATGTAAGTAAAGAAAATTTATTCACACACCACAAAAGAACCCAAAAGTTTTGTTATCCATGTTTTGGAAATTCCACTAGTTCAACCGTAAAAGCTTGGAATTTTACAATAAAGAGATTTTTCCACATATTTTAAAAAATGGATATGCATGCTTAAAACTTGTTAAAGATTCAAATGACCTATGGATCCAAACCTCGTAAAGAGAATAACATTAAATTCTCAAGTGAACGTGCTGTGGGATATTTACCCGAGTCAAACAAGCCATTATTTTGCCCATTTACAAAAATGCTGACCTAACGATCATTGATGATTGTCAAGTGATTTATCATGTGTAAGGGGCTATATTTTTGTAAGGAATGACTTATGGATTCGGAGCCAACACTCAGTTAAAGATTCCCCGCTTCCCCCTTTTCCCGACGATTGCATAACCTGATATATAAAAACTAAAAAGAGTTTGCAATCCCTAAAAATTATAGACACTATTTTGAATTATCTCTCTCTACATTTTTGCATTGTGCATTGTGCATTTCAATTTTGGATGTATACTATTTTCTGAAATCAAAACTTGAGTTTTCACTAATCCTTCATCACGTAAACAAAAAAAGTGAAAAAAGGTAAATAGATCACAACAAAAGGAAAATTTTAGAGTTTATATATGGAACGAATTTAAAGCAATAAAAAAATATAAGTAAAGAAAAAAATTTCACACATCTCCTTTCAAGTTATCATAGGTGTCTACTTGAAAGGATGAGATGACAACAATAATAAGGGTATAAACAACATGTGTTCAAGATCATCTTCTTTTTTGCATTGAACCACAAGAATCAAGGAAATTTTTTCTTCCCTCGCATCCAAACTTGAGCAAGTTCCTCACCTTCACCAATGCCTCCTTTAACATGACCAAGCTTTCAATGGCATCTTCAAACTTGATGACACCAACATTCTAAAGACTCAATGAGGATCTTCTTAATTATCATCTGATAGCAGCCTCTCTTGAATAATCTCTCGAGACAAAATTGTAATTTATATAGAAATTTCCAAGATTCTCTCCTTTGATTTTGTAATATTTTCTTGATTGATTTGATTAGGGAGCCTAATTTATTGATAAGTTTCTCCTAAAAATGTAATGAAAAGAGTATAAATAGGGGTCTTGGTTGAAAGAAAAATCAATCAAGCCTATTCCCAAATCTCTTGCTCTCCTCTCTCTCCCCAAAAATTTGTCCTCACTCTTCTCTCTCCCTTTCTCTCCTTCTTTACTTTGTCCCTCTTCCTTTGTCCCTCTCTCCCCCTTTCCTAGAAGCCTTCTGTTATGAACTCGATAACGAGCCGGGTAACTCAATGGCACCGTGGGTGAGTCAATGGGTACTGCATATTTTAATTATATTTATGTTTTTATGCTATTTCGATTTAAATATACCTCTGGCGCATTTTTATAATTTTCACCCTAAACTCGTGTTGGCGTAAACTATCTGTGAGGCAAAATGGAAATGAATCGTCAAGACTCATTTTATCTCCAAACAGGATCTGAGGTCTCCTTCTAGAGCTCAGGATCGGGAGTTCCTCTTAAGCTCTAGTTATCCCTTCATAAGCCTATCTCATTGTCTTAAATCATAAGGTTTCCCACAGATCTAAGCACTGAACAGCAGCCGAAGCTTCTCTGGTTTTAGCTGCTGTTGTTCGTGGTGTTTCACGGCAGAAACCAGGCTCGGGAAGACGAAGCGACACTCGGGGAGCTGCTGCTGAGGTGATCGGAGAAAAGCCGGTAGGTTGCTTCCTACAACAGGGCAGAAGTGTAGTTGTGTGTTGAGAAGGTCCCCAAGCACGACGACAGCAGAGGAGTGCTGTCGGATTTCCGCCAGAACAGCAGGGCTCTGTTCAGACGTTGAGCCACCGGCGGCCCCTTGCTGTCCAGCCACCGAGCACGACCACGGTGGAGTTCCCTTTTCCCGGTGATGGCAGGGAGGTAGCCATCCGATCAGGCCAACCTCCAGAGATCTGCCCCGTCCATATCGACGAGCTACGGTGATAACAAAGTTTATTGTTTCATTCTGCAACAGCAGCAAGCGGCTGTCCCTACCTCCCCAGATCTGTGGGCCCTCTCTCAGACACTGTTGCTTTCCAGATCCTGTCCAGATCTGTGGACCAGACCAGTCCAGATCTGTGGGGCCTCTCTCTCTCAGACACTATGCTGTCCAGATCCAGCTCAGCCCAGATCTGTGGGCCGTCTCTCTCTGGCAATATTGCTGTCCAGATCCAGTCCAGATTTGTGGGTCTACTCCATCTGGATCCATCCGTCCCTCGCTGAGTTACTCGATCCATGACTCGGGACCCTAACAACTTGGTATCAGATCAGGGTAACATGGGGGATCCGTCCCACAGTAAAGAACTAAGAAACCTTGCCAGAGAACTACAGACAGAAAATTAAGCTCGAATGGCAAAGATGATGGAACAAATCAATAGTAGAGTTTCTGAGATTGTGGCGGGATTAAACCGACCCTTGACACTACACGAAGAATGGAAGAACACTCTTATAGCAAAGGGGGAGAGCAATATTTTGGGCGCAATGGCCATCTGGCACATGGTAGAGGGTCAGTACCCAAGTACACAAAAATTGATTTTACCACCTACACCGGATCAGTCGACCCCTTAATTTGGCTACACAGATGCGAAATTTTTTGCCCACCAAGGCACATCTGACATGGACAGGGTGAGTTTAGCTGTCTTCCACTTGCTGGATGAAGCTCAACTCTGGTTCCATTAAGTGGAATTGGATCGCTTGGTCATTGATTGGGAAGAGTTTAAAAAGCTATGCACGATATGGTTCAGACTGCCAGCTTACAACAACCCTTTGGGGGACTAGGTCTTGTTACGACAAACCGAATCAGTGGTAGCATAATAGACTCAATTTCAGGAAAAATTAGTACGATCACGCCACCTAGTTCGACGAGACCAGCATGTAAATTTGTTTACAGCAGGGCTTACTATTTCCTTGGAACTGGAGGTGGAACTCCATGCACCTACTGATTAGGGGCAACCGATGAATTTAGCTCGGACAATGGAAGCAAAATAACATATTCAACATAAGAGGAAGGGCTGGCAAGGGGGAGTATCAGTGCCCCAGGATTGCAAGCTTGTAATGAGTTGTTTGTAAATTGATTAACGTGATTGTAGGAAACGGATTGTTTCCTTGATCCTGTAACTTTATTCCTTTGATTTTTTGGATCTAAATTGATCCTAAAATCAGCATGTAATGTATTATAAATTGCCTCCATCTCGAAGAAGAATACATCATCAAAAAATCATTCTTTAAATCTCTGTTATTGTTTTCGGTTTCTCTGTTTCACATGGTATCAGAGCGGGAGAATTATCCTCTCTTTTTTGTCGCCGAAAGTCGGAGCTAAGTGCTCCCGTAGTTGCCGAAGGAGGAAGTCGGAAAAAAAATCATCGTGGGGTTGCAGAACTCTATTTTTTCTGCAACTTCGTATTCCGGCGATGGCGTAGCCTAAAGAACGTCGTCGCCGACCGACAACGATCATCGAAGACCGAAGACGACCGCTGACGACCTTACCCCTGTCTATTATTGCCGCCGATCATCGTTGTCACCGAGGGAAGCCGACTTGCAGAAAGAGAACAGAGTTTTGCGATGACGGTCCTGTAGGCGAAACCACGTCGCCGACACCACCACCCCATTGTCGAAGGAAGCCGAAGCTCTGTTGCCGCTGCCGAAGAAGAAAGGTGATTTTATTTTTATTTTTGAAACTTAGGAACTACTGTTCCTTTATTTTTTTCTGCCGATCGAACCGACCCAAACCGGTGGGTCAATCGAATCGGACCAAACCGGACTAAAATTGAATCGGACCAGCACCGGACTATAACCGGACCGGACCAACACTGGACCGGACTAGAATTGAACCAGACCAGATCATACCGAACCGGACCAGACTGAACAGAACTGAACCGGATTAGACAAGACCAAACCAAATTTTCAGATTGATGGCCACCGATACAGGCACATCCACCAAACTTATCCCATCAGCATAGATTATAGTCCACCAAGACAATTCTGCATTTCCAACTGGAATCATCCTCAATGAGACCAATTATTTATTATGGTCCCAACTCATGGATATGCGAATTGGCGCACGCAACAAAGCTGGATACCTCACCGGCGAAACAAAAAAACCAGCATCTGGTGATGTCCATCTTGGAGCATGGATTACTGAAAATCAAAGAGTCAAAAGTTGGCTTATTGACTCCATGAGTCCATTGATAATGCAGCGATTTATTCACCTCTCCACTGGCAAGGAGATATGGGAAGCAGTATCAAAAACGTTCTATGATAGATGAAACTTGTATATTTGAGCTGAACCAGAGATCTTTTTCTACCAAACAAAATGGTAGATCGTTATCCACGTACTACAATGAACTGGTTACTATTTTCCAGGAGATTGATCATAGGACTATATCTTAGGAAGGAACAGTAGAAGGGCTAATCCAGTTGCACTCTGTAATGGCTAGGCTTCGGGTTCATATTTTCTTCAGTGGGCTTGACTCCGAGTTTGATCAAGTTCGTGGAGAAATTTTGCTAAAAAACCCCAAACTTGATTTAGAGAGTACATATGCATATGTCAGACACGAATATCAATAGAGACAGACAATGGGGAGCTATCGTCTAGTCTCAAAGAACTCGGAGATGTTGGTCAACCAAAACCGACAAGGATCATCAAGCAGTCAGAATCCTCAATCCTCTGGAAAAGGTAACAACTATGTCTATATTCACTACGGAGAAAAAGTACATTCACAACAACGATGTTATGAGATTATTGGATATCCAGAGTGGTGGGATTTCTCAAAAAAACCCCGTAAAAGATTGTTGGGAAACCTATGGTGACATCCATGGAAGATAATCAGGAGCTACCTACGACAAATATTGCCCATTCAGGTATTCTCGATAATCCATCAGTATTCTCTGTACATTCTAAGAATAGACCTTGGATTATTGATACAGGTGCATTCGATCACATGACAAGGGAACCTAGTCAGTTACAATCCATTCTACCTTCTCCACAATTTGTTATTTCAATAGCTAATGGTAGTACCTCTCCTATTACTTGGGAAGGATTGGTTATATTATCCAATAATCTTACATTAGACATTGTCCTTGTGGTTCCCTCTCTTGAATATAATCTTTTGCCTGTTAGCCAAATTACTTCTACTCTTGCTTGTATTGTAACTTTTTGGCCCTCATTTTGTGTCTTTCAGGAAATTCTAACCCGGAAGATTCTTGGTTATGGTGTTAGACGGGGCAAACTCTACTATTTGGAGTTGACAGAGAACGGGGGATCGAAAATCAGTCAGACAAATTAAGCTAGCAGTGAAGATAATGCTCAAACAACTGTATGGTTATGGCACCGACGATTAGGCCACCTTTCCTTTGGTTATCTTAAGAATTTGCGACCTCAAATTTTTTCAGGTTTGAATGATGTGCATTTTCATTGTGAAACATGTGAATTGGCTAAGAGCCACCGTATTTCTTATTTACCGAGTTTGAATAAAAGTTTTGAACCTTTTGAGGTTATTCATTCCGATGTTTGGGGTCCAGCTAAGGTTTCCTCTATTTCTAGAGCTCGTTACTTTGTGACATTTATTGATGAATGCACTAAAATGACTTGGGTATCTCTGCTTATCCAAAAGAGTGATGTGTGTCTAGCATTTCAGAAATTCCATACAATAATACATACTCAATACCAAAAGCAGATTCGTGTTTTGCAATCTCACAATGGTAGTGAGTTTGTTAATGCTTCTTTCGAAAACTTTCTAACCAATCATGGAATTTGTCATCAGACCTCTTGTACCTATACTCCCCAACAGAATGGATTGGCAGAAAGTAAGAATAGACAAATTTTGGATGTAGTGCATGCCTCTCTCTTTGGCATGAACATGCCTCGATTTTATTGGGGCGAAGCAGTCAAATCTGCTGCCTACCTCATCAATCAAACACCTTCTAGAGTACTAGATTTTCAAACTCCTCTACGAAAGCTGCAATCCCTGATTTCAATTCCCCATCTTTCGAATCTTGAACCCCGAATTTTTGGGTGTACCGCATATGTTCATATCCCAAAGATCTTTCAAAATAAACTTGATCCATGTGCTAGGCGATGTGTATTTGTTGGCTACTCTGAATTTTAAAAAGGATATCGGTGTTATTATCCACACACTAACAAGCTCCATGTGACTCTAGATGTCTCCTTCCATGAATCAGTACCTTATTATTCAGGGGGAGTTTCTTGAATATCTCTACAAGGGGAGAGTTCAAGTGAAGAGAATGTTCCACAAGAAAATAATGGAGGTATTGAGTTTATTGAGTTACAAGCGCTGCATGAATTTTTCAAGTGTCATGATGTGCAACAAGACTGTGATTCAGTAATTTCTCTTGAAGAACCCCCAGAGTTGCCCCCGTCTGCACCAACAACTGAAGAATCAACCCGGAATGTTCCTCCTCAGGTAAATAAGAATCATGTGTTTGATGAGTCTAATGAAACATGTCTTCCTACAGAAAATATACCCCCTAAATATCCACAAAGATTGAATAGGGGAGTTCCAAAAAAACTGTATGAACCTAATCTTGAAGCCAAGACCAAATACTCAATCAATAACTATGTGTCCTCCCATAGGTTGACTAAATCATATGCATTTATTGTTGATCAATTATCCAGGGTTTCTATTCCTAATAATGTGCAGGAAATATTAGTTGATCCAAAATGGAAAAAGGCGATGAACGAACAGATGGAGGCTCTACAAAAAAATGCAACTTGGGAACTTGTTCCCCAACCTAAAGGAGTAAAAACAATTGCATGTCGATGGGTGTTCACATTGAAACTCAAACAGAATGGAAGTATTGACAGATATAAAGCTCGGCTAGTTGCAAAGGGATATACGCAAAGGTATGGGATATACTATCAGGATACTTTTGCGCCAGTAGCTAAGATAAATACAATTCGTATTCTTATATCTATAGCAGCAAATTGAGACTGGCCCCTGCAACAATTTGACATTAAAAATGCCTTCCTCAATGGAGACTTAGAAGAAGAAGTCTGCATGGAGCTACCACTTGGCGTAAAAAGTAGTTCTTTGTGTCAAGGTGACGTCTGTAAATTGAAGAAGTCATTGTATGGGCTGAAACATTCACCTAGGGCAAGGTTTTGGAGATTCTTGGCTACAATGAAGGAGTTTGGTTATAAACAAAGTAACTCAGATCATACTTTGTTTATAAAACACAAAGAAGGAAAGGTAATAGCTTTAATTGTATATGTTGATGATATGGTCGTGACAGGAGATGACCCAGGTGAAATGCAAGCTTTACAGGAGTATTTAGCCACTAAATTCGAAATGAAGGATCTTGGACAACTTAAATATATTTTGGGAATTGAGGTTGCAAGATCAAAACATGGAGTTTTCCTTTCACAACAAAAATATGTGTTGGATCTTCTAGCCGAAACAGGAATACTTGACAGTAAACAAATAGAGGCGCCCATGGAAATGCATCATAAACTCGGAATTCTTCCAGATCAAATCCCAGCAGACAAAGGGCGTTATCAGCGATTAGTTGGAAGATTAATCTACCTATCACACACAAGGCCCGATGTAGCATATGCAGTAAGCGTTGTGAGTCAGTTCATGCATGCACCAAGTGAAGAACATATGGAAGCAGTCTATCGGATCTTGAGATACTTAAAGAATGCTCCATGAAAAGGTTTGTTATTCTCAAAAAATGGTATCTTTAATATTGAAGGATATACAGATTCTGATTGGATAGGTGATCAGACAACCAAAAGATCTACGTCGGGTTATTTTACTTTTGTGGAAGGGAATCTGGTCAATTGGAAAAGCAAAAAACAGAAGGTAGTATCAAGATCAAGTGTTGAAGCTGAATTTCGAGGCTTGGCTCATGGTGTATGCGAGTTGTTATGGATAAAGAATAAACTGAGGGACTTAGGGATTGAATGTGCCAAACTGATGAATCTTCACTGTGATAACAAGGCAGCCATCGCAATTGCATAGAATCTGGTTCAACATGATCGCACTAAACATGTTGAAATTGATCGTCATTTCATCAAGGAGAACCTCGATGCAAAGATCATACAATTTTGCTTCATTCAATCTGAGAGTCAGCTAGCTGATAAGCTCACGAAGGTAGTACCAGGGAAGGCATTTCATGGTATAATTGACAAGTTGGGCATGATCGATATCTATGCACCAACTTGAGGGGGAGTGTTTGCAAGTCCGTAATGAGCTAGTTGTAAATTGATTAATGTGATTGTAGGAAATGGATTGTTTCCTTGATCCTGTAATTTTATTCCTTGATTTTAGGATCTAAATTGATCCTAAAATCAACATGTAATGTATTATAAATTTCCTCCATCTCGGAGAAGAATACATCATCGGAAAATCATTCTTTGAATCTCTATTATTCTTTTTGGTTTCTCTGTTTCACAGAGGTGGAACTCCATTCTCCTACTGATTAGGGGTGAGCGACGAATTTAGCTCGGGCAATGGAAGCAAAAAAGCAAATTCAGCATAAGAGGAAGGGCTGGCAAGGGGGAGTATCAGTGCCCAGGGTGGCAAGAGGGGAGGACTTATTAGCCTCCGGTGACAGGGCCACTAGTGCCACCACCCAAATCTATGCCTGGACATCCTGTGACAGCATCCCCTAAAAGCAGCAACCCCCCACCCCCATATATCAGAAAACTAGCAGGGTTGGAAATGGCTGACAGACGACCAAAGAACCTCTGCTATAATTGTGACGAACCTTACTGAGTGGGCCACCAATATAAACGATTGTTTTGGTTAGAATTGGAAGCATGAACTGAGGAAGAGGAACCACCAACAGATACACTAGAGGAGGTCGAACCAGAAATTTCCTTACATGCCATTACCGGACAAAAGTCGGCTAACACCATGCAAGTCAAAGCCAAGGTTATTGACCAGGAACTAGTGGGATTAGTAGACTCAGGCAGCACACATAACATCCTCAGCATGACCGCTATGAAACAACCCCGAGTTGGGATCCAACGTCACCCCATTGCCACAGTTTGAGTCGCCAATGGTGAGAAGGTTCCGAGCTACGGGGTCAGCCAAGAGGTACACTTTTCCATTTGTAACACTTCCTTTACCACTACATTTTTGTCATCCCTCTCTTCGAATTTGATATGGTGCTCAGGGTTAAATGGTTACAAACTTTAGGCCCTATTTTGTGGGACTTCTCAACGTTAACAATGAGTTTTGTATCGGAAGGCCACCTAGTACTGTGAAGGGGCAGTCATGCTACCGTCGGGCCCCCTATCCATCTCTCTTGACAACATCAATTCAGTAGAAGGCATCACAGTGGACCCATCACAACTTGTAGTAATCACCACCTGGCCTCCACAACACACCATTTTGGCTTTACGAGGATTTTTTGGGCTATTGGGCTATTATAAAAAATTTATACAGAATTATGGTCCACTGACCAGTCCATTTATCAATCTTCTCCAACGCCACGCCTTCATCTGGGCGGATGCAGCCACGAAATCCTTCATGGCCCTCATGCAGGCTTTCGTTTCCACTCTAGCCCTACAATTACCGGACTTGATGCTCTATTTATCAAGCTTGGGGACAAACTCTTTCTCCAGGGGGAGAGTGATGTTATGAACTTGATAGTGAGCCAGGTAACTTAGCGGCACTGTGGGTACTGCAACTTTTAATTACATTAATGTTTTTATGCTATTGTGGTTTAAATATGCCTCTGAGGTATTTTTGTAATTTTCGCACTAATTCATGTTGGCGTTAACTATTTGTAAGGCAGAAATGGAAATGAATCGTCAAGACTCATTTTATCCACAAACAGGATCTGAGGTCTCCTTCTAGTGCTCAGGGTCGGGAGTTCCCCTTGAGCTCTAGTTATCCCCCCATAATCCTATCTCATTGTGTTAAATCATAAGGTTTCCTATCGACCTAAGCACTGAACAGAAGCCGAAGCTTCTCTGGTTTTAGTTGCTGCTGTTCGTGGTGTTTCATGGCAGAAACCAGGCTCGGGAAGACGAAGCGACGTCTCGGGGAGCTGCTGCTGAGGTGGTCGGAGAAAAGCCGGTAGGTAGCTTCCTACAGCAGGGCAGAAGTATAGTTGTGTGTTGAGAAGGTCCCTGAGCACGACGACAGCAGAGGAGTGCGGTCGGATTTCCACCAGAACAGCAGGGCTCTGTTCAGGCATTGAGTCACTGGCGGCCCCTTGCTGTCCGGCCACCGAGCACGACCAAGGTGGAATTCCCGTTTCCCAGTGACGGCAGCAAGGTAGCCATCCGATCCGGCCAACCTCCAGCGAGCTGCCCTGTCCATATCGACGAGCTACGGTGATAACAAAATTTCACGTTTCATTAAGCGATAGCAGCAAGCAGCTGTCACTACCTGCCTAGATCTGTGGGCCATACCAGTCCAGATCTGTGGGCCCTCTCTCTCTGATACTGTGCTGTCCAGATCCAGCTCAGCCCAAATCTGTGGGCCCTCTCTCTCTCTGACACTGTTGATGTCCAGATCCAGTCCAGATCTGTGGGCCCACTCCCTCACAGCACTGGATCCATACGTCCCTCGCCGTGATATCGCGATCCATGACTCGGGACCCTAACACTTTCTTGCTTCCTTCTTCCAAAATTCCCATGTGGTCCCTTTTGCCCCTCAAGAGCCCCTAGCCTACTCTCATTGTCCCCTTCATCATCCAATCAAGCCTCCATTCATACACAAATTCCAACCCTAGTTCCCTTATTAAAAGCTGAAAAGTTAGGAACTTGAAGAAGTTTCTATAAAAAAAGGTATGAGAGTAGGACCTTTCCTTCATCAACATTGTTATACATGAAGAATGGAGCTCCAATTACAAGGGTGGTTGCAGCCCAAGAGTCCAACCATGAAAATTCTGAGTGATGAAATCTCAATTTTGAAAAATACAAAAATTCACCATCATGTATCATTACTTTTTAGATGAGAGAATTGGAAGACCTTCTTCCCCTCCTCAACAAGCTATAGATCATTAAGCTTCAACCAAACCTATTTTTGGTAAGTTATCTTCCATTCTACCACCAATCCTTCTTACCCATTCTCTTTGAAATAGTCCCCTTTATCACAACTCTTCTACTTTCATCATCCTCCCCATTACATGACCACTCCAACCACACCCTTACCCTCTTACGCCAGACACTATATCCCACTTCCCAGCTCTTGACCACCCACATGTTATACAATCTATGTCCCATAAACACTTCACCCATTTCCCCAACTTACCTTCCTTTGACCACAACTCTCCTACACGTGAAACAATGAATACTAGAGGAGGATCCATACAAGCCCGCAATGTTAGGAATTAGATGCTCTAATTCTATTGGAAGATAAGTTCAAGCCCACACGACTAAGGAAGGCCCACAAGATGGGCCCAAACCCATAAGAAATAGGACCCATAATGAATACCATGAGCTGACATCCTTATCACATCAGTTGGAAGATCAAGGACTCACAAAAGTATCTTATATTATGGTAATGTCAAATAAGAGTTTTAGTTTTAGTTATATTTGTCTTTTATCTATATTGAGTTATTTAATTATGTTAGGACTTATCTTTAAGTGTTAGAGTTTGGGTGTAATTGGGATAAAAGTAGTTTTATTGTAATTGGACTATACTATCTTCGTCTATTATAAATAGAGGTTCATGTACTCTGATTACAACAAGTTATTGAAGGTAATGAAGTATTTCACTTTTCCATAAATTCAACATGGTATTAGAGTAGGTTCTATGATTTGAATTGGTCAACTCATGGAGGTAATGTGATCCTTTTCTCTAAACCCTGAACCCTAAGTCTAGGTTCGTAGTTATTTTTTTTTAGTCCCTATACTTATAGTTTTCTTTGCATTGTTTTTCCTCCATACATATTTTTTTCATATTACAGAATATATATTGACGAAAATATATTTGAGTCTACTTTCCAAAGAAAAATGATTTTTTCCAATCGGAGTTATCTACAGAGAGATATTGATATTTGAATGAGCAAAGGTCAGATTGCAAAAAGGTTCGAGCAGCAGCAGCAATCTTCAGATTCTGAGGTATTTTTTGCTATCAAGAACTAGACTTTAAATGGAGAAATATATATCAAAATAAATATATGTAATTCTATTATTTTACCTATTCAAACAATTTTTTACTGAGTTATCTACAAAGAGAAATTGATATTTAAAGTAGCAAAGGTCAGATTGAAAAAGAGGTTCAAGTGGTAGCAAAAAACCTCAACTTCTGAGGTATTTTATGCTATGAATAAAGAGATTTTATATGAAGAATTATAAATCAAAAGAAAGATACATAAGTCTAGTTTCTTACCTATTTAACTAATTCTTGCTATGATTTTTTTATAAGGAGATATTGTTCTTGGAAGTATCAATGGTCATTCAGGAAAAAAATGAGAAACAATACTTAGTTCGGCCAGATGATAGAGACAAAAATCTATCAGATTATTTATCTTCTGATAATTATATTTTATGGAGAGAACTTGTACTTGGATGAAATTTATTTAACTCTAATTTCATAATGAGAAAATTTCATGTTAATATGATCTATATTTAAAGAAATATTCTCATTGGAAGAATCAAAGGTCATGTTGGTATTCTATTACATTGACAATCCGAATTTAAGCCAATTGTTTTGCGTCACTTTTTGAGTTGATATATCAAGAAAATATCTCACTTCTCCCTGGTTTGAGGACTTATTTATATATCTCTTTTATTTGGGCTTAGTGTTACATCTATGATATTTGGTTCAAGCTGGGATCACTACCATTACTTCCAAGCTTGAGGGGGAGAAGTAGAAGTACAAGAAAGGGGTATTTTATTCCTTATGTTGTGGATAAGTTTATGTGACCAAAATATTCAAGAAAGGGGGTGCACAAAAGATGAAGCTTGTGCATTTAAGAAGAAATTTTTATATCGGATTATTTCATGGGTTCTTTTACAAAGTTTATAATTTGGTTTGTGTTATATGTGTTGGAAGATGGTCGTGTTATATACAACTGCTGCTATTATGTCTATTTGGGGACATTATTATTGAAGAAGAGGTGGCCTCATATCATCATTTATTTTACCCCGAAAAAAAATCACGGTTGGGAAACCATGATGGAGGATACCCTATCAAAAAATATCACGGTTGGGAAACCATGATAGGCCCTGTAAAAAAAATCACGATTGGGAAACCATGATGGAGGATACCCTGTCAAAAAAAATTCACGATTGGGAAACCATGATGGAGGATACCCTGTCAAAAAATATCACGATTGGGAAACCATGATGGAGGAACTTATTATTACATATATGTTATCCCCCCCTGTAATTTATGACTCCTACCATTTGAGAGTCGTTGTCCTATGGAGGGACATGGTAGTGGACACTTCAGAGTAATGCCGATAGACACACTACCGATAGAAGATGGAGTGTGCCCTATATCCAGCATTAGGACTGGAGTATGAAGCAATGGCCTACCGGCTAGGAGTGATTTTTACTCTCACGTATATTATTCCAATAGGGCCTCATGGAAGGACGCAACAACGTGAGGGGGAATGTTGGAAGATGAAGGTATATTGGAAGATGTGATATTTTATACAAAAATATTCTATACATTATTTGCAGTAAGTTGGGAGTTCATGTTGTTCTCTCACCCAGCTTGAGGGGAAGTGTTGGAATATAAGCTCAAGTCCACATGACCAAGGAAGACCGACATATGAAAGATTATTATAAGATGGGCCACACGACCAAGGAAGGCCTACTAGATGGGCCCAAGCCCATAAGAAGTAGGATCCACAATGATTACCATGAGCTAGCATCCTTATCACATCAGTTGGAAGATCAAGAAGGACTCACAAAAGTATCTTATATTATGGTCATGTCAAAGAAAAGTTTTAGTTTGAGTTATGTTTGTCTTTTACCTATATTGAGTTATTTAATTATGTTAGGACTTAACTTTAAGTGTTAGAGTTTGGGTGTAATTGGGACAAGGGTAGTTTTATTGTAATTGGACTCCACTACCTTCCTCTATTATAAATAGAGGTTCATGTACTCTGATTACAACAAGTTATTGAAGTCAATGAAGTATTTCTCTTTTCCATAAATTCAACAATTTCAAAACTAACAAAAGCAATAATAATAAACGTGGAAGAAAGAAAATTAAGCAATGAAAAATAATAATAAGATTTATATAAGATCGCCTCAAGGTGAGACTATGCCCTGTCTTCTGCTGTAGGAGTAATCCACTATGAAGTTGAAATAGTTTACAAAGAGAAACCACACACACTTACAAGTGATTTTTCTCTAACCTCTCAGGTTGCAAATCCATATGCTCCTCGAGATGATGATACTCATCAAGGTGATAAAACCCTAAATATGATGACCCCATATATAAAGAGAAAATTAAGACAACCCGATTACAAGTGTGAAATCCCCACACTACACTTAATGACACAACAATCAATATATCGTGGACCCACCAGGGTCTCCACCTCCAAACTGCCTGGAGGTGGGCTTCTTGCCCCCTTCCAACCCCAACAGTGACCTTACCGCAAAGGTCGATTCGATCCTGAGGGTAAGATGTTAATTAGGTTCCACAACTTTACAATCCCCCACTTGGAGAGAAGTCCAATTGAAGTTGAACAAAACTTCAGTTTCTCAATCATAACAGTCTTTGTCAACATATCAGTCGGATTCTGACTTTCTTGAATCTTCTCAAGTTCCAAGACTCCATCCTTCAAAGTCGATAAGATAAAGTGATAACACACCTGTATGTGTTTTTTATTGGCATAATATACAGGATTTTTTGCTAAATGAATAGCACTCTGACTGTCACAATGCAACACACTATTCCCATGCTTGAAATCCAATTCTTCCCAGAAGAACTGCAGCCATATTATCTCTTTGCTGGCTTCAGTCACGGTGACATAGTTTTCCTTAGTAGTGGAAAGAGCAACTATCTTTTCCAACATAGAGACCCGACTAACTATTGTACGACCCACTGTGTATACCTATCCAGTGGTACTCTTCCTGCCATCAATGTCTCCAGCCATGTCAACATCTATATAACCTTGTAATTCCAAGTCTGACTTTTTGAAACATAAGGCTTGTAGAATTTAGGATCTCACGAAAGGAACTTTAGATCAATGAGGAAGAAGAAGAAGAAGAGAGAAGGAGAGGAGAAGAAGAAGAACATGGAAGGAGAGAGTTTGGATTAAGGGAGAAGAGGTTTCCATCAAAGTGAAAATTAAGGCTGGACGAATTTGAGGAAAGAGAGGAGAGTGCTTCAATGCTCTACCTCTTAGCCAATGTGTTATGGTCCCTAGCCATGGATCTAGTAACTCGGCGAGATACTGATGAATCCAACACGTTACAAGGTTTTTAAACACTGTAAGGAACCAACAATCTCGTCTCCAACCACTGTTCACGTAGGTAAGTTGAAAACAGAATCCCTTTTGTCTAACGTATGGATTTAACCACTAATCACGTAGGTAAATTAAAACAGAATTCTAACCTGCTGTACTTAAGAAAAAAGAATCTCAAGTTACCTCTTTGAATGAATTTGGAACTCCTCAGCTTAGATTCGGAACTCCTCTTCAGCCCAAATTTCGGAACTCCTTTGCCCAGAATTCGGAACTCATCCTCATCACAAAATTCGGAACTCATCCTCAGCCAAAAATTTGAAACTCCTCTGCCCAGAATTCGGAACTCCTCCTCAGCTCAGATTCGTAACTCCTCTTAAGCCCAAAATTCGGAACTCCTCTGCCCAAAATTTGGAACTCCCAACCAGCAACAAGAACCCGTCCTCCTTCTAGGGTAGACTCACGTCAAAGCCTCTCCTTTTCTGGAATTTTTGTGAAAGAGATGATCTTATCTTGCATCTCAGAAGAGAAAGGTAATTCCTCTTCCTTTTCCTTCCAATATCTCCTCAAAGACTCCCCAATGGATGCAGCAAACCCCCAAGAGAGTTCAAGCCAAGAACCCTAGAATAGAGAGCCTAGAAAGAACTTAAATTACCCTAGTTTATGCTAATTCCGAACTTGCTTTATTTCTCCATCATACACCTTAAATAGGGTAATTTACATCAACATAGGTTAGGGTTATTAAAACCCAATTCTACCCCTACCTTTAAGTCTTATTACAAATCAATAAAATTCGAAATTAAAAGCAACATAAATAATAAAAGTAAAGTAGATGACTCGGTCTTATTGAGTCCATAACATCTGCCCCCCCTTGGAGATCGAGCTTGACTTCAAGCTCGGAAGCTGGGTAGACCTGGTGAAAGTTATTGAGCCGCTCCCATTTTGCGTAGTTGTGGCCGATTGCTGCCCAGTAATGGCATGCAGGGAGATGTCCGGTGGTTCTTCCTCAATCATATCCTCTGTCACCTCGATATCCTCATCTTCAACCTTATCGATCAAAAATAATCTTTTGCACTGATGCCCAACCGGATATGGTTCATCACAGTTGTAACATAGATTCTTAGCCCGCTGTTCCGCAATCTCAGCACTTGTCAATTTTTTTATATAAGGAGCTGTAGGATGACTAGAACTCGGATCCCTTGTCAAAGTAATACCCGAGTTGTTTCTCGCAGGAATGCGCTCCCCTGACCCTAGAGGTCATCTGTGCTGTGCCTGCTATCGTAATTCTAAAGCACGAGCTATATTCATAGTGCTGGATAAGTCAACAGGTGCATAGAGCTCCACCTCAAGCTTTAAGGCCTCTGTCAGTCCTGCTGTAAATAGCACAGCTTGCTGATCCACTTGTACCATACTGCTGGCTCGTGCTAATTTTTCCTAGAACAATTTTTGATATTGCTCCACGGCCCCAGTTTGGCGTAGTAAAACCAAATCTCCCAAAGGGTTACTGTAAGCCGGAGGACCAAAATGGAGAGAACATAGTCGCTTAAATTCATCCCAATCTACCACCTCGCTATCAACCTCAACTAGCTGGTACCAAAGTTGTGCTTCCCCTAGTACGTGGAAAACAGCTATGTTGACTCGGTCATAGGTTGGGACTCGCAGTTGGCTAAAAATTTTTAAGCATCGATACAACCATATCAAAGGGTCTTCTGACCCATTATAATTAGGGAATTCTATTTTAGTATACCTCAGAACAGTGCCTCCCCCTGGTAGAAGTGTCCCCCCAGAATGAGGGGTCCTTGTTGTCCCGAGAAACTCGTGCACCTCAGAAATTCATCTACCCCTCTATTATACGAATGGTCCCCTCCTCTCTGATCTGGAATGAGGGGTACAGTCCCTCCCCCCTGGTTGAGGTGTCCCCCCGGAATGAAGAGTCCTTGCTGACCTGAGAAACTTGTGTGTCTAATAAACTCATCTCCTCCTCTGATCTGCGAATGGTCTCCCGGAATTGGGATTTTGCCGGTGCTCAGACCAGTCTCCATGTTATCCATCCTTCCTTTCAAGGTTTCCAAACTGAGAGTGAACTTTTCCTCTAATGCAGCAAATTTTTTTCCAGTAGTTAGACCATTCTCCATGCTATCCATCCTTCCCTTCAAGGTCTCCATATCGTTATCAATTTTTGAGAACCTCTCTAGGACAATATCAAATTTTCTTTCAAGCAATTCAAAGTATTCATTGGTGCTTCTCTCTGCCAGGTTACCCTGCTCTGATACCAAATGTTAAGCATCTAGCCAATACTACCCAAAAGACCGACCTGTTAGGAGCGAAAGACATAGGTACTTAACCCCATGACCATAACATCACACCCCACCTTCGCGAGCTGACGACCACGGTGGCGCAACAACACTGACCCAACCCGGTGGCCTACTCTAGCGGTGGCCTACTCCTAGTGCCCCTTCGCAGTTCTCCAGGTCGCCCCCCCGCTAGGTCGCCCCTTCCGAACCTACCAGTAATTTTAATCCAGCCTTTGCTCGCCCTGGGACTCGAACTCGCGACGTGGGAGCCCGCTCTGATACCAAATGTTAAACACCTAGCCAATACTACCCAAAAGACCGGCCTGTTAGGAGCGGAAGACATAGGTACTTAACCCCAGGACCATAACACAATGCCTTTATTTATAGTCTTTACAATGTCCTTATGGCTACAACTTGATGAAATAAAAGACATAAAAAAACACATATTTACACCTGTATGCCATCTTTAAGTGAAGTATCATAATTCACACATGAGCAACTCCTTTGTCGTGTGAGTTTTTTGCCTTGAGTTTGTAGGCTTGAGCTCATCTTCCAACACTCCCCCTCAAGCTGGAGGAGAAAAGACATCATAAATACCTAGCTTGCCACATATAAACGATAGGATTTTAGATGTAACGGGTTTAGTGAGAATATCAACTACTTGCTCTTGAGACAACACATATTTGAGAGAGATTATTCCTGCTTGAAACCTCTCCTATATAAAATGACAATGCACCTCAATATGTTTAGTTCTTTCATGAAAAACTGGATTTGAAGTAATATGAATGGCTGCTTGATTATCACAATACAGACCCATGGACCCTTTTTTTATGAAAACCTAATTTGGTAAGAAGGTATGGGCCATAGCTCTGTATTCTGCTTCAGCGCTAGATCTTGCAACCACATTTTGCATCTTACTTTTCCATGTAACCAAGTTTCCTTCAACCAGAGTACAATATCCTGATGTAGATTTTCTATCATCAGGTGATCCAGCCCAATCTGCATTTGAGAACCCTTATATGTTGAAGTGCCCATGTTTTTTATACATCAATCCTCTTCCTGGAGCTCCTTTTAGGTAATATAATATTCTCTCTAAAGCCTGCTAGTGTATAATTTGTGGTTTGTGCATGAATTGACTCACCATACTTACAACATATGATATGTCTAACCTAGTTACCATGAGTTAAATCTATTTCCCACGAGTCTTTGATATTTTCGAATATCAATATCTTCTTCATTTGTGGCACATAATTTTACATTTGTATCCATAGGTGTGTTGACTGGTCTACAACCCTTCATTCTTGTTTCTTCAAGGAGATCCAAGACATAATTCCTTTGAGACAATATTATCCCATGTTTGGATTGAAGAACTTCTATACCCAAAAAATATTTAAGCATACTAAGATCTTTAGTCTTGAATTCCTGACATAACATCTTTTTCACCTCTTATATGCTAAGAGCATCATCACCGGTTAAGATAATATCATCCACATATACGGCCAATAATATGTTCCTTTGACAATATCTTTATAATATACGGAATGATCTACCGAGCACCGATGAAAACCAAACTGTAGAAGTGTTTGACTAAATTTATCAAACCAAGCCCAAGGTAGCATAAACCCATATAAAGATTTTTTTTATCTGGCATACTGACTCCCCTTCAACCACATAACCAAATGGTTGAACCATATAAATTTTCTCACTTATATTACCATTTAAAAAAACATTTTTAACATCCAATTGATAGACAGGCCATGATGAGTTAGCAGCAATAGATAAGATGATGCGTACCGAATTCAATTTTGCAACAAGAGAGAAGGTCTCCTCATAATCTATCCCATGCCATTGTGTATAGCCCTTAGCAATGAGCCGAGCTTTAAGATGAGCAATCGATCCATCCGGATTATGTTTTACTGAAAAAACCCATGTACAACCAACTAGACTTTTACCTTTTGGGAGTGATGTTAAGGACCAAGTTTGATTTTTGTATAGGGCGTGCATTTCTTCATCCATTGCCTCCTTCCATCCTAGATGCCTTAGAGCCTCCTGATACGACTATGGAATGGAAGTAGAAGGAAGAGACGCAAGGAACTGAAAACACTCGGAAGACAAGCAATGGTGAGACATAAAATTAGAGATAGGATGTGAAGTAGTACAAGAACGACATTCCTTTCTAAAAACATTAGGCCGAGTATCAAATTCAGGCCCATACATAGGAGGAGAAGGACTTACCTCTGGTGTATCTGACAACTCCATAGGTGAAGGTACGGCTGGTGCATCAGGGGTTGGGTTAACTTCAAGATTGAAAGGCACAAGCGGACAAGGAGTGGTAGAAGGACAAGTCCATCCTGGCGGAGCATCATGGGAGGAGTAGAAGGAGGCGTCCTCAAAGAAAGTCACATCCCTAGAGATAAGCATCCTCTAAAGGGTAAGATTTTAACAGACATAACCTTTCTTGGTGCGAGAGTATCCCAAAAAAATGCCCCTCATACACTGTGGATCAAGTTTATTTTTATGTGGGGATGTAACATGAACAAAACACGTACATCCAAATACTTTCAAAGGAAGCGAAAAATGGATCTTCACCATTACATAACTAAGAGTAAGGTTTTTTATGATGAAGAACTGATGAAGGTAACCTATTAATAAGAAAGCATGTTGTAAGTATAGCATGAGGTCAATAGAAATAGGGTACCTTCATGGAGTAGAGGAGGCCCCGAGCAATTTCAAGAAGATGACGATTCATCCTTTCAGCAACACCATTTTGTTGAGGAGTATAGGCACATGATGTTTGATGAATAAGCCCATTACTTTCACAAAATGATTTGAAATTATTAGACATGTATTCCTTAGCATTATCAGATCTAAGGATATGAATTTTATTCCCAAATAGTGTCAAGACCATAGCATGAAATTTTTTAAACAAAGCAAGAATTTCTGAACACTCATTAAATAAATATAACCAAGTCACACAAGTAAAATCATCAACAAAAATGACAAAGTATTTAACTTGGAAATATTTGAGACACATAAAGGTCCCCATACATCAAAATGTATTAGCTCAAAAGGAGCAGTACTTGTAGTTGTAAGTTGAGGAGAATATGTACTCCTAATATGTTTACTTCATCGACAAACCTCACAACTGAAATTACAAAGTTCTTTTAAGGACGAAAGCAAAGAACGAAGTGAAGGGGTAGGCGGATGACCAAGCTGATTGTGCCAAAGTTGGGCTCGGATGTAGTGGACGATAATGCAGCTAATGGTGGAAGAGTGAAGTAGTACAAATCCCCCTTTTCATGGCTGCCACCAATCACCTGCTTCGTAGTGCAATCCTAAAATACACAAGACGACGGTGAGAAGGTGATAGAGAAATTTAATTGTTTGGTTAATTTACTAACCGAGAGCAAATTTAAAGGAAATTGAGGGACAAACAAAACATCTTGAAGGGGAATAGATGAGGTAAGAGAGGAGGAACCTTTGCCAAGGACCTTGGTTTGGGTGCCATTAACAATAGTAACAATTTTTTTAGGATAACAAGGAGATAAGGACTACAACAAGTGTTGGTTACCTGATAGATGTTCGGAGGCCCTGGAGTCGATGATCCAAGAGGAAGAGGAAGAAGAGGAAGAAAGCATACCTGAGGCAATAGTAGTAGCAGCAGTAGATGATGAGGGAATAGAAGATTCCATGAAGGACTTCATTTTCTGAAATGCAACATAGTCTTTAGCAGAAAGAGTCACATTTTCGAAGGATGATTCAGCCTTATCTTCATGTTTCTCAACACTAATAGAGGTTGGGTTAGTCATGGCCCAATCAGGCTTGCCATGAAGTTTCCAGCATGTTGCCACAAGGTGGTTTTGACCACCACAGTAAGTACAAAGTTGAGACTCAGTACGGGAATTATTTAGGCCTGTTCGACCACCTCTATTTTCAGCCCCTCTCATAGTTCGACCCCCTCTCATATTTCTGCCCCGTCCTCGATATGATGAAGATGTACCCTGATTGCCGGAGAACATCGCTGATGGGCATCAATAGGAGAAGGAGGGCATGGATCAGGTATCCAAAGTAATGTAGTACTAATGTCATTGAAGGATGGAAGAGCAGAAGAACTTAGAAGCTGAGTTTTTGCAACCTCAAGGAAAGGTTTAATATTCGATAAGCAAATGGCTGCTGCCAAAGCTTCTCGTTGTCATTCTTGAATAAAAATATCAGTGCAGTATGGCTGAGCTATTTTCCATTCTTGGAGAAGGCCTCAAAACTGGGCCAAAAATTCATGAATATTGTCTCCATGTTTCATATCCAGCATATTTTGTAAGACATCATATATTTTTTGTAATGAGGTAGTACTTGAGTAAAGCTTAGCACAAGTGTCCCATATGTTCTTGGCAGTTTCAAAGTGGACCACATTGTTGGCCACATGCTCTTCCATGCTATTGATGAGCCAACTTATCACCATGTTATCATTTTTAACCCACTTGTGGCAAGACTCATTTTCTTCATCAATCGGAGGAGGAAATTTAATAACGTGGCATAAGAGGTCACGAGTAATAAGAACCCTCTGGACCGATTGTGACCAGCTCATGTAATTGGAGAGAGCTCTTACTAGAATCATAGTAATATGGAGTATATCACTCTTATTACTGTTGTGTCTACTCTCCATGATGCGGCAAGTCAAATGTGGAAGTCAAGGGAAGGGGCCTTCTTCAAATAACAATTACTCAATGTAATTTGAAGAACCCATGGACCAAAACATATTTTGTAAGACATCATATCTTTTTTGTAATGAGGCAGTACTTGAGTAAAGCTTAGCACAAGTGTCCCATATGTCCTTGGGGGTTTCCAAGTGGACTACATTGTTGGCCACATGCTCTTCCATGCTATTGATGAGCCAACTTATCACCATGTTATCATTTTTAACCCACTTGTGGTAGGTCTCATCTTCTTCATCAACGGAGGAGGAAATTTAATAACATGGCTTAAGAGGTCACGAGTAATAAGAACCCTCCAGACCGATTGTGACCAGCTCATGTAATTGGAGAGACCTCTTAGTGGAATCGTAGTAATACGGAGTATATCACTCTTATTACTTTTGTGTCAACTCTCCATGATGAGGCAAGTCAAATGTGGAGGTCAAGGGAAGGGGCCTTCTTCAAATAACAATTACTCAATGTAATTTGAAAAACCCGTGGACCAAATCAGTCACCAAAAAAGAGAACAAGAACCAATTTCTTTCACGAGAGCAAGCACCAAATTATCAACAAATTTGTGCCTTTAGCAAGTGAGAATAAAATCCAGTCATCACTCAACTCCTCTTGTATTCTTAAAAACAAAAAGAAGAAGGTAGATGCAACCGATTAGGCCTTAATCCAAACTTCAACACAAACCGAGAGATAGAAAAAAATATTTAGAGAATATTTAAAATAAAATCAAGATACTTGGAAGAAATTTATCTTCAGCTTATGAGATACTTGAACATAAAAAAAAATTCAATTGTTGAAGTTTAAAAGAAACTACAAAGGGTAAATGACTGTTGGAATTTCACCAAACATATAATGGGCATCTAACAACATAACACAAGCCCATGAGCAACATTAAGTACGAGAAGTTACAACAACATGTGCTAGAATTCTACCTCAAATGAGATTGATCCAAGTTACATAAAGGTAATTGAATCTCACTCATCAATCTTAATAAGACGCAAACAGAAAATGATCTTGATCACACTTGTAATTGATTTACAAGAACATCAAGATTATAACATCAATTTAGGCATAAAAATAAATCTTCACAATAGATAAAGATTTATCTTGACTTGATGTGATTCAAAGTTCAAGAAGTAGAAAAACAGAAAAGAGGAGTATGTAAATATGGAAGGGAAACAAAATGTAAATAAGAAGAGAATGAACTTATCTCTTCATGATTGAACTCCTTTTACAACTTCTTGAACAGATTCATAATAACTTCATCAAGAGGGATCCTAAACTCCTTGCTTTGATACCATGTAGAATTTAGGATCTCATGAAAGAAAGTTTAGATCAACGAGGAAGAAGAAGAAGAAGAGAGAAGGAGAGGCGAAGAAGAAGAATGTGGAAGGAGAAAGTTTTGATTAAGGGAGAAGAGGTTTACGACAAAGTGAAAATGAGGGCTGGATGAATTTGTGGAAAGAGAAGAGAGTGCTTCAATGCTCTACCTCTTAGCCAATGCCTTTATTTATAGTCTTTACAATACCCTTAGGGCTACAACTTGATGAAATAAAAGACATAAAAAGAACACATATTTACACTTCTATGCCATCTTTAAGTGAAGTATCATAATTCACACATGTCCAACTCCTTCGTAGTGTGAGTTTTTTGCCTTGAGCTTGGGCTTGAGCCCATCCTGCAACAAGGCTGAGTCTGTAGTGCCTCTCAAATACCTAAGAATCCACTTCACTGCTTCCCAATGTTGCTTACTGGGTTACTCATATATCTGCTCACAACTCCCACTGCATGAGCTATGTCTAGTCTAGTGAACACCATGGCATACATGAGATTGCCAATAGCAGAAGCATAAGGAACATTGGCCATGTTGGCTCACTCCTTAGATTTCCTAAAGTATTTAGCCAAATGAGTACTTATTGGTTTTGCATCTTTCATGTTGAATCTGCTCAACACATCCTTCACATATTATTATTTTGATAGTTTCAAGACATCAATGTCCCTAATAATCCTCATCCCAAGGATTTGTTTTGCAGCACCCAAATCCTTCATTTTTGGACAACTCCCTTGTCAAAATTTATATTTCTTGTTTGCAAACACCTATTGTCAACATGTCATCAACATATAGTAATAGAATGATATAGGAGTCATATAGCTTCTTCAAATAACAACAATGATTTGCCTGGCACCTCAAGAAACAATTACTACTCATAAAGGTGTCAAACTTCTTATACCACTATCTTGGAGCTTGTTTAAGACCATACATGCTCTTTTGAAGTTAGCACACCATTTTCTCCTTTCCTTGTGCTTTGAAACCATGTGGCTGCATCATGTAACTTTCTTCCTCGAAATCACCATGAAGAATGGTTGTCTTTACATCCAACTGCTCTAAGTACAAGTCTTCATTTGCCTCTAGTCCAAGCACCATTCTAATAGTAGTCAAATTTTACTACTGGAGAGAAAATCTGAGTGTAGTCAATGCCTTCTTTTTTTTAAAGCCTTTTACCACCAGTCTTGCCTTGTACCACTTGCTACCATCTTGTTCATCTGTTATTCGGTAAACCCATTTATTTTTCAAGGCCTTCAACCCTTTTGGTACCTTGGTCAGTTGTCATGTCTGGTTGGATAACATTGAATCCATCTCATCCTTCATGGCCAACTCCCACTTGGTTGATTCATCAACTTGCACGGTTTCCTCATAACTCTCTAGTTCACCTTTATCAATCAACAAAATATAATTTAGTGTAGGGAGTACCTTTGTTGTGGTATGCTAGTTCTATCAGATCTCTTGAATTCAGACATAGGAATGTCTTGATTTACTTTTAGGGGTATGTTTTCCCTAGTTCTATCAGATCTCTTGAATTCAGACACAGGAATGTCTTGATTTACTTCTAGGGGTATGTTTTCCTTGTCTTCTTGAGAGACATTCTCCATCTCAATAACTAGAAGATCTCTCAACTGAATCACTTTTGACTTCTTGGCTTCATCACTTGTGCTCTCATACTCTGTTCTCAATCTCTCCTTATACATGGCACCTTCATTGAATTTCACGTCCTGGCTTCTGAAAACCTTACGGCTTTGGTCATCCCAGAAGCGATAACCAAACTTGGTACCACTATAGCCAATAAAGAAACATATCTTAGATTTAACAACAAGTTTATTTCTAACAACGGAATCAATATGAATATAAGAAACACAACCAAAAACTTTCAAGAAAGAAAGACTTACCTCTTTGCTACTCCAGACCTCTTATGGTATTTTGCAATCCAATGGTATTGAGGGATGTAGAATTTAAGATCCCATGTGAAGGACTTTAGATCAACGAAGAAGAAGAAGAAGAAGAAGAGAGAAATGAGAGGAGAAGGAGAAGGAAAAGGAGAAGAACCTAGATGGAGAGAGTTTGGATTAAGAAGAGAAGAGGGAGTGCCGACCAAGGAGGGAGGCTGGCCAAATTTCTGGAAAAAGAGGGAAGATCTTCTGTTACAACCTTGGTGCACGATCTGGTGGGACCCACCATGAGGATGTGGCCTGCCAAGAAGAGTGCTCACCCAAGCTAGCATGAGTTAAGAAGATAAGAAGCACAAGCTGAAATGAGTTATAAGACTTGAAGATCAAGTGTGACCCACAAAGATACCACAAGTTGGAATCTTATCATTATGATCTAAAAGACCACATGGGACCCACAAGGATAAGGCCACAAGCTCACCTCCTCCCTTATTTCCACATTATTGAAGAAGAGTTATAGTTCAACTTATATTAGAACTCTATTATATTTTTTTATCCTTTCAAGATTGACTTATATTAGAGAGTTAGAGTTGGAATGTAATTAGGAGATTTAAAGGTTGTATAAGGACTCTATCACTTCCTCTACTATAAATAGAGGTGCATTAATTCAAAATTGATCAAGTTCTACAATTCTCTCTTGAGTAAATCTCTCTATCTTTGTTTGGCGCACACCTTGTTCCTCTTCTCTTCTTCTCTCTAACCAAGAGCCTTATTCCCCTTTTATCCTTTTTTCTTTCTCTCTTCCCTTTCTCAAAATATTGGAAAAGGGATCCTAAATTCAACATGGTAGCAAAGCATTAATTTAGTATCCCTACATCAAAAGGAAGGCTCTAAGATGATATGATCAACACCACTCATAGAAAGCTACTTGTGAAGGAAGATCAAAAAGTGTCAGATAAGTTCCTTCATTATTTTTTTTATTACTTCATGTTACTAGTTTCCAGATTTAGAAGATGATTTAAAGATGAGTATGTGAATGATTTTCATCTGATGAGATTATGGATATGGATGCCTCTCAATCTAGAAGAAGCTATCAAAGCAGTTTTGTCAATTTCGAATTTTTGTTAACTGAGATCAGTCCATGATCAGATTGTTGAAAAAAATTTCGTTGGAAAAAGATTCCCCTAATATAGAAGATTGATATTGAGTCTATTATGAGTGGTTATTTACTCAAAAAAAATCAGAATAATGATCATTTAACATCAATGCTAAATTCCTCCATGCACCAAGTTGTTTGAAGAATACTACTCGGATATTTTGATTAGAATTTTTTGGAGAATTATTTTTGTTGAAGTGCCTATTATGGCTAAAGAAAATGTGAGTAGCAAAGGTGGTATATTCAAAATTACCATAATACCCTTAAGAAGGGTATCAAATTTTATGAGTTGGTCCACATCGGTTCAAAGGTTTCTTATAACAAAGGACCTACTTGGTCATCTCACCAACCGTGGACTACCTATTGATCAAGAAGATATTTTTTATAACAAATGGTTAAAAAATGATACCATTATGATTAGTTAGCTAATCAAAAGCATGGAAAAATTGTAGAAAGAATGCACTCATTGTGGGAGATATGGCCACACTATAGATACATGCTATTACAAGGAAAGGAGTTACTATGGAAAAAATGGTCACTATGGAGAAATATGTTATAATGTCGATGACAACTCAGACTTGACAAAGGCTAATCAAGCTTTGGTAGGTGATATAAAGGAGGATCAACCCACAAAAACAACTGAAAAGAAAATTTTTACTGATGAAGAATATGAGTTGTTTCAGAAAATGATGGGTTCTTCTCAAAGTTCCTCATTAAATACCGCTGCCACCACTGCTTCAAGTATGCTATCTGCTTCATCTTCATCCTAGATAATTGACACAAGAGCCTCCGAGCATCATACAGGTAACAAAAATTTATTACATTATGTATTTCCGTGTCTTTCACATAAGTTTGTTACCATAGCTGATGGTTCTCAAACCAAGGATCAAGGGAAATGATCCACTTCCATTACACCATCACTTCCGCTCACTGATATTCTATTTGTTCCTACCTTCCCTTTGAATCTGTTATTTTTTAGTCAGCTGACAAAGTATTTTAATTGCTCTTTCACCTTCTCACCCACTTCGTGTGTATTTCAGGATCTTATAACGAAGCAAGTGATTGGTGGAGGTCATGAACAAGGGGGGCTATACTTCCTGGATGTGCCAAAACTAAATATTGTTTCCAGCAGTGAAAATGAGACAAGGCTAGCGGCTGGGACATCCATCTTTCCATCTTCACAATCTCTTCATTATATGTTTCCTACTCTTAAAGTCAGGTCCGAGTTTCATTGTGAAGTTTGTCAACTGAGTAAGCATCAAAGGAGTACATACTCACCTCGTCCAGAAGTCAAAAGTATTACTCTTTTTTCATTAATTCATACTATTGTATGGGGACCCTTGAGCATCTCAAATATTTCTAAAGTCAGGTATTTTATTACATTAATTAATGACTTCACTCGTATCACTTAGTTGTTTCTATTTATGGAGCGTTCTGAGATACCATTGATTTTTAAGACTTTTCATTCTATGGTACTCACTCAGTTTGGTCAGAACATTAAAATATTTTGGTCTGATAATGCCAAAGAATACATTTCCAAAGAACTTGATCTTTTTGTAAAAAAAAGGCATTATCCATCAAACATCATGTGCCTACACTTCTCAACAAAATGGTCTAGCCAAACAGAAAAATTGTCATATTCTTGAGGTTGCTCGAGGTTTATTATATGCCATGAAAGTTCAATACTTTTATTAGCCTCATGCAATCCTTACCACATGTTTTCTTATTAATCGTCTACCATCTTCCGTTCTTGGTAATAAATTTCCTTACTCTATATTGTTACCAAATGATGATCCGTTTTCATTGCCCTTGAAAATCTCCATGTGTCAATGTTTTGTCCATATTTCCTCCCCAAAACATAGTAAACTTGATCCTAAATCTATCAAGTGTATCTTTCTAGGACACTCTCGTACACAAAAGGGTTATGTTTGTTATAATCCCACTCTTCAGCGTTTACTTGTGTCCAGGGATATCACATTTTTTGAAGACTCTTCATACTATTCTGACAATGCACCTCCAGGTTTATCTTCAATACTAGGTTCCCCTTGACCGATTGTGCCCCTTGCTACATAAACTTTTCAGCCCCTAGAAACACCGGCTGACACCAAACCTGCTAAGTTTACAAATCCCACCGAGGTAAGTCCATCTTCTCCAATTGTTTTTTTCCCACAATATGATACTCATCCTATCGCACAAAGAAAAGAACCCATATCATGCACCATACCCTCTACGTTTCATCCCATGTCAAATTTTGTGTCTCATCATCATCTCTCCCCTGCATGTTGTCAATTTCTCTCTGTTATTTCTTCCATATCTGTACCACAGTCCTATCGGGAGGCTCTCAAACATCTAGGGTGGAAGGCAGCAATGGATGAAGAAATGCAGGCCCTTTATGAAAATCAGACATGGGCTCTAGTCTCACTTCCATCAGATAAGAAACCCGTTGGTTGCAAATGAGTGTTTACTGTGAAACACAATCTGGATGGGTCTATGGCTCGACTGAAGGCTTGCCTCATGGCCACGGGTTATACACAATGTTATGGGATTGATTATGAGGAAACCTTCTCTCGAGTGGCAAAAATGAACTCGATATGTGTGTCATTATCTCTGGCAGCTAACTCTTCTTGGCAGGAATATAAACTTGATGTGAAAAATGCCTTTCTGAATGGGGACATCAAAGAAGAAATTTATATGCAACAACCACCTGGGTATGTGGTTGAGGGGGAGTCAGTATGTCGACTAAAAAAATCTTTGTATGGTCTAAAACAACCCCCTCGCGCATGGTTTGAGAAATTTAGTCAAGCCCCTCATACGGGCAGGATTTTACAAATGCTCTAGAGATCACTCAGTTTTTATTAAAAACACACCTAGAGGGAAGGTAATTATGGCAGTATATGTTGATGATATCATTGTAATTGGTAGTAATTTTGAGGGCATCCAGGAAACAAAAGAAAAAATATGTGCTGAATTCAAGACAAAGGATCTTTGACTACTCAAATATTTTCTAGTTATTGAAGTATTATAATCCAGACATGGGATTGTGCTATCCCAAAGGAAGTATACCTTTGATCTACTAGAGGAGACATGAATGATGGGATGCAAACCAGCAGACACTCCTATGGACTCAAATACAAAATTATGTGGAGGCACTGGAGAAGATGTAGATATTGGGAAATATCAAAGACTAGTGGGAAGACTTATTTACCTGCTGGCACTTGAAGTACGTGTGGTAAGTCAATACATGCAGTACGTGTGGTAAGTCAATACATGCACAAGCCACAACTTAGTCATTGGCAAGCACTTGAAAGGATACTACGATATCTAAAAGGAGCTCCAGGAAGAGGGCTTCTATATAAAAACCATGGTCACTTCAACATCGAAGGATTCTCAGATGCAGACTGAGCCGGATCCCCAAATGGTAAAAAATCTACTTCAGGATTTTGTCCGGTGGTTGGAGGGAATTTGGTTACATGAAAAAGAAAAAAGCAAAATGTAGTAGCACAGTCTATGGCAGAAGCAAAATATAGAGCCATGGCCCACATTGTTAGTGAAATCCTATGGAAAAGATATTTTCTCACTAAGTTGGGATTCTACAAAGAAGCTGCGATAGATCTATATTGTGATAATCAAGTAGCAATACACATTACATCAAATCCATACTTCCATGAAAGAATAAAGCATATTGAAATGGACTACCATTTTATACAAGAAAAGTTCCAAGCGAGTATTTTATCTCTAAAGCATATATCCTCACAAAGTCAAGTTGCAGAAATTCTCACCAAGTCGGTCCCTCACAAGATTATGTCTACCATCTACAACAAGCTAGGCATCTACGATGTTTTCTCACCCCTAGCTTGAGGGGGAGTGTTACAATGTGGGACCCACCATGAGGACGTGGGATGCCA
Source organism: Aristolochia californica (assembly GCF_029961685.1). Taxonomy (NCBI): domain Eukaryota; kingdom Viridiplantae; phylum Streptophyta; class Magnoliopsida; order Piperales; family Aristolochiaceae; genus Aristolochia; species Aristolochia californica. Next base: position 27,622,007 of record NW_027182103.1, on the reverse strand, counting down.
AGAAGAGTCCTCACCCAAGCTAGCATGAGTTAAGAAGATAAGAAGCACAAGATGAAATGAGTTAGAAGACTTGAAGATCAAGTGAGACCCAAAAGATACCACGAGCTGGAAGATCACATGGGACCCAAAAGATACCACGAGCTGGAAGATCACGTGGGACCCGCAAGGATAAGGCCACAAGCTCACCTCCTCCCTTATTTCCACGTTATTGAAGAAAAGTTATAGTTCAACTTATATTAGAACTCAATTAGATTGTGTTATCCTTTCAAGATAGACTTATCTTAGAGAGTTAGATTTGGAATGTAATTAGGAGATTTAAAGGTTAATTGTAAAGGACTCTATCACTTCATCCACTATAAATAGAGGTGCTGAAATTCAGAATTAATCAAGTTCTACAATTCTCTCTTGAGTAAATCTCTTTCTCTTTCCTTGGCGCACACCTTGTTCCTCTTCTCTTCTTCTCTCTACCCGAGAGCCTTCTGTTAGTGTATCAAAGCCCACCTCTCTCAAGTTACCGTTAATGTAATATATTCACTGGCCCCCAAGTATGAGGAGCGCCAATGTTGATAGTGAGTAATTAGTTAACGGTTCCAGCTTAGACGCTGATGAGGCCAAATTGTGAGCGCAATGGTTACTTGTGAAGAAATTGTAAAACGGATAGTAGGGTTCGAGGCATCAGCCCCAACGGGGGTCTAAGGGGGCTGACCCCACGGTATGCACATATCACGATTGCATCACCAAGTGCCAACGTGGAGGACAGCAGGATGGCTTGCTCTACAAGCTTTCTAGATGGCTTGCTCTACAAGTTTCCTAGATGGTGTGCTCTACAAGCTTCCTAGATGGTGTGCTCTACAAGCTTCCTAGATGAAAAACACTTATAAATAGAGATGTTCTTCAGCTACATTGGTATCCAGAAAATGAGAGCTATTCCTTCTTCATTACTCTGTTTTATTGTTTAGTTTCTTCTTGTAATTTCTGTTCAGTCCAGAAACCATTGAAGCTCTTCTAGAGCGTGTGGTGGGACGAAGTTTCTTATCGTATTTGTAATAGATCAGTGTTGGCGTTCTTCTTGAATGCTGTTTAGATGTTGCTGGGCTGAGCTTACTCTGTTTAACACCTTCTTCCCCTTTTCTCCTTTTTCTTTCTCTCTTCCCTTGCTCGGAATATTGTAAAAGGGATCCTAAATTCAACAACTTCAATGCTCTACCTCTTAGCCAATGCCTTTATTTATAGCTTTACAATACCCTTAGGGCTACAACTTGATAAAAGAAGAGACATAAAAGGAACATGTATTTACATCTTGATGTAAAGCATTCTATTTTACTTATATGCCACCACTTATAAGTGTTGGCTTACTAGCCTTGAGCTTGTGGGCTTGAGCCCATCTTCCAACTCTCCCATCAAGTTGGAGGACATGATTTTAGATTTAAACTGTTTAGTGAGGATATCAGCCACTTGCTCTTGAGATGAAACATGTTTGAGGGAGATTATTCCTGCTTGAAACTTCTTCCGTATAAAGTGACCAATCCACCTCAATGTGTTTAGTCCTTTCATTGAAGATTGGATTTGAAGTAATATGAATGGCTTCTTGGTTATCACAATGTAGACCCATAGGAACTCCTTTATAAAATCTAATTCGGTAAGAAGGGTCTTGATCCTTAAGAGTTCACTAACTATGTGGGCCATACCTCTATATTCTGCTTCGGCGCTAGATCTTGCAACCACATTTCGCTTCTTACTTTTAGATGTAACCAAGTTCCCTCCAACAAGATTGCAATATCCATACATAGATTTCCTATCATTAGGTGATCCAGCCCAATCTACATATGAGAAGCCTTCAATGTTGAAGAGCCCATGTTTTTTATAAAGCAATCCACTTCCCGGAGCTCCATTTAGGTATCGTAATATTCTCTATAAGCCCTGCCAGTGGGTAATTTGTGGCTTTTACATGAATTGACTCACCACGCTTACGACATATGATATGTCTGGCCTAGTTATCATGAGATAGGTTAGTTGTCCCACAAGTCTTTGATATTAGCCAATATCAATATCTTCTCCAATCATTGCACATAATTTTACATTTGTATCCATAGGTGTGTCAACTAGTTGACACCCCTTCATTCCTATTTATTCGAGGAGGTCCAAGATATATTTCTACTGAGACAATATTATCCCATGTTTGGATTGAAGAACTTCTATGCCCAAAAAATACTTAAGCACTCCCATATCTTTAGTTTTGAATTCATGACATATCATATTTTTCACTTCCTGTATGATATGGGCATCATCACTAGTTAAGATAATATCATCAACATATACAGCCAATAATATTTTTCCTTTGATGGTAACTTTAAAATATACCAAATGATCTACCGAGCACCGATGAAAACCAAACTGTAGAAGGATTTGGCCAAAAGCCCGAGGGGACTATTTAAGCCCATATAAGGATTTTTGTAACCGACATACCGACTCCCACTCAACCACATAACCTAGTGGTTGAACCATATAAATTTCCTCACGTACATCACCATTTAAGAAAGCATTCTTTACATCGAGTTGATATATGGGCCATGATGAGTATAGCAGGAAGAGAAAAGATGATACGTACCAAATTTAATTTGGCAACAGAAGAGAAGGTATCCTCATAATCTATCCCATAGCACTGAGTGTAACCTTTATCAATGATTTGGGCTTTAAGGCCAGCAACGGACCCATCCAGGTGATGTTTCACTAAAAAAACCCATTTAACTGACCAATCTTTTTCCTTTTGGGAGCAATTTTAAGTACCAAGTTTGATTCTCATATAAGGTGTGCATTTTTTCATCCATAGCTAATTTCCATATTGGATGCTTCAAGGCCTCTTGATAGGATTGTATAATGGAATCAGAAGAAAGAGATGCAAGGAACTGAGAGCAATTGGAAGACAAGTGATGGTGAGACATAAAGCTGGAGATAAGATGAGAAGTAGTATAGGAATGACATTCCTTTCTTAAAGCTGGATGAGTATCAAATTTTGGCCCAAACATAGGTGGAGAAGGACTTACCTCTGGTAGATCCGACAACTGCACAGGTAAGTTGACAATTGGTGCTTCAGGGGGTTGAGTAATATCAACATTGAAAGACACAAGTGGACAAGGAGTGGTAGGAGGAAATGTCAACCCTGGAGGAGCATCATGTGAGGAATAGAAGGAGGTGTCCTCAAAGAAGGTCACATCCTGAGATACAAGCATCCTCCAAATGGAACGATTGTAATAGGAATATCCTTTCTGGGTGTGAGAGTAGCCCAAAAAAGTACACCTCAAAGAACGAGGATCAAGTTTAATCTTTGTGGTGAAGTGACATGAACAAAACATGTACATCCAAAAACTTTAAGAGGAAGAGAAAAGGGATCTTCACCATGAAATAAAACAGAGCAAGGAGTTTTACTACTAAGAATAGATGAAGATAACCTATTGATAAGAAAACAGGTTGTAAGTATAGCAAGATGCCAATAAAAGTAGGGTACCGTCATGGAGTAGAGGAGGCCCTGAGCAACTTCAAGAAGGTGATGATTCTTTCTATAGGCACATGATGTTTGGCGGATAAGCCCATTACCCTCACAAAATGATTTGACCTCATTAGATAAATACTCTTTATCATTATCAGACCTAAGGATTTGAATTTTCTTTAAAATTGAGTCAACACCTTAACATGAAAGGTTTTAAAGATAGAAAGAATTTCTGATCATTCTTTAAATAAATATAACCAAGTGACTTGGAAAAAGTCATCAACAAAAGTAACAAAGTATTTAACTTGAGAAATATTAGAGACACACAAAAGTCCCCATACATTAGAGTGTATTAAAGAAAAAGGAGAAACACTTGTAGTTGTAAGGCGAGGAGAATATGAACTCCTATGGTGTTTACTTTTTGACAAACCTCACAATTGAAAGTAGAAAGTGGTTTTAATGAAGGAAGTAAATAACGAAGTGAAGAGGTAGACGGATGGCCAAGCTAGTTGTGCCAAAGTTGTGCCTCAGATGTAGTGGATGATAAGGCTGCTAATGGTGGAAGAAAGAAGTAGTATAAGCCCCTTTTTTCATGGCCACCACCAATCACCCACTTCGTAGTTAGATACTGATTTGTACAAGAAGAGGGTGAGAAGGTGATAGAGCAATTCAATTTTTTGTTATTTGACTAACCGAAAGCAAATTTAAAGGATATTGAGGGACAAACAAAACATCTTGAAGAGGAATAGAAGATGTAAGAGAGGAAGAACCCTTGTAAAGTACCTTGGTTTGGGTACCATTAGCAATAGTAATAAATTTTTGAGGAAGACATGGAGATAAGGAATGAAGCAAGTGTTTGTTACCTGATAGATGTTCGGAGGCCCCGAAGTTGATGATCCAAAAGGAAGAGGATGAAGAGGAAGAAAGCATAACTAAGGTAATGGTGGTAGCAGTAGTAGGTAACGGAGGAACGGTGGACTCCATTAGAGACTTCATCTTCTGAAATGTGGCATAGTCTTCAGCAGTGAGAGTCACGTTTCCCGAGTGGGAGTCAGCCTTTTCTTCCCGTTTATCAACATTAACAAAAGTTGGGTTAATCGTGGCCCAATTAGGCTTGCCATGAATTTTCTAGCCAGTTCCCACCAGATGGTTTTGACCACCACAGTAAATGCAAAGGTAAGGCTCAGTGTGGGAATGGGTTGGACATGTTTGACCACCTCTATTACAAACCCCTCTCATATTGTTTTCGCGTCCTCGGTATGAGGATGATGTACCCCTAATGCTGGAGTACATAGTAGATGGAGCATCAATGGGGGAAGTAGGAGATGGATCAGGGATCCATAGCAACGTTGCACTGATGTCATTGAAGGATGGAAGAGTAGAGGAGCTAAGAAGCTAGGTCTTAGACACCTCAAGGTAAGGCTTGATATTTCTCAAGAAAATAGCTGCTACCAAGGCCTATTGCCTTTCTTGAATTTCAATGTCTATGGAATATGGCTGAGCTATTTTTCATTCTTAGAGAAGGCCCCAAAACCGAGCCAAAAATTCATGAATGTTATATCCTTGTTTAGTATTCAACATACTTTGTAAGATATTGAATAATTTTTTTAAGGAGGTAGTACTGGAGTATAGCTTAGCATGTGTCCCAAATGTGTTTGGTTGTTTCCAAGTCGATCACATTATTTGCTACATGCTCTTCCATGCTATTTATGATCCAACTAATAACCATGTTATCATTTTTAATCCACTTGTGGTAAGCTATATCTTCTTCATCAATCGGAGGAGGGAATTTGATAACGTGATTGAACAGGTCAAGAGTAATGAGAACCCATCGTACTGATTGTGACCAGCTAAGGTAATTGGAAAGACTTCTTAATGGAATTGTAGTAATGTGGAGTATGTCACTCTTTTTACTTGTATGTCCACTCTTCATCATGAGGCAATTCAAATGTTGAGGTCAATTGCAAGGGCCTTTTTTAAATAAAAATTACTGAATACAATTTGAAGAAATCGTGGACCAAATCAGTCACCAACAATAGAGGGAATAGACATTTTTCAAAAGAGCAAGTACCAAATCATCAAGGAATTTGTGCTTTTGTCAAATGGGGGCAACATCCAGCCATCACTCAATTCCTCTTATATTCTTATAGAAAAACAAAGAGGAGAGTATAGATGCAAACTCTTATTTCTTAATCCAAACTCCAACACAAAATGAGAGAATTTTTTAGAGAAACTTAGAGGCAAATCAGGACTCTTGGAAACAAATTTTCCTCAGCTCATGGGAACACTCCAACATAAAAAAAGTGGCAATCATTGAAGTTCAAGAGCAGAAAAGTCATAGAGATACGTAAGTGCTAGAATTTTAACCATATAATGGTCATCCAACAACATAACAAGATCCCAAAAGCATTGTCAAGTGAGAGAATTTACAACAACATGTGCTGAAATTACTTCTCAAATAAAATTGATCCAAGTGACATAAAGGTAACAAAATCGTAAATCATCAATTTATCAATCTTGATAAGACACTAGCAACAACTAATCTTGATCCAACTTGTAATTTAGCGACAAGAAGATCAAGACTATAACATCATCTTAGTCATAAGAGATAAATATTTATAACCTTTCATATGATGATTATCTTGACTTTATGTGATTCAGAAATCAAGAGTTCAACAATTAAAGAAAGAGTATGTAAATAGAGGCCACTTATCTCTTCATGGCTGGACTTCTTTCATGAACAAATTATTGGATAGACTTCATAAATACTTCTTTGTATACTTCATCAAGGGGGACCCTAAACTTCTTGCTCTGATACCATGTAGAATTTAGGATCTCATGTGAAGGACTTTAGATCAAAGAAGAAGAAGAGAGAAAGGAGAGGAGAAGGAGAAGGAGAAAGAGAAGTAGAAGAACATAGATGGAGAGAGTTTGGATTTGTTGATTTTTAGGACTCCATGAATTTATCTCATGGAGAAAAGGAAAAAGAAACCCATTGGGATAAAACTGGAGGAAGAAGGATTATGGAATTGATTCTTCCTAACCCTCTCCCTGAAGCTCTATTTATAGATTTATGAAACTAAAATATTACAATAATACCCCTGAACTAAGGGTTTAAGGTTTGGGGTTTTAACCTTGGAACTTTAACATAATTACATCAATGCCATCTCTATGAGATGACCCTTTATTTACCATCCTACCATCAATGCATGTGGGCCTATGGGCCTTCTCCTTGATATATTGGCCTTTGGCCCATCTTGAATCTCTCTTGGATTCATGGGTCTTCCTTAGTCTTATGGGCTTGGGCCCATCTTCTTATACACTTTGATATGTGGGCCTTCCTTGGTTGTGTGGGCTCTGGCCTTGTATTCCAACAGGATTAAGGAGAGAAGAGGGACCACTTACCAAGGAGGACGGAGGCTGGATGAATTTCTGGAAAAAAAGGGGAGAGCTTCAATGTTCTACCTCTTAGCCAATACCTTTATTTATAGCTTTAAAATGCCCTTAGGACAATAACATGATAAAAGAAAAGACATAAAAGGAACACCTATTTACATTTTTATGCCATCTTTATGAAAAATATTCTATTTTACCCATATGCCACTGCTTAGACGTGTGGGCTTACTTGCCTTGAGCTTGTGGGATTGAGCCCATCTTCCAACAAGGGACATCTATTGATCAAATAGGCAGCGGTGCTAATAGCTTTAGAATAGAACATCTTTGGCAATCCCGAAAGTAATCTCATGCTCCTAGCACGCTCGTTCAAAGTTTTGTTCATCTTTTTACCCACACCATTCTTTTGAGGTTTTCCAAGAATGTTCTTCTTCATCTTGGTATCATTATCAACATAATACCATTTGAAATCATCATCTATGTATTCTTCCCCATTATCTGACTGCAGATACTCCACCTTCAAATATGTCTCATTCTCAACCATTGTTCTCAATCTCTTGAAGGTATCAAAGACATCAGATTTATTTTTTAGGAAATAAACCCATGCCTTTCTACTTGCATCATTAATAAATGTCACATAGTAGTTAGAACCACCAAGGGAAGTAACAGTTGAAGGCCCCCATACATCTGTGTGAACCAACTCCAATTTTACTGTCTTTTGCTCATTTCTAGACTTAGAAAAGCTAACCCTTTTTTGCTTGCCAAAATACAACCTTCACAAATACTGTTATTTATAGTTTTCAACATTGGTAGCTTCCCTTTGGACTAAAGCACTTTCATTCCCTTCTCACTCATGTGATTGAGCCTATAATGGCACAAGTTAGAATTAGTAACAGCATTAGCAACTGCAACCGTGTCTCTGCTACTGGAAGTGATGTAAAGAGTTCCAATTTTAACTCCTCGTACAACAACCATGGCTTCCTTAGTGGCTTTCCAAGTAACACCATTAAAATTCACATTATGACCTTCATCATCAAGTTGCCCTTACTGAAATCAGTTTATGCATAAGTTTTGGCACATGTCTCACCTTGTGAATTTTCCACACCATCCCATTTCACATCCTCAAACTGACATTACCAATACCAACAATATCTAAAGGTTCTCCATTAGCAAGATATAACTTCCCGTGATCTCCAACAACATAATTCTCCATGATCTCACAATGTGTGGTGGTGTGAAAAGAAACTCCTGAATCAAACACCCAAGAGTCAATAGGGCTATCAACCAACAAGAGTAAAACATCTTGTACTTATTCAGTTACCAAATTTGCAGCATTGTTTTTCTTTTCATCTTCTTCGGTGCTCTGTAGTTTTTCTTTATGTCACTTAACTTGCTAAAATTCCAACACTCCACATTCCTTATGAATTTGGACTTTCTTCTTCCATTCCTTGATTTTCCTCTACTATTGCCCTTGTTGGAATTCCTCTCGAAGTTCATACCCCTAGTATCGACACTTAAGGTGGAATTAGATGTCAACGATTCTTCGGAGTCCTTTCTACAAACTTCTATTATGAACTCAATAGTAGGCCGAGTCATGCAGAGTCCCTGTGGCTGAGTCAAATACTTTGGCTGAGTTAGTTACTTAGTCATTAAGTTACTTAGTTTTTAAGTTATTTAGTTAGTAGATTAAGTCAATTACTTAGTCATTAAGTTTATTTACATTAAATGTCGTGGAGGGGCAAATATGTAATTTTCTCTTGAACCTTGTTGATGTGATCCTTATTTAGGGGTGCAAGAAATGGAAAAGAGACATGTATGCGTTTAGGTTAAAAAATGGTTTTGATTTCTCCTAAACGAGCTCAGGGGTGTGCGTTCTCTTTAACGAATCTAGGGTTTTCAAGCTTCCCTTTGGCTTGATTTTATTTTCTTCTCTTCTTCTTCCCTATGAATCACTTTGTTAGATTCAGGATCTTAACAATGTGGTATCAGAGTCGGAACACAATGAGAGATGCTTTGTCCCGAGAAAAAATGGCTTGCCATACTCGATCTATCGGGAGAAATACACACATGGGTTTCAGCTTGCGTAATGGAATGTGTGAGTCTTCCACTATAATGTCCGAGACATTGCTATAAATTGAGAAACATCACATTAAGGCCTCAGAGGGGAAGGTCGCCGCTCTAGAATATGAATAATTGATGCCCATCATTCGACCTCAAAATCGCGTCAGAACAGCCAGATTTGACTTCGACCTCAAATCTCCCTTGTTCACGAAAACCTAACCTTCTTCTAGAAATTGAGACTAGAAATTTCCGAGCAGAGGAACCCCATGCAAAATTTCGGCCACGACTTGCTGCTGCTAACCGTCGAAAATAGGCCAAGCTCTCCTTCGTCATGAGGCATAAATATCTTCTACCCAGCATTTTTTATTGTCCATCATTAGAGGTTTATGCGAACAAGAAGGTAAAAAAATCCAGAGATTTTCATTTCAAAGTGGAAATTGTTACCGTGTCAGAACGAGAGTCCGAAGCAAGCTTGAGAGCAAGAGTACAGGCGAAGAGCCTCGGGACTCGAGACTTACCTTAGGGTTGATTGATTTTGTTACCCATGGAGACCGTCATGTCCTTGACGCCGGCACACCCGATTTGTTCAGAAAATACAAGCTCAACAGGCTCATCAGCCAGGGACCCTTCGCCAAGGTTTACTACGCCAAGTCCGTCGTTGATGGCACAATGTTTGTCGTCAAGGTCATCGGCAAGAAGATCCTGGATGAGATCACCATGGTTCCAAGAATCCTCCATGAGGTCTCCGTCATTCAGGATTGGGACTTTGGCTTTGCTTTCCAAAATAATTAGAGATTGAACTTCGAAAGCCCTATTAGCTTCAGGGGTACCTCATATCCCGACTTATATGAAGCAATAGCGAAGCTCCTTCCCAAACTTCTCGGACACCCGCCAGTTTCTCTTATTCCAGCTGACTGTAGAGTGGATAAAAAATTGGAGAAATGATGTCGATAGTAGGATGAACAGCCAAGAATAAAGAATTCCATAAAATTACAAATTGCCTTTGGGTTTCTGGCGGTGAATGTTTTCTCAAAGGTAAAATCTGATTCAGTTATTGGCTATGTGTGGGTCTTTGGATTAGGACTCCTGGGAAGCTTTCTATTTCAATTTTTTTTTTTTGACAATACATGTTTCTCAAGAGACTGGGTTTTAGTGATGGAGAATATCCCTGGTTTTTCTGTATACCAAGGTCCATATGAGTTTACACAGTATGCCTTCACTGGAAATTTTGTTGGAATTTCTGGAATGTGTTGGAGGGATCTGAATGGCATTGATAATGGGATCAAAGAAGTTTTAACTATTATGTTTGATGAAATGCCTAAAATAAATGTGAGTTCTTGGATTAGGAGGATTGCAGGGTATGCTTAGAACAAGCAAAGAGGCTTATGGCTAGTTGAAGGTGTTCAGCTAGATGGGGTTGTAGTTGTTTCAGTCCTCTCAGCTTGTGCCCAATTAAAGGTGTACATACATGTTAATTGTTTCAATGAGGCTACTGTTGTCAGCATTTTTGTGAGATTTAGCCTTGCTGCCATGTATGGCATTGCAGTGGCAGCTTTTGGAATGTTGTACACCATTGCTACTGGTGTGGCCATTGATGCATATCGTCCCATTAGTTACAATGTTGGAGGTATTGCTGAGATGGCTGACATGAGTCACAGGATATGCGAAATAACTGATGCCCTTGAGGCCACTGGAACCACTACTGCAGCTATTGGAAGGGGGTTTGCCATTGGTTCAGCCGCCCTGGTGTCTTTGGCTCTCTTTGGTGCCTTTGTGAGCCAAATAACTGATGCCCTTGAGGCCGCTGGAACCACTACTGCTGCTATTGGAAGGGGGTTTTCCATTGGTTCAGCCACCCTGGTGTCTTTGGCTCTCTTTGGTGCCTTTGTGAGCCGTGCTGAAATTTCCACAGTGGATGTTTTGACACCTAAAGTTTTCATTGGGTTGATTGTGGGTGCAATGCTTCCATACTGGTTCTCTGCCATGACCATGAAGAGTGTGGGAAATTCATTTCTTATTATCTGGAATTTTGCTTCCCTTTCTAAGACACTAGAGAAGCTACAGGAAAGAAGGAAAAGCGAGCTAAAACTAATGGTGTCCGAAGATTCTATGAAGCAGAAATTGCAAGAGCTGCAGAAACGGCTAGGGAAGAAACATACCTTTGAAGAAGTCGTGTCTTTGATCCAATCCATTCTTCTTGAAACCTATTCTTATGCTTCTTCGTCACTTTGTAAATGCATTTATTCTGTAATTTTTTGGGCTGCAACGATTTTGCAGACTAGATATATAGCACCAGGATTCTGGCATGCAGGTTTGAGGCTTTTTGAAGATGCATAACGCATTGTTGTTGAGTCTTCACTGAAGGAGCACCTGGGAGCATGCACTGCTAGGGCTCTTGAACATTTAGATGAGGTAGAGAATGGACCCCGGGCCTCAGACTCCACCAAATACTCCGTACAAAGATTCTAGATTTCTATTTGAAGGACATTTAACAGTTGGGCCTGAGCCCCGACCACCTGCATGGCTTGTGGCATAGAATTTACTTACAACTCTTGGTAACACACAAGAGCAGGTTAGTGCTTCTGAGTCTTCTCAATCCCATGGGGAGAGTACTAGAACAAACAATTTTGGTCCTGATGCTGCTTCTGCAATGCTGGAAAAGTTGGTAAATACTAAGCTAGAAATCAGTGGTTTGCAGGACCTTGATTCTGTCATTGAAGCTTCACTACAGGAAATTGGTGTTGGACCAAAGAAGCCACCAGCCTCAAAAGAGATGGTTGCAAGGCTTCCAATCATCACAATCACACATGAAATCTGGGTGAAGCTAGGGAGAGAGACAGAATGTGCAGTTTGCAGGGAGAACTTGGTTATAGATGACAAGATGCAGGAGTTGCCTTGCAAGCTTTTATTTCACCCAAATTGCCTCAAGCCATGGCTGGATGAGCATAATTCGTGCCCAATCTGTAGGCATGAGCAACAAATAGATGACCATGCATATGAGAGCTGGAAAGAATGTGAAAAGGAGGCTGAAGCAGAAAGGAAAGGAGCAACAAATGCACTCCAAGGTGGAGAATATATGTTGAATACTATTGGTGCTTCTACCATAGTAGAGTAGTTGGATAAAAAAATTGTTAATTTTCAGAGGAAAATTTTTGCCAACTGGGGGAACTAGTGGAGGGTTTCAGATATAGCAATCTCTCCATCCGGAGTGTTACATTGAAGTGCTTACGCCGCTTGTGTCATCCAGTGGGTTGACGTGGATGCCACAGATGCTACTTGGGAACATATGGCAACGTTTTGGCACGCATCCCTACCTTCAAGTTTGAGGACAAGCTCTTTTTCCAGGAGGGGTGTAATGTTAGCAGGCTGAGTCATTTAAAGATGCCATGGCTGAGTCAGTTACTTAGTCATTAAGTTACTTAGTTAGTAAGTTAAGTCAATTACTTAGTCATTAAGTTATTTACATTAAATGCCGTGGAGGGGCAATCTGTAATTTTCTCTTGAACATTGTTGACATGGTCACTATTTAGGGTGTAAAGAATGGAAAAGAGACAAGTCTGAATTTAGGTTAACCAGAGGGTTTTGAGTTCTCCTAAACGAGCTCAGGGGTGTGCGTTCTCCTTAAAGAACCGAGGGTTTTCAATCTTCTCTTTGGCTTGATTTTCTTTTCTTTTCTTCTTCTTCCCTAAAAATCGTTGTGTTAGATCCGGGATCAGAACAGCTTCCCCCACAAGAATGGTATCCCGAACATCATTAAAGATCAATTTCCCATTGCCTACATAGTTGTTAACAGCAACCCTTATAAGCTCCCAACAATTTGGCAAAGACGCCAAAAGAATTAATGCATGAACCTCATCATCAAATTTAATTTGAACGGATGTCAATTGATTGACAATTGTGCTAAACTCATTCAAATGCTATGCTACTGATGTTTTCTCTGTCATCTTTAAATTGAAGATTTTTTTTTTTTGTGAGATGTACCTTATTATTTGTGGAAGGTTGCTTATACATGTCAAACAGAATCTTCATCATCCCCACTGTGGTTTTCTCTGACCCCATGTTGTGAGCAACGTTCTTTGACAGTGTTAATGGGATTACTCCCAACACCTATCTATTGATGAGATTCCACTTATTATCCTTTGTACCTTCTGGTTTCATATCCAGAAGTGGTGTGTTCAGCTTTTTACGGTATATATAATCTTTGATCTGCATCCTCCTGAACGCAAAATCCATACCATCAAACTTGTTGATTCCAAGTGTCAATCCTTCTCCGCCAGCCATTTCTTTCAATTACAAACCAAAACTCTGATACCAATAGTTAGGAATTAGATGCTCTAATTTCAAACTAATGAGATCAATAATAATAAACATGAAAAAAATAAAAGCAAGCAACGAAAAATAACAACAAGATTTATATAGGTTTGCCTTGAGGTGAGACTATATCCTTGCTTCTGCCGCTACAATAATCTACTATGAAGATGAAATAATTTACAAAGAGAAACCACACACACTTACAGGTGCTTTTCTCTAACATCTCGGACTACAATTCCAAATGCTCCTCAGGATGATGATACTCGTCAAAATGATAAAACCCTAACAACGGTGCCCCCATATATAAAAATAAAATAGGGGAATTGGATTACAAGTGTGAAATCCCCACACTACCCTTAATGACACATCAGTCAATATATCGTGTCAGACGGTAAGATTTAATTAGGCTCCACAACTTAACATGCAGGGCATGAAAGATTCTTCAAAATATACGCCTAGATATGACCCGATGGAGTGGGAGCTTATATGTCTAATTTTTTTTCCTTTTCAATTGTCAAAAGATGGGCCCAAACCCATGCGACCAAGGAAGGCCCACACATCCAAAAGATGTGGAAGATGCCTCATGGCCCATAGACCAAGGAGAAGGCCCACAGACCCATAAAATGTTGGAATGATGGTAAATAAAGAGTCGTCTCTTAGAGATGGCATTGGTGTAATTAGTTTAAGTACCAGGGACATAATTGTAATATTTTTGGATTATTAATCTATAAATTGAGATTTAGGGGAAGGGTTAGGAGACAAGTCCATAACCTCTTCTTCCTCCTATTTTCTCCAATTATGCGTCTCTCCTTTTATCCATGAGCTAAATCTATGGAGTCCTGAAAATCAACATGGTATCAAAACATGATTTTTAGGACTCGTATCTGTAGTTTTTAGAATTCTCGGTTTTTTTGGGTGCGTGATTCTGTGTCTTCTCCTATTTTTTATTTTAAAATTTCTCGATCTTATTTACTCTATGGGTTTTTTCCCTTACATGATTATTCAAAGTCTGTTGTTGTTTGTCTTTACTGCTGATAATTCTCTGCCTCGATCCTATTCCGGCAAGGTTCATATTTTTATTTGTGTGATTTAATATTGGATATCTCTTGGCTCCTTTCCATTGTTTTTTGCCAGTTACCGGTTGCTTGGTAACATAAATATTTCTGAGTCTTTGTTAATCAATGTAACCACTTCAACTGGAAGCTAGAGAATCGTTGTGCTCCAATATTGGGCATCCACATGATGCAGATAGGATTGATGGTTTTTGCGAATCCTTGGTAGTCGTTGTTTCTGATTATTGGCTCCTAAGAATCCTTACTGATTCTGGTTGCTGATTTTGTTACTCTGTGCATCTGTCATTGGATACCAGTAGAGTAAGAGAATGTTTCTGAAGTAGTTAGTGTCCACGTATTCATCTGCTGCTGATTATATTGTGAAATGCTTGTATGCATTAGAGTATGCATGGTACTCATTATTCATCTGCTGCTGTAGTCTCCATGTAACAAAGCAGAGGGAGCAGTAATCTCGGTAGAGGGAGCATTAATTTTTTTGCAGTCTGGTATGTGGTGGTCTTGATGTAATCAGAGTAGAGGAAGCACTGAATCATCATCATTGAAGTCATTCCTTGCTGTTGCAAAGGCAAGAATGGAAGTGGCAAGCTCAGACACATCTGTCTCTGAGGAAACTTGCCCACATTGGTGAAGCAATTAGCGACCTATTCAGATTCCATATCACAATCTCTGGTCTGTGTCATTGCTTCTATTTAAGGAGTGTTACAACAAGAATTTCGGTTTGGAATTTCTATTTTAGGGGTGTTCCAGATTTCCCGCTGGTATTTCTGTTTGGACATCTCATTAACAGAAAATATGCATCCTTTTAAGAAGCATAATTTTTGGTTTGGATTTCTGTTTGGATAACTGCATCTCATTAGCAGGAGATACGTGGCCCTTCAGCAACAGATCAAGGTTTTGTCAGATTTTTTTTCAGCAACAGAGGCATCTTCATCTTCCTTGGTATGGCTTATACAAGCTGTTGGTTTACCGATTGATTTCCAGAAACTTATCTTGATCTTACTGCTGATTTTATGGAAAATTCTCTATTCGGTACCTTGAAGTTAATATACCAGGAAGAGAGTCTTTGTTTTTAATGTTCTCTGCTATCTTTTGAAGAAAGAATCGTATCTTCCTGCTGTCAAAATCTTCTAGCTGGTTTACTGAGCTGGTTCTAATCCTGCTCTGCTTGGCAATCACCGGCACAACTGCGTTACCATTTCTGCTTCGTATGAATCTGAGTTTTTTTACAGAAGATATCTTGATTCTGTATTACCACCTACTGCTATTAATCTGAATAAAATATCGCTGAGTTGCTGATTTTAACTGCTGGTTCTTCTGCATTCGTCGTTGCTGCTTCATTGGAAGATCTTACTACTGTTTTAAGGAAACTTCTGATTCATCTTAGAGCTGCTTCCTCGGGATCCTTTGTTCATCACTGATAGCTGCGACGATACCTCTCAGCTCTCTCTATTTTTCTGCTGTGTTAGGAAGAGGGGAAGACGATATATAAATTAAATTTCCAACTTAAGTGTGTTGGAAGATATGGTGGACGTCCATTTTATACAGAAAAATCTTATAGACCATTTACAGCAAACTGGGTATTCATGATGTTCTCTCACCCTCAACTTGAGGGGGAAGTATTAGAAGATGGACATAACACACCAAGGAAGACCCACACATCCAAATGTGTTAAAATATGGGCTCAAGCCCATAAGACCAAGGAAGGCACACACATCCAAGAGATATGAAAGATGGGCTCAAGGGCCATCGGCCAAGGAGAAGGCCCATAGTTTCATATAGTTATAGAAGGATGGTAAATAAAGAGTCATCTAATAGAGATGGCATTGATGTAATTATGTTAAGTTCTAGAGCATAATTTTAATATTGTAGTTTCATTAATCTATAAATTGAGCTTTAGGGGAAAGGTTAGGACAAAAGTCCATAACCTCTTTCTTCTTCTTGTTTTATCCCAATATATCATCTTTCCTTTTCTCCATGAGTTAAATGCATGGGGTCCTGAAAATCAACATGGTATCGGAGCATTGATTTTTAGGACTCATAGCTATGATTTTTAGGATTCCAGAAACCCTTTTTTTTGTCATATTTTTTATAGTTCTTTTTTTGTCATCTCCTTCAGATCTATGATTATTTTAGTTCTTTGGCTTTCTTTACATCATTCCTGAGAGGAGAGTCTCCACCATCTGAGTGTTGAATCCTTTGCCTTTCAACATCACTTGGCTCTAGATCAGTCATCAGTCGCTAGCCATATAGTGATAGTTTTATTACTGAAAAGAGTAGTACCAATGTCAAAAAAGGAAGAGATGTTTGTGATGCCAAGAAGACTAAAAAGAAACTTTTATTGTGGTCTTTATATCAGAGTCGTATATGGTATTACTATTACACCTTTGGTCCCTATCGACAAGCAAGATCTGATCTATGATAGGGATATGGAGTGCGAGGAGGTGATGAAGAAGGCAGGGAAGGAGGTGCAAGTGTTGTACATCCTTCATCTTGGGCACTGATTCTACATGAAATAAATTGCCGTCATCTCCGTCCCCATCCAGCCCACGTCCACATGCATTTTCCACCATGCTTATCAATTCATCTAAAATAGAGTAATTGGCTCAGAAAAGGAGAAAGTAGAAATCTTCGCCGCCGAAAAGTAGAAGAAGAGAGGGTGCCACGACGTTTGCAATAGCTGCGATTCAAGCACTAGTGATGGAGGCGATGAATAGCAGACTCTACTTGTTTAGTTGTTGTCCTGTTGCATGCTTTCCTCATATAGCTGTTGAATTTATAGAAAAGTGAAATACTTCATTGATATCAATAACTTGAACTTCTATTTGTAATAGTAGAAGGTAGTAGAGTCCAATTACAATAAAACTACCTTTGTCCCAATTACACCAAAACTCTAACAGTTAAAGATAAGTCCTAACATAATTAAATAACTCAATATTTATAAAAGACAAACATAAATCAAACTAAAACTCTTCTTGGTCGTGACCCTAAGATAAAGATACTTTTGTGAGTCCTTCTTGATCTTCCAACTGATGTGATATGGATGTCAACTCTTGGTAATCATTGTGGGTCCTACTTCATATGGGTTTGTGCCCATCTTGTGAGCCTTCTTTGGTCATGTGGCCCATCTTATAATAATCTTACATAAGTGGTCCTTCTTGGTCGTTTGGGCTTGATATTATCTTCCAATATTCCCCCTCAAGCTGGGGGTGAGAGAACAACATGAACTCCCAACTTGCTACAAATGATGTATAAAATATTTTTGTATAAAATGGCACATCTTCCAATATGCCTTCATCTTCCAACATTCCCCCTCACGTTGTTGTGTCCTTCCATGAGGCCCTGCGGCATTATAAATGAGAGTAAAAATCACTCCTAGCCTGTAAGCCATTGCTTCATACTCCAGTCTTATGCTGGATGTAGGGCACACTCCACTGTTACCGGTAGTGAGTCTCTCGGCATTGCTCTGAAGTGTCCACCACCGTGTCCCTACACAGGACAACGACTCTCTAGTGGTAGGAGACATAAAAGCCATTATAGGGGGGATAACATAGATGTAGTCATAAATTCTTCCGTCATGGACTTCCAACCACAAATAATTTTCATCTTTTTGACGGGGATGAAGTTCCTCCATCGTGGACTCCCAACCACAAATAATTTTCATATTTTTGACGGGTATGAAGTTCCTCCGTCATGGACTTCCAACCACAAATAATTTTCATCTTTTTGACGGGGATGAAGTTCCTCCGTCATGGACTCCCAACCACAAATAATTTTCATCTTTTTGACGGGGATGAAGTTCCTCCGTCATGGACTTCCAAGCACAAATAATTTTCATCTTTTTGATGGGGATGAAATTCCTCCGTCATGGAGTACCAACCACAAAAAAATTTGATCTTTTTGACGGGGTAAAATAAATGATGACATGAGGTCACCTCTTATTCAATAATAATGTCCCAAAAGAGATATAATAGTTGCAGCTAAATATAACATGACCATCTTCCAACATATATAACATGAACCAAATAGTAAACTTTGTCAAAGAACCCATGAAATAATCCGATATAAAAATTTATTCTTTGATGCACAAGCTTCATCTTTTGTGCTCTCCCTTTATTGAATATTTTGGTCACATAAACTTATCTACAACATAAGGAATAAAATACATCTTTCTTATTCTTCTTCTACTTCTCCCATTCAAGCTGGGAGGTAATGGCAATGATCCCAGCTTGAAACCAATATCATAGGTGTGGCAATAAACCCAAATAATAGAGATTTATAAATAATCCCTCAAACCAGGGAGAAGTGAGATATTTTCCTGATCAACTCCAAAAGTGATGCAAAACAATTGGCATAAATTCTGATTTTTCAATCCAACCGAATACCAGCATGACCTTTGATTCTTCCAATTCGAATATATCTTTCAATATAGATTTGATTGACATGAAATTTTTTCCTTCTGAAAGTAGACTTAAATAAATTTCATCCAAGTATAACATCTATTCTTAAAATATAATTATCAGAAGATAAATAATCTGATAGGTTTCGGTCTCTGTCATCTGGCCGAACTAAGTTCTGTTTCTCCTATTTTTCTAGAACGACCATTGACTCTTCCATGATCAATATCTCCTTATAAAAAATCATACCGATAATTGGTTGAATAGGTCAGAAAATATACTTACATACCTTTCTCTTTATATATAATTATCCATATAAAGTCTCTTTCTTGATAGTTTAAATACCTCGGAAGTTGAGGCTTTCTGCTGCCGCTCGAACCTCCTTTTCAATCTGACGTTTGCTGCTTCAAATATTGATTTCTCTTTGTAAATAAATCAGATTAAAATTTGGTTGAATAGGTAAAAGAATAGACTTAAATATATTTTGTTTGATATATATTTCTCCATATAAAGTCTAGTTCTTGATAGCAAAAAATACCCCGGAATCAGAAGATTGCTGCTGCTACTCGAACCTTTTTGCAATCTGACCTTTTCTCATTCAAATATTGATATCTCTCTGTAGATAACTCCGATTGGAACAAATCATTCTTATTTGGAAATTAGACTAAAATATCTTTCCATCAATATATATCTTGAAATATGAAAACTAATTATAGAGGTGAAAATCGCAATGAAAACTACAATTGTAGGGACTGAAAAAAATACTTTGAACCTAGACCTAGGGTTTAGGGTTTAGAGAAAAAGATCACATTACCTCTGTGAGTTGACCAAGTCAACTCATAGAACCTGCTCTGATACCATGTTGAATTTATAGAAAAGTGAAAGACTTCATTGATATCAATAACTTGTTGTAATCTGAGTACATGAACTTCTATTTATAATAGTAGAAGGTAGTAGAGTCCAATTACAATAAAACTACCCTTGTCCCAATTACACCCGAACTCTAACAGTCAAAGATAAGTCCTAACGTAATTAAATAACTCAATATTTATAAAAGACAAACATAACTCAAACTAAAACTCTTCTTGGTAGTGACCCTAAGATAAAGATACTTTTGTGAGTCCTTCTTGATATTCCAACTGATGTGATATGGATGCCAACTCTTGGTAATCATTGTGGGTCCTACTTCTTATGGGTTTGCGCCCATCTTGTGGGCCTTCCTTGGTCATGTGGCCCATCTTATAATAATCTTACATATGTGGGCCTTCCTTGGTCGTTTGGGCTTGATCTTATCTTCCAACAATAGCAATTGCCTTTGTCATCGTATCACATGACACCACTTGTCAGCTGAACAACTATTCTGCACTAGATTATTTTTCTCTATCGTAAAAATAAGTTTATGCCGAGAATACATTTTCTCTTGCTGCTATTTTATTTTTCAGAAAATTCCTTGGCTCATCTCCTTGCTCCAAGTCCATTGCCATTTACAGAGACTCATCAGTTGTTGTTGTTATATCTATTTTTTGGAATGTCTCATGACTGTATTACGTTGTGTTGCCATTTCTGGATGACAACTCTACTGATTTCAGAATCTCCTTGTTGGTCCTCTCCTATTTAAGTAACTTCCAAAGATAGAGTTTTTTTTGCTAGCCTTTCCTGCTCCAGCTAGGTTTCCATTTGGGAGGACGAAGATGATAGCCAGATTGATTTCACCATCAAGTCTCGTAGGTATCTCGCCATTTGATATACCGAGCTTCAAGCACGGTTAGAAGATTTTCCAGGCTATTTCATGGAGACGACTGTTCCTTTGTGATGTTTAGGGACGATGACTTCTTGAAAAATTAAATGATGAATAAGTTAGGACACTATTTTTCATCCAGCGCTGATTCAACTACGAGCCCAACTCAGACCAGACCTTGTTAGGTCAACCCACCGACCAGAGACTTATTGCGTGCTGCTCAGTTTAACCTAGTGGGTCGGGTCAAATCAGAGTGAGTCAACTCAGTTCAGATCAACCTGACTTGGCCCACTTGTTTTCTTGCCTCGATTATACAGGTCTGGGTCCTAAGTGCTATACCTATTTCTTTCGTGCCTCAACTACCTACTACTTAACTCAGCTTGGCTCGGTCCCTTGGCTCCAACATGATATTATGTGGAATTAATTGACAACTTATTCCTTGTTCAACATATTATTTGGTGCTCAACCTTCTGATGGTCTCGCAACGAATTATTTTATGGGTCCTTGGATTTTCATTATTTGGTACGTGTTATTGGGCCCATGCCCATTTCATCTGCTACTATTGTATCTCTTTGGCTGAGACATTATTATTGAAAGACTTGTCAGTTGCTGATTGTTGTCAGTATTGGTTATTTGATGAAATAGAAATCATATGGTGGCCCCAAAATATAATCTTCTAGGTGATTACCTATTACACCCCTTAATTGGCATTTATTACTCTTGCCATTTGAGAGTTAGTGTCCTATGGAGGGACACATTGATGGAGGAGTTTGATTACACTTCTAAGCAATGCCTATAGACCCACTACCTACAGAAGATAGGAGTTTGCCCAACATCCAACATGAGCTATTTGACCAGAGTATGGAACGATGTCTTATGGCTAGGAGTGATTTTACTCTCACTTATATTATGCCAATTGGGCCTCTTGGAAGAAACCACCGGCTTGAGGGGGAGTGTTGGAGGATATGGTAGACTACCATTTTATATGAGAAGATCCTATACACCATTTGCAGCAAGCTAGGCATTCATGATGTTCTCTCACCCCCAACTTGAGTGGGAGAGTTGGAAGATGGGCCCAAGCCCACACAACCAAGGAAGGCCCACACATCCAAGTGTGTTAGAAGATGGGCTCAAGCCCATAAGACCAAGGAAGACCCACCCATCCAAGAGATGTGGAAGATGAGCTCAAAGCACCTAGACCAAGGAGAAGGTCCATAGGCCTATATACTGATGACAAGATGGTAAATAAAGTGTCACGATGGCATTGATGGAATTAGGTTAAGTTTTAGGGGCATAATTGTAATATCATAGTTTCACTAATCGATAAATTGAGCTTCAGGGAAAGGGTTAGGACACACGTCCATAACCCCTTTCTTGCTCCTAGTTTCTCCCAATATGTCATCTCTCCTTTTCTCCATGAGCTAAATCCATGGAGTCCTAAAAATCAACAAGGTGCTGTAGAGATTTTAGTCTGCCGAGTGACCCAAACCGAGTTTGTTTTGTCCCACATGGTAAACCCAATGGGGGAGTGCCAGACCCATTCTGTTCCGCTTGGGTTAACTCAGTGGGTTGGGTCAACTTGAACTGGGTCAACTCAGTCCGTGTCAACTCGACTTGGCCCACTTGTTTATTTTCCTATGTTATATGTGTTCGGGTCATGAGTTCTCTATTGATTGCTCTTGCGACTTAGTAATATTGGTTTGATATCAGACTCGGCTCAACTTGGTTCCTTGTCTTTGGCTGGATTATTATTTTCAAATATAGGCAGCTTATTCCTTGGTAAGCATATTATTTTGTGCACAGACTCACAACGGATTATTTTAAGGATCATTTTTTAACCATTTTTTATATATGGTACGTGTTATTAGGCCCAAGCCCATTTCATCTAATGTTATTGTGTCTCTTTGGCTCACATGGTGGCCCCAAAAATATTATCTTCTGGGTGATTACTCGTTTCCCCTCCATACTTGGCCTTTATCATTCATATCGTTTGAGAGTCAGTGTTTTGTGGAGGTATACGGTGATTGAGGAGTTTTATTACACTTCAGAGCAATGCCTATAGACCCACTACCTACAAAAGATAGGAGTGTGCCCAACATCCAACATGAGTTATTTGACTGGAGTATGGAGCGATGTCTTATAGCTAGGAGTGATTTTGTTACGGTCCCAGATCTCACAAAGCGATTCACAGGGGAGAAGATGAAGGAAGAAGAAAATAAAGTCGAAGGGAAGCTTGAGACCCTAGGTTCATTGACGAGACCGTACATCCCTCAGCTCGTTTAGGAGAACTCAAAAATCCTTTGTTTAACCTAAATTCAAGACTTCTCTTTCCCATTCCTTTCACCCTTAAGTAGAGTTCAAGAGTACAAAATTAAAAATATGCTCCTCCACGACATTCAACTTGAAAAGTAAATAAAATTAATGACTTAATAACTAAGTAACTGACTCAGCCAAAGTAATTGACTCAACCACGTCGCCTCTGAATGACTCGGCCTGCTATTGAGTCCATAACATTACTCCCCCCTGGACAAATAGCTTGTGCTCAAGTTCAATGGTAGGGTAGGCTTGGCGGAGGGTCTTCACGTCCTCCTCTAGGCCAGTTGTGTCATATGTGTCATCTGTTGGGAGACTTTGTTCCTCATCTTGTTTGATGTTGTGAATATTATGATGTTGCTCGTCTGTAGAAAGTTGGTGGATGTCATCTTGCACAGATTGGGAAAACCATTTTGCACATGCTTCCATGCTTGTTGGACTATGTGCTCCATCTAAAAATAAAATGAGACCTCCAAATTTACAAGTACCCTCACTTTGTGTAGCAGCATGTGGGTCAAGATTAGCATAAAGATTAGCCATGCACCAAAAGTGTGCAAACATGGGACTTATGTTAGATATAGTCAACATTTCATTACAATACTTATGGCCCTTTGATATTAATCCTGCATGAATATAAGCACAAAACATACCAATAAAGGTAATTTCCTCGATCAACACGTTTTCTTTTGATGTTGCCCTTTCACCCATTTTGTTACTGGAACTTTGACCCACCATTGTTGCAAGACATCCATGAATACAGTGTTCCAACATCATTGTATTCCAACAATTTAAATTCCTCTGTGAGATTTGGTCAAAAACTCTTCTAGTATCATCCACTTGAAGTGCCTTGAAACTGGGTAGCAACATCATACACCCTACATACCAGTCGTTGGGCAGTTTCAAATTCAGACACCAGTTCAATTTTTGAAATTCAAATAGGATTCAACTAATTCATAATTACTTCTATCAGCCCCAGTTCTTCCAATGTAGCATCTCTTTGTTTTGCATAAACTACTGCCCTAGGATCCTCCAATTTGCATGACCATAGGTGAGAGCATTCCATGCCGGTAGAACTTCTTGGTCCATGCTATCAAGTACAGAATGAACAATCTTGATTTACACATTTGGCATACATGTCAATAAGACATGTTACATCAAACACCTCATATAACAAACCAGTCCGTATAGTTCTTCCAGGAATTACCATTCCTTGTCGCATAGATCCTACATGGAATAAAGCAGAGAGAAGGCTTATATTAGTACCCTGATCTACTAGTATGCCATCAGACTTACCCAGAACATGGAAATGCTTAATTGCCTCATCAGCAAGCCTATTCCATGCAAAACCAATGAGGATAGTGTTCCATGAAATCACATATTTTTGGTAGAATCCGACTATCATTGTGTGCCAAGTACCCACATCTCGAAATGTTGTTTGGTAAGCACCAGGAATATCCCCGAACTTAGAATACATATGCATCAAAGAAGTGCTCACGAACACATCTCCACACATTTCATAATCGTCCACAATAGAATTCCCAGAACCCCCACCTGGTCGAAGAATTTCTACAAGCATTGTTCAAGCGGACACTACATCTCCACAGGCTGAATACATGTGACCCGAAATATCCCCATCGCGAATTTCTGACACTAGAGCCAGAACTCCTTCCAAATCACCAGCGGAAGCCAATATATCAACAAACAACACATAATGTTCCAGCTTATGCGAGTAACCTTTCTGGTTCTCAGCGCAACTAAACCCCCGCAACACCATTGTAGAGTTTTTTCTTACAAAGTCGAGGGACTTGAGAATGGACAAAACAAAATTCGGAGAAAATCTGCTAAAAAACTGACCACAAAATTCGATCAAGTCAGTTTCCTGCTTGGAGTGGAGAGCGAGAGTGAGAGGCTGAAACACGATGGTCACAATTTCAGATTGAAATCCACTAGTCCAGACTTCTCATCTTCTGCCAAGGCAACTATTTCCACTTTGAAATCAAAATCTCTAGATTTTTTTACCTTTCTTTTTGCATAAACCGCTAACAGAGGAAAATTGAAGTTGCTGGGTAGAAAATTTTTATGCCCTCGATGAAGTAGAGCCTGACCTATTGCTGATGGTGAACAGCATCAACATGGGGCTTCTCCACTCGAAAATTTTCCTTCTCCAATCCTGGGAGATGTTTTGGTTGCTGTGAACAGGGGAGATTTGAGGTCAAACCCAAATCTGGCTGTTCTAATGCGATTTGAGGTCAAATGATGGGCAGCAACTGCTCATCATTTGGAGCGGCAACCTTCCCCTCTAACTCCTTAACGCAATGCTTCTCGGATTTGGCCAATCTCAAGTCTTCCATCCTTCAATCTGGGGGTGGATTTCTTCCAAACATCATATCCCAGATACTATTGATTTGTTGGTCAATTCTTTTCCTTCGTGCCCCACTTTTTGTCTGCGTTGCTGCATTTTCTGCCCCCATTGCTACCAATCGCACCTCTCTAGCAATTGCTTGCAGCTTGTCACTTGGATGAATCACCCATGTTCAAGCTTTTATACCAAGTTGTTATGATTCCAGATCTCACATGGCGATTCACAAGGGGAGAAGATGAAGGAAGAAGAAAATCAAGCCAAAGGGAAGCTTGAGACCCTAGGTTCGTTGGGGAGAACACACACCCTTGAGCTCGTTTAGGAGAACTCAAAAATCCTTTGTTTAACCTACAATCAAGACTTCTCTTTCCCATTACTTTCACCCCTTAAGTAGGGTTCAAGAGTACAAAATTATAGAACTGCCCCTCCATGGCATTCAATTTGAAAAGTAAACAAACTTAATGACTTAATAACTAAGTAACTAAAAAACTAAGTAACTGACTCAGCCAAAGTAATTGACATTGACTCATCGCCTTTGAATGACTCAACCAGTTATTGAGTCCATAATAGATTTTACTCTCACTTATATTATGACAGTTGGACCTCTTGGAAGAGACGACAAACTTGAGGGGGAGTGTTGGAAGATATGGTGGACTGCCATTTTATACAGAAGATCCCATGCACCATTTACTGTAAGTTGGGATTTCATTATGTTCTCTCACCCCCAACATGAGGGGGAGTGCTGGAAGATGGGCCCTAACCCACACGACCAAGGAAGGCCCACACATCCAAAAGATGTGAAAGATGGGCTCAAGGCCCGTAGACCAAGGATAAGGCCCACAAGCCCATATAGTGATGGTAGGATGGTAAATAAAGAGTCATCTCATAGAGATGGCACTGATATAATTAGTTTAAGTACCATGGGCATAATTATAATATTATAGGATTATTAATCTATAGGTTGAGTTTCAGGGGAAGGGTTAGGATACAAGTCCATAACCTCTTCTTCCTCCTACTTTCTCCACTATGTCATCTCTCGTTTTCTCCATGAGCTAAATCTATGGAGTCCTAAAAATCTACATCAATAAATTGATGAAAACCAAAAAAGGCTTCTAGCTTCTTTCCATCTAGAAGGGGATATGTGTGTTGGTTCCAATAGCACAACCACACCGGCCCTCTTATTACTTGGCACGTGTTTGTACAAGATCTATGCATATTGTTTGGGCCAACCAATATCAAGATTATGATTCTCTTCTCATAAAGCTCAAGCAAAGTGGCTCCATCAAAGAGTACCAAACAAAGTTTGAATACATAGTCAACTGAGTCCATTGGTTCAAGTTGGTAGCTTCATTGGAGGCCTTAAACAAGAAATACCAAATGAGGTAAGGTTATACCATCCTAGAATCCTTGTTGGAGAAATTTACTAAGCTCACATACAAGAAGAAAAATTACCTCTCCTATGTTTCAAACTTAAGGATTTTTTTATGGACTCAATAGCAGGCCGAGTCATTCAGAGGCGCTGCGGTTGAGTCATTTAGTTATTCAGTTTATTGTTTTTTTCTTCATTTTTCTTTTACTTCATTTTATTTCAATTGAAGAGTTAATATGCCATAGGGGCATTATTGTAATTCTTTCTCTTGAACTCTTGTTGGCGCCAACCCTACTTAGGGGGGAAAGAGGAATGGGAAAAGACAATTCTGATTTTAGCCTAAATAGGGATTTAGAGTTCTCCTCAATGAACTCTAGGGTTGGAGTTATCCTCAATGAACCCAAAGGTCCAGGTTCCCTTACGAATTTTATTTTCTTCTCTTTTCTTCTTGCTTTTTTCCCTTTTCCAAAACCAAGAGTGACCTTACCAGTGCAGAACTCATCACCAAAACTCTGGATTACCCTTTCCAGCGCCATGTTACAAGATCCATGACCCAGGAACATAACAACTTGGTATTAGAGCAGGATAACATGGGTGACACGTCCAACAATGAAGAGCTGAGAGCCATGGTCACAAAGGTGCAGGACACACAGGCCGAACAAGAGGTGAGAATGACAAATTTCTGCCAATAGTTGGAACAAATTCCAAGTATTATCTTGCAACTCGAGAGACTCTCAAGTATGGTTTCAGATCTTTTGGCTGCTAGAAACCCAACCTAGGCCGAAGGGGGGAGGACAAATCGCACAGTAGAAGGGTGGAGCAGCTTGTAAAGCGCACTGGTGTCCACTCACAACAGGGTGGAGGTACAGTACCCATGTATACAAAATTGGATTTTCCCACTTTTACTACGTCTAACAACCCCTTAATTCGGTTGCATAGATGTGAGAATTTATTTCCAATCAAAGGACACCTGAATTTGATAAGGTGGGATTGGCTGCCTTCCACATGCTCGATGAAGTGCAGCTATGGTTTCATCAAGTAAAATTTGAGAGATTAGTGCTAGATTGGGAAGAATTTAAAGAGCAATGTACTATAAGATTCAGCCCTCCAGCACACAGCAACCCATTGGGGGGGGGGGGGGGGGGGGGGGGGGGGGGGGGGGGTTGGTCCTATTAAGACAAACCGTGTCTGTGGATAAATAATAAAAAACTATTCCAAGAAAAAATGGCTCAAGCAAACAGGATGGTTAGAGTCGACCAACAGGTAAATTTGTTTACAGTAGGCCTTAATGAGTCTTTGAGGTTAGAGGTGGAACTCCTTGCACCTACTGATTTGGCACGAGCAATGAATTTAGCTCGAGCACTGGAAGCAAGACAAAAAGTTCAAATTCAAAGGACTGGTTGGCAAGGGGGGAGGAACTATTCGCCTTAGGTGACCTTGCCAACAGTGTGGCCACCCAAAACTACTCTGATTAATACTGTGGCAGCAGATACAAGGACAAGCAACCCACCACCCCAATATATATGAACATTAACTGGTTTAGACATGGCTGACCACAAGGCAAAACCTATGTTATAACTGTGATGAACCTTATAGAGCAGGCCACCAATGTTAAATATTGTTGTGGTTGGAGTTAGATGCATTGGGAGAAGAAGAACCGAATGAAGGTCCTCAAGAGGAGGACGAACCAGAAATTTCTTTGAATGCAATTACTAGATAGAAGTCAGCCAAAACTATGCAAGTACGGGCAAGGGTTCTAGACCAGGAACTTGTGGGGTTAGTGGACTCTAGAAGTACCCACAATTTCATAAGCTTAATGGCTGCTAAACTTCTTCAACTTGGGATCCAGCCTCACCCAATTGCCATGGTTTCAGTTGCCAATGGTGAGAAAGTCCCTAGCTATGGGGTCAGCAAGGCTGTAAAGTTTTCTATTCGTAACACTCATTTTACCACTTAATTTTTTGTCATACCATTAGCTGGATTTGATATGGTACTTGGAATCAAATGGTTACAAACATTGGGCCCAATTTTGTGGGATTTCTCTGCTTTAACAATGAGTTTTTAGTCGAAAGGAAGCCAAGTAATGCTAAAGGGCAGTCAAGATGAAGCGGCACATCATATCCACCTACTACACAAACAGGAATCACCGGGCAGCACGTTAGAAAAGTTACTGGAAGAGTTCATAGACTTGTTTCAGGAGCTTTCAGGGCTGCCTCCATTGAGGCACTGTGATCATAGAATTTGTTTAAACTTCGGATTAGATGTGGTGGTTAATAGACCATACAGGTGTTGAATTTATGGGAAAGAGAAAACCTTCATTGAAGTATTATCATCAGAGTACATGAACCTCTATTTATAATAGAGGAAGGTAGTAGAGTCCAATTACAATAAAACTACCTTTGTCCCAATTACACCCAAACTCATACGCTTAAAGATAAGTCCTAGCATAACTAAATAACTTAATATAGAAAAAAGACAAACATAACTCAAACTAAAACTCTTCTAGGATGTAACCATTAGATAAAGATACTTTCTTGAGTCCTTGATCTTCCAACTGATGTGATAAGGATGCCAGCTCATGGTAATCATTATGGGTCCCACTTCTTATGGGCTTGGGTCCATCTTGTGGGCCTTCTTTGGTTGTTTGGTTCATCTTATAAGACTCTTAGATATGTGGGCCTTCCTTGGTCATGTGGGCTTGAGCCCTATCTTCAAACACTCCCCCTCAAGTTGGGGGGAGAGAACATCAAGATCTCCCAGCCTGCTGCAAATGACGTATAGAATTTTTTTTGTATAAAATGGTTGTCCTCCAATCTTCCAGCACTCCCCCTCATGCTGGTGCTCTCTTCCTTGAGACCCAACTGGCCAATTCAGGGGGGTAAAACATAGATGCAATAATAAGTTCCTCCATCATGGTTTCCCAACCATGATATTTTTTGACAGGGCCCATCATGGTTTCCCAACTTTGATATTTTTTGACAGGGTATCCCCCGTCTTCCCAACCGTGATATTTTTTTATAGGGTATCCCCCATCAATGTTTCCCAATCGTGATGTCTTTTTTTTATGGGGTAAAATAAATGATGATACGATGCCACCTCTTCTTCAATAATAATGTCCCCAAAGAGACAAAATAGCTGCAACTGAATATAACACGACCATCTTACAACACATATAACATGAACCAAAATAATAAACCTTGTAGAAGGACCCATGACATAATCATAGTCCGATATAAATATTTTTTCTTAGATGCAGAAGCTTCATCTTTTGTGTTCCCTTTTTCTTGATTATTTTGGTCACATTAACTCATCCACAACATATGGAATAAAATACCTCTTTCTTGTACTTCTTCTCCTCAAGCAGGGAGGTAATGGCAGTGATCCCAGCTTGAACCAAATATCATAGATGTAGAAATAAGCCCATATAACAGAGATGCATAGATAATCCCTCAAACCAGGGAGAAGTGAGATATTTTTCTGATATATCAACTCAAAAGTGACTCAAAACAATGGGCATAAATTCGGATTTTTCAATACAATAGAATACCATCACGATCTTTGATTCCGACAATGCGAATATTTCTTTAAACATAGACTAGATTGACATGAAATTTTCTCCTTATGATAGTAGACATAAATACCTTTCATCCAAGTATAACTTACTTCATAAAATATGATTGATGTATATTTGGCAGACCTGGCAACCACTGTGACTATTAAATTGCTACTCATAGGAATATGGTTTGTATGAACCAAGTCAATAATCTACAGACCACTATCGGAGTCCTTCAACTGGGCAGAAGTGGAGAGGACAAAAGAATAGCAACACCCTCAAGATTAACACCTACAAACCTCATATTTTTGAAGAACGCAAAAGCCTCGTCAGCTGGCATATGCTGGGACTAACCTGCTCAACTGAGAACAACCACCCAGCAGGCTTTGTTTTCAGTATTTGGAAGCAGTCCAAACATTTCTAGTGAAGCTCTGCATAACCCATGTGCTGCAAAACCAGAAGCTTCCTCTATGGATCCATTATTATCCAAACCCAGAACTGAGGCTGCAGAAAGAACCCAATTTACATTTATTGGTCTCCCGGTGTAGAAAGAATCAGCAACATCCTGCACAGGACTATATGCATTGCCCACTACTATAGATAATTTTGCTGCATAAGTCCTACATTTGAGATTTGCAACGCTTGCCACTATTGCATCTAAACTCAGGACTATCACTGTCTCCTCATTCTACATACATAATGTATAAAAAATATCCTCTAGGAAGCCCCGGTCTCCTCTAGAATTGGTAGCATCAATATTGTTGTAATTTGACTGAGAGGACTCACGAAGAGCAATTAGTGCGCTTTGGTGAATTACTGTAGCAGCAATAGTGAAGTTGGCATTCACAGCCTCGGAAAGTTGAAGCCTTCCCATTGAAATAGAGTGAAAAATTTTCTTTGCACCTCCCATCTCAATTTGCTGCACTATTTTCTACACTACCACTGTTTTCTGCACTACCACAACAGCACTGTTTTCTTGGCTGTCTGGCAGCACTGTTTTTTGCATTGGCACAGTAGACATTATTTTGTTGAAGGACCCATGAGCCTCTTCAGGTGGCCTGTTATGTGCATACCCGGCTGTACTGAGAATATCCACCCTGCAGTCATAGTTTTCACTCGTTGGAGCCAGTCCAAGTTCCTCACACTGGCCAGCACCCAGATTATGTATTTTGACAGCAGATGGTACAAAAGATAATTTGTTATGTATTTTGATAGCAGATGGTACAAAAGATATTTTTTTATGAACCAAATAGTGAGCCGAGTCAGTTAAGTAGTTATTTAGTTTATTTTCTATTTTATGCTATTTGGGTTTAAATATGCCTCAGGGGCATTTTTGTATTTTTTTCCTAAACTCTTGTTGGCGTGAACTATTTGTATGCAGCGTATGGTAATGAATGGGGAAGTAAAAAGTTAATCTAAAACAGGATTTGAGGTCTCCTCTTTGAGATTAGGGTCGGCATTCCCCTGGAACCCTAGGTTGCGGTCTCCCTCAGAGCCGTAGGTTACAAACTCCCTCAGAGCCGGGTTATCCCTCTCCGTTCTTCTCTATGATTTTGTCCCCTTTTGTTCCCTTCTTCTTCAATATCACCTCGTCCTCCCCGGTGAATCTTCGTATTGATCTGGGACCATAATATAATTCTAGTTGTATTTCCAATGCAGCAAGCTCGACATTTGAAGGTCCTTCTTCTTGGATTGATGATTCATTTTCCCGTGACACCTCAATTATGTCAATGCTAATTATTGAAGGCTTTTGGTTATGGCTTGGAAGCATATTACAGGAATCATCGAGCACTTCATTAGTGTGAGAAGTTACAACAATCGATTCATTGCAAGCATTGGCCTTAACTTCTGCAAATACAGTTTGTGGGGTGACCACGAAAGACTCCTTAATTTGACAATCTGCCAGATGTTTACATCGGAAATAGTGTCCACACCCTTTGACTCCTTTTTGCTTTCACTTGGAATAGTGTCCAAAACTATAGCACTTATACTTTGTCCAGTCTCCACTCAGAATTTGAATTTTTTACCCTCAACAGTAATAAAAATCACCCCCCATAGCATATTGTCCACCATTTCTAGAAAAACCCAAATTGCTAAGCTTAGAAATCCAGTTCTCCACCTTTCCTGCAGGCATTTCAACAAACAACTGCCCATCATCTTCCATTTTCCTTATCTCCTCTGGATTAGCTCCAACCAGTCTATCTACTTGAGCCCCTTTGTGCACTGCAATAGCAGTAGCAAGTTGAAAATTCGTCAGATTGTTCAACCCACCAGTCTCTTCAGTTTTTCCCACATTTGCTACTTTCTCATTTCCTGAACTCACACCTAGTTGAAGAAATGACATGAACAATGGCCGATCAGCATACATATCACAAGAAAATTTAAGCACAACATTTTCAATTTGACAAAGAACAGACGTACTGGTGCTATTCTCATCAATAGAAAAATAAATCACCCAATGAAATTTTTCTACCATTCCCAGCACACGCAAAAAATATCATCTCAAATTGCAAACAAAAAAATCCAAATTCCATCAAAATTGCTCTACTTCATGGAACAGAAAACCCCCATCCCCAAAATCAGCCCATTTGAGCCCCATCAACTCTATGGAAGAATCGTTTTGACATAAAATCAAGGGTGTTTCAAAAACTTACCCCTAAATACGTTGAAGATTGTTTTTCGCTAGGCTGTCAAGGGCAAGATTGAGAGCGAGAGTCCTGACGCCAAAGCCCACCAGACCTTTTTTCCGATGGTGAGCAGCACCCCTTTGGGGCTTCCTCGCTTGGAGATTTTATGAGATAGAGGTCTCTCGGATTTTTTGCTTCTCCTATTCTGGGAGACGTTTTGCATCCCGTGAGAAGGGAGTTGTTGAATACCCCACCAATTTTGGAATTTATGTGTCTCTGATGGCTGATGTCCATGCTCGGCATATTTTCTCTTTGAATTTATTTGGCCCATGGCCTTTCTTCCCATCCGAAACAGTGTCTGTTCGACCGTTGTGCGCTATAAATTTTTCTTGCTCGCTGAGTTGAGGTTGTATGGTCTTCTTTTCTGCAGTAACGATTTCCCTTTCAAGTCTGTCGAGTTTCTGGTTAAGCATTGGGATTTGATCCAACTGTTGCATGATCTGAGCGAACCTTGTCTCATTTTCTGCCCGTGGCTCTACAAGCGTATTCTGCCTTCTAATCAACAACTCTCTTAACTCTCCATTGTTGGAATTCCCCATGTTATGCAATTATGATACCAATTGTTATGGTCCCGGATCTAACGCAGCGATTCGTATGGAAGAAGAATAGAAAAATGAAAGTCAAGCCGAAGGGAAGCTTGAAAACCCTACATTCATTAAGGAGAACGGACACTCCTGATCTCGTTGAGGAGAACTCAAAACCCTTGTTTAACCTAAATCAATGCTTCCTTTTCTCATTACTCTTACCCCCTAAATAGGGTTCACCCTTACTAGGTTCAAGATAAAATATTACAAAAATGTTCTTGTGGCCAATTAATTCTTTAACTGAAATAAAATAAAGAAAGTAAAGAAAAATAATTAATTAAACTCTAAATAACTTAGCAATGTTATTACGTGCATAACAGAAATACATTTCCAAATTTCCTAAAAAAGGCAGTAACAAGGCCTTAATAATGTAAAAAGTTATTTGTTTTAGAAAAAAATATCCTTACACCAAAATTTTCTTGGTAAGAATTTTCAACAAGAAAAGTGATTCCTGGAAACATGAGGGACTAACGGTCCCTCGACACATATTTTTACTAGAAATACTTTTCGAACGTTTCCAAAAAAAAGACAGTAACAAGGCTTTATAGTAGTAAAATGTAACTTTTCCATAAAAAATTGCCTTATTACAAAATTTTCCTAGAAAGAATTTTCAGGTTAAAAAGTGTTTCATTGAAATATGAGGCACTGATGGTCCATGGAGATGTATTTATAT
This sequence comes from Aristolochia californica, assembly GCF_029961685.1. Lineage (NCBI taxonomy): Eukaryota > Viridiplantae > Streptophyta > Magnoliopsida > Piperales > Aristolochiaceae > Aristolochia > Aristolochia californica. The sequence goes on along the minus strand of NW_027182103.1, from coordinate 27,588,012 downwards.
TAAAAATAAATTTCAAAATAAATTTTCAATATTTCCGTAAAAAATACACTAAATAGGCCTTATAGTTGCAGAAAGCAGTTTGTTTCTTCAAAAATTGATTTACAAAAAAAATATTCTAAGTAAGAATTTTCAGGTAGAAAAGTGTTTCCAGAAAACATGAGGCAGTAATGTTCCTTGAAGATGTATTGTTATTTGTAATATTTTTCCAACATTTCTTGAAAAAAACACTAACAAAACCTTATAGTGATACAAAATAGTTTGTTTCAACAAATTTTTCCAAGTAAGAATTTTCTGTTTGATAAGTGTTTTCTAGTAAACATGAGGCATTAATGGTCCATGAAGCCAAAATTTTTACTAGAAATACTTTCCCAATGTTTCTTGAAAATGCACTAACAAGGTCATATAGTTGTAGAATGTAATTTGTTTCACAAAAAAAATTGTAGTAAGAATTTTCTGCTTGAAAAGTGTTTCCAGGAAACATGAGGCACTAATATTCCCTATAGACATATTTTTACTGGAAATACATTTCCAGAATTTTGGGAAAAAAATGAACAACATGCCATATAGTTTCAAAAAGTAATTTGTTTCATAAAAAATATCCTTACCACATAATTTCCATGGAAAGAATTTTAAGCATAAAAAATGTTTCTAGGAAACATGAGGCAGTAATGGTCCCAAGGGTTGTATTTTTACAAGAAATAATTTGTTAAAATTTCCTAAAACAATTCAATAACAAGAACTTATAGTTGTAGAAAGTAATTTAATTCAGCAAAAAATACGGTAACACAATAGTTTCCTAGTAAGAATTTTTAGCTAGAAATATTTTTTCAGGAACAATGAGGCACTAAAGGTCCCTCGTGACATATTTTTACTAGAAATATTTTTCAAACATTTTTGGAAAAAATTCGCATACAAGGCCTTGTGGTTGTAGAAAGTAATTGTCTTAAGGAAAAATTGTCTTACCTAAATATTTTCCCTGTAACAATTTTTAGCTTAAAATTTGTTTCTTGGAAACATGAGGAACTAATGGTCTCTCGCGACATATTTTTACTAGAAATATTTTCAAACATTTTTGGAAAAAATACGCAAACAAGGCCTTGTGGTAGTAGAAAGTAATTGTCTTAGCAAAAATTGTCTTACCTCAAAATTTCCCTATAACAATTTTTAGCTTAAAATTTGTTTTCTAGAAACATGAGGAACTAATGGTCCCTGGAGACATATTTTCCCAAAAAAGGCAGTAACAAGGCCTTAATGATGTATAAAGTTATTTGTTTTAAAAAAAATTGCCTTACACCAAAATTTTCTTGGTAAGAATTATCAACAAGAAAAGTGATTCTTGGAAACATGAGGCACTAATGGTCCCTGGACATGTATTTTTACTAGACATACTTTATAAAATCCATTAACAAGGCCTTATACTAGTAAAATGTAATTTTTTTAGCAAAAATTGCCTTATCACAAAATTTTCTTGGAATGAATTTTCAGCTTAAAAAGAGTTTCATGGAAATATGAGGTACTCATAGTTCTTGGAGATGTATTTTTAGTAGAAATACATTTCCAAAAATTTCTTAAAAACAAACACTAACAAGGCCTTATAGTTGCAAAAATTATTTTGTTTCAGCAAAAAAGGCTTTACCTAAAATGATTCCTGGAAAGAATTTTTAGGTAGAAATATTTTTCCACAAAACATCAGGCACTAATGGTCCTTAGAGACGTATTTTTACTAGAAATACTTTTTCAACGTTTCTTGAAAACAAGTCACTAAAAAAACCTTATAGTTATAGAAAGTAATTGTTTTTGCGAAGTTTTCCCCGAAAGAATTTTTTGCATAAAAAGTGTTTTCCAGGAAACATGAAGCACTAATGGTCCATGGAGATTTATTTGTACTAGAAATATTTTCCCCACGTTTCTTGAAAAAATGCACTAACAAGGTCATATCGTTGTAAAATGTAATTTGTTTCAGCAAAAATTTTTAGTAAACATTTTCCGTTTGAAAAGTGTTTCCAAGAAACCTGAGGCACTAATGGTCCTTGGAGATGTATTTTTACTCCAAATACATTTCCAGCGTGTCCAAAAAATGCACTAACAAAGCCTTAAAGTTGTAGAAAGTAATTTATTTCACAAAAATTATCCTTACCAAAAAATTTCCCTGGTAAGAATTTTCAACAAGAAAAGAGATTCTTGGAAACATGAGGAACTAATGGTCCCTGGACATGTATTTTTAAAATAAGCACTTTTCCAATGTTTCCTTAAAAAAGGCATTAACATGGCATGATAGTGGTAAATTATAATTTTTTCAGCAAAGTTTTCCAAGTAAGAATTTTCTGCCTTAGAAACGTTTTCCAGGAAACATGAGGCACTAATGGTTTATGGAGATGTATTTTTACTATAAATAATTGCCTATAGTTTCCAAGAAAAACGCACTATCAAGGTCATATAGTTGTAGAAAGCAATTTGTTTCAACAAAAAAATTCTTGAAAAAAATTTCTGTTTAAAAAGTGTTTGCAGGAAACAAGAAGCAGGAATGTTCTCTAGAGATGTATTTTTTAAAAGAAATATATTTCCATTGTTTCCATAGAAAATGCACTAACAAGGCCTTATAGTTGTAGATAGTAGTTTGTTTCATAAAAAATATCCATACGACGAAATTTCCCTGGTAAGAATTTTCAACTTGAAAAATGTTCTAGGAAACATGAGGTAGTAATGGTCCTAAGGATCATATTTTTATTAGAAATACTTTTCCAAAGTCCCTAAAAAAAGAACTAACAAGGCCTTACAGTTGTAGAAAGTAATTTGTTTAAGCAAAAATAGCTTTACCACAATAGTTTCCTGGTAAGAATTTTTAGCTAGAAAAGTTTTTTCAAGGAAACATGAGCCACTAATGGTCTATTTTCAACAAAAAAGAATCGAAAATAATGGAAACATAAAATATATTCAAATTGAAATATTATATTTACATATCAAAAAACACACTACATAAAATCCAAACAACGAGCAACCATGGAAACAAGCGCAAACTCAAAGTAATGCCTTACAAAACAACACATAACTCCTTATATAGAAAGAGCAAGACTGAAAAGTACAAGACGAATTTGATAACATTAAAATCCACCAATAGAAACTATGAAAGATGCCTCTATAATTGAGGTGGCTGAACAAATACTCCATTATTGAGGACAACTGGATTGTTTTGGGCGTTGATAGAAGTTTGGCCCTTAATTTGTAATTGTTGAACATATTCTTGGGTTCATAATAAAACTTTGAGATTTTTTGTCCCAATAAATTCTCATTATGGAGAATATTAAACTTAATTTTTGTGAACTTTGTATCAATTTATGGAAAAATGTTCTACTACCTTACATGGAAGATTCTCTATAAAATTTGCCGTCCTTCTTGATTGAAGGATGTGGTACAGTCCCATCACAAAATCCAGGGGATGGTGAAAGTCATAAATAATATGAACAAATCTGTATCTATTGGGATTTTTCCCAAATCTTTATGCTCAGGATTGGATTTAGTCCAAATTTTAAATTGAGCCTGAATGGGCTCTGGGAGAACCTCAATGGGTGGCCCAAATTTTGTCCACCAATTAAATACCTTCTCAGAACATCCTTGGCCCTTTGGAAAAACCTGGAATGCCTATGATTAGGGTTTTGATAATAGAATGTATTGAACCATGCATCAATGTAGTCCCAATTATGGATTAGTTCGTATATGATTAGACCCCTTGATACGAATCAACCAAAACTTACCTTTCATAGTAGCTATCGTAGATAACTCAGTGAGGAATAATTTTGAAAAGGCCCTACTCGGAGGAGTTGGAGCCAACTTAGGATTAGGCCCAGTCTCCTTTACAACTTGGCCCAACCTACAAATAGATTTAGATGACAAGCATATCCAAGATACCTTGTCCCTAAAAATCTACACAGATAACTAGTAGAAAAATGGCATTCAACCAGGAAGAAGAGTAATGCATATGCGTAGTCGCAAGAGGAATCAATACAAGAAAGGTTCCAGTTAAGGATTCAAAGAAAATCATGGAACTATCCAAAAATATTGGATATTCTGAAAATTTGACCATAGAAGAACTCGACCCTAGGGAGTTAACATGGCCAACAGAATGGGTAGTCCAACCTATGGCTCCTGGACACCTTCCCCTCTCCTGAAAAACCATAAGGGAGATAGAAGGAAAACTAGTGATTACCAACACTAGGCCCTCTACCTCTTCTAGTAGAGCCTCCACCAGTTCCCAATTCGAAGGAATAGGCAACCCAAGGCCCAACCAAACCTTAGAGTCTTATGGAAAGACCATTACCAGGTTAGAAAATGCTATTGACAATCTACAACAAAAAGTTAATTTCCTCTATGATGAACATAGACATAGAGAAATAATAAAATGTCAAACTATCCTAGAAAATATTGTAGAAAAAATTGACAATGGAAATAGTCCTATTTTCTTTAAAGAATTAACAGAACTAAATTTTTTTTAGATAATCTAAACAAAGATAAAATGCAAGAACTCCTAAGCAAAGTCTTAACATTAAAAGAACATTTAGGTTCTTCTTCTAGTCCATCAACGTATAAAACCCCTTTTACACCTTGGACACCAGAATGATCTATAGGTGGAAACTATTAGATCGCCTAAAATTTTGTAGAGAAAGCCTAGCTCTCGCTCTACAACAAAGAGATACTCTTCAACATGAAGAAGACACATTCCCATCCCAAGTGATGTATCATTATTGGTGGATGAGATATAATGATTGCATCTACAAATTAAGACGCAAGATCAAAATAATTAAACAAAAGCTTTATAAAAATGATCTATAGAGAAAGACTATTAGATCGTTTAAGAATAGCATGAGTAGAAAGAATTCACGCTCTGCAAAACAGAGATAATCTTCGACCAACAGAAGATACTATGATTGCTCACACCGAGTTTCATTCTGAATGGATAAGAATCAACAACAGAGCTCACACACTACAATGCATAATCTAGAGAATACAATGAGAGCTTCAAGAAATATCTCTTTAAAAATGAATGATTTTTTCTATGTAACTGATATCGAAACTCCATTACCTTTATGCCTTTTTGACATTACCGGTGGCTTAAAAACCTAGTGTACATTGCACCTTGCATAGCAAGTAGAAGAAAAGATCTAGAACCTTTTGCCTTTAGGTTTGCTTCAAAAGCATCATCCTCTACTGATGATGAAGTTTATGCAAAATATAATACTTTCAGTCACCAACCGATTTATTATGTTCTAGAGGAAAAAACCTTCCTCTAGTAAACAAAAAGAGCAACAAGATAGTGAACCAGAGGCATGGGACTCTGACAAAGTTGCAATAGAAAATACCAAGAAAAAAAACTACTCTGCTAAAGATAAAAAGGAAAATTATCTTTGTAAAAGATTCAGGATGCTTCGAGGAGGCAACACCAGCCAACATGAAGTAGAAACATCAAAGGTACAAGAACCTATATGACAGACAATTTTCGCCACAAAACAACGGATTATTTTTGAGAAAGAGAAAGTTTTTCCCACTCTAAAATCTTGTTGGGAGGACAAAGGTATTCAATAAAATATACAAAATGTCGATCCTTCCCATGCTACTAAAGGACATCAATCCATAGATAGCATAAACCCATTGGGATTTTATCTCAACTTGGATTGTTCCAAGGATGGAGAAAAAGTCCTCAAAGAATGGGAAAGAAGTATCAGCAATGCTGCTAATATGCATGAATCATGGGACAAAGATTCTGCATTTAACTTCTTTACCCATGCCCTACAGGGTCATATAGCTCATTGGTGGGACAATCTTCTCGAAGACCAAAAAATAGCTACATCAACATCTATAGCCTCAATACTAAAAGGATTAGTGGCTAAGATATCAAAATAATTTCTAGGAATACATCCAACCCTAGAAGCTCACAATGAGTATACTAAACAAAGAAAACGTTTAGAAACTCTTCAAAAACTAAATAAGTTACAGATTTTTAACATCTATTTTTATGAGAAGTATTACTACGAATTTGCAAGTTACTTCTATAAACTACAAAAAGATGATAAAAAACCCTATCTGCCCACCTTTTATTCAAAATTTCCAGAACCTTTTGCGACTATTTTCGAAAAAGACTACATTGTAAAATATTGGTAAAACAACCTAGAGTTTCTTGCTTTAACCATGGACGCTTTCCTAGATTTTTATACTTTTGGAAGAAGACACAGGTTTGTACAAGACATGTTGGCAAACCTCTGTGAAACTCAAAAACTACAAAAGAAAAGTAGTAAAGCTTATAAGCAAACATTATGCTGTTCCAACTAGAACAAAAATGTAGGAGCTTATGGTTGGAAAACCTATAACCAAAAGCAAAGAAAATATCCTAAAAAATTTCATAAGAAAAAATTTAGGATACAAAGTAGTTCAAAATCTAGGTATACTCCTAAAACAGGTACTTTAGAAAAAGAACAAACTCTGGCCCAACCACATCCAGTAAATGCATATTGCCTGAAGGGGAAACCCCCGAGCAAGTGTAAATGCTGGATATGCCAGAAAGAAGGACACCAAAAAAGGAGACAATATACATGAATATTTGGCCCGCTTTCGAGGCTTTCTTCAAGAATGGAATTTGGCCCAACCAACCTCTACAAATATCTTTGGCCAAGATAAACAGAAAGAGGCATTAATAACTGCCATATGCATTGTTAACATTAAAAAAATATTGAAGTTGCTAAGACTCACCTTCTTAGCTCTTCCGCGGTTCCCACTTTTGATGATGTATGTGCTACACTTCTCCGTATTCCAGACGCTTCTCCCACTACTACTGAAATACCATCCGCTATGTACTCTGGACAGAGGGAAACACCATATGACCAAGGCCGAGGCTGAGGCAAATTTTATAGAGGAGGAAGAGGAAGAGGTGGAATTACTAGTTTTGACCGAATAGATGGGAAGGAATGCACCCATTGTAAGGAATATGGCCACACTAGAGACACATGCTTTCACCTAAAGGAATGCTCTATATGTGGTAGATTGGGCCACTCTCGAGAAATATGTTTTAAGGCTAATTAGAATAAGGCTAACCAAGCCAAAGTAATGTTGAATTTATGTGAAAGTGAAATACATCATTGACATCAATAACTTGTTGTAATCAATGTATATGAATCTCTATTTATAATAGAGGAATGTAGTAGAGTCCAATTACAATAAAACTACCCTTGTCCCAATTACACCCAAACTCTAACACTTAAAGATAAGTCCTAACATAATTAAATAACTCAATATAGATAAAAGACAAACATAACTCAAACTAAAACTCTTCTTTGACGTGACCATAAGATAACATACTTTTGTGAGTCCTTCTTGATCTTCCAACTGATGTGATAAGGATGCTAGCTCAAGGTAATCATTGTGGGTCCTACTTCTTATGGGCTTGGACCCATCTTGTGGGCCTTCCTTGGTCATGTGGGCTAGTGCTTATCTTCCAACACTACCCCTCAAGCTGGGGGTGAGAGAACAACATTAACTCCCAGCTTGCTGCAAATGATGTATAGAATATTTTTGTATAAAATGGCACATCTTCCAACATTCCCTCTCACGCTGTTGCATCCTTTCATGAGGCCCTACTAGCATAATATAAGTGAGAGTAAAAATCACTCCTAGCTTGTAAGCCATTGCTTCATACTCCAGTCCTAATGCTGGATGTAGGGCACACTCCGTCTTCTATTGGTAGTGTGTCTATCGGCATTGCTCTGAAGTGTCCACCACCGTGTCCTTCCATAGGTCAACGACTCTCAAGTGGTAGGAGTAATAAAAGCAAGTACAAGGAGGGGGGGGGGGGGGGATAACATAGATGTAATAATAAGTTCCTCAGTCATGGACTCCGAACCACAAATAATTTTGATATTTTTTATGGTGATGATGTTCCTCCGTCATGGACTCCAAAGCACAAATAATTTTGATATTTTTGACGGGATGAAGTTCCTTTGTCATGGACTCCCAACCACAAATAATTTTGATATTTTTGACGGGGTAAAATAAATGATGATATGAGTCCACCACTTCTTCAATAATAATGTCCCCAAAGAGACATAATAGTTGCAGGTGAATATAACAGGACCATCTTCCAACACATATAACATGAACCAAAATAATAAAACTTGTAGAAGGACCCATGAAATAATCATAATCCGATATAAATATTTTTTCATAGATGCAGAAGCTTCAAATTGTGCTCCCCTTTTGTTGAATATTTTGGTCACATAAACTCATCCACAACATATGGAATAAAATATAGCCCCTCATGCTGGGAGGTAATGGCAGTGATCCCAGCTTGAACCAAATATCATAGATGTAGCAATAGGCCCAAATAATAGAGATGTATAAATAAGCCCTCAAACCCGGGAGAAGTGACATTTTCTGATATATCAACTCAAAAAGTGGCACAAAATAGTTGGCTTAAATTCGGATTATCAATGTAACAGAATACCAGCATGACCTTTGATTCTTCCAATGGGAATATTTCTTTAAATATAGATCAGATTAACATGAAATTTTCTCAATATAAAAGTAAAATTAAATACCTATCATCAAAGTATAACTTCACTTCATAAAATATAATTATCAGAAGATAAATAATGTGATAGATTTTGGTCTCTGTCATCTGGCCGAACAAAGTAATGTTTCTCCTTTTTTTCCAGAATGACCATCGACTCTTCCAAGTATAATATCTCCTTATAAAAAAATCATACCAAGAATTGGTCGAATAGGTAAGAAAATAGACTTACGTATATTTCTTTTTATATATAATTCTCCTTATAAAGTCTCTTTCTTGATAGCATAAAATACCTTGGAAATTGAGGCTTTCTGCTGCAGCTATAACCTCTCTTTAATTCTGAACTTTGCTGCCTCAAATATCGATTTCTCTTTGTAGATAATTCAGATAAAAAAATTGGTTGAATAGGTAAAAGAAAATAATTACAGATATTTATTTTGACATATATTTCTCCATATAAATTCTAGTTCTTGATAGCAAAAAATACCTCAAAATCTAAAGATTGCTACTGTTGCTCGAACCTTTTTTCAATCTGACCTTCGCTCATTCAAATGTTGACATCTTTCTGTAGATAACTCCAATTGGAACAAATGATTTTTATTTGGAAATTAGACTAAATTATCTTTCCTTAAGTATATATTTTTCAGTATTAAAAACTTCGTATCAAGTTAAAAAATACAAAGAAAACTATAGGTATAGGGACTAAAAAAAATAACTACGAACCTAGACTTAAGGTTTAGGGTTTAGAGAAAAGGATCACATTACCTCCGTGAGTTGACCAAGTCAACTCACGGAACCTACTCTGATACCGTGTTGAATTTATGGAAAAGTGAAATACTTCATTGTCATCAATAATATGTTGTAATTAGAGTACATGAACCTCTATTTATAATAGAGGAAGGTAGTAGAGTCCAATTACAATAAAACTACCCTTGTCCCAATTACACCCAAACTCTAACACTTAAAGCTAAGTTCTAACATAATTAATAACTCAATATAGATCAAAGACAAAAATAACTCAAACTAAAACTCTTCTTTGACATGACCATAAGATAAGATACTTTTGTGAGTCCTTCTTGATCTTCCAACTGATGTGATAAGGATGCCAGCTCATGGTAATCATTTGGGTCCTACTTCTTATGGGCTTGGGCCAATCTTGTGGGCCTTCTTTGGTCGTGTGGGCTTGAGCTTATCTTCCAACAAGTAAGTGATATAAAAGTGGAGCAGTCTACCACAACAACTGTAAAGAATACACTTACTGATGAAAACTATGAACTATTCTAGAAAATGAAGACCAAGATGGGGTCCTCCCTAAGTACTTCTTCACCAACCGCTACCATCACCGCTTCAAGTATGTTTCCTGCCTCTTGTTCTTCCTGGATAATTGACTCAGGAGCCTCCGGGCATCTTACATGTAACAGACATCTACTATACTCAGTTTCTCCTTGTCTTTAACATAAATTTGTTACCATTGCTAGTGGTTCACAGATTAATGTTAAAGGGCAAGGATCCACTTCTGTTACATCATCATTTCTGCTCACTGATATCCTTTTTGTTCCTACTTTCCCTTTGAATATTTTATCAGTTAGTCAGCTCACCAAACATTTTAATTGCTCTATCACTTTCTCACCCACTTCATGTGTGTTTCAGGATCTTACAATGAAGTGGGTGATTGGTGGATTTTGTGAACAAGGGGGTTCATCTACCTGGATGTGCCACAAATAAATACTACATCCACCGGTGACACTGAAACCAAGTTATGGCACAACCGGTTGGGACATCCGTCAACCCAATCTCTTCATCATAGTTTTCCTAAAGCAAGGTCGGACCTTCATTGTGAAGCATGTAAAATGAGTAACACTTAGAGGTCTACATACTCACCTTGTCCAGAAATTAAAGTGTCTCTCCTTTTTCATTAATTCATACTATATGGGGACCCTTGAGTGTCTCCAACATTTCACAAGTTAAATATTTTATTGCATATATTGATGATCTCACTCGTACCACTTAATTATTTTTTTTGAAGAGCGCTCTAAAATACCATTGATATTTAAATCTTTTCATGCAATGGTACTCACTCAGTTTGGGCAGAAAATTAAAGTCCTTCGGTTGGATAATGCCAAAGAATACACATACAAAAATCTTCACTTGTTTTGTCTTGAAAATGGCATTATTCACTAAACATCATGTGCCTACATCCCTCAAAAAAATGGTGTAGCCGAACAGAAGGACCTTCATATTCATGAGGTAGCTCGTGGATTAATATATGCCATGAAAGTTCCATACTTTTATTGGCCACATGCAGTCCTTACCACATGTTTTCTTATAAACCGGTTACCCTCTTCCGTTCTTGGAAAAAAAATTCCCTACTCTCACTTATTACCTAATGATGATCCTTTTTCACTGCCCTTGAGAGTCTTCGGCTTTCAATGTTTTGTCCATATTTCCTCCCCAAGACACGGTAAACTTGATCCAAAATCTATGAAGGATACTCTCATACACAAGTTTGTGAGGAACATGAAATGGAATGGCTAACGTGAGAGAAGAGGAGAGAGGGATTGGCGAGAATGAGGATAACCAGGTTCGTCAAAGGGAGTCTGTACCTTGGGTTCCAGAGGAATGCCGACCCTGGTTCGTTGAAGAAGAATGTAGATCCCTTGTAAATTTTTTCTTGCCTTTCCTTTCTTCTCGATGACCTCTTAAGGCAAAGGCTCGAGCATAGTGTTTAAGATTATTACAATACTGCCCTCGTGCACTCCCTACTTGACATTCATGAATTTAAAAGAACATAGTCTACCTAAGGTACTTCAGTACTCCACTGAGTCACTCACTTGTCAGCCTCGTATCTGGATTACTCGTTCTTCTACCGAGTCCACAATATCACTCCCCTCCTGGAAAATGAGGTAGTCTGCAAGCTTGAATGTGTGGTTGACCTGTTGGAATACTGCGGGGTGCGTCTGTGGGAGACCATTGAACTAACACCTCTCGTCTGTGTGGATTCTGGCGAGCCTACAGAATTTTGAATGGCAAGAGAGATATTTGGCCATCCTCAATGGGTGGGAGAGCAGGAGAGTGGGTGAGGCGCTGCCTGTGAAGGGCTTTAGGAGGGACACATGGAATAGATCATGGATCTTGGCTTCTTGAGGCAATTGGAGCCTATATGTGACTTCCCCGACCCTCTGAGTAATTTTGAATGGCCCAAAATATTTGGGCGAGAGCTTGTGCCTGCGTCCAGCTACGGAAGCCTATTTGTAATGTTGGAGTTTGAGCCAAACAAAGTGACCTGTGTTGTACTGAATGTCGCGGTGACCCTGGTCATTGTAGTCTTTCATACGAGCTTGGGCTTGGCTGAGGTGCTGGCGAATAATGGCCAACAACTGATCTCGATCAATGTGGGCCTTGTCCACTGCATCGACTCTGGTGGAGCCATGATCATATGAAAGGAGACTGGGAGGGTCTCTACCATACACTATACGAAATGGGGTGTCTTGTAAAGCCATGTGGAAAGAGGTGTTGTACGAATATTCTGCCCACAAAATGCAGTCCACCATCTTTTGGGTCTGTCACGAACCAAGCACCGAAAATACATGGCAATGGTATGGTTAAGTACTTCGGTCTGGCCATCAGTTTGCTGGTGATATGCTGAGGAAAAATTGAGTTTGGTGCCGCAGAATTGGAAGAGATCCCGCCAGAATTGACTAGTAAAAAAAACATCCTGATCACTGACAATGGACTCTAGAATGTCCTGTAGGCGCACAATGTGTGTATGGGTGTTCCAATGGAATGAAATGACCGTATTTGGATAATCTGTCTACGACCACCAAAATAATAGATTTCCCGAAAGACCTCGGGAGTCCCTCAATAAAATCCATGGATAAGTCCGCCCATACCTGAGTGGTAAGCTGGATCGATTGTAGTACCCCTGCTGGTGATAAATTATCCGCCTTATTCCTCTGACACACTGACAAGCAGCTACATAGGAGGTAATGGAGATCTTCATACCAGCCCAATAAAAATCATGGCGAAGCCGCATGAGTGTCTTCTGAATGCCTTCATGGTAGCTTTCACGATAAGAAGATACCACTGTAGCAATGAGAGGAGAAGAATGGTGCAAATAGATGTGGCTCTTATAGAGAATGAGGGTGTCAAGAAGGGTCAAATCGGATGGCATGTTGCCAGCTGTAATTTGCTGACTGAGGTCTTGTAGTTCTGATGAGCTCCTATGGGCCTCCTTGATGGTGTCCAAAAGGACTGGCATGGGATGACTGATGGCAGATAATTGTGGTGAGTCTTCTGATCTACGTGACAGAGCATCCGCTGCTGTAATCAATTTACCTTGTGTTCCACCATAAAGTCAAAGCTCAACAATTTACTGATCCACTGCTACTGAGGTGATGTAGAAATAAGTTGATCTACCAAATATTTCAAACTGTAGTGGTCTGTACAGATAAGAAAATATTGAACCCATAAATAGGGACGCCAATGGTGGACTGTCTTTGCTAAGCCAATCAGTTCACGCTCATATGCGGGTAACTTGTGTTGATGCGGTGACAGTTGTCGGCTGAAATAGGCAGTGGGATGGTTGGATTATTGCAGCACTGTCGCGATACCACCTCCTGATGCATCACATTCAACCACGAAAGGCTCTTTAAAATTAGGCAATTGTAAGACCGGTGTTGTGGCAAGGGCTGTTTTTAACATTTGGAAGGCTATGCTGGCCTCCTCATGCCAAACAAATGCATTGCAACGTAGCAGGTTGGACAAGGGTGCTGCTATGCTCGCATAGTTGCAAATGAACTTTCTATAATTTATAGCCAAGCCTAAAAAACCCCGTAAAGCTGAGACATTGGTTGGTGGAGGCCACTGTGTAACAGCTATAATTTTTTTGGGGTCCACTGTCACCCTTGACGCTATAATAATATGCCCAAATAAACTACTTGTTTTCTCCCAAATGTACACTTGGCCTTCTTTAAATACAGCTGGTGGGATCGAATCAATTGAAAAACCAGTTGTAAATGCTCTAAGTGTTGAGGCCAAGACTTGCTGAAAATTAGTATTCATCAAAGAATACTAACACAAATTTGCAGAGATAATTGGTAAATACCTCGTTCATTAAAGCCTGAAATGTTGATGGAGCATTGGAGAGACCAAAGGGCATGACCAAAAATTCAAAGTGGCCATGATGTGTCTAAAATGCTGTCTTGTGAATATCTGGAGAATACATAGGGATCTGATGGTAGCCTGAGCGCAAATTGAGCTTGGTGAAAATTTGTGCTCCATGAAATTCATTCAATAACTCATCCACAACAGGAATAGGGAGCTTGTCTTTGATAGTCTTGGAGTTCAATTCCCTATAATCCATGCAAAATCTCCAAGTGTTGTTTTGTTTCTTGACTAACAAGACCGACGAAGAAAAAGGGGATGTACTTCTTTGGATGAGGCCTTGCTCAAGCATCAATTTGCATTGTTTTTCTATTTCATCTTTTTGGAGATGGGGATATCGATAGGGGTGCACCACAACCACATCAGAACTATCCTTCAGTGAAATTATATGGTCACACTATCTCAGAGGTGGGAGACCCTTGGGTTGCTGAAAGACCTTGTCATAATCCTCCAAAAAAAATTTTAACTTCATAGCCGAGGGCTGCTGCTGCTGGAGTACTTGTAAGTGAGGAGGAATTTCAGTCTTACTACCTTGGAAAGTGTACTTCTGGCCTGCCATCTCAAAGCTCATGGTCAAGGCTGAGAAATCCCACAAAATGGGCCCCAAAGCTTGCAGCCATTTAATTCTGAGAACCATATCAAATCCTGCTAGTGGTATGATCAGAAATTTTGCCTCAAATGGATGACCTTCAATGGAAAACAACACTGCCTTACTGATCCCATAACTTGGGAAGTTTTTCTCCATTAGCCACTGAAATTGAAGCTGTTGGATGAGGCTACGCTGGAAATTGCAATTGCTAAGCCACTTTGAAGCTTATGAAATTATGAGTACTGCCAGGGCCAACCAAACTGAGGAGTGGTTTTTCATTGACGAGGGCACATAGTTGCATTGTTTTGGTGGATTGGAGGCCGGTAATGGTGTGGAGAGAAATTTTAGGTTCGTTTTGTTCCTCTACTGGGTTGGTGTTGTCAAGGGCTTCCTCCTCATCATCCTCTACTTATAACCAAAACAATTTCTGGCATTGATGTCCAAAGGTATATTTTTCATCACAATTATAACATAAGTCTCGGGACCTTCTGTCTTCCTTCTCTACCCTGTTCAATTTTCTGATGAATGCCAGTTGAGATGGACTTGTCTTGGAAGCTTGAGGAGAACTGGAAGGTACTGAGTTGCACCATGGGGTTGCTGTGTGTGGGGTGCTTGTAGACTGTCTTCCTCCCGGCCATGGAGGTTTGCTTGCCTGGAATTTTTGTTTGGCTTCAAGTGCTTTCGCCAAATTCATTGCTCAAGCCAAATCCGTAGGAGCAAGGAGCTCCAGTTCTAGATGAAGGGCCTCTGTCAAGCCGGCTGTAAACAAGCTGATTTGTTGGTCTACCCTGACTACCTTGCTAGCCCTAGCCAATTTCTTCTGGAAGGCTTTTTGGTATAGTTCTATCGTGCCGATTTAATGTAGCAACACCAAGTCCCCCAGGGGATTATTTTGAGTCGGACGCCCAAACCGAATGGAGCATAAATATTTGAATTCTTGCCAATTTAATTCGAGATACACCAATTCTATTTGAGGACCCCATAGTTGTGCTTTGTTGCGCATGTGGAAGGCGGCCAATCCCACTTTGTCATTGTTAGCAGTTTGTTGGTGAGAAAAAAATTTCTCACACATGTTGAGCCATATCAGTGGGTCCTCTGATCCCTTAAAATTGGGAATTCCAATTTGGTATATCTCGGGATGGTCCCCCCTTTGGGACTCAAATTCCCCCTTGACGCTAGTGGCTTTGTGCGTCCAACATACTGGTACCCCTTCCTGGCCACAGGGCTCCTTTCCCCCTCCCGTGGGTTGGAACTTTTTCCCCCAATTATATCAAATAGTGTATTAGATAAATTGTCAATTTGTAATTGTACCTATTGGGCGACCCTATTGTCCAACAATGTGACCAAACGCTCTTCGGATTCCTCTTGTCTTGCTGTTGCTCTGGCATCGCTCTGTTCTCTCTCAACATGCATCATTTCTCTGATGTTTGCTATCCACTCGGCGTTGTTGGATGATTCTCCCATATTGACCTGCTCTGATACCAAGATGTTATGGTCTCTGACCATGGATTGAGTGATTCGACGATGGGAGAGGTCTTCTTATAAATCAAGGGTAGAACTAGGATGCCGAGACCTTTTTGGTCTACCTATGGTGACGGGTTTGTGAGGAACACGGAATGGAATGGCTAACGTGAGAGAAGAGGATAGTTGGATGATATAGAATGAGGATAACCAGGCTCGTCAAAGGGAGTCTGCACCTTGGTTTCCAAGGGAATGCTGACCCTGGTTTGTTGAAGGAGAACGCAAATCCTTTGTAACTTTCTTCTTCCCTTTCCTATCTTCTCGATGACCTCTTAAGGCAAAGGCTCGAACATATTGTTTAAAATTATTACAATACTGCCCTCGTGGGCTCCCTACTTGACATTCGTGAATTTAAAAGAACATAAACTGGTTAAGGTACTTCACTACTCCACTGAGTCACTGACTCATCCACGTCATCTCTAGATTACTCATTCTGCTATTGAGTCCACAACATCCTCAACCAGTTGGGCCCCGTGCTATAGAAACAACTCAGCCCCCAGAAACACTGGCTAACTCCACACCTACTAAGTTTTTGGATCCAACTGAGGTTAGTCCATCTTCTCCAGTTATTTTTGTCCCACAATATGATACTCGTCCTATTGAAATTTGGAAAGAGCCCATATCGTGCACCATGCCCTCTACTTCTCATCCCATAACTGTTGGAAGATAGGCCCAATCCCAAATGACCAAGGAAGACTCACATATCTAAGAGTATTATAAGATGGGCCACACAAGCAAGGAAGGCCCACAAGATAGGCCCAAGCACATAAGAAGTAGGACTCACCATGATTACCTCGAGCTGGCATCCTTATCACATAAGTTGGAAGATCAAGAAGGACTCACAAAGACATCTTTAGAGAAGAGTTCTAGTTTGAGTTATGTTTGTCTTCTTTCTATACTAAGTTATTTAATTATGCTTGGACTTATCTTTAAGTGTTAGTGTTTGGGTGTAATTGGGATAGTGGAAGTTTTATTGTAATTGGACTCTACTACCTTCCTCTATTATAAATAAGGGTTCATGTACTTTGATTATAATATGTACTTTGATTATAATATGTTAATGAAATCTATGAAGTATTTCTCTTTTCTATAAATTCCATAAGTCTAGGTTCGAGCAGCAGCAGCAAGCTTCCAATTCCTACGTATTTTATGCTATCAAGAACTAGATTTTAAATGGAGAAATATATATCCAAAGAAATATTTGTAAGTCTATTCTTTTACCTATTCAACCAATTTTTTATCCTAGTTATCTACAAAGAGATATTAATATTTGAAGTCGCAAAGGTCAGATTAAAAAAGAGGTTCTAGCACCAGCAGAAAGCTTCAACCTCCAAGTTATTTTATGCTATAAAGAAAGAGACTTTATATGGAGAACTATATATATAAAGAAATATATGTAAGTATATTTCCTTACCTATTTAACCAATTCTCTGATGATGTTTGTATAAGGAGATATTGATCTTGGAAGTGTCAATAGTCATTCTGGAAAAAAAGGAGAAACAGTTAAATTGGGTCCAAGGTATTATCCTAAAAAGACTAGCCACTTAGAAAACCTTTTTTCCCATATAATAAATACAAGATCTTTATACTCACTAATGTATGTGGGACTATCCTTTTAACAGAAACAATGCTTAGTTCGGCCAGATGAAAGAGACCAAAATCTATTAGATTATTTATCTTCTGATAATTATATTTTATGAAGAGAAGTTATACTTGGATGAAAGGTATTTAATTATAGTTCATAAGGAGAAAATTTCATGTCATTATGATCTATTTTTAAGGATATATTCACATTGGAAGAGTCAAAGGTCATGCAAGTATGTTGTTGCATCGAAAAATTTGAATTTATGCCCATTGTTTTGCAACACTTTTTGAGTTGATATATCATAAAAAATTATTACTTCTCCCTGGTATGAGGGATTATTTATACATCTCTGTTATTTTGGCTTATTTCTACATCTATGATATTTGGTTCAAGCTGGGATCACTGCCATTACATCCCAGCTTGCAGGGGAGAAGCAAAAAAAGTACAAGAAAGAGGTAATTTATTCCATATGTTGTGGATGAGTTTATGTGACAAAAATATTGAAGAAAGGGGGAGCACAAAAGATGAAGCTTATGCAACTAAGAAAAAATATTTATATCGAATTATGATTATTTCATGGGTCCTTCTACAAGGTTTATTATTTTGTTTCGTGTTATATGTGTTGGAAGATGGTCGTGTAACATTACAGCTGCTGCTATTATGTCTCTTTGGATGAGAGATTATCATTGAAGAATAGGTGGCCTCAGTACCTTTTCTCATACCATAATTTATTTGACTCTCAAAAATATTATGATTGGGACACCATGAGAGTCGGTGCCCGGATTGGGACACCATGACAAATTTAACTCTAAAAAATATCACAGTTGGGATACCATGAGAGTCTATGTCCGGATTGGGAGACCATTATAAATAAACCCACTACCCCCTGTAATGGCTTTTATTACTCCTACCACTTGAGTATCATTGTCTTGTTGAGGGACACTTCAGAGCAATGTCGATAGACACACTACCTACAGAAGATGAAGTGTGCCCTACATCCAGCATTAGGATTGGAGTATGGAGCAATGTCTTACCGACTAGGAGTGATTTTTATTCTCACTTATATTATGCTATCAGGGCCTCATGGAATGGCACAACATCGTGAGGGGGAGTGTTGGAAAACGAAGGCATATTGGAAGAAGTGTCATTTTATACAAAGAGATTCTATACATCATTTTTAGCAAGTTAGGAGATCATGTTGTTCTCTCACCCTCAGCTTGAGGGGGAGTGTTGGAAGATAGGCCCAAGCCCACATGACCAAGGGAGGCCCACATATCCTAGAGTATTATAAGATGGATCACACAACCAAGGAAGGCCCACAAGATGGGCCTGAGAACATAGGAAGTAGGACCCACCATGATTACCACAAGCTGGTATCCTAATCACATAAGTTGGAAGATCAAGAAGGACTCACAAAGACATCTATTTCTTATGGTCACATCTTAGAAGAGTTCTAGTTTGAGTTATGTTTGTCTTTTATCTATATTGATTTATTTAATTATGCTAGGACTTATTTTCAAGTGTTAGTGTTTGGGTGTAATTGGTACAAAGGAAGTTTTATTGTAATTGGACTCTACTACCATCCTCTATTATATATAGAGGTTCATGTACTCTAATTATAATAAGTTAATGAAGTCTATGAAGTATTTATCTTTTCCATAAATTCAACAATAACAAACTTTGTGTTTCATCATCGTCTATCCCCTGTTTGTTGTCAAGTTTTGTCTGCTATTTCCTCCATACCTGTTCCACAATTCTATCAGGAGGCTCTCAAACATCCAAGGTGGAAGGCGGCTATGGATGAAGAAATGCAACCCTTTTATGAAAATCAGACATGGACTATAGTCCCACTTCCATTAGATAAGAAACCTTTCAATTGCAAATGGCTGTTTACTGTGAAACACAATCTGGATGGGTTCGTAGCTCAGTTGAAAGCTCGTCTTATTGCTAAAGGCTATATACAATGTTATGACATTAATTATGAAGAAACCTTCTCTCCAGTGGCCCAATTGAATTCAGTACATATGTTATTATCTCTGGCAGCTAACTCTTCCTGTTAGTATCAACTTGATGAAAAAAATGCTTTTCTTAATGGGGATATCATGGAGGAAATTTATATGCAGAAACCACCTGAGTATGTGGTTGAGGGGGAGTCCGTATGTCGATTACAAAAAATATCTTTATGGTCTGAAATAGTCGCCTTGTGCATGGTTTGAAAATTTTAACCAAGCACTCATATGGGCCGGATTTCACTGATGCTCTCCGTATTTATTAAAGACACACCAAAGGGCAAGGTGTTTCTAGCTGTATATGTTGATGACATTATTATAACCAGCAGTGATCCCGAGGGCATCCAGAAGACAAAAGAATGGATATGTGCTGAATTCAAGACAAAGGATCTCGGACTGCTCAAATATTTTTTGGGCATTGAAGTACTACAATCCAGACATGGAATCATATTATATCAAAGGAAGTATGTCCTTGACCTACTGGAGGAGACCAGAATGCTGGGATGCAAACCAACAGAAACTCCCATGGACTCGAACACAAAATTAGGTGTAGGTACCGGAGAAGAGGTAGATGTCGGCAAATATCAAAGATTGGTGGGAAGAGTCATTTACCTCTGCGTAATGAGGCCAAATATTTCATATGCAATCAGTGTGGTAAGTCAATATATGCACAATCCACAACTCAACCATTGGCAAGCAGTAGAACGGATATTACGATATCTCAAAGGAGCACTAGGAAGAAGGCTTCTCTACAAAAATCATGGACACTTCAACATCGAAGGTTTTTCAAATGTAGACTAGGCTGGATCGCCGGATGATAGGAAATCTACTTCAGGATATTGTACGATGATTGGAGGAAACTTGGTTAGATGGAGGAGCAAGAAACATAATGTAGTTGCATGATCTAGTGCAGAAGTAGAGTACAGAGCCATGGCACACACAGTCAATGGACTCCTATGAATCAAATTTCTTCTTACTGAACTGGGATTTTACAAAGAAGCTCCTATGACCCTATATTGCGATAATCAGGCTGCAATACACATAACATCTAATCCAGTCTTCCATGAGAGAATAAATCATATAGAAATAGACTATCACTTCATACGAGAAAAATTCACTGCAGGCATCTTATCTCTTAAGCATGTATCTTCATAGAATTAGGTTTCAAACATTCTCACCAAACCGGTTACTCATAAAAATTTGTCCACCCTGTACAACAAGTTAGGCATCTATGATGTTTTGTCACCCCCAGCTTGAGGGGGTGTTACAATGTGGGACCCACCATAGCTACACTAGCTAGTACGATCCACCATGAGATCAAGAGATGTCAACAAGGGCCCTCATACAAGTTGGCTATTATGGTCCTGGGGTTAAGTACCTATGCCTTTCGCTCCTAACGGGCCACTCTTTTAGGTAGTATTGGATAGGTGCTTAACATTTGGTATCAGAGCAAGGACTACATCCCGCGTTCGAGTCCCCGCATGCACAGGGTGACCGCACTCCTCTGGCGTTGGGCAGTAAGCGATTATGGGATCCTAACCCGGCTCTCATTGCTGTGTTATTGCTACCGTGGTCGTCAGTTCAGGTGGGCGGGTTGTACTATTATTGTCCTAGGGTTAAGTACCTATGTCTTCCGCTCCTAACAAGCCGATCTTTTGGGTAGTTTTGGCTAGGTGCTTAACATTGGCTCGAGCTAAGAGTAAGGAACATGAGCTGGAATTAAATAGAAGATTTGAGGATCAAGTGGGACCCCAAAGATACCACGAGCTGCTATCTCCATCAACATGAGCTGGAAGATCATGTGGGACCCACAAAGATAAGACCACAAGCTGGCTATCTATCTTGTTTCGCATGCTTAAAGAAGAGTTAGAAGTTGAGTTAAATTAGTCTATTAAATAGATAATGTAATATTATCATGATAGGCTTAACATAGAGAGTTCTTGTTGGAATGTAATTGGGAGTCCTAAGATTACTTGTACATGGACTTTATCACCTCCTCAACTATAAAAAGAGGTGATTGTAACTCAGAAATCAAGCAAGCAAGTCTCTTAGTTCTCTTCTCTCGTGTGAAGCTCTCTCTCCAAACCTCTTCTATTTTTGCCTTCTTCTCTCTCAACCCAAGAATCTTTCTTGTTTTTCTCTTATTTCTTTCTCTCTCCCCTTGTTTAAGGTATTATTCATGGGGATGTAAATTAAACAAATATTTCCTAAAAAATGTGCTAACATGGCCTTCTGGTTTTAGAAAGTAATTTTTTGAGCATCAATTGCCTTACCTCAAAATTTTCCTAGTAACAATTTTTCAGCTTAAAAAGTGTTTCCTAGAAACATAAGGCAATAATAGTACCTGGAGACGTATTCTTACTAGAAATAATTTTCCAATGTCTCCTAAATAAAGGAACTAACAAGACCTTAGATTTATAGAAAGTAATTTGTTTCAGCAAAAACTATCTTACAACAAAATTTTCTAGGTAAGAATTTTTAGCTTGAATAGTGTTTCCAAGAAACAGGAGACATTAATGGACCCTGGACACATATTTTTACTAGAAATACATTCCCAAAGTTTCCTACAAAAGGTAGTAACAAGGCTTTAATGATGTAAAAAGTTATTTGTTTCAGAAAAAAAATTCCTTACACCAAAATTTTCTTGATAAGAATTATCAACAATAAAAGTGATTTCTAGAAAAAATGAGGCACTAATGGTCCACATACATGTATTTTTACTAGAAATACCTTTCCAAAATTTCCTTAAAAAAAGGCAGTAACAAGGCTTTATAGTAGTAAAATGTCATTTTTTCTGGACAAAAAGCCTTATCACAAAATTTTCCTAGTAAGAATTTTCAGCATGAAATGTGTTTCATGGAAGTTTCATGGAAATATGAGGCACTGACGATCCATGGAGACTTATTTTTATTAGAAATAATTTTCCAACATTTCCTAAAAAATACACTAACAAGGTCTTATAGTTACATAAAGCAATTTTTTTGGCAAAAATTGCTTTACCAAAAAAGATTGTTGGTAAGAATTTTCTGTTAGTGTATCAATGCCCACCTCTCTCAAGTTACCATTAATGTAATGTATTCACTGGCCCCCAAGTATGAGGAGCGCCAATGTCGATAGTGAGTAATTAGTTAACGGTTCCAGCTTAGATGCTGATGAGGTCAAATTGTGACCGCAATGGTTACTTGTGAAGAAACTATAAAACGGATAGTAGGTTCGGGGCGTCAGCCCCGACGGGGGTCTAAGAGGGCTGACCCCACGGTATGCATGTGTCACGATTGCATCACCAAGTGCCAACGTGGAGGACAGCTAGATGGCTTGCTCTACAAGCTTCCTAGATGGCTTGCTCTACAAGCTTCCTACATGAAAAACACTTATAAATAGAGGTGTTCTTCAGCAGCATTGGAATCTAGAAAATGAGAGCTATTCCTTCTTCATTACTCTATTTTATTGTTTAGTTTCTTCTTGTAATTTCTGTTCAGTCCAGAAACCATTGAAGCTCTTCTAGAGCGTGTGGTGGGATGAAGTTTCTTATCGTATTTGTAATAGATCATTGTTGGCTTTCTTCTTGATTGTTGTTTAGATGTTCCTGGGCTGAGCTTACTCTGTTTTACATGGTATCAGAGATCTAGGGGACTCTTAACAACAATCATCTGTCGTAAAGCACAACATCATGACTGATCTTAAGCCTAGTAGCTCTACTGCTAGTTCTAGTTCTGTACCAGCAATAGGTATTCGTCCCCCAACTTTCACAGAAGGCAAACTTGATGGCACGAACTATCTCCTGTGGAAGTTCAAAATCACTACGATTCTGGACTCCTATGAACTTCTTGATATAGTTCTGGGAGTTGATGTTGAACCTGTTGTTGTCACCAATGGTGAAAAGATCACTCCTCCTAATCGTCTGCTCGTGAAAGATTGGAGAAGGAAGAATGCTGATGCACTTTGTGCAATTGTCACAAGTATTCAAGATTCTGTCCTCACCCTGATTCAACATACTTCGAAGGCGAATGAAGCATGGAACATACTGAAAAATCAGTATGAAATGAGGAACCAGACTCATATCCAAAATCTGGAAAATCAACTTGCTGCTGAAAGATTAAGTGAAGATGAGGCAGCATAGTCTTTTATTACTAGGATAAAAAACCTACGTGATAAAATGGCTTCTGTTGGTATAGCCAAGTCAACAGAGGAATTTGCTCGAAGATGTATTCGAGTACTGCTGCAAAAATTTGACGGCCTCGTGACAGCACTCAATACACAAGTTCGTGATCCTCCGTTGACCTTTGAAGATTTCTCTACCTTATTGATGGAGGAGGAGATGAGGCTAAAAGGTAGAGACAATCAGTCTGACTCTGCCTTCACAGCAAAAGCAAAGGTTAGCAATGAAACAAAGAAGAAACCAAAGAGTAAGATGTTCTTTGGATCGTATTATTACTGTAACAAAAAGGGCCATGCTGTCAAAGATTGTAGAACACGAATCCACGATGAGAAGAACGGCACGGTGAAACAAAACTTGAAGAATAGAGAATCTGCAAATTCTGCAGAAATTGAGCTTCCTCTGTTCACTGTCACAGAGGAATCATGCTCTAGTGCTCATGTACAACAAAAGAGTACATGGGTGTTAGATTCTGGAGCTTCCCAACACATGACCAGCAAGAAAGAATTATACGATTCTTTAAATCCTCTACAACAACCAATGAACGTGGTGGTCGGGAATAATGCGAGATGTCCTGTTGAAGGGATAGGCACCATAACCATTAAGTCTGATGATGGAGAAAGTAAGAAGATAGCGGATGTTCTACTTGTTCCCCAAATCTCAAGAAACCTGTTGTCCGTAGCTGCAATTACAGACAAAGATTTGGAGGTACGGTTCAAGAAAAATCAATCTCTTATTCTTGATAAAAATGAGAACATAGTTGCAAGAGGTATCCGCAGGGATAACCTTTATGAAATCAACTCACTTTCTGCTATTGTTGATGCCAAAAATAGTCAACTTTGGCATGAAAGATTCATACACATTTCCTTTCATATGTTGAAGGAAATGCAGAAGAAACAGATTTGCCTTCAATTGATGTAATTGAAGAACCTTGTGAAGCTTGTATGCTGGGCAAGCAACAAAGAAAGTCATTTCCCAAAGAGAGAAAAAACAAATCAAAGGCTCCTCTAGAGTTGGTATATGCTGATCTCTGTGGGAAAATGACTACGATGGCGTTAGGAGAATCTTTCTACTTTATGCTGTTAGTCGACGATTACAGTAGAAAGATGTGGGTGTACTTCCTTCGGGACAAGGCTGATGCTCTTGCAAAATTCAAGGTGTGGCATAAGCAAGTGACAAATGAGAATGCAGCAACTGTGAAGAAGTTTCGTACAAATCATGGGGGGGAATTCTGTTCTGCTGAATTCTCTAGCTACTGTAATTCAGTTGGCATCAAACGCCAACTTACTGCTCCACATACACCAGAACAAAATGGTGTAGTTGAATGTCAAAATCGAACTATGGTGGAAATGGCTCGGTGCATGATAAAAGGTGCTGGGCTACCAGATATGTTCTGGGGAGAAGCAGTAAATACAGCAGTATATGTCCTAAATCGATGCTCCAAAAAAGCATTGAATGAAAAGACTCCAAATGAGGCTTACTCAGGTATAAAACCTTCTGTGTCTCATTTAAGAAAATTTGGGTGTGAGTGTTTTGTACATATTCCCAAACAGAAAAGAAAGAAATTAGATGACAAGAGAAAGAAATGTATCTTCTTGGGTTATAGTGAAGAGTCTAAAGCATATAGACTCTATGATATAGAGGCCAAGAAGTTAGTCATAAGCCGAGACGTTGTGTTTAATGAGCGACCACTCTCAATGGAGGATAATGATCCTGCCATTTTGTCACCAACCGATGAAGTAACTCACCAAGTGCCTACTGAACAGCCAGTAAGGGATGTAGAAGATGTTTCTGTTAAAAAAGAAACAACAAGCCAACCTAGTGCACCCCCACGGAAGCTACAACCAAAGTGGGTTCACCAGCTCTTTGATGACAGAACTCCAGAAGTTGAAGATAAAAGCCCTTGTCCTGATGGGCTTAGACGATCAAAGAGAATAGAGGACCAGAACAAAGCAGGACAACAACTTTTGAACATGGCTTTGATGACTCAAATCATCGAGAAGGTAAAAGAACCAGTAAGTGTGGAGGAAGCCATGTTAGATCCAAAATGGAGAGCTACAATGCAAACAGAGTATTATAGTATCATAAAGAATGATACTTGGGAGATTGTTGACAAAACTCCTAACCGAAAGATCATTGGCAGCAAATGGATTTGGAAAACAAAGTACAAGGCTGACGGTAAGGGTGGCTTCGAACCGATCTGGCTCATGAGCCGCTCGAGTTCGGCTCAGTTTCGGCTCGGTTCAAAACGTTATATTTCGAGCTCGAGCCGAGCTCGAACTCAGGGATGGGCTCGTTTACATTAACGAGTCGAGCTCGAACAGAGCCCGGTTCGGCTCGTCGGCTCGCGAGCCAACTCGTTAATATAACGACCGATTCGGAATCGGGGATTGGGATACCTCTTCGATTCGGAAAATTTCTCTGCGAAACCCATACCTCCGTCTGCCATTTCCATGCCGTTTCAGCGTGATTTCTTGCGGAAATCGCTGTCCGTCGGCATGTATTCAGGGGAAATGGGGGATTTGGTCTTCAAATCCCTCATTCTCCCTCTCCCTCTTCGATTCCTCGATTTATTCCTCTACGATTTCTGTCTTCCTTCCTCAAAGATTTCTTTCTCGTCTTCCTCTTTGATTTCTTCATCCAAGCTTTTCCTCGCCGACGAGACGAAATCGACGGTCCGACGGAAGGAGGTAAGATTTTTATTTAATCTTTCTGTTATTTTTTCGTCGCCGAGCTAACCTAAAAAATCTCTAACTCTCTCTTCATTTCTCAGCTTCGTTTCTCGGCTTCGTTTCTCAGCAGTGCTCCTTCATTATTGGAAAGTTTTTTTGGATATCCGAACTGCACACTCTGTTTCTGTAAGCAAACTCAACTCTGTTTTTTTTTTTTCGATATTTCCAGCTGACAGTTCAAATACACTTGGGAAGAAATCATTGTAAGAAAACTGGTATGAATTTTATTTCATGATTTTGAGTTTGATACTGTTTGATTTTTTGAAATGGTGAGTTCTTGATTTAAGGGTAGAATGTAAGAAGATCATTTTATACAGATTGTATAAGGTTGACCTATTTTATTCTCTTAATTTATTTTTTGCTTGAGTGTGCCATCAATTGCTTTCTAGCTGGCTGAGAGCCAGGAAACTTCATACTGAGCTAACATTCAAGAAGGAAAGGAAGGGTGGGGAGAAAAATCCCCCACTTTGTCATTTGTTATGTTTTTGTATATCTCAGAATGACTTACTAAGCTCAATTGCTATAATGTTTGGAAAATAGTTGGTTGGTTGTCAATGATTTTTTTGCTCAAATTCCATTGTTCTTCATAAATGAAGTTATTATTCTAGACTTTCAAATATTTTTATGTTGTGGGATCTTGTTTCTTTTTTGCCTTCTTATTTTTAGGTGTCTGGCCTCTTATAAAATTTTGTATGTTTATCATATATTTCAGCAATAAACAGCAATGGTATTCAAATTGTTACTTGATATATTTTAGCAATAAAATTTTATTTCATGATTTTGAGTGTTAATAACATATTCTGTTCAATAATACTCTATTATAGTTAATGGAATCAGGAGCTTTCTTAATTGCATCCAACTTCTCTTTATTATAAAAAAGAATAAAAAAAGTTAGTTTTTGACCTTCTTTCTTAATTCTCATTGAACTTATATCTACTGCTGTTCTTGGTATAGTGGGGTATTGAGGTTGAATTTCATTTTTTTTTCATTTTTATCATTAATTTCTTGGTATTGAGGTTGAATTTCATCAGAATATTAGAAGAGAATGTTGGTGTGCTTATTTCCTTATCTTAGAAGTTTTTAAATTTATATATAAAAAAAGGATCGGTATATTGGACTGGAAACTATTGGGTGCAGGGCTACTGGCTCAAAGAGACCCCGCTGCATTGAAAGACAAGGGTCGTTCCCGATTGTCACAATGTCACGTACCTTCCTTTAAGAATAAACAAGTATCTTAAATTATGTGTAAGATCTTTGTTGTTCGGATAAATTTCTTTTCTTTATGTTTTTAATTTATAATTTTTTTTTTGTAGAAGTAAGAATGTCAACACCTCCTCAATTGACATCAATAATTAACACTAGTTCTAGTGTAACTATAAATAGTGACTCAACTCCACCAGAGTCACTACCCTCTGTCATCGAAGTGGGCCCAGATGAAATTACTATAAATGAGGATGAAGGTGATTCTACTCATACCTCCAAAAGACAAAAAAAGTCTCATGTGTGGTTGGAATTCAAAGAAGTATCACTTAATGGTACAAAAAAGGCTCAGTGTGTTCATTGTAAAATCAATTTGAGTGTTATTAGTAGTGGAGTGACCACACATATGAGTCGACATTTGAAACGTTGCACTAGTAGAAAAGTGGCAATGAGAAAACAAAAAACCTTAAACTTTCAACCAGTGGGAGCGGGGTCTAATGTTGATCAGAGTCCATCTGGACTTCCTTTTATGGATTTTGGAGGAAATTATGATCAAGCTAAAATGAGAGTAGTCATTGCTCATTGGATTCTTATGCATGAGCATCCATTCATGATAGTAGAAGATGAGGGATTTAATTTTGTAATGAAGATGGCAAATATGAATTATGAGAAAATACCCCGGAAGACTATTAAGAAGGAGTGTATGGAGGTGTATGAGGCAGAGAAAAAGAAATTGAAAATTTTGTTAAAAGAGATTAACAAGATTAGTCTTACCACGGATCTTTGGAAGTCTCAAAATCAAAAAATTGAATACATGGTTATTACGGGGCATTTTATTGACAGTAATTGGAAGCTACAAAAACGTGTCTTGAGTTTTGTGCATGTTCCTCCTCCTCGTCGTGGCGTTGATATAGCAGATGCTATTTACAAGTGTTTGAAAGAGTGGGAGATTGAAAATAAAGTTTTTAGTATTTCAGTTGATAATGCTGCATATAATGATGTTTGTATCAGAGTTTTGAAACAAGATTTTTCAAGGAAAAAAAATTTGGTGTGTGGTGGAAAGTTGTTTCATGTGCGTTGTTGTGCTCATATTTTGAACTTATTAGTCCAAGATGGTCTTGTTCAGATTAAAGATATCATTGATAATGTGCGTGAAAGTGTCAAATTCATAAATCTGTCTGAGGCTAGACTTCGCACTTTTTCTGAAATTGTACAACAATTAGAACTTGGTGAAAAGAGGTTGGTTATTGATTGTCCAACTCGTTGGAACTCTACTTATGACATGTTGTCTTCTGCATTAAAATTCAAAGATGCATTCTCTAGATTTAAAGTTAGAGAACCAACATATGATTTTTTGCCAAGTTTTGATGAATGGGAAAAAGTTGACATGGTGTGTGAGATTTTAGAAGTTTTTAATGCAGTTACAAATATAATTTTTGGGAGTGACTACCCTACTTCTAATATGTACCTTAGTGAGGTATATAGGGTAAAAGAAGTTCTGGATTTTCATTCTACAAATGAAAATGTTTTCATTCTACAAATGAAAATGTTTTCATTAGGACAATGGTTAGTAGAATGAAAGAGAAATTTGAGAAGTATTGGGGTGAATGCAATTTATTGATGGTTGTTGCTTCAGTTTTGGATCCAAGGGTCAAATTAAAGTTGATCAAAATGTGTTTTCCAGTGATATATTCTATGGAGGAAGCTACAATGAATATAAATTTAGTTCGACGCACCTTATATGAGATCTACGATGAATATGTATCCTTATATAATGTGGATATTAGAAATGAAGAGATTGTTTCAAGTACTAGTAGCTCTATGGGTGTTTCCACAAGTCGTAGGCCTTCATCAAGTTCAGGTTGGTCAAAGTTGATGAGATATATGAAACAAAAGGATGCAGTTAATTTACCAAGGTCAGAATTGAAAATTTATCTTGAAGAAGGTGTATATAGTTGTGAGGAAACTTCACAATATGATTTTGATGTTTTAGAATGGTGGAAAGTGAATCATATGAAATTTTGAGTATTATCTAAGATGGCAGCAGACATCCTTGTAATTCCCATATCCACAGTAGCTTCAGAGTCTACATTTAGTGCTGGTGGTAGAGTAATAGACTCATATCGTTCTTCCTTGGCACCAAGTACAGTTCAAGCTTTGATTTGTGGCAGTGATTGGATTCGGGTTCTTCACGGTGTAAAGAAAAATCAAAAGGTGAATTTCTTTGATCAATTCTTTATTATGATATTTTTTAGTATATTTTTTAGTTTTATTTATTAAAATTTTGTTTTATGATTACAGCCTGAGAAGAAGAGTGTAGAGATAATGCTATCAGCTACATGATTTTTCATGTTTCTCTCATCATGGTAATTTTAATATTTTTAATGACATTAAGTAACTAGTAATGGAAGAGTATTTTTTTTATCTGACAATAACTAATTTTATTTTTTTGTTTTTGTCGTAGGTGGAGATTTTGCTCATGCAGGGATGTATATTATTTTCTAGCATTAAGAGAAACAATTATAGTTTGTAATTTTATAATGGATTTATAGTTTTTATTTGGGTGATTGTAAATTGATAGTGATATTTTATTTAATTTTGTTGTGTTTGATTATTGTATGAAGTTTATTTATAATATTATGCAGTGTATGAAGTGTTTAGACTATTTTATGAAGTGTTTATGGAATGTATAGATAATTTTATGGAGTGTGTATGGAGTATTTATGGAGTGTTTATGGAGTGTTTATGGAGTATTTATGGAGTGTTTATGGAGTGTTTATGGAGTATTTATGGAGTGTTTATGCAGGTATTATGTACATTGATTATGTCCAATTTTAAGTAGAGGTCATGCCGAATTTTATACAGGTATTATATACATAGATTATATTCAATTTTAAGAAGAGGTTATGCCTCAATCTTATACATGTATTATATATATAGGTTATGCTTAATTTTTTGTAGAGGTCATGTCCAATTTTATGTAAAATGTATGTATAATTTTATATATAATTAATTTGATATATATTTTTTGAAAATTTTTAAATGTATGTAGAGGCTCGAGTTCGGCTCGAAGCTTGGCTTGAGCTCGGTTAAGATTTTTGGGCTCGAGCTCGATAAAAATTTTAGGCTCGAGACGAGGCTCGGCTCGAACATAGGCAGGTTCGGGCTCGGCTCGGCTCGATGCCACCCCTAGCTGACGGTACTCTTGAAAAATACAAAACATGCCTTGTTGCTCAGGGAATCACAAATTGAAGGTTTTGATGTTGATGAGACCTTCGCTCCAACAGCAAAGATGACAACAATTGGGGTAGTTCTTGCAGCTTCTGCTCATTACGGGTGGACAGTACATCAAATGGATGTAAAATCTGCCTTTCTAAATGGGAAACTTGAGGAAGAAGTCTACATGGCACAACCACAAGGCTTTGAACTACCAAATGCAGAGGAGAAGGTATGTAAATTAAAAAAGGCCTTGTATGGTCTAAAGCAGGCACCACAAGCCTGGTACAAACGTATCGACTCTTTCTTTTTGGAGCGCGGGTTTTGTAGAAGCAAATCTGAAGCAAACTTATATGTTCTTTGTGAACATGAGAAAAGAGTCATTGTAGTACTCTATGTAGATGACCTGGTAATCACTGGTGACCATGAAGACAACATTGTGAAGACTCGGGAATGGTTGAGCCAAGAGTTTGACATGACAGACTTGGGCCTTCTTCATTACTGCTTGGGAATTGAGTTATGGCAAAAATCTTATCATATCTTTATTTCTCAGGAATGTTATGCTCGAGAACTGTTATCTACTTTTGGCATGACCGAAAGTAATCAAGTAGTCACCCCAATGGAAGTGAATACCAAGTTGTCAATCAATGACTCCTCTAAAAAGGTTGACAACAAGCTCTATAGAAAATTAGTTGGAAGTTTAATCTTCCTTTGTAACACAAGACCTGACATTAGCTATGGTGTGGGAGTGCTCAGTCATTTTTCTAACAATCCAAGAAAAACGCACTGGCAAGCTGAAATGTGAATCCTCAAATATCTCAAAGGTACTTTAACTTTTGGAGTATCTTACACAAGAGGAGATATTTTATTTGGGTATTGTGACTCAGATTGGGCTGGAGATATTGACACGAGGAAATCCGTTACTGGATTCTTGTTTGGAAGTGGTATCATCTCATGGGTTAGTAAGAAGCAACAAACAGTTGCACTGTCATCAATCGAAGCAGAGTATAAAGCTGCTTGTGTAGCAGCCTGTGAATCTGTGTGGCTACGACGCATCTGGACTGATATAGGTATTCCTTTGACTGAGTCAACTACCTTAAATTGTGACAGTCAAAGTTGCATAGCTATGGCGAAGAACCCAGTGTTCCATGCTAGAACTAAACACATAGAGATTCAGTATCACTATGTAAGAGAATTGATTGAAGAGGAGACCATATACATGGAGTACTGCCCTATAGAAGACAACCATGCAGACATTTTTACCAAAGCACTAGGGAGTGCTCAGATGAACAAGCATCTTCGTGGCTTGGGCGTTGGCCCAAGAACATAGTCCAACAGAGGTGAACATTGAGTGGGGGGGGGGGGGGGGGGGGGGGGGGGGTGTTAGTGTATCAATGCCCACCTCTCTCAAGTTACCGTTAATGTAATGTATTCACTGGCCCCCAAGTATGAGGAGCGCCAATGTCGATAGTAAGTAATTAGTTAACAGTTCCAACTTAGATGCTGATGAGGTCAAATTGTGACCGCAATGGTTACATGTGAAGAAACTGTAAAACGGATAGTAGGGTTTGGGGCGTCAGCCCCGACGGGGTCTAAGGGGGATGACCCCACGGTATGCCCGTGTCACGATTGCATCACCAAGTGCCAAGGTCGAGGATAGCTAGATGGCTTGTTCTACAAGCTTCCTAGATGGCTTGCTCTACAAGCTTCCTAGATGGTGTGCTCTACAAACTTCCTAGATGGCTTGCTCTACAAGCTTCCTACATGAAAAACACTTATAAATAGAGGTGTTCTTCAGCAGCATTGGAATCCAGAAAATGAGAGTTATTCCTTCTTCATTACTCTGTTTTATTGTTTAGTTTCTTCTTGTAATTTCTGTTTAGTCCAGAAACCATTGAAGCTCTTCTAGAGCGTGTGGTGGGATGAAGTTTCTTATCGTATTTGTAATAGATCAGTGTTGGCTTTCTTCTTGATTGTTGTTTAGATGTTCCTGGGCTGAGCTTACTCTGTTTTACATTTTCTAGTAGAAAAGTGTTTCCAGAAAACATGAGGCACTAATGGTCCTTGGAGATGTATTTTTACAAGAAATACTTTTCCAAAATTTTTTGAAAAAAAAAATCTCTAACAAAACCTTATAGTTGTAGAAAATAATTTGTTTCAGGAAAGTTATCCAAGTAAGAATTTTCTGCCTCAAAAGTGTTTTCTAGGAAACATGACACACTAATGGCTCATGGAGATGTATTTTTACAAGGAATACTTTTCCAACATTTCTTGAAAAAAAAATATCTAACAAAACCTTATAGTTGTAGAAAATAATTTGCTTCAGGAAAGTTATCCAAGTAAGAATTTTCTGCCTCACAAGTTTTTTCTAGGAAACATGACACACTAATGGCCCATGGAGATGTATTTTTACAAGAAATACTTTCCCAATGTTTCATGAAAAAAGGCACTAACAAGGTCATATAGTTGTAGAAAGTATTTTGTTTCACCAAAATTTTTCTAGTAAGAATTTTCTGCTTGAAAAGTGTTTCCAAGAAACATGAGGCACTAATGGCCCCTGGAGATATATTTTTACTAGAAATACATTTCTAGTGTTTCCAAAGAAATCCACTAACAAGCCTTATAGTTGTAGTAAGTAATTTGTTTCATAAAAAAAATATCTTTACCACAAAATTTGCCAGGTAAGAATTTTCAACTTGAAAAATATTTCTAGGAAACATGAGGCAATAATGGTCCCAAGGGTCATATTTTTCCAATCTTCCTAAGAAAATGCACTAACAAGATCTTATAGTTGTAAAAAGTAATTTGTTTTAGCAAAAATTGCTTTCCCACAACAGTTTCTTGGTAAGAATTTTTAGCTAAAAATTTTTTTCCAGGAAACATGCGGCACTAATGGTCCCTTGAGACGTATTTTTACTAAAAATACTTTTCGAATATTTTCTGAAAAATTGCACTAACAAAGCATTGTGGTTGTAGAAAGTAATTTGTTTTCGCAAAAAATGCCTTACATCAAAATTTTCCTTGTATGAATTTTCAGCTAGAAAAGTGATTCTAGGAAATATGAGGCACTAATGGTCCCTAGACATGAAATTTTACAAGAAATACTTTTCCATCGTTTCCTGAAAAAAAATGTAGTAACGAGGCCTTGTAGTTGTTAAAAGTAATTTGTTTAAGCAAAAAATTCCTTAAAACAAAAATTTTCGACAAGAAAAGTTATTCATGAAAACATGAGGCTTTAATGGTCCTGGACATGATTTTTTTTCTAGAAATAATTTTCCAACTTTTTCTAAAAAATTCATTAAGAAGGCTTTACAGCAGTAAAAATTAATTTTTTCAACAAAATTTGCCTTTTACAACATTTTCCTGGTAAGAATTTTCAGCTTGAAATGTGATGAAAATATGAGGCACTGATGGTCCATGGAGATGATTTTTTAGTAGAAATACTTTTCCAGCGTTTGCTAAAAAAATACACTAACAAGGCCTTATAATTGCAAAAAGCAATTTTTTTGGCAAAAATTGCTTTACCAAAAAAAGAATTTTGGTAAGAATTTTTAGGTAGAAAAGTTTTTCCAGAAAACATGAGGCACTAGTGGTCCTTGTAGACGTATTTTTACTAGAAATACTTTTCTAACGTTTCCTACAAACAAATCACTAACAAAGCCTTATAGATATAGAAAATAATTTGTTTCAGCAAAGTTTTCCAAGTGAGAATTTTCTGCCTGAAATGTGTTTTCCAGGAAACAAGATGCACTAATGGTCCATGCATACGTATTTTTACTAAAAATATTTTCCCAACGTTTCTTGAGAAAATGCACTAACATGGTCATATAGTTGTTGAAAAAAATTAGTTTCAACCAAAATTTTCTTGTTTGAATTTTCAGCTTGAAAAGTGCTTCCAGGAAACATGAGTCACTAATGGTCCCTGAGAATGTATTTTCACTATAAATAAATTTCTTAGGTTTCCAAAAAATGCACAAACAAGGCCTTATAGTTTAAGAAAGTAATTTGTTACATAAAAAATATCCTTACCACCAGAAATTCCATGGTAAGAATTTTCAACATGAAAAACGTTTCTTGGAAACATGAGGCAGCAATGGTCCCAAGGGTCATATTTTCACAAGCAATATTTTTCCAACATTCCTAAAAAAATCCAGTAACAAGGCCTTATAATTGTAGAAAGTAATTAGTTTCTAAAAAAACTATTTTACCATAATAATTTCCTGGTATTAATTTTCAGCTAAAAAAGTTTTTCGAGGAAACATGAAGCACTAATGGTCCCTTGAGACATATTTTTACTAAAAACACTTTTCAAAAATTTTCTAAAAAAATGAACTAACAAGGCATTGTGGTTGTAGAAAGTAATTTGTTTTCGAAAAAATCCTTTCAAAAATTCCCTGGTAAGAATTTTAAGCTAAAAAAGTGTTTTTAGGAATGTGGCACTAATGATCCCTACAAATTTAATTTTACTAGAAATAATTTTCCAATGTTTCCTAAAAATATGAACTAACAAGGCCTTGTAGTTGTTAAAAGTTATTTATTTCTACAAAAATTGCCTTACAACAAAATTTTCATAATAAGAATTTTCAGCTTGAATAGAGTTTCTAGGCAACATGAGGCACTAATGGATCCTGGAGAAGTATTTTCACTAGAAATACATTTCCAAAGTTTCCTCAAAAAGGCAGTAACAAGGCCTTAATGATGTAAAAAGTAATTTCTTTTATAAAACATTTTGATACACCAAAATTTTCCAGGTAAGAACTTTAAACAAGATATGTGATTCCTGGAAACATGAGGCACTAATGGTCCCTGGACACATATTTTAATTAGAAATACTTTTCCAATGTTTCTAGAAAAAAGGCATTAACAAGGCTTAAAAGTAGTAAAATATAAATTTTCCAGGAAAAATTGCCTTATTACGAAATTTCCCTCATGAATTTTTTCAATTTGAAAGGTTTTTCATGGAAATATGAGGCACTAACGGTCCATTGAGATGTATTTTCAGTAGAAATACTTTTCCAAAGTTTCCTAAAAAATACATAACAAGGCCTCAAAGTTGCAGAAAGAAATTTGTTCTAGCAAAAATTGTATTACCAAAAAAGATTCTTGGTAAGAATTTTCAATTAGAAAAGTGTTTTCAGAAAACATGAAGCATTAATGGTCCTTGGAGATTTATTTTTACTAGAAATACTTTTCCAACGTTTCCTAAAAAAATCACTTTCAAAACCCTCTAGTTATAGAAAGAATTTGTTTCAACAATGTTTTCCAAGTAAGAATTTTCTACATGAAAAGTGTTTTCCATGAAACATGAGGCACTAACAGTCCATGGAGACGTACTTTTACAAGAAATACTTTCCCAACATTTCTTGAAAAAATGCACTAACAAGGTCATATAGTTGTAGAAAGTAATTTTGTTTAAGAAAAAAATTTCTAGTAAGAATTTTAATCTTGAAAAGTGTTTCTAGGAAATATGAGGCACTAATGGTCCTTGTAGACATATTTTTCCAAGAAATACATTTCCAGCATTTCCAAAACAAATGCACTTACAAGGCCTTATAGTTGTAGAAGGTAATTTGTTTCATAAAAAAATATCCTTACCACAAAATTTCCACAAAATTTCCCTAATATGAATTTGCAACTTGAAAAATGTTTCTAGTAAACATGAGGCAGTAATGGTCTCAAGGGTCATATTTTTACTAGAAATATTTTTTCAACATTCCTAAAAAAATGCAATAACAAGGCCTTATAGTTGTAGGAAGTAATTTGTTTCAGAAAAAAATATTTTACCAAAATAGTTTCCTGGTAAGAATTATCAGCTAGAAAAGTTTTTCCAAAAAACATGGGGCACTAATGGTCCCTCTAGACAAATTTTTACTAAAAATAATTTTTGAACATTTTCTTAAAAAATACAAAAAAGAGGCCTTGTTGTTGTAGAAACTATTTTTTTTTTCGCAAAAATTGCCTTACCTCGAATTTTCTCGGCAAGAATTTTCAGCTAGGAAAGTTTTTCTAGGGAATATGAGGCACTACTAGTCCCTAGGGACGTAATTTTACTAGAAATACTAACACGGCCTTATAGTTGTTAAAAATAATTTGTTTCAGCAAAAATTGCATGTTGGAAGATAGGGCTCAAGACCACATGACCAAGGAAGGCCAACATATCTAAGAGTATTATAAGATGCGCCAAATGACCAAAGAAGGTCCACAAGATGGGC
Organism: Aristolochia californica; assembly: GCF_029961685.1. Lineage (NCBI taxonomy): Eukaryota > Viridiplantae > Streptophyta > Magnoliopsida > Piperales > Aristolochiaceae > Aristolochia > Aristolochia californica. The sequence continues at coordinate 27,551,078 of NW_027182103.1, read as the reverse complement.
CCAAGCCCATAAGAATTAGGACCCACAATGATTACCATGAGCTGGCATCCTTATCGCATCAATTGGAAGATGGCATCCTTATCGCATCAATTGGAAGATCAAGGACTCAAAAAAGTATCTTTATCTAATGGTCACGTCCTACAAGAGTTTAGTTTGAGTTAGGTTTTTTTTTTATCTATATTGAGTTATTTAATTATGTTAGGACTGATCTTTAAGTGTTAGAGTTTGGGTGTAATTGAGACAATTAGTATTATTGTAATTGGACTCTACCACCTTCCTCTATTATAAATAGAGGTTCATGTATTTTGATTATAATAATTCCATGAAGTTTTTTTCTTTTCCATAAATTCAAAATGGTATCAGAGCAGGTACTATGAGTTGACTTGGTCAACCCACTGAGATAATGAGATCCTTTTCTCTAAAACCTAAACCTTAAGTCTAGGTTCGTAGTTATTTTTTTGAGTCCCTACGCGCATAGTTTGCTTTGTGTTTTTTAAATCTATACGGAGTTTTGAATATTGGAAATTATATATTGACTAAAATATATTTGAGTTTACTTTCCAAAGAAAAATAATTTGTTCCAATTGAAGTTATCTACAAACAGATATATATATTTGAATGAGCGAAGGTCAAATTGCAAAAAGTTTCGAGGAGTAGCAGCAATCTTCAAATTCCGAGGTATTTTTTGCTATCAAGAACTAGACTTTATAAAGAAAAATATATATATAAAAATATCTGTAAGCCTATTCATTTACATATTCAACCAATTTTTTTATCTGAGCTACAAAGAGAAATCGATATTTGAAGCAGCAAAGGTCAGATTGAAAAAGAGCTTCGAGCAGCAATAGAAAGCCTCAACTTCCAAGGTATTTTATGCTATCAAGAAAGAGACTTTATATAGATAATTATATATGAAAAGAAATATACGTAAGTATATTTTCTTACCTATTCAACCAATTCTCGGTATGATTTTTGTATAAGGAGATATTGATCTTGGAAGAGATAGTGGTCATTATAGAAAAGCAGAAGAAACGGTACTTTGTTCGGCCAGTTGACAGAGACTGTAATATATCAGATTATTTATCTTCTGATAATTATATTTTATGAATTCATTGTACTTGGATCAAAGGTATATAAGTCTACTTTTAGAAGGAGAAAATTTCATGTCAATCTGATCTATATTTAAAGAAATATTCACATTGGAAGAATCAAAGGTCATGTTGGTATTCTGTTGTAATGAAAAATCCAAATCTATGCCAATTTTTTTGTGACACTTTTTGAGTTGATATATCAGAAAAATATCTCACGTCTGCCTGGTTTGAGGGCTTATTTATATATCTCTGTTATTTGGGCTTATTGCTACATCTATGATATTTGGTTCAAGCTGGAATCACTGCCATTACCTCCTAGCTTGAGGGGGAGAAGTACAAGAAGTACAAGAAAGCGGTATTTTATTCCATATATTGTGATCAATATATTCAAGAAAATGGAAGCACAAAAGATGAAGCTTCTACGTCTAAGAAAAAATATTTATATCGGATTATGATTATTTCATGGGTCCTTCTACAAGGTTTATTATTTTGGTTCATGTTGTATGTGTTGGAAGATGGTCGTGTTATATTCACCTGCAACTATTATATCTCTTTGGGAACATTATTATTGAAGAAGAGGTGGCCTCATATCATCATTATTTTACCCCGTCAAAAATATCAAAATTATTTGTGGTTTAGAGTCCATGATAGAGGAACTTCATTCCCGTCAAAAAGATCAAAATTATTTGTCGTTGGGAGTCCATGATGTAGGAACGTCATCCTCGTCAAAAATATCAAAATTATTTGTGGTTGGGAGTCCATGACGGAGGAACTTCATCTCCGTAAAAAATATCAAAATTATTTGTGGTTGGAAGTCCATGACGGAGGAACTTCATGCTGTCAAAAATATCAAAATTATTTGTGGTTGGAAGTCAATGACGGAGGAACTTATTATTGCATATATGTTATCCCCCCCCCCTTTCCTTCGAATTGGCTAGCTGTGTCTCAAGGAAGAGAGCACCAGCATGAGCGAAAGTGTTGGAAGATTGGAAGACTGCCATTTTATTCAAAAAGATCATATCCATCATTTGCAACAAGCTGGGAGTTCTTAATGTTCTCTCACCCTCAGCTTGAATGGGAGTGTTGGAAGATAGGGCGCAAGACCACACGACCAAGAAAGGCCCACGTATCTAAGAGTATTATAAGATGGGCCAAACGACCAAAGAAGGCCAACAAGATGGGCCCAAGCCCATAAGAAGTAGGAACCACAATGATTACCATGAGTTGGCATCCTTTTCACATTAGTTGGAAGATTAAGAAGGACTCAAGAAAATCTCTTTATCTAATTGCCACGCCCTACAAGAGTTTTGGTTTGAGTTAGGTTTGTCTTTTAACTATATTGAGTTATTTAATTATGCTAGGACTTGTCTTTAAGTGTTAGAGTTTGGGTATAATTGGGAGAAAGGTAGTTTTATTGTAATTGGACTCTACTACCTTCCTCTATTATAAATAGAGGTTCATGTACTTTGATTATAATAAGTCAATGAAGTTTTTCTCTTTTCCATAAATTCAACATTGCCTTACAACAAAATTTTCCTAGTAAGATTTTTCAGCTTGACAAGTGTTTCCAGAAAACATGAGGCAATAATGCCCCCTGAAGATGCATTTTTACTAGAAATACGTTTTCAAAGTTTCCTAAAAAGGCACAAGGCCTTAATGATGGAAAAAGTTATTTTTTTATGAAAAAATTGCCTTACACCAAAATTTTGCAGGTATGAATTTTCAAAAGTGATTTCTGGAAACATGAGGCACTAATGGTCCCGGACACGTATTTTTACTAGAAATAATTTTCCAATGTTTATTGAAAAAAGGCATTAACATGGCCTTATAGTAGTAAAATGTAATTTTTTCAGCAAAAAATGCCTTATCACAAAATTTTCATGGTAAGAATTTTTCAGCTTGAAAAGTGTTTCATGGAAATATGAGGTAGTCACGGTCCATGGAGATGTATTTTTAGAAAAAATACATCTTGATCATTTATTTAAAAAATGCACTAAAAATTCCTTATAGTTGCATAAATTAATTTGTTTCAGCAAAAAATGCTTAACCAAATATGATCCCTGGAGAGAATTTTTAGGTTGAAAAGTGTTTCCAAAAAATATCAGGTACTAATGGTCCTTGTAAACATATTTTTACTACAAATACTTTTCCAACGTTTCCTGAGAAAAAAATCACTAACAAAACCATATAGTTATAGAAAGTAATTTATTTTAGCAAAGTTTTCCTAGAAAGAATTTTCTTCCAGAAAAGTAATTTTTTGGAAACATGAGTAACTTATGGTCCATGGAGACGTATTTTTACTAAAAATAGTTTGCCAGCGTTTCCTGAAAAAAATGCACTAATAGGTCATTTAGTTTTAGAAAATAATTTGTTTCAACAAAGTTTTTCTTGTAAGAATTTTCGGCTTGAAAAGTGTTTCCAGGAAACATGAGGCACTAATGGTGTTTGGAGACGTATTTTTACTAAAAATATATTTCCAGCATGTCCAAAAAAATTCCCTAATAAGGCCTTATAGTTGTAGAAAGTAATTTGTTTTATAAAAAAATATCCTTACCACAAAATTTCCCTGGTAATAATTTTCAACATGAAAATTTTTCTAGGAAACATGAGGCAGTAATGGTCCCAACGATCGTATTTTTACTTGACATACCTTTCTAACGTTTCCTTAAAAATGCATTAACATGGCCTTATAATTGTAGAAAGTAAATTGTTTTAGCAAAAATTGCTTTACCACAATAGTTTACTGGTAAGAATTTTTAGCAAGAAAAGTTTTTTCCAAGAAACATGAGGCACTAATGGTCCCTCACAACATATTTATACTAAAAATACTTTTCAAATATTTCTTCAAAGAAATGCACTAATAAGGCCATATCGTTGTAGAAAGTAATTTGTTTTAGCAAAAATTGACTTTCCTCAAAATTTTCCTGATAACAATTTTCCATTTCAAAAGTGTTTCTTGGAAACATAAGGCACTAATTGTGCTTGGAGATGTATTTTTACTAGAAATAATTTTCTAATGTCTCCTCAATAAAGGCACAAACAAGACCTTAGAGTTGTAGAAAGTAATTTGTTTCAGTAAAAATTTCCTTACAACAAAATTTTCTAGGTAAGAATTTTACTCTTGAATAGTTTTTCCCAGAAACATGAGGCACTAATGGACCATGGAGCCATATTTTTACAAGAAATAAATTTCCAAAGTTTCTTAGAAAAAGGCAATAACTAGGCCTTAATGATGTAAAAAGTTATTTGTTTCTGATAAAATTTCCTTACACCAAAATTTTGGTTGTAATAATTTTCAAAGTGAAAAGTGATTCTTGGAATCATGAGGCACTAATGGTCCCTGGATATTTATTTTTACTAGAAATACGTTTTCAATTTTACTGAAAAAAGGCATTAACAAGGCTTTATAGTAGTAAAATGTAATTTTTTCTGCAAAAATTGCCTTTTTACAAAATTTTCTTGGTAAGAATTTTCAACTTGAAAAGTGTTTCATAGAAATGTGAGGCACTGAAGGTTCTTGGAGACATATTTTTTTTAGAAATACTTTCCAACGGCTCCTAAACAAATACACTAACGAGGCCATATTGTTGCGAGAAGCAATTTTTTTGACAAAAAATGATTTACCAAAAAGGATTCTTGGAAAGAATTTTCAGGTAGAAAAGTGTTTCCAGAAAACATGAAGCATTGTGGACCTTGGAGAAATATTTTTTCTAGAAATAATTTTCCAACGTTTCTTTAAAAAAAAACTAACAAATCCTTATATTTATAGAAAATAATTTGTTTTAGCAAAGTTTTCCAAGTAGGAATTTTTCTGCCTAAATTTTTTTTTTCCGAAAACAAGAGGCACTAATGGTAGATGGAGATGTATTCTTACAAGAAATACTTTCCCAAAGTTTCCTGAAAAAATGTACTAACAAGGTCATATAGTTGTAGAAAGTAATTTGTTTCAGCAAAAATTTTCTAGTAATAATTTTCAACTTGAAAAATGTTTCCAGGAAATATGAGGCATGAATGGCCCCTAGAGATGTATTTTTACTTGAAAAACATTTCCAGCTTTTCCAAAAAAATGCACTACCAAGGCCTTATAGTTGTAGAAAGTAATTTGTTTCATAAAAAATATCCTTACCAAAAAAATTCCCAGGTAAGAATTTTCAACTTGAAAAACGTTTCTAGGAAACATGATGCATTAATGGTCCCAAAGGTCATATTTTTATTCGATTTAATTTTCGAACGTTCCTAAATAAATGCACTAACAAGGCCATATAGTTGTAGAAAGTAATTTGTTTCAACAAAAAATTTTTTACCACAATAGTTTTCTGGTAAGAATTTTTAGCTAGAAAATTTTTTCAAGGAAACATGAGGTCCCTCGAGAGGTATTTTTACTAAAAATACTTTTCGAAATTTTTTTGAAAAAATGCACTAACAAGGCCTTGTTGTTGAGGGGGATATAGGATGACATTTATATGCATCAACCACCTGGGTAAGTGGTTAAGGGGGAGTCCGTACGTCGACTACAAAAATCTCTTTATGGTCTCAAACCATGCACGAGGTGACTGTTTGGGACCATAACGATATTTTTGTAGTCGACATACGGACTCCCCATCAACCACATACCCAGGTGGTTGCTGCATATATATGTCCTCCTTTATATCCCATTCAGACCATTTTTTTGCATCAAGTTGATAGACTTGCCAGGAAGAGTTAGCCGCGAGAGATAATAACAAACATACCTAGTTTAATTTAGCCACTGGAGAGAAGGTTTCTTCATAATCAATGCCATTACATCATGTATAGCCTTTAGAAACAAGGCAATCTTTTAACCGAGCCAAAAACCCATTCGTATTTTGTTTCACAGTAAATACCTATTTGCAACCGACGAGTTTCTTATATGAAGGAAGGGGGACTAAAGCCCATGTCTGATTTTCATAAAGGGCCTACATTTCTTCATCCATAGCCGCCTTCCACCGTGGATGTTAGAGAGCCTCATGATAGGATTGTGGTACAGGTACGGAGGAAATAACCAATAGAAATTGACAACAAATAGGGGATAAATGATGATGAGACACAAAATTTGTTATAGGATGAGAAGTAGAAGGCATGGTGCAGCTCTTTCCTAACTGCAATAGGACGAGTATCATATTTTGGGCCAAAAATAATCGAAGAAAATGGACTTACCTCAGTAGGATCTAACAACTCAACAGGTGTGGTGTCAGCCAGTGTTTCTGTGGGCTAAGTAGTTTCTGCAACATGGGGCACAACCAATCGAGGAGAACCTGGTACTGAAGATAAACTTGGAGGAGCATTATCAGAATAATATAGAGATTCTTCAAAAAAAAATGACATCCCTAGACACAAGTAAACGCTGAAGAGAGGGATTATAGCAAATATAACGCTTTTGTGTGTGAGAGTATCCTAAGAAGATACACTTCACAAATTTGGCATCAATTTTACTATGTTTATCGAAGAAAATATGGACAAAACATTGACAACCGAAGACTCTCAAGGATCATCATCTCGATGCAGGGGATGAAGGGGCCCTTCATCTCCACGGTTTAATTTCAATCATGTGGAAGAAGGCCCTTTTTGATCTTCTTCGAATTGAAGGACGGGCGACGCCCTCGGCCTCGCTCTCTCTCCTCGCACCCCCCCCCCCCCCCCCCCCATCGCGCGTAGTCTTTTTCTTTTTTCTTCCTATCTCCCACACTCCCTTCCCTCTCTCGTCTCCCTGCACCCCCGACATTGTTCTCGTCCTTCGTCTCCCTGCGTCCCCGACGTTGATCTCGGCCACTATCTCAGTTCCCTCTCGTCTCCGGCTTCAACTCTCGGTCTTCTCTCGGCCTCGCCCTCTCTGTCGCACCCCTCTCTCGTCTCCGTGACTCCCTCTCTTCTCTCGGACAAGCTCTCTCTCGATTCTCTCTCTCTATTCCCTCCCGACCTCCCTTTCTTCTCTGTCTTCTCCCTCTCTTCTCCCTTTCAGCCTCCCACTCCCTTATCTCTCTGGCTAGTCTCGACTAGGCATCGATTTCACCCTTCGGCTTCGGATTTCCCCCTTCGATTTCACCCTTCGGCTTCGGATTTCCCCTTCGATTTCACCCTTCGGCTTCGGATTTCCCCAAATTTCAAAAGGTATGCCTAAACCCGAATTTTTTTTCATTAAATTAGTGTTTTATTTGATTTAAATTTATTTTCAGTGCGTAATTGGGGGTTATTTGTGCATTATTTTGGGATTTAGGGTTACGGTTTATAGTCTAAATTAGGGTTTAGGGTTCAGTGCGTAATTAGGGTTTATCGTTAAGGGTATTTTAGGAGTTAGGGTTTTTAAGGTTTAGGGGGTTTAGGGTTTTTAAGCTATAAGGTTTTTTGGGTTTAGGGTTTGGAATTAGGGTGTAGGGTTTAGGGTTTAGGGCTTTTAATGTATTAAGTCCTGGAATTAGTGTTTAGGGTTTAGAGTTTAGTAGGTGATAGGGTTTAGGGTTTGATGGTTTAGTTTTTTTTTTATGGTTTGTGTTTCGGGTAGGGTTTGGGCTAGGGGTTTATGGTATTTTAGGGATTAGAATTTTTAAGGTTTAGGGGGGTTTATGGTTTTTAATGTTTTGGGGGTTTTGTGTTTTTAAGCTCTAGGTTTTTTTAGGTTTTTTTTTGGGGGGGTTGGGGTTTAGGGTTTTGGGCTTTTAAGGTATTAAGTTCTGGAATTAGTGTTTAGGGGTTTTTAGTCCAATTCAAACAAGGTTGAGTTGCCTACACAGGCGTCCATTAGCCAACAAAACCCGACCCCCATCACTAATGAGGTATAGTTCAAAGTTACTGCGAAGTTATATGGGGCTCTACCAGGGGTCTTCGGTGAATTTGGATATGATGTGTGTGTGTTTTCATTTTTTAGTGCATATGCATTAGTGAAAATAATTTTATTAATTTTGAAATGTGTGAGAATGTTGTTGAGAATTTTTGAAGTGCTATGAAATGGTTTTGCCATGTGGTGAGGAGATTCGGGTATTATACATATCCACCACATGGTATTTTTTTTATGGTTTGTGTTTCGGGTTTACGGTTTAGGCTAAGGGTTTAGGGTATTTTAGGGATTAAGATTTTTAAGGTTTATGGGGTTTATGGTTTTTAAGATTTTGGGGGTTTTGTGTTTTTAAGCTCTAGGGTTTTTTAGGTTTTGGGGAGGGGGGGGTTTAGGGTTTAGGGTTTAGGGTTTTGGGCTTTTAAGGTATTAAGTTTTGGAATTAGCGTTTAGGGGTTTTTAGTCTAATTCAAACAGGGTTGAGTCGCCTACACAGGCGTCCATTAGCCAACGAAACCCGACCCCCATCACTGACGAGGTACAGTTCATAGTGACTGCGAAGTTATATGGGGCTCTACTAGGGGTCTTCTGTGAATTTGGATTTGATGTGTGTGTGTTTTCATTGTTTAGTGCATATGCATTAGTGAAAATAATTTAATTAATTTTGAAATGTGTGAGAATGTTGTTGAGAATTTTTGAAGTGCTATGAAATGTTTTTGCCATGTGGTGAGGAGATTCGGGTATTATACATATCCACCACATGGTATTTTTTTTATGGTTTGTGTTTCCGTGACGAGTAAAGGTTGTCTGATAAAGTTTTTTCCGTGAGGACCGTATCGGATTTAGATTATACATGGCTGCAAGAAGACAACCAAGTGGTCGAACATATGATATTTGGACATTCGATGATGATAGCAAAATGCTCGATCTCTTGGTCGAGCAGGTCAATCTAGGGAACAAGTGCCTAACTGGGTGTGGAAGCATGAGGTATACATGAACTGTGTAAATAAGTTCAATGAAGACACAGTCATGAAAAAAACTGTTGAGCAGGTGAAGAATCGAACAAGAGCATGGAAGAAAACATACCAAACGGTAACAAGTTGTATCAACACTAGTGGGTTTTGTTGGGATGCAACCACACAACGAGTTACTGCATGTAATTCTGTATGACTTGATTACATAAAGGTCAGTAAATCAGTATGGCTCGACTATATGATGTACTATAAAATATTTTTTATGTTTTTCGCATTAGTATAACTCTATTCCAAGACGTCTAAATGATTTTTTATTCTTGTAGGAGCATAAAGATGCTGAGAAGTACAGACGTGAAGGCTGCCCCCTGTACGACAAATTAGCTATGGTGGTGGGAAACACAATAGCGGTAGGGTCAGGAGCTGCAACCTTTGTAGATCAGGGCGATGAGGTGATCCGTGAATCGAAACATATCCCGATGGATGAGCCAGCGGATGTTGATATAGTTAGGGATACTCCATCACCATTATTAAGCATGGATGAGTCTCTAGGTAATCAATCTGAAAGAAGTAAACGGTCATCTTCAAGTCGTCGTAGAAAGAGAACCGAAATGCCCGATAACGACACTAGTAGCAGAATTTTTGATGCAATAGATCGAATTGCTCAGACATTTCAGAATTTCATGATGAAAGACGATATTGTAAGAGGTTGCGTCAACGCCCTTAGGGAAATCCTGGACTTGCCTATAGAATTGAAGTATCGCGCTCCTTCATGGTTGGATACACCAACTAAGAAGGTCATGTTTATGGAAATGACAGTGGAAGAGCGGGTTGAGTGGCTTAAATTTTGTTTTGAAAACTAATTGTAATGCGTTATAAATACACTATTTTTTTGGAATATTATTATGTAGTAGACATGATATTTGAATTATGACGTTGCAAAACTTATTAGTATGGTTTGTATTTAAATTTGATATGTTGTTGTGTTTATATATTGCGTAGATAAATATGGTGTTTTGAGTATGGATGTGGAATGTGATTGAATGTAGGATGTGGATGAATGTAGGATGTGATTGAATGTAGGATGTGGAATGTGGATGAATGTAGGATGTGATTGAATGTAGGATGTGTGAATGTGGATGAATGTAGGATGTGATTGAATGTAGGATGTGTGAATGGGGATGAATGTAGGATGTGATTGAATGTAGGATGTGGGATGTGGATGAATGTAGGATGTGGGAATGTCGATGAATGTAGGATGTGATTGAATGTAGGATGTGGGAATGTTGATGAATGTAGGATGTGATTGAATGTAGGATGTGGGAATGGGGATGAATGTAGGATGTGATTGAATGTAGGATGTGTGAATGTGGATGAATGTAGGATGTGATTGAATGTAGGATGTGGGAATGTGGATGAATATGGTTGTTTATAGGTGTGATTGCAAATAGGTTATGATTGAAGGTTGATGTTTACTCGTGTTTATGAATTTTAGGCGATTGAATTTGTGGATTTCCATGGATACTATGACATACGATGAAAAGGTTGCAATTATGGTTGCATTCACAACTTTGATGATCGCCATGTAAAGATACTATATGTACCATTGCAATAGACGTGTACCACGTTCTTGTGGGATGAATGGTCCATTGTATTTGCAAAAGGCACTAGACAAATCTCCAGTTAAATTTCGTAAAGTGTACAGGATGAACCAACTGGTATTTCACAAATTCGCAGATATACTTTCTAGTAAAGGGTTTTTATCAGCCACAAAGACCATCTCAGTTGAAGAACAACTTGCATATTTCCTCCTAACTGTTGGTCAAGGACAAGTGTATAGTGTCACAGCAGAGATGTTTGATAGATCAAACTGGAAGATAAGTAAGTATTTCAACAAGGTGTTGGATGCAATCCTCAAACTTCACTCTGATTACGTCAAACGGCCTTCGGAACGCACACACTCAAAGATTTTAACAAATTCAATGTTTTATCCCTAACATCACTTCCTATAACTAAATAATTTTACATTAATATACAAAGTTAGTAAATATTAATTGAAAATATATAATTAGGATTGTATTGGAGCTATTGATGGAACTCATATCAAAGCCAACATTCCACTTGAAGATCAACCAAGGTTTTGGAATAGAAAAGGTTATCTCTCACAAAATGTGATGGTTGCATGTTCATTTGATATGCAATTCACTTATGTACTTGCTGGATGGGAGGGGTCAGCAACCGATTCCCGTGTATTGAAGGATGCATTGACTCGTCAAGATAAAATCTTTGTACCTGAAGGTAAGTAATATATTTTTATGTAGTACTTTTTTATCTATTTTATCTTCAATTATTTTATGTGGTATATAATTTTTATTATAGGAAAATATTATCTAGTCGATGCTGGTTATGCAAATCTTCCGGGATTTTTGGCTCCATATCGAGGAACCCGATATCATCTGCAAGAATTTGGAGATAATATTCCTAGAAATGAAAAAGAATTATTCAACCAAAGACATTCATCTTTACGGAATATTATTGAGCGAACTTTTGGTGCTTTAAAAGCTCGATTTCAAATATTAAAAGGCACTCCTCCATTTTATTTTAAGATCTAGGTGAAAATTGTACATGCTTGTTGCATATTGCACAATTATATACGTGCAAAAGATTATGATGATATATTTGAAGATGAAGATGATGATTCGGGTGGCGAGCTCGGTGGAGGAGGTGATGAGGTCCAATTAGGTGCAATGGATGATACAGACAGTGACGATTGCGATGATCTTGAGGATGTGGGTAGCCAAGTAACAAGCATTTGGAGGCAGAGTGCATTAGAATCCACAAGAGCCGCACAATTTCGAGATGCCATATCGACATCCATGTGGAACGATAAATGATGGTTTACTCTTATTACTTTTGAACATGCGTAATTTGTATGTACTAAACTTGTAACTCGTTGATTGTAATATTAAAGGTACGAACTCGTTATTTGAATAATTTTTTTAGGTTATTTTAAAAGTTGTATATGTATTTATTTTTTATTTTATTTTATTTTATTACTATATTAAACTTCATATTTAAGTCTTTGGTAAATAAAATATAATTAAAGTATGCATTTGATTAATATATCATCATTAATTATGTCAAAATATATTATTAATTAATGCAATACAAATCTATCTTATGTTATTAATATAATATTTTTATTCATTAATCAGAATTTTTTTTATTCACTCTATTGTATTAGTGATTTAATAGTGGTAATTAAAATATTGTTAACTCAGACACTTTGGTTTAATTAGTTCATTTTTATAATTATTAAAATCAATAATTTTAAATTTCTATAAGATGAAGATGAAGATGAAGTTGTCTTGACTAACACCCTATTTCAAAGATTTCGAAGATGAAGTTGTCTTGACTAACACCCATTTCGAAGATGAAGATCATGTAGATACATAAGATGAAGATGAAGATGAAGATGAAGATGAAGATCAAATTTTCATTTTGTTGACTAACCCCCCCTTAGGAAAAATATGATGAAGAGATTGGGCGGACAAATGTCCCAACCGGTTTTGCCATAACCTGGCATCAGTGTCACGGGTGGATGCAGTATTTATTTGTGGCACATCAAGTTAGTAGAGCCCCACTTGTTCACAGCCTTCACCAATCACCTGCTTCATTGTAAGATCCTAAAACACACATGAAGTGGGTGAGAAAGTGATAGAGCAATTAAAATGTTTGGTGAGCCGACTAACTGATAAAAGATTCAAAGGGAAAGTAGGAACGAAAAGGATATCAGTGAGAGAAAGTGATGGTGTAACAGAAATGGATCCGTTCCTTTGAACTTTATTTTGTGAACCTTCAGCAATGGTAACAAACTTATGTGAAAGACATGAAGAAAGGGAGCATAGTAGATGTTTGTTACCTGTAAGATTCTTGGAGGCTCCTGAGTCAATTATCAAGGATGAAGAGGAGGCAAAAAACATACCTGAAGCGGTGGTGGCAGTGGTTGGTGAAGAAGTACTTGGGATGGACCCCATCATGGTTTTAATTTTCTAGAACAGTTCATAGTCTTCATAAGTAAGTGTATTCTTTGCAGTTGTTGTGGTAGACTGCTCTACTTTGTATCATTCACTAATTCTTGGTTAACCTTATTCTCATTAGCTTTATAACATCTTTCATGAGAGTGGCCCAATCTACCACATATAGAGCATTCCTTCAGGTGAAAGCATGTTTCTCTAGTGTGGTCATATCCCTTACAATGGGTGCATTCCTTCCCATCTATTTGGTCAAAACTCGTCCGTCTACCCCTACATCTTCCACCTCTATAAAATTTACCTCTGCCTTGGCCTTGGCCTTGGTCAAATGGTGTTCCCCTATGTCCAGAGTACATAGCGGATGGTATTTCAGTAGTAGAGGGAGAAGCATCTGGAATACGAAAAAATGTAGCACATACATCATCAAAAGTGGGAACTGCGGAAGAGCTAAGGTGAGTCTTAACAACTTCAAGATGCGGTTTAATGTTAGCAAGGCATATGGAAGTTATCAAGGCCTCTTCTATTTATCTTGGATAGAGATTGGGTGGGCAAGTTTCTATTCTTAAAGAAATCCTCTAAATCGAGCCAAATATTCATGTATAGTGTCCCCTTGTTTGGTGGTAAGCATCTGTTATAAAATATCTTATGGCCTTTGTAAGTTGTCGGCACTTGAATACAACTTGGCGCATGTATCCCAAATTTTTTTATCGGTCTGTAGGTGAATGACATTATTGGAGATATGTTCTTCCATACTATTGATAAGCCAACTAATAACCAATGTATCCTTCTTTAACCATTTGGTATAGAATATAACATCTTTGTTGGAAGACAAGGCTCAAGCCCACATGACAAAGGAAGGCCCACATATCTAAGAGTATTATAATATGGGCCAAATGACCAAAGAAGGCCTGTAAGATGGGCCCAAGTCCATAAGAAGTAGGACCCTCAATGATTACCATGAGCTGGCATCCTTATCACATCAATTGGAAGATCAAGAGGGACTCAAGAAAGTATCTTTATCTAATGGTCACGTCCTAGAAGAGTTTTAGTTTGAGTTAGGTTTGTCTTTGATCTATATTGAGTTATTTAATTATGCTAGGACTTATCTTTAAGTGTTAGAGTTTGGGTGTAATTGGGACAAGGGTAGTTTTATTGTAATTGGACTCTACTTCCTTCCTCTATTATAACTAGAGGTTTATGTACTCTAATTACAACAAGTTAATGAAGTCAATGAAGTATTTCTCTTTTTCATAAATTCAACATGGTTCAGAGCAGGTTCTGTGAGTTGACGTTGTCAACCCACTGAGGTAATGTGATCCTTTTCTCTAAACCCTAAACCCTAAGTCTAGGTTCATAGTTATATTTTTTAAGTCCCTACACCCAATTTTTTTTTTTTGCATTTTCCACCTTTTTACTGAGATTTACATATGCAAAATATATATTGGCGGAAAGATATTTGAGTCTTCTTTTGAAATAAAACTATTCTTTCAAATCAGAGTTATTTACAGAGAGATATCAATATTTGAATGACCGAAGATCAGATTGAAAAAAGGTTTGAGCAACAACAGCAAGCTTCTGCTTCCGTGGTATTTTATGCTATCAAGAACTAGATTTGGATAAATATATATATATAAAATATATTTAAGTCTATTATTTTACCTATTCAACCAATTTTTTATCTGAGTTATCTACAAAGATAAATTGATATTTGAAGTAGCAAAGGTTTGATTTCAAAAGAGGATCGAGCAGTAGCAGAAAGCTTCAACTTCTAAGGTATTTTTTTATATCAAGAAAGATACGTAAGTCTATTTTTTTAACTATTCAACCAATTCTCATCATGTGTTTTTTTTAAGAAGATATTGATCTTGGAAGAGTCAATGCTTATTTTGTTAAAAAAGGAGAAACAATACTTAGTTCGGCAAGATGATAGAGACCAAAATCTATCAAATTATTTATCTACTGATAATTATATTTTATGAAGAGAAGTTATACTTGGATTAAAGATATTTAATTATATTTTCATAAGAAGAAAATTTCATGTCAATCTGATCTATATTTAAATACACATTCTCATTGGAAGAATCAAAAGCTATGTTGGTATTCTGTTGTATTGAAAAATCCAAATTAATGCCCATTGTTTTGCGTCACTTTTTAATTTGATTTATTAAGAAAATATTTCACTTCTCCCTGGTTTGAGGGCTTATTTATACATCTCTATTTTTTGGGCTTATTGCTACATCTATGATATTTGGTTCAAGTTGGGATCACTGCCATTACCTCCCAGCTTGAGGGGGAGAAGTACAAGAAGTACAAGAAAAAGGTATTTTATTCCTTATGTTGTGGATGAGTTTATGTGACCAAAATATTCAAGAAAAGGGGAGCACAAAAGATGAAGCTTTTGCATCTAAGAAAAAAAATTTATATCGGATTATGATTATTTCATGGCTCCTTCTACAAGGTTTATTATTTTGGCTCATGTTATATGTGTTGCAAGATGGTCGTGTTATATTCAGTTGTAGCTATTATGTCTCTTTGGGGACATTATTATTGAAGAAGAGGTGACCTCATATTATCATTTATTTCATCCCCGTCAAAAAGATCAAAATTATTTTTGGTTAGGGTTCCATGACGAAGGAACTTCATCCCCATCAAAAATATCAAAATTGTTTGTGGTTGGGAGTCTATTACGGAGGAACTTCATCCTAGTCAAAAAATCAAAATTATTTGTGGTTGGAAGTCCATGATGGAGGAACTTCATCCCCGTGACAATATCAAAATTATTTGTGGTAGGAAGTTCATGATGGAGAAACTTATTATTGCATCTATGTTATACCCCCCTGAATTGGCTAGTTGGGTCTCAAGGAAGAGTGCACTAGCATGAGGGGGAGTGTTGGAAGAATGGAGGACAGCCATTTTATACAAAATGATCCTATACATCATTTTTTTGGAAGCTAGGAGTTCTTGATGTTCTCTCACCCCCATCTTGAGGGAGTGTTGGAAGATAGGGCTCAAGCCCACATGACCAAGGAAGACCCACATATCTAAGAGTATTATAAGATGGGCCAAACGACCAAAGAAGGCTCACAAGATGGGCCCAAGTGTTATGGTCCCTATCCATGGATCTAGTAACTCGGCGAGTCAAATAAGGATCCAGCACTGTTAGAGGGTTTCTTAACACGTTTTTGTGAAAAGAAACTCTCTTTTTCTTCCCTCACACGTTATAATTGAAAAGGAGTTTCCTTTTCTCAATTATAGATGCACCAATGCAATCAAGAGACTGTTTTAAGGATCCAATTATGAAACCCCACTTTATACCTCACGTCAATGAGTAGGGTTTCTGAATTCATGCAACTACCAATGCTGAATGTAAAGAGGGCAATCTCTAGCTCTTCTAAACTTGAAAAAGATAGATAAAAATACCTCTTGAAGACCTCCTTCAATTCAGCAGCTCGAAAATCCCTTTCTTGATACTAAGTCTCACGCAAATCCTCCTTCCCTCACTGCTGGTTTGTGGAAGAGATGGATGGCTATTTCAGCATGGAAGAGAAGGCTGATTACTCCTCCTTTTCCTTCCAAGATCTCCTCAAAGACCCCCCAATGGATGCAGCAAACAACCAAGGATAGTTCAAGCCAAGAACCCTAGGATAGGGAACCTAGCAAGAACCTAATTACTCTATTTTACTCTAAATCCGAACTTACCTTATTTCTCATTCCTTACCCTTTAAATAGGGTCATTCACGCTAAGATAGGTTAGGGTTAGGTTTATAAATTCCAACTATACCCCTACCTTCAAGTTTTATTACATAATCAATCAAATTCGAAATTAAAAGCAACATAAGTAATAAAAGTAAAATTAGGTGACTTGGTGAGTCATTGTCTCCTCCTCTAAGTGACTCGGTGTGCTATTGAGTCCATAACATCTGCCTCCCCTTGGAGAAAGAGTTTGTCCTCAAGCTCGTAAGCTTGATAGACCTGTTTGAAGGTCTCTAACCGCTCCCATGTCGCTGCCTCGGGGTCTGTAGCGGTCCACTGCACGAGGATGTCCCACTTTTCATTCGTCACACGCTCCCGTAACACCGCGTAGGGTGTCAGAATGACGTGGCCATTGTCCACTGGAGGAAGGAACGGTGGAGAAGAAGGGGCTGGCCCCTTGTGAGGTTTCAGTAGTGAGACATGAAACACATCATGCAGCTTCGCTGTGTCCGGCAATTTTAGTTGATACGCCACCTGCCCGACGCGTCGAATAATGGCAAAGGGCCCAAAGTACTTGGGGGATAGCTTATGGCGCGCTGGCCTGGTGAGAGAGTGTTGTCTGTACTACCGAAGACGTAGCCACACATAGTCCCCAACCGCGTATGAGACATCCCGGTGGCTCTTGTTGTAAGCCGTAGTCATCCGGACTTGAGCCTTTTGTAGCCGGTCTGTAAACGTCTTCAACACTTGATCTCGATCCATGAGTGCCTCATCAATGGCATCCACGCGGGTGGTGCCTCTGGTATAAGAGAGAAGCCTCAGGGGGTCCCTCCCATAAAAAACCCGGAAAGGAGATGACTGCAAGGCCGAGTGGAATAAAGTGTTATAACAGTATTCTGCCCAGGGTAGCCATTGAACCCACTGTTTCGGTCGATCTCCCACTAAGCACCGGAGATACATCTCGATGGTCCGATTAACCACCTCGGTTTGGCCATCCGTCTGAGGGTGATATGCGGAGGAAAATTTCAATTGCGTGCCACTCAGTCAAAACAGTTCCCTCCAGAAAGTACTCGTGAAAACCCCATCCCGGTCACTCACAATAGATTCAGGAATGCCATGTAAACGTACAATATGCTCCAAGAAGGTCTGAGCCACGTAGGCTGCTGTGTAGGGGTGAGCCATCGAAATAAAATGACCATACTTCGAGAAGCGATCAACCACCACAAACAAAACAGACTTCCCGGCTGAGAGGGGAAGACCCTCCATGAAGTCCATTGAAATATCTACCCATACCTGAGTAGGGAGAGCGAGAGGCTGGAGAAGACCTGCAGGACTCAAATGATCTGATTTGTTCCTTTGACATACCTGACAATCGGAGACATATGTAGTAATGGAGGACTTCATAGCTGGCCAATAGAAATCCGCCCGAATACGCCACAACGTCTTCTGTAACCCCTCATGGGTAGAATCATGATAAGCTGAGAGAATGGCTGGAATCAACTCGGTCGTGGTCGGAAGGTAAATCCGCTGCTTATAGCAAATTAGTGAATCCTGAATGGACCACTTAGAATCCATCTCCCCATTGGAAATTTTTTTGTGCATCTCCTGTAGTGTTGGAAGTGTGGCATGCGCATCACGGACCATGTCTAGGATGAGAAAACGCGGCTGGCTAATGGCATAGACGAGCTGCTGATGTTCAAAACGTCTGGACAAGGCATCCGCTGCCTTGTTTAATCTGCCTGCACGATACTCCACTGAGAAATCAAAGCCCATCAACTTACTAATCCAATGTTGTTGTGGTGACGTCGTGAGACGTTGCTCAAGTAAGAACTTGAGACTATAATGATCAGTGCGGATGAGAAAAGTACGTCCCCATACATATGGCCGCCAGTGTTGGACCGCCTTGGCCAACCTGATCAGCTCGCGTTCATATGCAGCCAATTTCTGATAACGAGAGGCCAACTGTCGACTGAAATAAGCAATGGGGTGGGAGTTCTGATGCAACACGGTCCCAATGCCCCCACCAGAAGCATCACATTCTATCACAAACAAGTCATCAAAATTTGGAAGCTACAACACCGGTGTAGATGCAAGAGCATTCTTGAGTGCGTCAAATGCCATGGAAGCCTCCTTGTTCCACTGAAAGGAATTCTTTTTAAGGAGGTTTGTCAAAGGTGCTGCCAACGGACCAAAACTCCGAATAAATTTCTGGTAATAGCCTGCCAAACCCAAGAATCCGCGTACTGCTGAACAAGACTGAGGCTGTGGCCACTCACTAATGGCCTGAATCTTCTCGGGATGAACACTGACCCCCTCATGGGAAATAATGTGACCCAGGTAAGCAACATGAGATGCCCCAAATGAGCATTTAGACTTCTTCAAATATAATTGGTGTGCTCGCAATAAATCAAATACAATTCTCAAATGTTCTAAGTGGTCATCTTGAGATTTGCTATATATGAGTATATCATAAAAAAAAACAAGTACGAATTTTCGAAGGTAAGAGCTAAATACCTCATTCATCAGCGCTTGGAAAGTAGAAGGAGCATTTGATAGTCCAAAAGGCATGACCACAAATTCAAAGTGGCCGTGATGTGTTCGGAATGCCGTCTTTTCAATATCTGCTGGATGCATGCGAATCTGATGATACCCAGACCGTAAGTCTAATTTTGTGAAGACCCACGATCCATGTAGCTCATCGAGGAGATCCTCCACCACCGGAATGGGAAATTTGTCTTTTACTGTCAGTGCGTTCAACTCACGATAATCAACACAAAAGCGCCAAGTCCCATCATGTTTCTTCACGAGCAGAACTGGTGAAGAGAAGGGGGACTACTGTTACGAATAAGGCCCTGTTGTAGCATCGCTTGACACCGTCTTTCAATCTCATCTTTCTGGAGGTGAGGGTACCGATACGGACGAACAACTACCACATCTGACCTTGGTTTCAAACATATACGGTGATCACACTGTCTGAGTGGGGGGAGCCCTATAGGCTCACAGAAAAGGTCGGAGAACTCATCAATCATGCCATCAATACTGCCTGCTGAATTATCCGGGACAGTCAGAGAATGAATGTGCTGTTGTGTTTCTGTCTGACTTCCTTGTAGGAGCACTTGGCTACCACATAGGACAAAACTCATTGTCAATGCAGAAAAGTCCCACAAAATGGGTCCCAACGTTTGTAACCATTTGATTCCCAATACCATATCAAAACCCGCCAGAGGAATAACAAAAAACTCAGCATGAAACAAAGTAGTGCCAATAGTAAAATTTACCGCCTTGCTGATTCCGTAGCTAGGAACCTTCTCCCCATTGGCCACTGAGACTGTGGCTGTCGGATGGGGAAGAATCTGTAACTGCAAGTGCTGGGCCGCCGTCAAACTAAGAAAATTGTGGGTGCTCCCCGAGTCCACTAAGCCCACGAGTTCCCGATCGAAGATCTGAGCTCTGACTTGCATGGTTTTGGGCGACTTTTGCCCAGTAATTGCATGCAAGGAAATTTCCGGTGGTGCTTCCTCTATCATATCCTCGGTCACCTCGATATCATCATCTTCAACTGTATCAATTAAAAACAATCTTTTGCACTGATGGCCAACCCGATATGGTTCATCACAGTTGTAACACAGATTTTTGGACCGCCTCTCCATCATCTCAGCACTTGTCAATTTCTTTATGTACTGAGGTGGATGACTGCTCGATTTCGTATCCCCTAGTAAAGTGTTGCTCGGAGTGTGTGTGGGAGGAGGTGTTGTGGTCCGAACCCCCTGATGATAATTGCGTCTGCTCTGCCAGGTGGAGGAAGTGCTCCTCTCCCCTGACCATGTGGGTCGTCTGTGCAGGGCCTTCTGCCGCAGTTCTAAAGCACGGGCAATATTCATCGCGTGTGATAATGTAATCGGTGCATAGAGCTCCACCTCAAGCTTTAACGCCTCCGTCAGGCTTGCTGTAAATAACGCCACTTGTTGGTCCACTCGTACCATACCGTTTGCTCGTGCTAAATTTTCCTGGAACAATTTCTGATATTGCTCCACGGAACCAGTTTGTCGTAACAGAACCAAATCACCCAAGGGATTGCTATATGCCGGAGGACCAAAACGAAGAGAGCATAAATTCTTAAATTCTTCCCACTCCACAACTGGTCTATCCGCCTCAACTTGCTGATACCAGAGTTGTGCTTCTCCCAGTAAGTGGAAAACAGCCATCCCCACTTTATCATACGCTGGTACTCGTTGATGGGCAAAAAATTTTTCGTAACGATATAGCCATACCAAAGGGTCTTCTGACCCATTATAAGTGGGAAATTCAAGTTTAGTGTACCTAGGTACTGTGCCTCCTCCCTGATGGAAGCGTCCCCCCGGGATGAAGGGACCTTGCTGGCCTGGTACAGTGCCTCCCCCCTGGTTGAAGGGTCCCCCTGGGATGAAGGGTCCTTGCTGGCCAGAGAAACTCGTGCACCTCGTAAACTCATCTCCCCCTCTGTTATATGAATGGTCCCCTCTTCTTTGCTCTGGAGTTGTGTTCCTTCCAGTAGTCAAACCAGTCTCCATGCTGTCCATTCTTCCATTCAACATCTCCATACTGATATCAACCTTAGAGAACCTCTCCTCCAATTCAGCAAATCTTTTCTCATTATCTGCATTGCCTTTGAGGATAGCTTCAAGCAATTCGTGGCTGCTGATATCTTCCGAGTTACCCTGCTCTGATACCAAGTTGTTATGGTCCCTAGCCATGGATCTAGTAACTCGGTGAGTCAAATAAGGATCCAGCACTGTTAGAGGGTTTCTTAACACGTTTTTGTGAAAAGAAACTCTCTTTTTCTTCCCTCACACGTTATAATTGAAAAGGAGTTTCCTTTTCTCAATTATAGATGCACCAATGCAATCAAGAGATTGTTTTAAGGATCCAATTATGAAACCCCACTTTATACCTCACGTCAATGAGTAGGGTTTCTGAATTCATGCAACTACCAATGCTGAATGTAAAGAGGGCAATCTCTAGCTCTTCTAAACTCGAAAAAGATAGATAAAAATACCTCTTGAAGACCTCCTTCAATTCAGCAGCTCGAAAATCCCTTTCTTGATACTAAGTCTCACTCAAATCCTCCTTCCCTCACAGCTGGTTTGTGGAAGAGATGGATGGCTATTGCAGCATGGAAGAGAAGGCTGATTACTCCTCCTTTTCCTTCCAAGATATCCTCAAAGACTCCCCAATGGATGCAGCAAACAACCAAGGATAGTTCAAGCCAAGAACCCTAGGATAGGGAACCTAGCAAGAACCTAATTACTCTATTTTACTCTAAATCCGAACTTACCTTATTTCTCATTCCTTACCCTTTAAATAGGGTCATTCACGCTAAGATAGGTTAGGGTTAGGTTTATAAATCCCAACTATACCCCTACCTTCAAGTCTTATTACATAATCAATCAAATTCGAAATTAAAAGCAACATAAGTAATAAAAGTAAAATTAGGTGACTTGGTGAGTCATTGTCTCCTCCTCTGAGTGACTCGGTGTGCTATGGAGTCCATAACACCAAGCCCATAAGAAGTAGGACCCATAATGATTACCATGAGCTGGTATACTTATCACATCAGTTGAAAGATCAAGAAGGACTCAAGAAAGTATCTTTATCTAATGGTCACATCCTAGAAGAGTTTTAGTTTGAGTTAGGTTTGTCTTTGATATTTATTGAGTTATTTAATTATGCTTGGACTTATCTTTAAGTGTTAGAGTTTGGGTGTAATTGGGCAAGGGTAGTTTTATTTTAATTGGACTCTACCACTGTCCTCTATTATAAATAGAAGTTCATGTATTCTAATTACAACAAGTTAATGAAGTCAATGAAGTATTTCTCTTTTCAATAAGTTCAACAATCTTCATCGATATGTGGTCCACTGTTGGTGAGATGACCAAGTAGGTCCTTTTGGTGATAAGAAACCGACGAACAGATTTGGACCAGTTCATAAAATTTGATACCCCCCATAAGGGTACAGTGGTGACTATGAGGTCCTTTTTGTGACTCATATTATCTTCAGCCATAGTAGTAAAATCAAGTACAATAGTTTTCCAATCAAGTAATCAAAATATGACCAAGTGGAAGGCTATAACCAACTTCATTAATGGTGATGTTTAGAAAAAAGCTAATTAATTAATTTGAATGGATAATTACTCATAAAATGCTCAACATAATCCTCCTTATCTAGGAATCTTGTTCCCATAGATTTATTAAAAAAATCCAATATGAACTGGTCTCGGTCAAAGTATTATGCAAACTGATAATCTCTTCTAATCGAAGATAATCCAAGATGCATATTTTCTCATAATTTCATAAGATGAAAACATGCATAAGGACATCTCTAAATCACCTCTTAATACTGAAAAATATTAGCATAAAATTAATAATATAAAAAATAAATACTTATCTCATGAGCTTCAATCTTGCTTCATAAGGAGCCTTCTATGAGCAGCTTTTAATCATATCTTCATAGAACATAATGGGGATCCTAAATTTGTAGTTGATACCATGTTGAATTTAGGACCCCATGAATAATACCTCGAGCAAGGGGAGAGAGAAATAAAAATGGAAAAAGAGAAGCTCTCGGGTAGAGAGAGAAGAGAAGGAAAATAAGGGAGATAAGAGAGAGAGAGAGAGAGTACTTTACACGAGAGAGGAGAAAAAAAAAGAAACTTGCTTGATATTCCGAGTTACAATCACCCCTATTTATAGTTGAGGAGGTGATAGAGTCCATGTACAACTAACCTTAGGACTCCTAATTACATTCCAACTAGAACTCTCTAAGATAAGCCTATTATTATAAGATTACATTATTTATTAAAAAGACTAACTCCTTATTTAAGCACATGAATCAAGTTAGAGAGCCAGCTCCTGGTCTTATCTTGTGATTCCCATATGATCTTCCAGCTCATGAAGATAGAGGTACCAACACGTGGTATCTTTGTGGATCCCACTTCTAATCTTATATTCTATTTCAGCACATGTTCCTTATCTCTTAGCTCGAGCCAATTTGTATGAAGACTTGTTGACATCTCTCGAGCTCGTGGTGGGTCCCACCTGCTTGTGTGCCCATGGTGAGTCACACATTATAACAATTTGTTTTCGTAAAAATTGCCTTACCTCAAAATTTTCCTAGAAAGAATTTTCAGTAAGAAATGTGTTTCTAGGAAATATGAAGCATTAATAGTCACTAGAGATGTAATTTTATTAGAAATAATTTTCCAATATTTCTTGAAAAAAAATGTACTAATAAGGCCTTGTAGTTGTTAAAAGTAATTTTTTTCATAAAAAAATGCTTTACATCAAAATTTTCCAGGTAAGAATTTTCAACTAGAATAGTGTTTCAAGGAAACATGAGGCACTAATGGATCCTGGAGAAGTATTTTTACTATAAATATATTTTCAAAGTTTCTGAAAAAAGGTATTACCAAGGCCTTAATAATGTAAAAAGTTATTTGTTTCAGAAAAGATTTCCTTTCACCAAAATTTTCTATGTAGAAATGTTCAACAATAAAAGTGATTCGTAGAAACATGAGATACTAATGGTCCCCTGAAATGTATTTTTACTAGAAATATTTTTTTAGGTTTCCTGAAAAGAGGCATTAACAAGGCTCTATAGTAGTAAAATATGATTTTTTTCAGCAAAAAAATGCCTTGTTACAAAATTTTCCTCGTAAGAATTTTCAGCTTGAAAAGTGTTTCATAGAAATATGAGCCATGGACGGTCATTGGATTTGTATTTTTAGTAGAAATATATTTCCAACGTTTCTTAAAAAAAATACATTAACAAGGCCTTATATTTGTAGAAAACAATTTTTTCAGCAAAAATTGCTATTCCAAAAAAGATTTTTGGTAAGAATTTTTAGGTAGAAAACTGTTTCCAGAAAACATGAGGCACTAATGGTCCTTGGAGACATATTTCTACTATAAATACTTTTCCAATGTTTCCTCAAAAAACAATTCATAAAAAAAAACCTTATGGTTATAGAAAGTAATTTGTTTTAGCAAAGTTTTCCAAGTGAGAATTTTCTGCTTGAAAAGTGTTTTCCAAGAAACATTAGGCACTAATGGTTCATGGAAACGTATTTTTACTATAAATACTTTGACAACGTTTCCTGAAAAAAATGCACTAACAAGGTCATATAGTTGTAGAAAGTAATTTGTTCCAACAAAATTTTTCATGTAAGAATTTTCAACTTGAAAAGTGTTTCCAAGAAACATGATATACTACTGATCCCTAGAGACACATTTTGAAATACATTTACAATGTTTCCAACAAAATGTACTAACAAGGCCATATAGTTTTAGAAACTAATTTGTTTCATCAAAAATATCTTTCTCACAAAATTTCCATGGTTCGAATTTTCAAAACGAAAAAATGTTTCTTGGAAACATGCGGTAGTAATGGTCCCAGGGTCGTATTTTCACTAAATATTTTTTTCCAACGTTCTTGAAAAAATTCACTAACAAGGCCTTATAGTTGTAGAAAGTAATTTGTTTCAGCAAAAATTATTTTACCACAATAGTTTCCTGGTAAGAATTTTTAGCTAGAAAAGTTTTTTTCCTGGAAACATGAGGCACTAATGGTCCCTCGAGACTTATTTTTACTAAAAGTACTTTTCAAACATTTTCTTAAAAAAACATCACTAACAAGGCCTTGTGGTTACAGAAAGTAATTTGTTTTCGCAAAATTTGCCTTACCTCAAAATTTTCCTGGTAACAATTTTCAACTAAAAAATTGTTTCCTGGAAACATGAGGCGTTAATGGTCCCTGGAGATGTGTTTTTATTAGAAATAATTTTCAAATGTCTCTTGAATAAAGGCACTAACAAAACCTTAGAGTTGTAAAAAGTAAATTGTTTCAAGAACAATTGCCTTACAAAAAAAATTCCTACAAAGAATTTCAGCTTGAATTGTGTTTCCAGGAAACATGAGGTATTAATGGACCCTGGAGATGTATTTTTACTATAAATACATTTCCAAAGTATCCTAAAAATGGCAGTAACAACGCCTTAATGATGTAAAAAGTTATTTGTTTCAGAAAAAATGTTTTACACCAAAAATTTCTAGATACGAATTTTCAACAAGAACAGTGATTTCTAGAAACATAAGGCACTAATGGTCCTCGGACATGTAATTGTATTAGAAATACTTTTCCAATATTTCCTAAAAAAGTCATTAACAAGGCCATATAGTAGTAAAATGTAATTTTTTTTACAAAAATTGCTTTATCACAAAATTTGCCTGGTAAGAATTTTCAACGTGAAAAGTGTTTCATGGAAATATGAGGCACTCACGGTCCATGGATACATATTTTTATTAGAAATACATTTCTAACATTTCCTAAAAAAATGCACTAACCCTTATAGTTGCAAAATTAATTTTTTAAGAAAAAAATACTTTACCAAAAATGATTCATGGAAAGAATTTTCTATTAGAAAAATATTTCAAGAAAACATCAGGCAATAATGGTCCTTGGAGATGTATTTTTACTAGAAATACTTTTCTGATGTTTCTTGAAAAAATAATTAACAAAACCTTACATTTATAGAAACTTATTTGTTTTAGCAAAGTTTTCATAGAAAGAATTTTCTGTCTAAAAAGTATTTTTTAGGAAACATGAAGCACTAATGGTCCCTGGAAACGTATTTTTACAGGAAATATTTTTCCATCTTTTCCTGAAAAAATACACTAACAATGTCATATATTTGAAGAAAGTAATTTCTTTCAACAAAAAATTAGTAGTAAGAATTTTCAACCTGAAATGTGTTTCCAAGAAACATGATGCACTAATGGTCCCTTGAGACTTATTTTTACTAGAAATACATTTCCAGTGTGTCAAAAAAAATGCACTAACAAGGCCTTATAGTGTTAGAAAGTAATTTGTTTCATAAAAAATATCCATACTGTTAAATTTATGGAAAAGAGAAAATACTTCATTGACTTCATTAACTTATTATAATCAGAGTACATGAACCTCTATTTATAATAGAGGAAGGTAGTAGAGTCCAATTACAATAAAACTAACTTTGTCCCAATTACTCCCAAACTCTAACACTTAAAGATAAGTCCTGACATAATTAAATAACTCAATATAGATAAAAGGCAAACATAACTCAGATTAGAACTCTTCTAGGACATGACCATAAGATAAAGAAGCCTTTTGTGAGTCCTTATTGATCTTCCAACTTATGTGATAAGGATGCCAGCTTGTGCTAATCATGGTGGGTCCTATTTCTTATGTGCTTGGGCCCATCCTGTAGGCCTTCTTTGGTCGTGTGGCCAATCTTATAATACTCTTAGATATGTTGGCCTTCCTTGATCATGTGGGCCTGGGCCTATCTTCCAACACTCCCCCTCAAGTTGGGGGTGAGAGAGCAACATAAACTCCCAACTTTCTGCAAATGATGTATAGAATATTTTTGTATAAAATGGCACATCTTCCAATATGCCTTCATCTTACAACTCTCCCCCTCATGTTGTTGCGTCCTTCCATGAGGCCCTGCTGACATAAAATAAGTGAGATTAATAACCACTCCTAACAGGTAAGTCATTGCTCCATACTCCAGTCCTAATGTTGGATGTAGAGCACGCTCCGTCTTCTATAGGTAGTGTGTCTATCGGCATTGCTCTGAAGTTTCTACCACTCTGTCCCTCCACAGGACAACAACTCTCAAGTGTTAGGAGTAATAAAAGCCATTACAAGGAGAGCGGGGGGGGGGGGGGGGGGGGGGGGGGGGGGGGGGGGTAGCGGGTTTATTTATAATTGTGTCCCATTCCGGACACCTACTATCATGGTATCCCAACAGTGATATTTTTTATAGTTAAATTTATCATGGTTTCCAATCCGGGCACCGACTCTCATGGTGTACCAACCATGATATTTTTTAGAGTCAAATAAATTATGGTATGATAAAAGGTACTGAGGCCACCTCTTCTTCAATAATAATGTCTCATCTAAAGAGATATAGACATAATAGCAGCAACTGTAATGTAACACGACCATCTTCCAACACATATAACACTAACCAAAATAATAAACCTTGTAGAAGGACCCATGAAAAACTCATAATCTGATATAAATATTTTTTCTTAGATGCATAAGCTTCATCTTTTGTGATCCCCCTTTCATAAATATTTTGGTCACATAAACTTATCGATAACATATAGAATAAAATACCTCTTTCATGTACTTCTTCTACTTCTCCCCCTCAAGCTGGGAGGTAATGGCAGTGATACCATCTTAAACCAAATATCATAGATGCAAAAAAAATCTGAAATAACATAGATTTAGTAATAACCCCTTAAACCGGGGAGAAGTGAGATATTTTCTTGATATAGCAACTCAAATAATGACGCAAAACAAATGGCATAAATTCGGAATTTTCAACACAACAGAATACCAACATGACCTTTGATTCTTCCAATGAACATATATTTTAAATATAGATTATATTGACATGAAATTTCTCTTTATCAAACTAGACTATACCTTTCATCCAAGTATAACTTCACTTCATAAAATATAATTATTAAATGATAAGTAATCTGATAGTTTTCGGTCTCATTCATCTAGCCGAACTAAGAACTGTTTCCCATTGACTCTTTCAAGATCAATATCTCCTTATAAAAATTTAAAATAGAGAATTGGTTAAAGAGGTAAAAAAATAGACTTACATGTATTTATTTTGATATATAATTATCCATATAAAGTCTCATTCTTGATAGTATAAAGTACCTCGAAAGTTGAAGCTTTCTGCTGCTGCTAGAACCTTTTTTTCAATTTGACCTTTGCTGTTTCAAATATCGATTTCACTTTGTAGATAACTTCGATTTAAAATTGAATGAATATTTAAGATAATATACTTACAGATATTTCTTTTAATATATATATCTCCAAATAAAGTTTCATTATTGATAGCATAAAATACCTTTGAAATTGAAACTTTTTGCTGCAACTCAAACCTCTTTCGTAATCTGATCTACGATCATTAAAATATCAATTTCTCTTTGTAGATAACTCTGATCGAAAAAAATAATTTTTCCTTAGAAAGTAGACTCAGATATATTTCCATCAATTTATAATTTTCAATATGAAAATCTCAGTATAGAAGTGAAAAAATCAAAGAAAACTATAGGTGTAGGGACTTAAAAAAAACCACGAACCTAGACTTAGGGTTTAGGGTTTAGAGAAATGGATCTCATTATCTTTTTGGGTTGACCAAGTCAACTCATAGAACCTGTTCTGATACCATGTTGAATTTATGGAAAAGATAAAATACTTCATTGACTTCATTGACATATTATAATTAGAGTACATGAACATCTATTTATAATAGAGGAAGGTAGTAGAGTCCAATTACAATAAAACTATCTTGTCCCAATTACACCCAAACTCTAACACTTAAAGATAAGTCCTAGCATAATTAAATAACTCAATATAGATAAAAGACAAACATAACTCAAAACTAGAACTCTTCTAGGATGTGACCATAAGATAAAGATGTCTTTGTGAGTCCTTCTTGATCTTCCAACTTATGTGATAAACATGCCAGCATGTGGTAATCATGGTCTTATATGCTTGGGCTCATCTTGTGGGCCTTCCTTGGTTGTGTGGCCCATCTTATAATACTCATAGATATGTTTTCCTTCATTGATCGTGTGGGCTTGGGCCTATCATCTAACAAATACCACAAAATTTCCCTGGTAAGTATTTTCTACAAGAAAAATGTGGGACCCACCATGGTTGCACGAGCTGGTGGGACCCACCATGAGGACGTGAGAAGCCAAGAGAAGTCATCACACAATTTGAATGAGTTGGAAGATTTTAAGATCTAGTGGGACTCACAAAGATACCATGAGATGGTATCCTTATCACATGAGCTGGAAAATCAAGTGGGACCCACAAAGATATAGCACAGTTGGCATCTTCAGCCTAGGGTCACGTCCTTATAGAAGGGTTAGAGTTAGATGTTAGACTTCTAAATTAGGTGAGTTATCTTTGGAATGTGATCTTGGACTCTATCACTCCTCTACTATGAATAGAGGAGCTTGTACTTGGAATAAAATCATCAAAGGAAGGAGTTCTCCTCTCTCTCTCTCTCTCTCTCTCTCTCTCTCTCTCTCTCTCTCTCTCTCTCTCTCTCTCTCTCTCTCTCTCTCTCTCTCTCTCTCTCTCGTGTAGAGTTCTCTTCTTGCATATACTCTTTCTTCTTTTTTCTTCTTCTCTCTTCTCTACCCGAGAGCTTTCTCTCTCCTTCTTTTTCTTTTTCCCTCTCTCACCTTGCTCAAGATATCAATAATGGGGTCCTAAATTCAACATATTTATATAGGTTTGCCTCAAGGTGAGGCTACGTCCTGTCTTCTGTCGCTGTAGTAATCTACTATAAAGATGAAATAATTTACAAGAGAAATCGCACATGCTTACAGGTGGTTTTTCTCTAACCTCTTCTCGACCGCCAATTGAGGATCTTATTCCGAGTGATAAAAGCATAGCAACAGCGCCTAACTCAACATAGGGCATATTGATTACGCTCCAAAATTTAACATAATGGTTACTAGAGACTTATTTTCACAAGTAATACTTTTCCAACGCTTTCTGAAAATTTGCATTAACAAGGCTTTATAGTTGTTGAAAATAATTTGTTTCAGCAAAATTTCTTGGTATGAATTTTTGGATTGAAAAGTGTTTCTAGAAAACATGAGGCACTAATGGTCCCTCGAGAAATATTTTGACAAAAAAATTTCAACATTTCCTGAAAAAATACACAAACAAGGCCTTATAATTGTAAAATGTAATTTCCTTCAAAAAAAAATTGTCTACCTCAAAATTTTCATGCTAAAAAATTTAATTTGGAAAAACGTTTCTAGGAAACATGGGGTACTAATAGTCCCAGACATATTTTTACTAGAAATTCTTTTCCAACGTTTCCTAAAAAAAGGCACTAAAGAGACCTTATAGTTTTAGAATACAATTTGTTTCGACAAAATTTCCCTAGTAAGAATTTTCAGCTAGAAAAGTGTTTCCAAAAAACATGAGGCAATAATGGTTCCTAGAGACGTATTTTTACTAATAATATTTTTCCAACATTTCCTTAAAAATGCCCTAACAAGGACTTATAGTTGTAGAAAGTAATTTATTTCAACAAAATTTTACTCGTAAGAATTTCACCTTCAATAAAATTTCCAAGAAACATTAGGCAATAATGATCTCAGAAGAGGTATTTTTAAAAGAAATATTTTTCCAATGTTTCCTGAAAAATGATACTAAAAGGCCTTATAATTTTACAAAGTAATTTGTTTATGCAAAAATTGTGTCACAGGAAATTTTTCCTAGTAAGAATTTTTTGCTACGAAAGTATTTCCAAGAAACATGAGGCACTAATGGTCCCTGGAGAAATTTTTACTAGAAATACTTTTCCAACGTTTCTTGATAAAAATGCACTAACAAGGACTTATAGTTGTTTCATAAAAAAATACCTGACACAAAATTTTCCTGGTATAATTTTTTTTCTACAAGAGTGATTGAGAGAAACAAGAGGTACTAATGGTCTCTGGTGACGTATTTTTACTAGACATATTTTTCCAACATTTCCTAAAAAAAAGGCACTAACAAGGCCTTATAGATGTAGAAATAATTTTGTTCAGCAAAAATTCCTATCCAAAAACTTTTCAAGGTAAGAATTTTCATCTAAAAAACCGTTTACAGGAAACATGAGGCAGTAATGGTCCCTGGAGACATAATTTTACTAGAAATACTTTTCCAACGTTTCCTAAAAAAAACACTAATGTTGCCTTCTAGTTATGTTGGAAGATAAGCTCGAGCCCACATGACCAAGGAAGGCCCACATATCTAAGATTATTATACGATGAGCCACACGACCAAGGAAGGCCCACAAGATGGGCCCAAACCCATAAGAAGTAGGACCCACAATGATTACCATGAGCTGGCATCCTTATCACATCAGTTGGAAGATCAAGAAGGACTCGCACAAGTATCTTATCTTATGGTCACGTCAAAGAAGAGTTTTAGTTTGAGTTATGTTTGATAATAAGTTCCTCCGTCATGGTTTCCTAATTGTGATATAGAACACGAAAGAGAACCCATAAAATAATGTCCCCAAAGAGACATAATAGAAGCAACTGTATATAACACGGCCATCTTCCAACACATATAACACAAACCAAACATCATAGATGTAGCAATAAGTTTTTCCAGCTTGAACCAAGTATCATAAGTGATCGCAACTTGAAACAAATATCATAGATGTAACAATAAGCCAAAATAAGAGAGATGTATAAATAAGCCCTCCAACCAGGGAGAAGTGAGATATTTTTCTGATATATCAACTCAAATAGTGACGCAAAACAATTGGCTTAAATTAGGATTTTCAATGTAACAGAATACCAGCATGACCTTTGATTCTTCCAATTCGAATATATCTTTCAATATAGATCAGATTGACATGAAACGTTTTCCTTCTAAAAGTAGACTTAAATACATTTCATCCAATTATAACTTAGCTTCATAAAATATAATTTTCAGAAGATAAATAATCTAATATATTTCGGTCTCTGTCATCTGGCCGAACTAAATACTGTTTCTCCAGTTTTTTCCAGAATGATCATTGACTCTTCAAAGATCAATATCTCCTTATAAAAAGATCATACTAAGGATTGGTTGAATAGGTAAGAAAATAAACTTACTTATATTTCTTTTGATATATAATTCTCCATATAAAGTCTCTTTCTTGATAGCATAAATTATCTCATAATTTGAAGCTTTTTGTTGCCAGTCGAACCTCTTTTTCAATCTGACCTTTGCTGTTTCAAATATCAATTTATCTTTGTAGATAACTCAGATAAAAAAATTGGTTGAATAGTTAAAAGAATAGACTTACAGATATTTCTTTTGATATATATATTTCACCATATAAAGTCTAGTTCTTGATAGCAAAATATACCTCGCAATATGAAGATTGTTGTTGTTGCTCGAACCTTTTTGCAATTTGATCTTCGCTCATTCAAATATTGACATCTTTCTGTAGATAACTCTGATTGGAACAAATCATTTTTATTTGGAAAGTAGACTAAAATATATTTCTGTAAATATATAATTTTTAATATGAAAAACTCCGTATAGAGGTAAAAATCGTAAGGAAATCTACAGTATAGGGATTGAAAAAAATAACTACTAACTAGACTTAGGGTTTAGGGTTTAGAGAAAGGATCATATTACCTCTGTAAGTTGACCAAGTCAACTCACAGAACCTGCTCTGATACCACGTTGAAGTCATGGAAAAGTTAAATACTTCATTGACATCAATAAATTTTTGTATTTAGAGTACATGAACCTCTATTTATAATAGAGGAAGGTAGTAGAGTCCAATTACAATAAAACTACCCTTGTCCCAATTACACCCAAACTGTAACACTTAAAGATAAGTCCTAACATAATTAAATAACTCAATATAGATAAAAGAGAAACATATCTCAAAATAAAACTCTTCTTTGACGTGACCATAAGATAAGATACTTTTGTGAAACCTTCTTGATTTTCCTACTGATGTGATAAGGATGCCAGCTCATGGTAACTATTGTGGGTCCTACTTCTTATGGGTTTGAGCCCATCTTGTGGATCTTCTTTGGTCATGTGGCCTATCTTATAACACTCTTATATATGTGGGCCTTCCTTGGTCGTGTGGGCTTGGGCCCTATCTTCCAACACTAGGTAAGATTTTTTTGCTTGAAAAGTGTTTCTAGGAAACTTGAGGTAAGAATTTTTTTCTTGAAAAGTGTTACCTCAAAAAACGCACAAACAATGCCTTATAGTTGTATAAAGTATTGTGGTTTCACCAATAATTACATAGCACAAAATTTTCAACTAGAAATGTGTTGCCAAAACACATGAGGCACTAATGGTCCATGGAGACATATTTTTACTAGAAATATTTTTCAAACGTTTTATGAAAAATACAAGAAAAAAGCTATATGGTTGGAGAAAATAAATTGCTTCACCAAAAAATGACTTACCACAATTTTCCTAGTAAGAATTTTCTGCTAGAAAATGTTTCCTGGAAACATGCACTAGTGGTCCCTAGAGACGTGTTTTTACTAAAAGTATTTCTCCAATATTTACAACAAAAAAGGCATTAACCAGGCCTTATAGTGGTAGAAAGTAACTTGTTTCAGAAAAATTGCCTCACCACAAAATTTTTCTGGTAAAAACTCTTAGCTAGAAATGTTTTTCCAACAAACATGAGGCACTTATGGTGTTAGGAGACATATTTTTACTTGAAATAATTTTCCAATGTTTCTTGAAAAAATGCACTGACATGACCTTATAGTTGCAGGAAGTAATTTTTTTAAGCAAAAATTGGCTTACCAAAGAATTTTCCACATAAGAATTTTTAACAAGAAAAGTGTTTTCAAGAAAGATGATGTAGTTATGGTCCCTAGAGACATTTTCACAAGAAATATTGTGCAAATGTTTCCTGAAAAAAGGTACAACCATGGCTTTGTAGTTGTAGAAAGTAATTTGTTTCAAAAAAAATTGTGTTACCACAAAATTTTCTAGGTCAGAATTCTTTGCTAGAAACGTGTTTCCATAAAATATGCACTTATGGTCCTGGGAGACGTATTTTAAAAGAATTATTTTTCCAACGTTTCGTGAATAAGGGAACTAACGGCCATAAAGTTGTAAAAAGTAATTAGTTTCAGTAAAAATTGCTATACCAGAAAATTTTCTAGATAAGAATTTTCAACTAGAAAAGTGAAAATATTTTTCCATTGTTCCTTAAAAAAAAAGGCACTAACAAGGCCATACAGTTATAGAAGGTCATTTGTTTCAGCAAAAATTGTCTTACCATAGAATTTTCCTTGTAAGCATTTTAGGCTAGAAAAGTGTTTCAAGGAAATATAAGGCACTAATGGTCCCTAGACACATATTTTTACTACAAATATTTTACCAACTTTTCTTGAAAAAAGGCTCCAACAAAGCCTTAAAGTTGTAAAATGTAATTTATTTTAGTAAAAATTGCCTTACCACCTATTTTTCTAGGTCTGAATTTTCAATGTTTCCAAAAACAAAATGCACTAACAAGGCCTTTAGTTGTTCAAAGTAATTTGATTCAGAAACATTTGCCTAATAAAAACTTTTCCAAGTAAGAATTTTTAGCTAGAAAAGTGTTTCCAGGACACATGTGTCACTAATGGTCCCTACAGACGTATTTTTACTAGAAATACTTTTCCAATGTTTCTTGAAAAAATACACTAACAAGGCCTTGTAGTTGTAGAATGTAATTTGTTTTAACAAAATTTTACTGGTAAGAATTTTCAGCTTGAAAAGTGCTTCATGTAAACATGATGCACTAATGATCCTTGGACACATATTTTTACTAGAAATATTTTTCCAACGTTTCTTGAAAAAATACATCAACAAGGCCTTATAGATGTAGAAAGTAATTTGTTTTAGCAAAAAATGTTTTACCTCAAAAATTTTCCTGGTAAAATGTTTTGCTAGAAACGTATTTCCAAGAAACATGAGGCATTAATGGTCCCTGGAGACATATTATTATAAGAAATAATTTTCCAACATTTCCTAAAAAAGGCACTAATAAGGCCTTATAGGGTTAAAATGTAATTTTCTCCACCAAAAATTGCCATACCACAATATTTTCCTAGTCAAAATTTTCAATTTTTCCAAAAAAAATGCACTTACAAGGCCTTATAGTTGTTGAAAGTAATTTGATTCAAAAAAAAGCTGGCTTACCAAAAAATTTACCTAGTAAGAATTTTTTGCTAGAAAAGTGTTTTCAGGAAACATGAGGCACTAATGGTCCCTACAGATGTATTTTTAAAAGAAATATTTTTCCAATGTTTCAAGAAAAAATACAATAACAAAGCCTTGTAGTTGTAGAAAGTAATTTGTTTCAGTAAAAATTTTTGAGTAGAAAATTTTCAGCTTGAAAAGTGTTTGGAGGAAAACAGGAGGCACTAATGGTCCATGGACACGTATTTTGACTACAAATACTTTTCCAAGGTTTACTAAAAAGTACGAACAAGGCCATAAAGTTACAGAAAGTTATTTGTTTTAGTAAAAAAAATTTTAGCACAAAATTTTCCTTTTAATAATTTTCCGCTAGAAAAGTGTTTCCTAGAAACATAAGGCACTAATTGTCCCAGGAGATATTTTTTTTCTAGAAATACTTTTCCAACATTTCCTGAAAAAAAAAAGCACTAAGAAGGCCTTATAGTTGTAAAATGTAATTTGATTCAGAAAAAACGCCTTGACCAAAAACATTTCCAAGATAGAATTTTCAACTAGAAACGTTTTTCTTGCATAAGTGTTTTTACTAGAAATACTTTTCCAACATTTCCTAAAAAAATACATTAACAAGCCTTGTAGTTGTACAAAGTAATTTGTTTTAGTAAAATTTTCCTTGTAAGAATTTTTTGCTTGAAATTTTTTTCAAGGAAATATGAGGCACTAAAGGTCCCTGGATAGGTATTTTTACTATAAATACTTTTACAATGTTTCCTAAATAATGTACTAACAAGGTCTTTTAGTAGTAGAAAGTAATTTTTTTTAGCAAAATTTTGTTGCAAAGAATTTTCCTACAAAATTGTCCCTAGAGACGTATTTTTAATTGAAATACTTTGCCAATGTTTCCTGAAAAAAAGGCACTAAAAAGGCCTAATAGTTGTAGAAAGTAATTTGTTTTAGCAAAAATTTCCTTACCACAAATTTTTCCTGGTAATTGTTTTCGACTACAAAAGTGTTTCCAAGAAACATGTGGCACTAATGGTCTGTGGAGACATATTATTACTAGAAGTACTTTTCTAATTTTTCCAAAAAAAGGCACTAACATGGGGTTAAAGTTTTAGAAAGTAATTTATTTAAGCAAATATTGACTTACCAAAACAAATTTTAGTAAGAATTTTTTGCTAGAACAGTGTTTCCAGGAAACAAGAGATAGTCCTTGGAGATGTATTTTTACTAGAAATATTTTCTAACATTTCCTGAAAAAAATGCACTAACAAGGCGTTATAGTTGTAAAACATAATTTGTTTCAGCAAAAATTGTCTTACCACAAAATTGTCATGTAAGAATTTTATGCTAGAAAAGTGTTTCCAACAAAGATGAGTCACTAATGGACCCTAGAGATGTATTTTTTATAAATTTATGTTTTCCAATTTTTCCTTAAAAAAGGCTCTATCAAGCTCTTATAAATTTTGAAAGTAATTTGTTTTAATAAAAATTGCCTTACCACAATTTTTTCCTGGTAAGAATTTTTAGCTAGAAAAGTGTTTCCAGGAAACATGAGGTTCTAAATATCTCTGAAGATGTATTTTTACTTGAAATACATTTCCAATGTTTCCTTAAAAAATGCACAAACAATGCCTTATATTTGTAGAAAGTACGGTGGTTTCACCAAAAATTGTCTTACCACAAAATTTTTTTAGTAAGAATTTTCAACTAGAAATGTTTTGCCAGGACTCGTCAGGAACTAATGGTCCCTAGAGACATACTTTTACTAGAAATAGATTTCTAACATTTCATGAAAAAATACCCGCAAAAGGCCTTATAGTTAGAGAAAGTAATTTGTTGTAGCCAAAATTGATTTCCCACAAAATTTACCTAGTAAGAATATTCTGCTAGAAAAGTATTGAATTTAAGGAAAATAGAAATACTTCATTGACTTCATTAACTTATTATAATCAGAGTACATGAACCTCTATTTATAATAGAGGAAGGTAGTAGTGTCCAATTATAATAAAACTACCTTTGTCCCAATTACACCCAATCTCTAACACTCAAAGATAAGTCCTAGAATAATTAAATAACTCAATATAGATAAAACACAAACATAACTCAAATTAGAACTCTTCTAGGACGTGATGGTAAGATAATGATGCATTTGTGAGTTACAAGGGGGTAGTGGTCTCTCTTATAATACTCTTAGATATGTGGGTCTTCCCTGGTCGTGTGAGCTGGTGCCCATCTTCAAACAAAAAGTGTTTCCAGGAAACATGTACTTATGGTCCCTGGAGATGTATTTTTATTAAAAATAGTTTCCAAAAATTTCTTTTAAATGTCACTAAAAAGGCCTTATAATTGTAGAAAGTAATTTGTTTTAGCAAAAAATACCTCACCACAAAATTTTCCTAGTAAAAATTCTCAGCTAGAAAAGTATTTCTAGTAAACATGAGGTACTTATCATGAGAAATATTTTTATTAGAAATACTTTTCCAATGTTTCAAATAAAAATTCAGTAACAAGGCCATATAGTTGTATAAAGTAATTTGTTTCTGTAAAAATTGTTTTATGAATTATAATTTTCGACTAGAAAAATGTTTCCAAGAAACATGAAAAACTAATGGTCCCTGGAGACGTATCCTAACTTGAAATATTTTTTGAATGTTTCCTGAAAAAATGCACTAACAGGACCTTCTAGTTGTAGGAAGTAATTTGTTTCAGCGAAAATTGCTTTATAAAAAATAATTTTGGCAAGAATTCTCTGCTAGAAAAGTGTTTCCAATAAACATGAGGCACTTATGGTCCCTAGAGACGTATTTTTACAAGAAATACTTTACCAACATTTCAAGAAAAAAGGTACTAATAAGGCCTAAAAGTAGTAGAAAGTAATTAGTTTCAGAAAAAAAAATTTAGACGAAAGAATTTTTAGTTACAAAAGTTTTTCAAGGAAACATGAGGCACTAATGGTCCAAGGAGACGTATTTTTACTAGAAAATATTTTTCCAATGTTTCCTGGAAAAAAGGCACTACCAAGGCCATACTGTTATAGAAAGTAATTTATTTCGGCAAAAAATTCTTACCACAACAAGGTCTTATAGTATTTGAAAGTTATTTTATTTGAAAAAAAAATGGCTTACCAAAAAAAATTCCTAGTAAGAATTTTTGGCTAGAAAAGTATTTCCAGAAAACATGAAGCACTAATGGTCCATGCAGATGAATTTTGACTAGAAATACTTGTCCAACTTTTCCTAAAAAAAATGCACTTACAAGGCCTTGTAGTTGTAGAAATTAATTTGTTTCAGCAAAATTTTCTTGGTAAGAATTTTCATATTGAAAAGTGTTTCGAGGAAATATGAGGAACTATTGGTCTCTAGAGATGTATTTTTACTAGAAATACTTTTCCAATGTTTCCTTAAAAATACACTAACAACACCTTATAGTTGTAGAAAATAATTTTTTATAGCAAAACATTTCTTAGCACAAAATTTTCTTGTTAAGAATTCTCGACTTGAAAGGAGTTTCTAGGAAACTTGAGGCACTTATGGTTCCTGGAGACGTATTTTAACAAGAAATATTTTTCCAACATTTAATGAACAAAGGCACTAACAAGACCTTGTAGTTGTAGAAAGTAATTAGTTTCATAAAAAAATGCCTTACCTAAAAATTTTCAAGGTAAGAAATTTTAACTAGAAAAGTGTTTTAGGGAAACTTAAAGCACTAATGATCCAAGGAATTACTAAAAAATATTTTTCCAAATTTTTTTTAAAAAAAAGAGCACTAAGACGACCTTAATGTTATAGAATGTAATTTGTTTAAGTAAAAATAGCTTTACCACAAAATTTTCTTAGAAATAATTTTTAGCTAGAAAAGTGTTTCCTGGAAACATGAGGCATTAATGGTCCCTATAGATGTATATTTACTACAAAATAATATTCCAACATTTCTTTAAAAAAAAGGTTCTAACAAGGCCTGAAATTTGTAAAATGAAATTTGTTTCAGCAAAAAATTGCCTTACTACATATTTTTCTAGTAAGAATTTTCAACGTTTGCTAAAAAATGCACTAACAAGGCCTTATAGTGAAAGTAATTTGATTACGAAAAAATTGTCTTACCAACAAATTTTCTTGTAAGAATTTTCTGCTAGAAAAGTGTTTCTTGGAAACATGAGGCACTAATGGTCCCCATAAACATATTTTTACTAAAAATATTTTTCCAACGTTCCCTGAAAAAATGAACTACCAAGGCCTTGTACTTGTAGAAAGTAATTTGTTTCAAGAAAATTTTCCTCGTAAGAATTTTCATCTTGAAAAGTGTTTCGAGAAAACATTAGGCACTAATCGTCCTTGGAGACATATTTTTATTAGAAATATTTTCCATTATTTTCTAAAAATACTCTAGAAAAAGGCCATATAGTGGAACAAAGTAATTTGTTTCAAAAAAAATATTTACCTCAAAATTTTCCTAGAAAAAATTGTTAGGGATTAGACACCCTAATTCAAAACTAACGAGTGCAACAACAACAATCGTAGAAGAAAGGAAAATCAAGCAAACAAAAACACACAAGATTTGTACAGGTTCACCACTCTTCGCCGGTCTACTCGCCCTTCTCGACCCCTGATAGGTATGGTTTCTCCTCCCATGTATCTCTTGCAACTACTTTATCTTCTATTTCTATTCTCTCTTGCTACAAAGATGCAATGTCACATGAGTGTTGGCAAAAGGCAATGCAAACAGAACTACAAGCTCTAGAGGAGAATCACACTTGGGATATTGTTACCGCACCCCCCGCCCCCCTCCACATCTTGCTATTTGGCCTCTTGGGAGTAAATGAGTTTTTTCTATCAAGCTGCATTCAGATGGACCATTGGATCTATACAAAGCCAGCCTTGTAGCGCTGGGGAACAAGCAAAAATATAGGATTGATTATGAGGATACATTTGCTCCTGTTTCCAAGATGACCACAGTTCAAACCATATTAGCCATTACAGCCTCACAGTCCTGGCCACTGCATCAAATGGGTGTAAAGAATGCCTTTCTCCAAGGTGATCTACAAGAGGATATCTACATGAAGCTTCCCTCTGGTATGACTACTTCTCTTAATGTTGTCTGCAATCTATGCCATCCTCTATATGGGCTTAAGCAAGCTCCTGAGATTGGTTTGACAAGTTTTGCGGTACACTTATTCTCCACAAGTTTACATAGAGTTAGTATGATTCCTCTATCTTCTATCACAAGTCTGTCGTGGGCATGGTCATTCTCTTGGTTTATGTGGATGACATTATCATTACTGGCACTGACTCTAGCCTAATTACTAAGCTTCAACAAGTGTTGCATGCAACTTTTCTTATGAAGGATCTTGGCCAGCTCACGTACTTCTTAGGGATGGAAGTACGTCATTGACCCAATGGTATTTTCTTAAACCATCATAAGTATATTCAAGATAT
The DNA here is from genome assembly GCF_029961685.1 of Aristolochia californica. Lineage (NCBI taxonomy): Eukaryota > Viridiplantae > Streptophyta > Magnoliopsida > Piperales > Aristolochiaceae > Aristolochia > Aristolochia californica. The sequence goes on along the minus strand of NW_027182103.1, from coordinate 27,510,283 downwards.
TATTACTCTATCTAGTTTGGAGGAAACTTCATTGATCGCTACTCCTATGGATGTCAATGTTAAATACAGGAAAGATGAAGGGCTCTTCTTGATGATCCTACTATCTATCGAAGCCTAGTTGGGAGTTTGATATACTTGACCACAACTCATCCCGACATCTCCTGTGTCGTTCATCAGGTTCGTCAATTTATGTCTTCTCCTCGGCATCTTCATCTTGCGGCAGTTTAGCACATCATCCACTATCTGCGAGGTTCTCCTACTCGTGGATTATTCTTTTCTATAGGCTACATGCTTCGACTTGATACCTACAATGATGTTGATTGGGCTGGGTGCCCCGATACCCAAATCTCTACTACAGGTTGGTGTGTGTTTTTAGGAGATGCATTGATTTATTGGAAATGTAAGAAACAAGACCGGGTGTCCAAGTCCTCTACAGAGGCCGTGTATCATGCCATGTCTACTGTGTGTTCTAAAATTATATGGCTACGCAGTTTTCTTGTTGAGCTCTATTCTTCAGACTATCCCTATACCTCTCCATGCGGATAATAGGAGTGTTATTCTGATTGTTGCCAACAGTGTTTTTCATGAGCGCACCAATCACATTGAGGTTGATTGTCACTCTATCCATGACACTTTGGAGCGCCGGGTAATATCTCTTCCATACATCTCTTTGGATCTTCAAATGGTTGATGTCTTCACCAAAGCATTCCCTCAACCCCAACATAATTTTCATATTGGCAAATTGTTGCTAGTTGACTTCCCAACATCAATTTGAGGGGGGATGTTACCATATGTTGGAATGTATATAAGATAAGTTTTATGTTAATATTTTTTTTATAAATTATGACATGTACATAGGTTAATTAGAAAGGGATTAGTTGGGCTGGGTTGCATTGTATTTAGCCCATGGGCTGTATTGTAATTTATCTAACCCTAAGTTTATATAGTAAAGAAGAAGAAGGGAGCCGCAATCCCATTTTTCCAGCCTCCTTGGTGTCTTCTTGCTCACAATAAACTCAAAGCTTGATGCTCTTCTCCTTGGCTATTCTGTCAGCCTCTTGTGGTGGTGTTTCTGTCCACCAAACTCAGAGCTTGGAACTGTTGCTCTTGGTTGTGTCGTCAATCTCATTTGGTGATGGTTCTGTCCATGCAAACTCAGAGTTGGGAGCTCTTATCCTGGATGTTCTGTCAGCCTTCAGTGGTGGACGTTGGGTGTTCTCATCAGGCTTCACTCATCTAGAAATCTTTGTCAGCACCCAAATCCTTAATTGCAAACTTCTTGGACAACTCTCTTTTCACCTTATCTATTTCCTATTTACAAGCACCTACTATCAATGTGTCATCAATATATAGTAGTAGAATGGTGTAGGAGTCATCAGGCTTCTTTAGATAACAACAATGATCCATCTAGCACCTCAAGAAACCAATACTACTCATGAAGATGTCAAAATTCTTATACCACTATCTTGAAGCCAGTTTAAGACCATACAAGATATTTTGAAGTTTGCACACCATTTTCTCCTTTCCTTGTGCTTTGAAACCCTATGTCTGCATCATGTAAATTTCTTCCACCAAATCACCATGAAGAAATGTTGTCTTTACATCCAACTTCTCTAAGTGTAAGTCTTCATTTGCCACTAATTGAAACATTGTTCTAATAGTAGTCAATTTCACTACTGGAGAGAAAATCTCAGTGTAGTCAATGCCTTCTTTTTGTTGAATGCCCTTTACATGCAGTCTTGCTTTGTACCACTTGTCGCCATCATCTTCATCTTTTATTCGGTACACCCATTTATTCTTCAAGTCCTTCCCTTTTGGTAACTCGGTCAATTGCCATGTCAGATTGTATAACAATTAATCCATCTCATCCTTCATGGCCAACTCCCACTTGGTTGATTCATCAACTTGCACGACTTCCTCATAACTCTCTGGTTCACCTTTATCAGTCAACAAAATATAATTCAACGTAAGGGAGTATCTCTGTGGTGGTCTGCTAGATCTGAAAGATCTCCTACGTTCAGTCACAAGAATGTCCTGATTTACTTATGGTGGTATATTTTTTAAGTCTTCCTAAGCAATACTCTCCATCTCAATGACTGGAAGATCTCTCAACTGAATCACGTCAGACTTCTTAGCTTCATTACTTGTACACTCAGAATCTGTTCTCAACCTATCTTTATAAAAGGCACCTTAAGTGAAGATCACATTCTTGCTCTTGATAACTTTACGACTTTGGTCATCCCAAAAATGATAATCAAACTCAGTACGACCATAGCCAATAAAAAAATATATATCATAGATTTAGCATCAAGTTTACTCCTAATAGTAGAATCAATATGAATATAAGAAACACAACCAAAAACTTTCAAGAAAGAAAGGTTTACCTCTTTGCCGATCCAAAACTCTTCTGATACTTTGCAATCCATGGTGTTGAAGGACCTCTGTTGATCAAATAGGTGGAGGTGCTAATAGCCTTAGAACCAAAACATCTTTGGCAATCTCCTATCTTCCATTGCTAGAATAATTCACTATGAAGATGAAATAGTTTACAAGAGATATCGCACACACTCACATGTGTTTTTCTCTAACCTCTCTCGGGATGCAACTCAAAATCCTTCTTCGTGATGATGATGAAACCCTAATAGCGGTTTAGCATAATGTTTTGATTAGGCTCCACTACTTAACAAGAATTTTCAACGTTTCCTAAAAAAATGCACTAATAAGGCCTTATGGTTGTAGAAAGTAATTTGATTCAGAAAAATTGCCTTACCAAAAAAATTTCCTAGTAAGAATTTTCAGCTAGAAAATTGTTTCTAGGAAACCTGAGGCACTAATAGTCCTTGCATATGTATTTTTACTAGAAATAGTTTTCCAATATTTCCTAAAAACAACAATAACAAGGCCTTGTAGTTGTACAAAGTACTTTGTTTCAACAAAATTTTCCTAGTAAGAATTTTCAGCTTTAAAAGTGTTTCAAAGAAACATGTGGCATTAATGGTCCATTGGAAATGTATTTTTACTAGAAATACTTTTCCAATGATTCCTGAAAAAATACACGAACAAAGCCTTAGAGTTGTAGAAAGTAATTTGTTCCAACAAAAATTGTCTTACCCCAAAATTTTCTTGGTAAGAATTTTCAGCTATAAAAGTGTTTCCCGGACAAAAGAGGCACTAATTGGCCCTGGAGACATATGTTTACTAGATCATTTTTCCAATATTTCCTACAAAATGTAATAACAAGGCCTTATAGTTGTAGAAATTTATTTGTTTCAGCAAAATTTTCCCGGTAAGAATTTTCATCTAGAAAACTTTTACAACCTACACAAGGCACTAATGGTCCTCAAAGATGTATTTTTACTAAAATATTTTGCCAACGTTTCCTAAAAAAAAAAAAAGCCACTAACAAGGCCTAATAGTGTAGAAAAGTGTTTCCAGGAAACAAGATGCACTAATGGTCTGTGGAGACGTATTATTACTAGAAACAATTTTGCAATGTTTCCTAAAAAAAAAGGCATTAACAAGGCCTTATAGTTGTAGAAAGTAATTTTTTTTAGTAAAAATTGCCTTACCACAAAATATTTTTGGTAAAAAATTTCAGCTACAAAAGTGTTTCCAGGAAACATGAGGCACTAATAGTTCTTGGAGCCATATATTTTTATTAGAAATACTTTTCGAAAACTTCCACAAAAAAGGCACTAATAAGGCATTGTAGTTGTAAAATGTAATTTTATTCTGCAAAGATTGCCTTACCACAAAATTTTCCTGGTAAGAATTGTCAACTAGAAAAGTGTTTCTAGCAAATATAACTCACTAATGGACCTTGCAAATATATTTTTACTAGATATACTTTTCCAATGTTTCTTTAAAACGCACTAACAAGGCCTTAAGGTTGTAGAAAATAATTTATTTCACCAAAAATTGCCTTACCACAATATTTCTGATAAGAATTTTCATTTCCAGCTAGAAAAGTGTTTCTAGGAAACATGAGGCACCAAATGTCTCCAAAGACATATTTTTACTCGAAATAATTTTTCAACATTTCCTGAAAAAATACACTAACAATGCCTTATAGTTGTAGAAAGTAATTTGTATCACCAAAAATTGTCTTACCACAAAATTTTCCAAGTAAGAATTTTCAGATAGAAATGTGTTTCCAGGACACATGAGGCACTAATAGTCCCTATAGATGTATTTTTACTAAAAATACTTTCCCAATGTTTCAAGAAAAAATACACAAAATAGCCATATAGTTGGAGAAGGTAATTTTTTAAGCAAAAATTGAATTACCACAAAATGTTTTGCTAAAAAATTGTTTCCAAGAAAAACAAATTAAATCAATTGAGACTTTTTATTGGTACCTTTGGGTTTTTTATCCTTTTCTTGTGAAAGACAAGCATTACCCAGTTTAGTGATTATTTTCACTATTTTTGTTCGAAATCCTTTGATGTTGGTTTCGACTTATGTTTTATCATCCATTTTTTGAGAGTGCTTCCAGATTCATACTTATCCTTGGGACTTTATGATGGAGAAAATTATTACTAAATCTATGTTATTTGTTTCAAGTTGAGATCACCGCCATTACCTCCCAGTTTGAGGGGGAGAAGTAGAGGGAGAAGTACAAGAAAGAGATACTTTATTCTGTAAAATTACAACATATGGAATAAAATATCTCTTTCTTGTACTTCTTCTTCTACTTCTTCCCCTCAAATTGGGAGGTAATGGCAATGATCTCAGCTTGAAAAAAATAACATAGATGTAGTAATAATCTCATCCATCATGGTGTCCCAAGGATAAGTACGAAACTGGACATGGACTCTCAAAAGGTAAAAAGGGGTGATAAAACATAAGTCAAAACCAACTTCAAAGGATTTTGAACAAAAATAGTGACAATAATCACTGAAGTGGGTAATGTTTATCATTCACAAGAAAATGATAAAAAAACCCAAGGGTACCAATAAAAAGTCTCAATGGATTTAAAAATACCCACATATATAAAAAGGTAAATCAACCGAAGCGACACACAAGAGTTTGGGCCAAAGGGGTATGTGAGAGTCAAAAAAGGATGGTATGAGAAAGGTGTTCATTTTCAGGATTCCATAGATGGTAATCTAGGGAAAAGAGATAAGGAAGAAGGAAGAAGGAAGAAGAGAGAAGAGAAAGAGAAGATAGAAATATGGTACACGTCCAAAGTGAGGAGAAATTAGGGTCTTGGACTTCATCCAAACCCTTCCCATACGGTATATTTATAGGTATCAAAACTACCAATATTACAAGTATACCCTTCACCCAAACAAGAGTGAAGAAGAGACAAAAAATTTAAACTAATTACATTAGTGCCACCCTAATTAAATCATATCTTCCAACTCTCCCCCTCAAGCTGGGAGGTAATGGTAATGATCTCAAATTGAACCAAATAACATACATGTAATAATAAGCTTCTCCATCACGATGTCCCAAGGATAAGTATGACCCCAGGTACAAACTCTCAAAGGGTAGAAATGGGTGATAAAACATAAGTCAAAACCAAACTCAAAGGATTTCGAACAAATATAGTGAAAATAATCACTAAAGTGGATAATGCCTATCATTCACAAGACGGCGATAAAGACCCACGGGTACCAATAAAATATTTCAATGGACTAAAAATACCCATATGAATAAAAGGGACCAGTCAAAGAAATGCTTCAAAAGGGTTGACCAATAAGGGTAAGTGAGAGTCAAATAAAGGATGGTAGGAGAAAGACTGGCAAAGGGTAATGGGTAAAGAGGAAAATAAGATGTTGAGGCCACCATATGCTTTATTTTTTTAAGAAATTCAAATTCCACATTAGACAAAACAATGCCGACAAAAGTCAACAAATAATGAACCCAAGGCAATCAACCGAGGAGTTCTTCTTCAGAAAAAAATGTCTCAATCAAAGAGACACAATAGCAGTAGCGAAAATGGGCCAATGCCCAAATAACATGCACCACATGTGCAGTTGTATAGTAGTGGATAACCGGTAAATAATAGAAGTCCTTAAGATTAATAAGGACATATGAGATAATTTGCAGCGAGTCCATCAGGAAGTGGTGCCCCAAGTAATAAGTTTGATCTGAGTAATAAGCTACCTATACTTCAAAATAATAATCTAGGCGGAGATGGAAAACCGAGTTGAACCGAGTGAAATAGTAGACTAATATAACTGAGTCATAGAAGAAATATGTATAGAACTTGGGACCTGAACAAGTATAAACAAGGCAAAAAATAAGTGGGCCGAGTCAGGTTGACCTGGACCCGAGTTGACCACTGAGTTGACTTGGTCTGAGTTGGCCCGAGTTAACTCGATAGACTAGTGCAGAAACAGTAAGCTTTCACTTGGTGAACTTTGGCAGGTCCGATTCGAGATTCGGATAGAACCAGTACTAGTTTAATTTTTCCTAACTTAGGAAAACTTAAATCAGCAGTCATCTTCTTCCTTGACATCGAACGGAGCAAGAGAGCAGCTTATAGAAATGGCAACCACAGTAGGAAACTTTCAAAGAGAACCTCGACAGAACGGAATGGTAGAGGATCAAGATCAACATTCAAGAAAATCAGTAGTAAGATCAAGATCAAGTTTTCGGAGCAGAGTTTCTTCCTCAATGGTGCTTCGAAATAGAGTGATGAATCTCTCTTCTCCGTCGAAGAAATAATCTAGCAAGATACTCAGCAGCTTCTGTCAATGATGAATAAGAAAAATAGAATAGCGAAGCAGTAGTAAACAAACAGAGAAGAGGATCTGTTGGAAGATAAGCTCAAGCTCACACGACCAAGGAAGGCCCACATCTAAGATTATTATAAGATGGGCTACACGACCAAGGAAGGCCCACAAGATGGGACCAAGCCCATAAGAAGTAGGACCCACAATGATTACCATGAGCTGGCATCCTTATCACATTAGTTAGAAGATCAAGAAGGACTCACAAAAGTATCTTATCTTATGGTTATGTCAAAGAAGAGTTTTAGTTTGAGTTATGTTTGTCTTTTAACTATATTGAGTTATTTAATTATGTTAGGACTTATCTTTAAGTGTTAGAGTTTGGGTGTAATTGGGACAAGGGTAGTTTTATTGTAATTGGACTCTACTACATTCCTCTATTATAAATAGAGGTTCATGTACTCTGATTACAACAAGTTATTGAAGTCAATGAAGTATTTCTCTTTTCCATAAATTCATTAGGATCCTTCTAAGACTTCGTCAGATTTCATCAAAATAACAACGTCTTCAGGATAATTTGGATCCTGAAAATCATAGCTCTGATACCATGTTGATTTTCAGTATTCCATAGATGATCATTTAGGGAAAACAAATAAGGAAGAAGGAAGAAGAGAGAAGAGAAAGAGAGGACAGAAATATGGTACATGTCCAAAGAGAGGAGGAAATTAGGGTCTTGGACTTCATCCAAACCCTTTCCCATATGGTTTATTTATCGGTATCAAAACTACCAAGATTACAAGTATACCCTTCACCCTAATAAGAGTGAAGAAGAGACAAGAAATTTAAACTAATTACATTAGTGACACCCTAATTACATCACAACAAAATGTAACTGACAAAAAGGGGTAAGTGAGATATTTTTCTGATATTGTTGATCAATAACAGCAACTCAAAAAGTGATGCAAAATATTCGGTTTAAATTCAGATTTTTGAATGCAACAAGATACCGGCATGACCTTTGATTCTTCCAATATATATACTTAAATATATATCAGATTGACATAATTTTTTTTTTTATGAAACTAGGATTAAATACCTTTCATCCAAGTATTACTTCTCTTCATAAAATATACTTCTTTTGAGATAAATAATTTGATAGATTTCGGTCTCTCTAATCTGGCCAAATTAAGTACTCTTTTTCCTTTTTCCAGCATGACCATTGACTCCTCCAAGGTCAATATCTCCATATAAAGAACTCAGATTGAGAATTGGTTGAATAGGTAAGCACTTTTGTTCCTTGAACCTCTCTGTTGTTGCTCGAACCTCTCTTGCAATCTAACACTTGTTGCTTCCAATATTTATTTCTATTTTTAGAAAACTCAAATTGTAAAAAATCATTTTTTGTTGGAAAGTAGACTCAAATATCTTTTTTGTCAATATATAAAATGCAATACGAAAAGCTAAGTATAGAGGTGAGAACACAAAGCAAACAACAAGTATAGGGACAAAAAAAAAAGATAATTATGAACCTAAACTATTAGAGATAATAGATCAGAAAATGATCACATTATCTTTGTGGGTTGACCGAATCAACTCACAGAACCTGCTCTAATACCATTTGAAGTTGGGTCCAAGGCCCATCCCATATTGACTAGCCCACATAGAAAGCCTCTTTCCCAACTAATAAACTCATGATCTTTGTACTCAATAATCCATGTAGGACTATTCCTTAACATATTTGAAGAGACTTTTGTTTATGATTTTGTAGGTACTTTTGGGAACTTCCGAGGTTTCATGTTGCAGACGGTTGGGAATTGGAATCTGATGTTTTTTACGTTCTATGGAAAAGGATAACAAAGAGAATTTTCATTTATGATTTCTGAATTATCTTTGGGCTAAGGCGCTTTGCACTTTTGTATTACCAAAATTTGAAACAATCATTAAAGTATTTGTAATCAAGTTGAAATTTAGAAAATGTTGCACAAAAGATTATTTATTTTTTCAATGTTTTTTTATGTGATTCAATATGTTTCACATTTGGTAATATACGCATAAAAAAATGTGGATGTAAGAAAATGGACAAAATGAACCTCAATTTTTATTATAATTTGTTATATAGTTTTAAGTTAAAGAAAAAAAAATTTCTGGTTGGTTGCATGGAGTAATCAAATTAAAGGTAATTAAATTAAATTGAATTATTTTATTAATTAATATATAAAATTAAATTTTATTACAATAATTTGAAGGAAAAGAATGTGTATCAATAAAGAAAATTTTTAGAAATAAAATAGAGTTTTTTTAATATTTTTAAGGTTTGACAATATATTAAATTGATAATGAAAGGTATGAAATTGATTAGAATATAATTTTTAATGTTAATATATATTTCAAAATTTTAAAAAAATAGAAAGTAATAAAAAACATATTGACAAATAATATTTAAAAAAATTAACTTTTTTTAAATTTTAAAATATCTTTTTCAATATATAATGATGTGATTTTTATTAGTTAATATTTATATTTTATATTTTATTAAAATAAATAGAAGATAATTGACAAATAAGATTGTTAAAAACTAAAATAAATTTTAAAATACCTTAAATCGATAATCATAGTTATCAATCATATTTGAATATTTTTAATAAACAATAAATATTAAAATTTATATATTTTTAAAAAATTAAATTTATTGAAATGTGTTCCGACAAAAAATATTTATGAAAACCATTAAAAAATTACTAATTATTTTTAAAATTATGAAATGTCTAAAATCAATAATAAAAGGTATTAAATAGGTTATATTTTTTAATTACTTAACTTATTTTTTTATCATTATAATTATAAGGTAATAAATATTTTAGTAATAAATTTTATTTCTAAACTCGATAATAATTTTTCATATATGTTTCAATTAAGAAATATTTTAAATCTATAATAATAGGTGTTAAATAGGTAAGAGTAAGATTTTTTAATTAATTAATATTAAAATTTTATATTTTATTATTATAAATATAAGGTAATTAAAATTTTACAAATAAATTATATTTTTAAACACTAAAATAATTTTTTAATAATTTTATTTAATAAATATTTTAAATTGATAATAAACGGTGTGAAATAGCGAGGATTAAAATTTATTATTTAAAAATATAACTTTTTAATAAATTATTATTATAAATATATCGTTTTAAAAAGTGTACCAATAAATTTTATTTTAAATTCTAAAACGTTTGTTTCAAATACTTTTTCAATTAATAGATATTTTAAATTGGTAATAAAAGGTATTAAATAGGTATGAATAATATTTTTAATTAATTAATATAATTATTTTATTTTTATTACTATAAGGTAATAAAAAAGTGTGCCAATAAATTTGTTTTCTAAACTCTAAAAGAAAAATTTTCGAGTAGTTTTTCAATTAATAAGTATTTTAAATAGATAATAAAAGGTGTAAAATAGGTAAGAGTAATATTTTAAATTAATTTAATATACTTATTTTATATTTTATTATTTTAAATATAAGGTAATAAAAAGTGTATTGATAAATTTGATTTTTAAACTCTAAAATAAAATTTTCAATTAATAAATAATTTAAATTGATAATAATAGGTAGTACATGGATGATGAGGTGGTTTACCACGTAATATTTTAAATTGAGGGTTTGTGTCATTTAATGACATGGCATCCTACATGGGTGATGAAGTGTCTTGAAGATGGCGTGTCAGTTGTGTCGTTCGATTCATCGGGTGCTGATGTGTTATTATGATGTGGCACTTTGTAATCGGTCAAAAATTATGTGTCACTTTTAACTATACATATGTGCATTTGATAGTCAAAGTTGGGTATTTTTTTAATAAGTTAAAAATTTCTTATTTGTGTAATTATGTTTAAAAAGTTGGGTAATGTCGTAAAAGTCATTTTTTAAATACAGAAAGGAGTGCATCTTTCACCTTAATAGCTTTCTACCTCTTTTTTGCTCCTCATTGTACTGCGAAAGGTAGGAGATACTAAAAGTGTATCATTCAGCAAGCAACCTCACACTCCCAGCTTTCTCTGCAATGAAGCCTCTGCCTCAGGCATAATGGCCCTTTTTGCTTCTTCTAGTTCGTCTTCTTCTCCTTCTCCTTTCAAGCCATCTCTTTCATCTCATTTGACCGTAATGTCGCTCAAAGATAAGATCGTTGAGAAGATTTTAGAGAATCGTGTCACATTGATCGTTGGAGATTCGGGTTGTGGTAAGTCGGTTTGATATACCTAATCGATTTTTTAGCATTCTTTACAGTTGAAGAAGTTTCAAGAAGACATTGTCTTCATCTTTCTTGGATAACGCGGTCACTGGTTATCATGCAAGTTGAACTACTCTAGTTCTGCCTTCTTTTATTTGCTTCTTTGTTTTGATTTTGGTGTTTCATGGTTTCTCCTTGTTATCCTGGTGCTTCTGGTGTTATATTGGTCCTTTTGCAATTGCTCTATTGCTTCATTCGCAGAGCACCGTGACTTTGAAATAAGAATGGGGCTTCTTCTATTCGAGGGGAATTTATTTGGTTAGCTATGTTAAATCGGTGTTGCATGAAGCAAGGTTGTTTCGGGGGAAAGCACAAATAGTATAGGTTGCGAATCCGGTTCACAAGAGAACATCACCTGGATTTTTTACGTGACTACCATGCAGTTTTCTTTTTAAAGAAATTGATGGCACGATCGGGCTCAGTTTCTCAAGAAAATTTCGTCCATATTGGCTTTCCTAGTGTAATGGTGTTATACCTTTCTAGTAAAATGTGGAGTCGTAATTAATTTTTTTCTGAAAGTCTAAAACAAGAAGCGGAAAAATGTCACACATTTTGTTGTTAGTGATGTAGGCCTTGATCCTCTGTCAATTCCTCATCATTTTGTTCCTCTTGCTCTACTCTTCGAAGTTATATGATAATTGAGGAACCTTTTTAGTTACTCATATATTATCATCTTCCAAGTCACTTCACTTTTCCTTTTTTCACAATAAAAAACTTTGTTACTAAGGCATTGTTTGGATCATTTCCATCTTATTGTTTGTTATTCCTTGTTTCTATTTCAGTACATTCATTGATTTTTGCCTATTTTCCCTTATAGGATTTACATACACACGTATCACTTGATGGAAATAGAGATAAAGACAACTGGTGATTGAATTAGAGACATACTCAAATTGTAGACTTCTAATCATTTACTGTCTCTGTTGTAACTCTATAAGTAGTATACACTTAATCAGTAATAATCACGGTAATATTATTCTTCATTCCTATACTCTACATAGTATCAGAGTTTGATCGATTAATCATAACCAGTTTGTCATCGCTGGAAATACTTATAGAAAGCAGCATTCATCTCTACAATTTGAGTCTGTCTCTAATTCAATCACCAGTTGTCTTTATCTCTATCTTTATCTCTATCTCTATCATCATTGTCTAGAGTTAATTCTTTATTTTTTTTTTTGGAGAAAAGTATTTGTAGAGATTTTGTATCACTTTATGTATGAAACTGATATTTTTCTGCTTTTCACTTATATTTCTTTCTTTTTAAAAAAAATTCCCCCTTCTTCTTACGAAAGTTAAGAATCGGTCATCAATCTGGTTGCAAGGCTATTGTAAATGTGATAAGAAACTATGTTGGAAATTTACATTCTAATTCTTTAATCGAGTTGAATTGTTTATCTATCTGATACTTTATTGGGCATTTTGATTGGGTTAAATAGATGAAATTGAGTTTGCTAAAATGAGATCAAACTCACATTCCAATGTTGCATGATATGTTCAGACGAATTTGTCTACTTCGTAGAGGGCACTAAACATTAGGGTGCTATAAAATATGTGATTTTTTTTGTGGCCACTTCACCATAAAAAGCTTCATAATAAACAAGGCAAAGGAAATGTTGTCACTATAGACTTAAGGGCACATGAACTATCAGGAATTGGGAAACAGCCATACCATAGATGATCTTCTTACATGGAAATTAGAAAAGGCTTTTTTGGAGAAAAACCATGCCGTAAGCAATGGACATAATGTTGTTGTCAATGTATACATGAGAAGGTCATATGAAAAAGGTGGAAGGCCATGTAATTATGTAATCAATAGTTTAACTTAGTACTCTTTCATTAGGAGCAAGTACATGTTATGGTCCCTAGCCATGGATCGAGTAACTCGGCATGGGATTTGTGAATCCAGCACTGTCATAGAGTTGCTGCTCTTGGTAAGGAGGAAAAGAAGGCTCTTTTCTTTGGTGTTCTCGGTAAGACTGAAAAGGAGTCTCCTTTCTTTGTTTTTCATGGTAAGGGTTGAGAACCCTTGCTGGTCGTAGACAGTAAGGGGTTGAACCCTTGGTTGCTCACTTCTAAGAGGCTAAGGACCCTCTTGGCCAGGTACTGATGTTCACGTTTGATGGCTTAGGTGTTCCTAATCCTGCCTTGTTCGTGTATAGGCTGAAGCACCTCTTTAGAGGTTACTCTTGGGTTGGGGATTGGGGAAACCCCTAACCTTGCTTGGAATGAAGGAGGGAAGGCCCCTGTTGCTGCTGTGGATGAGGGAGGCTACAGCCTCTGAGTGAACTCGAAAAAAACTCGAAAACAGCAACAATCCTTTCCTCTTTAATTTTGTAAAATCAATGCAAACAGAATTCAAAAAGGAAGAGAATAAACCCAAATCAAGAGAGAAACTATACCTGGAGCTCGTCAAGGAGACCTCCGAAACCCTAGAGCTCTTCAAGGAGAACTCCAAACTCTATTTAATCTAATTCAATGCTTGACCTTCTTCTATTTCTCTACCCTCTAAATAGGGTTTGACGTCATTAGAGTTTTAGGGCTTTAATTGATAATTCTGCCCATGCGACCTGGATCCTTACATACTTAATGAAAAAAATATACTTAAAACAATATAAATTATGAAATTTAAAAGTAATTAACTCAGTGAGTCATTGTCGCTTCCTTTGGGTGACTCGATGAGCTATTGAGTCTTCAACATCTGCCCCCCCCCCCCCCCCCCCCCCCCCCCCCTGCCCCCTCCTTGGAGAAAGAGCTTGTCCTCAAGCTCATAAGTTGGGTAGACCAGTTTGAAGTTGGCCAGTTGTTCCCATGTAGCAGCCTTTTGTCCGGTGTCCTTCCATTGTACTAGAATCTCCCACTGGTTATTAATACGATTGGCACACAATACCGTAGCTGGAGTAAGAATAACCCATCCATTGTCCATCGGAGGAAGGGACGGGATCAACGAAGGAGGTAGACCCTTAAAGGGTTTAAGTAAGGAGACATGGAATACATCATGGAGTTTAGCCATTGTGGGAAGTTGTAATTGATAGGGGACTGGCCTGATGCATGGAATAATAGAGAAAGTGGTAAGGATGGACTCATAGCTAGACATAGTCACCTTCTTTGTATGTGATATCCTGTTGTCCCTCGTCGTAGAAGTCCTTCATATGAACTTGTGATTTGAGGAGGCGATCCAAAATATTTTGTAAGACCTGGTCTCGTTCAATGAGTGCTTGATCAATAGAGTCCACGCGAGTGGAGCCCAGAGTATATGAGAGAAGCAAAGGAGGATCTCTGCCATAGAGAATGCTGAAGGGAGTAGACTATAAAGCGGTGTGGAAGGAAGTGTTGTAACAATATTCCACTCACGGTAGCCATTGAACCCAATTTTTAGGACGATCGCCACTAGACATCGAAAATACATTTCCACAGTGCGGTTAACTACCTCTGTTTGGCTGTCTGTTTGAGGATGATAGGATGATGAGAACTTCAACTTGGTGTCGCATAGATGAAACAATTCACGACAAAAAGTGTTGGTAAAGACATCATTAAGATCACTAACAATCGATTCGGGAATACCATGTAAACGAACAATATGCCTGAGAAATATTTGTGCCACTCTGGATGTTGTATATGGGTGTGCCATGGGGATAAAGTGAGCATACATGGAGAACCGATCCATATCCACAAATAAAATTGACTTGCCCAAAGATTGTGGAAGACCTTCGACGAAGTCCATAGAAATATCGGCCTACACCTGTGTAGGAAGTGCCAAAGGCTGTAGAAGACCAGTGGAACTTAAGTGTTCGGCCTTGTTACATTGACACACCAAACAAGATCATACATATGCTACAATGGAGGTCTTCATAGCCTGCCAATAGAAATCCGCTCGAATGTAATGCAATGTTTTCTGGATGCCTTCATGAGTGTTGTCATGGTATGCGGAGATGATGGCTGAAACAAAAATTTGTAATAAATAAGAGAATCATGAATGGTCCATCTAGAGTCCATGGCCCCCTCTATAAATTTCTTGTGCATATCGAGAAGAACCGAATTGCTGGCATTTTCCTCCTTGACCAAGTCTAAAAGAATAAAACAAGGCTGATTGATAGCATATAGAAGCGGCAGAGTCTCCAAACGTCGTGATAAGGCATTGGCTGCCTTGTTTAACCTGTCTGCACGGTATTCCATAGTAAAGTCGAATCCCATCAATTTACAAATCCATTGTTGTTGATGAGAAGTCGTGAGTCACGGCTCCAACAAATATTTAAGGTTGTAATGATCAGTACGAATAAGAAATGCGCAACCCCATAAGGACGGGCGCCAATGTTGGATAGTTTTGGCCGACCCGATTAACTCGTGTTCATATACTGGCAATTTGTGTGTCGTACTGCCAGCTATCAGCTGAAATATGCATTAGGGTGAAAGTGCTACTGTAGAACGGCCCAATGCCCCCACCTGATGCGTCACACTCAACCTCAAATAAATCTTCAAAATTGGGAAGTTGCAGAATTGGTGCAGATGCAAGAGCTAATTTGATATCTGAGAAGGACTGTGTGGCCTGATCATTCCAAATAAAGGAATTTTTCATGAGGAGATTTGTCAATGGTGTTGTTATCGGTCCATAGTTTATGATAAATTTCCTATAATATTCTGCCAATCCCAAAAACCCTCTAAAAGCAGAGGTATTCATAGGTTGCGGCCAATCGACAATAAATTAAATTTTCTCCGAATCAACTGTGACCCCATCATGGGAAATAATATGGCCGAGATAGCCACATGTGATGTCACAAATGAGCATTTCGATTTCTTTATATATAATTGATGGGCATGTAACAGTTGAAATACCAATCTTAAATGATCTAAATGTTGATGCCCGAATTGGCTGTAAATGAGTATGTCATCAAAGAAAACAAGTACAAATTTGCAAAGATAGTTGCAGAATACCTCATTAACGCCTAGAATGTGGATGGGGCGTTGGATAACCCAAATGGCATGACCAAAAATTCAAAGTGGTCGTGATGAGTGTGATAGGACATTTTCTCGATGTCATCTAGATGCATACGAACCTGATGATATCCAAAGCGCAAGTCCAATTAGGTGAATATATATGACTCGTGCAATTCATCTAAAAGCTCCTCCACCACAAGAATAGGGAACTTATCTTTCACATTTTGGGCATTCAAATCCCAATAATCGACACAAAATCGCCATGTACCATCATGTTTCTTAACGAGGAGGACTAGTGACAAAAATGGTGAACGACTACTGCAAATAAGGCCTTGTTGTAGCATGGTTTGGCATTGTCTTTAAATTTCATCTTTCTGTAGGTATGGGTACCAATAAGGTCAAACGATCACCACTTTTGAGCCCTATTTTAAACATATCCAATGGTCACAATGCCTCAAGGGAGGCAGCCTAGAGGGCTCTTGTAACAAGTCCGAGAACTCATCCAGGAGATGTTCTATATTATTGTCCGGATTGTCCTGTGTGTGAATCGTATGAATGTGACGTGGCTTGTCCACGTGACTGCCCTATAATAGTACTTGTTGTCCGCCCATTTCAAAACTCATAGTAAAATCCCATAAAATAGGGCCTAATTTTTGCAACCATTTAATACCCAATACCATATCATACCCAAATAGAAGTATGACAAAAAAAATTGAATGAAAGAAAGTCGTACCGATTGAGAATTTTACTTTTTTACTGATGTCGTAGCTAGGAACATTTTCTCCATTGGCAACCGAAATTGTTGTTGTTGAGTGTGGAAGTATTTTTAGTTGAAGGTGTTGAGCAGCGGTCCAATGGAAAAAATTATGTGTACTTCCCGAATCCGAAAGGTTGACAAGGTCCTGGTCCATCACCCAAGTGCGGACTTGCATGGTTTTGGTGGATTTCTGTCCTATAATGGCATGCAAAGAGATTTCTGGTGGATCCTCCTCAGTAGAATCATCAAGTTGTTGTGGTTTTGTGATTTCATCAACCTCTAACCATAACAAACATTTATATTGATGGCCTGCCCTGTATGTTTCATCACAGTTGTAACATTAGTTCTTTGCCCTGCACTTAGCCATCTCCACACTCGTTAATTTTTTAATATACTAGGCGGGCGGGTTGCTAGGCCTTGAATCTGCTACAGGAGTAATACTGGGATGATTTCTGACCTGTTGCCCTGTTGGAGAAGCTATCTGTGGGTTAGTGTTTCACCTCCTTTGCTAGTTATTGGAAGGGTTCCAGTCCCTTTGCCAAGTTGGTCTCTTGTTTTGAACTTTTTGTCAAAGTTCCAGTGCACGAGCTAGATTCATTGTTCGATCTAAGTCAGCAGGTGTGTGGAGCTCCATCTCTAACCTTAATGACTCAGTAAGGCCTGGTGTAAATAAATTGACTAGCTGGTATACGCGAACCATCTGAATGGCTCATGCCAATTTTTCTTGGAACTGTTTTTGATATAGTTCCACTAGGCCAGTTTGTTGTAATAGCAATAGATCCCCCAAGGGGTTACTGTGGGTTGGAGGACTTAATCGGATAGTGCATAACTCCTTAAACTCTTCCCAATCCAGCACCAATATATTCAACTCTACTTGATGAAACCAGAGTTGTGCTTCATCAAGCATGTGGAAGTCGGACAGTCCCACCTTATCAATTTCTAATGTTCTCTGATGGGTAAAAAACTTTTTGCAGCTATGTAACCAAATCAAGGGATCATCTGACCCATTAAAAGTATGGAAGTCAAGTTTTGTATACCTTGGTACGGTGCCTCCTCCTTGGCTGAAATTTCCCATCTGGTTAGGAAAGGCAGTGTGCCCTGTAAATTGGTCTCTCCCTGTGTTTAATGAGTTGTCCTCACCTCTTTGTTCCGGGGTTGAATTTCTTCCCACTATAATATTTCCCAACATTCCAGACAATCTATCAATCTGGAGATTAATATTTGAAATTTTTTGTAACTTCTCCATGATTATGGCAAACTTTCATTCATTCTCTACTTATTTTTCTTCCTGTGTTTGCTGCTCTCTGATCATCAACTCTTTTAACTCACCATTGTTGGGCTCCCCCGTGTTGCCCTACTCTGATACCAAGTTTTTATAGTCCCTAGCCATAGATCGAGTAACTCGGTGTGGGATTTATGAATCCAACACTGTAATAAAACTGTTGCTCTCGGTAAGGATGAAAAGGAGGCTCTTTTCTTTGGCTGTTCTCGATAAGACTGAAAAGAAGTCTCCTTTCTTTGTTTTTCTCAGTAAGGGTTGAGAACCCTTGCTGCTCGTGCTCACTACTGAGAGAGTAAGGACCCTCTTGGCCAGGTACTGATGTTCACGTATGAGGGATTGGTGTTCCTAATCATGCCTTGCTCGTGTATAGGCTAAAGCACCTCTTTAGAGGTTGCTCTCGGGTTGGGGATTGGGGAAACCCCTACCCTTTCTCAGAATGAAGGAGGGAATGCCCCTCTTGCTGCTGTTGATGAAGGGGAGGCTACAGCAGCTGAGTGAACTCAGAAACAGAAACAATCCTTTCCACTTTGATTACGTAAAATCAATGCAAACAGAATTTAAAAAGGAAGAGAATAAACCAAAATCTAGAGAGAAACTATACCTGGAGCTCGTCAAGGAGACCTTAAAAACCCTAGAGCTCGTCAAGGAGAACTCCAAACCCTGTTTAACCTAATTCAATGCTTGTCCTTCTTCTATTTCTCTACCCTCTAAATAGGGTTTGATGTCATTAAAGTTTTAGGGCTTAAATTGACAATTTTGTCCCTACGACCTGGATCCTTACATACTTAATGAAAAAATATACTTAAAAAATATAAAATATGAAATTTAAAAGTAATTAACTCAAAGAGTGATTGCCGCCTCTTTTGGGTGACTCAGTGAGCTATTGAGTCCTCAACATTACAAAACCTTGTTTCTGGTACCATAAATGTGTTAAAATTTCCAGATATGAACCAAGGTGGAGACATCCATTTGTCAAAGTAAAAAGGCTTGCTATTAGATTTTTTGTATCAAATAGATTTATGTTTAAAACAACAATCTAGCCAATTGATGGGCCAACCAACTAGGGGTTTCATTGGTCAAACTGTTGGAAGTGGGTGTATAGTCTGGTTTAGGCCTCTCATGTGGTTTCAGATTTTTGAGAAGGGTGCAAATGCCTCTTTGAATGAACAAACCTATTGTAACCAACTTGATTTATTCAATTGACAGCAATGATTTACGTTGCTTGATCTATTAATAGAGTTTTGACTCTAAACTATGGGACACCTAGGTCTTTTGGTAAACTTCATCTTATTTGAAGACTTTAGATGGAAAAAATAACTGGTCAATGGTGATTAAATAGAGTCAATGTTGCTAGCTTTTTCCCATCCTTGTATTTTCTTGAGTATATATTGATGTGTGTTAGAAAAAGGATGTATAGTCAATTTTTTCCTAGTAAATAGGTCAATATTTTTTCTATTTTAGCCATTTGATTTAGATTGAAAAGTAAATTTCATTTTTCCTCTTTTAATGTTTTTTACATTTCTGATGTCTTCATGCTTGATATTCAGTTCTCTATGGATTATACAGTCTCATTTTTCAAGCTTGTCAAAGTATCATGATATGTAGTGCTCATGGAAGTGTGGTTTCTCTTTCTCTTTTTATTTTTTATTGTTTCTAAATAAGTTACTCTAGTTTTGCTTAAAGGATGTAAGTTGTTACAATGGGGGACCCACCATGAGGACTTGGGACACCAAGAAGAGTCCTCTCCCAAGCAAGCACGAATTAAGGAATTAAGAATCACAAGCTGAATTGGGTTAGAAGACTTGAGGATCAAATGGGGCACACAAATATCTCACGAGCTGGCAAACTTATCAAGATGAGCTGGTAGATCGTGAGGGACCCCCAAGGATAAGGCCATGAACTTGCCTCCTCCCTTATATTTTCATGAATGAAGAAAGAGTTCTAGTTCAACTCATATTAGTCTTCTAGTAGATTGGTTTGAATAGATTTACCCTAGAGAGTTAGAGTTGGAATGTAATTAGGATTGAAAGGCTAATTGTATAAGGACTTTACCTCTTCCTCTACTATAAATAGAGGTGTTGTAATTCGGTATTAATCAAGTTACACATCTCATTCTTGAGTTAATCTCTCTCTCTCTCTTTGCTTGGCACCACCTCTCTTTTCTATTTTATTTTTTCTTCTCTCTACTCTGGAGTTGTTCTTCCCTTTTCTTCTTTTTTTATTTCTTCTTTATCTTGCTCGGAATTATGAAAAAGGGATCCTAAATTCAACATGGTATCAAAGCATTATATTTAGGATCCCTCGTCAAAGGAATGCTCTAAAGAAGTGATGATCAACACCACTCAAAGAAAGCTCTTTTATGAAGGAAGAGCACAAGCCGAGAGATAAGTGTTCAATTTTTTTCATTTCATGTTACTCATTTCTGAATTTAGAAGATGATTTAAGGATGAGTATGTAAATTCTTTCATCTTATTATATTATGGATATGCATGCCTCTCTATATAGAAGGAGCTATCAAAACAATTTTGTCGGTTTGGAAATTCTGTATACCGAGACCAGTCCATGATCAGATTATTGGATTTTTTTTCCATGGGATAAGAGTTCCCTGATATAGAAGATTGTTATTGAGTCTCTTATGAGTGGTATTAGACAAAAAAATCAGAATAATAATTTAGCATCAATGCTAAAATTTCCCATACATCGAGTTGTTTGAAGTGTACTACTTGGTGTTATTATTAGATTTTTTTTGAAGAAGAAGGGCCTATCATGGCTGAAGAAAATATGAATATCAACGGTGATATACTGAGAATTACCACCATACCCTTATGTGGGGTATCAAATTTTATGAGTTGGTCCACATCGGTTTGGAGGTTCCTTATAACTAAAGACCTACTTGGTCACCTCACCACCCAAGGACCACCTATTGATGAAGATGATATTTTTTATAACAAATGGTTGAAAAATGATACTTTGGTGATTAGTTGGCTAATCAATAGCATGGAAGAACATGTCTCAAACAATGTTATTCATCTTGACACTGCTAAACAAATTTGGGAGACATGTGCTAAATTGTACTCTTGCCCGGATACTCTACATAGACCATATGATATTCTCCAAAGAATGTTGAATACTAAACAAGAAGAAAATATCCATGAGTACTTGGCTCGCTTTAGAGATTTTCTTCAAGAGTGGAAGTTATCTCAGCCTTCAAGCACATATATTTTTATACAAGACAAATAGAAGGAAGCCTTAATTATTGCCATTTGTCTTGCAAATGTTAAACCCCAACTTGAGATTGCCAAGAGTCAACTTTTGAGTGCTTCTGATGTCCCCAAGTTTGATGATGTATGCACAACACTACTTCGTATTCTAGACACTTCTTCCTCCACTACTGAAGTATCATCTGCTATGTATTTCGATCATAGAGGATCATCATCTGACCGCGACCGAGGCTAAGGTAGAGGTTATAGAGGAAGCAAAGGAAGAGGTGGAAGGACAGGTGCTGGCAGAGTAGATGGGAAAGAATGTACTCATTGTAAAAAAATTGGCCACACTATAGATCATTGCTATTACGGGGCATGCACATACTGTGGACAATATGGCCATTATAAAGAAATATGCTATAAAGCCAATAGATAGTCAGAATTAACAAGGGCTAATCAAGCCTTTATAAGTTATACAAAAGAAGAACAACCCACAAAATCAGCAGCACAAAAAATTTTTACTGATGAAGAGTATGAGCTAATTCAGAAAATGAAGACAATGCTGGGTTCTTCTCCTAGTTCCTCCACAACTACTGCTGCCACTACCGCTTTAGGTATGCTATCTGCCTCATCTTCATCCTGGATAATTGACTCAGGAACCTCTAAGCATCTTACAGGTAACAAAAATTTATCACATTCTCTATTTCTGAGTCTTTCACACAAGTTTGTTATCATAGCTGAATGTTCTCAAACCAAGTCCAAGGGAAAGGTTCCATTTCTGTCACACCATCACTTCTGCTCACTGATATTCTTTTCGTTCCTACTTTCCCTTTGAATCTATTATCTGTTAGTCAGTTGACAAAATATTTTAATTGATCTATTACCTTCTCACCCATTTCATGTGTCTTTCAGGATCTTACAACGAAGCAGGTGATTGGTGAAGGCCATGAACAAGGGCGACTTTACTACTTGGATATGCTGAAAATAAATATGGTTTCTACTACTGAAAATGAGACACGGTTATGGCACAATCGGTTGGGACATCCATATGCACAGTCTCTTCATTATATGTTTCCTTCTCTTAAAGTAAGGCCAGAATTTCATTGTGAGGTTTGTCAATTGAGTAACCATCAAAGAAGTACATAATCTCCTCGCCCAGAAGTCAAAAGTGTCACTCCATTTTCTTTAATTCATACTGATGTTTGGGGGCCCTTGAGTATCTCCAACATTTCTCAAGAAAAATATTTTATTACATTTATTGATGATTTCACTCCCACAACTTGGTTGTTTATATTTAAGGAGCATTCTAAGATACCATTCATTTTTAAGTCATTTCATACTATGGTACTCACACAATTTGGTCAGAAAATAAAAATTCTCCAGTCTGATAATGCCAAAGAATATGTTTCCAAAAACCTTGACTCATTTTATCAAGAAAATGGCATTATCCCTCAAACATCATGTGCCTACACTCCTCAACAAAATGGTGTCGTTGAATGAAAAAATCATCATATTCTTGAGGTGGCTTGAGGTTTATTATATGCCATGAAAATTCCATACTTTTATTGGCCTCATGCAGTCCTTACGGTTTGCTTTCTTATAAATCGCCTACCATCTACCATTCTTGGTAATAAATCTCCTTACTCTAGATTATTACCAAATGATGGTCCGTTTTCACTACCTTTGAAAGTCTTTGGATGTCAATGTTTTGTTCATAATTCATTATCTAGACACAGCAAAATTGATCCTAAATCTATCAAGTGTATCTTTTTAGGATACTCTCGCACACAAAAGGGTTATGTTTGTTGTAGTCCTACTCGTCAACATTAATTTGTGTCAAGGGATATAACATTTTTTTAAGACTCCTCATTTTATCCTGATAGTGCTCCTCCTGGTCTGTCCACAGTACCAGGTTCCCCTCGAATGGTTATGCCTCGTGATACATAGATTATTCAACCCCCAGAACAAGTGGCCGACACCACACCTACCGAGTTAACAGATCCAACAGACGTAAGTTCTTCATTACCAGTTATTTTTGGCCCTCAATATGATACTCGTCCTATTTCTATAAGGAAAGAACCTAAATCATGCACTAGACCTTCTACTTCTCATCTCATATCAAAATTTGTGTCTTATCATCGCCTCTCACCTTTATGTTATCAGTTTCTTTCTTCTATTTCCTCCATATTTGTTCCTCAATCCTATCAGGAGGCTCTACAATATCTAGGGTGGAAGGCAGTAATGGATGAAGAAATGAAGGCCCTTATTGACAATCATACATGGTCACTGGTTCCTCTTCCCACATATAAAAAACTCTGCGGTTTCAAGTGGGTTTATACTGTCAAACATAATCCGGATGGGTCAATTGGACAACTAAAGGCTTGACTGGTTGCCAATGGTTATACTCAGTGTTATAGAATCTATTATGAAAAAACCTTCTCTCCAGTGGCAAAAATGAATTTGGTACGTATATTATTATCTATGGCAGCCAACGCATCATGGTCGATATATCAACTTGATGTGAAAATTGCATTTCTTAATGGTGATATTAAAGAAGAAATGTACATGCAACAACCACCTGGGGTATGTGGTTGAGGGGGAGTCGGTAAGCAGCCTAAAAAATTCTTTATATGGTCTAAAGCAGTCCCCTCGGGCATGGTTTAAGAAATTTAGCCAAGCCATCATAAGGGTCGGCTTTCACAAATGCTCTAGAGATCACTCAGTATTTATAGAAAATACACCGAGAGGTATGGTGATTCTGGCTGTATATGTTGATAATATTATTTTATCTGGGTATGATTCCGAGGGCATCCAGAAAACAAAGGAGAAAATATGTGCTGAATTCAAGACGGAGGATCTTGGACTACTCAAATATTTTTTGGGTATTGAAGTATTACAATCCAGACATGGGATTGTGCTATCCCAAAGGAAGTATGCCCTTGATCTACTAGAGGAGACAAGAATGATGGGATGCAAACCAGCAGACACTCCTATGGACTCAAATACAAAATTATGTGGAGGCACTGGAGAAGATGTAGATATTGGGAAATATCAAAGACTAGTGGGACGACTTATTTACCTGTGTGTAACAAGGCTAGATATTTCATATACAGTAAGTGTGGTAAGTCAATATATGCACAAGCCACAACTTAGTCATTGGCAAGCACTTGAAAGAATACTACGATATCTGAAAGGAGCTCCAGGAAAGGGGCTTCTTTATAAAAACCATGGTCACTTCAACATCGAAGGATTCTCAGATGCAGACTAGACCGGATCCCCAAATGACAGAAAATCTACTTCGGGATTTTGTACGATGGTTGGAGGGAATTTGGTTACATGAAAAAGCAAGAAGCAAAATGTAGTAGCACGGTCTAGTGCAGAAGCAAAATACAAGGCCATGGCACACACTGTTAGTGAACTCATATGGATAAGATCTCTTCTCACTAAGTTGGGATTCTACAAAGAAGCTCCAATATATCTATACTATGACAATCAAGTAACAATACACATTACATCGAATCCAGTCTTCTATGAAATAACAAAGCATATTGAAGTGGATTGCCATTTTATACAAGAAATGTTCCAAGCTAGTTTCCTATCTCTGAAGCATATATCAACACAAAGTCAAGTTGCAGATATTCTCACCAAGCCGGTCACTCACAAGATTATGTCTACCATATGCAGCAAGCTGGGCATTTATGATGTCTTCTCACCCTCAGCATGAAGGGGAGTGTTACAATGTGGGACCCACCATGAGGACATGGGACACCAAGAAGAGTCCTCACCCAAGCAAGCACGAGTTAAGGAATTAAGTAGCACAAGTAGAATTGAGTTAGAAAACTTGAAGATCATGTGGGACCCAAAAATATATCACGAGCTAGCAACCTTATCAAGATGAGCTGGAAGATCATGAGGAACCCACAAGGATAAGGCCACGAGTTGGTGTCCTCCCTTGTATTCACGTGAATGAAGAAAAAGTTCTAGTTCAACTCATATTAGTCTTCTAGTAGATTGGTTTGAATAGACTTATCTTAGAGAGTTAGAGTTGGAATATAATTAGCATTGAAAGACTAATTGTATAAGGACTCTACCTCTTCCTTTACTATAAATAGAGGTGTTGTAATTCGGAATTAATCAATTTACACATCTCATCCTTGAGTTAATCTCTCTCTCTCTCTCTCTCTTTGCTTGGTGCCACCTCTCTTTTCTCTTTTATTTTTTCTTCTCTCTACCCGAAAGCTCTTTTTCCCTTCTGTTCTTTTTTTCTTTCTTCTTTCTCTTGCTTGGAATTATGGAAAATGGATCCTAATGCTACATAAGTGTTGAGCAAACTGATCACTCTTTCCTTGTACATTTTATGAGTGCAAACCTATCTATAATATGGGATAATTTTTTGCCGATAAAGTATAATATGGGATAATTTTGCTGACAAAGTATAATATGGGATAGTGATGCCAACTGGATATAACATTTAAAGACACTAGGTGTATTGGTCTATTTGTGTTTGCAATAGGTGCAAGTGTTGTCACCTAAAACTCTATAAAGTTATCCTTGATTACAAGATCCACCATAGAAGCTGAAATAATAACTTTAAAAATGGTCAGAGGAGCCAAACAACTTATGGATTTATTACCATTGATTCCAAAGACAAGCAACCCTATTTTTTTATCTTGATTAATTGATAACCAGTTAAGGATTGCTTGGACTAAAAATGAAAGCCTCAATTCCAAGTCTTTTGAAGATAGAGAACTCACATATATAATTGTGAGAAACCTCACTTGGTCGATTGTTTGATTAAATGATTATAAAGAAACAAATTTAAAATGCTTCAAAAGTGGTCAAATTAATTAAAGGCAATTAAATGAGTCATTGGTAGCGACAACCCAACATATCTAAGTGGAGGTGGCAAGGTGAAATTTCAATAGAAATAAAAAGTGGATGGATTGAAACCTGTAATATTGAGTCTTATTAAGACATTGAGATGCAGAATACCCTTAGGTACACATCAATTTGAGTGTGACGATGAGGGTAGAGTCTCTAGAGAAGTAGGAACTTTCTTTCAAGCGACACTCATAAGACAAGACAATCGTTGGCGCTAGCCAATTAAATATTCAAGTAATTTTACATGTTTACTATTATTGAATAAAACACTTTGGTATGATTATTTTGTATTTGATTACCCAATTAGGGGAAGGATACTTTTAAAATTTTAGTTCAATAATATCAAACTTACAATACCTTAACATTCTTTCCCAAATCCATAGCCCAATCTCGTTCTTCTACTTTGTTAACTGTCATTTAGCAAAGTAGTAAATTTTAGCTATGAAAAATTAATTGAATTTGTTTTCAGTTTCTATGTGAAGTTAGAAGAACAAAAGCGATGCCACCCTCATCAAGTGCATCTCTTTTACAAAATTTAGGAAAAAAACACAGTTTTCCCCTCCCCTACTTTCTAATCTTATTGATAGGCTGATAGTTTTTTATAAATATTTTAATTTTAAAATTTTTTCTATATTATTCAAGGAGGCGATACCAGGTTGCTGCAAATTAAATGATCTATACAAGTTATTTAATTGGTATAGATAGTAACCCCACATGAGGGCAGCCCCTCACAGATGATGCAAATCCAACCTGCAAAGCATGCCTGCATCAATGGTAACCATGTGAATGTGTTCCACACCAACTCCCTTACATGATTCATGGGGACTAAAAACCTATACAACCTGCAAATTCAAACTAGAATATTCCAATTTGGTCCAATTTCCATTCTCTCTAGAAGTTAAATCTTAAAACCAACTTTCACATGCTCTTTGTTTGTCACTGATGTAATCGGTATTAATACTTAATAAGCATAGGGAAAATGCCATACAAAAGTAGCTTTTTGATTGACCATCTCTCCCATCTCATGCGGCATCAACTCATCTTTTTGCTTCCATAGGTCCTCGTTTCCCAGGTGGAGCTGTCATCATCTCTGCCTCCAGGGGAAACAGGACCAAATCAGTGCTAGTACGATTGTTCAGCAATTTCTCTCTTTCACGTACTGTTGTATCACCATGAAGCTGCAGATTTGTCAGCTGTGTTGCCCTCGAGTTAGTCCCAATGTCCAGCCTGGCCAATGGTGTTGGTGCATCATAGCTTTGAGAATAGGATCTGAAAGCTGGTTGGGGAAACCTGTCAGTCTGCAATGAAGACAGGTTTCTGACATCTCCAATTTTCAGATTACGTGCTGGCTGAATGGTTTGTGAGGATCCATATTGCCCGTCACTGACGGGGTAAGTAGAAAGACGGCTGCTTTTGTTCTGTAACCTATCGCTTCTTCCCTTTGAGTCTTCTTCATCATTGCTTAAGTTTATGATAAGAGAGGCCTTGGGGAGTGGGTTCTGTCTTTCCCTGAATAACCCCCACAAATAGCACTTGCCGAAGATCCCTGAATGTCATTTAAATATTAGTGCAGAAACGGTAAGAACTGGGAGCTGGTAGTGATATGGCGTCTGCCAATGTAGAAAGAGTGCTTACTCCAGTAGCTCTGGGGCAGTTCAAGGGAAGTGAAAATGAGAAGCTCAGTGCGGCCAACTGATGCTCTCAACACCAATTCTCTGGACATAGTTTCATCGAGCAGGTCATTGTACAGATTCTCATCCCTAGCACGGAAAGTGGGAATCCCAGATTCAAGGAAAGAACTAGCAAAGAAATACTGTGTGCCCTTCAATGAACACAAGCAATGGAAGTACCTTTCAGTTTCTGGAAAGAAATACAGTGAAATGTTGTCATCAGTGGGGGGTGAGATTGCAAAGTTTCTTGGCCATGCGGCAGCTTTTGGTAGCTTTTCAAAGTGAAGAAATGGCTTTAGAGTAGTGGCCTCTTGAAGTATCCTCGGGCATGCTTTATCTGATAGATGTGCTGCAATTCTGCCATAGATATCGCCGCTTATTTTGAAACATCCCCTGCAGCGACGACGAATTACAACAAGATTACAGTTCATATACAAGATCTATATGCAGTATGTATAACAGGAAACCATAAGAAAAAAGTATAAACGAAAAATGTTTTATGTTTGTGTCAAGATCACAGTTCAAGTACAAGATCTATTTCTTGAAGAGAGATTTTGGGTGAACAATTGGAGATTGCACTGGTTGGGCACAACGGAACCGTGAATCCTTTCATGATTACTATGAGGATTAATGAATTTTTCAAGTTAGAGTTCTTGAGGGGTGACTATCACTAGGGGAACATCAATAAATCTTTATGTTATGGTTTTTTTGTTTTATTTTTTACATTTACATTTCTTAATTACATTAACACTTAAATTTTCAATAAGCATTAAATTCACCCCCACCCCCCATCTTGAGACGCCCTGCCAATAACTGTAACTCACTACCATTTCATATGTTGTTACCTGGAGAGAAGATTCATGAAAAATCCTGGGAAAATTCATTTGGATATGCAAAGCACATGATAATTAGATATTTGAAGGAAAGAGAAAGAAAGAGGTTCTTGTACATCTCTGACAAAGGAAATCTAGTGACTTGAAAAAGTAAGAAACAAAATATAGTAGTAAGATCCAATGAAGATGTTGAATATAGACCAAGGGTGCACACAACTTGTGAGTTGATTTGGGTGACCTCCATTCTATTCAAGTTTGATATGGTGATAAAATTCATATATTTCATACTATAGTCATGCAAGGGGAGTAGGGGGAATCAAAATCAGATATTTAGAGGAGACTTGGGTGCCAAGCAAGATAAAGGAAGGGGGGAGCCAGCCCAGGGATATGTGTGGTATTTTGTGAAAAAAAGTCAAAAAATTTAGTCAGCAAAGAAGTAGTCAGTAAAAAGATGTCTTAGTTTCCTCTTAAGAGTTCTAATTTTCTATTTGATATAATCTCTTAGTTAAAGTTTTAGTTAAAGTAGGAGTTTCCTATTTGATGTAATGGAGCAATTATAAACAGAGGAAGCTTGGTTAGGGGCAAATCAGCCTAACTCTTTATTCCTTTTCGTCTTTGTTCCACTCTTCCCTCTCACTCTACTAGTGCCCTATCTCTCTGTCCCTTCTCTATCCTCCTCTTTCCAAACTTTTCCCTCTTCTCTTCTTCTTGCACGAATACTCTCTTTCTCTCTTTCTCTCTCCTTCCTTCTTCCCTTCTCTTCCCTTTCCTTCTTCTCTAGATCTACTTTCACCCTTTTCCGAAGCCTCTCAATTTTTCCTTGTACTTTCCCGAAAAGACGGTTCTATCAAAGTGTTATTAAATTAATCCTTTGTGATCTTCTCCAATCATGGTGAAACACGAGATACATGGAACTAAAATAGCAAGAGGAAGCTGCTGTTCACGAGTTCAATTCAGAAAATTGGACAAATATCTACACACAAGTGGAGAAACTTTGAAATTTGAGAAACAAGATGGATCACTTGACATGTCTAGTGCAATCTCTCATGGAAGAGAGGCTTTCAAGACCTTCCCCTTCAATGAATGTTGGACAGAGAAGCCTTGTCCAAATCTATTTTTGAAATGGTATCCTCCCATCACCACCGTTATTGCCTACACCAACCATTCCCAACTTATCTCCTTATCAAAATGTTTCTTCGATTCCTAACCTCACACATCCTCCTTAACCAAGACACTCCCTCTCCACAAATCTACCTCCATTTTCTCAGTCATCACACCCTAATTCCTATCATCTTGACATGTCGCATACCATACCCATGGTTGCCCAAACAATTCCACTTTTTTCACCTCAATCTCCCATTTGATTCCATACCATATAGCCTCGTATGGCCATGTTGGATTTTCCTAGGTGCAAGTCTAAAGGGATCCAGACAAATAGGCCTATATGGCTGAGGAATTGTTTGCCTACCACCAAACCGAGATCAATGGATTTTATTAGTCTCATTTCATCATGAATATGATGGTAGAAGGTGGTTCCAATGGCATGAAAAGGACAACTCCTCTCTTGGCAAGTGTTTTTGCAAGCTCTCTATGTTTGTTTTGGACCCACTCAGTATTAAGACTTTGATTCTCTCTTAACCAAGCTCAAGCAGATAAGCTCTGTCAAGAATATCAAGCTATGTTTGAAAGAATTGCAAATAGAGCTCAATAGTCAGAACACATCCGGGTGGGAAGTTTCATTGGAGGACATAAGCCTGATTTGGCAGCGGAAGTGGGAGTATTTCATCCGAAAACTCTTATTCAGGAAATTTCCATGCTACACTTCAGTAAGAAAAACAATCACTCTAAT
The DNA here is from genome assembly GCF_029961685.1 of Aristolochia californica. NCBI lineage: Eukaryota > Viridiplantae > Streptophyta > Magnoliopsida > Piperales > Aristolochiaceae > Aristolochia > Aristolochia californica. The sequence continues at coordinate 27,479,907 of NW_027182103.1, read as the reverse complement.
AGCCTCAACCCAAGGAACCTCCTTTTCTGCCATTCCAGTCCCCAACTCCAATAACAACCAACAAAGCTACCCTCATTTCCCCTTGAGTCCATTCAAAAAGCAAGGGTTTGTGTTTTAATTGTTGCGAGAAATTTGTTCCAGGTCATAGGTACAAAACATTTCAAATGTACCTTTTCGAGGAGGAGGAGGAGGAGGAGGAGGAGGAAGATCATCACCTCAAATTGTTGTTACTAAACCCTGAAGTATCCTTCCATGCCCTTTCTAGGATACTCCAATTTCTAACCATGCAACTCAACAATGAGATCCAAGGTCATATGGTACATATTGTTAGAAGATGGGGCTCCAGCCCACATGTCAAAGGAAGAATGCCCAGACGTCCAAGAGGCGACATCTTGGTAAATAAGAAGACTTCTCATAAATATGGCATGAAAGTGTAATTAGTTAAAGAGATATGTCTTTTATTTTGTAATAAGGCATGAAATGGTTGTGCACTTGAGGAGAGGCTGTATGGGACTTTAGTAAGATGACAATGGAATTTTTCTGTTGATGCTGCACCATATAAATGATAGGTTGTTTCAAATGGTGAGCCTCACTCTTTAAGGCAGAATATTTTGCAAAGGTGGGCACCCTTAGAAGCCAGTCTTCTTCCAAATAGTGGCACCAATAGAAGCACAAGGTGAACAAAATATTCCCCCTCGAATGAAGAATTTATTAACTATTTTCCATGATATTGTCTCAGCACCAATGGCTTACCACCAAAGAGAAATCAAGACCATTGAATTCAACCAACTAAGTGCCTCCCTACCAGCACATAGCCTTATTTTAATAGTTAAGAAAAATTATGGATCTCATAGGTTTAGTGTGGACAACCAGGCCCTCAACAACATCACTTCCAAAGACAAGTATCCCTTTCCCATTATTGATGAAGTACTAGATGAATTATGTGGTGCAGAGATTTTTTCTAAGCTTGACTTTTGCTCGGGCTACCATTAAATTTGAATAGCTAATAATGATGACTAGAAAACCGCATTTAGAACACATGATGGACAACATGAGTTTCTTGTGATGCGTTTTGAACTGATTAATGTCCTGACTTCCTTTCAATACTTGATGAATGATGTTTTCTGGCCCTACTAGAGGAAATGTGTACTTATTTTCTTTGATGATATACTAGTCTACAAGAAGAGTTTTGAGGATCATCTAGGTAACTTACATGAAGTGTTAAGATTCTCCAAGTCAAGTCACCAAAGTGTATTTTTGCCTCAGCTAAAGTTCACTACTTAGAGCATGTGGTCTCCAAAGAAAGGGTGTCAACTGAACATGACAAAATTCAAGCCATGCAAGAATAGACCTCAACCTACCATCCTAAAAAAATTGAGAGGCTTCATGGGATTAACAAGGTATTATAGGAGATTTTTGCAAAACTATGCTACTATTATTAGGTCTTTAAATTTTCTACTTAAAAATATACATTCTTATGTCCTCAAATAACTGAATATGAACTTCCTCCCCTTTGAAATCCTTGCCTAACTTCTCTAAAAAATTAATTATTGAGTGTGATGCTTTTGGATTTGGAATTGAGGTTGTTTTGATGAAAGAAGAGCAATTTATTTCCCACTTTAGCTGACCTCTCAAGGGGAGAATGCTCTCTTGGTCCACCTATGATAAGGAAATCTCTACCTTGGTACATGTGGTTCAACATTAGAGACCTTACTACATTTGGAAAACAATTACTTTCTGAACCAACCATTGCTTACATTAAATTTTGCTTCCAAAGAGAATTACTACACCATGCGGCAAAGGTGGTTGGTTAAATTGATGAGATATGACTTTGATATTATATACAAAAAACGGAATGGGAATGGTACAGTTGATAGTCTAGTTGATAGTCTGCCAAGGAAACATGACCATACACTTCTTACTCTATGTGCTTCTCTTGTTCCTTTAGTTTTACGAGATATCAAAACTATGTATAGCACTGATCCACTACTCCTAGAACAACTTCTTAAGGATTTGGAAGACCGTACATTGGTCCCCAACTAAAAAAGAGTCAATTCCTTACTCTTCCTCTATAATCAGGTAGTGGTTCTGTGCAAAACAAAGAAATGGTACATGCAATTTTGAGAGAGATGCACAACATCTCTACAACCAATCATGAGGGTTTCCTAAAAACCTTCCATAGGGTGAGAAACACTTTTTCTTAGCTGGGGCTCAAAGCTAATGTTAAAAGCTAAATAGTAGCATGTGATAAATAATCAAATATGACACAACTACTCCAACGGGTCTCGTGCAGTATTTGCCCCATCCAGAAAGAATATGGAAGATGTTTCCATAGATTTTATTGAGGGACTACCACCATCTAAGGGAAAGACAAATAGTCTAGTACTAATGGATACATTGAGCAAGTATGCTCACTTTTTGTGTCATGCAACATCCACTCATTATCAAAACAATTGTTGAAGTATATGTTATACATCTGGCCAAATCCATGGCATGACATAAACTATATTCTTGGATAAGGACTAAATTTTATAAGCTCCTTTTTTAGAGAATATTTGTTTTGCAAGGTACCACCTTGAAGATGATCACAACTCACCACCGTCAGACGATGACCAAACAAAGGTGGTGAATCATTGATTGGAGATGTACTTGTGAGGGTTTGTCAATAAGAAACCCATTACTTGGACTTTTTATCTGCCAAGGGCAGTTGAATATTCCTAAAATACCTCCTATCACACTTCCTTGAGGTTGTCTATTGCAGGCCTCTCCCCACTTTTTCTTCCTGTAGGTGAGCACTACAAAGGTCGTTGCTCTAGAAGAAGCCTTCTAAGACTGAGCTTAGTCATTAAAGGTCATCAAGCACCAGCTCACCTTAGCCAAACAAAAAATCATCATGACACAAGGCACTAAGAGGTGGAGTTTGTGGTTCAGGACTTCGTCATTCAAGCTTCAACCCTATAGGAAATAGTCAATTGCGGCTAGGAGGAATCAAAAGTTGTCTCCATGATTCTATGGACTTTACAAAATACTTCAAAGATTGGGAAGGTGGCCTATAAGTTAGAGTTGTTATAAAAGCTTCTATTTGTCCAGTCTTCCATATTTCCTATTTAATAAACACATTGTCTCAACCACACTTCTAACCATTGAAGCTGATGCTGCTGCCATTCTTTATTCATTCTCGAAATGCAACAGGTTCAACATGGAACCAGATTACACACAGAGCTATTAGTGCAATGGGCTCATGCCCAAATTCAAGAAGCAACTCGGGAACTTGAAAGTAGATGTTTTACAACAGTTCCCCAATTTTCAACCTTGAAGGCAAGCTTGGTCTTCGGGGGGTGGAATGATAGAATTCATAATTTTTATACTATACTTATGTGGGCTATGCAAGGAGGATCTAAGGGAATCAAATTAGAAAGTTTGGAGATGTACTTGTGAGGGAAAATCAGCCTAAGCCTTTATTCTTTTTCCTCTTTGTTCTTCTCTTCCTCTCTTTCTCTACTCGTGCATTATCTCTTTCTCTCCTATCGCTCTCTTCCCTCTTTTCTTCTCCTCCCATGAGCTCTCTCTCTCTCTCTCTCTCTCTCTCTCTCTCTCACACACACACACACACACAGACACACACACACACACCTTCCTTCTTCCCTTCTCTTCCCATGTTTTTTTTCTCTATGTTAACTTTCAAAGAGGAAGCATGAAAGAATGAGAGAAAAGGAGAAAAAGTAAGAAAGAGATGAGAAAAGAGAGTGAACAAGGAGGAGCACATGTATTGATATGAAGAGAAAATTATGAGTGTTGTATTCCTTGCTCTCATATAATAAAAATACAATGTCTTATGCTAAAAATAAGTTTTTCTAAAGTTTTTAATTACATCTAATAATATCTCACTAAATCTAATCACAATAATTGGTAAAAAAGAAACTAAAACTAAGAGAATAAGGAGAAAAATTTCCTTGCACATGTTCTCCATTTAGATTATTTTTCTCCTCTTATTCTTTGACTTTGTTTCAACTATGAGAACTCAACATAGATTCCTTGGTCATAGCTTCTTTTACACTCCCCCTCAAATTAGGATTTGTAACTTCAACTTGCAAATAATCTTGGTCATGACACATGTTTAGCTAAAAAAGAAATTCTAATGTTTTGTCACTTGGAAAAGAAATTGTGATTGCAAAAGAAATTCTAATTTTCTTGGTTCATCTTGCTTGTAGTCTTTATCTTGTTCTCCCTCTTACTTGGATATTTTGGTTACATAAAATTTGATTACCACAAATTATAGAATCCTTCATTATCTGTTACCTCGTACTTGTACTTATTCTTTTACTTCTCATCCTCAAGCTGAGGATAGTTTTAGTTCTTTACCAAGTGATCCAATATTCAAAAAATAATGGTGAGAGAAGAAAAATCACCCCTAGACCAATGACAAAACTCTAACTCCAATCTAAAATGATTGTTCAAATTTAAGGCAGCCTGTCTTAATTTAGGGCAATAAAAAGAATCAATTCACTTTTAAGGGTGGCTCAAAAATACCACTTGGGTAAAAACTAAAATAATTGATTTAAGCAATATGTTGGGGTGCAATTCTGTTCTTTGCAAGTAGTGGGTTTGAAGGCTTTAATCAAAAGTTATTTTAATTAAAAATAAATTAAATAAATTACTTTGAGGAATAGATAGAACCTCTCATACTAGCATTGCTCTTCATAGTTCTAAATAAGAAGGAGTCGCTTTTAGACCAATAGATGGGATGAAAAAAAACCAAGTTTAACACTAAAGGGAGATAAAAAAATGATTTCTCTATAAACATGTATGATTGAGGAAACATAAAAAAACACCAATAAATAAATTTTTAGATAGAACATAATAATATAAACTATCTAAAAATAGAATTCTCATCTAAGATAATTGTTTTTCAAAAAAACTTGACCAATCTGGAAAAAACTTTTCAACAAAGAAATTCTAGAATAAGGGAGATTCAAGAAAAAATATATTTTGAGTTTAAATTGAGGAGAAAATATTTTATAATATAGAAATTTCAGACTTTGTTAAGAAAGCAAACTAAACTCATGTAAGTAGAAGAATGGGAAACTCGTGTTATGTGAGATACAAAAATAGAAACTCTTACGGAATGATGCTCAAGTTGGGAAACACTTAATTCAAATTTGAAAACAACTAAAAACTTAGTCAAACCAATATTATCATCTCAAAAAGGAAAAACATTGGCATAAAATTCGAAGTTTCACATGCAACAAGCTACCAACATGACCTTCGATTTTTCCAATGTTGATATCTGTCTTTGGAAGTATCCAATTGGGAAACGGTTTGTTGGATTAGAAAATAGACTCACATACCTTTTTTTACATTAAATTTTATTGCTACTTAAGATATTGATTTCTTTTTTTAGAAAACTCCGATTGACAAAATCCTTTTTGAGTTGAAAACTAGACTAAAATATACTTCCATAAATTTTTAATTTCAAAAATTAAATATGGTATATGCAAATGCAAACTCCAAAGACAAAAATGTGTGCTAGGTAAAAAGGAAGATTAAATGGAAAGGAAAAAAAATTTCCTTTTATCTTTTTCTTCTTCCCCTTATTCGCTATCTGCTTTTGCTTCTCCATCTCAAAACCTTGCCACTTTGATACCATGTTAACTTACAAAGAGGAAGCATGGAAGAGCGAGAACATGAGAAAAAGTAAGAAAGAGAGGAGACACAAGAGGGAACCAAGGAGGAGCATGTGTATTGATATGAAGAGGAAAATTTGAGAATAGTGCATTCTTTGATCCCTTACATGATTTTTAAAAAAATGATACAATGACTCGTGCTAAAAATAAACTTTCCCAAACTTACAATGACTCGTGCTAAAAATAAACTTTCCAAAACTTACAAATTACACCCAATAATATCTCACTAAACCTAATCACTATAATTTATAATAAGGAAACTAAAGAACAAGGAAGAAATCTTCAACACCCCCTCCCCCCCCCCCATACATGCTCCATGTAGGGTCTTCTTTGACTTTTCTTAACTATTAAACATCCTTTGCTTGAGACACAACTTAAATTCTTTTGTAATAAACTTCTTCCACACCCTCCCCCCAAGTTAGAGTTTGTAACTTCAATAAGAAAACAATCTTTGTCATAAAATTTATGTGGCTGAAAAAGAAATTTTTTATCTTGTGTAGATTGAACAAGAAATTATGATTCCAAAAGAAGTTCTAATTGTCTTGATTCATCTTGTTCTTGTCCATATCTTGTTTTAATCTCATCTTGTTGTCCCCCCTAAGATATTCTGGTTGCACAAAATTTGATTACCACTTGTAGAATCTGTTGTTGCATATTACCTCATAATTACACTTCTTCTTCGACACTCCTCAAGCTAGGGATCTCTTTTTTATTTTCCAAGAAACCCTAGTTTCCACAAAATAATGGTGAGAAAAGAAAAACCACCCTAGTCTAATGATCAAACTTCAACTCCTATCTGAAATATCCATTTAAATTTAAAGGCGGTTCAATCCATTTTAGGGCAATGGAAAGAGTCTACTCACTTTTTAAGGGTAGGCTAAAACTTCTACATGGGTAAAAACTAAAATAATAGATTTAAGATATGTTGGGTGCACTCCTTTTTTATGCAAGTAATGGGTCTATAGGCATTGCTCTTAAGTCATTTTAGAAAAAAAATTGAAGTAGTTTGAGGAATTAAGGGTGTGAATAAAAAGATAGCAGTGCTTATATTTCAAATGGAAGGAGGCACACAATGTAGCACTTCATAATTCCAATTAAGGATGAAGCTTTAGACTAATAGATGGATGAAAAATAACCAGATTTGACTCAAAATGGAAATAAAAAAAAAGTAATTCCTCTAAGAATATTTATGATGAGTAGTTACACCAATGGTAAAGTCATGTTGGCCTCCATTATTTTATGATAATAAAATGGGTAACTTGAAAGTGTGCTACTAATAGAGTTATCAATGTATTTTAGACATTTTAGAGAAAAAAATTGAAACAGTTTGAGGAAGTAAGTGTGAGTAAAAAGATAACAGTACTTATATTTCAAATGGAAGGAGGCACACATTGTAGCACTTCATAATTCCAATTAAGGATGAAGCTTTAGACTAATAGATGGATGAAAAATGACCAGATTTGACTCAAAAGGGAAATAGAAAAATTATGATTGAGGAGCTACACCAATGGTAAAATCATGTTGGCCTCCATTATTTTAAGATAATAAAATGGGTAGTTTGAAAGTATGCTACTAACAAAGTTATCAGTATATTTTAGACACATGCCTTCTATGTGGTCTACGACAAAAGCTAAAAACAAAAGAAATATCAATCAAGTTTCCAAGTTAAGACCCAAAACCAAAACTCATTGAAGATTGTAACTTGGAAGAAGAACTTACACAAAATAAGCTTGAAAACTTGAAGACCTAGAGTAAAAGTAAAATAAAAAATTTCAAAAACTCTAGTTATGTAAGTAGATAACCAACCAAATTTAGTTTCTCAAGCACAAATATGTAATAGAGCTTTAGGGCATAAATTTTTTAACCCCCCCCCCCCGCCTTCTTCCCTGTTGGGGAGGATTAGTTGAGTATTTCTTGGCCATTCAAAGCATTCCAAGGCTTTTTTAATTGAAACTATCAACAAACCCTCTTGAGAGAAAAAAAAAAGTAGTTTTATCTCAAAATAACTTCATTCTCTTTCAAATCACTCAACATTCCTAGGTATCTCAAGCTCTTCTACATAATCTCTTGTGTTTAAAGATTTGGAAGTTTAGATTGCATAGGAGAGGGTATCTCTCCAACAAAAAGTTATATTTTACTCTTTTATATTTTAGTTTTTTTAATAGAGGTTCTCTAGTACCTTAAAGAGAGAAGAATTGGCATTCTAGAGTATGGAATCAAGAAATGCAGCCCAAGCGGTTAGAGAGAAACACCTATAATTGTGCGATTTCTCTTTTAAATTATTTCTTCATAGTGGATTACTACAACGGCAGAAGACAGGACGTAGGCTTAGCTTGAGGCAAACTTGTATAAATCTTGTTGTATTTTTTCCATGGTTTGTTTTCCCTTCTTTCACAATGTGGTGTGGAGGAAAACTACGACGGGGATGATGAAGATTCTGTTCGACATGTATGAGAAGCCTTCTACAAATAATAAGGTACATCTCATGAAAAAACTCTTCAATTTAATGATGACAGAAAATACACTAGTGGCATCGTATTTGAATGAGTTTAGCATGATTGTTCATCAATTGACCTTGGTTCAGATTAAATTTAACTATGAGGTTCGTGCTTTAATTCTTTTGGCATCTCTACCAAATTGTTAGGAGCCTATGAGGACTCCAGTCAGCATCTTTGTAGGCAATGGGAAGTTAATTTTTAATGATATTTGGGATACCATTCTTATGGAGGCAGTTCGTAGAAAGGACTTTGGAGAATCGTTGAATTATGCCCTAAGTGTTGATACTGGGGGCAGGAACTTCGAGAGGAATTCCAAGTAGGGCAATGGTAGAGGGAAGTCAAAGAATGGAAGAAGCAAGTCCAAATTCGGAAGGAATGTCGAGTTCTGGAATTGTGGGAAGTCTGGTTACATAAAGAAGATCTACAAAGCACCGAAGAAGGATGAAAAGAAAGGTGATGTTGCAAATGCGGTGACTGAAGAAGTTAAGATGCTTTACTCTTGTTGATTGATAGCCCTATTCATTCTTTGGTGTTAGATTGAAGGGCTTCTTTTCACACCACTGCGCACACTGAGATCATGGAGAATTACGTTGCTAGAGATCACGGGAAGGTGTATCTTGCTAATGGAAAATCTTTGGATATTGTTGGTATTGGTAATATCAGTTTGAGGATATCAAACGGGTCAGTGTGGAAAATTCATCAGGTGAGACTTGTACCAAAATTGACGAGTAATCTGATCTCAGTAGGGCAACTTGATGATAAAGGTCATAATGTGACTTTTAGTGGTGCTGGATGGAAAGTCACTAAGGGTGCCATGGTTGTTGTTCGAAGAGTTAAAACTGGAACTCTGTACATCACTTCCAGTTGCTAATGTTGTTACTAATTCTGATTTGTGGCATTATAGGCTAGGTCACATGAGTGAGAAGGGAATGAAAGTGCGTCGGTCCAAAGAGAAGCTACCAAGGTTGAAAAGTATAAATAAAAGTTTGTGTTAGGGTTGCATCTTTGGCAAGCAAAAAAGGGTTAGCTTTTCTAAGGCTAGAAAGGAGCAAAGTTGGAGTTTGTTCACACATATGTGTGGGCGCCTTCAATTGTTACCTCCCTTAGTGGTTTTAACTAATATGTGACATTTATTATTGTTGGAAACAGAAAGGTATGGGTTTATTTCCTGAAAAAGAAATTTGATGTCTTTGATACCTTCAAGAGATGGAAAGCAGTGGTTGAGAATGAAACTGATTTGAAACTGAAATGTTTGCAGTCAGATAATGGGGGAGAATACATAGATAATGATTTCAATCGATACTATACTGATAATAGAATCAAGATGAAGAAGACCATACCTAGAAAACCTCAACAAAATGGTGTGGCTAAGAGGATGAAAAAATATTTGAATGAGCGTGCTAGGAGCATTTACATGCAGGATTGTCAAAGATGTTCTGGTATGAGGCTATTAGCACCTCTGCCTATTTGATCAAAAGAGGTCCCTCAACACCATTGGATTACAAAATACTAGAAGAGGTCTAGCGCGGCAAAGAGCTAAACCTTTCTTTCTTGAAAGTGTTTGGTTGTGTTTCTTATCTTCATATTGATTATGTTGCAAGAAGTAAACTTGATGCTAAATCTAAAATAGGTTTCTTTATTGGCCATGGTGATACCAAGTTTGGTTATCACTTAAGGGTTGACTAAAGTTGAAATGTTATCAAGAGCAAGGACGTGATCTTCAATGAAGGTGTCTTGTATAAAGACAGGTTGAGAACATATTCTGAGAGCACAAGCAATGAAGCTAAGAAGCCTGAAGTTATTTAGTTGAGAGATATTCTAGTTATTGAGATTGAGAATATTGCTCAAGAAGATCAGGAAAACATACTCCCAGAAGTAAATCAGAAGATTCCTATGAATGAAGTCAAGAGAACTACTAGAACTGGAAGACCACCATAGAGGTACTCCCCCTACACTAAATTATATTTTATTGGCTAATAAAAGTGAACAAGAGAGTTATGAGGAAGGAATACATGTTGATGAATCAACCAAGAGGGAGTTGGCCATGAAGAATGAGATGGATTCACTATTATCCAATCAGACTTGGCAGTTGACCGAGTTACCAAAAGGGATGAAGGCCTTGCATAAAAAATGGGTCTAAAAATAAAAGATGAACATGATGGTAGCAAGTGGTACAAGGAAAGATTGGTGGTAAAAGGCTTTCAACAAAAAGAAGGCATTGACTACACTGAGATTTTCTCTCCAGTAGTGAAATTGACTACTATTTGAACAGTGCTTGGACTAGTAGCAAATGATGACTTGCACTTAGAGCAGTTGGATGTAAAGACAACCTTTCTTCATGGTGATTTGGAGGAAGAAATTTACATGATCCAACCACTGGGTTTCAAAGCACAAGGAAAGGAGAAAATGGTGTGCAAACTTCAAAAGAGCTTGTAGGGTCTTAAACAAGCTCCAAGACAATTGTATAAGAAGTTTGACACCTTTACATGTAGTAATGGTTCTTAAGGTGACAGGTGGATCATTGTTGTTATGTGAAGAAGCTTGATGACTCCTACATCATTCTACTTCTATATGTTGATGACATGCTGATAGCTGGTGCTTGAAAATAGGAAATAGATAAGTTGAAAAGGGAGTTGTCCAAGAAATTTTCAATGAAGGATTTGGGTGCTACAAAATAAATCCATGGGATGTGGATTACTAGAAATACTGATGTCTTTAAACTATCACAAGAAGAATATGTAAAGAAGGTGATGAGTAGGTTCAACATGAATGATACAAAACTAGTGAGTTCTCCTTTAGCTAGTCACTTTAGGCTATCTAAGGAGCAATCACTTTCTAAAGAGCAGGAGCGATCCTACATGGCCAATGTGCCTTATGCTTTTGCTATTGGCAGTCTCATGTATGCCATGGTGTGCACTAGACCAGACATAGCTCATGAAATGGGAGTTGTGAGCAGGTATATCCGGGTAAGCAACATGGGAAGCAGTGAAGTGGGTTCTCAAGTATCTGAGAGGCACTATAGACTCAACTTTATGTTTTAGAAAGTCAGAATTGGGATTAAAGGGTTACGTAGATGCTGACATGGTTGGACACATTGATGGCAGGAAGAGTACCACTGGATATGTATACACATTGGGTGGTATAGCAGTTAGTTGGGTCTCTAAGTTGTAAAAAATAGTTGCTCTTTTCCCAATGAGGCAAAATATGTCGCCGTGACTGAAGCTAGCAAAGAGATGGTATGGCTCCAATATTTTTGGGAAGAATTTCATCTCAAACATGGGAAGAATGTGTTGTATTGTGACAATCAAAGTTCTAGTCATTCAACAAAGAATCTTGTTTATCATGCTAGAACAAACCACATACAGGTACATTATCACTTCATCAGATCGGCTCTAGAGGATGGAGTCTCAGTGTTACAATGTGGGACCCACCATTGTTGCACGAGCTGGTGGGACCCACCATGAGAACATGAGATGCCATAAGGAGTCATCACACGAGCTGGCATGAGTTGGAAGATAAGAAGCACAAGCTGGAATGAGTTGAAATATTTGAAGATCAAGTGGGACCTACAAAGATACCACGAGATGGTATCCTTATCACATGAGTTGGAAGAACAAGTGGAACCCACAAAGATAACCATGAGTTGGCATATTTATCCTATGGTCACATCCTCATAGAAGAATTTTAGTTTGAGTTATATTAGTCTTCTCATTATGTTGAATTATTTTATTATAATAAACTTATCTTTAAGTGTTATAGTTTGAATGTAATTAGGAGAATGGTAGTTTAATTGTACTTGGACTTTACTACTTTCCTCTAATATAAAGAGAGGTGTTTGTACACGAACTTAAATCATCAAAGAGAAGTAGTTCTCAACTTCTCTCTCGTGAAGATTTCTTCTCTTGCCTAAACTCTTTTTTTCCGTTTTTTTCTCTTCTCTCCTCCCTACCTGAGAACCCTCTTTCTCCTTCTTTTATTTTCTCCCTCTCTCACCTTGCTTGCGATTTCAGTAAAGGGATCCAAAATTCAACACTTATCACTTTAGAAGATCCAAGAGAGTCAAAATCCAACTGATATGTTGACGAAGATTGTTACGATCGAGAAACTAAAGTTGTGTGCAACTTAAGTTGGACTTCTCTCTGAGGATTGAGAAGTAGTTGCCGCTGTAGAGGAGATATTGATGATAGATTAATCTCCAAGTGGGAGATTGTTAAGTTGTGGAGCCTAATTAATGTCTTACGTTGAGTTGGTCATGGATATATTAACTATTGTTTCATTAAGGGTAGTTTTGGAATTTCTCTCTTGTAATGTGGTTGCCCTAGCTTTCTCTTTAAATTGGAGGGGGGGGGGGGGGGGGGGGGGGGGGTGTATTACTGTAGTGGCGGAAGATAGGATGTAGTCTCTCCTTGAGGCGAACCTGTATAAATCTTGTTGTGCTTTTTATGTGCTTGTTTTTCCCTTCTTCCGATTTTATTGTGATTGCTCTCATTAGTTTGGAATTAGGTGTCTAATTCCTAACATCAAATACTTGAGAATCCACCTCAAGTGACTCGCTGGTTTTGCATCATTCATGTTGAACTTGCTCAGCACCTCTTCACATATTCTTCTTGTGATTGTTTCAAGACATCAGTATCCCTTCTAACCCTCATCCCAAAGATTTGTTTTTCAGCACCCAAATCCTTCATTGCAAACTTCTTGGAAAACTCCATTTTCAACTTATCTATTTCCTTTTTGCAAGAACCTATAATCAATATGTCATCAACATATAGCATTAGAATGATGTAGAAGTTATCAAGGTTCTTTATGCAACAACAATGATCCGCTAGAACCTTAAGAAACCAATACTACTGATGATGATGTCAAACTTCTTATACCACCGTCTTGGAGCCTGTTTAAGACCATACAAGCACTTTCAAAGTTTGCACACCATTTTCTCCTTTCATGTGCTTTGAAACCCTGTGGCTGGATCATGTAAATTTCTTCCTCCAAATCACCATGAAGAAAAGTTGTCTTTACATCCAATTGCTCTAAGTGCAAGTCTTCATTTGCCACTAGTCCAAACACTTTTCTAATAGTAGTCAATTTCACTACTAGAGAGAAAATCTCAGTGTAGTCAATGCCTTTCTTTTGTTTAAAGCTCATTACAATCAGTCTTGCCTTGTACCACTTGCTGCCATCATATTTGTCTTTTATTCAATACACCTATTTATTCTACAAAGACTTCTTCCCTTTTGGTAACTTGGTAAGCTGCCATGTCTAATTGGATAATAGTGAATCCATCTCATCCCTCATGGCCAGCTCCCACTTGGGTGATTCATCAACTTGCACGACTTCCTCATAACTCTCTGGTTCACCTTTATCAGTGAATAGAATATAATTCAATACAGGGGAGTATCTCTATGGTGGTCTTCTAGTTCTGGTAGATCTTATGAGTTCAGTCACAAAAATGTTCTAATTTACTTTTGGGGCTATGTTTTCTTGGTCCTGAGCTCTCAACTGAAAAATAACTGAATAACTGAATCACTTCAAAGTTCTTAGCTTCATTACTTGTGCTCTCAGAATCTGTTCTCAACATGTTTTTATAAAGGGTACCTTCATTGAAGATCACATCCTTGCTCCAGATAACCTTAAGACTTTGGTCATCCCAGAAATGTTATCCAAGCACGGTACCACCATAGCCAATAAAGAAATATATCTTGGATTTGGCATCCAATTTACTTCTAATAGCAGAATCAATGTGAATATATGAAACACAACCAAACACTTTCAAGAAAGAAAGGTTTACCTCTTTGCCGCTCCATACCTCTTCTAGTATTTTGCAATCCAATGGTGTTGAAGCACCTTTTTTTATCAAATAGGCAGCAATGCTAATAGCCTCAAACCAGAACATCTTTGGCAATCCCGCATGTAATCTCATGCGCCTAGCACGCTCGTTCAAAGTCCTATTCATCCTCTTAGCCACACCATTCTATTGATGTTTTTTGGGAATGGTCTTCTTCATCTTGATTCCATTATCAACACAATTCCACTTGAAATCATCGCCTATGTATTCTCCCTCATTATCTGACTACAAGTACTCCACCTTCAAATCTGTCTCATTCTCAACCATTGCTATCCATCTCTTCAATGTATCAAAAACATCATATTTATTTTTTAGGAAATAAAATCAAATTATTCTGCTTGCTTCATAAAAAAATATCATATAGTAATTAGAACCACCAAGAGGTAAAAGTTTAAGGTCCCCACACATCTATATGAACGAACACCAATTTTGTTGTCTTTTGCTACTTTCCAACCTTAGAAAAGCTAACCTTTTTTCTGTTTGCTGAAAATACAACCTTCACACAAACTGTTGTTTACAGATTTCAACCCTGGTAGCTTCCCTTTGGATTAAAGCACTTTCATTCCCTTCTCACTCATGTGACCGAGCCTATAATGCCACAAATCAGAATTAGTAACAAAACCAGCAACCGCAACCGTGTCTCTGCAACTAGAAGTGATGTAAAGAGTTCCAGTTTTAACTCCTCATGCAACAACCATGACTCCCTTAGTGACTTTCTATGTGACACCATTAAAAGTCTCATTATGATCTTCACTATCAAGATACCCTACTGAGATCAGATTATGCATAAGTTTTTGCACATGTCTCTCCTTGTCAAATTTTCACACTAACCTGTTTGACATCCTCAAACTGACATCACCAATATTGACAATGTCCAATGGTTCTCCATCAGTAAGATACACCTTCCCGTGATTTTCATCATCATAATTCTCCTTGATCTTGCGATGCACAGTGGTGTGAAAGGAAGCTCCTGATTCTAATAACCAAGAGTCAATAGGGCTATCAATTGACAAGAGTAAAGTATCTTGTACTTCTTTAGTCACCGCATTTTCAACATCTTTTTTCTTTCATCCATCTTTGGTGCTCTACAGTTCTTCTTTATATGACCAGACTTGCCACAATTCCACCATTCCACATTTGTTCCAACTTGGGACTTGCTTCTTCAATCCTTGCCATCTATTGTTGCCCTTGTTGGAATTACACTCAAAGTTCTTGCCCCTAGTATCAACATTTAGGGCAGAATTAGATGTCAACGATTCTCTGGAGTCCTTTCTACAAACTTTCTTAGAAAGAATAGTAACCTGAACATCATTAAATTTCAACTTCCCATTGCATACAGAATTGTTGACCGCAACCCTCATAGGCTCCCAACTATTTGGCAGAGATGCCAAAAGAATTAACGCACGAACCTCATTATCAAATTTAATCTAAAAGGAGGTCAATTGATTGACAATCGTACTAAACTCATTCAAATGTGTTGCCACTGGTGTATTTTCTGTCATTTTTAAATTGAACAAATTTTTTCATGAGAGGTACCTTATTATTTGCAGAAGGCTTGTCATACATATCAAACATAGGAATTAGACGCCCTAATTCTAAACTAACTAGAGAAATAATAATAATCGTGGAAGAAAGGAAAAGCAAGCACGGTAACAAACAAGATTTATACAAGTTCGCGTCAAGGTGAGCCTACATCCTGTCTTTCGTCGTTGATGTAATCCACTATAAAGATGAAATTTTTTACAAGAGAAATCACACACACTTACATGTGGTTTTTCTCTAACCTCTCTCGGCCACAATTGATACACCTCGGATGATAAAATCCTAATAACAACACCCCAAATATAAAGAGGAAACAAGGGCAATAGTGATACAAGAGTTAAATTCTCAAACTACCCTTAATGAAAAAGTAGTTAATATAGCGTGGACCAGGAGGGGGGCTTCTTGCCCCCCTTCTAACCCCCTCGACGATCTTACTGCTAAGGTCGATCCGCATATCGACTAAGCATAGGGCGTTGATAACAATCTTCATCATTCTTTTTGTGATTTTCTCCATTGCCATGTTATGAGTGGCATTCTTTGACAGTGTCAACTAGATCACTCCCAACACCTATCATCTTTCATGCCTTCTAGTTTCATATCCAAAAGTGGTGAATGCAACTTTTTACTATACAGATAATCTTCAATCTACATCATCCAGAACGCAAAATCCATATCATCAAACTTGTTGATTCCAAGTGTTGATCCTTCTCCGCTTGTCATTGCTCTCAAACACGAACATAGCTTTGGTACTACTTGTTAGGAATTAGATGCCCTAATTCAATACTAACGAAAGAAATAATAATCGCGGAAGAAGAAATAATCAAGCATGAAAAACTCAAGATTTATACAAGTTCGCCTCAAGGTGAGACCGCCTCCTATCTTTCGCCGCTGCAACACTTCACTATGATGATAAAGAAGTTTACAAGAGAAATACACCCACACACACAAGATCTATCCACATACTAACTTTTCTTAAGACGTTATTTAGACTCCACAATTTAACACTACCATGTTAACTTTCGAATAGTAAGCATGGTAGACAAAGAGAAGAGGAGAAAACGCAAGAGAGAGGAGAAAAGAGAGGAAATCGAAGAGTGCATGCATCGATATGAAGAGGAAATTTTGAGAGTGGTGTATTTATTGCTCTTTTACATGGTCCTTTTTATAATAGAATACTGACTTATGCTAAAAATAAAATTTTTTAAAGTTTCTAATTACACCCAATAATCTCTCACTAAATCTAATCACAATACTTTGCAATAAGAAAACTATAACTAAGAGAATAAGGAGGAAATCTTCCTCTCACATACGATCCACTTAGATTCTTCTTCTTCTCTTCCTCTTTGACTTTACTTTATTAGTGAGACCTCCTTTTCATGAGACTCACCTTAGATTATTTGGTAATAGCTTTCTTCAACACTTCATATCTACCTTCACCCTCTTCCAAACCTTTTAATCACCCTATCTCAATCTTCCATTGCACTTGAGTACAAGGGTAGGACCTTTCCAATTAGGGTTCTATCATACGGAAGTTAAGTTTCCTATGGTGATGAAATGTGATAATCAAACAACTATATTAATAGAATAATCTAGTACTTTATGAAAGAACTAAACACATAGAGGTGGATTATCACTATATTATAGACCAAGTTATGAATGGGAAGATAATTACTTATCATGTGAGACATGAAGATCAAGTAGACCTCTCCAACAAGGCTTTCCAAAGAGCTCAATTTACTAAATTGGCTTCCAAGTCAGGAGTGTTTGATTTTTATTATCCAACTTGAGGGGAGTGTTAGAATAAGGAGATAGTTTGCAAAATTTAGTATTTAAATAAGGGTAGAAGAGTGTAATTTAACTAACTTTTATTAGTTGATCTATTGTATAGCTCATTGGCTAGTATAACAATTTTCAGTGTTCCTCTTATATAACTTGATGGAGAACTTTAGTGAGCTTAAGCTGCCCTAATCTTTTGGGGCAAGCCTTTGAACAATTCAATTTCTCTCTTTCCTTCTTTCCTACTTCTTTTTCAAAATCTTATGTAATTAATTTCAGATTAAGCTCACACTTAATCACAGTTACCTTGTCTAAATTTGATAAAAAAATTTGATAAAAACATTTGATAACCTATATTTATCGAGTCCAAACTAGAGTCGGCTCGTTGATAGACAAAAACATGGTTTTCTTTCTTTTCCTTGGAAATCATAGTAATAACTACCATAAAAATCTTATTATATTTCAAAATAATTTCAAATAAGAAAGTAATAAGATTTTAAATTAGAGATTTCTAGAAAACCTTTAATCATGAAAAACTTTGTAGGAAATGCTTTCCCTGGGATACTCATGATTTTCAACCAGGGCAGTAACATGGCCTAAGAATTGTACTAACTAAAAAGAAAATCATATGTTGTACAAGACATAGAACTGTGCTCTTTTAACCTCCATCCTATTTACTTTTTACAAGCATTCTTTACGTGGTACAACTAGTACTATCACTTCTGCAGCAACTTTTAAGATAGACTGGCCAAGAATATTGGTAATGTCGCTTATAAGATAGAAATTTACTGTATTAGTTGAAGAGAGTAAGACTTACCTCCAAATGGGATCCTCAATTGGCTGAGAATAGATACTAATCATCTTATCTTCATTTCTCTTCTTCACAAAGCCTAAACAGATCTCCGTGGGGTCTTTATGAGGTGCAGTCTCTTGATGTCTTTTTTTCTCTGATTCACGAGGAGCTGAACTTGTTTCTCCATCCAAACGTTTCCTTGGGCTGCTAGTCCCCCGCTTCCTTTGGGCAGGAGTCAAGTTGAGATCAAACTTAACAAGTCTTGAGCTCATTCCGATTCACTTTTATGCAAGAATTACTGCAAGACCAAACGATTGCAGAGCTCAAACAAAATGGGTGCAGTAAAAGAAGAAGAATCGGCAATCATGAAACTAGTTTTGTTTCAACAGTTTGCATCTGACAACTGTATTATGATACATATAGAGCGCAAGTGAATCTAAGTACTTTGATTATTTATGATTTTTGAAAGAGCATTAGCAACTTGTAACAGAGGACTGTATCTTAGTGCAGTCATGAGGAGCATGTAGCAGCGTTGGCGAGAATAGTTGTTTGGCTATGACCGTACGGCTAGAGAAAAACTAATGCCATTTTGATAATGAACTTTTTTACTCAATAGTGCTGAAATTTGTGTTACACTTTTGAGTTCTTTCATCTTTTGTAGATTTTCTTTGGTGTAGGGAATGGAACGATGCATGAGACTCATTGACTAAGGAGAGCAGTTCCTATTCACTCCAATGGATCTAACCCCATGCTAACATGGGCTAGCATATCTAAACTCAATTTTTTATATCTTTTGTAAGACAGAAATGCACATCACACATAACAAAGTTTAAAAGAAAAAAGAAAAACACATAGATATGATAATATATCAACTCACTTCTACTCTATTGTCTCTTTTTTTATTGTGTTTTGCTTGTTTGTTGTTTCAAGACAGATGCAATTTTTCACTATTTAATAGGAAACATACCCTAAAATTCGGATTCTCAATATGTTGGCTCTTACTACTTTCCCCCAATTAATCCGCAATGGAATCTTAAAAGAGTAAAAACCTTGGATGAAAGATTTTCAGGATCTTCAATCGTCTCTCATCAACAAACGATACTCTCCAAACTTACCTTTATATAATGTGGAAATCACAAAATTAAAAAAAAAAACATCAAATGGGTGATTCGTTTGTAGCTGATTTATGTTTCATATTTTTCCAAAAATAATATTATCTCCACAGGTCACCAAATTGAAAAATACTACAATGAATTCTACCCATATAAAAAGTAATGAAATTAATATTTTAACATCTTACCACAAACGCTTTTTTTTTTTTTTTTGTAAAATCTGAACAAGTTATTGCCATGTTTACAAAAATTATAAATAACCTTTAAACATAGTTTTGTGTGTCTTAAGTGTTTTTTGTCTACCAAAGTAGTAAAACAAAAGGTTCAAAAAAATTCTAAATTGTAAACTACTAAAATAATTCTTATTACATTCAAAAGACAAGGAGTTTGGACTTGTGTTCTCCCAAGTTTAGTTACATGCATCCTTTTCCCATGCTTATAAAACTCATAATATCGACTGGGTTGTAGACTACCACATTTCATCTACAAAGGTTTTTTTTTATCTTTTATCCTTCAATAACATAAACTTTTTATTTATTTTATAAATATTTAAAAAAATATTATAATATAAAAACTTAAACATCATCAACTATGAATAATTTAAAAAAGATATTTCATTGAAATCCAACAATTAATTAAATATGGAATAGCAAATGACTACTCGGATTAAATCCATGTTCTTTATTTCTTCATATAAAATGACTCTTATTATTTTATACCTATAAATTTTCTCTTATTGGAAATTTCATTTATAATCATTTATACATATATATCTCTAGGCACACTCATGATGTGCAAGGGCGATAAAGAAAATAATTGTATATCTTCAACTAACCATACAAAATTAAATTGTTAAATTTAAGAAACATTTTATTAATTTTATTAACACATGAATAATTTCATCGAAGCAATTTTTTGTTTTAATATATATATTAGTAAAATATCTATTTGCAATGGGTTAATTTGGTAATCGTTTCAAAAAGCCCAAACATATGTCTTGCTTCTCGGTTCTTATTGAATTATAGCCTAGCTTGAGGGTAATAAAAGCCTCATATAAATCATAGCACTAAGAAACCACAATCTAATCAATCTATTTCTCATGTGGAGTGAGATAGACTTCGTGTGGTGTGAAAAAAAATACGGTAAAATGGACAAGGACTTTAGACCAATAAAACCTACAAAACACAATTTAGAGAGGTGAAGATTTCAGGATGAAAACTATAGAGTAATATTCTTAAAAAAAGAAGAAGAAGAATAACAAGAAGAAGAAGAAGAAGAAGAAGAATACAACCATACATAAACATTAAGGATCTAAAACAGAAATACTCTTACTTGGAAGACTGGAAGTGCGATATTTCAAATCTGCCTCAAGCAATCTTTTTGTGCTTCCGTAGCAATGCGCCGCGTAATATGACTGCTTGAAAGATATGTAGAAGGAAGAAAAAGAATTCCTAGGGTTTTGATTTATATACTTTAAATTTCTTAACCTTAATTAATACCCCCCTAAATATTTATAGTAAGAAATCGTAAAGATGTATAAAAAACAATTGCATGTGAATAGGACTATTCATTATGGGGTACATACATCTAAAATCCATTCAGAACTGAGTTAGCTTAGAACCTGGCTTAGATTTTTAGACCCAAACTCAAACTTAAGTTAAAATCCTAAACCAACAACAAAAGTTTTTCGGATGCCTTTACCTAGTACTTACCCTTATAATAGATTACATCTCCTAGAAAATATTAAGATAGATGATGATAAGCTCGGGGTGGCAACAAGGTGGGATAACAAGATATAATGTCATAGTACAATGGCCATTTATCCTCACAAGACAAGTATCAGGCCAAGTGGTTTAGTTTGAGGTTAGAATGTGTTTTTTTACCCCTAGTTACCTTTTAAAATTTTAAAGAAATGTGACAAATAAGTAGAATAAAGAATAATTATAACCTATTTTTTAAATGATAAAAAAATTCAGATGCAAAAAACCCTCAATTGATTGACAAGAGAGAAAAAATTGATGGCTTAATTTTGATTACCTCTTTAAAGAATAAATATTTGTTATTAGATGATATCTCCATCTGATTTTCTTCTTTGTAACAATCAATATGAGGTTTGCTTTGGGTTCTCAATTTAAAGTTTTTTTTTTGAAATTTTTGGTTTTCTTTGTCGGTCAAAATTAGATTTGCTTTCTTATTTGTTTGCTTCAAATCATTCGATATTTTCCATTTCTACCTAACCAAAAGTTTACTTTTTTGTTTGTTTTCACTAATAACCAACTCGACATTGATTTTACCCATGAATGTTGCTTGTTTTCTTCAAGTATTGCATTTTCTCCAAATTAATAACACTTGATATATCCTAACTGGAGCATTTATTGAGTTTTCACATTTGTTTTGCAAAAGTTTTGAGGTAGGTAGGACAATGCAAGACAATTAGATAAGGAGGTAGGGCTTGGAAAAGGAAATAGTTAAATGAGGTTAGAACAAGGTTGAGAATTCAACCCACAATATGATTAGAAGCCTGCTATGAATAAATTTTTATGTGACCAGTAATAAAGAATTCAAAGAGTTGTGTAGAAATTATCCAATTAAGGGGAAGGATTAGAGACAAAACCCAAGTATTAAAGAAGGAAGAATGGAATCTTAAAGACCAAAGAAATTTTCTTAATTGCTAAGATTTTCTATTTTTAAAGTGAAGTGACCAACTCCAACTTGAAGGGGATTGTTGAAGCATCAAAGAGTCTAAGATGAGTTTCATGCACAACATTTCTCACAAGGGAGTCTAAGAAGAATCTCATGCAAGACAAGTCTCACAAGAGAAGCAAGGTAAAAAGAAAAAAATCATGTAAAAGAAGACGTTTTCTAGTTTTTTTTTTTTTTTTTTTTGTTTCTTTCATGTTTAATTTAGCAAGTTATAGTTTGAGTGTAATTGGATATCTTGGGCAGTATAGTTAGTTTGTAACTAGGAAATCTTTTTTTCTTTATTAATAAGAATGCCAAAGAGGAAGGGAGACAAGCATGTTAATCTCCTCTCCTAGTTTATTTTCTCTTAATGTGCCTTTACCTCTCTTGTCTCTTGTTCTCTTCTTCCTCTCTCATGTTTTCCTCTCAAGCATGCCCATTTTATGAAATGAAACACTAACCTTCATGTGAACAACCCTTCTGCATCCCCTAACTAAGCTAAATATTTTAGCCACAAACATGTTAAATTTTTTGTCTTCCAATAACCACAATATTCAATGTAACTATCTTTTAGATTTTCTTATTATTTATTTATGGTTGTCATAAAAAATCCTGAATGCATTTGTTTATTATTTTTTTTTATAGTTGTGATAAAAAAATCCCAATAGCATAAATTGGGAGTAAGGGGGTGAGGATGCTAACCAAAAACCCACCTTGTCAAGGGTGATGAGCCTAATTTGTAATAACAAATAAGGCTCATATAATAGGTTGGATTTTTTATATGAATAGGAAGAAAGGAGTCTGGGCCTAACTCTATATAAACATAGGTCAATTTTTAATTTAATCATAAAATTTTAATTGAATAAATAAAAATAATTGCTTCGTATTTGGCATGTATTTGTTTGTTCCATTAAAAAACAAATGTAGAGTGAGAGTGAATAGATTTTTGATTATCCCTCAAGTATTTTCAAAGTTTCTAGAATTTAATTGTGAAATGTAAAAATTAAAATCAGAGTTCAACCACAAAAATTCATACAATCACATGATGATCATATGATGATCTATCACATCTTAAAATATTCTAGAGTTTCCAATCCACCTACAAGTTGTTTTCACCTTAAGTTAATTCACTATGTTTTGGGTTGTCTAATTGTACATACAATAAATAGTCTCTAAGACAATTATATTGTTGTCCACACAAGGATTTACACTTATCAATTAAAATACAGTAGCTGGCATACAAAACTTCACCCTCATAAAGGAATACAGTAACAATTACATTATCCAACCTAGACCCACAAAGGAATATTCCAGCAACTTGCTAGGCAATCTTGCCTAGACCCACAAAGGAATTTTGCAACAACAGCTCAATAGGCACATTAGGCCTACCACTTGCTTTCACAATGATTTATGGTTCACAACAGCTTATAAGGCCTAATGGTTCTTTCCTATTCAACCAAACTGGACCCTCTTAATACAGAAGAGGAGAGGATGGTCTTGCCTTAACAAGGCTTAAGTCAACAATGCAAAGGTTACTTGCTTATAGTTCAAGCTAAATATAGAAATGTCTTAATATAGCAGATATTGTAATACAAACATAGTATGGATAGATACACCAATCCTAATTATCTATTTGAGGTAATAGTAGCTCAATCAGTTCCTCAAATGACTAGATTTAAAGTTCAAAAATCAGCGTAAAATTGGATAGATTTTGAAAAATGGCTAGAGGGGGGGGGGGGGGGGGGGGGGGGGGGGGGTGGTTGCGCTTAGATGTTGTTCAATCAAATAAAGATTCCACAATCTAAGCCCACAAGTAACATTTTGTTGGAGCTTTAAACTTCAGAAGAGTTTGAACATGTAGCTTTTCTTTTTCTCTACTTTTTTGTTTCTTATTATGTAAAAGGGGTAGTCTTGTAATTCTTGATATCTAGTGAATGTTACAGATAAAGTTGGAAAGGGGTGTGGGTGGAACGACATACACATGAATCTCTTTTCTCTCTTTCTCACATATTCTCTCTCATTCAAGTTGTCCCTACTTCTGTGCACTTTCATCTTCTTCCACATGGCTAACTAAGAAAGTTCTCAAAGGTATTTCATAGAACTCTAGAATCTAACACGTTCAAAAAAACTTTGATGTTTATAAAGTATAAGATCTTATAGTTTAGACTTACTTGACCAAGTGTATTTTATGGATTTTAAAATAGGAGTCACATAAGCACTTTTATTTTTAAAACAAGTAGTGATATTAATAAAACAATTGGTCTCAAAGTAAGTGCACTTCAATTCATTATGCTTCATCAAGTATCATGAACTCATTTCAAAATATGTGCACCAAAATACTTGGATTTTTGTAACAACCCAATTTTTTAATATAACACAAATGACTCCAAAAATTTTCTTGCTAGAAGAAAAATAAAATATCAAAATCAAGGTGCATAAAAACCAGCGAGGATTAAGCTAAGTAAACAATATTTCAAAGTAAAAGCACAAGAAATACGTAGTTTTTTTATGAATAGCATTTAAAATTCCTAAATCCATTTCCAAAAAATCTGTTTCTAAGTATGAGAAATGCTTATGAGTGATTTTTTTTGCTTTATGAGTCAAAAGTGGCAAATCTTGGAGTGAAATCAACTCATAAAGACGAGTTCTTGATGTTAAAAAATAGAGTCATAAAACATAGAAAGGGAAACTTGTCCTTTTTAAAATCACAATAGAATCTCAAATATATCTCTCAAGAAAAACATAAAATTCTTGCAATAACGTGCTTCTAATATAGATAGCTTATGTACATATTTTGAAGACCTATCTTTCTTAGATTGAAGCTTCATTCTTAATTTGAAATTTTTTTGGAATGGGTTGTTTAAATGATTGTGGATCAGTCGAATGATCTTCACTAGATTCTTGTTGTTCTTCCTCAAAGTGTTTGGTTTCTTTGTGTTGGATTTAGGATCCCATGATAAGGTCCTCGACCAAGAGGGTAAGAGAGAGGAGAAGAAAAGGAGAGGAAGAATGAAGAGAGAACAAAGAGGGACGAGGTTGGGGGGGGGGGGGGGGGGGGGGGGGTGGGGAAGAGAGAGAGACTTTGAGAGAAAAGTCTATGGACGAATTTGAGAGAGAAGAGGGGAGACTTAATGGACTTAATGATCCAACCCTTGCCTTGAGCCTCTATTTATAGTTTATGAAGGAAGGTTACAATGACTACAATGGCCTTAGGGATACAATCTCTCAAAAGGAAAAGATATAAGTTGCATATATCATCTTCATTAGTTACAACCTTATGCCCCTTAATCATTAAATTACACATTGTGCCACCTCCTTGATGTGGGAAGGTATTTACCGTAGCCACTTTGAGATGTCTTCCAACACTCCCCCTCAAGCTGGTGGAGAGAAAACATCATTGATATCCAATTTGCCACATATAGTGGTTAAGATCTTGAGTGTGACTGGTTTCGTAAGAATGTTTGCTACCTGCCCTTGTGATGGAACATGTCTGAGATATAAGATTCCAGCCTGAAATGTTTCTCGAATAAAGTGGCAGTCTACCTCAATGTGGTTTATCCTCTCCTGGAAAATAGGATTTGAAGTGATATGAATGACTACCTAGTTGTCGCAATATAATTCCATAGAAGCTCCTTTATAGAATCCCAATTTAGTTAGAAGAAATCTGATCCATAGAAGCTCTATTTAGGCCTAACTTATTTACTCTGCTTCTGCACTTGAGCTTGCAACAATATTTTACTTTTTGCTTCTCTATGCAACCAGGTTACCTCCAACTAAGGTACAATACCCTGAAGTGGACTTCTTGTCATTAGGTGATCCAGTCAATCTACATATGAGAAACCTTCTATGTTGAAATGGCCAAGATTCTTATAGAGAAGCTCTTTTCTTTGGAGCTCCTTTGAAATATCTTTGTATCCTCTCCAAGACTTGACAATGGGTAAGTTGTGGTTGGTCCGTATATTGACTCACCACACTTACTACATATGATATATCTGGTCTAGTCACTGTGAGGTAAATAAACTTTCCCACAAGCCTCTAATATTTACCTATATCAACATTTTCGCCAAAGCTTGCACATAGGTTTTCATTAGCATCCATTGGAGTGTCAATAGGTCAACTCCCCATCCATGTGTCCTCGAGTTGGTCCAAGGTATACTTTCTCTAAGATAATATGATCCCATGCTTTGATTGGTATACCTCAATTCCTAGAAAATATTTTAGAAGTTTAAGATCCTTTGCTTAAAATTCTTGGTAAATACTTTCTTTGACATCTTTGATGTTGTCCTCACTACCAGTTAAGACGATATCATCCACATAAACTACTAGTAATACTTTGCCATTTGAGGTATTTTTGATAAAGGCAAAATGATCTATTGAGCACCGGTTGAATCCATACCATAACATTGCTTAGCTAAAATTTTGCAAACCAAGCCTGAGAAGACTATTTAAGGCCACTGAAAGACTTTCTCAATTTGCATACCGACTCTCCCTCAACCACAAAACCAAGTGGTTGGTGCATATACATCTCTTCTTTTATGTCCCCATTCAAATTTGTTTTTTTTTTACATCCAACTGAAATATTGCCCAAGTGGAATTAGTAGCCAGAGATTATAAGATGTGTATCGAGCTTAATTTAGAAACTAGAGAAATTTTTATCCCATAATCCACTCCATAACATTGAGCGTATGTCTTGGAAATGAGTCGGTCTTTGAGGCGTGTTGAATTTATGGAAAGAGAAATACTTTATTGACTTATTATAATCAAAGTACATGAACCTCTATTTATAATAGAGGAAGGAAGTAGAGTCCAATTACAATTAAACTACATTTGTCCCAATTATACCCAAACTCTAACACTTAAAAATAAGTCCTAGCATAATTAAATAACACAATATAAAAAAAAGACTAACATGACTAAAAAACCTTTAAATTGAAACTCTTTTGTGAGACCTACTTCTATAATAATTCTGGGTCTGTAAGACTTCTTATGCCACCTCACATGATCATGGTGGGTCTCACCAGCTTGTGTGTTCATGGTGGGTCCATATCTTATGGGCTTTGGTCCATCTTCCAAATCTTCCCTCAAGCTGGGGGTGACAGAACATCATGAACTCCAGCTTGCAGCAAATGATGTAAAAGATCGTCTTGTAAAATTGCAGTCCTCCATATCTTCCAATGCCCCCCCTCGTGCTAGTGGTCTCTTCCATGAAGTTGAGCTAGCATAAGATAAGTGAGATTAAAATCACTCCAAGCCGTATGACATTGTCTTTACGCAATACTCAGAAGTGTAACAAAACTCCTGCATCACCGTGTCCCTCCACAGGACAACGAATCTCAAGTGGTAGGATTAATAAATGCCAATAAAGGGGGGTAACAAATATGTAGTAATAAGCTCCTCCATCATAGTGTCCCAACCCGGGAACCGACTCTCATAGGTAGAAATGGATGATAAATGCTTGTCATTCACAAGATGTCTATAAAAGATGTGATACATGATAAATGATAGTCATTCACAAGATAGCAATAAAAGATGTCATAAGTAGGTAATGTTTGTCATTCATGAGACAACAATAAAAGACCCACGGGTATATATATGTATATATAAAGTCTCAATGGTCTTAAAACACCCAAACATGATGGACTTAACTCCCAACCGAAGCAACACACGGGAGATTGGCCCAAAGAGGTATGTGAGAGTCAAATAACAACTGGTAGGAGAAAGGTTGTCAAATAACCAATGGGTAATGGGTAAAGAGGAAGATAGGATGCTGAGGCCATCACTTCTTCAATAATAACATCTCATCCAAAGAGACAATAGTTGCAGCTGAAATAGGCTGGGCCCATATAACACAAACCAAAATAATAAAAATCATTGTAAAATGACCCATGAAATAATCCAATGCGAGTAGTTGCACCGAATATATGTTGTCAATACTTCAAAATAATAATCCACCTGGAGAAAAAGAATCGAGTCGAGACAATTAAGATATCACCAATAACTAATTCAATTATTATTGCAACTTAGGATTCTTGGTCTTCAATGTTTTTTTGTGCTCTCCCTTTCTTGAATATTTTGATCACATAATACTTACCACAACATATGGAATAAAATACCTCTTTCTTGTACTTCTACTTCTCCCCCTCAAGCTTGGAGGTAATGACACTGATCCCAGATTGAACCAAATAACATAGATGTAGTATGGCAGTGATATAGTTGATCAATAATAGCAACTCAAAAATTGATGCAAAACATTCGGCTTAAACTCGGATTTTTCAATGCAACAGGATATCAGCATGACCTTCGATTCTTCCAATGAGAATATATCTTTAAATATAGATCAGATTGGCATGAAAATTTCTCCTTATGAAACTAGACTTAAATAAATTTCATCCAAGTATAATTTATCTTCATAAAATATACTTATATTGATATATATAATCTAATAGATTTGGGTCTTTGTAATTTGGCTGAACTAAGTACTCTTTCCCCTTTTTCCAACATGACCATTGAATCTTCCAAGATCAATATCTCCGTATGAAAAACTCAGATAAAGAATTGGTTTAATAGTTAAGAAAATAGAATTAGAGATATTTCTTTTGATATGTAATTCTCCATATAAAGTTTCATTCTTGATAGCATTAAATAGCTCAGAAGTTGAAGCTTTCTACTGCTGCTCGAATCTCTTTTGTAATCCGACCTTTGCTACTTCAAATATCGATTTCTATTTAAAGATAAATCTAATTTGAAAAAATAACTTTTACTTGGAAATTAGACTTGAATATCTTTCTATCAATATATAATATGCAATATTAAAAGCTCAGTATAAAGGTAAAAATTCAAAGCAAACAAAGGGTATAGGGATTGACTGGAGAAAAAAAAAAGATAAATACGAACCTAAACAACTAAAGATAATAGATCAGAAAAGGATATCATTATCTTTGTGGGTTGATTGAGTCAATACCATGTTGAATTTATGGAAAAGAGAAATACTTCATTGACTTATTATAATCAAAGTACATGAAACTCTATTTATGATAGAGGAAGGTAATAGAGTCCAATTACAATTAAACTACCTTTGTCCCAATTACACCCAAAGTCTAACACTTAAAGATAAAGATAAGCCCTAGCATAATGAAATAACTCAATATAAATAGAAGACTGACATGACTAAAAAACCTTTAAACTGAAACTTTTCTATGAGATCTGCTTCCATTATAATTTTGGGTCTGTAAGACTTCTTATTGTGTAAGATTTCTTATGCCACCTCAAGTGATCATGGTGAGTCAATATCTTATGGGCTTGGGCCAATCTTCCAACAAACATGGATATGTGGGCCTTCCTTGTTCATGTGGACTTGGGCCCATCTTCCAACAGAACAAGCAACATAACCATCTGGAATGTGTTTGATAGTAAAAACCCATTTATAGCCCACTAGTTTCTTTCCAAGAGGAAGGGGAACAAAGACCCAAGTTTGATTTCCATACAAGGCATGCATTTCTTCTTCCATGGCTACCTTCCATCCTAGATGTCTCAAAGCCTCCTGATAGGACTGCGGAACAAAGTTGAAGAAATAGATGCAAGAAACTAATAGCATGAAGAAAACAATTGATGGTGAGAAACAAAGTTTGATATAGGATGAGAAGTGGATGTTAGAAATTAGACGCCCTAATTCCAAACTATCGAGAGCAACAATAATAATCAAAGAAGAAAAATAAGCAAGCAAAAAAATACAACAAGATTTACATAGGTTCGCCTCAAGGTGAGACTATGTCTTGTCTTTTGCCACTATAGTAATTCACTATCAAGATGAAATTGTTTACAAGAGAAATTGCACACACTCATAGGTGTTTTTATCTAACCTCTCTCGGGCCACACCACAATACAAGAGGGAAAGATTAGTGGTCCACGTACCGACTCAGTGTAAGGCATTGATTAAGCTCCACAACTTAACAGCGGAGGGCCTATTGCAAGTATGAGGCTCCTTCTACAGAGCTATGGGCCAAATACAATAGGAGAAGACTGACTTACCTCAGATAGATCTATAAACTTCACAAGTGTGGTGTTGACTGAGTCTTCAGGGAGCTGAAGTAGATCCACATCAAGTGGCACAACGGGTTTCAAAGTTTCTTGTACTAATGAAAGACCCGGAGGTGCATCTTTTGAGATATAAAAAGATGTGTCCTAAAAAAAGGTGAACTTATTAGAGACAATTAACTTCTAAAGATAAGGATTATAATAGACATAACCTTTTTGGGTACGAGAGTAGCCCAAAAAGATACACTTTAGAGACTTAGGCTCAAGCTAACTCTTTGGAGAGGATGTGATATGAACAAAGCATGTGCAACCAAAGACCTTCAAACAAAGTGAGTATGGGTCTTCATCTGAAAAAAAATAATGAGTAAAGGGATTTATGGCTAAGAACTAAAGAAGGTAGCCTATTAATAAAGAAGTAGGTTGTAAGAATGGCATGTGGCTAGTAATAGTATAGCACCTTCATAGAGTAGAGTAAGCCATGGGCTACCTCAAGAAGTTGCAGTTTTTTCTTTCAGTTACACCATTTTGTTGAGGGGCTTAGGCACAAAGTTTGATGAATAATACCACTATCATGACAAAAAGGATTGAAATTCACCTTTTGGCATTATTCAATCAAACAATTGTATTTGTTTTCCAAATTGTGTGGACACCATAGCATGAAAAGAGTTAAATATGGAAAAAAATTCAGATCGTTCTTTAAAAAAAAATGGCCATGTTACTCTAGTGAAGTCATCAACAAAGGTGACAAAATATTTAACTTGAGATATCTTCGAGACATTTAAGGGTCCCCATACATCTAAATGAATTAATGAAAGGGAGCAACACCTTTAAGTTTATTTCGAGGAGAATATGTTGTCCTCTGGTGTTTGCTCAATTGATAGACTTAACAATTGAAATTTGATAAAGTTTTTAAAAATGAAAATAAGCTCTGAAGCGATGCTACTGATGGATGACCAAACCAGTTGTGTCGCAACCTTGCCTTTGTCCAAGAAGTGGCAATTGCAGTGAGTGGAAGAGAGTTTAAGTAATAAATGCTCCTTTGTTCATGGCCGCCATAATCATGTGCTTAGTTGTGAGATCCTGGAAAACACATGAAGAAGGTGAGAAGGTTATGGAGAAATTAAAACATTTTGTTTAATGGCTAACAAATAAAAACATTTAAGGGAAATTGAGGGACAAATAGGACATAATTAAGCGAAAGGGATGGTGTAACAGAGGAGGATCCCTTCCCAAGAACTTTGGTTATGGATCCATTAACCATGGTAAAAAAACTTATTTGGTAGACATGGCTATAGGAAATTTAATAGACTCTTATTACCTATAAGATGCTCTGAGGCCCCTGAGTCGATGATCCAAAAGATAAAGAGGATGAAGTTGGAGAAATTATACCCAAAGTAGTGGCAGTAGTAGTAGTAGTTGAAGATGCAAAAAAAGATGGAGGGGATACCATCAAAGTTTTAATCCTTTATAAGATATCATAATCATCATCGGTGATACTCTTCTTTTCTCTTTGTGACTTAGATTGGGTAGCATTATTCTCATTTTGAACCGAGGCTTGGTTGGCAATGACCCAGTTCGGTTTGCCATGAAGCTTCCAATAGGTATCGACCAGATGGTTACTCCACCATAGTGAGTGCAGACACATTTGTCTAACCTTGAAGGACCTGAGCCACTTCTACCACCTCTTGCTCGGCCTCCTCTATAATTTCTACCGTGCCCTCGGGTGGTAGAAGATTTACCCCTATTTCCTGACTACATAGCAGATGATACATTAGTTTGAGAGGTGGAGGAAGGATCTCGTATCTGAAGTAATATTTCACTTATGTCATCAAAAGATGAAAATGTGGAGGAGCTAAGGAGTTGAGATTTTTCCACTTCAAGAAATAACTTGATATTTGACAAATAAATAGCAACTGCTAAGGCCTCCCATTGCTTTTCTTGAACCGATATATCAATGGACTAGGTTTGAGAAAATTTCCCACTCATTAATCACCCCTCTAAACCTAGCCAAGAAATCATGCAAGTTTTATCCTTATTTAGTAATAAACATGTTATTAAACACATCATATAGTTTCCTTTTTGTTGTCAATTAGCCAACTAATGACAATTGTGTCCTTCTTGAGCCATTTAATATAGAAATTATCAACTTCATCTACGGGTGGAGCTGGTTTAGCCAAATGTCCTAAGAGATCTCTAGTTATAAGGAATCTCTTAACCGACTGATCTCAACTAAAGTAATTTGAGAAACTGTTATGGTCCGGGTCATGGATCTTGTAACATGGCACTGGAAAGGGTAATCCAGAGTTTTGGGGATGAGTTTTGCACTGCTAAGGTCACTATTGGTTTTGGAAAATGGAAAAGAGAAAGAAGAAAAGAGAAGAAAATCAGATTCGTAAGGGAATCTAGACCTTTGGGTTAGTTGAGGAGAACTCCAACCCTAGAGCTCATTGAGGAGAACTCCAAATCCCAATTTAGGCTAAAATCAGACTTGTCTTTTCCCATTCCTCTTTCCCCTTTAAGTAGGGTTTGTGCCAACAAGAGTTCAAGAAAAATAATTAAAATAATGCCCCTACAACATATTAATTCTTCAATTGAAATAAAAATGAAGTAAAAACAAATTGAAAGAAAAGCAATTAACTGAATAACTAAATGGCTCAGCCGCGGCGCCTCTGAATGACATAGCCTGCTATTGAGTCCATAACATCACTCCCCTTGGAGAAAGAACTTGTCCTCATGCTCAAAGGTAAGGTAGGCTTGGCGGAATGTCTCCAGATCTTCCCATGTTGCAGATGCTTCATATGTGTTAGCCACTGGATGAGAACCTCCCACCTATTATGAATTTGTCAAGCTTGCAAAATTGTGGCTGGAGAGAGGATAACATGCCCCTCTATCACTGGAGGTAAGAATGGAGGTGGATTTGTACCCTTGAATGGTTTGAGGAGTGACACATGAAAGACATTATGAAGTTGAAGCTGGTAAGCCACTCGGCCGATGCCCTGGATAACCGTGAAGGGCCCAAAAATTTTGGGTGATAGCTTGTGGCAGGGGCCAGCAATGGAATGTTGATGGTAGGGTTGGAGGTGGAGCCACACATAATCACCTGGGTTGTATGTAACATCTTTGTGCCCCTTGTCATAGTATTCCTTCATCCGAGCCTAAGCTTTCTTGAGATGTTGGGTAGCATCTTGGAGTACTTGATCATGGTCCAGCAATGCCTAGTCAAGAAATTCAACTCTGGTGGAGCCAAATATATGAAAAAAATCGTAGAAGATCCCTATCATAGAGAACCTTGAAAAGGGTAGCTTGCAAAGTTGTATGAAAAGATGTATTGTAGCAATGTTCTGCCCATGGAAGCCATTCGAACCATCGTTTAGGGCGGTCACCCACAAAGCACAGTAAATACATTTCCACCGTACGGTTAACAACCTCAGGGTGGCCATTGGATTGAGGTTGAAAAGAAGATGAAAAGTTGAGTTTGGTACCGCATAATTGGAAAAGCTCTCTCCAAAAATGGCAGGTAAAGACTGCATCATGATCACTCATGATGGACTTCGGAATGCCGTGCAAACAAACAATATTTTCTAAAAACACTTGAGCTACTCTGGAAGCCGTATAAGGATGATCCAATGGAATAAAGTGAGAGTACTTTGAAAATTTTTCAACCACCACAAATAGGATGGATTTTCCATAAGTTTTGGGGAGGCCATCAATGAAGTCCATGGAAAGATCAACCCAAACCTGTGTGGGAAGGATTAGTGGTTGAAGGATGCCAACTGGTGATAAATGTTCAGCCTTGTTACATTGGCATACATGACACGAGGTCACGTAATCTGCAAGAAAAAAATTGGCCCTAATCCAATGCAAGAAAAATCTGCTCTAATCCGATGCAACGTCTTTTGAACACCCTCATGAGTGCTATCATGATAAGTGGATAAAATTACTACAATCAAGGAAAAGGAGTGTTGTAAATAGATACAATTGTCATACATTATAATGTTGTCCTGGATATCCCACTTGGAGTCCATTGTCCTTGCCGTAATCTTATGAGACAATTCTTGGAGTGCTAGAGTAGTCTAATGGTCCTCTTTAATGGAGTCTAACAGGAGAGACTTTGGCTGACTAATCGCATATAATTGGTGTTGTTCGTCCAAACGTCGGGATAAGGCAACAACCACCTTATTCTATTTGCCCAACTTATGTTTCATCATAAAGTCAAATCCCATTAATTTTCTATTCTAATGCCGCTATAGAGAAGTAGAGATGCATTGCTCCAGTAAAAATTTTGAAGCTGTAATGATCAGTGCGGATGAGGAAGGTGCGTCCCCGCAAGTATGGCCACCAATGTTGAACAGCCTTGGCCAAACCAATTAGCTCTCAATAATAAGCGAGTAACTTCTCGTGATGTGCCACTAATTTGCGGCCAATTATGCAATGGGATGCTGAGTTTGTTGTAGAACCACCCCAATACCTCCCTCGGAAGTGTCACACTCAACCAAAAATAAGGTCTCAAAGTCTTGCAATTGCAGGACTGGGGTGGAAGCTCAAGCCTATTTGAGTGCATTGAAAGAGTCTATAGCCACATCGCTCCAATTGAAGGCATTGTGTTTGAGAAGACTGGTCAAGGGAATGGCCAGCGTTCCATAAATTTTTTATGAACTTCCGATAATATCCTACTAACCCCAAAAATTCTCTTATGGCTGAAATGTTGTGCGGTTGTGGCCAATTGGTGACCACTGTAATTTTTTCTAGGTCCACAGTTACACCCTTTACTGAGATTATGTGGCCAAGAACTTGGGGTTCCCCAAATGAATATTTAGAGCATTTCAAGTAGAGGTGATGTGCTCGGAGAAGTTGGAAAAGTCTTCCAAATGCTTGTCCCTTGATATGTTGTAAATCAAAATATCACCAAAGAAGACTAACACAAACTTTTGGAGATAGCCATGGAACACCTCATTCATCAAAACTTGAAATGTGGAAGGTGCATTGGATAACCCGAGTGGCATCACCACGAACTCAAAATGTCCTTGGTGAGTACGAATGCTATTTTCTCAATATTGGAAGGATGCATTCTAACTTGATGATAACCCGATCATAAATCTAACTTGGTAAAAATTTGAAAACCATGCAATTCATCCAATAGCTTATCCACTACTGGTATGGGAAACTTGTCTTTGACTATTTTTACATTTAGCTCCTTGTAGTCCACACAAAATCTCCATGTGCCATCATGTTTCTTAACTAGGACTGGTGAAGAGAATGAGGAACAATTGTTGCAAATAAGGCCCTATTCCAGCAAGGCTTGGCTCTGCCATTCTATTTCATCTTTATGGAGGTGTGGATACCTATATGGTCTAATAACCACCACATCTGATCCAGATTTTAAACAAATTCTATGATCACAGTGCCTCAATGGAGGCAGCCCTGAAAGCTCCTGAAACAAGTCTATGAACTCTTCCTGTCACTTTTCTAGCGTGTTGTCCGATGGTTCCTATTTGTGTAGTAGGTGGATATGATGTGCCACTTCAGCTTGACTGCCCTTTAGCATTACTTGGCTTCCTTCCGACACAAAACTCATTGTTATAACAGAGAAATCCCACAAAATTGGGCCCAAGGTTTGCAACCATTTGATTCCAAGTACCATATCAAATCCAGCTAATAGTATGACAAAAAATTCAGTGGTAAAATGAGTGTTACCAATTGAAAACTTTACTGCCTTGTTGATCCCATAGCTAGGGATTTTCTCACCATTGGCAACTAAAACCATGGCAATTGGGTGAGGTTGGATCCCAAGTTGAAGATGTTTAGCAGCTGTTTAGCTTAAGAAATGTGGGTACTTCCAGAGTCCACTAACCCCACAAGTTCCTTGTCTAGAACCCTTGCCCGTACTTGCATACTTTTGGCTGACTTCTGTCTAGTAATTATTGTATTCAAATAAATTTCTGGTTCGTCCTCCTCTTGAGGACCTTCATTCGATTCTCCTTATCCCAATGCATCTAACTCCGACCAGAACAATCTTTTACATTGGTTGCCTGCTCTGTAAGGTTCATCACAGTTATAACATAGGTTTTTCGCCTTGCGGTCAGCCATTTCTAAACTAGATATTTTTTTTTATATATTTCAATGGTGGTTTGTCCTTTTATCTACTGCCATAGTATTAGTCGGTGTATTTTTGGGTGGCCGCATTGTTGGCAAGGTCACCTAAGGTGAGTAGTTCCTCCTCCTTGCCAACTAGTCATCCAACTTTGAACTTTCTGTCTTGCATCTAGTGCTTGAGCTAAATCCATTGCTCATGCCAAATCAGCAGGTGCATGGAGTTCCACCTCTAACTTCAAAGACTCATTAAGGCCTGCTGTAAACAAATTTACTTGCTGGTCGACTCTAACCTTCCTGCTTGCTTGAGCCAATTTTTCTTGTAATTGTTTATGATAATGGTCCATGGATCCGGTTTGTCTTAATAGGACCAAATCCCACAACGGGTTGCTGAGTGCTGGAGGGCTCAATCTTATAGTACATAACTCTTTAAATTCCTCCCAATCTAGCACCAATCTCTCAGATTCTACTTGATGAAACCATAACTGCACTTCAACAAGCATGTGGAAGGTGGCCAGTCCCACCTTATCAAATTCAGGTGTCCCTTGATTAAAAAAAAATTGCCACATCTATGCAACCAAATTAAAGGGTTGTCTAGCCCAGTAAAAGTGGGAAAATCCAATTTTGTATACCTGGGTATTGTACCTCCACCCTGTTGTGCATGGACACCAGTGCGCCTTGCATGCTTCTCCCCCTTTCTACTGTGCGAGTTGTACTCCCCCCCTTCGGTCTGGGGTTGGGTTTCTTGCAACCAAAAGATCTGAAACCATACCTGAGAATATCTCCATTTGTAGGATAATACTTGGAATTTGTTCTAGCTGCTGGCCGAAATTTGTCATTCTCACCTCTTGTTCGGCCTTTGCGTCCTGCATCTCTCTGACCATGGCTCTCAACTCTTCATTGTTGGACATATCACCCATGTTACCCTGCTCTAATAACAAGTTGTTATAGTCCCGGGTCATGGATCTTGTAACACGGCGCTAGAAAGGGTAATCCAGAGTTTTGGGGACGGGTTCAGCACAGCTAAGGTCACTCATGGTTTTGGAAAATGGAAAAGAGAAAGAAGAAAAGAGAAGAAAGTAAAATTCAAAAGGGAACTTGGACATTTGAGCTCGTTGAGGATAACTGCAACCCTAGAGCTCATTGAGGAGAACTCTAAATCCCTATTTAGGCTAAAATCAGAATTGTCTTTTCCCATTCCTCGTTCCCCCCTAAGTAGGTTTGGTGCCAACAAGAGTTCAAGAGAAGGAATTAAAATAATTCCCCTATGGCATATTAACTCTTCAATTGAAATAAAAATGAAGTAAAAGCAAATTGAAAAATGCAATTAACTGAATAACTAAATGACTCCGCCACGACACCTCTGAATGACTCGGCCTACTATTGAGTCCATAACAGAACACTTAAGTTTGAAACATAGGAGGGGTAATTTTTCTTCTTGTATGTGAGCATAGTAAATTTTTCCAATAGGGATTCTAGAATGGTATAACCTTACCTCACTTGGTATTTCTTGTTTAAGGCCTCCAATGAATCTACCAACTTGAGCCAATGGACTCAGTTGACTATGCATTCAAACTTTGTTTGGTACTCTTTGATGGAGCCACTTTGCTTGAGCTTTATGAGAAGAGAATCAAAATCTCGATATTGGTTGGCCCAAATCATATGCATAGATCTTGTACAAACACATACCAAGTGATAAGAGGGCTGGTGTGGTTGTTCTCTTGGAACCAACACACATATCTCCTTCTAGATGGAAACAAGCTAGAAGAATTTTTTGGTTTTCATCAATTTATTGATGTTGATTTTTAGGACTCCATAGATTTAGCTCATGGAGAAAAGGAGAGATGACATATTGGAGAAAACTTGAGGAAGAAGAGGTTATGGACTTGTATCCTAACCCTTCCCTTGAAGCTCAACTTATGGATTAATAATCCCACAATATTATAATTATGCCCCTGGTACTTAAACTAATTATATCAGTGCCATCTCTATGAGATGACTCTTTATTTACCATCATTGTATGGGCTTGTGGGCCTTCTCCTTGGTCTACGGGCCTTGAGCCCATCTTCCACATCTCTTGGATGTGTGGGCCTTCCTTGGTCATGTGGGTTTGGGCCCATCTTCCAACACTCCCCCTCATGTTGGGGCTGATAGAACATAATGAAAACCCAACTTGCTGCAAATGTTGTATGGGATCTTCTGTATAAAATGGCAGTCCACCATATTTTCCAACACTCCCCCTCAAGCTGGTGGTTTCTTCCAAGAGGTCCAACTGTCATAATATAAGTGAGAGTAAAATCTGTTATGGATTCAATAGTAGCTTGAGTCATTCAGAGGCGACGTGATCGTGTCAATTACTTTGGCTGAGTCAGTTACTTAGTCATTAAGTTACTTAGTAATTAAGTTAAGTCATTAAATTTATTTACTTTTCAAGTTGAATGTCATGGAGGGGCATATCTGTAATTTTGTACTCTTGAACTGTACTTAAGGGGTGAAAGGAATGGGAAAGGGAAGTCTTGATTTTAGGTTAAACAAAGGATTTTTGAGTTCTCCTAAATGAGCCCCGGGGTGTGCGTTCTCCTCAACGAACCTATGGTCAAGCTTCCCTTCGACTTGATTTTCTTCGTCTTTCATCTTCTCCCCCTGTGAATCATCATGTGAGATCCGGAACCGTAACAACTTGGTATAAGAGCTTGAACATGGGTGATTCGTCTAGGAGTTACAAGCTTCGAAGCAATTGCCAGAGAGGTGCGATTTGTAGCAATGAGGGTAGAAAATGCAGCAATGCGGGCAAAAAGTGAGGAACGAATGAAAAGAAACGACCAAAAAATCAATGGGATGTGGGGTATGATGTTTGGAAGAAATCCACCCCTAGATTGAAGGGTGGAAGACTTGAGATTGGCCAAAATTGAGAAGCATCGCTATAAGGCCTTAGAGGGGAAGGTCACCGCTTCGGAAGATGAACAGTTGCTGCCTATCATTCGACCTCAAATCGCGTCAGAACAGCCAAATTTTGGTTCAACCTCAAATCTCCCCTGTTCAAGGCAACCTAAACTTCTCCCAGAATTGGAGACGGAAAATTTCCGAGCGGAGAAGCCCCATGTTGCAGTTGTTTGCCATCGGCAAAAGATCAGGCTCTACTTCATCAGGGGGCATAAAAATCTTGAGATTTTGATTTCGGAGTGGAAATAGTTTCTTTGGTGGAAGATGAGAAGTCTAGACTAGTTGGTTTCGATCTGAAATTGTGACCATCGAGTTGCAGCCTCTCACTCTCGCTCTCGGCCTCCAAGTTGGAAACCGACTTGACCGAATTTTGTGGCAAGTTTCAAAACCGATTTTCTCCAAATTTTGTCTTGTCCATTCTCAAGTCCCTAGACTTTGTAAGAAAAAACTTTACAATGGTGTTGAGGGTGTTCAGTTGGGCTGAGAACCAGAAAGGTTACTCGCATAAGCTTGAACGTTATGTGTTGTTTGTTGATATATTGGCTTCCACTGGTGATTTGGAAGGAGTTCAGGCTCTAGTATTAAAAATTTGCGATGGGGATTTTTTGGGTCACATGTATTCAGCCTACGGAGAAGTAGTGTCCGCTAGGACACTTATTCGTTGAAATTCTTCGATCAGGTGGGGGTTGTGGGAATGCTATTTTGGATGATTATGAAATGTGTGGAGATGTGTTTGTGGTAACTTCTTTGATGCACATGTATTCCAAGTTTGGGGATATTCCTTGTGCTTACCAAACAATTGATGAAATGCCCTTTCGAGATGTGGGTACTTTGGCACACCATGAGAGCTGGATTCTGCAGAAAAGATGTGATGTCATGGAACACTATCCTCAATGGTTTTGCAAAGAATGGGCTTGCTGATGGGGCAATTAAGCTTTTCCATGTTTTGGGTAAGTCTGAAGGCATACTAGTAGATCAGGGTATTATTATAAGCCTTCTCCCTGCTTTATCCCATTTAGGATCTATGCGACAAGGAATGGTAATTCCTGGAAGAACTATATGGACTGGTTTGTTATATGAGGTGTTTGTTGTAACATGTCTTATTTACATGGATGCCAAATGTGGAGAAATCAAGATTGTTCATTATGTACTTGATAGAATGGACCAAAAAGTTTTACTAGCATGGAATGCACTCACTAATGGTCACTGGAAATTGGGGGATCCTAGGGCAATAGTTTACGCAAAGAAAAGATATGCTACACTGGAAGAACTGGGGTGGACAGAAGTAATTATGAATCAATTGAATCCTATTTGGATTTCAAAAATCGGATTTGTGTGTCAATTTGAAATTGCCCAACCACTGGTATGTAGGGTGTATGATGTTGGTAACCAGTTTCATGACATGCTTGTCAAGGTACTTCAGGTGGATGATACTAGAAGAATTTTTTACCAAATATCACATAGAAATTTAAGTTGTTGGAATACAATGATGTTCGGACACTGTATTCATGGATATCTTGCGGCAATGGTGGGACAAAGTTCCAATAACAAAATGGGTGCCAAGGCAACATCAAAGAAAATGTGTTGACCAAGGAAATTACCTTTATTGGTCTATTCTATGCTTATATTCATGCAGGATTAATATCAGAGGGCCACAAGTGTTTTAATGAAATGTTGACTATATCTGACATCAGTCCCAAGTTCGCACACTTTTGGTGCATGGCTAATCTTGACCCACATGCTACTACACAAAGTAAGGGTAGTTGTAAATTTGGAGGTCTCATTTTCATTTTGGATGGAGCACATAGTCCAACAAGCATGGAAGTGTGTGAAAAATGGTTTTCCCAAGCAGTGCAAGACGACATCAACCAACTTTCTGTAGACGAGCAACATCAAACAAGAAGAGGAACAAAATCTCCCAACAAATGCCACAGATGACACGACTGGCCCAGGGGAGGACATGGAGACACTCCACCAAGCTTACCCTATCTTCGAACTTGAGAACAAGCTCTTTCTCCAGAGGGGAGTAATGCTATGGACTCAATAGCAAGCCGAGTCATTCAGAGGCGACATGGCTGAGTCTATTACTTAGTCATTAAATTACTTAGTTTTTAAGTTATTTAGTTATTAAGTTAAGTCATTAAGTTTATTTACTTTTCAAGTTGAATGGCATAGAGGGGTATATTTTTAATTTTGTACTCTTGAACCCTACTTAAGGGGTGAAAAGAATGGAAAAGAGAAGTCTTGATTTTATGTTAAAGAAAGGATTTTTGAGTTCTCCTAAACGAGCTAAGGGATGTGCGTTCAGGTCAACAAACCTCGGGTCTCAAGTTTCCCTTCGGCTTGATTTTCTTCTTCCTTCATCTTGTCCCACTGTGAATCACCGTGTGAGATTTGGGACTGTAACAAAATCACTCCTAGCTATTAGACATCGCTCCATACTCGAGTCAAATAACTCATGCTGGATGTTGGGCACACTCCTATCTTTTGTAGGTAGTGGGTCTATAGGCATTCCTTTGAAGTGTAATAAAACTCTTCAATCATTGTATCCCTCCACAAAACACCGACTCTCAAATGGTAGGAATAAAAAATACCAATTAAGGAGGGGTAAAGAGTAATCACCCAGAAGATAATATTCTGGGGCCACCATGTGCTTTTTTTTCATCAGAATAACCATTGCTGACAAAAATCATCAAGTGAGAAGTCCTTCAATAATAATGTCTCAGCCAAAGAGACATATTAACAACAAATGAAATGGGCTTGGGCCCAATAATACGTACCAAATAATAAAAATCCTTAAAAAATTATCCTTAAAATAATTTGTTGTGAGTTTGTGCACAAAAGAATATACTGACCAAGGAATAAGCTACCAATACTTTAAAATAATAATCCAGCCAGAGACAAGGAACCAAGTTGAGCCGAGTCAGATATCAGACCAATATTACTGAGTCGCAAGAGAAATCAATAGAGAACTCATGACCCGAACACATATAACATAGGAAAATAAACAAGAGGGCATAGTCGGGTTGACCTAGACCGAGTTGACCCAACCCACTGAGTTAACCCAAGCGGAACAGAATGAGTCTGGTGCTCGCCCGTTGGGTTTACCATGTGGAACAGAACAAACCCGGTTTGGGTCACTCGACAGAATAAAATCTCTACAACACCTTATTGATTTTTAGGAATCCATGGATTTAGCTCATGGAGAAAAGGAGAGATGATAAATTGGGAGAAACTAGGAGGAATAAAGAGGTTATGGACTTGTGTCCTAACCCTTCCCCTGAAGCTCAATTTATAGATTAGTGAAACTATGGTATTACAATTATGCCCCTAAAACTTAACCTAATTACATCAATGCCATCTCTATGACATAACTATTTATTTACCATCTTGCCATCTCTATATGGGCCTATGGACCTTCTCCTTGGTCTAAGAGCCTTGAGCTTGTCTTCCACATCTCTTGGATGGGTGGGACTTCCTTGGTCTTATGGGCTTGAGCCCATCTTCTAACACACTTGGATATGTGTGCCTTCCTTGGTTGTGTGGGCTTGGGCCCATCTTCCAACTCTCCCCCTCAAGTTGGGGGTGAGAGAACAACATGAACGTCT
Organism: Aristolochia californica; assembly: GCF_029961685.1. Lineage (NCBI taxonomy): Eukaryota > Viridiplantae > Streptophyta > Magnoliopsida > Piperales > Aristolochiaceae > Aristolochia > Aristolochia californica. Next base: position 27,437,303 of record NW_027182103.1, on the reverse strand, counting down.
AGCTTGCTACAAATGGCGTATAGGATCTTCTCATATAAAATGGTAGTTCACCATATCTTCCAACACCCCCCCTCAAGCCGGTGGTCTCTTCCAATTGGCCCAATTGGGATAATATAAGTGAGAGTAAAATCACTCCTAGCCGTAAGACATCGCTACATACTCCAGTCAAATAACTCATGTTGGATGTTGGGCAAATTCCTATCTTCTGTAGGGAGTGGGTCTCTAGGAATTGCTTAGAAGTGTAATCAAACTCCTCCATCATCATGTCCCTCCATAGGCAAGAGTAATAAATGCCAATTAAGGAGTGTAATAGGTAATCACCCAGAAGATAATATTTTGGGGCCACCATATGTTTTCTACTTCATCAAATAACCAATGCTGACAACAATCAACAACTAACAAGTCTTTCAATAATAATGTCTCAGACAAAGAGATACAATAGTAGCAAATGAAATGGGCATGGGCCCAATAACACGTACCAAATAATGAAAATTCAAGGACCCATAAAATAATCCACTCAAAGATCATTAGAAGGTTGTGCACCAATAATATGTTGATCAAGGAATAAGTTGTCAATTAATTCTACATAATATCATGTTGGAGCCAAGGGACCATGTCAAGCTGAGTTAAGTAGTAGACCAATGTAGTTGAGTCACGAAAGAAATAGGTATAAAACTCAGGACCCGGACCTGTATAACCGAGGTAGGAAAAAAAGTGGGCTGAGTCAGGTTGATCTGAACTGAGTTGACCCAACCCACTAGGTAAACCGAGCGGCACGCAATGAGTCTCAGGTCGGTGGGTTGACCCGACAAGGTCTGGTCTGAGTTGGGCTCGAAGCTGAATCAGTGTTGGGATGAAAACAAGTTTCCTAACTTAATAAACATTTAATTTTTCAAGAAGTCACCATCCCTGAACATCACAATGGAGCAGTCATCTTCCAGAAATATCGTGGAAAATCTTCAAGCCGTGATTGAAGCTCGGCATATCAAATGGTGAGACAGCTACGAGACTTGCTGGTGAAATCAATCTGTCTATCATCTTCGTCCTCCCAAAATGGCAATCTAGCTGGGGCAGGAAAGGCTAGCAGAAAAAACTCTATCTTTAGAAGTTACTTAAATAGTAGAGGACCAATAAGGAGATTCTGAAATAATTAGAGTTGTCATCCAAAAATGGCAACACAAAGGGATATAGTCACGAGCCATTCCAAAAAATAGATATAACAACAATAACTAATGAGTCTCTGTAAATGGCAATGGACCTGACGCAAGGAGATGAGCCAAGGAATTTTCAAAAAAAGGAAATAGCACCAAGAGCAAATGTATTCTTGGCATAAACCTCTTTCCGCGATAGAGAAAAATAATCTAGTGAAGAATAGCTATTCAGCTGCAAACTGGTGTCATCGTGATACGATGACAAAGGCAATGGCTATAGGAGGAAAGCATGCAACCAGACAACAACTAGAAGAGTAGAATAGTATCTGCTATTCACCAGCTCCATCACAGGCGCTTGAATCGTAGTTGTTGTGGATGTTGTGGCACACCTCTGCTTCTACTTATCGGAGGCGAAGCTTTCTACTTTCTCCTTTTCTGAGCCGGTTACTCTAGTTTAGATGAGTTGACAAGAGTGGTAGAAAATGCATGTGGATGTGGATTGGATGGGGATGGAGACAATGGCGATTTTTTTTCAAGTAGAATCAGTGCCCGAGGCCAAAGTTGTATAGCACCTGCACCTCCTTCCCTGCCTTCTTCATCGCCTCCTCGCACTCCATCTCCCCGTCGTAGATCAGATCTTGCTCGTCGATAGGGACCAAAGGTGTAATACTAATACCATATACGACTCTGATATAAAGATGACAATAAAAGTTTTTTTAGTCTTCTCGACATCACAAACATCTCTTCATTTTTTTGACGTTGGTACTACTCTTTTTAGTAATAAAACTATCACTATATGGCTAGCCACTGATGACTAAATTGGAGACATGTGATGTCAGAAGGCAAAGGATTCAACACTCAAATGGTGGAGACTCTCCTCTCAAGAATGTTGCAAAGAAAGCCAAAGAGATAAAATAATCATAGAGCTGAAGGAGATGACATAAAAAGAACTACAAAAAATGAACCATCAATATGACAAATAAAAGGGCTTTTGGAATCCTAAAAATCATAGCTACGAGTCCTGAAAATCAATGCTCTGATACCGTGTTAATTTTCAGAATTCCATGCATTTAGCTCATGGAGAAAAGGAGAGATGATATATTGGGATAAAATAGGAAGAAGAAAGTGGTTATGGACTTGTGTCCTAACCTTTCCCTTAAAGCTCAATTTATAAATTAATGAAACTACAATATTAAAATTATGCTCTGGCACTTAATCTAATTACATCAATGCCATCTCTATGAGATGACTCTTTATTTACCATCCTACCATCACTATATGTGCCCATCTTTCACATCTCTTGGATGTGTGGGCCTTCCTTGGTCTTATGGGCTTGAACCCATATTTTAACACATTTGGATGTGTAGGTCTTCCTTAGTCATGTGGGCTTAGGTCCATCTTGTAATACTCCCCCTCAAGCTGAGGGTGAGAAAACATCGCCTAGTTTGCTACAAATGGTGTATAAGATTTTCCTATATAAAATGGCAGTCCACGATATCATCCAACACACCTAAGTTGGAAATTTAATTTATTTATCGTCTTCCCCGCTTCTGAGCACAGCGGAAAACCAGAGAGAGCAGAGAGGTATCGTTGCGGCTGTCAATGATGAACAAGCGATCCTAAGGAAGTAGCTCTGAGAAGAATCAGAAGTTTCCTAAAAACAGCAGTAAGATCTGCCAATGAAGTGACAGTTATAATCAGAAACTCGACAATATTTTCTTCAGATTAACAGCAGTAGGTGACAATACAGAATCAAGATATCTTCCATAAATAAACTCAGATTCATACGAAGCAGAAACCTTCGGATCAAAAGATGCATCTTCAGCCAGAAATGGTAACATTGTGGTGCTGGTGATTGCCAAGCAGAGCAGGATTAGAGCCAGCTCAGTAAACTAGCTAGAAGATTTGACAGCACGAAGATACGATTCTATCTTCAAAAGATAGCAAAGAACTCTGATTAAAAACAAAGACTCTCTTCCCGATATATTAAATTCAAGGTTCCGATTAGAGGATTTTCCAGAAAATCAGCAGTAAGATCAAGATAAGTTTCTGGAAATCAATCGGTAAATCAGCAGCTTGTATAAGCCATACCAACGAAGACGAAGCTGCCTTTGTTGCTGAAAAACAAAATCTGACAAAGCCTTGATCTATTGCTGAAGGGATATGTATCTCCTGCTAATGAGATGTAGATATTCAAACAGAAATCCAAACCAAAAACTATGCTTCTTAAAAGGATGCGTATTTTCTGTTAATGAGATGTCTAAACAACAATAGCAGCGGGAAATCTAGAACACCCCTTAAATAGAAATTCCAAACCAAAATTCTTGTTGTAACGCCCCTTAAACAACAACAATGACACAGACCAGAGATTGTGATATGGAATCCGAATAGGTCGCTAATTGCTTCACCAATGTGGGCAAGTTTCCTAAGAGATGGATGCGTTTGAGCTTGCCACTTCCATCTTGCCTTTGCAGCAGCAAGGAATGACTTCAACGATGGTGATTCAATGCTTCGTCTACTCCGATTATGTTATGCATGCAATAATATTAATATTTAATTATTTTTATTTAATTTATATTATTTTATTTCAGTTAGGCCCCATGGGTATTTTTGGAATATTATAATTATAAGGGTATTTTTGGAATATTTTATTTATAGGGGTATTTTTGTAATATTTTATCTTAAACCCTAATAGGTTGAACCCTATTTAAGGGGTAAGAGTAATGAGAAAGACAAACATTGATTTTATGTTAAATTTAGGTTAAACAGGCTTGGAGCTCTCCTCAACGAGCTCTAGGGTTTTCGATTGATTTTCATCTTCCTCTCCATGTTGTTCTACAATTCCCCAAGGCCGAACCGGAACCTTAACAATGAATCCTTGTGTCAGATCCGGGACCATAATAACTGGTATCAGAGTGGGAACACAATGAGCCCGTCTATGTCCCAAGAAAAAAGGATTGGCATGTGTGATCAATGGGAAGAAAGACGTGCACAGTATAGAGCAATTGACAAAGAATTGGATACAACAAGAGAAGTATTTTCTGCTCGCGTTGCCACCGAAAAAGTCATATGACTTGAAATCCCCGAGTAGGATGTAGGAGAAGGGAAAACAACATAAGTTGTCTCGGATTGAGCAACAGGCCACGACCTGGAAAAATAAAAAAAATTTGCCATTTACCAGCCGAAGGCCCTCCGGAAGATTTGGGGGAAACCACAAATCCAGACTGACAGAAAGGCCATGTCTCGGAAACCTTCAAAATTTCAGCGCAGGGAGAGAGCCAAAGCCACACAACCGGGACCACGATTTGGGGCATTCGGCAAGGTTTTCTGCCAAGACGTAGTAGGTCGTGGACGATACTGGTACGACCCCAAATCCGAATACGGGGACCTAAAAAATCTCCAAAGACCGTAGAAATCCGAAATCGGAGGGGGTATGTGGACACAATCTTGTCAATAAAAGTTGATTTGGGTTCGACCTCCCAATATCCATTATCATGGCCGACAGAAGGTCGATTCATCACCGTCGACAAGGAAAACTCCCAAACGGCGAAGCCCCAACGGGCTACGATTCACCACCGGAGAAGCAGAGACTCCGTCGGGTCCGTCGGCGAAATTTTTTCTCAAACTCGGTCATGGCAGCACAACGGCAAACGAATTTCCACAAAATCTGGGGTAAACTCTTGCGACGAATTTTCCAAAATTTCGTCTTCTCTTTTCTGAAATCCATCTATGTTTTACATAATTCTTTCCCAATGGCATCGAAATTGTTCCATGAAAATTTTGGTGTTGCGAAACAGAGGGGTTTTCTGTTTAATTTTCGGGATCCCATGTATGTTGTTTGGCCACGAACTTCCAATTCGAAATTTTGGCCTAGTGTGTTTCTGTTCCGAGAAGCAGAGAAATTTTGGGTGTATGAATTTTGACATGTAATTTTTTCTGGGGCTGCCGGGATTCATAAAAATAATTTTATAGAAAATTCTGAAATTTTTTTTTGAGGGGCTTTGTTTTTCTTTGGATGAACAAAATATCTGTGCGGCTGTGAGTCTTCAAATTTTTGGATGTGGGGTTCAAGTTGAAGTTGTTTTGGAGGAGACTAGCCGTTATGTAGCTGAGGCTCTTGTCCAAACACTTCGGGTTGATGTAATAGGTAATATGGCTTCCATGGAAAAGGATGTAACTACAAATTTTGAAGAGATAACAAGTCCTGAAAATATGGGGAAGCCTAACGCCATAAACTATAGCGTGTTGGCCACTAATGAGGCATCTATTTCTTCAATAACTAACAAACAGAAAACAGTGGACGGCCCAGAGGCAGCTTCTGATCTTATGGAGGGAAAAATGGATGAAAGTACATCAGGAGTCCACCCAAACATTGGGATTGAAGTTCCTATTACAATGCAAAGTTTCTATTCAGGCAAGGGAGAATTAGAAACAGATGTTGCTGAAAACAGTTGGTCTCCTATTCAGAAGGAGTTATACATGAAAGGAATTGAGAATTTTGGAAGAAATAGTTGCCTTATAGCTAGGAACTTACTACCTGGCTTGAGGAGCTGCATGGAGTTATTCAGTTATATGTTTAATGATGCAGAAGATGCTTCCAACAACACTTCCACATTGCCCAGCTTAACGTTGGATGACAAAGAAAAAAATGAACTGGAGTATGTGGAACAGTAGGAAAAATCTCCATTCCTTGTGTGGCTCACCAAGAAAGACTATGAGGTAATTTTCTGCACAGCCCAAGTATTTGAATTTGGAGAATTTGGAGGCAATTCAGCAGAAGTGTCCTTCCATATTGTCACTATTGGCACTGCTTGTGCTTCTGTCCCTGAAGGGAAGACATTAGATATGAAACCATTCATGTCGGAGGATCCATTTTTGCATAGTTTTGGCGGGGACAAAGATGACCGAGATGAATGTACCCCAACAGTTGACAGAGAGGAATTCCTGAGGGAGGTGGACAACGTCAAAGATTTTGCTGGAATTTGCTTGGCGGATGAGAATGTTCTTGATGCTGTTTTATCTGAATTTGATTATGTTCATGGACCCTTTAAGAAGGTACATGAAGATGTTCATGAATTTCCAATTGTTGCTTACAAGGCCCAAAATGTTATTGCTGGAAATGGCATGCCGGGGGGTGAGCTTGGAAGATTTCCTGCATGGGAAAGGACGGATAAAAGTTTGATGGGTTCTTTTGCAAATATTGCTGCCAGAGAAATCAAGAAAGTAAACGAGAATTATTTTGGGGCGTACAGTTCTTTTGGAAGTCACAGAGAGATGATCAGCGAGATGGTGAGGACAGATTCTTATAGGGCAGCTATTCTGAATAATTCTTCTCTCATGAGCCATGCAACAGTTCTTGATGTTGGTTGTGGTACTGGAATACTGATTTTATTTGCTGCTAAAGCAGGGACCATTCTCCCTGATATGGCAAATATGTTTGCTGCTGGAGTTGGGAGAGGTGGACGTAGTGTTCCATTATGGGAAAATGTCTATGGATTTGACATGTCTATCTTTGGGATGGAAGTTCTGGAAGATGCTACCCAGCTTCCTATTGTTGATGTAGTTGACATTAGTGATATTGTAACAGGCACATCAGTTCTCAAGACCGTTGATCTGGTGACAATGAAGTCTAGTTATGTAGACTCACCTCTAGCTTTGAGTTGGAGCCGAAGAGGCTATCTCATGTTGCTGCTGTTATTGTAGTGCAGATAAGGGCACCCCAGCAGCAACGACAACCTGAAAAATATAATGCAGTTCCATATTGTGTACAGAGACAGAACCATGAATGGGACATAGCTTCATGCACACCTGACTTGGACAGTGGCCTGCAAATTGCTACTGTGGTGGCACTGCAGCAATGGGGTCAGTAGAAAAAAATAACACCTGGTCGAAGTGATGCAGATGAGCAACACCTGGAATATATAGACCAAAATGGAAATGACTCACAGGGTGCATCTATAGCTGATGTGATTCAGGGACATGCTGCAGTGATTAATGCTGTCCAGTTCGGTGAACATCAATGGGAAACAACACACCTAATCGGTCCATATTTAGGCAAGCGGTATGGCAGTGTTTATGGGCTGAGAGGAAGTTCCACTCCATGGAGTTCTTTACACCTAGCAAAGGCTCTCTTAACCCAGTGGAGTGCTGTGGCAGTCCAGCATACTCTGCTAACAGCCAGCCAAGCCAACAAGGCTGCTGTGACAGTCCAGCATACACTGCTGCTAGTCAGCCCAGCCGAGGTGCTTCTTGTGAATGTAGAGGGCTATTGGCATGCAATCAAGGCACTAACCCAGAGTGTTGGACACGGGCTGTATCATTCCGGTGATGCTGAATCTATTGCTTCTGCTGAACCTATTATCAGTGATGGTATGGTTTCCAGCCTCTGAGTGTTTCAAGGTGCAGCAAATGGAGGGGGTTAGTGCTGCTGATTCTTCTCCATCCTAGGGGGCTGGTCTTGATGTTGTTGCTGCTGCCAGGCTGGCAAAGTGTAGGCAGTGCAACCTGGCCAATGGGGGGCCGCCATGAGGGGTTGTTTCACACCAGTTCAGGACTGAGGGAGGGCGGAGATGCTGCTGGGGAGATGTAGAGACATTCGGCATGCATCCCTACAGTCAAGCGTAAAAAAAAAAAGTTACTAGAGGGAGTGCTCTAGTTTTGGGCGTCCAAAGGGCGGACATAGCGATCGCGGATGCTACTTGGGCCTAGGAGGAGACGTCGGCATACAAACCCTTCTTACGACCTTGAGGACAAGCTTGTTCTTTTGAGGGGGGTGTAATGTTATGCATGCAATAACATTAATATTTAATTATTTATATATTTAATTTACATTATTTTATTTCATTTTAGGCCACATGGGTATTTTTGGAATCTCTGTGCAGAGTATTTGGTGTGGAGTCTGAGGCCCGGGGTCCATTCTCTGCCTAAATGTTCAAGAGCCCTAGCAATGCATGCTCCCAGGTGCTCCTTTTGTGAAGACTCAGCAACAATGCGTTCTGCATCTTCAAAAAGCAAGCCTCAAACCTGCATGCCAGAATCCCGTTGGTGTATATCTAGTCTGCAAGATCATTGCTGCTCGAAAAATTATAGAATAAATGAATTTACGAAGTTACGGAGAAGCAGAAGAATAGGTTTCAAGAAGAATGGATTAGATCAAAGACACTGCTTCTTCAAAAGTCTGTTTCTTCCCTAGCTGTTTCTGCAGTTCTTGCAATTTCTGCTGCACATAATCCTCGAACGCCATTAGTTTTATCTCACTTCTCCTTCTTTCCTGTAGCTTCTCTAGTGTCTTAGAAAGGGAAGTGAAATTCCAGAGAATAAGAAATGCCTTTCCCACACTCTTCATGGTCATGGCGGAGAACCAGTATAGAAGCATTGCACCCACAATCAACCCAATGAAGACTTAAGGTGTCAAAACATCCACTGTGGAAATTTCAGCACGGCTCACAAAGGCACCAAAGAGAGCCAAAGACACCAGGGCGGCTGAACCAATGGCAAACCCCCTTCCAATAGCAGTAGTAGTGGTTCCAGCGGCCTCAAAGGCAATAGTTATTTCGCATATCCTATGACTCATGCCAGCCATCTTAGCAATACCTCCAGCATTGTCACTAATGGGACCATATGCATCAATGGTCACACCAGTAGCAATGGTGGTCCAACATTCCAAGAGCTGCCACTGCAATGCCATACAAGGCAGCAAGGCTAAAGTTGACAAAAATGCTGACATCAGTAGCCTCTTTGAAACAATTAACTTGTACATAAAGGCATACTGTGCAAACTCATATAGACCTCGGTATAGAGAAAAACCAAGGATATTCTCCATCACTAAAACCCAGTCTCTTGAGAAGCTTGTATTGTCAACAAAAAATTGAAATAGAAAGCCTCCCAGGAGTCCTGTGTTAAGTACCTATGCCTTCCGCTCCTAACAGGCCGGTCTTTTGGGTAGTATTGGCTAGGTGCTCAACATTAGGTATCAGAGCATGCGCTACATCATGAGTTCGAATCCCCGCGGCGTGAGTCCTGAGTGGAGGGGGCGACCTGGTAGAAACTAGAGTGGGTCGTCGTTAGATTGTGGCCGCCGTGGTCATCGGCTCATGAAGGTGGGTGTGATGTTATGGTCCTAGGTTAAGTACCTATGCTTTCAGCTCCTAACATGTTAGTCTTTTGGGTAGCATCGGCTAGGTACTCAACATCCTGATCCAAAGACCCACATATAGCCCATAACTTAAGTAGATTGTACCTTTGAGAAAACATTCACTGCCAGAAACCCAAACACAATATGCAATTTTTTTGAATTCTCTGTTCCCGATTGCATATCCTACTGTCGACGCCATTTCTCCCATTGTGGTCGCCATTTCCTTTTCTCCAGTTTTTTATCTGCTCTACAGTCAGGTAGAATAAGAGAAACCGCCGGCTGTCCAAGAAGTTTGGTAAGGAGCTTTGCTATTGCTTCATATAAGTTACAATATGAGGTACCCCTAAAGCTAATAGGGCTTTCGAACTTCAATCTCTAATTATTTTGGAAAGCAGAGTCGAAGTCCAAGTCCTGAATGATGGAGACCTCACAGAGGATTCTTGGAACCATGGTGATCTCTTCCAGGATCTTCTTGCCAATGACCTTGACGGGTAATGCAGTGCCATCAATGACGGACTTGGCGTAATAAACCTTGGCGAAGGGTCCCTGGCCAATGAGCCTGCCAAGCTTGTATTTTCTGAAAACATTGGGTGTGCAAGCGTCGAGGACATTACGGTCTCTAGGGGTCACAAAATCAATCGACCCCAAGGAAAGTCCTGTGTCCCGAGGCTCTTCATCTCTGCTCTTACTCTCAAGCTCACTTCGGATTCTCCTTCCGCCACTATAAAAATTTCCACTTTGAAATGAAAATCTTTGGATTTGTTTTACCTTCCTGTTCGTATAAACTGCTAACGACGAACAATTGAAACTACTAGGTAGAAGATTTTTATACCTCATGACGAAGGAGAGCCTGGCTTGTTTCGGTGAGCAGTAGCAAGTCGTGGCCAAAATTTAGCATGGGGTTCCTCTGCTAAAAAATTTCTAGTCTCAATTTTTGGAAGAAGGTTAGGTTTTCATGAACAGGGGAGATTTGAGGTCGAACCCAAATCTGGCAGTTCTGATGCGATTTGAGGTCGAACGATGGGCAGCAATTGTTAATCTTCTAGAGCGGTGACCTTTCCCTCTGAGGCCTTAACGTGATGCTTCTCAATTTCTAGCAATGTCTCAAACATTATATTGGAAGACTCATCCATCCCATTTCGCACTGCTGAAACCCATGTGTGTATTTCTCCCAATAGATCGAGTATGGCAAACCATTTTTCTCGGGACAAAGCATTGCTCATTGTGTTCCCGCTCTGATACCATGTTGTTAAGATCCCGAATCTAACAAAGCTATTCGTAGGGAAGAAGAAGAGAAGAAAAGAAAATCAAGGCAAAGGGAAACTTGAAAACCCTAGGTTCATTAAGGAGAACGCACACACCCTAGCTCGTTTAGGAGAACTCAAAACCCTTTGTTTAACCTAAATTCAGACTTGTCTCTTTTCCATTCCTTACACCCCTAAATAGAGATCATGTCAAAAAGGTTCAAGAGAAAATTATAGATTTTCCCCTCCACAACATTTAAAGTAAATAAAATTAATGACTAAGTAATTGACATAGCTTACTGACTAAGTAACTTAATGACTAAATAACTGACTCAGCCAAAGTAATTGACTCAGCCATGGCATCCTTGCATGAGTCAGCTTGCTATTGACTTCATAACAGAAGTTTGTAGAAAGGACTCTAGAGAATCATCGACATCTAATTCTACCTTAAGTGTCGATACTAGTGGCATGAACTTCGAGAGGAATTCCATCAAGGGCAATGGTAACAAGAAATCAAGGAATGGAAGAAGCAAGTCCACATTCGGAAGGAATGTGGAGTGCATGAATTTTAGCAAGTCAAGTCACATGTAGAAAAACTGCAGAGCAGCGAAGAAAATGAAAATAAAAACAAAAACAATGCTGTAAATTCGGTAACTAAATAAATACAAGATGTTTTACTCTTGTTGGTTGATAGCCCTATTGACTCTTGGGTGTTTGATTCAGGAATTTCTTTTCACACCACTGCACATTGTGAGATCATGGAGAATTATGTTGTTGGAGATCATGGGAAGCTATATCTTGCTAATGAAGAACCTTTGGATATTGTCAGTATTGGTAATGTCAGTTTGAGGATGTGAAACAGGACAGTGTGGAAAATTCACAAGGTGAGACATGTGCCAAAACCTATGCATAATTTGATTTCAGTAAGGGCAGCTTGACGATGAAGGTCATAATGTGACTTTTAATGGTGTTACCTGGAAAGTCACTAAGGGAGTCATGGTTGTTATACAAGGAGTTAAAACTGGAACTCTTTACTTCACTTCTAGTTGCAGAGACATGGTTGCAGTTGCTAATGCTCTTGCTAATTCTAACTTGTGGCATTATAGGCTCGATCACATGAGTGAGAAGGGAAAGAAAGTGCTTCAGTCCAAAGGGAAGCTACCAAGGTTGAAAACTGTAAATAATAGTATTTGTGAAGGTTGTATTTTCGGCAAGCAGAAAAGGGTTAGATTTTCTAAGGGTAGAAATGAGCAAAAGACAGTAAAATTGAAGTTGGTTCACACATATGTGTGGGGGCCTTCAACTGTTACTTCCCTTGATAGTTCTAACTACTATGTGACATTTATTGATGATGCAAGAAGAAAGACATGGGTTTATTTCCTAAAAAAGAAATTTGATGTCTTTGATACCTTCAAGAGATTAAAAGCAATAGTTGAGAATGAGATAGATTTGAAGGTGAAGTGTCTACAGTCAGATAATGGGGGAGAATACATAGATGATGATTTCAAGTGGTATTGTGCCGATAATGATACCAAGATGAAGAAGAACATTCCTGGAAAACCTCAAAAGAATTGTGTGGCTGAGAGGATGAACATAACTCAAAAAGAGCGTGCTAGGAGCATGAGATTACATTCAGGATTCCCAAAGATGTTCTGGTCTAAAGCTATTAGCATCGCTGCCTATTTGATCAACAGATGTCCCTTGTTGGAAGATGGGCTCAAGTTCACAAGATCAAGGCTAGTAAGTCCACACATCTAAGTGGTGGCATATGGGTAAAATAGGATGTTTTCCATAAAGATGGCATAAAGATGTAAATACATGTTCCTTTTATGTATCTTCTTTTATCATGTTGTAGCCCTAAGGACACTGTAAAGCTATAAATAAATGCATTGGCTAAGAGGACATTTCCAACATTTCATAAAAAAAGGCTCTAAGAAGGAATTATAGTTGGAAAAAAGGCATCACAAACTTTTCCTCTTGATAAGTGTTTCCATGAAACATGAGGCAATAATGGTCCCCAGAGACATATTTTTACTGGAAATACTTTTCCAGCGTTTCTTGAAAAAAATGCACTAACCAAGACTAATAGTTGTATAATGTAATATGTTTAAGAAAAAAATTGTATTATCACAAAAAATTTCTGCAAAGAATTTTTAGCTTAAAAAGTGTTTTCAATAAACATATGATCCCTGGAGATGTATTTTTACTACAAATAGTTTTCCACTATTTTCTTGAAAAAATCCACTAACAAGGCCTTATAGTTGTAGGAGGTAAGTTGTTTAAGATAAAATTGTCACATCATATAATTTTCCAAGTATGAATTTTCAGCTAGAAAATTGTTTCTAGGAAACACGAGGCACTAATTTTCCTTGGAGACGTATTTTTTCTAGAAATAATTTTTCAGCATTTCCTAAAAAATACACTAACAATGCCTTATTGTTGTAGAAAGTAATTTGTTTTAAAAAAAGGCCACATCACAAAATTTTCCTTATAGAATTTTAAGCAAGAAAAGTGTTTGCAACAAAAATGAGGCACGAATGGTCCCTTGAGACGTACTTTTACAAGAAATACTTTCCCTATATTTCCTTTAAAAAGGTACTAACAAGGCCTTATAGTAGTAGAAATTAATTTGTTTAAGCAAAAATTTCCTTATGACAAGTTTTTCCTGGTAAGCATTTTCAGCTTGAAAATTGTTTCCTGGAAACATTAGCTACTAATGGCGCCTAGACATGTATTTTTACAAGAAATATTTTTCTCACATTTCCTTAAAAAAATGTCTTAACAAGGACTTTTAGTTGTAGAAAGTAATTTGTTTCAACAAAAAATTCCTTACCACAATTTTCCTAGTAACAATTTACATCTTGAAAAGTGGTTTAAGGAAACATGAGGCACTATTGGTCCCTAGAGATGTATTTTTAATAGAAATTCATTTTCAATGTTTATTGAAAAAAAGGCACTAACAAGTCCTTATTGTTGTAGAAAGTAATTGATTTGAGCAAATATTACCTTACCTCAAAATGTTCCTTGTAATAATTTTCAGCAAGAAAAGTGTTTCCAGGAAACATGAGGCACTAATGGTCCCTAGGCACTAATGGTCCTTAAAGTTTTAGAAAATAATATTTTTTAAAAAAACGTCTTACCATAAAATTTTCCTAGAATAATTTTTTTGCTAGTAAAGTGTTTCCAAGAAACATGAGGAAAAAATAGTCTCATGTGATGTATTTTTATTAGAAATAATTTTCCAATGTTTCCTGAAAAAAGGTAGTAACAAGGTGTTATAGTTGTAAAAAGTAATAGGTTTCAGCAAATATTGCCTTACCTCAAAATTTTCATTGTAAGAATTTTCAAGAAGAAAAATGTTTCTAGGAATCATGAGGCAATAATGGACTCTGGAGACGTATTTTTTCTACATATACTTTGCAACATTTCCTTAACAAATGCACCACCAAGGCCTTATAGTTGAAGAAATTAATTTGTTTAAAAAAATTCCTTACCATAAAAATATTCCTAGAATGATCTTTTTCTTATACATTATTTACAGGAAACATGAGGCACAAATTGTCACATGTGACGTATTTTTATTAGAAGTAATTTTCCAATGTTTCCTGAAAAATGCCTCTAACAATACCTTACAGTTGTAAATTGTAATTTGATTCTGAAAAAATTAGCTCCAGAAAATTTTCCTAGTAAGAATTTTCTACTTGAATAGTATTTTCAAGAAACATAAGGCACTAATGGTCCCTGCAGAGTATTTTTACTAGAAATATTTTTTCCAAAGTTTCTTGTTAAAAGGCAAATACAAGGCAAAATAGTAGTAGCAAGTAATTTGTTATACCAAAAATTGCTTTCCAAAAAAAATTTCCTCTTAAGAATTTTCAGCTTGAAAAGTGTTTCCAGGAAATGTGAGCCACTAATGTTCTCTAGAGACGTATTTCTACTAAAAATACTTTACAACGTTTCCAGCAAAATGCATTAACAAGGCCTTATAGTTGTAGAAAGTAATGTTTCTTCATTAAACATTGCCAGACCACAAAATTTTCTTGGTAAGAATTTACATTTTGGAAAGTGGTTCAAGGAAACATGAGGCACTAATGGTCCCTGGAGATGTATTTTTACTTGAAATATATTTCCAATGTTTTCTGAAAAAAGGCACTAACATGGCGTTATAGTTATATAAAGTAATTTATTTAAGCTAAAATTGCCTTACCACAAAAATTTCTTGCAAAGAATTTTCAGCAAGAAAAGTGTTTCTAGGAAACATGAGGCATTAATGATCCCAAGAGATGCATTTTTACTAGAAATACTTTTCCAAAATTTCCTTAAAAAATGTACTAACAAGTTGTTATAGTTGTATAAAATAATATGTATCAGCAAAAATTGCCTCACCACAAAATTTTTTAGATAAGAGTTTTCAAATTGAAAAGTGTTTCCACCAAACATAAGGCATTAATGGTCCATGTAGAAATACATTTCCTACATGACAAGACATTATAGTTGTATAAAGTAATTTATCTTAGCAAAAATCGTAGAACTACAAAATTTTCCTGGTAGCTTAAAAAGTGTTTCCAGGAAACATGAGGCACTAATGGAATCTGGAGAAGTATTTTTACTAAAAATACTTTTTGCAATGTTTCCTTAACAAATGCACTAGCAAGGCCTTATAGTTTTAGAAAGTATTTTTTTTAAAAACACGCATTACAATAAAATTTTCCTAGATTGATTTTTTCGCTTGTAAAGTGTTTCCAAGAAACACAAGGCACATATAGTCTCCTGTGATTTATTTTTATTAGAAATACATTTCCAATGTTTCCTAAAAAAGGGCACTATCAAGGTGTTATATTTGTAGAAAGTAATTGGTTTTAGCACATATTGCTTCACCACAAAATTTTCCTTATAAGAATTTTCATCAAGAAAAATGTTTCCAGGAATCAGGAGGAACTAATGGTCTTTGGAGACGTATTTTTACTACAAATACTTGTGCAATTTTTCCTTAACAAATGCACCACCAAGGCCTTATTTGTTCAAAAAAATGCCTTACCATAAAAATATTCCTAGAATGATTTTTTTATTATAAATTGTTTAAGGGAAACATGAGGCACAAATTGTCACATGTGATGTATTTTTATAAGAAATACTTTTCAAATGTTTCCTAAAAAATGCCTCTAACAATACCTTATAGTTGTAAAAAGTAATTTGATTCTGAAAAATTGCCTCTCTAGAAAAATTTCTTGGTAAGAATTTTCTGCTTGAAAAGTGTTTCCAAGAAACATGAGGCACTAATTTTCCCTAGAGACGTATTTTCACTAAAAATAGTTTTCCAACGTTTCCAGAAAAATGCATTAACAAGGCCTTATAGTTCGAGAAAGTAATTTTTATTCATTAAACATTGTCTAACCACAAAATTTTCTTAGTAAGAATTTAAATTTTGGAAAATGGTTCAAGGAAACATGAGGCACTTATGGTTCCTAGAGATGTATTTTGTTACGGAATCCATAGTAGGACGAGTCATCCAGAGGTGATGTGGAGGAGTTGGTGATTCAGTGGAACAACCAAGTACCGCAGGATTATATGTCTATTTTATTTCATAAGTCGTTAGCATGTATATGTCTATTTTATTTCATAAGTCGTTAGCATGTAAGCCACAATGATAGGATTGTAAAAACATTCAATTGGGCCCTTAGCGTGAATTGCTTTAAGGGAGCTCACGAAATGAAATGAGGCAAGAATGATTTCAACCTAACCAGGATCAACGTTCTCCTCTAAGGAACCCAAGATTGGTGTTCTCCTTGATGAACCCAAGGTTCAGGCATCCCTTCGATGAGTCTGACTCCACATCTCCAATCCTTCCTTCATTCCCTCCCATTCTCGGCAACATAGGTCAACCAGGTAAGTATGTTAGGCCTGGTTCATCCCCTATTCCCCTTGGCGATCCTTCCCTTTTTTGAGTGACGAGGTCTGTGGTCAGGGACCACAACACATTGGTATCAGAGCAGGTAAATATGGGGGAGTCTTAGACCCATGAGGATTTGCTGGCAAGAGTCACGTAAATGGTTTACACCAGACCGGAGGAGACCGAGGGCCGACTAGCAGCATTGCTAGATAGCCGACTCTCTCAAGTATACGAGATGATTTCAGGAAAAACACCAACGCCGAGAGAGGGGGAGAAGGCACCTTCAAATGGACAAGGTGCACATCACATTGGACGCACATAACACACCGGAATTTCAGTCCAAGCAGTGGGGTGGTCCCAAGGTACACTAAACTCTATTTTCCGGTTTACAATGGGGTTGACGGCCCTTTAATTTGCTTATATCGCTGTGAAATGTTTTTTACAATCAACGAACGGCTGAAATAGACAAAGTTGGCTTGGCCGCATTCCACATGCTCGATGAAGTGAAACTATGGGGCCATCAACTTGAGTTGGAACATCCTGACATAGAATGGGATGAATTTAAAGAATTGTGCACCATACGGTTTGGGTCCCCTACTCAAAGCAATCCTTTGGGCGATTTAGTACTGTTACGACAGACGGGTAGCGTTGTCCAATACCAAAAGCAATTTCAAGAGAAATTAGCACCAGCTAGCAAAGTGGTACGAGTGGACCAACATGTCAGCTTGTTCACGGCTGGCCTCACTGAGTCCCTCCATTTGGAAGTGGAACTACTTGGGCCTACGGATTTGACTAGGGCAATGAATTTGGCTGGAGCCTGTAAACCAAACAGAAATTTCAAACTCGAAGACCTTTCTGGCAAGGGGGAAAGAACAACTCGGCAGTACCTACCATAGCACCACCGTGGCGAAGTAATACTGCTACCACTACTTCTATAACACCTAAACCTCCTCCATCCACTCCAGCATTCATCTGGAAATTAAACCGGTCTGAAATGGAAGAACATAGATCAAAGGGGTTATGTTATAATTGTGATGAGCTATACACATTCGGCCACCAGTGTAAGAAACTATTCTGGTTAGAAGTGAAGGATGAGGAAGAATCAAAAAATTCAGAAGTAGAGCAGCTCGAGGTCGAAGAGCCTGCCATTTCTTTGCACACGATCACAGGCCTCCAGTCTACCACAACCATGCAAGTTTGTGCCTTAGTCAATGAGGAACCCCTTTTAAGTCTTGTGGACTCCGGCAGCACTCATAATTTATTGAGTTTCACAGCTGCCAAGTTTTTAAAGCTTCCAATTCAACTGTGGCCTGTAGCTTCAGTCTTTGTTGCAAATGGGGAAAAGGTGCCTAGTTATGGGATCAGCAAGGAAGTCAGGTTTACCATTGATAATCATCAATTTTCTGCGGAGTTTTTTATCATCCCACTGGCAGGATTCGATATGGTTTTGGGGGTTAAGTGGCTCCAAACATTGGGGCCCATCTAGTGGGACTTTTCAGCATTGATGATTAGCTTTGAAGTTGGCAACAACAAGGTTACACTACTAGGACGTAAAACTGAGGTGCCAGTGCATCTACATGGACTTCAGCAACACACCCCGGTGGACAGCAATTTAGACAACTTGTTGGATCACTTCCAGGACTTATTTCTGGAACCTATTACTCTACCGCCATTGAGACATTGTGACCATTGGATCACTTTGAAGGCTGGGTCCGAAGTGGTGGTTGTGAGACCATATAGGTACCCCCACCTCCAAAAGGATGAAATTGAACATCAATGCCGAAACATGCTCGAATGGGTCTCATCCGGCCGAGTAAGTCCCCTTTCTCCTCGCTAGTTTTATTGGTAAAGAAAAATGACAGTACTAGGCGCTTTTGTGTGGACTACCGTGAGTTAAATGCCAAGACCATTAAGGACAAGTTCCCTATTCCAGTTGTGGATGAGTTATGAGATGAATTGCATTGAGAAATTTTTTTCATAAAGTTAGACTTGCGCTCGGGGTATCACCTAGTCAGAATGTACCCTCTGGATATAGAGAAGACCACATTCTGTACTCACCATGGTCACTTTGAGTTCATCGTCATGCCTTTCGGTCTGTCCAACGTCCCTTCTACATTTTAGGCACTAATGAATGAGGTATTTAATGACTATCTCTGAAAATTTGTGTTAGTGTTCTTCGATGACATTTTGATCTACAACAAGTCTTGGACTCACCATTTAAGAGACTTACGTTTGGTGTTCCAACTTCTTCGGACACATCATTTATAATTAAAACGTTCCAAGTGCTCATTTGGTACCAATCAGGTGCCCTATCTGGTCATGTTATTACAGCCACAGGGGAAACAGTGGATCCGGAAAAGATTGAAGCAATTGTGCATTGGCCACCACCGTGCCATATTTCAGCATTGAGAGGATTTCCGGGCTTAGCCGGATATTACAGGAAGTTTATCCACAACTATGCACCACTAGCTGCTCCTCTATCCAATCTTCTCCGCCGCAATGCCTTCCACTGGAATGATAGCACTGAAAATCATTCCAAGCACTCAAGCAAGCTCTAGCATCAGCTTTGGTACAACAGTTAGCAGATTTCGAAGATCTGGTAGAATGTGATGCCTCAGGAGGCGGGCAGTGCTTCAACAATCCCAACACCCTATTGCCTATTTCAGCCGTCAACTCGCACTTCACCATCATAAGCTACCAGCCTATGAATGGGAACTCATTGGCCTAGCCAAGGTCGTCAGCCATTGGAGACCATATTTATGGGGATGTTTTTTTCTTATCCGCACAGACCACTACAGTTTGAAGTTTCTGTTTGATCAACGCATATCAACTTCTCCCCAACAGCGCTGGCTTAGCAAGTTAATTGGCTTTGATTTTTAGGTGGAACATAAAGCGGGTGTTGAATTTATGGAAAAGTGAAACACTTCATTGACATCAATAACTTGTTTTAATCAGAGTACATGAACTTCTATTTATAATAGAGGAAGGTAGTAGAGTCCAATTACAATAAAACTACCCTTGTCCCAATTACACCCAAACACTAACACTTACAGATAAGTCCTAACACAATTAAATAACTCAATATTGATCAAAGACAAACATAACTCAAACTAAAACTCTTCTTCGTCGTGACCCTAAGATAAATATACTTTTGTGAGTCGTTCTTGATCTTCCAACTGATGTGATAAGGATGCCAACTCATGGTAATCATTGTGGGTCCTACTTCTTATGAGCTTGGGCTCATCTTGTGGGCCTTCCTTGGTCATGTGGGCTTGAGCTTATCTTTCAACACTCCCCCTCAAGCTGGGGGTGAGAGAACAACATGAACTCCCAACTTGCTGCAAATGATGTATAGAATATTTTTTTATAAAATGACACATCTTCCAATATGCTTTCATCTTCCAATACTCCCCCTCACGCTATTGCGTCCTTTATTGAAGCCTTACGGAAATCACTCCTAGCCGGTAAGCATTGCTTCATACTCCAGTCCTAATGCTGGATGTAGGACACACTCCACTTCTATTAGTAGTGTGTATAGCGGCATTGCTCTGAAGTGTCCACCACCATGTCCCTCCACAGGACAACGACTCTCAAAGTGGTAGGAGACATAAAAGCCATTACAAGGGGGGGGGGGGGGGGGGGGGATGGATAACATAGATGTAATTTTAAGTTCCTCCGTCATGGACTTTCAACCACAAATAATTTTGATCTTTTTGATGGGGATGAAGTTCCTCCGTCATGGATTTCCAGCCACAAATAATTTTGATCTTTTTGACGGGGATGAAGTTCCTCCGTCATGGATTCCCAACCACTAATAATTTTCATCTTTTTGACGGGGTAAAATAAATGATGACATGAGGCCACCTCTTCTTCTATAATAATGTCCCCAAAGAGACATAATAGCTGCATTTGAATATAACACGACCATCTTCCAACACATATAACACGAACCAAATAATAAACTTTGTAAAAGAACCCATAAAATAATCTAATATAAAATTTTTTTCTTAGATGCACCAGCTTCATCTTTTGTGCTCCCCCTTTCTTGAATATTTTGGTCACATAAACTCATCCACAACATATGAAATAAAATACCTCTTTCTTGTACTTCTTCTACTTCTCCCCCTCAAGCTGGGAGGTAATGGCAGTGATCCTAGCTTGAACCAAATATCATAGATGTAGAAATAAGCCCATATAACATAGATGCATAGATAAGCCCTCAAACCAGGGATAAGTGACATATTTTTCTGATATATCAACTCAAAAAGTGAGGCAAAACAATGGGTTCATGAACCTCTGATACCATGTTGAATTTATGGAAAAGTGAAATACTTCATTGACATCAATAACTTGTTGTAATTAGAGTACATGAACCTCTATTTATAATAGAGGAAGGTAGTAGAGTCCAATTACAATAAAACTACCCTTGTCCCAATTACACCCAAACTCTAACACTTAAAGATAAGTCCTAACACAATTAAATAACTCAATATTGATAAAAGACAAACATAACTCAAACTACAACTCTTCTTGGTCATGAACCTAAGATAAAGATACTTTTGTTAGTCCTTGATCTTCCAACTGATGTGATAAGGATGCCAGCTCATGGTAATCATTGTGGGTCCTTCTTCTTATGGGCTTGGGCCCATCTTGTGGGCCTTCCTTGGTCATGTGGTCCATCTTATAATAATCTTAGATGTGTGGGCCTTCCTTGGTCGTATGGGCTTGAACTTATCTTTCAACAGTGGGTACTCTGAATAAAGCTATTGATGCCCTCTCCCGTCGTTCCAAAGACCAACTGCATTTGGCTGCCATCAGTCACCCCACTTCTATCTTACTAGATTCCATCAGAGAGGAACACCAGCACACACCAAATTTATAGGAGTTGTCACAGTAGATTGTTGCAGGCACTAAGTCAGCCCACTGGTCCGTTCATGACCACATTATTCTCTATAAAAAGCATATCTAGCATCCACTTCACCATTGGTAGCACTGGCTGCCTCATCTTATCATGACAACAAGCATAAAGGGCTGCAGAAAACTCTTCAGTGCATCCGGGAATATTTTTATTGGCCAGGGATGAAATCCACAGTTGCAACGTATGTGGCTGAGTGTCTAGTGTGTCAACGGAACAAAGCTGATCATTTGAGTCCAGCTGGCATCTTACAACCACTCAATCTTCCCACACAGGAAGGGCTTCCGAAAACTTCGAGCAAATCTGTTCTCTTGGTGGTGGTAGACCATTTTTCTAAATATGCACACTTTATTCCTATGGAGCATCCCTATATAGCAGCCACTGTAGCCCAAGTTTTCTTTTCCAACATTGTCCGCCTCCACGGTATTCCGGAATCCATCGTCAGTGATCGAGATGTGGTATTTACTAGTATCTTTTGGAAGGACATTTTCAAGTTTTGTGGTACCAAACTCAAATACTCCTCTGCATATCACCCTCAAACAGACGGCCAGACTGAGGTGGTCAACCGCAACATTGAGATGTACTTGTGGTGTTTTTTGGGGGACAATCCTAAAAAGTGGGTAGATTGCCTTCCTTAGGCGGAGTACTGCTACAACACTTCTTTCCACACGGCTTTACATGCAGCACAATTGAAAATACTATATGGCAGGGATCCTCCTCGCTTGCTCTCCTATGCTCGTGGAACTACCAGAGTGGATGCAGTGGACCAAGCTCTTATAACTCGTGGTCAATTGTTGGAATTCACTGTCCAACACCTTCGAACAACTCAAGCCCGCATGAAGCACTATTATGATCAGGGACACCGTGATATTCAGTACAATTCGGATGACTTTGTATGGCTCCACCGTCAACCTTACCGTCAAAATTCTATTGAAGGCACTCATCACAAGCTTTCTCCAAAATATTTTGGCCCCTTCAAAATTATCCAGCGTACTGGGCAGGTTGCATATAAGCTACAAATTCCTCCAGAGTTCAAGCTACACAATGTCTTTCATGTCTCCTTACTCAAGCCACTCAAGGGTCCCGCCCCCAATCTATTCCCGCCTTACCACCAATTGAAGACGGTAAAGTTTCTCTCACTCCTGCCAAAATATTAAGTGCTCGGCTGAATCATGAGCGCAGAGAAGTCCTAGTCCAGTGGACACACACAGATGCCACAAAACCCACTTGGGAAGACCTAGATGTTTTCTAGCATGTCTACCCTACGTTCGAGCTTGCGGACAAGCTCTTTCTCCAAGGGGGGGGGGGGGGGGGGGGGGGAGTGATGTTATGGACTCCATAGCAGGACGAGTCATCCAGAGGCGATGCGGGTGAGTTGGTGACTCAGTGGAACAGCCAAGTACTATAGGATTATATTTCTATTTTATTTCATAAGTCGTTAGCATGTATATGTCTATTTTATTTCATAAGTCGTTAGCATGTAAGCCACAATGGCAGGATTGTAAAAACATTCAATTGGGCCCTTAGTGTGAATTTCTTTAAAGGAGCTCAAGAAATGAAATTAGGCAAGAATGATTTCAACCTAACCAGGATCGGGATTCTCCTCTAAGGAACCCAGGATTGGCGTTCTCCTTGACGAACCCAAGGTTCAGGCATCCCTTCGACGAGTCTGACTCCACATCTCCAATCCTTCCTTCATTCCCTCCCATTCTCGGCATCATAGGTCGACCAGGAAAGTCCGTTAGGGTGGTTCATCCCCTGTTCCCCTTGGCGATCCTTCCCTTCGTCAAGTGACGAGGTCTATGGTTAGGACCACAACATATTTTTACATGAAATACATTTCCAGTGTTTCCTAAAAAAAGGTACTAACATGGCGTTATAGTTGTAGAAAGTAATTTGTTTCAACTAAAATTGCCTTACCACAAAATTTTCTTGCAAAGAATTTTCAGCTAGAAAAGTGTTTCTAGGAAACATGAGGCATTAATGATCCCAAGAGATGCACTTTTTACTAGAAATATTTTTCCAAAATTTCTTGAAAAAAATGCACTAACAAGTTTTTATAGTTATATAAAGTAATATGTTTCAGCAAAAATTGCATCACCACAAAATTTTCCTGATAAAAGTTTTCAACTTGAAAAGTGTTTCCACCAAAGACAAGGCATTAATGGTCCCTGGAGACATATTTTTACTACAAATATTTTTCCATGGTTTTCCTGGAAAAAAATACACTAACAAACCCTTATAGTTGTAGAAAGAAATTTGTTGCAAGAACACGACCTTATAGTTGTAGAATGTAATTTGCTTCAACAAAAATTGTCTTAAATTTTTTTTTCCTAGAAAACATTTACACATTGAAAAGTGGTTCCAAGAAACATGAGGCACTAATGGGTCCATGGAGATGTGTTTTTTTGGAAATACATTTCCAATGTTTCCTAAAAAAAGGCTTTAAGAAGGAGTTATAGTTGTAGAAAGTAATTTATTTTAACAAATATTGCCTTACCACCAAATTTTCCTGATATGAATTTTCAACAAGAAATTTTTTTCTAGGAAACATGAGGCACTAATGGTCTCTGGAGATACATTTTTACTAAAAATAGTTTGCTAACATTTCCCCCAAAAAAAAAAAATGTACCAACAAGGCCTCTATTTGTTTCAGCAAATATTGCCTTCTACAAAGTTTTCCTGGTAAGAATTTTCTGATAGAAAAGTGTTTCCTGGAAACATGAGGCACTAATGGTTCCTAAAGATGTATTTTTACTAGGAATAAATTTTGAAAGTTTTTAAAAAATGCACTAACAAGACCTTCTAGTTGTAGAAAGAAATTTGTTATGCAAAAAATTGCAACATTAAAAAAAAATCTTCGTAAGAAATTTTTATCTTGAAAGTTGTTTCTAGGAAACATGAGGAACTAATGATCCCTATAGATGTGTATTTACTAGAAATACTTTTCCAACGTTTCCAGAAAACTGCACTAGCAAGGTCTTATAGTTGTAGATAGTAATTATTTTAGCAAAAATAGCCTTACCACAATTTTTTGAGTAACATTTTTAATCTTGAAAAGTGTTTTCAGTAAACTTGCGGCACAAATGGTCTTTAGATACATATTTTTGAAAGAAATATATTACCAGTATTTTCGGAAAAAAATGCACTAACAAGGTCATATAGTTGAGGAAAGTAATATGTTTCAGCAAAAATGCCTTACCACCAATTTTTTTGGAAAAATATTTCAATGAGAAAAGTGTTTCCAGGAAACAAGAGGCACTAATGGTCCCTAGAGATGTATATTTACTTGAAATGCTTTTCCAATGGTTCCTGAAATATTGCACTAACAAGGACTTATAGTAGCAGAATGTAATTTGTTTTAGCAAAAATTGCCTCTCCACAAATTTTTTTTGGTAAGTATTTTCTACGAGAAAAGTGTTTCTTAGAAACATGAGGCACTAATGGTCCCTGGAGACATATTTTTACTAAAACTTTTCCAATGGTTCCTGAAATATTGTAGTAACTAGGACTTAGAGTAGTAGAATGTAACTTCTTTCACCCAAAATTGCCTCTTCAAAAAAATATCTTGGTAGTATTTTTTTGCTTGAAAAATGTTTCCTAGAAACAAGAGGCACTAATAGTCTCTATAGACTAATTTTTAGTAGAAATACTTTCCCAACATTTAAGAAAAGAATGCATTAGCAAAGCCAAATAGTTGTAGAAAGTAATTTGATTCAGCAAAAATATCTTAACACAATTTTTGTGGGATGAAATTTTCAGCTTGAAAAGTGTTTCCAAAAAACATGGGAAACTAATGGACCTTGGAGATGTATTTTTACTATAAATAAATTTCCAATATTTCCTAAAAATGCAGTAACAAGGCTTTATAGTTGTAAAAGGTTATTTGATTAAGCAAAAAATGTCTCACCATAAAAAATTTCTAGTAAGCATTTTTTTCTTGAAAAGAGTTTCCCAACAACTTGAGACACTAATGGTCCCTGAAGCTGTATTTTTACTAGAAATACTTTTGCAACATTTCCTTTAAAAAAGGCAATAAAAAGGCCTTATAGTTCTAGCAAGTAAATGTTTCAGCAAAAATTGCCACACCATAAAATTTTCCTCGTAAGAATTTAGCTAGAAAGATGTTTCCAGGAAACATGAGGCACTAATAGTCCCTGGAGACGTATTTTCACTATAAATACTTTTTCAATGTCTCCTAAAAAATGCAGTAACATGGCCATTTAGTTGTAGGATGTATTTTGTTTCTGCGAAATATAGTTCTCCACAAAATTGTCCTTGTAAGAATTTTCAGCTAGAAAAGTGTTCCAAGAAACATGAAGCACTAATGGTCTTTGGATATGTATTATTATTAGAAACACTTTTCTAACGTTTGTTGGAAAAAAGAGAACTAACAAAGGCCTCATAGTTGTAGAAAGTAATTTGTTTCTACAAATATTGTCATACCACAAAATTTTCCAAGTAAGAATTTTCAGTTCGAAAAGTGTTTCCGGGAAATATGAGGTCTATGGGTCCCTGGAGACATATTTTTACAAGAAAACCATTTCCATATTTTCCTGATAAAATGCATAAACAAGGCCTTATGGTCATAGAAAGTAATTTGCTTCAGAAAAAAAAAATTCTACAATTATTTCTTGGTAAGAATTTACAGCTAGAAAAGTGTCTAGGAAACATGAGGCACTAATGGTCCCTGGAGACGTATTTTTTCAAGAAATTCTTTGACAATGTTTCTTGAAAAATGGAACTAATAGTCCCTATAGACATATTTTTACTAGAAATACTTTTCTAATGTTTCCCTAAGAAATATACTAACAAGGCCTTATAGTTGTAAGAAGTAATTTGTTTCATCAAAAATTGCCTAACCACAAAATTTTCCTGGTAAGAATTTTCAGCTTGAAAAGTGTTTCCTCAAAACATGAGGCACTAATGGTCTTTGGAGACGTATTTTTTTACTACAAATAGTTTTCCAACATTTCTTGAAAAATGCACTAACAAGATGTTATAGATGTAGAAAGTAATTTTGTTTTAGAAAAAAAGCCTTGCCACAAATTTTTCCTGGTAAGAATTTTCAAGTAAAAAAGTGTTTCCAGGAAACATGTGGCACTAATGGTCCAAGAAGATGATTTTTTAATGGAAACAAATTTCCAATTTTTCCTTAAAAAATGCATTATCAAAGCCTAATAGACGTAGAAAGTACGTTGTTTCAGAAAAAAATGCCTCACCACAAAATTTTCTTTAAAAGAATTTTGAGCTAGATAAGTATTTCCATGAAACATTGGGGACTAATGGTCCCTAGAGACACATTTTTACAAGAAATACTTTTCCAAATATTCCTTAAAAAATGCCCTAACTAGGCCTTATATTATTAAAAAGTAATTTGTTTCAACAAAAAATGCCTGACTAAAAAAATATCCTTGTAGGAATTTTTAGGTAGAAAAGTGTTTCCAAGAAACATGTGGCACTAATGGTCTCTAAAGATGTATTTTGACCAGAAATACTTTTCCAACGTTTCCTAAAAAACTGCACTAACAAGGCCTTATAGTTATAAGAAATTTATTTCATTCACCAAAATTGCCTTACGACAAAAATTTCTTGTTGGGAATTTTTAACAAGAAAAGTGTTTTAGGTAAGAAGAAGCACTAATGGTCCATGTAGTTTTATTTTTAAAAGAAATATATTGCCAACTTTTTTTTGAAATTGTTTACTAAAAAAACCTTATAGTTGTTGAAAGAAATTTGTTTCAGCAAAAAATGCATTACCACTAAATTTTCCCTGTAAGAATTTTCAGCTAGAAAAGTGTTTCAAGAAAACATGAGGCAGTAATCATCCATGGAGACTTATTTTTACTAGAAATACATTTTAAACATTTAGCGAAAAATGCACTAACAAGGCCTTATAGTTGTAGAATAATTTGTTTTCGCAAAAATTGCCTTACCACAAAATTTTCTCGGTAAGAATTTAAATTTGAATAGTGTTTCAAGGAAACATGATGCACTAATGGTCCCTACAAATGTATTTTTACAAGAAATAATTTTTCATTATTTCCTGAAAAAATGCACTAACAAGGCCGTACTGTTGTAAAAAGTAATTTGTTTAACCAAAAATTTCTTTACCAAAAAATTTTCCTAGAAAGAATTTTCAGCGAGAAAGTGTTTCTCGGAAACAAGAGGCACTAATGGTCACTTGAGATGTATTTTTACTAGAAGTACTTTTCCAACATTTTTCATAAAAGTACACAAACAAGGCCTTATAGTGGTAGAATGTAATTTGGTTCAACAAAAATTATTATTCCAAAAAAATTTCTTGGTAATAATTTTCTTCTAGAAAAGTGTTTCTAGGAAACAGGAGGCACTAATGGTCCCTAGAGACATATTTGTATGACTCTTGATCGTAGAATGTAATTTGTTTCAGTAAAAATTGCCTGAACACAAAATTTTCCAGCTAAGAAATTTTAGTTAGAAAAATGTTTCCAAGAAACATGAGGCATTAATGGTCTCAATTGATGTATTTTTTCTAGAAATATTTTTCCAACGTTTCCTAAAATGCACAAATAAGGCCTTATAGTTGTAGAAAGCAATTTGGTTCAACAAAAAATGCCTGACCATAAAATTTACCTGGAATGAATTTTTAGAATGAAAAGTGTTCAGAGGAAACATGAGGCACTAATCGTCCCTAGGGATGCATTTTACATGAAAAATATTTCCAACATTTTCTGAAAAAATTCTATACAACGGCATCATAGTTTTAGAAAATAATTTGTTTAAAAAATTGTCTTACCACAAAAATTTCTTGGTAAGAATGTTCAACTAGAAAAGTGTTTCCAGGAAACATGAAGCACAAAAAGTCCCTAGAGACATATTCCTACTAGAAATATTTTGCCAATGATTTCAAAAAAAGCAACTAACAAGGCATTATAGTTTTAGAAAGTAATTTATTTTATCAAAAATTGCTTGACCACAAAATTTTTCAGGTAAGAATTTTCAACTAGAAAAGTGCTCCCAAGAACAATGAAGTACTAATGATCCTTAAAGATGTATTTTTAATAGAAATAATTTTCCAACATTTCCTAAAAAAGGCACTAAAAAGGCCTTATAGTTGTTGAAAGAATTTGTTTCACCAAAATATCCCTAACCACAAAATTTTTGAGTAAGAATTTTCAGCTAGAAAAGTGTTTGCATAAAACATCGTGCACAAACAGTCTTTATTAGAAATAACTAGAAATAACTAGTTATTTTTTACTAGAAATAACTTTCCAACATTTCCTAGAAAAATGAAATGATAAGGCCTTATAGTAGTAGAAAGTAATTTGTTTTAGAAAAAAATGCCCCACCACAAAATTTTCTTAGTAATAATTTTTCAACTAAAAAAGTGTTTCCAAGAAACTTGAGGCACTAATTCCCTTGAAGAAGTATTTTTTACTATAAATACATTTCCAACATTTCCTAAAAAAAATACAAAAACAAGGCTTTATAGTTGAAGAAAGTAATTTGTATCACCAAAAATTGCTTTTCCACAAAATCTTTCTGGTAAGAATTTTTTTCTCAAAAAGTGTTTCCAAGAAACTTGAGGCACTAATGGTCCATGGAGATGTATTTTTATACGAAATACTTTTCCAAAGATTCCTAAAAAATGCATGAACCAGGCCTTATAGTGGTGGAAAGTAATTTGTTTTAGCAAAAAATACCCTAGCACTAAATTTTCCAGGTAAGAATGTTCTACTAGAAAAGTGTTTCCAGGAAACATGAGGCACTAATAGTCCCAAGAGATGTATTTTTACAAGAAAAACATTTCCAACATGCTTGAAAAAAGGCACTAGTAAGGCCTAATAGTTGTAGAAATTAATTTGTTTCAACAAAAATTGTTTTACCACAAAATTTTCTTGGTATAAATTTTTTGCTGGAAAATTGTTTCCAGGAAAAAGAGGCACTAATGGTTTTTAGCGATATATTTTTACTGGAGACCCTTTTCCATCGTTTCCTGCAAAAAATGCACTAACGAGGCCTTATAGTTCTAGAAAGTAATTTGTTTAAGCAAAAATTGCCAGACCAGAAAAATTTCCTGGTAAGAATTTTTAGCTAGAAAAGTGTTTTAAGAAAACATGAGCCAGTAATGGTCCATGGAGACATTTTTTTACCAGAAATAGTTTTCAACATTTCCTAAAAAATGGCATTAACATGCCACCAAACTTTCCTCGTAAGAATTTTTTGCAAGAAAAGTGTTTCTAGGAAATATGAGGCACTAATGGTCCTTAAGACGTATTTTTATTTTTAAAATAAATACTTGTCCAGCATTTTTTGAAAAAAAATTGCTAACATGGCCTTATAGTTGAAGAACGTAATTTGATTCAGCAAAAAATGCCTTACCACAAAATTTTCATGGTAAGAACTTTCACCTAGAAAAGTGTTTCCAGGAAACATGAGGCACTAATGGTTTCCATAGATGTTTCTTTAGTAGACATATTGGCCAAATTTTCCTAAAAATAGACACTGACTAGGCCTTATAGTTGCAGAAGGTAAGTTATTTTAGAAAAAATTGTCTTACCCCAAAATTTTCAAGGGAAGAATTTTCAGCTAGAAAAGTGTTTCCAAGAAACATGAGGCACTAATGGTCCCATGAGTGGTATTTTTACTAGAAATACTTTTCCAAGTTTCCTGAAAAAAATGCACTAACAAGGCCTTATAGTTGTAGAAAGTAATTGGTTTCAGCAAAACATGTCTGACTAGAAAATTTTCCTCATAATACTTTTTTGCTGGAAAAGTGTTTCCAAGTAACTTGAGGCACTAATTATATCTACTGATGTATTTTTACCAGAAATACTTTTCCAACATTTCCTTAAAAAATACATACATAAGGCCTTCTAGTAGTGGAATGTAATTTCTTTAAAAAAAAAGCCTTACCACAAAAGTGTTTCCAAGAAACATGAAGCACTAATGGTCCCTTGACACGTATTTTTACTAGAAATACTTTGCTAATGTTTCCTAAAAAAAAGTCACTTTCAAGGCCTTATTATTTTAGAAACAAATTTGTTTCAACACCTATGGATCCAAACCTTTTAAAGAGAATAACATTAAATTCTCAAGTGAACATGCGGTGGTAAATTTACCCCAGTCGAACAATCCATTATTTCACCCATTTACCAAAAGCTAACCAAACGATCATAGATGATTGTAAAGTGATTTATCATGCGTAATGGGCTATATTTTTGTAAGGAATGACTTATGGATTCGGAGCCAACATTCAGTTGAAAATCCCCCGCCTCCCCCTTTTCCTGACGATTGAAGATCCTAATATATAAAAACTAAAAAGTGTTTAAAATTCCTAAAAATTACAAACACTTTTTGGAATTATCTCTCTCTACATTTGTGCATTTTTCTTTTCCATTTTAAATGTATACTTTTTTTTCTTAAATAGAAACCTGAGTTTTCACTTTCTCTTTATCTCGTAAACAAGAAAAAGAGATAAAAGCCAAATAGATCTTAACAAAATGAAATTTTTATAATTTATATATTGAAACAGTCTAAAGAAATAAACAAATATAAGAAAAGAAAATTTATTCATGCACCACAAATGAACACAAACGTTTTGTTGTCCAAGTTTTGGAAAATCCACTAGTTCAACCCTAATAGCTAGGAATTTTATAAGAAAGAGATTTTTCAACACATATTTTAAATAATGGATATGCATGTTTGAAACATGTTAAAGATGCAAATGACCTATGGATCCAAACCTTTTAAAGTGAATAACATTAAATGCTCAAGAGAACGTGCGGTGGGATATTTACTCGAGTCAAAAAAAACCATTATTTCGCCCATTTCCAAAAAGCTAACAAAATGATTGCAGAACCTGATAAATAAAATAAAAAATGAGTTTAAAATCCCTAAAAATTACCGACACTTTTTGGAATTAACTCTACATTCGTGCATCGTGCATTTACATTTTAGATGAATGCTTTTTTCTTAAATCTAACTTGTGTTTCACTTTCCCTTCATCTCGTAAACAAAAAAAAAAAAAAAGATAAAAGGCAAATAGATCACAACAAAATGAAAATTTTAGAGTTGATGTATTGAAAGAATTTAAATCAATAAACAAATGTAAGTAAGAAAATTTTATTCACACACCACAAATGAACATAAAAGTTTTGTTATCCAAGTTTGGGAAATTCCACTTATTCAATCAGATTAGCTCAAAATTTTATAAGAAGGAGATTTTTCTACACATGTTTTAAAAAATGGATATGCATTCTTGAAACATGTTAAAGATGCAAATGACCTATGGATCCAAATATTTTATAGAGAATAACATTAAATTCTCAAGTGAAGGTGCAGTGGGATATTTACTCGAGTCAAACAATCCACTATTTATCCCATTTTAAAATGCTGACCTAACTATAATAGATGATTGTAATGTGATTTATCATGCGTAACGGGCTATATTTTTATAAGGAATAACTTATGGATTGGGAGTCAACACTGATATAAAAATCCCCCACCACCCCCATTTCTCGATGATTGTTGAACCTGATATATAAAAACTAAAAAGAGTTTACAATCCCTAAAAATTTCAGAAACTTTTTGTAATTAACTATCTCTACATTTTTGCATTGTGTATTTCCATTTTAGATGCATACTTTTTTCTTAAATCAAAACTAGAGTTTTCACTTCCCTTCATCTCGTCTACAAAAAAGGAGATAAAAGGCAAATAGATCACAAAAAAATGAAAATTTTAGAGTTGATGTATTGAAAGAATTTAAAGCAATAATAAAATGTAAGTAAAAAAAATTTATTCACACATCACAAATGAACATAAATGTTTTGTTATCCAAGTTTGGGAAATTCCACTTGTTCAATCATATTAGCTCAAACAACCCATTATTTTTCCCATTTACAAAAAGGTGACCTAACGATCATAGATGATTATAAAGTGATTTATCATGCATAATGAGCTATATTTTTGTTAGGAATAATTTATTGATAGGGAGTCAACACTCAGTGAAAAATCCCCCGCCTCCCCCTTTTCCTAACGATTGAAGAACTTGATATATAAAAACAAAAAAGAGTTTATAATCCCAAAAAATTACAGACACTTTTCGGAATTATCTCTCTCTACATTTGTGCTTTGTGCATTTTCATTTTAGATGTTTATTTTTTTCTTAAATCAATACTCGAGTTTTCACTTTCCCTTCATCTCGTAAACAAAAAAAAGAGATAAAAGGAAAATAGATCACAACAAAATAAAAATTTTAAAGTTTAAGTATGGAAAAAATTTAAAGCAATAAAAAAATGTAAGTTAAGAAAATTTATTCACACGCCACAAATGAACACAAAAGTTTTGTTAACCAAGTTATGGAAATTCCAATAGTTCAACCCAATTAGCTCGGAATTTGATAAGAAAGAGATTTGTCTTCACATGTTTTAAAAAATGGATATGCATGCTTCAAACTTGTGAAAGATGCAAATGACCTATGGATCCAAACCTTTTAAAGATAATAACATTAAATTCTAATTCTCAAGTGAACATGCGGTGGAAAATTTACCCTAGTCGAACAATCCATTATTCCACCCATTTACCAAAAGCTAACCAAACGATCATAGATAATATTAAAGTGATTTATCATGCGTAACGGGCTATATTTTTGTAAGGAATGACTTATGGATTCGGAGTCAACATTCAATTGAAAATCCCCCGCCTCCCCCTTTTCCTGACAATTGAAGATCCTAATATATAAAAACTAAAAAGTGTTTAAAATTCCTAAAAATTACAAACACTTTTTGGAATTATCTCTCTCTACATTTGTGCATTTTTCTTTTCCATTTTAAATGTATACTTTTTTTTCTTAAATAGAAACCTGAGTTTTCACTTTCTCTTCATCTCGTAAACAAGAAAAAGAGATAAAAGCCAAATAGATCTTAACAAAATGAAATTTTTATAATTTATATATTGAAAGAATCTAAAGAAATAAACAAATATAAGAAAAGAAAATTTATTCATACACCACAAATGAACACAAACGTTTTGTTGTCCAAGTTTGGGAAATTCCACTAGTTCAACCCTAATAGCTAGGAATTTTATAAGAAAGAGATTTTTCAACACATATTTTAAATAATGGATTTGCATGCTTGAAACATGTTAAAGATGCAAATGACCTATGGATCCAAACCTTTTAAAGTGAATAACATTAAATTCTCAAGAGAACGTGCGGTGGGATATTTACTCTAGTCAAACAATCCACTATTTAGCCCATTTTCAAAAATCTGACCTAACTATAATAGATGATTGTAATGTGATTTATCATGCGTAACGGGCTATATTTTTATAAGGAATAACTTATGGATTGGGAGTCAACACTGATATAAAAATCCCCCACCTCCCCCTTTTCCCGACGATTGTTGAACCTGATATATAAAAATTAAAAAGAGTTTACAATCCCTAAAAATTTCAGAAACTTTTTGGAATTAACTATCACTACATTTTTGCATTGTGCATTTCCATTTTAGATATATACTTTTTTCTTAAATCAAAACTGGAGTTTTCACTTCCCCCTCATGTCGTCTACAAAAAAGGAGATAAAAGGCAAATAGATCACAAAAAAAAGAAAATTTTAGAGTTTATTTATGGAAATAATTTAAAGCAATAATAAAATGTAAGTAAAAAAAAAATTTATTCACACATCACAAATGAACATAAAAGTTTTGTTATCCAAGTTTAGGAAATTCCACTTGTTCAATCATATTAGCTCAAACAAGCCATTATTTTTCCCATTTACAAAAAGGTGACCTAACGATCATAGATGATTGTAAAGTGATTTATCATCCATAACGAGCTATATTTTTGTCAGGAATAATTTATTGATTGGGAGTCAACACTCAGTGAAAAATCCCCCGCCTCCCCCTTTTCCTAACGATTGAAGAACTTGATATATAAAAACAAAAAAGAGTTTACAATCCCAAAAAATTACAGACATTTTTCGGAATTATGTCTCTCTACATTTGCGCTTTGTGCATTTCCAATTTTAGATGTATACTTTTTTCTTAAATCAATACTTGAGTTTTCACTTTCCCTTCATCTCGTAAAAAAAAAAAAAGAGATAAAAGGCAAATAGATCGCATTAAAATGAAAATTTTAGAGTTGATGTATGCAAAGAATTTAAAGCAATAAACAAATGTAAGTGAAGAAAATTTATTCACACACCACAAATGAACACAAAAGTTTTGTTATCCAAGTTTGGGAAATTCCACTTGTTCAAGCTCGGAATTTTATAAGAAAGAGATTTTTCTACACATGTTTTAAAAAATGGATATGCATGCATAAAACATGTTAAAGATGCAAATGACCTATGGATCCAAACCTTTTAAAGAGAATAACATTAAATTCTCAAGTGAACGTGCGGAGGGATATACCCGAGTCAAACAAGCAGTTATTTTTCCCATTTACAAAAAAGTTGACCTAACAATCAGAGACGATTGTAAAGTGATTTATCATGCATAACGGGCTATATTTTTGTAACGAATGACATATGGATTGGTAGTCAACACTCAGTTAAAAATCCCCCGCTTCCCCCTTTTCCCGACGAATGTAGAACCTGATATATAAAAACTAAAAAGAGTTCACAATCCCTAAAAATTATAGACACTTTTTGGAATTATCTCTCGCTACGTTTGTGCATTGTGCATTTTCATTTTAGATGTATACTTTTTTCTTAAATTAAAACTTGATTTTTCACTTACCCTTCATCTCGTAAACAAAAAAAAAGAGATAAAAGGCAAATAGATCACAGCAAAATAACAATTTTAGAGTTTATGTAAGGAAAAAATTTAAAGCAGTAAACAAATGTAAGTAAAGAAAATTTATTCACACACCACAAATGAACGCAAAAGTTTTGTTATCCAAGTTTGGGAAATTCCACTATTTTAACCCTAAAAGTTCGGATTTTTATAAAAAGTTTTTTCTACAAATGTTTTAAAAAATAGATATGCATGCTTCAAACATGTTAAAGAAGCAAATGACCTATGCATCCAAACCTTTTAAAGAGCATAATAGTAAATTCTCAAGTGAACGTGCGGTGGGATATTTACCCGAGTCAAACAAGCCATTATTTTGCCCATTTACGAAAAGCTGACCTAACGATCGTAGTTGATTGCAAAGTGATTTATCATGCATAATAGGCTAAATTATTTTAAAGAATGACTAATGGATTGGGTGTCAACACTCAGAAAACAATTCCTGCCTCCCCCCTTTCCCGATGATTGTAGAACCTGATATATTAA
The DNA here is from genome assembly GCF_029961685.1 of Aristolochia californica. NCBI lineage: Eukaryota > Viridiplantae > Streptophyta > Magnoliopsida > Piperales > Aristolochiaceae > Aristolochia > Aristolochia californica. The sequence continues at coordinate 27,401,705 of NW_027182103.1, read as the reverse complement.
AACTAAAAAGAGTTTACAATCCCTAAAAATTATAGAATCTTTTTGGAATTATCTCTCTCTACATTTGTGCATTGTGCATTTCCTTTTTAGATGAAAACTTTTTTATTAAATCAAAACTTCAGTTTTCACTTTCCCTTCATCTCGTAAACAAAAAAAAGAGACAAAAGGCAAATTGATCACAACAAAATGAAAATTTTAGAGTTTATGTATGAAAAGAATTTATAGCAATAAACAAATGTAAGTAAAGAAAATTTATTCACACACCACAAATGAACACAAAAGTTTTGCTATCCAGGTTTTGGAAATTCCAAAAGTTCAACCCTAATAGCTCGGAATTTTATAAGAAAGAGATTTTTCTACACATGTTTTAAAAAATGGATATGCATGCTTGAAACATGCTAAAGATGCAAATGACTTATGGATCAAAACCTTTTAAGCAGAATAACATTAAATTTTCAAGTGAACATGTGCTAGGATATTTACCCGAGTCAAACAAGCCATTATTTTGTCCATTTACAAAAAGCTCACCTAACGATCAGAGATGATTTTAAAGTGATTTATCATGCGTAACGGGCTATATTTTTGTAAGGAATAACTAATGGATTGGGAGTAAACACTCAGTTAAAAATTCCCCACCTCCCCCTTTTCGCGACGATATCAGAACCTGATAAATAAAAACTAAAAAGAATTTACAATCCTAAAAATTAGAGTCACTTTTTGGAATTATCTCTCTCTAGACTTGAGCATTGTGCATTTCCATTATAGATGTTTAATTTTTTCTTAAAACAAAACTTGAGAGTTTTCACTTTCCCTTCATCTCGTAAACATTAGAAAGAGATAAAAGCCAAATAGATCACAACAAAATGAAAATTTTAGAGTTGATGTATGGAAAGAATTTAAAGCAATAAACAAATGTAAGTAAGAAAATTTATTCACAAGCCACAAATGAACACAAATGTTTTGTTATCCAAGTTTAGGAAATTGCACTAGTTCAACCCTAATAGCTCGGAATTTTATAAGAGAGAGATTTTTCTACAAATGTTTGGAAAAATGGATATGCATGCTTGAATCATGTTAAAGATGCAAATGACCTATAGATCCAAACTTTTTAAACAAAATAACATTAAATTCCAAAGTGAACGTGCAGTGGGATATTTATCGGAGTCAGACAAGCCATTATTTCGCCCTTTTACAAAAAGCTGACCTAACGATCATAGATGATTGTAAAGCGATTTACCACACGTAACGGGCTATATTTTTGTAAGGAATGAGTTATGGATTGGGAGTCAACACTCAGTTAAAAATCCCCCGCCACCCCCTTTTTCTGACGATTGCAAAACCTGATAAATAAATGCTAAAAAGAGATTAAAATCCCTAAAAATTACAGAGACTTTTATGAAAAATCTCTCTCTACATTAATGTATTTTGAATTTCCATTTTAGATGTATGCTTTTTTCTTAAATCAAAACTTGCATTTTGAGTTTTCCTTTATCTCGTATACAAAAAAAAGAGATGAAAGACAAATACATCACAACTAAATGAAAATTTTAGAGTTGATGTATGGAAAGAATTTAAAGAAATAAAAAAATGTAAGTAAATAAAATTTATTGACACTCCACAAATGAACACAAAAGTTTTGTTATCCAAGTTTGGGAAATTCCACTAGTTCAACCCTAATAGCACGGAATTTTATAAGAAAGAGTTTTTTATACACATGTTTCAAAAAATGGATATGCATGCTTGAAACATGTTAAAGATGCAAATGACCTATGGATCCAAACCTTTTAAAGAGAATAACATTAAATTCTCAAGTGAACATGCGGTGGGATATTTACCAAAGTCAAACAAGCCATTATTTTTCCCATTTACAAAAAGCTGACCTAACGATCATAGATGATTACAAACTGATTTATCATGCGTAACAGAATATATTTTTTTAAGGAATGACTAACGGATATGGAGTCAACACTGAGTTAAAAATCACCCGCCTCCCCCTTTTCCCGATGATTACAAAACCTGATATATATAAACTAAAAAGAGAGTACAATCCCTAAAAATTACAAACACTTTTTGGAATTATCTCTCTCTACATTTGTGCAATGGGCATTTCTATTTTAGATGAAATTTTTTTTCTTAAATCAAAACTTGATTTTTCACTTTCCCTTCTTCTCGAAAAAAAAAAAAAGAGAAAAAAGGCAATAGATCACAACAAAATTAAAATTTTAGAGTTTATTAATGGAAAAAATAACACAAAATTTTTGTTATCCATGTTTGGGAAATTCCACTAGTTCAACCCTAATAGTTTTGAATTTTATAAGAAAGAGATTTTTCTACAAATTTTTTAAAAAATGGATATGCATGCCTAAAACATGTCAAAGATGCAAATGACCGATGCATCCAAATCTTTTAAAAAGAATAACATTAAATTCTCAAGTGAATGTGCGGTGGGATATTTACCCGAGTCAAACAAGTCATTATTTTGCCCACTTACAAAAACCTGACCAAACGATCATAGATGATTGCAAAGTGATTTATCATGTGTAACAAGCTAAATTTTTTTAAGGAATGACTAATGGATTGGAAGTCAACACTCAGTAAAAAACCCCCTGCCTCCCCCCTTTCCCGATGATTGTAGAACCTGATATATGAAAACTAAAAAGAATTTACAATCCCTAAAAATTACAGAGACTTTTTGGAATTATCTCTCTCTACATTTGTGCATTGTGCATTTCCATATTAGAGGAATAATTTTTTAGTAAACCAAAACATGAGTTTCACTCACCCTTCATCTCGTAAACAAAAAAAAGAGATAACAGGAAAATTGATCACAACAAAAGGAAAATTTTAGAGTTTATGTATGGAAAGAATTTAAAGGAATAAGCAAATATAAGTAAAGAAAATTTATTCACACACAACAAATGAACACCAAAGTTTTGTTATCCAGCTTTGGGAAATTCCACTAGTTCAACTCTAATAGCTTGGAATTTTATAAGAAAGAGATTTTTCCACAAATGTTTGAAAAAATGGATATCCATGCTTGAATCATGTTAAAGATGCAAATGACCTATGGATCCAAACCTTTTAAAGAGAATAACATTAAATTCCAATGTGAACATGCGGTGGGACATTTACCAAAGTCAAACAAGCCATTATTTCGCCCATTTACAAAAAGCAAACCTAACAATCATAGATGATTGTAAAGTGATTTACCATGCGTAACAGGCTATATGTTTTTAAGGAATGACTTATGGATTGGGAGTCAACACTCAGCTAAAAATCCCTCGCTTCCCCCTTTTCCTGACGATTGTAGAACCTGATAAATAAAAGCTAAAAAGAGTTTAAAAACTATAAAATTTACATATACTTTTTAGAATTATCTCTCTCTACATTTGTGCATTGTGCATTTCCTATTTAGATGTATGCTTTTTTCTTAAATCAAAACTTGTGTGTTCACTTTCCCTTCATCTCGCAAACAAAAAAGAGTGATAAACGACAAATAGATCACAACAAAATGAAACTTTTAGAGTTGATGTATGGAAAGAATTTAAAGCAATAAAAAAATGTAAGTAAAGAAAATTTATTGACACACCACAAAAAAACACAAAAGTTTATCCAAGTTTGGGAAGTTCCACTAGTTCAACCCTAATAGCTCAAAATTTTATAAGAAAGAGATTTTTCTACACAAGTTTTAAAAAATGGATATCCATGCTTGAAACTTGTTAAAGATGCAAATGACCTATGGAACCAAACCATTTAAAGAGAATAACATTAAATTCTCAACTAAACATGCGGTGGGATATTTACCAAAGTCAAACAAGCCATTATTTTTCCCATTTACAAAAACTGACCTAACGTTCATAGATGATTGCAAACTAACTTATCATGCACAACGAGCTATATTTTTGTAAGGAATTGCTCAAGGATATGGAGTCAACACTCAGTTAAAAATCCCCCGCCTCCCCCTTTTCCTGAAGATTGCAGAACCTGATATATAAAAACTAAAAAGAGTTTACAATCCCTTAAAATTACAGACATGTTTTGGAATTATCTCTCTCTAAATTTTTCCAATTTACAATTCTATTTTAGATTAATGCTTTTTTCTTAAATCAAAACTTGAGTTTTCACTTTCCCTTCATCTTGTAAACAAAAAAAAAAGATAAAAGGCAAAAAGATCACAACAAAATAAAAATTTTAGAGTTTATGTATTAAAAAATTTAAAGCAATAAACAAATATAAGTAAAGAAAATTTATTCACACACCACAAATGAACACAAAAGTTTTGTTTTCCAAGTTATGGAAATTCCTCTAGTTCAACCCTAATAGCTCGGAATTTTATAAGAAGATATTTTTCTACACTTGTTTTAAAAAATGGATATGCATGCTTGAAACATGTTAAAGATGCAAATGACTTATGGATCCAAACATTTTAAAGAGAATAACATTAAATTCTCAAGTGAATGTGCGGTGTGATTTTTACCCGAGTCCAACAAGCAATTATTTTGTTCATTGACAAAAAGCTGACGTAACGATCATAGACGTTTTCAAAGTGATTTATGATGCGTAACGGGTTATAATTTTGTAAGCAATGACTAATGGATTGGGAGTCAACACTTAGTTAAAAATCCCCCACCTCCCCCTTTTCCTGACGATATCAGAACCTGATTCATAAAAACTAAAAAGATTTTAAAAACCTAAAAATTATAGAAACTTTTTTGAATTATCTCTTTCTAAATTTATGCATTTTGCATTTCCATTTGAGATGTATACTTTTTTCTTAAATCAAAACTTGAGTTTTCACTTTCCTTCATATCGTCAACAAAAAAAAAAAAGATAAAATGCAAATAGATCACAACAAAATGAAAATTTTAGAGTTTATGTATGGAAAGAATTTAAAGCTATAAACAAATATAAGAAATAAATTTTTTTCACACACCACATATGAACACAAAAGTTTTGTTATCCAAGTTTGGGAAATTCCACTAGTTCTACCTTAATAGCTCAAAATTTTATAAGAAAGAGATTTTTCTACCCATGTTTTAAAATATGGATATGCATGCTTGAAACATGTTAACGATACAAATGACCTATGGATCCAAACTTTTTAATGAGAATAACATTAAATTCTCAAGTGAACGTGCAGTGGGATATTTACCGGAGTCAAACAAGCCATTATTTTGCCCATTTACAAAAAGCTAACCTAAAGATCATAGATGATTGCAAAGTGATTTATCATGCGTAACTAGCTATTTGTTTGTTAGGAATGACTAATGGATTGGGAGTCCACATTCAGTTAAAAATCCCCCGCCTCCCCCTTATCCCGACGATTGCATAACCTGATATATAAAAACTGAAAATAATTTAAAATCCCTAAAAATTACACACAATTTTTGTAATTATCTCTCTCTACATTTGTGCATTGTGCATTTTCATTTTAGATCAATACTTTTTTATTAATTAAAAACTTGAGGTTTTACGTTTCCTTTACCTCGTAAAAAGAAAGAGATAAAAGGCAAATAGCTCACAAGAAAATAAAAATTTTAGAGTTTATGTATGAAAAGAATTTAAAGCAATAAAAAAATGTATGTAACAAAAATTTATTCACACACCACAAATGAACACAAAATTTTTGTTATCCAAGTATGGGAAATTGCACTAGTTCAACCCTTATAGCTCGGAATTTTATAAGAAAGAGATTTTTCTACAAATGTTTTAAAAAATGGATATGCATGCTTGAAACTTGTTAAAGATGCAAATGACCTATGGATCCAAACCTTTTAAATAAAATAAGATTAAATTCTCAAGTGAACGTGCAGTGGGATATTTACCCAAGTCAAACAAGCCATTATTTTGGCCATTTACAAAAAGTTGACCTAACGATCATAGATGATTGTAAAGTGATTTATCATGTGTAACGGGCTATATTTTTGTAAGGAATGACTTTTGGATTGGGAGTCCACACTCAGTTAAATATCCTTTGCATCCCCCTTTTCCTGACGATTGCAAAACTTGATATTTTAAAGCTAAAAAGAGTTTACAGTCCCTAAAAATTATAAACAGTATTTTAATATTATCTCTCTTTAAATTTGTGCATTGTGCATTTCAATTTTAGAAGTATACTTTTTTCTTAAATCAAAACTTGAGGTCACACTTTCTCTTCATCTCGTAAACAAAAAAAAAAAAAAAAAAAGAGATACAAGGCAAAATATCACAACAAAATGAAAATTTTAGAGTTCATGTATGCAAAGAATTTAAAGTAATAAACAAATATAAGTAAAGAAAATTTATTCACACACAACAAATGAACACGAAAGTTTTATTATCCAAGTTGGGAAAATTCCACTTGTTAAACCCTATTAGCTCGGTATTTAATAAGAAAGAGATTTTTCTACACATGTTTTAAAAAATGAAATACATGCTTGAACCATGTTAAATATGCAAATGACCTATGGATCCAAACCTCTTAATGACAATAACATTAAATTCTCAAGTGAACGTGCGGTGCGAAATGTACACGAGTCAAACAAGCCAATATTTTGCATATTTACAAAAAGCTGACCTAACGATCGTAGATGATTGTTAAGTGATTTATCATGCATAACGGGCTATATTTTTTTAAGAAATGACTAATGGATTGGGAGTCAACACTCAGTTAAAAATCCTCCGCCTCTCCCTTTCCCTGACGATTGCAGAACCTAATATACAAAAACTAAAAAGAGTTTACAATCCCTAAAAATTACAGAAACTTTTTGGAATTATATCTCTCCACATTTGTGCATTGTGCATTAGCATTTTAGATGAATACTTTCTTATTAAATCAAAACTTGAGTTTTCACTTTCCCTTCATCTCGTAAACAAAAAAAAAGAGATAAAAGGCAAATAGATCACAACAAAATGAAAATTTTAGAATTTATGTATGGAAATAATTTAAAACAATAAAAAAATTTAAGAAAATAAAATTTATTTACACACCACAAATGAACACAAAAGTTTTGTTATCAAAATTCCACTAGTTCAACCCTAATAATTCAAAATTTTATAAGAAAGAGATTTTTCTACAAATGGTGTAAAAAATGGATATGCATGCTTGAAACATGTTAAAGATGCAAATGATCTATGGATCCAAACCTTTTAATGAAATTAACATTAAATTCTCAAGTGAACGTGCGGCGGGATATTTACCCAAGTCAAACAAGCCATTATTTTAGCCATTTACAAAAAGCTGACCTAACGATTATTGATGATTGTAAATTGCTTTATCATGCGTAATGGGCTATATTTTTGAAAGGAATGACTTGTGGATTGGAAGTCCACACTCAGTTAAAAATTTTCCGCCTCCCCCTTTTTCCCAACGATTGCAGAACCTGATATATAAAAACTAAAAAGAGTTTACAATCCCAAAAAAATAAAGACACTTTTTTAATATGATCTCTCTCTAAATTTGTGCATTGTGCATTTCAATTTTAGATGTATACTTTTTTTTTTAAATAAAAACTTGAGATTTCACTTTCTCTTCATCTCGTAAACAAAAAACAAAGAGATAAAACACAAATAGATCACAACAAAATGAAAATTTTAGAGTTGATGTATGGAAAGAATATAAAGTAATAAACAAATGTAAGCAAAGAAAATTTATTCACACACGACAAATGAACACAAAAGTTCTGTTATCCAAGTTTGGAAAATTCCACTAGTTCAACTCTAATTGCTCAGAATTTTATAAGAAAGAGATTTTTCTACACATGTTTTAAAAAATGAAATGAATTCTTGAACCATGTTAAAGATGCAAATGACCTATGGATCCAAACCTTTTAAAGAGAATAACATTAAATTCTCAAGTGAACGTGCGGTGGGATATTTATCCGAGTCAAACAAGCCATTACTTTGCCCATTTACAAAAAGCTGACCTAACAATCATAGATGATTGTTAAGTGATTTATTAAGCGTAACGGGATATATTTTTGTAAGGAATGACTTATTGATTCGAAGTCAACACTCAGTTAAAATTCCCCCGCCTCCCCCTTTTCCCGACAATTGTAGAACCTGATAAATAAAAACTAAAAAGAGTTTACAATCCCTTAAAATTACAAACACTTTTTGGAATTATCTCTCCCTACATATGTGCATTGTGCATTTTCATTTTAGATGTATGCTTTTTTCTTAAATCAAAACTTGATTTTTTACTTTCCCGTCATCTCGTAAAAAAAATAAAAAAAAGGCAAATAGATCAAAACAAAATGAAAATTTTCAAGTTGATGTATGGAAATATTTAAAAGCAATAAAAAAATTTAAGTAAAGAAAATTTATTCACACACCACAAATGAACACAAAAGTTTTGTTATCCAAGTTTGGGAAATTCAACTAGTTCAACCCTAATAGCTTTGAATTTTATAAAAAATAGATTTTTCTACACATGTTTTAAAAAATGGATATGTATGCTTGAAACATGTTAAAGATGCTAATGACCTATGGATCCAAACCTTGTAAAGAGAATAACATTAAATTTTCAAGTGAACGTGTGGTGGGATATTTACCCGAGTCAAACATGCTATTATTTCGCCCATTTACAAAAACCTGGCCTAACGATCATAGACGATTGTAAAGTGATTTATCATGCGTAACGGGCTTTATTTTAGTAAGGAATGACTTATGGATTGGGAATCAACACTCAGTTAAAAAAACCCCCGCCTCCCCCTTTTCCCAATGATTACTGAACCTGATAAATAAAAACTAAAAAGAGTTTATAATCTCTAAAAATTACAAAGACTTTTTTGAATTATCTCTCTCTACTTTTGTGCATTGTACATTTCCATTTTAGATGGATGCTTTTTTCTTAAATCAAAACTTGAATTTTCACTTTCCCTTCATCTCGTAGACAAAAAAAAAAAAGAGATAAAAGGCAAATAGATCACAACAAAATGAAAATTTTAGAGTTGATGTATGGAAGGAATTTAAAGCAATAAACAAATATAAGTAAAGAAAATTTATTCACACACCACAATTTTACACAAAAGTTTTGTTATCCAAGTTTGGGAAATTCCTCTTGTTTAACCCCAATAGCTCGGAATTTTATAAGAAAGAGATTTTTCTACCAATGTTTTAAAAAATTGATAAGCATGTTGGAAACATGTTAAAGATGCAAATGACCTATGGATCCAAACCTTTTAAAGAGAATAACATTAAATTCCAAAGTGAACGTGCGGTGGGATATTTACCTGAGTCAGACAAGCAATTATTTTGCCCATTTACAAAAAGCTGACCTAAATATCATAGATGATTGTAAAGTAATTTATCATGCATAACGGGCTATATTTTTGTAAGGAATGACTTGTGGATTGGGAGTCTACACTCAGATAAAAATCCCCTGCCTCCCCCTTTACCTGACGATTGCAGAACTTTATAAATAAAAACTAAAAAGAGTTTACAATCCCTAAAAATTATAGAGACTTTTTTGAATTATCTCTTTCTACATTTGTGCATTGTGCATTTCCATTCTAGATGTATGATTTTTTCTTAAATCAAAACTTGAGTTTTCACTTTCCCTTCACCTCGTAAACAAAAAAAGTGATAAAAGGCAAATAGATTTTAATAAAATGAAAATTTTAGAGTTGATGTATGGAAAGAATTTAAAGCAATAAACAAATGTAAGTAAATAAAATTTATTTACACACCTCAAATGAACAAAAAAGTTTTGTTATCCAAATTTGGGAAATTCCACTAGTTCAAACCCAATAGCTCGGAATTTTATAAGAAAGAGATTTTTCTACACATGTTTTAAAAAACTGATATGCATGCTTGTAACATGTTCACGATTCAAATGACCTATGGTTTCAAACCTTTTAAAGAGAATAACATTAAATTCCAAAGTGAACGTGCAGTGGGATATTTACGAGAGTCAGACAAGCCATTATTTTGCCCATTTACAAAAGGCTGACCTAACGATCATAGATGATTGTAAAGTGATTTATCATGCATAACGGGCTATATTTTTGTAAGTAATGACATATGGATTGGGAGTCAACACTCATTTAAAAATCCTACGCCTCTTCCTTTTCCCGACGATTGCTGAACCAGATATATAAAAACTAAAAAAATATTTTAAAATCCCTAACAATTACAGACACTTTTTTGAATTATCTCTCTCTACATATGTGCATTGTGCATTTCCATTTGAGATTTATACTTTTTTTTTAAAGCAAAACTTGAGCTTTCACTTTCCCTTCATCTCGTAAACAAAAAAAGAGATAAAAAGCAAATAGATCACAACAAAATGAAAATTTTAGAGTTTAAGTATCGAAAGAATTTAAAGCAATAACAAATGTAAGTAAAAAAAAATTATTCACACACCACAAATGAACACAAAAGTTATGGTATCCAAGTTTGGGGAATTCCACTAGTTCAACGCTAAAAGCTCAGAATTTTACAAGAAGGATATTTTTCTACACATGTTTTAAAAAAGAGATATGTATGCTTGAAACATGTTAAAGATTAAAATGACCAATGGATCCAAACCTTTTAAAGAGAATAACATTAAATTCCCAAGTGAACGTGCATGGGATATTTACGCGAGCCAAACAAGCCATTATTTTCCTCCATTTACAAAAAGCTTACCTAATGATCATAGATGATTGCAAAGTGATTTATCATATGTAACGGGCTATATTTTTGTCAGGAATGACTAATGGATATGGAGTCAACACTCTGTTAAAAATCCTCCCCCTTTTCCCAACGATTGCAGAACCAGATATGTAAAAACTAAAAAGAGTTTACAATCCCTAAAAATTACAGACACTTTTTGGAATTATCTCTCTCTACATTTGTGCATTGGGCATTTCCATTTTAGATGAATACTCTTTTCTTAAATCAAAACTTGAGTTTTCACTTTCCTTGCTTCTCGTAAACAAATAAAAGAGATAAAAGGCAAATTGATCACAACAAAATGAAAATTTTAGATTTTATGTATGGAAAGAATTTAAAACAATAAACAAATGTAGGTAAGTAAAATTTATTTTCATACCACAAATGAACACAAAATTTTTGTTATCCAAGTTTTGGAAATTCCACTAGTTCAACCCTAATAGCTTGGAATTTTATAAGAAAGAGATTTTTCTAAAAATGTTTTAAAAAATGGATATGCATGCTTGAAACATGTTAAAGATGCAAATGACTTATGCATCCAAACCTTTTAAAGAGAATAACATTATTTTCTCAAGTGAACGCGCGGTGGGATATTTACGCGAGTCAAACAACCAATTGTTTTGCCCATTTAGAAAAAGCTGACCTAACGATCATAGATGATTGCAAAGTAAATTATCATCCGTATTGGGCTATATTTTTTTAAGGAATGACTAATTGATTGGGAATCAACAATCAGTAAAAAACCCTTCCTCCCCGATGATTGCATAACCTGATATATAAAAACTAAAAAGAGTTTACAATCTCTAAAAATTACAGATACTTTTTGGAAATATATCTCTTTACATTTGAGCATTGTGCATTTCCATTTTAGATGAATACTTTTTTATTAAATCAAAACTTGACTTTTCACTTTCCCTTTATCTCGTAAACAAAAAAAGGACATAAAAGGCAATTAGATCACAACAAAATTAAAATTTTAGAGTTTCTGTATGGAAAGAATTTAAAGAAATAAACAAATGTAAGTAAAGAAAATTTATTCACACACCACAAATGAACACAAAATTTTTTTTAATCCAAGTTTGGGAAATTCCACTAGTTCAACCCTAATAGCTCCGAATTTTATAAGAAAGAGATTTTTCTATACATGTTTTCAAAAAAGGATATGCATGCTTGAAACATTTTAAAGATTCAAATGACCTATGGATCCAAACGTTTTCAAGATAATAACATTAAATTCTCAAGTGAACGTGTGGTGGGATATTTACCCTAGTCAAACAAGCCATTATTTTGTCCATTTACAAAAAGCTGATGTAACGACCATAAAAGATTCAAAAGTGATTTATCATGTGTAATGGGTTATATTTTTGTAATGAATGACTAATGGATTGGGAGTCAACACTCAGTTAAAACCCCCCACCTCCCCCTTTTCCCAACTATATCAGAACATATATATAAAAACTAAAAAGATTTTACAATCCCTAAAAATTATAGACACTTATTGGAATTATCTTTCTCTACATTTGTGCATTGTGAATTTCAATTTTAGATGTATACTTTTTTATTATATCAAAACTTGAGTTTTCCCTTTCCCTTCATCTCGTAAACAAAAAAATGAGACAAAAGGCAAATAGATCACAACTACAAGAAAATTTTAGAGTTTATGTATGGAAAAAATTTAAATCAATAAACAAATGTAAGTAAAGAAAATTTAATCACACAACACAAATGAATACAAAAGTTTTGTTATCAAAGTTTGGGAAATTCCACTAGTTCATCCCTAATAGCTTTGAATTTTATAAGAAATAGATTTTTTTACACATGTTTTATAAAATGGAAATGCATTCTTGAACCATGTTAAAGATGAAAATGACCAATGGATCCAAAACTTTTAAGGAGTACAACATTAAATTCTCAAGTGATGGTGCGGTAGGATATTTACCCGTGTCAAACAAGCCATTATTTTGCCCATTTACAAAAAGCTGACCTAACGATCATAGATGATTGTAAAGTAATTTATCATGCATTACGGGGTATATTTTTTTAAGGAATGATTTGTGGATCGGGAGTCAACACTCAGTTAAAAATCCACTGCCTCCCCCTTTTCCTGATAATTGAAGAACCTGATATATAAAAACTAAAAAGAGTTTACAATCCCTAAAAATTACAGACACTTTTTGGAATTATCTGTCTCTACATTTTTGCATTGTGCGTTTCCATTTTAAATATATACGTTTTTCTTAAATAAAAACTTGAGTTTTCATTTTCCCTTCATCGCGTAAACAAAAAAAAGAGATAAAAGGCAAATAGATCACAACAAAATGAAAATTTTATAGTTTATGTATGGAAAGAAATTAAATCAATAAACAAATGTAAGTAAAGATAATTTATTCACACGCCACAAATGAAAAAAAATGTTTTGTGATCCAAGTTTGGGAAATTCAACTAGTTCAACCACAATAGCTCAGAATTTTATAAGGAAGAGATTTTTCTACACTTGTTTTAAAAAATGGATATGCATGCTTGAAGCATGTTAAAGATGCAAACGACCTATGGATCCAAACCTTTTAAAGAGAATAACATTAAATTCTCAAGTGAACGTGTGGTGGGATATTTACCGTAGTCAAACAAGCCATTATTTCACCCATTTACAAAAAGATAACCTAACTATCATAGATAATTGTAAAGTGATTTATCATGTGCAACGGGCTATATTTTTGTAAGGAATGACTTATGGATTGGGAGTCAACAATCAGTTAAAAATCCCCCGCCTCCCCCTTTTCCCGACGATTGCAGAACCTGATAAATAAAAACTTCAATGAGTTTAAAATTTATAAAAATTATAGATGATTTTTTGGATTATCTCTCTCTACGTTTGTGCATTGAGAATTTTCATTTTAGATGTGCGCTTTTTTCTTAAATCAAAACTTGAGTTTTCACTTTCCCTTCATCTCGTAAATAAAAAAAAGAGAAAAAACAACAAAATGAAAATTTTAGAGTTGATGTATGAAAATAATTTAAAGGAATAAACAAATGTAAGTATAGAAAATTTATTCACACACCACAAATGAAAACAAAAGTTTAGTTATCTAAGTTTGGGAAATTCCACTAGTTCAACACTAATAGCTCGGAATTTTATAAGAAAGAGATTTTTCTACACATTTTTTAAAAAAAGGATATGCATATTTGAAACATGTTAAAGATTCAAATGACCTATGGATCCAAACCTTTTAAAGAGAATAACGTTGAACTCTCAGGTTAACGTGTGGTTGGATATTTACCAAAGTAAAAAAAGCCATTGTTTTGCCCATTTACAAAAAGCTGACCTAACGATCATAGATGATTGCAAAGAAGTTTATCACGCGTAACAGGATATATTTTTTTAAGGAATGACTAATGGATTGAGATTCAACAATCAGTTTAAAATCCCCCACCTCCCCCTTTTCCCGACAATTGCAGAACCTGATATATAAAAACTAAAAAGAGTTTACAATCCCTAAAAATTACAGACACTTTTTGGAATTATCTCTCTCAATATTTTTAAATTGCGCATTTCCATTATTGATGAAATTTTTTTCTTTAATCAAAACTTGAGTTTTCACTTTTTCTTCATCTCTGAAACAAAAGAAAGAGATAAAAGAAAAATAGATCATAAAAAAATTAAAAAATTAGAGTATATGTATGGAAAGAATGTAAAGCAATAAACAAATGTAAGTAAAGAAAATTTATTCACACACCACAAATGAACACAAAATTTTTCTTATTCAAGTTTGGGAAATTCCACTAGTTCAACCGTAATAGCTCGTAAATTTATAAGAAAGTGATTTTTTTACACATGTTTTAAAAAATGGATATGCATGCTTGAAACATGTTAAAGATGCAAATGACCTGTGAACCCAAACCTTTTAGAGAGAATAACATTAAATTGTCAAGTGAACGTGTGGTGGGATATTTTGCCCGAGTCAAACAAGCCATTATTTTGACCATTTACAAAAAGCTGACCTAACGATCATAGATGATTACAAAGTGATTTATCATGCGTAACGGGCTATATTTTTGTAAGGATTGACTAATGGATAGAGGGTCAACACTCTGTTAGAAATCCCCCGCCTCCCTCCTTTCCCGATGATTGCAAAACCTCATATATAAAAACTAAAAAGAGTTTACAATCCCTAAAAAGTACAGAAAATTTTTGGAATTATCTTTCTCTACATTTTTGCAATGTGCATTTCCATTTTAGATGTATACTATTTTCTTAAATCAAAACATAAGTGTTCAATTTCCCTTCATCTCGTATACAAAAAAAAGATATAAAAGGGAAATAGATCACAACAAAATTACAATTTTAGAGTTTCTGTAAGGAAAGAATTTAAAGCAATAAACAAATGTATGTAAAGAAAATTTATTCACACACCACAAATGAGCACAAAAGTTTTGTTATCGAAGTTTGGGAAATTCTACAAGTTCTACCCTAGTAGCTCGGAATTTAATAAGAAAAAGAGATTTTTGTACACATGTTTTAAAAAAAGGATATGCATGCTTGAAACATGTTAAAGATGCAAATGACTAATGGATCCAAACGTTTTAAAGAGAACAACATTAAATTCTCAAGTGACGTGCAGTGGGATATTTACACGAGTCAAACAAGCCATTATTTTGCCCATTTACAAAAAGCTGACCTACATATAATAGATGATTTCAAAGTGAATACTCATGTGTAACAAGCTATATTTTTGTACAAAATGACTAATGGATTGCAAGATAACACTCAGTTAAAAATCCCCCGCCTCCCCCTTTTCCCGACGATTGCAGAACCTGATATATAAAAACTAAAAAAGGTTTACAATCCCTAAAAATTATGGACACTTTTTGGAATTATCTCTGTCTCCATTTGTGCATTGAGCATTTCCATTTTAGATATATACTATTTTCTTAAAACAAAATTTTAGTTTTCACTTTCACTTCATCTCATAAACATTAAAAAAAGATTAAAGGCAAATAGATCACAACAATATGAAAATTTAGAGTTGATGTATGGAAAGAATTTAAAGCAATAAACAAATGTAAGTAAAGAAAATTTATTCACACACCACAAATGAACACAAAAGTTTTGTTATCCAAGTTTGGGAAATTCCACTAGTTCAACCCTAATAGCTCGGAATTTTATAAGAAAGAGATTTTTCTACACCTATTTTAAACAATGGATATGCATTTTTGGAACATGTTAAAGATGAAATAACCTATGTATCCAAACCTTTTAAAGAGAATAACATTAAATTCTCAAGTGAACATGTGGTAGGATATTTACCTGGGTCAAACAAGCCATTATTTTGCCCATTTACAAAAACCTGACCTAATGATTATAGATGATTGTAAACTGATTAATCATGCCTAACGGGCGATATTTTTGTAAGGAATGACTTATGGATTGGGAGTCAACACTCAGTTAAAAATCCCCCGCCTACCCCTTTTCCCGATGATTGCAGAACTTGATATATAGAAACTATAAAGAGTTTACAACACCTAAAAATTACAAACGCTTTTCGGAATTATCTCTTTCTATATTTGTGCATTGTGCATTTCCATTTTAGATGTATACTTTTTTCTTAAACCAAAATTTGAGTTTTCACTTTCCCTTCATCTCGTAAACAAACAAAAGAGATAAAAGGCAAATGGATCGCAACAAAATGAAAAACTTAGAGTTGATGTATGGAAATAATTAAAAGCAATAAAAAATGTAAGTAAAAAAAGTTTATTCACACAACACAAATTAACACAAAAGTTTTGTTATCCTAGTTTTGGAATTTCCACTTGTTCAACCCTTATACCTTGGAATTTATAAGAAAGAGAGTTTTCTCAACATGTTTTAAAAAATGGATATGCATGCTTGAAAGATGTTAAAGATACAAATGACTTATGGATCCAAATCTTTTGAAGAGAATAACATTAAATTCTCAAGTGAAAATGCGGTGGGATATTTTCCCGAGTGAAACAAGCCATTATTTTGCGCATTTACAAAAATCTGAGCTAACGATCATAGAAGATTGTAAAGTGATTTATCATGCGTAATGGGCTATATTTTTGTAAGGAATGACTTATGGATTGGGAGTCAACACTCAATTAAAAATACCCCGCCTATCCCTTTTCCCGACGATTGCAGAAATCGATATATAAAAACTAAACCAAGTTCACAATCCCTAAAAATTAGAGGCGCTTTTGAAATTATCTCTCTCTACATTTATGCTTTCTGAATTTCCATCTTATATGTATCCTTTTTTCTTAAATCAAAACTCTCATTTTCACTTTCCCATCATCTTGTAAACATTAAAGATAAAAGGCAAATAGATCACAAAAAAATGAAAATTTTTGAGTAGATGTATGGAAAGAATTTAAAGAAATAAACAAATGTAAGTAAAGAAAATTTATTCACAAACCAAAAATGAACACAAATGTTTTGTTATCCAAGTTTGGGAAATTCCACCAGTTCAACCCTAATAGTTCGGAATTTTATAAGAAAGAGATTTTTCAACACATGTTTTAAAAAATGGATATGCATGCTTGAAACATGTTAAAGATGTAAATGACTATGGATCCAAACCTTTTAAAGAGAATAACATTATATTCTCAAGTGAACGTATGGCGGGATATTTACCCAAATCAAACAAGCCATTATTTTGTCCATTTTCAAAAATTTGACCTAACGATCATAGATGATTGCAAAGTAATTTATCATGCGTAACGGGCTATATTTTTGTAAGCATTGACTAATGGATGGGGATTCAATAGTCTGTTAAAAATCCCCCGCCTCCCCATTTTCCCGAAGATTGCAAAACCCGATATATAAAAACTAAAAAGAGTTTACAATCCCTAAAAAGTACAAACACTTTTTGGAATTACCTTTCTCTAAATTTTTGCATTGTGCATTTCCATTTTAGATGCATACTTTTTTCTTAAATCAAAACTTGAGTTTTTACTTTCCCTTCATCTCGTAAACAAAAAAACGAGATAAAAGGCAAATAGATCACAACAAATTGAAAATTTTTTGAGTTTCTGTATGGAAAGAATTAAAAGCAATAAACAAATGTAAGTAAAGAAAATTTATTCACACACCACAAATGAACACAAAAGTGTTGTTATCCAAGTATGGGAAATTCCACTAGTTCTACCCTAATAGCTCGGAATTTGATAAGAAAGAGATTTTTCTTCACATGTTTTAAAAAAAGGGATATGCATGCTTGAAGCATGTTAAAGATTCAAATGACCGATGGATCCAAACCTTTTAAAGAGAACAACATTAAATTCTCAATTGAGTGTGCAGTGGGATATTTACCCTAGTCAAACTAGCCATTATTTTGCCCATTTATAAAAACCTGACCTAATGATCATCGATGATTGCAAAGCTAATTATCATGCATAATGGGCTTTATTTTTGTAAGGAATGACTAAATGATTGGAAGTCAACACTCAGTTAAAAATCCCCTGCCTCCCTTATTCCAGACGATTGCAGAACTTGATATATAAAAACTAAAAAGAGTTTACAATCCCTAAAAATTATAGAAACTTTTTTGAATTATCTCTCTCTACATTTGTGCATTATGCATTTCCATTTTAGATATATACTTTTTTCTTAAATCAAAACTTGAGTTTGGACTTTCCCTTCATCTCGTAAACATTAAAAAGAAATAAAAGAAAAATAGATCACAATAAAATGAAAATTTTAGAGTTGATGTTTGGAAATAATTTAAAACAATAAACAAATGTAAGTAAAGAAAATTTATTCACACACCACAAATGAACACAAAATTTTTGTTATCCATGTTTGGGAAATTCCTCTAGTTCAACCCTAATAGCTCGGAATTTTATCAGAAAGAAATATTTCTACACATGTTTTAAAAATAGGATATGCATGCTTGAAACATGTTAAAGATGCAAATGACCTATCTATCCAAACCTTTTAAAGATAAGAAAATTAAATTCTAAAGTGAACATGCGGAGGGATACTTACCTAGGTCAAACAAGCCATTATTTTGGCCAATTACAAAAGCTGACCTAATGATCATAGATGATTCTAAAGTGATTTATCAAGGGTAACTGGCTATATTTTGGTAAGGAATGACTTATGGATTGGGTGTCAATACTCAGTTAAAAATCCTCCGCCTCCCCCTTTTCCCGACGATTGTTGAACCTGATATATAAAAACTAAAAAGAGTTTACAATCTCTAAAAATTACAGACACTTTATGGAATTATCTCTCTCTAAATTTATGCTTTGTGCATTTTCATTTTAAGATGTAAACCACCTATGGATCCAAACCTTTTAAAGAGAACAACATTAAATTCTCAAGTGAACGTGAGGTGGAATAGTTACCCGAGTCAAACATGCCATTATTTTGCCCATTTACAAAAAGTTGACCTAACGATCATAGATCATTGTAAAGTGATTTATCATGTGTAACAGGCTATATTTTTGTAAGAAATGACTTATGGATTGGGAGTGAACAGTGAAATAAAAATCCCCCTGCCTCCCCCTTTTCCTCATGATTGAAGAACCTGATATATAAAAGCTAAAAATAGTTTACAATCCCTAAAAATTACAGAAAAGTTTTGGAATTATCTCTCTCTAAATTTGGGCATTGTGCATTTCCGTTCTAGATGAATATTTTTTTCTTAAATAAAACTTGAGTTTTCACTCTCCCTTCATCACGGAAACAAAAAAAAAGATACAAAAGGCAAATAGATCACATCAAAATGAAAATTTTAGAGTTTATGTACGGAAATAATTTAAAGAAATAAACAAATGTAAGTAAAGAAAATTTATTCACACTCCACAAATAACACAAAAGTTATGTTATCCAAGTTTGGGAAATTCCACTAGTCCAACCCTAATAGCACGGAATTTTATAAGAAAGGGATTTTTCTACACATGTTTTAAAAAATGGATATATTTCTTGAAACATGTTAAAGATGCAAATGACCTTTATATCCAAACCTTTTAAAGAGAATAACATTAACTTCTCAAGTGAACTTGCGGTGGGATATTTAACCGAGTGAAACAAGCCATTATTTTGCCCATTTATAAAAAGCTGACCTAACGATCTTAGGTGATTGTAAAGCGATTTGTCATGCATAACGGGCTATATTTTTTTAAGGAATGACTTAAGGATTGGGAGTCTATGCTCAGTTAAAAATCCCTCGCCTCCCCCTTTTCTCGAACATTGCAGAACCAGATATATAAAAACTTAAAAGAGTTTACAATCCCTAAAAATTACAAACACTTTTTGGAATTATCTCTCTCTACATTTGTGCATTGTGCATTTCCATTTTACATGTATATTTTTTCTTTAAATCAAAACTTGAGTTTTCACTTTCCCATCATATTGTAAAAAAAAAATAGAGATAAAAGGCAAAAAGATCACAACAAAACGAAAATTTTAGAGAGTATTTATGGTAAGAATTTAAAGCAATAAACAAAAGTTACTAAAGAAAATTTATTAACACACCATAAACGAACCTGAAAGTTTTGTTGTCCAAGTTTTGGAAATTCCACTACTTCAACCCTAATAGCTCGGAATTTTATAAGAAAGAGATTTTTCTACACATGTTTTAAAAAATGGATATGCATGCTTGAAACTTGTTAAAGATGCAAATGACCTATGGATCCAAACCTTTTAAAGAGAATAACATTAAATTCTCAAGTGAACGTGCGGTGGGATATTTACCCGAGTCAAACAAGCTATTATTTTGCCCATTTACAAAAAGCTGACCTAACGATCATAGATAATTCTAAAGTGATTTATCATGCGGAACGGGCTATATTTTTGTAAGGAATGATTTATGGATTGGGAGTCAACACTCCAGTAAAAATCTCCCGCCTCCGCATTTTCCCGACGATTGCAGAACCTGGTATATAAAAACTAAAAAGAGTTTAAAATCCCTAAAAATTTCAGAAACTTTTTGGAATTATCTCTCTCTACATTTTTGTATGGTCCATTTCCATTTTAGATGTATACTTTTTTCTTAAATCAAAACTTGACTTTTCACTTTCCCATCATCTCGTAAACAAAAGAAAGAGATTAAAGGTAAATAGATCACAACAAGATGAAAATTTTAGAGCTTATGTATAGAAAGAATTTAAAGCAATAAAAAAATGTAAGTAAAGAAAATTTATTCACACACCACAAATCAACACAAAATTTTGTTATCCAAGTTTCGAAAATTCCACTAGTTCAACCCTAATAGCTCGAAATTTTATAAGAAAGAGATTTTTCTACACATGTTTTAAAAAATGGATATGCATGCCTGAATCAAGTTAAAGATGCAAATGATCTATGGATCCAAACCTTTTAAAGAGAATAACATTAAGTTCTCAAGTGAACGTACGGTGGGATATTTACCCGAGTCAAACTAGCCATTATTTTGCCCATTTACAAAAAACTGACCTAACGATCTTAGAAGATTGTAAAGTGATTTATCATGCGTGATGGGCTATATTTTTTTAAGGAATGACTTAGGGATAGGGAGTCAACACTCAGTTAAAAATCCCCCGCCTCCCCCTTTTCCCGACGATTGCTGAACCTGATATATAAAAACTAAAAAGATTTACAATCCCTAAAAATTACAAACACTTTTTGGAATTATCTCTCTCCACATTTGTGCATTGTGCATTTTCCATTTTAGATGTAGACTTTTTTCTTAAATCAAAACTTGAGTTTTCACTTTCCCTTCATCTCGTAAGCAAAAAAAGAGATAAAAGGCAAATAGATAACAACAAAACGAAAAATTTAGAGTAAGTATGAAAAGAATTTAAAGCATAAAAAATATGTAAGTAAAGATATTTTTTTTTACACACCACAAACGAACACAAAAGTTTTGTTATCCAAGTTGGGGAAATTCTAGTAGTTCAACCCTAATAGCTCTGAATTTTATCAGAGAGAGATTTTTCCACACATGTTTTAAAAAAATGGATATGCATGCTTGAAACATGTTAAAGATGCAAATGACCTATGGATTCAAACCTTTGAAAGAGAATAACATTAACCTCGCAAGTGAACGTGCGGTGGGATATTTACCCGAGTCAAATAAGACATTATTTTTCCCATTTACAAAAAGCTGACCTAACGATCATAGATGATTGTAAAGTGATTTATCATGTGTAATGGGATATATTTTTGTAAGGAATGACCTATGGATTGGGAGTCAACATTCAGTTAAAAGTCCCCCGCCTCCTCCTTTTCCAAACGATTGTAGAACCTGATATATAAAAACAAAAAAGTGATTACAATCCCCAAAAATTTCAAATTGGAATTATGTCTCTCTACATTTGTGCATTGTGCATTTCCATTTTAGATGTAGACTTTTTTCTTAAATCAAAACTTGAGTTTTCACTTTCCTTACATCTCGTAATAAAAAAAAAGAGATAAAAGGCAAATAGATCACAACAAAATGAAAATTTTAGAGTTGATGTATGGAAAGATTTAAAATAAATAAACAAATGTAAGAAAAGAAAATTTATTCACACAAAACAAATGAACACAAAATTTTTGTTGTCCATGTTTGGGTAATTCCACTTGATCAACCCTAATAGCTCGGGATATTATAAGAACGGGAATTTTTACACATTTTTAAAAAAATGGGTATGCATGCTTGACACATGTTAAAGATTCAAATGACCTATGGATCCAAACCTTTGAAAGAGAATAACATTAAATTCTCTTGTCATCGCGCGGTGGGATATTTACCCGAGTCAAACAAGCCATTATTTTGCCCATTTAAAAAACTGACCTAACAATCATAGATGGTTGTAAAGTGATTTATCTTGCATAACGGGCTATTTTTTTGTAAGGAATGATTTAAGGAATCGGATTCAACACTCTGTTAAAAATCCCACGCCACCCCCTTTTCCCGACGATAGCAGAACCTGATATATAAAAACTAAAAAAAGTTTACTATCCCTAAAAGTTACTGACACTTTTTGGAATTATCTCACTCTACATTTGTGCATTGTGCATTTCTATTTTAGATGTATACTTTTTTCTTAAATACAAACTTGAGTTTTCACTTTCCCTTCATCTCGTAAACAACAAATAAGAGATAAAAGGCAAATAGATCACAACAAAAATTACAGACTCTTTTTAAAATTATCTCTCTATATTTTTGTATTGTGAATTTCCATTTTATATGTATATTTTTTTTTAAATCAAAACTGGAGTTTTCACTTTCCCCTCATCTCGGAAACCAAAAAAAAGTGATAAAAGGCAAATAGATCACAAAAAATGAAAATTTAAAGCAATAAACAAATGTAAGTAAAGAAAATTTATTCACATACCACAAATGAACATAAAAATTTTGTTATCCAGGTTTGGAAAATTCCACTAGTTCAACCCTAATAGTTCGGAATTTTATAAGAAAGAGATTTTTCTTCACATGTTTTAAAAAATGGATATGCATGCCTGAAACATGTTACAGATGCAAATGAACTAGGGATCCAAACCATTTAAAGAGAATTACATTAAATTCTCAAGCAAGTGTGCGGTGGGATATTTACCTGAGTCAAACAAGCCACTATTTTGCCCAAGGACAAAAAGTTGACCTAACGTTCATAGATGATTATAAAGTGATTTATCATGTGTAACGGGCTATATTTTTGTAAGGAATGACTGATGGATTGGGAGTCAACACTCAGTTAAAAATCCCCACCTCCCCTTTTTCCCAATGATTGCAGAACCTGATATATAAAAACTAAAAAGAGTTTACAATCCCAACAAATTACAGACACTTTTTTGGAATTATCTCTCTCTACAATTGTGCATTGTGCATTACCATTTTAGATGTATACTTTTTTCTTAAATACAAACTTGAGTTTTCACTTTCCCTTCATCTTGTAAATAAAAAAACAAGAGATAAAAGGCAAATAGATCACAACAAAATGAAAATTTTAGAGTTTATGTATGGAAAGAATGAAAGCAATAAACAAACGTGAGAAAAAAAGATTTATTCACACATCATAAATGAACAAAAATGTTTTGTTATCCAAGTTTGGGAAATTCCACTAGTTCATACCTTGTAGCTCAGATTTTATGAGAAAGAAATTTTTCTACACATGTTTTAAAATAGGGATATGCATGTTTGAAACATGTTCAAGATGAAAATGACCAATGGATTCGAACCTTTAAAGAGGATAACATTAAATTCTCAAGCGAACGTGTGGTGGGATTTTTAATCGAGTCAAACAAGCCATTATTTTGCCAATTTACAAAAAGTTGACATAACGATCATAGAAGATTGTAAAGTGATTTATCATGCGTAACGGGCAATATTTTTTTAAGAAATGACTTTTGGATTGTGAGTGAAGATTCAGTTAAAAATCCCCCGCCTCCCCCATTTTCCAACGATTACAGAACTTGATATATAAAAACTAAAAAGTGTTTACAAACCTTAAAAATTACAGACACTTTTTTGAATCATCTCTCTCTACATTTGTGCATTGTGAATTTCCATTTTAGATGTATACTTTTTTCTTAAATCAAAACTTGAGTTTTCACTTTCCCTTCATCTCTTAAACAAAAAAAAGAGATAAAAGGCAAATAGATCACAACAAAATGAAAATTTTAGAGTTTATGAATGGAAAGAATTTAAAGCAGTAAATAAAGAAAATTTATTCATAGAACACAAATGAACACAAAAGGTTTGTCATCCAAGTTTCGGTAATTCCACTAGTTCAAACCTAATCACTCAGAATTTTATAAGAAAGAGATTTTTCTACACATGTTTTAAAAAATGGATATGAATGCTTGAAACATGTTAAAGATTCAAATGACCTAAGGATCCAAACCTTTTAAAGAGAATAACAATAAATTCTCAAGTGACCGTGCAGTGGGATATTTACCCGAGTCAAACAAGCCATTAATTTGCCCATTTACAAAAAGTTGACCTAACG
This sequence comes from Aristolochia californica, assembly GCF_029961685.1. Taxonomy (NCBI): domain Eukaryota; kingdom Viridiplantae; phylum Streptophyta; class Magnoliopsida; order Piperales; family Aristolochiaceae; genus Aristolochia; species Aristolochia californica. Next base: position 27,377,138 of record NW_027182103.1, on the reverse strand, counting down.
ATCATAGATAATTGTAAAGTGATTTATCATGCGTAACGGGCAATATTTTTGTAAGGAATGACTTATAGATTGGGAGTCAAAACTCAGTTAAAAATTCCCAACACCCCCCCCCTCCCTTTTCCCGACGTTTGCAGAACCTAATATATAAATAATAAAAAAAGTTTACAATCCCTAAAAATTACATTACTTTTTGGAATTATCCCTCTCGATATTTGTGCATTTTGCATTTCCATTTTAGATGTATACTTTTTTCTTAAATCAAAACTTGAGTTTTCACTTTCCCTTCATCTCGGAAACAAAAAAAAAGAGATAAAAGGCAAATAAACCTCAACAAAATGTAAGTAAAGAAAATTTATTCACACACCACAAATGAACATAAAAGTTATGTTATCCAAGTTTGGGAAATTCCACTAATTCAACCCTAATAGTTCGGAATTTTATAAGAAAGTGATTTTTCTACACATGTTTTAAAAAATGGATATGCATGCTTGAAACATGTTACAGATGCAAATGACCTATGGATCCAAACCTTTTAAAGAGAATTTTTTTAAATGCTCAAGTGAGCGTGTGGTGGGATATTTACCCAATTAAAGCATGTCATCATTTTTCCCATTTAAAAAAATCTAAGCTAACTGTCATAGAAGATTGTAAAGTAATTTATCATACGTAATGGGCTATATTTTTGTAAAAAATGACTTATGGATACGGAGTCAACACTCAGTAAAAATTTCCCCGCATCCCCCTTTTCCCGATGATTGTAGAACCTGATATATAAAAACTAAAAGGAGTTTACAATCCCTAAAAATTACAGAAACTTTTTCGAATTATCTCTCTCTACATTTGTGCATTGTGCATATCCATTTTACTTGTATACTTTTTTCTTAAACCAAAACATGAGTTTTCACTTTCCCTTCATCTCGTTAAAGAAAAAAGAGATAAAAGGCAAATAAACCTCAACAAAATGAAAGTTTTAGAGTTTATGCATGGAAAGAATTTAAAGCAATAAACAAATGTAAGTAAGGAAAATTTATTCACACAACACAAATGAACACAAAAATTTTGTTAAGCATGTTTGGGTAATTCCACTAGTTCAACCCTAATAGCTAGGAATTTTATAAGAAAGAGATTTTTCTACACGTGTTTTAAAAAAGGGATATGAATGCTTGAAACATGTTAAAGAAGCAAATGACCTATGGATCCAAACTTTTAATGAGAATAACATTCAATTCTCAAGAGAACTTGCGGTGGGATATTTACCCGAGTCAAATAAACCATTATTTTTCCCATTTACAAAAAGCATACCTAACAATCACAGATGATTGTAAAGTGATTTATCATGCGTAATGGGCTATATTTTTTTAAGGAATGACTTATGAATTGGGAGTCAACACTCAGTTAAAAATCTCTAGCCTCCCCCTTTCCCCGACGATTGGAGAACCTGATATATAAAAGCTAAAAAGAGTTTACAATCCCTAAAAATTAAACTCTTTTTAAAATTATCTCTCTCTACATTTTTGTATTGTGAATTTCTATTTTATATATATACTTTTTTCATAAATCAAAACTTGTGTTTTTACTTTCCCTTCATCTCGCAAAAAAAAAAGAGATAACAGGCAAATAGATCACAACTAAATGAAAATTTTAGATTTATGTAGGGAAGAATTTAGAGAAATAAACAAATGTATGTAAATAAAATTTATTCACACACCACAAATGAACACAAAAGTTTTGTAATCCAAGTTTGGGTAATTCCAGTAGTTCAACCTTAATAGCTCGGAATTTTATAAGAGAGATTTTTCTACACACTTTCTAAAAAATGGATTTGCATGCTTGAAACATGTTAAAGAAGCAAATGACCTATGGATACAAACCTTTTAAAGAGAATAACATTAAATTCTCAAGTGAACGTGCGATGGGATATTTACCCGTGTCAAACTAGACATTATTTTTCCCATTTACCAAAAGATGACCTAACAATCATAGATGATTGTAAAGTGATTTATCATGCATAACAAGCTATATTTTTGTAGGCAATGACTTATGGATTGGGAGTCAAAACTCAATTAAAAATTCCCAGCCTCCCCCTTTTCCAGACGATTGCAGAACCTGATATATAAACACTAAAAAGAGTTTACAATCCCTAAAAATTACATAAACTTTTTGGAATTATCCCTCCCGATATTTGTTCATTGTGCATTTCCATTTTAGATGTATACTTTTTCTTAATTCAAAACTTGAGTTTTCAATTTCCCTTCATCTCAAAAACAAAAAAAAGAGATAAAAGGCAAATAGTTCACAAAAAAAAAGAAAATTTTAGAGTTTATGTAACGAAAGAATTTAAAGCAATAAAAAAAAGTAAGTAAAGAAAATTTATTCACACACCACAAATGAACACAAAAGTTATGTTATCCAAGTTTGGGAAATTCCACTAGTTCCACCCTAATAGTTTGGAATTTTATAAGAGATTTTTCTACACATGTTTTAAAAAATGGATATGCATGCTTGAAACATGTTAAAGATGCAAATAACCTATGGATCCAAACCTTGTAAAGAGAATTACATTAAATTCTAAAGTGAGTGTGCGGTGGGATATTTACCCGAGTCAAACAAACCATTATTTTACCCATTTAAAAAAAGTTGAGCTAACGGTCATAGATGATTGTAAAGTGATTTTTCATGCGTAACGGGCTATATTTTTGTAAAGAATGACTTATGGATTGGGAGTCAACACTCAGTAAAAAATTCCCTACCTCCCCCTTTTCCTGATGACTACAAAACCTGATATATAAAAACTAAAAGGAGTTTACAGTCCCTAAAAATTACAGGAACTTTTTCGAATTATTTCTCTCTAAATTTTTGCATTGTGCATATCCATTTTAGATGTATACTTTTTTTTAAAATCAAAACATGAGTTTTCACTTACCCTTCATCTCGTAAAAAAAAAAGAGATAAAAGGAAAATAGATCACAACAAATGAAAACTTTAAAGTTTATGTATGCAAAGAATTTAAAGCAATAAAAAAATGTAAGTAAGGAAATTTTATTCACGCAACACATATGAACACAAAAGTTTTGTTATGCATGTTTGGGTAATTCCACTAGTTCAACCCTAATTTTATGAAATTTTAGAAGAAAGAGATTTTTCTACACATGTTCTTAAAAATGGATATGAATGCTTGAAACATGTTAAAGATTCAAATGACCTATGGATCCAAACCTTTTAAAGAGAATACCATTAAATTCTCAAGTGTACGTGCGGTGGGTTATTTACCGGAGTCAAACAAGCCATTATTTTGCCCAATGACAAAAAGCTGACCTAATGATCATAGATGATTGTAAAGTGATTTATCATGTGTACCGGCCTATATTTTTGTAAGGAATGACTTATGGAATTGGAGTCAACAATCAGTTAAAAATCCCCCGCCTCCCCCTTTTCCCGACGATTGCAGAACCTAATATATAAAAACCAAAAAGAGTTTAAAATCCCGAAAAATTACTGACTCACTCTCCACAATTGTGCATTTTGCATTTCCATTTTAGATGTATAATTTTTTCTTAAATACAAACTTGAGTTTTCACATTCCCTTCATCTCGTAAACAAAAAAAAGATATAAAAGGCAAATAGATCACAACAAAATGAAAATTTTAGAGTTTATGTATGGAAAGAATGAAAGGAATAAACAAACGTGAGAAAATAAAATTTATTCACACACTATTAATGAACACAAATGTTTTGTTATCCAAGTTTGGGAAATTCCACTAGTTCATACCTAGTAGATCGGAATTTTATTAGAAAGAAATTTTTCTACTCATGTTTTAAAATAGGGATATGCATTCTTGAAACATGTTAAAGATGTAAATGACCCATGGATCCGAACCTTTTAAAGAAAATAACATTAAACTCTCAAATGAACGTGTAGTGGGATATTTACCCGAGTCAAACAAGCCATTATTTTGCCCATTTACAAAAAGCTGACCTAACGATCATAGATGATTGTAAAGTGATTTATCATGCATAACGGGCTATATTTTTTTAAGGAATGACTTTTGGATTGGGAGTGAAGATTCAGTTAAAAATCCCCCGCCTCCCCCTTTTCCCGACGATTGAAAAACTGATATGCAAAAACTAAAAAAATTTTACAATCCCTAAAAATTACACACACTTTATTGAATTATCTCAATCTACATTTGTGCATTGTGCATTTCCATTTTATATCTATACTGTTTTTCTTAAATCAAAACTTGAGTTTTCACTTTCCCTTCATCTCGTAAACAAAAAAAAGAGATAAAAGGCAAATAGATCACATCAAAATGAAAATTTTAGAGTTTATGTATAGAAAGAATTTAAATCAATAAATAGATGTAAGTAACAAAAATTTATTTACAGAACACAAATGAACACAAAATTTTTTTTATACAAGTTTCGGTAATTCCACTTGTTCAACCCTAATAGCTTGAAATTTTATAAGAAAGAGATTTTTCTAAACATGTTTCAAAAAATGGATATGAATGCTTGAAACATGTTAAATATTCAAATGCCCTATGGATCCAAACCTTTTAAAGAGAATAACATTAAATTCTCAAGTGAACGTGCAGTGGGATATTTACACAAGTCAAACAAGCCATGATTTTGCCCATTTATAAAAAGCTGACCTAACAATCATAGATGATTGTAACGGGCTATATTTTTGTAAGGAATGACTTATGGATTGGGAGTCAAAACTCAGTTAAAAATTCCCAGCCTCCCCCTCTTCCCGACGATTGCAGAACCTGATATAGAAATACTAAAAAGAGTTTACAATCCCTAAAAATTACATAAAATTTTTGGAATTATCCCTCACATCATTTGTGCTTTGTGCATTTCCGTTTTAGATGTGTACTTTTTTCTTAAATCAAAACTTGATTTTTCACTTTCCCTTCATCTCGGAAACAAAAAAAAAAGATAAAAGGCAAATAGATTACAAAAAAATGAAAATTTTAGAGTTTATGTATGGAAAGATTTCAAAGGAATAAAAAAATGTAAGTAAAGAAATTTTTTTCACACACCACAAATGAACACAAATGTTATGTTATCCAAGTTTTGGAAATTCCACTAGTTCAACCCTAATAGTTCGGAATTTTATAAGAAATAGATTTTTCTACACATGTTTTTAAAAATGGATATGCATGCTTGAAACATGTGACAGATGCAAATGACCTATGGATCCAAACCTTTTAAAGAGAATTACATTAAATTCTCTAGTGAGCGTGCAGTGGGATATTTACCCGAGTCAAACAAGCCATTATTTTGTCCATTTACAAAAAGCTGAGCTAACGGTCATAGATGATTGTAAAGTGATTAATCATACGTAATGGGCTATATTTTTGTAAAGAATTACTTATGGACTGGGAGTCAACACTCAGTAAAAGAACCCCCGCTTCCCCCTTTTCCTGATGATTGTAGAACCTGGTATACAAAAACTAAAAGGAGTTTACATTCCCTAAAAGTTACAGAAACATTTTTGAATTATCTCTTTCTACATTTTTGCATTGTGCATATCCATTTTAGATGTATACTTTTTTCTTATATAAAAACTTGAGTTTTCACTCTCCCTTCATCTCGTAAAAGAAAAAAGAGATAAAAGGCAAATAGATCACAAAAAAATGAAAAGAATTTAAAGAAATAAACAAATGTAAGTAAGGAAAATTTATTTGCATAACACAAATGAACACAAAAGTTTTGTTATGCACGTTTTGGTAATTCCACCAATTCAACCCTAATAGCTCGGAATTTTATAAGAAAGAGATTTTTGTACACATATTTTAAAAAATGGATATAAGTGCTTGAAACATGTTAAAGATGAAAATGACCTATGGATCCAAAAATTTTAAAGAGAATAACATTGAATTCTCAAGAGACTTTGCGGTGGGATATTTACCCGAGTCAAACAAGTGATTATTTTTCCATTTACAAAAAGCTGACCTAACAATCACAGATGATTGTAAAGTGATTTATCATGCATAACGGGCTATATTTTTGTAAGGAATGACTTATGGATTGGGAGTCAACACTCAGTTAAAAATCCCTAGCCTCCCCCTTCCCCGACGATTACAGAACCTGATATATAAAAACTAAAAAGAGTTTACAATCCCTAATAATTACAAACTCTTTTTAAAATTATTTGTCACTACATTTTTTTATTGTGAATTTTAATTTAATACGTATAATTTTTTCTTAAATCAAAATTTGAGTTTTTACTTTCCCTTCATCTCGCAAACAAAAAAAAGAGATAACGGGCGAAATGTAAGTATGGAAAAATTTGGAGCAATAAACAAATATAAGTAAAGAAAATTTGTTCACACACCACAAATGAACACATAAGTTTTTTAATCCAAGTTTGGGTAATTCCACTAGTTCAACCTTAATAGCTCGGAATTTTATAAGAAAGAGATTTTTCTACACAAGTTTTAAAAAATGGATATGCATGCTTGAAACTTGTTAAAGAATCCAATTACCTATGGATCCAAACCTTTTAAAGAGAATAACATTAAATTCTCAAGTGAACGTGCGGTGGGATATTTACCCGTGTCAAACAAGCCTTTGTTTTGCCCATTTACAAAAAGATGACCTAACGATCAAAGATGATTGTAAAGTATCTTGTGTAACGGGCTATATTTTTGTAAGGAATGATTTATGGATTGGGAGTCAAAACTTAGTTAAAAATTCCCAGCCTCCCCCTTTTCCCGACGATTGCAGAACCTGATATATAAATACTAAAAAGATTTTATATTTCCAAAAAATTACTTGCACTTTTTGGAATTATCCCTCTCGAAATTTGAGCATTGTGCATTTCCATTTTAGATGTATAGTTTTTTCTTAATTCAAAACTTGAGTTTTTACTTTCCCTTCATCTCGGAAACAAAAAAAAGAGATAAAAGGAAAATAAATCACAAAAAAATGAAAATTTTAGAGTTTATATAAGGAAAGAATTTAAAACAATAAACAAATATAAGTAAAGAAAATTTATTCACACACCACATATGAAAAAAAAAAGTTTTGTTATCCAAGTTTGGGAAATTCCACTTGTTCAACCCTAATAGTTCAGAATTTTATAAGAAAGAGATTTTTCTACACATGTTTTAAAAAATGGATATGCATGCTTGAAACATGTTACAGATGCAAATAATTTATGGATCCAAACCTTTTAAAGAGAATTACTTTAAATTGTCAAGTGAACGTGCGGTGGGATATTTACCTGAGTCAAATAAGCCATTATTTTGCCCATTTACAAAAAGATGAGCAAACGCTCATAGATGATTGTAGAATGACTTATGGATTGGGAGTCAACACTCAGTAAAAATTCCCTTGCCTCCCCCTTTTCCAGATGATTGCAGAACCTGATATATAAAAACTAAAAGGAGTTTACAATCCCTAAAAATTACAGAAACTTTTTGAATTATCTCTCTCTACACTTGTGCTTTGTGCATATCCATTTTAGATGTATACTTTTTTTCTTACAACAAAATGAAAATTTTAAAGTTTATGTATGGAAAGAATTTAACGCAATAAACAAATGTAAGTAAGGAAAGTTTATTCACACAACACAAATTAACACAAAAGTTTTGTTATGCATGATTTGGTAATTCCACTAGTTCAACCCTAATATCTCGGAATTTTAGAAGAAATAGATTTTTCTACACATGTTTTAAAAACTAGATATGAAATCTTGAAACATGTTAAAGATTAAAATTACCTATGGATCCTAACTTTTTAAACAAAATAACATTAAATTCTCAAGTGAACGTGCTGTGGGATATTTACCGGAGTTAAAGAGGCCAATATTTTGCCCAATGATAAAAAGCTGACCTAACGATCATAGATGATTGTAAAGTGATTTATCATGTGTAACTTGCTATTTTTTTGTAAGGAATCATTTATGGATTGGGAGTCATCACTCAGTTAAAAATCCCCCGCCTCCCCCTTTCCCCGACGGTTGCAGAACCTGATATATAAAAACTAAAAGAGTTTACAATCCCTAAAAATTACTCACAGTTTTTGGAATAATCTCTCTCTACAATTTTGCATCGTGCATTTCAATTTAAGATGTATACTTTTTTCTTAAATACAAACTTGAGTTTTCACTTTCCCTTCATCTTGTAAACAAAAAAAATATATAAAAGGTAAATTGATCACAACAAAATGAAAATTTTAGAGTTTATGTATGGAAAGAATGAAAGCAAAAACAAACCTGAGAAAATAAAATTTATTCACACACCACAAATGAACACAAATGTTTTGTTATCCAACTTTGGGAAATTCCACTAGTTCATACCTTGTAGCTCGGAATTTTAAAAGAAATAATTTTTTCTACACATGTTTTAAAATAGGGATATGGATGCTTGAAACATGTAAAGATGCAAATGACCTATGGATCCAAACTTTTTAAAGAGAATAATTCTCAAGTGAACGTGAGGTGGGATATTTACCCGAGTCAAACAAGCCATTATTTTTCCAATTTACAAAAAGCTGACCTAACGATCATAAATGATTGTAAAGTGATTTATCACGTGTAACGGGCTACAATTTTTTTAAGGAATGACTTTTGGATTGGAAGTCAAGATTCAGTTAAAAATCCCGTGCCTCCCCCTTTTCCCGACGATTGCAGAACCTGATATATAAAAACTAAAAAGAGTTTATAATCCCTAAAAATTACAGAAACTTTTTTGAATTATCTCCCTCTACATTTGTACATTGTGAATTTCCAATTTAGATGTATACTTTTTTCATAAATCAAAACTTGAGTTTTCACTTTTCCTTCATCTTGTAAACAAAAAAAGAGATAAAAGGCAAATAGATCACAACAAAATGAAAATTTTAGAGTTGATGTATGGAAAGAATTTAATGCAATAAATAAATGTAAGTAACAAAAATTTATTCACAGAACACAAATGAACACAAAAGTTTTGTCATTCAAATTTCGGTAATTCCACTAATTCAACCCTAATAGCTCGGAATTTTATAAGAAAGAGATTTTTCTACACAAGTTTTAAAAAATGGATATGAATGCTTGAAACATGTTAATTATTCAAATGACCTATGGATCCAAACCTTTTAAAGAGAATAACAATAAATTCTCAAGTGAACATGCGGTGGGATATTTACTCGAGTCAAACAAGCCATTATTTTGCCCATTTAAAAAAAGCTGACCTAACGATCATTGATGATTTTAAAGTGATTTAACATGCATAACGGGCTATATTTTTGTAAGGAATGACTTATGGATTGGGAGTCAAAACACAGTTAAAAATTCCCAGCCTCCACCTCTTCCTGACGATTGGAGAACCTGATATATAAATACTAAAAAGAGTTTACAATCCCTAAAAATTACATACACTTTTTGGAATTATCCCTCTCGACATTTGTGCATTATGCATTTCCATTTTAGATGTGTACTTTTTTCTTAAATCAAAATTTGAGTTTTCACTTTCCCTTCATCTCAGAAACAAAAAAAAAAGAGATAAAAGGCAAATAGATCACAAAAAAATGAAAATTTTAGAGTTTATGTATGGAAAGAATTTATAGCAACAAACAAATGTAAGTAAATAAAATTTATTCACTTACAACAAATGAACACAAAAGTTAGGTTATCCACAGGAAAATTCCACTAGTTCAACCCTAACAGTTCAGAATTTTATAAGAAAGAGATTTTTCTACACATGTTTTAAAAAATGGTTATGCATGCTTGAAACATGTTACAAATACAAATGACCAATGGATCCAAACCTTTTAAAGAGAATTACATTAAATTCTCAAGTGAGCGTGCGGTGGGATATTTACTTGAGTCAAACTAGCCATTATTTTGCCAATTTACAAAAAGCTGAACTAACAGTCATAGATGATTTTAAAGTGATTTATCATATGTGACAAGCTATATTTTTTTTAAGAATGACTTATGGATTGGGAGTCAACACTCAGTAAAAAATCCCCCGCCTCCCTCTTTTCCTGATGATTGCATAACCTAATATATAAAAACTAAACGGAGTTTACAATTACTAAAAATTACAAAAACTTCTACGAATTATATCTTTCTATATTTGTGCATTGTGCATATCCATTTGAGACGTATACTTTTTTCTTAAATCAAAACTTGAGTTTTCACTTTCCCTTCATCTCATAAAAGAAAAAAGAGATAAAAGGCAAATAGATCACAACAAAATGACAATTTTAGAGTTTATGTATGGCAAGAATTTAAAGCAATAAACAAATGTAAGTAATGAAAATTTATTCACACAACACAAATGAACAAAAAAGTTTTGTTATGTATGTTTGGGTAATACCACTAGTTCAACTCTAATAGCTCGGACTTTTATAAGAAAGAGATTTTTTTACACTTGATTTAAAAAATGGATATGAATGCTTGAAACATGTTCAAGATTCAAATGACCTATGGATCGAAACCTTTTAAAGAGAATAACATTAAATTCTCATGTGAACGTGCGATGGGATATTTACCGGAGTCAAACAAGCCATTATTTTGCCCATTTACCAAAAGTTGACCTAGCGATCATAAAAGATTGTAAAGTGATTTATCATGCGTATCTGGCTATATTTTATTAAGGAATGACTTTTTAATTGGGAGTCAACACTCAGTTAAAAATCCCCCGCCTGCCCCTTTTCCCGACGACTGCAGAACCTGATACATAAAAACTAAAGAGAGTTTACAATCCTAAAAAATTACAAACACTTTTTGGAATTATCTCTCTCTACATTTGTGCATTTCCATTTTAGATGTATACCTTTTTCTTAAATCAAAACTTGAGTTTTCACTTTCCCTTCTTCTCGTAAACAAAAACAAGAGATAAAAGGCAAATAGATATTTTAGAATTTATGTATGGAAAGAATTAAAAGCAATAAATAAATGTAAGTAAAGAAAATTTAATCACAGAACACAAATGAACACAAAAGTTTTGTTATCCAAGTTTCGGTAATTCCACTAGGTCAACCTTAATAGCTCGGAATTTTATAAAAAAGGGATTTTTCTACACATGTTTTAAAAAATGGATATGCATGCTTGAAACATGTTAAAGATTCAAATGACCTATGGATCCAAACCTTTTAAAGAGTATAACATTAAATTCTCAGGAGATCGTGCGGTGGGATATTTACCCGAGTCAAACAAGCCATTATTTTGCCCATTTACAAAAAGTTGACCTAACAATCATAGATGATTGTAAAATAATTTATCTTGTGTTACGGGCTATATTTTTGTAAGGAATGACTTATGGATTGGGAGTCAACACTGAGTTAAAAATCCCTCGCCTCCCTCCCTCTTTTCCTACCGATTGCAGAAGTGAAATATAAAAACTAAAAAGCGTTTACAATCCCTAAAAATTACTGACAGTTTTTTGAATTATCTCTCTCTACACTTGTGCATTGTGCATTTCCATTTTAGATGTATACTTTTTTCTTAAATGAAAACTTGAGTTTTCACTTTCCCTTCATCTCATAAACAAAAATAGAGATAAAAGGGAAATAAATCACAATGAAATGAAAATTTTAGAGTTTATGTATGGAAAGAATTTAAAGCAATAAAAAAATTTAAGTAAAGAAAATTTATTCTCACACCAAAAATGAACACAAATGTTTTGTTATCCAAGTTTGGGAAATCCACTAGTTCAACCCTAATATCTCAGAATTTTATAAGAAAAATATTTTTCTACACATGTTTTAAAAAATGGATATGCATGCTTTAAACTTGTTAAAGATGGAAATGACCTATGGATCCAAACCTTTTAAAGAGAGTAACATTAAATTCTCAATTGAACGTGCGGTGGGATATTTACATGAGTCAAACAAGCCATTATTTTGCTCATTTACAAAAAGCTGACATAACGATAATAGATAATTGTAAAGCTATTTATCATACGTAACGGGCTATATTTTTGTAAGGAATGATTTATGGATTGGGAGTCAACACTCAGTTAAAAATCACCCGCCTCCCCCTTTTCCTGACGATTGCAGAACTGATATATAAAAACTAAAAAAGAGTTTACAATCCTTAAAAATTATAGACACTATGGAATTATCTCTCTCCCACACTTGTGGATTGTGCATTTCTATTTTAGATGTATATTTTAGTCTTAAATGAAAACTTGACTTTTCACTTTCCCTTCATCTCGTAAACAAAAATAGAGATAAAAGGGAAAGAGATCACAACAAAATGAAAATTTTGGAGTTTATGCATGGAAAGAATTTAAAGCAATAAACAAATGTAAGTTAAGAAAATATATTCACACAACACAAATGAACACAAAAGTTTTGTTATCAAAGTTTGGGTAATTCCACTTGTTCAACCCTAGTATCTCGGAATTTTATAAAAAAGTGTTTTTTCTTCACATGTTTTAAAAAATAGATATGCATGCTTGAAACATGTTAAAGATTCAACTGACCTATGGATCCAAACCTTTTAAATACAATAACATTAAATTCTCAAGTGAACATGCAGTGGGATATTTACCTGAGTCAAACATGCCATTATTTTGCCCATTTACAAAACGCTGACCTAATGATCATAGATGATTGTAAAGTTATTTATCATGTGTAACAGGCTATATTTTTTAAGGAATGACTTTTGGATTGGGAGTCAATACTCAGTTAAAAATCCCCCGCCTCCCCCTTTTCCTGATCATTGCAGAACCTGATATATAAAAACTAAAAAGAGTTTACAATCCCTAAAATTACTGTTACTTTTTGGAATTATCTCTCTCTACATTTATGCATTGAGCATTTCCATTTTATATGTACTCTTTTTTCTTAAATACAAACTTGAGTTTTCACTTTCCCTTCATTTCGTAAGCAAAAAAAAGAGATAAAAGACAAATAGATCACAACAAAATGAAAATTTTAGGGTTGATGTTTGGAAAGAATTTAAAGCAATAAAAAAATGTAAGTAAAGAAATTTATTCACACACCTCAAATGAAAACAAAAGTTTTGTTATCCAAGTTTGGGAAATTCCACTAGTTCAACCCTAATAGCTCGAAATTTTATAAGAAAGATATTTTTCTACACATGTTTTAAAAAATGGATTGGCATGCTTGAAACATGTTAAAAATGCAAATGACCTATGGATCCAAACCTTTTAAAGAGAATAATATTAAAATCTGAAGTGAACGTGCGTTGGGATATTTATCCGAGTAAAACAAGCCATTATTTTGCCAATTAACAGAAAGCTGACCTAACGATCAAAGATGATTGTAAAGTGATTTATCAAGTGTAACGGGCTATATTTTTGTAACGAATGACTTATGGATTGGGAGTCAACACTCCGTTAAAAATCCCCCGCCTCCCCCTTTTCCAGACGATTGCAGAATCTAATATATAAAAACTAAAAAGAGTTTACAATCCCTAAAAATTAAAGACACTTCTTCTTATTATCTCTCTCTACATATGTGCATTGTGGATTTCCATTTTAGATGTATACTTTTTTCTTAAATCAAAACGTGAGTTTTCACCTTCCCTTCATCTTGTAAACAAAAAAAAAAAAGGATAAATGGCAAATAGATCACATCAAAATTAAAATTTTAGATTTTATGTATGGAAAGAATGTAAGCAATAAAAAAAATGTAAGTAAAGAAAATTTATTCACACACCACAAATCAACACAAAAGTTTTGTTATCCTAGTTTGGGAAATTCCACTAGTTCAACCCTAACAGCTCAGAATTTTATAAGAAAGAGATTTTTCTACCCATGATTTAAAAAATTGATATGCATGCTTCAAACTTGTTATAGATGCAGATGACCTATGGATCCAAATCTTTTAAAGAGAATAACATTAAAATCTCGAGTGAACGTGCGTTGGGATATTTACCCAGTCAAACAAGCCATTATTTTGCCCAATTACAAAAAGCTGACCTAACGATCAAAGATGATTGTAAAGTGATTTATCATGCGTAACAAGCTATATTTTTGTATGGAATGACTTATGGATTGGGAGTCAACACTCCGTTAAAATTCCCCCGCCTCCCCTTGTTCCCGACAATTGCAGAACTTGATATATAAAAAATACCAAAAAAGTACAAACACTTTTTGGAATTATCTCTCTCTACATTTGTGCATTATGCATATCCATTTTAGATATATACTTTTTTCTTTAATTACAACTTATGTTTTCACTTTCCCTACATCTCGCAAACAAAAAAAAGAGATAAAAGGCAAATAGATCACAACAATATGAAAATTTTAGAGTTTATGTCCAGAATGAATTTAAAGCAAAAACCAAATGCAAGTAAAGGAAATTTATTCAGACAATACAAATGAACACAAAAGTTTTGTTATTCTAGTTTGCGTAATTTCACTAGTTCAACCCTAATAGCTCGAAATTTTATAAGAAAGATATTTTTCTACACATGATTTAAAAAATGGATATGCATGCTTGAAACATGTGAAAGATTCAAATGACCTATGGATCCAAACCTTTAAAAGAGAATAACATTAAATTCTCAAGTGAACTTGCGTTGGGATATTTACCCGAGTCAAAGAAGCCTTTTTTTTTGCCCATTTAAAAAAAGCTGACCTATCAATCAAATATGATTGTAAAGTGATTTATCATGTGTGACGGACTATATTTTTGTAAGGAATGACTTATGGAATGGGAGTCAACACGCTGTTAAAAATCCCTCGCCTCCCCCTTTTCTCGAAGATTGCAGAATCTGATATATAAAAACTAAAAACTGTTTACAATCCCTACAAAATTACAGACACTTTTTGGAATTATCACTCTCTACATTTGCGTTTTGTACATTTCCATTTAAGATGTATACTTTTTTCTTATATCAAAACTTGATTTTTCACTTTCCCTTCATCTTGTAAACAAAAAAAGAGATAAAAGGCAAATAGATCACAACAAAATGAAAATTTTAGAGTTTATGTATGGTGAGAATTTAAAGCAATAAACAATTGTAAGTAAACAAAATTTATTCACACACCATAAATGAACACAAAAGTTTTGTTATCCAAGTTTTGGAAATTCCACTAGTTCAACCCTAATAGCTCGGAATTTTATAAGAAAGAGAATTTTCCACACTTGATTTGAAAAATGGATATGAATGCTTGAAACATGTTAAAGATTCAAATGACCTATAGATCCAAACCTTTTAAAGAGAATAACATTAAATTCTCAAGTGAACGTGCGGTGGGATATTTACCTGAGACAAACAAGCCATTATTTGGCCCATTTACAAAAAGCTAACCTAACGATCATAGAAGATTGTAAAGTGATTTATCATGCGTAACGAGTTGGATTGGGAGTCAACACTCAGTTAAAAATCCCGCGCCTCCCCCTTTTCCCGACAATTGGAGAAGTGATATATAAAAACTAAAAAGTGTTTACAATCCCAAAAAATTAATGACACTTTTTGGAATTAGCTCTCTCTACACTTGTGCATTGTGCATTTTCATTTTAGATGTATACTTTTTTCTTAAATGAAAACTTGAGTTTTCACTTTCACTACATCTCGTAAACAAAAATAGAGATAAAAGGGAAATAGATCACAACGAAATGAAAATTTTAGAGTTTATGTATGGAAAGAATTTAAATAAATAAACAAATGAAAGTAAAGAAAATTTATTATCACACCAAAAATGAACACAAATAATTTGTAAGCAAGTTTGGGAAATTCCACTAGTTCAACCCTAATAGCTCAGAATTTAATAAAAAAAATATTTTTCTACACATGTTTTAAAAAATGGATATGCATGCTTGAAACTTGTTAAAGATGGAAATGACCTATCGATCCAAACCTTTTAAAGAGAATAACATTAAATTCTCAATTGAACGTGCGGTGGGATATTTACCTGAGTCAAACAAGCCATTATTTTGCTCATTTACAAAAAGTTGACCTAACGATCATATATCATTGTAAAGTGATTTATCATGCGTAACGGGCTATATTTTTGTAAGGAATGAGTTATGGATTGGGAGTCAACACTCAGTTAAAAATCACCCGCCCCCCCTTTTCCTGACGATTGCAGAACTGATATATAAAAACTAAATAAGAGTTTACAATCCTTAAAAATTACAAACACTTTGTGGAATTATCTCTCTCCCACATTTGTGCATTGTGCATTTCCATTTTAGATGTATATTTTTATCTTAAATGAAAACTTGGCTTTGCACTTTTCCTTCATCTCGTAAACAAAAATAGAGATAAAAGGGAAATAGATCACAACAAAATGAAAATTTTGGAGTTTATGTATGGAAAGAATTTTAAGCAATAAACAAATGTAAGTTAAGAAAATATATTCACACAACACAACTGAACAAAAGTTTTGTTATCCAAGTTTGGATAATTCCACTAGATTAACCCTAATAACACGGAATTTTATAAGAAAGAGATTTCTTTTCACTTTTTTTTAAAAAAAGATATGCATGATTGAAACATGTTAAAGATTCAATTGACCTATGGATTCAAACCTTTTAAATACAATAACATTAAATTCTCAAGTGAACATGCAGTGGCATATTTACCCGAGTCAAACAAGCCATTATTTTGCTCATTTACAAAAAGCTGACCTAACGATAAAAAATGATTGTAAAGTTATTTATCATGTGTAACAGGCTATATTTTTGTAAGGAATGACTTTTGGATTGGGAGTCAACACTCAGTTAAAAATCCCCCACCTCCCCCTTTTCTCGACGATTACAGAACCTGATATATAAAAACTAAAAAAAGCTTACAATCCCTAAAAATTACTGATACTTTTTTGAATTATCTCTCTCTACATTTCTGCATTGAGCATTTCCATTTTAGATGTACTCTTTTTTCTAAAATACGAACTTGAGTTTTCACATTTCCCTCATTTCGTAAACAAAAAAAAAGAGATAAAAGCCAAATAGATCACAACAAAATAAAAATTTTAGGGTTTATGTATGGAAAGAATTTAAAGCAATAAACAAATGTAAGTAAAGAAATTTATTCACACACCTCAAATGAACACAAAAGATTTGTTATCCAAGTTTGGCAAATTCCACTAGTTCAACCCTAATAGCTCGGAATTTTATAAGAGAGATTATTCTACACATGTTTTAAAAAATGGATTGGCAGGCTTGAAACATGTTAAAGATGCAAATGACCTATGGATCCAAACCTTTTAATGAGAATAATATTAAAATCTGAAGTGAAGGTGCGTTGGGATATTTACTTGTTTCAAACAAACCATTATTTTGCCCATTTACAAAAAGCTGACCTAACGATCAAAGATGATTGTAAAGTGATTTATCAAGCGTAACAAGCTATATTTTTTTAAGGGATGACTTATGGATTGGGAGTCAACACTCCGTTAAAAATCCCCCGCCTCTCCTTTTTCCTGATGATTGCAGAATATATAAAAAAACTAAAAAGAGTTTACAATCCCAAAAAATTACTGACACTTCTTCTTATTATCTCTCTCTACATATGTGCATTGTGCATTTCCATTTTAGATGTATACTTTTATCTTAAATCAAAACATGCGTTTCACTTTCCCTTCATCTTGTAAACAAAAACAAAGAGATAAATGGCAAATAGATCACAACAAAATTAAAATTTTAGAGTTGATGTATGGAAAGAATGTAAGCAATAAAAAAATGTAAGTAAAGAAAATTTATTCACACACTAAAAATCAACACAAAAGTTTTGTTATCCTGGTTTGGGAAATTGCACTAGTTGAACCCTAATAGCTCAAAATTTTATAAGAAAGAAATTTTTCTACACATGATTTAAAAAATGGTTAGCATGCTTCAAACTAGTTAAAGTTGCAAATGACCTATAGATCCAAATCTTTTAAAGAGAATAACATTAAAATCTCAAGTGAACGTGCGTTGGAATATTTACCTGAGTCAAACAAGCCATTAGTTTGCCCAATTACAAAAAGCTGACCTAACGATTGGGAGTCAATACTCCGTTGAAAACCCCCCTGCCTCCCCTTTTTCTCGACGATTGCAGAACTTAATATATAAAAACTAAAAAGATTTTATAATCCCTAAAAATTAAAAACATTTTTTGGAATTATCTCTCTCTACATTTTTGCATTGAGCATATCCCTTTTAGATGTATACTTTTTTCTTTAATCACTACTTGAGTTTTCAGTTTCCCTACATCTCGTAAACAAAAAAAAAGAGATAAAAGGCAAATAGATCACAACAATATGAAAATTTTAGAGTTTATGTATGGAAAGAATTTAAAGAAAAAAAAATGTAAGTAAAGGAAATTTATTCAGACAATAACAATGAACAAAAAAGTTTTGTTATCCTAGTTTGGGTAATTCCACTAGTTCAACCTTACTAGCTCGGAATTTTATAACAAAGAGATTTTTCTACACATGTTTTAAAAAATGGATATGCATGTTTGAAACATGTTAAAGATTCAAATGACCAATGGATCCAAACCTTTTAAAGAGAATAACATTAAATTCTCAAGTGAACTTGCGTTGGGATATTTACCCGAGACAAACAAGCCATTTTTTTGCCCATTTACAAAAAGCTAACCTAACAATCATAGATGAATGTAAAGTGATTTATCATGTGTAACGGGCTATATTTTTTTAAGGAATGACTTGTGGATTGGGAGACAACACTCACTTAAAAATCCCCCACTTCCCCCTTTTCCCGATGATTGCAGAAACTGAAATATTAAAACTAAAAGATGTTTACAATCCTTAAAAATTTTTGACACTTTTTGGAATTATCTCTCTCTAAATTTGTGCATTGTGCACTCTTTTTTCTTAAATACAAACTTGAGTTTTCACTTTCCCTTCATCTCGTAAACAAAAAAAAGAGATGGAAGGCAAATAGATCACAACAAAATGAAAATTTTAGGGTTTATGTATGGAAAAAATTTAAAGCAATAAATAAAAGTAAGTAAAGAAAATTTATTCACACACCACAAATGAACACAAAAGTTTTGTTATCCAAGTTTGGGAAATTCCACAAGATCAACCCTAATAGCTCAGAATTCTATAAGAAAGAGGTTTTTCCACATGTTTTAAAAAATGGATATGCATGCATGAAACATGTTAAAGAAGCAACTGACCTATGGATCCAAACCTTTTTAAGAGAATGACATTAAATTCTCAGGTGAACTTGTGGTGGGATATTTACCCTAGTCAAACAACCCATTATTTTGCCCATTTACAAAAAGCTGACCTAACGATCTTAGATGATTGTAAAGTGATTTATCATAACGGAGTATATTTTTGAAAGGAATGACTTATGGAATGGGAGTCAACACTCTGTTAAAAATCCCTCGCCTCCCCCTTTTCCCGAGGATTGCAGAACTTGATACATAAAAATAAAAAGACTCTACAATCCCTAAAATGACAGACACTTTTCGGAATTATCTCTCTCTACATTTGTGCATCGTGCATTTCCATTTTAGATGTATACTTTTTTCTTAAATAAAAACTTGAGTTTTTACTTTCCCTTCATCTCGTAAACAAAAAAAAAGGTAAAAGGCAAAATTATCACAACAAAATGAAAATTTTAGGGTTTATATATGGAAAGAATTTAAAGCAATAAACAAATGTAAGTAAAGAAAATTTATTCACACACCACAAATGAACACAAAAGTTTTGTTATCCAAGTTTGGGAAATTTCATTAGTTCAACCATAATAGCTCGGAATTTTATAAGAAAGGGATTTTTCTACACATGTTTTAAACAATGGATATGCATGCTTTAAACATTTTAATGATGCAAATGACCTATGGATCCAAACCTTTTATAGAGAATAACATAAAATTCTCAAGTGAATGTGTGGTGGGATATTTACCCGAGTCAAACAAGCCATTATTTTTCCCATTTACAATAAGTTGATCTAATGATCAAAGATGATTGTAAAGTGATTTATCATGCATAACGAGCTATATTTTTGCAAGGAATGACTTATGGATTGGGAGTCAACACTCCGTTAAAAATCCCCCGCCTCCCCCTTTTTTCGAGGATTGCAGAACCTGATACAGAAAAATAAAAAGACTTTACAATCCCTAAAATTACAGACACTTTTCAGAATTTTCTCTCTCTACATTTGTGCATCGTGCATTTCCATTTTAGATGTATACTTTTTTCTTAAATAAAAACTTGAGTTTTTACTTTCCCTTCATCTCGAAAACAAAAAAAGAGGTAAAAGGCAAAATTATCACAACAAAATGAAAATTTTAGGGTTTATGTATGGAAAGAATTTAAAGCAATAAAAAAATGTAAGTAAAGAAAATTTATTCACACACCACAAATGAACACAAAAGTTTTGTTGTCCAAGTTTGGGAAATTTCATTAGTTCAACCATAATAGCTCGGAATTTTATAAGAAAGGGATTTTTCTACACATGTTTCAAACAATGGATAGGCATTCTTGAAACATGTGAAAGATGCAAATGACCTATGGATCGAAACCTTTTAAAGAGAATAACATTAAATTCTCAAGTGACCTAACGATCATAGATGACTGTAAAGTGATTTATCTTGCATAACATGCTATATTTTTGTAAGGAATGACTTATGGATTGGGAGTCAACACTCTGTTAAAAATCCCTCGCTTCCCCTTTTCTCGATGATTGTAGAACCTGATATTTAAAAATTAAAAAGAGTTTAGAATCCCTAAAAATTACAGACACTTTTCAGAATTATCTCTCTCTATATTTGTACATTGTGCATTTCCATTTTAGTTGTATAATTTTTCTTCAATGAAAACTTGAGTTTTCACTTTCCCATCACGTCGTAAACAAGAAAAGAGATAAAAGGCAAATAGATAACAACAAAATGAAAATTTTAGAGTTTATGTATGGACAGAATTTAAAGCAATAAAAAAATATAATTAAAGAAAATTTATTCACACCACAAATGAACACAAAAGTTTTGTTATCCAAGTTTGGTAAATTCCACTAGTTCAACCCCAATAGCTCAGAATTTTATAAGAAAGACATTTTTCTGCACATGTTTTAAAGAATGGTTATGCATACTTGAAATATGTTAAAGATGTAAATGACCTATGGATCCAAACCTTTAAAAGAGAATAACATTAAATTCTCAAGTGAACGTGAGGTGGGATATTTACCCGAGTCAAACAAGCTATTATTTTGCCCATTTACAAAAAGCTAACCTAATGGTTAGAGATGATTGTAAAGTGATTTATCATGCATAACGGGCTATATTTTTTGTAAGGAATGAATTGTGGATTGGGAGTCAGCACTCAGTTAAAAATCCCCTGCCTCCCCTTTTCCTGATGATTGCAGAACCTGAAATGTAAAAACTAAAAAGAGTTCACAATACCTAAAAATTACAGACACTTTTTAGAATTATCTCTCTCTACTTTTGTGCGTTGTGGATTTCCATTTTAGATGTATACTTTTTCTTCAATTAAAACTTGCATTTTCACTTTCCCTGCATCTCGTAAATGAAAAAATATATTAAAGGGAAATAGATCACAGGAAAATGAAACTTTAAGGGTTTATCTATGGAAATAATATAAAGCAAAAAAAAAATGTAAGTTAAGAAAAGTTTTTCACACACCGCAAATGAACACAAAAGTTTTGTTATTCAAGTTTGGGAAATTCCACTAGTTCAACCCTAATAGCTCGGAATATTATAAAAAAGAGATTTTTCTACACATGTTTTTAAAAATGGATACGCATGCTTGAAACATGTTAAAGATGCAAATGACCTATGGATCCAAACCTTTTAAAGAGAATAACAATAAATTCTCAAGTCAACGTGCCTTGGGATATTTACCAGAGTCAAACAAGCCATTAATTTGCCCATTTACAAAAAGCTGACCTAATGATCAAAGATGATTGTAAAGTGATTTATCATGCGTAACGATCTATATTTTTGTAAGGAATGACTATGGATTGGGAGTCAACACTCCGTTAAAAATCCCCTGCCTCCCCCTTTTCTCGGCGATTGCAGAACCTGATATATTAAAACTAAAAAGTGTTTACAATCCCTAATACTTTTAGACGCATTTTGGAATTATCTCTCTCTACATTTGTTCATTGTGCATTTCCATTTTAGATGTATACTTTTTTCTTAAATCAAAACTTGAGTTTTCTCTTTCCCTTCATCTCTTAAACAAAAAAAGAGATAAAAGGCACATAGATCACAAGAAAATGAAAATTTTAGGGTTTTTGTATGGAAAGAATTTAAAGCAATAAACAAATGTCAGTAAAGAAAATTTATTCAGACACCACAAATGAACACAAAAGTTTTGTTATCCAATTTTGGGAAGTTCCCTAGTTCTACTCTAATAGCTTGGAATCTTATGAGAAATAGATTTTTCTACACTTGTTTTAAAAAATGGATGTGCACGCTTGAAGCATATTAAAAATGCAAACGACCTATGGATCCAAATGTTTTAAAGAGAATAACTTTAAATTCGCAAGTGAACGTGTAGTGGGATATTTACCCGAGTAAAAGAAGCAATTATTTTGCCCATTTACAAAAAGCTGACCAACCGATCATAGATGATTGTAAAGTGATGTATCATAAGTAGTGGGCTATATTTTTGAAAGGAATGTCTGATGGATTGGGAATCAACACTCAGTTAAAAATCCCCCGCTGCCCCCTTCTCCCGACGATTGCAAAATCGGATATATAAAAACTAAAAAGAGTTTACAATCCCTTAAAATTATAGACACATTTTAGATGTAAACTTTTTTCTTAAATCAAAACTTGAGTTGACACTTTCACCTCATCTCGTAAACAAAAAAAGAGATGAAAGACAAATAGATCACAGCAAAAAGAAATATTTAGAGTTTTTGTTTGGAAAAAATTTAAAGCAATAAACAAACGTAAGTAAAGAAAATTTATTCACACACCACAAGTGAACACAAAAATTATGTTATCCAAGTTTGGAAATTCCACTAGTTCAACCTTAATATCTCGGAATGTTATAAGAAAGAGAATTTTCTACACATGTTTTAAAAAATGGATATGCATGCTTGAAACTTGTTAAAGATGCAAATGACCTATGGGTCCAAACCTTTTAAAGAGAATAACATTAAATTCTCAAGTGAACGTGCGGTGGGATATTTACCGGACTCAAAAAAGCCATTATGTTGCTTATTTTCAAAAAGCTGACCTAATGATCATTTATGATTGGAAAGTGATTTATCATGTGTAACGGGATATATTTTTGTAAGGAATGACTTATGGATTGGGAGTCAAGACTCAGTTAAAAATCCCCCGCCTCCCCCTTTTCCCAACAATTGCAGAACATGAAATATAAAAACTAATAAGAGTTTATAATCCCTAAAAATTATATCCACTTTTTTGAGTTATCTCTCTCTACATTTGTGAATTGTGCATTTCCATTTTAGATGTACACTTTTTTCTTAAATACAAAATTGATTTTTCAGTTTCCCTTCATCTCGTAAGCAAATAAAAAAGAGATTAAAGGCAAATAGATCAAAACAAAATGAAAATTTTAGAGTTTATGTATTGAAATAATTTAAAGAAATAAACAAATGTAAGTAAAGAAAATTTATTCACACACCACAAATGAACACAAAAGTTTTGTTATCCAAGTCAGGTAAATTCCACTAGTTCAACCCTAATAGCTCAGAATTTTATAAGAAAGAGATTTTTTTACACATGATGTAAAAAATGGATATGCATGCTTGAAACATGTTAAACATACAAATGACCTATGGATCCAAACCTTTTAAAGAGAATAACATTAAATTCTCAAGTGAACGTGCGGTGGGATATTTGCCCAAGTCAAACAAACCATTTTTTTGCCCATTAAGAAAAAGCTAACCTAACAATTATACATGATTGTAATGCGAATTATCAAGCATAACGGGCTATATTATTGTAAGGAATGACTTATGGACTCGGAGTCAACGCTAAGTTAATAATCCCCCGCCTCCCACTTTTCTTGATGATTGTAAAACATGATATATAAAAACTAAAAAGAGTTTACAATCCCTAAAAATTACTGAAACTTTTTGGAATTATCTGTCTCTACATTCGTGTATTGTGCATTTCCATTTTAGATGTATACTTTTTTCTTAAATCAAAACTTGAGTTTTCACTTTCCATTCATCTCGTAAACAAAATAAAAACAAAGATAAAAGGCAAATAGATCACAACAAAATGAAAATTTTAGATTTTATGTATGGAAATAATTTAAAGCAATAAACAAATGTAAGTAAATAAAATTTATTCACACACCACAAATGAACACAAAAGTTTTGTTATCCTAGTTTGGGAAATTCTACTAGTTCAACCCTAATAGCTCGGAATTTTATAAGAAAGAGAGTTTTCTAAACATGTTTTAAAAAATGGATAGACATGCTTGAAAAATGTTAAAGATGCAAATGACCTATGGATCCAAACCTTTTAAAGAGAATAACATTAAATTCTCAAGTGAACGTGCATTGGGATATTTACCCGAGTCAAACATGCCATTAGTTTGCCCATATACAAAGACCTGATCTAGCGATCATAGATGATTGTAAATTTATTTATCATGTGTAACAGGCTTTATTTTTTTATGGAATTACTTATGGATTGGGAGTCAACACTGCGTTAAAAATTCCCCACCTCCCCCTTTTCCCGACGATTGTAGAACCTAATATATAAAAACTAAAATGAGTTTACAATCCCTAAAAATTACAGACACTTTTATTAATTATCTCTCTCTACATTAGTGCATTGTGCATTTCTATTTTAGATGTATACTTTATTCTTAAATCAAAACTTGGGATTTCACTTTCCCTTCATCTCGTATACAAAAACAGAGATAAAAGGCAGATAGATCACAAGAAAATGAAAATTTTAGTTTTTTTGTGTGGAAAGAGTTTAAAGCAATAAACAAATGTAAGTAATGAAAATTTATACACACACCACAAATGAACACAAAAGTTTTCTTATCCAATTTTGGGAAATTCCACTAGTTCAACCCTAATAGCTCGGAATTTTTTAAGAAAGAGATTTTTCTGCATATGTTTTAAAAAATGCATAGTCATGT
Organism: Aristolochia californica; assembly: GCF_029961685.1. Lineage (NCBI taxonomy): Eukaryota > Viridiplantae > Streptophyta > Magnoliopsida > Piperales > Aristolochiaceae > Aristolochia > Aristolochia californica. Next base: position 27,352,158 of record NW_027182103.1, on the reverse strand, counting down.
TTGTAACATGTTAAATATGCAAATGACCTACGGATCCAAACCTTTTAAAAAGAATAACAATAAATTCTCAAGTGAACGTGTGGTGGGATATTTACTCGAGTCAAACAAGATGTTATTTTGCCCATTTACAAAAAGTTGAACTAACGATCATAGATAATTGTAAATTGATTTATCATGCATAACCACCTATATTTTTTTAAGGAATAAATGACTTATGGATTAGGAGTCAACACTCAATAAAAACCCCCCTCCTCCGCCTTTTCTCGATGATTGCAGAACCTGATTTATAAAAACTAAAAAGAGTTTACAATCCCTTAAAACTACAGACGATTTTTGAAATTATCTCTCTACATTTGTGCATTGTGCATTTCCATTTTACATGTATACATTTTTCTTAAATCAAAACTTGATTTTTCACTTTCCGTTCTTCTCATAAAAGAAAAAAGAGATAAAAGGCAAATAGATCACAACAAAAAGAAAATTTTAGAGTTTATGTATGGAAATAATTTAAAGCAATAAACAAATGTTAGTAAAGAAAATTTATTCACCCACCACAAAGGAACACAAAATTTTTTTTATCCAAGTTTGTGAAATTCCACTAGTTCACCCCTAATAGCTCGGAATTTTATAAGAAAGAGAGTTTTTTACACATGTTTTAAAACTGGATATGCATGCTTGAAACATGTTATAGATGCAAATGACCTATCGACCCAAGCCTTTTAAAGAGAATAACATTAAATTCTCAAGTGAACTTACCCGAGTCAAACAAGCCATTATTTTGCCCATTTTCAAAAAGCACACCTGTCGATCATAGATAATTGAAAAGTGATTTATCATGCGTAACGAGTTATATTCTTGTAAGCAATGACTTATGGATTGGGAGTCTACACTCCGTTAAAATTCCCCGCCTCCCCCTTTTCCCTACGATTGCAGAACCTGATATGTAAAAACTAAAAAGAGTTTAAAATTCCTAAAAATTACATACACTTTTTGGAATTATCTCTCTCTACATTTCTGTATTGTTTATTTCCATTTTTTATGTATACTTTTTTCCTAATTAAAAACTTGAGTTTGCACTTTCCCTTCCATCTCGTAAACAAAAAAAAGAGATAAAAGGCAAATTGATCACAGCAAAATAAAAATTTTAGGGTTTATGTATGGAAAGAATTTAAAGAAATAAAAATTTAAGTAAAGAAAGTTTATTCACACACCACAAATGAACACAAAATTTTTGTTATCCAAGTTTTGGAAATGCCAGTAGTTCAACCCTAATAGCTCGGAATTTTATTAGAAAAGATTTTTCTACACATGTTGTAAAAAATGGATAGACATTCTTGAGACATGTGAAAGATGCAAATGACCTATGGCTCGAAAGCTTTTAAAGAGAATGACATTAAATTCTCAAGTGAACGTGCGGTGGGTTATTTACCCAAATCAAAGAAGCCATTATTTTGCCAATTTACCAAATGCTGACCTAACGATCATAAATGATTGTAAAGTGATTTATCATGGGTAACAGGCTATATTTTTTTAAGGAATAAATGACTTATGGATTGGGAGTCAACACTCAGTTAAAAATCCCCTTCCTCCCCCTTTTCTCGATGATTGCAGAACCTGATATGTAAAAATTGAAAAGAGTTTACAATCCCATAAAATTACAAACGCTTTTTGAATTATCTCTCTCTACATTTGTGCATTGTGCATTTCCATTATAGATGTATACCTTTTTCTTAAATAAAAACTTGATTTTTCACTTTCCTTTCAACTAGTAAACAAAAAAAGAGATAAAAGGCAACTAGATCACAACAAGATGAAAATTTTAGAGTTTTTGTATGGAAAGAATTTAAAGAAATAAACAAATGTATGTAAAGAAAATTTATTCACACACCACAAATGAACATAAAAATTTTGTTATCCAAGTTTGGGAAATTCCACTAGTCCTAGTAGCTCAGAATTTTATAAGAAAGGGATTTTTCTACAAAAGTTTTAAAAAATGGATATGCATGCTTGAAACATGTTAAAGATGCAAATGACCTATGGATCCACCCCTTTTAAAGAGAATAACATTAAATTCTCAAGTGAACGTGCGGTGGGATATTTACCCGAGTCAAACAAGCCATTATTTTGCCCATTTACAAAAACTTGACCTTACGATCATACATGATTGTAAAGTGATTTATCATGCGTAATGGGCTATATTTTTTTAACTAATGACTTATTTATTGGGTGTCAACACTCAGTTAAAAAGCCCCCGCCTCCTTGTCTTGACGATTGCAGAACCTGATATATAAAAACTAAAAAGAGTTTACAAACCTTAAAAATTAAAGACACTTTTTGGAATTATCTCTCCTTACATTTCTGTATTGTGCATTTCCATTCTAGATGTATACTTTTTTCTTAAATATAAACTTGAGTTTTCGCATTCCCTTCATCTTGTAAACAAAAAAAGAGATAAAAGTCAAATAGATCACAACAAAATGAAAATTTTAGAGTTTATGTATGGAAATAATTTAATGCAATAAAAAAATGTATGTAAAGAAAATTTATTCAGACAACACAAATGAACATAAAATTTTGGTTATGCAAGTTTGGTAATTCCACTTGTTCAACTCTAATTGCTCGGAATTTTATAAGAAAGAGATTTTTCTACACATGTTTTAAAAAATGGATATGCATGCTTGAAACATGTTAAAGATTCAATTGACCTATGGATCCAAGCCTTTGAAAGAGAATAAAATTGAATTCTCAAGTGAACGTGCAGTGGGATATTTACACGAGTAAAGCTAGCAATTATTTTGCCCATTTACAAAAAATTAACCTAATGATCGTAGATGATTGCAAATTGATTTATCATGCGTAACAGGCAGTATTTTTATATGGAAAGATTTATGGATTGGGAGTCAACTCTCAGTTAAAATTCCCTCGTCTCCCCCTTTTCCTGACAAATCCAGAACCTGATATATAAAAACTAAAAAGTGTTTACAATTCCTAAAAATTATAGAAACCTTTTGGAATTTTCTCTCTCTACATTTGTGCATTGTGCATTTCCATTTTATATGTATAGTTTTTTTTTACAATCAAAACTTGAGTTTTCACTATCCCTTCATCTCGTAAACAAAAAAAAAGAGATAAAAGGCAAATAGATCACAACAAAACAAAAATTTTAGGGTTTATGTATGGAAAGAATTTAAAGAACTAAACAAATGTAAGTAAATAAAATTTATTCACACACCACAAACGAACACAAAAGTTTTCTTATCCGCGTTTGAGAAATTCCACTAGTTCAACCCTAATAGCTCGGAATTTTATAAGAAACAGATTTTTCTACACATGTTTTAAAAAGTGGCTAGGCTTGCTCAAAACTTGTTAAAGATGCAAATGACATATGGGTCCAAATCTTTGAAAGAGAATAATATTAAATTCTCAAGTGAAACTGCATTGGGATATTTATCCGAGTCAAACAAGCAATATTTTTCCCATTTACAAATAGCAGACGTAACGATCATAGATGATTGTCAAGTGATTTACCATGCGTAATGGCCTATATTTTAGTAAGGAATGACTTATGGATTGGGTGTCAACACTTTGTTAAAAATCCCCCGCCTCCCTTTATTCCCGACAAATGCAAAACTTGATCTATAAAAACAAAAAAGTGTTTACAATCCCTAAATATTACAGACACTTTTTTAGCATTATCTCTCTTTACCCGAGTTTTCACTTTCCCTTCATCATGTAAACAAAATAAGAGATAAAAGGCAAAAAGATCACAACAAAATGAAACTTTTAGGGTATATACAAGGAAATAATTTAAATCAATAAAAAAATGTAAGTAAAGAAAATTTATTCACACACAACAAATTACCACAAATGTTTTGTTATCCAAGTTTGGGAAATTCCACATGTTCAACCCTAATAGCTCGGAATTTTATAGGAAAGAGTTTTTTCTACACATGTTTTAAAAAATGGATAGGCATGCTTAAAACTTGTTAAACATGCAAATGACCTATGGATCCAAACCATTTAAAGAGAATAACATTAAATTCTCTAGTGAACGTCCGTTGGGATATTTACCCGAGTCAAACAAGCCATTATTTTGCCCATTTACCAAAAGCGGACCTAACGACAATAGATGATTGTAAAGTGATTTATCATGCTTAATGGGCTATATTTTTGTAAAGAATGACTTACGGATTGGGAGTCAACACTCAGTTAAAAATCCCCCTCCTCCCCTTTTTCCTGACGATTGCAGAACCTGATATATAAAAACTAAAAGGAGTTTACAATCCCTTAAAATTACAAACACTTTTTGGAATTATCTCTCTCTACATTTGTGCATTGTGCATTTCCATTTATATGTATGCTTTTTTATTTAATCAAAACATGATTTTTCACTTTCCCTTCATCTTGTAAACAAAAAAAAGAGATAAAAGGCAAATAGATCACAACAAAATGAAAATTTTAGAGTTTACGTGTGGAAAGAATTGAAAGAATGAAACAAATGTAAGTAAAGAAAATTTATTCACACACAAAAAATGAACACAAAATTTTTTTTATCCAAGTTTGGGAAATTCCACTAGTTCAACCCTAATAACTCGGAATTTTATAAGAAAGAGATTTTTCTGCACAAATTTAGAAAAATGGATATGCATGCTTGAAAAATGTTAAAGATGAAAATGACCTATGGATCCAAACCTTTTATAGAGAATAACATTAAATTCTCAAGTGAACGTGCGGTGGGATATTTACCCGAGTCGACCAAGCCATTATTTTACCCATTTACAAAAAGATGACCTAACAATCAAAGAAGATTGTAAAATGATTTATCATGCGCAACAAGCTATATTTTATGCAAGCGATGACTTATGGATTGGGAGTCTACACTCCATTAAAATTCCCCGCCTCCCCCTTTTCCTGACGATTGCAGAACCTGATATGTAAAAACTAAAAGGAGTTTAAAATCCCAAAAAATTACAGTCACTTTTTTGAATTATCTCTCTCTACATTTGTGCATTGTGCAATTCCATTTTTGATGTATACTTTTTTCTTAAATAAAAACTTGAGTTTGCACTTTCCCTTCATCTCATAAAAAAAAAAAAGATAAAAGGCAAATTGATCACAGCAAAATGAAAATTTTGGGGTTTATAAATGGAAAGAATTTAAACCAATAAAAATGTAAGTAAATAAAATTTATTCACACACCACAAATGAACACAAAAGTTTTGTTATGCAAGTTTGGGAAATTCCAGTAGTTCAACCATAATAGCTTGGAATTTTATAAGAAAAAGATTTTTCTAGACATGTTATAAAAAATGGATTGGCATTCTTGAGACATGTGAAAGATGCAAATGACCTATGGATCGAAACCTTTTAAAGAGAATAACATTAAATTCACAAGTGAACGTGTGGTGGGATATTTACCCAAATCAAACAAGCCATTATTTTGCCCATTTACCAAAATTTGACCGAACAATCATATATGATTGTAAAGTGATTTATCATGCATATCGGGCTATATTTTCGTAAGGAATGAATGACTTATGGATTGGGAGTCAGTAGTCAGTTAAAAATCCCCCTCCTCCCCCTTTTCTCGATGATTACAGAACCTGATGTATAAAAACTGAAAAGAGTTTACAATCCCATAAAATTACAGATGCTTTTTGCATTATCTCTCTCAAAATTTGTGCATTGTGCATTTCCTTTTTAGATGTATACTTTTTTCTTAAATCAAAACTCAAGTTTTAACTTTCCCTTCAACTCGGAAACAAAAAAAGAGATAAAAGGCAAATTGATAACAACAAAATGAAAATTTTAGAGTTTATGTATGGAAATAATTTAAAGCAATAAACAAATGTAAGTAAAGAAAATTTATTCACACACCACAAATGAACCCCAAGAGTTTTGTTATCCAAGTTTGGGATATTCCACTAGTTCACCCCTAATAGCTCGGAATTTTATAAGAAATAGATTTTTCTACACATGTTTTAAAAATTGATATGCATGCTTGAAGCAAGTTATAGATGCAAATGACCTATCGATCCAAGCCTTTGAAAGAGAATAACATTAAATTCTCAAGTGAACGTGTGGTGGGATATTTATCCGAGTCAAACAAGCCATTATTTTGCCCATTTTCAAAAAACTTACCTAACGATCATAGATGATTGTAAAGTGATTTATCATGCGTAACGAGCTATATTTTAGTAAGAAATTACTTATGGATTGGGAGTCAACACTCAGTTAAAAATCCTTCGCCTCCCCTTTTTCCCGACGATTGCAGAACCTGATATATGAAAACTAAAAAGAGTTTACAATCCCAAAAAATTACAGACACTTGTTGGCATTATCTCTCTCTACATTTGTGCATTGTGCATTTCAATTTTTTATGCATACTTTTCTGTTAAATAATATTTTAGTTTCCAATTTCCCTTCTTCACGCAAACAAAAAAAAGAGATAAAAGGCAATTAGATAAAAAAAAATTGAAATTTTTTGAGTTTATGTATGGAAAGAATTTAAATAAATAAACAAATGTATGTAAATAAAATTTATTCACACACCACAAATGAACATAAAAATTTTGTCATCCAAGTTTGGAAAATTCCACTAGTTCGATCCTAATAGTTCAGAATTTTATAAGAAAGGGATTTTTCTACACAAGTTTTAAAAAATGGATATGCATGCTTGAAAGATGTTAAAGATGAAAATGACCTATGGATCCACCCCTTTTAAAGAGAATAACATTAAATTCTCAAGTGAACGTGTGGTCGGATATTTATCAGAGTCAAACAAGCCATTATTTTGCCCATTTACAAAAAGCTGACCTAATGATCATCGATGATTGTAATGTGATTTATCATGCGTAATGGGCTATATTTTTTTAAGGAATGACTTATTGATTGGGTGTCAACACTCAGTTAAAAGTCCCCCGCCTCCTTTTCCCGACGATTGCAGAACCTGATATATAAAAACTAAAAAGAGTTTACAATCCCTAAAAATTAAAGACATTTTTTGGAATTATCTCTCTCTACATTTCTGTATTGTGCATTTCCATTCTAGATGTATACTTTTTTCTTAAATAAAAACTTGAGTTTTCAATTTCCCTTTATCTTGTAAACAAAAAAAGAGCTAAAAGTCAAATAGATCACGATAAAATGAAAATTTTAGAGTTTATGTATGGAAAGAATTTAATACAATAAACAAATGTATGTAAAGAAAATTTATTCAGACAATACAAATGAACAAAAAAATTTGGTTATGAAAGTTTGGGTAATTGCACTTGTTCAACTCTAATTTCTCGGAATTTTATAAGAAAGAGATTTTTCTACACATGTTTTAAAAAATGGATATGCATGCTTGAAACATGTTAAAGATGCAATTGACCTATGGATCCAAACCTTTTAAAGAGAATAAAATTAAATTCTGAAGTGAACGTGCAGTGGGATATTTACTCGAGTCAAGCAAGCCATTATTTTGCCCATTTACAAAAAATTGACCTAACGATCACGGATGATTGCAAATTGATTTATCATGCGTAACGGGCAATATTTTTATAAGGAAAGATTTATGGATTAGGAGTCAACTCTCAGTCCCTCGTCTCCCCCTTTTCCCGACGATTGGAGAACCTGATAAATAAAAACTAAAAAGTGTTTACAATCCCTAAAAATTATAGACACTTTTTGGAATTATCTCTCTCGACATTTGTGCATTGTGCATTGTGCATTTCCATTTTATAAGTATAATTTTTTTTTAAAACAAAACTTGAGTTTTCACTTTCCCTTCATCTTGTAAACAAAAAAAGACATAAAAGGCAAATAGATCACAACAAAATGAAAATTTTAGGGTTTATGTATGGAAAAAATTTAAAGGACTAAACAAATGTAAGTAAAGAAAATTTATTCACACACCACAAATGAACACAAAAGTTTTCTTATCCAAGTTTGAGAAATTGCACTAGTTCAAGCCTAATAGCTCGAAATTTTATAAGAAAGAGATTTTTCTACACATATTTTAAAAAAATGGATAGGCATGCTCGAAACATGTTAAAGATGCAAATGACCTATGGATCCAAACTTTTGAAAGAGAATAACATTAAATTCTCAAGTGAAAGTGCGTTGGGATATTTACGCCAGTCAAACAAGCCATTATTTTGCCCATTTACAAATAGCCGACGTAACGATCATTGATGATTGTCAAGTGATTTATCATGCGTAATGGGCTATATTTTAGGAAGGAATGACTTCTGGATTGGGAGTCAACACTTTGTTCATAATTCCCTGCCTCCCTTTATTCCTTACAATTGCAAAACTTGATCTATAAAAACTAAAAGGAGTTTACAATCCCTAAATATTATAGACACTTTTTGGCATTATCTCTCTTTACATTTGTGCATTATGGATTTCAGTTTTAGAAGTATATTTTTTTCTTAAATCAAAACTTGAGTTTTCACTTTCCCTTTTTCTCACAAATAAAGAAAAGAGATAAAAGGCAAATAGATCACAACAAAATGAACATTTTTGAGTTTATGTATGGAAATAATATAAAGCAATAAACAAATGTATGTAAATAAAATTTATTCACATGCCACAAATGAACACAAAAGTTTTGTTATCCAAGTTTGAGAAATTCCACTAGTTCAACCCTAATAGCTCGAAATTTTTTTAGAAAGAGATTTTTCTACGCATGTTTTAAAAAATGGATATGCATGCTTGAAACATGTTGAAGATGCAAATGACCTATGGATCCAAAACTTTTAAAGAGAATCACATTAAATTCTCAAGTGAACGTGCGGTGGGATATTTACCCGAGTCAAACAAGATATTATTTTGCTCATTTATAAAAAGCTGACCTCAAGATCATAGATGATTGTAACATGATTTATCATGTGTAATGGGCTCTATTTTTGTAAGGAATGACTTATGGATTTGGAGTCAAACCTTAGGTAAAAATCTTCAGCCTCCCCCTGTTCCCGACATTTGTTGAACCTGATATATAAAGCTAAAAATAGTTTAAAATCCCTAAAAATTTCTGACATTTTTTGGAATAATCTCTCTCTACATTTTTGAATTATGCATTTCCATTTTAGATGTACTCTTTTTTCTTAAATACAAACTTGAGTTTTCACTTTCCCTTCATCTCGTAAACAAAAAAAAGAGAGATTAAAGGCAAATAGATCACAACAAAAAGAAAATTTTAGAGTTTATATACAGAAATAAATTAAAGAAATAAACAAATGTAAGTAAAGAAATTTTCACACACCACAAATGAACCCAAAACTTTTGTTACCCAAGTTTGGGAAATTCCACTAGTTCAACCCTAATAGCTCAGAATTTTATAAGAAAGAGATTTTTCTACACATGATTTAAAATATGGATTTGCATGCTTGAAACAAGTTAAAGATGCAAATGACCTATGGATGCAAACCTTTTAAAGCGAATAACATTAAATTCTCAAGTGAATGTGTGGTGGGATATTTGCCTGATTCATACAAGCCATTTATTTGCCCATTTACGAAAAGCTGACCTAACGATCATAGATGATTGTAAACTGATTTATCATGCGTAACGGGCTATATTTTTTTAAGGAATGACTTATGGACTGGGAGTCAACACACAGTTAAAAATTCTCCGCCTCCCCTTTTTTTCGACGATTGCAGAACCTGATATATAAAAACTAAAAAGAGTTTAGAATCCCTAAAAATTATAGACACTTTTTGGAATTATATCTCTCTACATTTTTCATTGTGCATTTCCTTTTCAGATGTATGCTTTTTTCTTAAATCAAAACTTGATTTTTCACTTTCCCTTCATCTCGTAAACAAAAAAGAAGAGATAAAAGGCAAATAGATCACAACAAAATGAAAATTTTAGAGTTTTTGTATGGAAAGAATTTAAAGCGATAAACAAATGTTAGTAAAGAAAATTTATTCACACACCACAAATGAACACAAAAGTTTTGTTATCCAAGTTTTGGAAATTCCACTACTTCAACTCTAATAGCTCGGAATTTTATAAGAAAAAGATTTTTCTACACATGTTTTAAAAAGTGGACATGCATGCTTGAAAGAATTTAAAGATGCAAATGACCTACGGATCCAAACCTTTTAAAGAGAATAACATTAAATTCTGAACTAAACGTGTGTTGGGATATTTACCTGAGTCAAACAAGCCATTATTTTGCCTATTAACAAAAAGATGACCTAATGATCATAGATGATTTTTAAGGGATTTATCATGTGTAACGGGCTATATTTTGGTAAGGAATGACTTATGGATTGGGAGTCAACACTTCGTTAAAAATCCCCCGCCTCCCCCTTTTCCCGACGATTGCACAACCTGATATATAAAAACTAAAAAATGTTTACAATCCCTTAAAATTAAAAAAACTTTTTGGAATTATCTCTCTCTACATTTGTGCATTGTGCATTTACATTTTAGATGTATACTCTTTTTATTAAATCAAAACTTGAGGTTTCACTTTCCCTTTATCTCGTAAAAAAAAAAAAGAGTTGAAAGGCAAATACATCTCAACAAAATGAAAATTTTTGAGTTTATGTAGGGAAAGAATTTGAAGAAATAAACAAATGTACAAATGTATGTAAATAAAATTTATTCAAACCCCACAAATGAACGCAAAATTTTTGTTATCCAGGTTTGGGAAATTTGACTACTTCAACCGAAATTGCTCGGAATTTTATAAGGAAGAGATTTTTCTACACATGTTTTAAAAAATGGATATGCAGGCTTGAAACATGTTAAAGATGCAACTGACCTGTGGATCCAAACCTTTTAAAGAGAATAATATTAAATTCTCAGGTGAACATGCTGTGGGATATTTACCCGAGTCAAACAAGCCATTATTTTGCCCATTTACAAAAAGTTGACCTAACGATTATAGATGATTGTAAAGTGATTTATCATGCATAACGGGCTATATTTTTGAAAAAAATGACTTATGGATTGGGAGTCAACACTCAGTAAAAAATCCCCCGCCTCCCCCCTTTTCCCGATGATTGCAGAACCTGATATATAAAAACTAAAAACAGCTTACAATCGTAAAAAATTGCAGACACTTTTTGGAGTTATATCTCTCTACATTTGTGCATTGTGCATTTCATTTTTAGACGTATACTTTTTTCTTCAATCAAAACTTGAGTCTTCACTTGCCCTTCATCGCGTAAACAAAAATAGAGATAAAAGGCAAATAGATCACAACAAAATGAAAATTTTAGAGTTTACGAATGGAAAGAATTTAAAGCAATAAAAAATATAAATAATGAAAATTTATTCACACACCACAAATGAACACAAAAGTTTTGTTATCCTACTTTCGGAAATTCCACTAGTTCAACCCTAATAGCTCTTAATTTTATATGAAAGAGATTTTTCTACACATGTTTTAAAATATGGATATGCATGTTTGACACATGTTAAAGATGCAAATGACCTATGGATCCAAACCTTTTAAAGAGAATAACATTAAATTCTCAAGTGAACGTGCGGTGGGATATATACCTGAGTCAAAAAAGCCATTCTTTTGCACATTTACAAAAAGCTGACTAGTGGGTCATAGATGATTGTAAAGTGATTGATCATGCGTAACGGGCTATATTTTTTTAAGGAATGAGTAATGGATTGGGAGTCAACACTTAGTTAAAAATCCCCGGGCTCTCCCTTTTCCTGACGATTGTAGAACCTAATATAAAAAAACTAAAAAAAATTTACAATCCCTAAAAATTACAGACACTTTTTGAAATTATCTATCTCCACATTTGTGCATTGTGCATTTCCATTTAAGATGTATACCTTTTTCTTAAATCAAAACTTGAGTTTTCACTTTCTCTTCATCTCGTAAAAAAATAGAGAAAAAAGGCAAATAGATCACAACATAATGAAAATTTTAGAGTTGATGTATGAAAATAATTAAAAGAAATAAACAAATATAAGTAAATAAAATTTATTCACACAACATAAATGAACACAAAAGTTTTGTTATCCAAGTTTGGGTAATTCCACTAGTTCAACCCGAATAGCTCAGAATTTTATAAGAAAGAGATTTTTCTACACATGTTTTAAAAAATGGATATGCATGCATGAAACATGATAAATATTCAAATGACCAATGGATCCAAAACTTTTAAAAAGAATCACATTAAATTCTCAAGTGAACGTGCTTTGGGATATTTACCCAAACAAGATATTATTTTGCCCATTTATATAAAGCTGACCTAACGATCATAGATGATTGTAACATGATTTATCATGTGTAACGGGCTCTATTTTTGTAAGGAATGACTTATGGATTGGGAGTCAAACCTCAGGTAAAAATCCTTAGCCTCCCCCTTTTCCCGGCATTTGCTGAACCAGATATATAAAAACTAAAAAGAGTTTAAAATCCCTAAAAATTACTGACACTTTTTGGAATAATCTCTCTCTACATTTGAGCATTATGCATTTTCATTTTAGATGTACTCTTTTTTCTTAACTACAAACTTGAGTTTTCACTTTCCCTTCATCTCGAAAAAAAAAAAAAGATTAAAGGCAAATAGATCTCAACAAAATGAAAAATTTAGAGTTTATGTATAAAAAGAATTTAAAGAAATAAACAAATGTAAGTAAAGGAATTTTATTCACACACCACAAATGAACCCAAAACTTTTGTTATCCAAGTTTGGGAAATTCCACTAGTTCAACCCTAATAGCTCAAAATTTTATAAGAAAGAGATTTTTCTACACATGATTTAAAAAATGGATTTGCATGATTTAAAAAATGGATTTGCATGCTTGAAACATGTTAAAGATGCAAATGACCTATGAATCCAAACCTTTTAAAGAGAATAACATTAAATTCTCAAGTGAACGTGCGGTGGGATATTTGCCCGAGTCAAACAAGCCATTTATTTGCCCATTTATGAAAATCTGACCTAAAGATCATAGATGATTGTAAAGTGATTTATCATGCGTAACGGGCTATATTTTTTTAAGGAATGAGTTATGGACTGGGAGTCAACACTTAGTTAAAATTTCCCCGCCTCCCCTTTTTCCCATCGACTGTAGAACTTGATAGATAAAAACTAAAAAGAGTTTACAATCCCTAAAAATTACAGACACTTTTTGGAATTATATCTCTCTACATTTGTGCATTGTGCATTTCCTTTTCAGATGTATACTTTTTTCTTAAATCAAAACTTGATTTTTCACTTTCCCTTCATCACGTAAACAAAAAAGAAGAGATAAAAGGCAAATAGATCACAACAAAAGGAAAATTTTAGAGTTTTTGTATGGAAAGAATTTAAAACAATAAACAAATGTTAGTGAAGAAAATTTATTCACACACTACAAATGAACACAAAAGTTTTGTTATCAAAGTTTGGGAAATTCCACTTGTTCAACTCTAATAGCTCAAAATTTTATAAGAAAAAGATTTTTCTACACATGTTTTTAAAAATGGACATGCATGCTTTAAACAAGTTAAAGATGCAAATGACCTATGGATCCAATCCTTTTAAAGAGAATAACATTAAATTCTCAAGTGAACGTACGGTGGGATATTTACCCGAGTCAAACACGGCATTATTTTGCCCATTTACAAAAAGTTGACCTAACGATCATAGGTGATTGTAAAGTGATATATCATTCGTAACGGGCTATATTTTTGTATGGAAAGACTTATGGATTGGGAGTCAACACTCAGTTAAAAATCCCCCACCTCCCCCTTTTCCCGACGATTGTTGAACCAGATAAATAAAAACTAAAAAGTGTTTACAATCCGTAAAAATTACAGTCACTTTTTTTAATTATCTCTCTCCACATTTGTGCATTGTGCATTACCTTTTTAGATGTATATTTTTTTCTTAAATCCAAACTTGAGTTTTCACTTTCCCTTCATCTTGTAAAGAAAAAAAGAGATAAAACGAAAATAGATCACAACGAAATGAAAATTTTAGAGTTTATGAATGGAAATAATTTAAAGAAATAAACAAATGTAAGTAATGAAGATTTATTCACACACCACAAATGAACACAAAAGTTTTGTTATCCAAGTTTGAGAAATTCCACTAGTTCAACCCTAATAACTCGGAATTTTATAAGAAAGAGATTTTCCTACATATGTTTTAAAAAATGGAAGTGCAAGCTTGACACATGGTAAAGATGCAAATGACCTAGGGATCCAAACCTTTTAAAGAGAATAACATTAAATTCTCAAGTGAACGTGAGGTGGGATATTTACCCGAGTCAAACAAATAATTCTTTTGCACATTTACAAAAAGCTGACCTAACAATCATAGATGATTGTAAAGTGATTTATCATGCGTACAGGCTATATTTTTGTAAGGAATGACTTATGGATTAGGAGTCAACACTTAGTGAAAAATCCCCCGCCTCCCCCTTTTCCCGACAATTGCAGAACTTGATTTATAAAAACTAAAAAGAGTTTACAATCCCTAAAAAATAAAAGACACTTCTATGAATTATCTCTCTACATTTGTGCATTGTGCATATTTATTTAAGATGTATACTTTTTTCTTATATCAAAGCTTGAGTGTTCACTTTCCCTTCATCTCGTAAAAAAAAAAAGAGATAAAAGGCAAATAGATCACAACAAAATGAAAGTTTTATATTTTATATATGGAAAGAATTTAAAGCAATAAACTAATCTAAGTAAAGAAAATTTATTCACACACCACAAATGAACACAAAAGTTTTGTTATCCAAGTTCAACTCTAATAGTTCTGAATTTTATAAGGAAGAGATTTTTCTACACATGTTTTAAAAAATGGATATGCATGCATGAAACAAGTTAAAGCTGGAAATGACCTATGGATCCAAACCTTTTAAAGAGAATAACATTAAATTCTTTAGTGAAAATGCGGTGGGATATTTACCCAAGTCAAACAAGCCATTATTTTGCCTATTTTCAAAAAGCTGACCAAACGATCATAGGTAATTGTAAAGTGATTTATCATGCGTAACGGGCTATATTTTGGTATGGAAAGACTTATGGATTGGGAGTCAACACTCTGTTAAAAATTCCCAGCCTCCCCAATTTTCCCGATGACTGCAGCACCTGATATATAAAAACTAAAAAGGGTTTACAATCCATGAAAATTACAGACACTTTTTGGAAATATCCCTCTCTACATTTCTTCATTGTGCATTCCCTTTTTAGATGTATAGTTTTTTGTTAAATCCAAACTTTAGTTTTCACTTTCCCTTCATCATGTAAGCAAAAAAAGAGATAAAAGGCAAATAGATGACAACAAAATGAAAATTTTAGGGTTTATGTGTGGAAAGAATTTAAAGGAATAAACAAACGTAAGTAAAGAAAATTTATTCACACACCACAAATGAACACAAAACTTTTGTTATCCAAGAATGGGAAATTCTACAAGTTCAACCCTAATAGCTCGGAATTTTATAAGAACAAGTTTTTTCTACACATGTTTTAAAAAATGGATAGGCATGCTTGAAACATGTTAAAGATAAAAATGACCTATGGATCCTAACTTTTTAAAGAGAATAACATTAAATTCTCAAGTGAACATGCGGTAGGATATTTACCCGAGTCAAACAAGCCATTATTTTGCCCATTTACAAAAAAGCTGACCTAAAGATCACAGATTATTGTAAAGTGATTTATCATGCGTAATGGGCTATATTATTGTAAGGAATGACTTATGGACTCGGAGTCAAGACTCAGTTAAAAATTCCCTACCACCCCATTTTCCCGACGATTGTTGAACCTGATATATAAAAACTAAAAAGAATTTACAATCCCTAAAAATTATAGACACTTTTTTGAATTATCTCTCTCTAAATTTGTGCATTGTGCATTTCCATTTTAGATTTATACTTTTTTATTAAATAAAAACTTGAGTTTTCACTTTCCCTTCATCTCGTAAACAAAAAAAGAGATAAAAGGCATATAGATCACAACAAAATAAAAATTTTAGAGTTTATGTATGGAAACAATTTAAAGCAATAAAAAATTTAAATAAAGAAAATTTATTCACACACCACATTAAAATGAACACAAAAGCTTTTTTATCCAAGTTTGGGAAATTCCACTAGTTCAACCCTAATAGCTCAGAATTTTATAAGATATAGATTTTTCTACTGATGTTATAAAAAATGGATATGCATGCTTGAAACATGTTAAAGATGAAAATGACCTATGGATCCTAACTTTTTAAAGAGAATAACATTAAATTCTCAAGTGAACATATGGTGGGATATTTACCCGAGTCAAACAAGTGATTTATCATACGTAACGGGCTATATTTTTTTAAGGAATGACTTATGGATTAGGAGTCACCACTTAGTGAAAAATCCCCCGCCTCCCCCTTTTCCCGACGATTGCAAAACTTGTTATATAAAAACTAAAAAGAGTCTACATTTGTGCATTGTGCATTTCCATTTAAAATGTATACTTTTTTCTTAAATCAAAACTTGTGTTTTCACTTTCCCTTCATCTCATAAACAAAAAAAGAGAAAAAAGGCAAATAGATCACAACAAAATGAAAATTTTATAGTTTATGTACGGAAATAATTTTAAAAAATTAACAAATGTAAGTAAAGAAAATTTATTCACACACTACAAATGAACACAAAAGTTTTGGTATCCAAGTTAGGAAAATTCCACTTGTTCGACTCTAATAGCTCGGAATTTTAAAAGAAAGAGATTTTTCTACATATGTTTTAAAAAATGGATATGCATGCTTGAAACAAGTTAAAGATGCAAATGACCTATGGAGCCAAAGATTTTAAAGAGAATAACATTAAATTCTCAAGTGAACGTGTGGTGGGATATTTACCTGAGTCAAACAAGCCATTATTTTGCCCATTTACAAAAAGCTGACCTAATGATCATAGATGATTGGAAAGAGCTTTATTATGTTTAATGGGCTATATTTTTGTATGGAAAGACTTATGGATTGGGAGTCAACACTTAGTTAAAAATCCCTCGCCTCCCCCTTTTCCCGACGACTGCAGAACCTGATAAAAAAAAAACTAAAAAGAGTTTATAATCCCTAAAAATTACTGAAACATTTTGGAATTATCTCTCTCTACATTTGTGCATTGTGCATTTCCATTTTAGATGTATACTATTTTCATAAATAAAAACTTGATTTTTCACTTTCCCTTCATCTCGTAAACAAAAAAAGAGATAAATGGCAAATAGACCACAAAAAAATGAAAATTTTAGGATTTATGTATGGAAAGAATTTAAAGCAATAATCAAATATAAGTAAAGATAATTTATTCACACACCACAAATGAAAACAAAAGTTTTGTTATCCAAGTTTGGGAAAAACCACTAGTTGAACCCTAATAGCTATGAATTTTATAAGGAAGAGATTTTTCTACACATGTTTTAAAAAATGGATAGGCATGCTTCAAATATGTTAAAGATTCAAATGACCTATGGATCCAAACCTTTTAAAGAGAATAACATTAAATTCTCAAGTGAACGTGTGATGGGATATTTACCCGAGTCAAACTAGCTATTATTTTCCCCATTTACAAAAAGTTGACCTATCGATCATAGATGACTGTAAAGTGATTTAACATGCGTAACGGCTATTTTTTGTAAGGAATGACTTTTCGATTGGGAGTCAACACTCCGTTAAAAATCACCCGCCTCCCCCTTTTCCCAACGATTACAAAACCTGATATACAATTTTTGGAATTATCTCTTCGTACATTTGTGCATTGTGCATTTCCATTTTAGAAGTATACTATTTTTTAAATCAAAACTTGACTTTTCACTTTCCCTTCTTCTCGTAAATAAAAAAAGAGATAAAAGGCAAATAGATCTCAACAAAATAAAAAATTTAGGGTTTTTGTATGGAAATTATTTAAAGCAATAAAAAATGTAAGTAAAGAAAATTTATTCACACAGCACAATTGAACACAAAAGTTTTGTTATCCAATTTTGGGAAATTCCACTACTTCAACCCTAATAGCTCAGAATTTTATAAGAAAGAAATTTTTCTACACATGTTTTAAAAAATGGATATGCATGCTTGAAACATGTTAAAGATGCAAATCACCTATGGATCCAAACCTTTTAAAGAGAATAACAGTAAATTCTCAAGTGAACGTGCGGTGGGATATTTACCCGAGTCAAACAAGCCATTATTTTGCAGATTTACAAAAAGCTTACCTAACGATCATAGATCATTGTAAAGTAATTTATCATGCGTAACAGGCTATATTTTTGTAAGGAATGACTTATGGATTGGGAGTCAACACTCAGTTAATAATCCCCTGTCTCCCCATTTTCCCAGCGATTGCAGAACCAGATATATGAAAACTAAAACGAGTTTACAATCCCTAAAAATTACATACACTTTTTTGGAATTATCTCTTTCTAAAGTTGTGCGTTGCGCTTTTCCATTTTAGATGTATACTTTTTTCTTAAATCAAAACTTGAGTTTTCACTTTCCCTTCATCTCGTAAACAAAAAAAGAGATAAAAGGAAAATAGATCAGAACAAAATGAAAATTTTAGGGTTTATGTTAGGAAAGAATTGAAAGAAATAAAAAAATGTAAGTAAAGAACATTTATTAACACAACACAAATGAACACAAAAATTTTGTTATCCATGTTTTGGAAACTCCACTAGTTCAACCCTAATAGCTCGGAATTTTATAAGAAAGAGACGTTTCTACACATGTTTTAAACAATGGATAGGCATGCTTGAAACATGTTAAGGATGAAAATGACCTTTGGATCCAAACCTTTTAAAGAGAATAACATTAAATTCTCAAGTGAACGAGCGTTGGGATATTTACACGAGTCAAAGAAGCCATTATTTTGCCCATTTACAAAAAGCTGACCTAACAATCATAGATGATTTTAAAGTGATTTTTCATGCGTAACGGGTTATATTTTTGTAAGGAATGACTTATGGATTGGGAGTCATCCGTTAAAAATCCCCCGCCTCCTCCTTTTCCCGACGATTGCAGAACCTGATATATAAAAACAAAAAAGAGTCTACAATCCCTAAAAATTACAGACACTTTTTGGAATTATCTCTCTCTACATTTGTGTAGTGTGCATTTCCATTTTAGATGTATACTTTTTTCTTAAATCAAAACTTGTGTTTTGACTTTCCCTTCATCTCGTAAACAAAAACAGAGATAAAAGGAAAATCGATCACAACAAAATGAAAATTTTAGGGATTTTGTATGGAAAGAGGTTAAAGTAATAGAAAATAGTAAGTAAAGAAAATTTATTCACACACCAGAAATGAACACAAATTTTTTGTTATCCAAGTTTGGGAAATTCCACTAGTTCAACCCTAGTAGCTCGGAATTTTATAGGAAAGAGACGTTTGTACACATGTTTAAAAAAATGGATAGGCATGCTTGAAACATGTTAAAGATGGAAATGACCTATGGATCCAAACCTTTTAAAGAGAATAACATTAAATTCTCAAGTGAACGAGCGTTGGGATATTTACTCGAGTCAAACAAACCATTATTTTGCCCATTTAAGAAAAGCTGACCGAGCGATCATTGATGATTGCAAAGTGATTTATCAAGCGTAACGGGCGATATTCTTGTAAGGAATGACTTATGGATTGGGATTTAACACTCCGTTAAAAATCTGTCGCCACCTCTTTTTCTCGACGATTGCAGAACCTGATATATAAGAACTAAAAAGAATTTACATTGCCTAAAAATTACAGACACTTTTTGGAATTATCTCTGTCTACATTTGGGCATTATGCATTTCCATTTTAGATGTATACTTTTTTCTTAAATAAAAACTTGAGTTTTGACTTTCCCTATATCTCGTAAACAAAAAAAGAGATAAAAAGCAAATAGATCACAACAAAACGAAAATTTTCGGGATTTTGAATGGAAAGAATTTAAAGCAATTGAAGAATGTAAAGAAAAATTATTCACACACCACAAATATACACAAGTTTTGTTATCCGATTTTGGGACATTCCATTAGTTCAGCCCTTATAGCTCGGAATTTTATACGAAAGAGATTTTTCTTCAAAGGTTTTAAAAAATGGATATGCATGCTTGAAAAATGTTAAAGTTGCAAGTGACCTATGGATCCAAACCTTTTAAAGTGAATAACATTAAATTCCCAAGTGAACGTGCGATGGGATATTTACCCGAGTGAAACAAGCCATTATTTTGCCCGTTTAGAAAAAGCGGACCTAACGATCATAGATGATTGTAAAGTAATTTATCATGCGTAACGGGTTATATTTTTTTAAGGAATGACTTATGGATTGGGAGTCAACACTCAGTTAAAAATCGCCCGCCTCACTATTTTCTCGACGATTGAAGAACCTGATATATAAAAACTAAAAAGAGTTTACAATCCCTAAAAATTACAGAAATTTTTTTGGAATTATCTCTTTCTACATTTGTGCATTGTGCATTTACATTTTAGCTGTCTACTTTTTTCTTAAATCAAAACTTGAGTTTTCAGTTTCCCATCATCTCGTAAACCAAAAAAAGAGATAAAAAGCAACTAGAACACAACAAAATGTAAAATTTAGAGTTTTTGTTTGGAAAGAATTTAAAGCAATAAAAAAACGTAAGTAAAAAAAATTTATTCACACACCAAAATTGAACAGAAAATTTTTGTCGTCCAATTTTAGGAAATTCCACTAGTTCTACCCTAATAGATCAGAATTTTATAAGAAAGAAATATTTTGACACATGTTTTAAAAAATGGATATGCATGCATGAAACATGTTAACGATGCAAATGACCTTTGGATCTAAACCTTTTAAAGAAAATAACATTGAATTCTCAAGTGCACGTGCGGTGGGATATTTACCCGAGTCAAACAAGCCATTATTTTGCCCATTTACAAAAAGCTGACCTAATGATCATAGATGATTGTAAAGTAATTTATCATGCATAACGGGCTAAATTTTTGTAAGGAATGACTTATGGGTTGGCAATCAACACTCAGTTAAAAATCCCTAGCCTCCCCCTTTTCCCGGCGATTGCAGAACCTGATTTATAAAAACTAAAAAGAGTTTAAAATCCTTAAAAATTACAGACACATTTTTTTGGAATTATTTCTCTCTAAATTTTTGCATTGTGCATTTCCATTTTCGATGTATACTTTTTTCTTTAATCAAAACTTGAGTTTTCACTTTCCCTTCATCTCGTCTACAAAAAAAGAGATAAAAGAAGAATATATCACAACAAAATGAAACTTTTAGAGTTTATGTATGGAAAAAATTAAAATCAATAAACAAATATAAGTAAAGAAAATTTATTCACAAAACAGAAATGAACACAAAAGTTTTGTTATCCAAGTTTGGGATATTCCACTAAATCAACCCTAATAGCTCAAAATTTTATAAGAAAGAGATTTTTCTACACATGTTTTAAAAACGGATAGGCATGGTAGAAACATGTTAAAAATGCAAATGACCTATTGATCCAAACCTTTTAAAGAGAATAACATTAAATTCTCAAGTGCACGCGCAGTGGGTTATTTACCCGAATCAAACAAGCCATTATTTTGCCCATTTAGAAAAAGCTGACCTAACGATCTTAGATGATTGAAATGTGATTTATCGTACTTAACGGGCTATAGTTTTGTATTGAAAGACTTATGAATTGAGATTCAACACTTTGTTAAAAATCCCCTGCCTCCCCATTTTCTTGACGATTGCAGAACCTGATATATAAAAACTAAAGAGAGTTTACAATCCCTAAAAACCACAGAGCTTTTTTGGAATTATCTCACTCTACATTGTGCATTGTGCATTTCCATTTTAGATGTATAATTTTTTCTTAAATCAAAACTTGAGTTTTCACTTTCCCTTCATCTCGTAAACAAAAAAAGAGATAAAAGGCAAATAGATCAGAACAAAATGAAAATTTTAGGGTTTATGTGTCGAAAGAATTGAAAGCAATAAAAAAATGTAAGTAAAGAAAATGGATATGCATGCTCTAAACATGTTAAAGACGCAAATCACCTATGGATCCAAACCTTTTAAAGAGAATAATATTAAATTCTCAAGTGAACGTGCGGTGGGATATTTACTCGAGTCAATCAAGCCATTATTTTGCACATTAACAAAAAGCTAACTTAACAATCACAGATGATTGTAAAGTAATTTGTCATGCGTAATAGGCTATATTTTTGTAAGGAATGACTTATGGATTGGGAGTCAACACTCAATTAAAAATCCCCTGCCTCGCCATTTTCCTGGCAATTGCAGAACCAGATATATGAAAACTAAAAACAGTTTACAATCCCTTAAAATTACAGACACGTTTTTGGAATTATCTCTTTCTACATTTGTGCATTGTGCTTTTCCATTTTAGATGTGTACTTTTTTCTTAAATCAAAACTTGAGTTTTCAATTTCCCTTCATCTCATAAAAAAAAAAAAGACATAAAAGGCAAATAGATCAGAACAAAATGAAAATTTTAAGGTTTATGCGTCGAAAGAATTGAAAGCAATAAAAAAATGTAAGTAAATAAAATTTATTCACACAGCACAAATGAACACAAAAGTTTTGTTATCCATGTTTTGGAAATTCCACAAGTTCAACCCTAATAGCTCGGAATTTTATAAGAAAGAGACATTTCTACACATGTTTTAAATAATGGATAGGCATGCTTGAAACATGTTAAAGATGCAAATGAAATTTGGATCCAAACCTTTTAAAGAGAATAAGATTAAATACTCGAGTGAATGAGCATCGGGATATTTACACGAGTCAAACAAGCCATTATTTTGCCTATTTACATAAAGCTGACCTAACGATCATAGACCATTTTAAAGTGATATTTCATGCGTAACGGGCTATATTTTTATAAGGAATGACTTATGGATTGGGAGTCAACACTCCATTAAAAATTCCCCGCCTCCTCCTTTTCCCGACGAATGCAGAACCTGATATATAAAAACTAAAAAGAGTCTACAATCCCTAAATATTACAGACACTTTTTGGAATTATCTCTCTCTACATTTGTGTAGTGTGCATTCCCATTTTAGATGTATACTTTTTTCTTAAATCAAAACTTGTGTTTTGACTTTCCCTTCATCTCGTAAACAAAAAAAGAGATAAAAGGAAAATTGATCACAACAAAATGAAAATTTTAGGGATTTTTTATGGAAAGAATTTAAAGCAATAGAAAATTGTAAGTAAAGAAAATTTATTCACACAACACAAATGAACACAAAAGTTTTGTTATCTAAGTTTTGGAAATTCCACTAGTTCAACCCTAATAGCTCGGAATTTTATAAGAAAGAGACGTTTCTACACATGTTTTAAAAAATGGATAGGCATGCTTGAAACATGTTAAAGATGGAAATGACCTATGGATCCAAACCTTTTAAAGAGAATAACATTAAATACTCAAGTGAACGAGCGTTGGGATATTTACTCGAGTCAAACAAGCCATTATTTTGCCAATTTACAAAAAGCTGACCTAGTGATCATTGATGAATGTAAAGTGATTTATCATGCGTAACGGGCTATATTTTTGTAAGGAATGACTTATGGATTGGGATTCAACACTCCATTAAAAATCCGTGGCCTCCTCCTTTTCCAAACGATTGCAGAACCTGGTATATAAAAACTAAAAAGAGTTTACATTCGCTAAAAATTACAGACACTTTTTTGAATTATCTCTCTCTACATATGTGCGTTATGCATTTCCATTTTGGATGTATACTTTTTTCTTAAATAAAAACTTGAGTTTTGACTTTCCCTATGTCTCGTAAACAAAAAAAGATATAAAAGGCAAAAAGATCACAACAAAATGAAAATTTAAGGGATTTTGTATGGAAATAATTTAAAGCAATTGAAAAATGTAAGTAAAGAAAATTTATTCACACACCACAAATGAACATAAGTTTTGTTATCCGATTTTGGGACATTCCATTAGTTCAACGCTAATAGCTTGGAATTTTATACGAATGAGATTTTTCTTCACAGGTTTTAAAAAATGGATATGCATGCTTGAAACATGTTAAAGATGCAAATGACCTATGGATCCAAACCTTTTAAAGTGGATAACATTAAATTCTCAAGTGAACGTGCGGAGGGATATTTACCCGAGTGAAACAAACAATTATTTTTCCCATTTGGAAAAAGCTAACCTAATGATCACAGATGATTGTAAAGTAATTTATCGTACGTAACGGGCTATATTTTTGTAAGGAATGACTTATGGATTGGGATTCAACACTCAGTTAAAAATCCCCCGCCTCACTATTTTCCCGATGATTGAAGAACCTCATATATAAAAACTAAAAAGAGTTTACAATCCCTAAAAATTACAGAAACTTTTTTGGAATTATCTCTTTCTACATTTGTGCATTGTGCATTTCTATTTTAGATGTATAATTTTTTCATAAATCAAAACTTGATTTTTCACTTTCCCTTCATCTTGTAAACAAAAAAAGAGATAAAAGGCAACTAGAACACAACAAAATGTAAAATTTAGGGTTTTTGTACGGAAAGAATTTAAAGCAATAAAAAAATGTAACTAAAGAAAATTTGTTCACACACCACAATTGAACAGAAAAGTTTTGTCATCCAATTTTAGGAAATTCCACTAGTTCTACCGTAATAGATTGGAATTTTATTAGAAAGAAATATTTTGACACATGTTTTAAAAAATGGATATGCATGCTTGAAACATCTTAATGATGCAAATTACCTATGGATCCAAACCTTTTAAAGAAAATAACATTGAATTCTCAAGTGCACGTGCGGTGGGATATTTACCCGAGTCAAACTAGCCATTATTTTGCCCATTTACAAAAAGCTGACCTAACGGTCATAGATGATCGTAAAGTAATTTATCATGCATAACAGGCTAAATTTTTGTAAGGAATGACTTATGGATTGGGAGTCAACACTCAATAAAAAATCATCCGCCTCCCTCTTTTCCCGACGATTGCAGAACATGATTTATAAAAACTAAAAAGAGTTTAAAATCCTTAAAAATTACAGAAACTTTTTTTGGAATTATCTCTCTCTAAATTTGTGCATTTTGCATTTCCATTTTTTAGGTATACTGTTTTCTTTAATCAAAACTTGAGTTTTCCCTTTCCCTTCATCTCGTCAACAAAAAAAGAGATAAAAGGCAAATAGGTCACAACAAAATGAAACTTTTAGAGTTTATGTATGGAAAAATTAAAAGCAATAAACAAATTTAAGTAAAGAAAATTTATTCACATAACAGAAAAGAACACAAAAGTTTTGTTATCCAAGTTTGGGAAATTCACTAAAGCAACCCTAATAGCTCAGAATTTTATAAGAAAGAGATTTTTCTACACATGACTTAAAAAATGGGTAGGCATGCTTGAAACATATTAAAGATGCAAATGACCTATTGATCCAGACCTTTTAAAGAGAATAACATTAAATTCTCAAGTGCACATGCGATGGGATATTCACCCAAGTCAAACAAGCCATTATTATGCCCATTTAAAAAAAGCTAACCTAACGATCTTAGATGATTGTAATGTGATTTATCATACTTAACGGGCTATAGTTTTTTATTGAAAGACTTATGGATTGGGATTCAACACTCAGTTAAAAATCCCCCGCCTCCCCCTTTTCTTGACGATTGCAGAACCTGATATATAAAAACTAAAAAAAGTTTACAATCCCTAAAAATTACAGACACTTTTTGGAATTATCTCTCTCTACATTGTGCATTGTGCATTTCCATTTTAGATGTATACATTTTTCTTAAATCAAAACTTGAGTTTTCACTTTCCCTTCATCTCGTAAACAAAAAAAGAGATAAAAGGCAAAAATACCACAAAAAAATGAAAATTTTAGGGTTTATGTATGGAAAGAACTTAAAGCAATAAAAAAATTTAAGTAAAGAAAAATTATTCACACACCACAAATGAACACAAAAGTTTTGTTACCCAAGTTTGGGAAATTCCACTAGTTCAACCCTAATAGCTCTGAATTTTATAAGGAAGAGATTTTTTTACACATGTTTTAAAAAATGGATAGGCATGCTTGAAACATGTAAAAGATTCAAATGACCTATAGATCCAAACCTTTTAAAGAGAAGAACATTAAATCCTCATGTAAACGTGCGTTGGGATATTTACCTGAGTCAAACAAGCCATTATTTTGCTCATTCACAAAAAGTTGACCTATCTATCATAGATGATTGTAAAGTGATTTAATATGCATAATGGCTATTTTTTTGTAAGGAATCACTTTAGATTGGGAGTCAACACTCCGTTAAAATCACCCGTTTCCCCCTTTTCCCGATGATTGCAGAACCTAATATGAAAAAACTAAAAAGATTTTACAAACACTTAAAATTTCAGACAATTTTGGGAATTATCAATCTGTACATTTGTGCAATGTGCATTTCCATTTTAAATGTATACTTTTTCTTAAATCAAAACTTGAGTTTTCTCTTTCCCTTCATCTCGTAAACAAAAAAAGAGATAAAAGGTAAATTGATCACAACAAAATGAAAATTTTAGGGTTTTTCTATGGAAATAATTTAAAGCAATAAAAAAATGTAAGTAAAGAATATTTATTGACACACCACAATTGAACACAAAAGTTTTGTTATCTTTTCGAAAATTCCACTAATTCCACCCAAATAGCTCGAAATTTTATGAGAAAGAAATTTTTCTACACATGTTTTAAAAAATGGATATGCATATTTGAAACATGTTAAAGATACAAATCACCTATGGATCCAAACCTTTTAAAGAGAATAACATTAAATTCTCAAGTAAACGTACGGTGGGATATTTACCTGAGTGAAACAAGCCATTATTTTCCAAATCTAGAAAAATCTGACCTAACGATCATAGATGATTGTAAAGTAATTTATCATGCGTAATGGGCTATATTTTTTTAAGGAATGACTTTTGGATTGGGAGTCAACACTCAGTTAAAAATCCCCTGCCACCCCATTTTCCCAGTGATTGCAGAACCAGATATATGAAAACTAAAAAGAGTTTACAATCCCTAAAAATTACAGATACTTTTTTGGAATTATCTCTTTCTACATTTGTGCATTTTGCTTTTCCGTTTTAGATGTATAATTTTTTCCCAAATCAAAACTTGAGTTTTCACTTTCCCTTCATCTCGTAAACAAAAAAAAGAGATAAAAGGCAAATATATCATAACAAAATGAAAATTTTAGGGTTTATGTGTGGAAAGAACTGAAAGCAATTAAAAAAATGTAAGTAAGGAAAATTTATTCACACAGCACAAATGAACACAAAAGTTTTTTTATCCATGTTTTGAAAATTCCACTAGTTCAACCCTAATAGCTCGGAATTTTATAAGAAAGAGACATTTCTACACATGTATTAAAAAAAGGATAGGTATGCTTGAAACATGTTAAAGATGCAAATGACCTTTGGATCCAAACCTTTTAAAGAGAATAACATTAAATTCTCAAGTGAACGAGCATTGGGATATTTACACGAGTCAAACAAGCCATTATTTTGCCCATTTAAAAAAAGCTAACCTAATGATCATAGATGATTGTAAAGTGATTTTTCATGCGTAACGGGCTATATTTTTGTAAGGAATGACTTATGGATTGGGAGTCAACACTCCGTTAAAAATCCCCCGGCTCCTCCCTTTCCCCACGAATGCAGAACCTGATTTATAAAAACTAAAAAGAGTCTACAATCCCTAAAAATTATAGAAACTTTTTAGAATTATCTCTCTCTATCTTTGTGCAGTGTGCATTTCCATTTTAGATGTATACTTTTTTTTAAATCAAAACTTGTGTTTTGACTTTCCCTTCATCTCGTAAACAAAAAAAAAAGTTAAAAGACAAATAGATCACAACAAAATGAAAATTTTAGGGATTTTGTATGTAAAGAATTTAAAGCAATAGAAAAATTTAAGTAAAGAAAATTAATTCACACAACACAAATGAACACAAAAGTTTTGTTATCTATGTTTGGGAAATTCCACTAGTTCAACCCTAATAGCCCGGAATTTTATAAGAAAGAGACGTTTCTACACATGTTTTAAAAAATGGATAGGCATGCTTGAAACATGTTAAAGATGGAAATGACCTATGGATCCAAACATTTTAAAGAGAATAACATTAAATTTTCAAATGAACGAGCGTTGGGATATTTACTCGAGTCAAACAAGCCATTATTTTGCCCATTTACAAAAAGTTGACCTAACAATCATAGATGATTGTAAAGTGATTTATCATGCGTAACGGGCTATATTTTTGGAAGGAATGACTTATGGATTGGGAGTCAACACTCTGTTAAAAATCTCTCGCCTCCTTTTCCCGACGATTGCAGAACCTAATATATAAAAACTAAAAAGAGTTTAAAATCCTTAAAAATTACTGACACTTTTTGGAATTATCTCTCTCTTCATTTGTGCATTGTGCCTTTCGATTTTAGATGTATACTTTTTTCTTAAATAAAAACTTGAGTTTTGACTTTTCCTTCATCTCGTAAACAAAAAAGAGATAAAAGGAAAATAGATCACAACAAAATGAAAATTTTAGGGATTTTGTATGGAAAGAATTTAAAGCAAATTAAAAATGTAAGTAAAGAAAATTTATTCACACACCACAAATGAACACAAGTTTTGTTATCCAATTTTGGGACATTCCATTAGTTCAACCCTAATAGCTCGGAATTTTAAAAGAAAGAGAGTTTTCTAAACATGTTTTAAAAAATAGATATGCATGCTTGAAACATGTTGAAGATGCAAGTGACCAATGGGTCCAAACCTTTTAAAGTGAATAACATTAAATTCTCAAGTGAACGTGCGATGGGATATTTACCCGAGTGAAACAAGCCACTATTTTCCTCATTTAGAAAAAGATTACCTAACGATCATAGATTATTATAGAGTAATTTATCATGCGTAACGGGCTACATTTTTTTAAGGAGTGACTTATGGATAGGGAGTCAACACTTAGTTAAAAATCCCCCGCCTCTCCCTTTTCTCGACGATTGAAGAACCTGATATATAAAAACTAAAAAGAGTTTACAATCCCTAAAAATTACATACACTTTTTCTGAATTATCTCTTTCTACATTTGTGCATTGTGCATTTCCATTTTAGATGTATTCTTTTTTCTTCAATAAAAAATTGAGTTTTCACTTTCCCTTCATCTCGTAAACAAAAAAAGAGATAAAAGGCAACTAGAACACAACAAAATGAAAAATTTAGGGTTTTTGTATGGAAAGAATTTAAAGCAATAAAAAAAGTAAGTAAAGAAAATTTATTCACACACCACAATTGAACACAAAAGTTTTGTTATCCAAATTTTGGAAATTCCACTACTTCAACGCTAATTGCTCGGAATTTTATAAGAAATTGATTTTTCTACGCATGTCTAAAAAAATGGATATGCATGCTTCAAACATGTTAAAGATGCAAATCACCTATGGAACCAAACCATTTAAAGTGGATATCATTAAATTCCCAAGTGAACGTGCGGTGGGATATTTACCTGAGTCTAATAAGCCATTATTTTGCCTATTTACAAAAATCTGACCTAACGATCATAGATAATTGTAAACTGATTTATCATGCGTAACGGGCTTTATTTTTTTAAGGAATGACTTATGGATTTGGAGTCAACACTTCGTTAAAAATCCCTCGCCTTCACTTTTTCCCGATGATTGCGGAACCTAATATATAAAAACAAAAAAGAGTTTACAATCCCTAAAAATTTCTGAGACTTTTTGGAATTATCTCTCTCTACATTTGTGCATTGTGCATTTCCAATGTAGATGTATACTTTTTTCTTAAATAAAAACTTGAGTTTTGACTTTCCATTCATCTCGTAAACGAAAAAAGAGATAAAAGGAAAATATCACAACAAAATGAAAATTTTAGGCATTTTGTATGGGAAGAATTTAAAGCAAATGAAAAATGTAAATAACGAAAAATTTATTCACACACCACAAATGAACACAAGTTTTGCTATCAAATTTTGGGACATTCCATTAGTTCAACCCTAATAGCTCGAAATTTTATTTGAAAGAGATTTTTCTACACATGTTTTAAAAAATAGATATACATGCTTGAAACATGTTAAAGATGTGACTGACCTATGGATCCAAACCTTTTAAAATGAATAACATTAAATTCTCAAGTGAACGCGCGGTAGGATATTTAGCCGAGTGAAACAAGCCATTATTTTTCCCATTTAGAAAAAGCTGACCTAACGATCATAGATGATTGTAAAGTAATTTATCATGCATAACGGGCTATATTTTTTTAAGGAATGACTTATGGATTGGGAGTCAACACTAAGTTAAAATCCCCTGCCTCCCTATTTTCCCAACGATTGAAGAACCTGATATATAAAAACTAAAAATAGTTTACAATCCCTAAAAATTATAGACACTTTTTTTGAATTATATCTTTCTACATTTGTGCATTGTGCATTTCCATTTTAGATGTATTCTTTTTTCTTAAATCAAAAATTGAGCTTTCACTTTCCCTTCATCTCGTAAACAAAAAAAGAGATAAAAGGCAACTATAACACAACAAAATGAAAAATTTAGGGTTTTTGTATGGAAAGAATTTAAAAAAATAAAAAAACTTAAGTAAAGAAAATTTATTCACACACCACAATTGAAGACAAAAGTTTTGTTATCCAAATTTGGGAAATTTCACTAGTTCAACCCTAATTGCTCGGAATTTGATAAGAAAGTGATTTTTCTTCGCATGTTTTAAAAAATGGATATGCATGCTTCAAACATGTTAAAGAA
The DNA here is from genome assembly GCF_029961685.1 of Aristolochia californica. NCBI lineage: Eukaryota > Viridiplantae > Streptophyta > Magnoliopsida > Piperales > Aristolochiaceae > Aristolochia > Aristolochia californica. The sequence continues at coordinate 27,321,441 of NW_027182103.1, read as the reverse complement.
GCAAATCACCTATGGATCCAAACCATTTAAAGAGGATATCATTAAATTCCCAAGTGAACGTGGGGTGGGATATTTACCCAAGTCTAACAAGCCATTATTTTGCCTATTTACAAAAAGCTGACCTAACGATCATAGATGATTGTAAACTGATTTATCATACGTAACGGGCTATTTTTTTTTGTAAGGAATGACTTATTGATTGGGAGTCAACACTCAGTTAAAAATCCCCGCCTCCCCATTTTCCCGATGATTGAAGAATCTGATATATAAACTCTAAAAAGATTTTACAATCCCTAAAAATTACAGATACTTTTTTGTAATGATCTCTTTCTACATTTGTGGATTGTCCATTTCTATTTTAGATGTATTCTTTTTTCTGAAATCAAAAATTGAGTTTTCACTTTCCCTTCATCTCGTAAACAAAAAAAGAGATAAAAGGCAACTAGAACACAACAAAATGAAAAATTTAGGGTTTTTGTATGGAAAGAATTTAAAAAAATAAAAAAACTTAAGTAAAGAATATTTATTCACACACCACAATTGAAGACAAAATTTTGTTATCCAAATTTTGGAAATTTCACTAGTTCAACCCTAATTGCTCGGAATTTGATAAGAAAGTGATTTTTCTACGCATGTTTTAAAAAATGGATATGCATGCTTCAAACATGTTAAAGAAGCAAATCACCTATGGATCCAAACCATTTAAAGAGGATATCATTAAATTCCCAAGTGAACGTGGGGTGGGATATTTACCCAAGTCTAACAAGCCATTATTTTGCCTATTTACAAAAAGCTGACCTAACGATCATAGATGATTGTAAACTGATTTATCATACGTAACGGGCTATTTTTTTGTAAGGAATGACTTATTGATTGGGAGTCAACACTCAGTTAAAAATCCCCGCTACCCCATTTTCCCGATGATTGAAGAATCTGATATATAAAATCTAAAAAGATTTTACAATCACTAACAATTACAGATACTTTTTTGTAATGATCTCTTTCTACATTTGTGGATTGTCCATTTCTATTTTAGATGTATTCTTTTTTCTGAAATCAAAAATTGAGTTTTCACTTTCCCTTCATCTCGTAAACAAAAAAAGAGATAAAAGGCAACTAGAACACAACAAAATGAAAAATTTAGGGTTTTTGTATGGAATGAATTTAAAAAAATAAAAAAACTTAAGTAAAGAAAATTTATTCACACACCACAATTGAAGACAAAAGTTTTGTTATCCAAATTTGGGAAATTTCACTAATTCAACCCTAATTACTCGGAATTTGATAAGAAAGTGATTTTTCTACGCATGTTTTAAAAAATGGATATGCATGCTTCAAACATGTTAAAGAAGCAAATCACCTATGGATCCAAACCATTTAAAGAGGATATCATTAAATTCCCAAGTGAACGTGGGGTGGGATATTTACCCAAGTCTAACAAGCCATTATTTTGCCTATTTACAAAAAGCTGACCTAACGATCATAGATGTTTGTAAACTGATTTATCATACGTAACGGGCTATTTTTTTTTGTAAGGAATGACTTATTGATTGGGAGTCAACACTCAGTTAAAAATCCCCGCCTCCCCATTTTCCCAATGATTGAAGAATCTAATATATAAAATCTAAAAATATTTTACAATCCCTAAAAATTACAGATACTTTTTTGTAATGATCTCTTTCTACATTTGTGGATTGTCCATTTCTATTTTAGATGTATTCTTTTTTCTGAAATCAAAAATTGAGTTTTCACTTTCCCTTCATCTCGTAAACAAAAAAAGAGATAAAAGGCAACTAGAACACAACAAAATGAAACATTTAGGGTTTTTTTATGGAAAGAATTTAAACCAATAAAAAAACATAAGTAAAGAAAATTTATTCACACACCACAATTGAACACAAAAGTTTTGTTATCCAAATTTTGGAAATTTCACTAGTTCAACCCTAATTGCTCGGAATTTGATAAGAAAGTGATTTTTCTACGCATGTTTTAAAAAATGGATATGCATGCTTCAAACATGTTAAAGAAGCAAATCACCTATGGATCCAAACCATTTAAAGAGAATATCATTAAATTCCCAAGTGAACGTGGGGTGGGATATTTACCCAAGTCTAACATGCCATTATTTTGCCTATTTACAAAAAGCTGACCTAACGATCATAGATGATTGTAAACTGATTTATCATACATAACGGGCTACTTTTTTGTAAGGAATGACTTATTGATTGGGAGTCAACACTCAGTTAAAAATCCCCGCCTCCCCATTTTCCCGATGATTGAAGAATCTGATATATAAAATCTAAAAATATTTTACAATCCCTAAAAATTACAGATACTTTTTTGTAATGATCTCTTTCTACATTTGTGGATTGTCCATTTCTATTTTAGATGTATTCTTTTTTCTGAAATCAAAAATTGAGTTTTCACTTTCCCTTCATCTCGTAAACAAAAAAAGAGATAAAAGGCAACTAGAACACAACAAAATGAAAAATTTAGGGTTTTTGTATGGAAAGAATTTAAAAAAAAAAAAAACTTAAGTAAAGAAAATTTATTCACACACCACAATTGAAGACAAAAGTTTTGTTATCCAAATTTGGAAAATTTCACTAGTTCAACCCTAATTGCTCGGAATTTGATAAGAAAGTGATTTTTCTACGCATGTTTTAAAAAATGGATATGCATGCTTCAAACATGTTAAAGAAGCAAATCACCTATGGATCCAAACTATTTAAAGAGGATATCATTAAATTCCCAAGTGAACGTGGGGTGGGATATTTACCCAAGTCTAACAAGCCATTATTTTGCCTATTTACAAAAGCTGACCTAACGATCATAGATGATTGTAAACTGATTTATCATACGTAACGGGCTATTTTTTTGTAAGGAATGACTTATTGATTGGGAGTCAACACTCAGTTAAAAATCCCCGCCTCCCCATTTTCCTGATGATTGAAGAATCTGATATATAAAATCTAAAAAGATTTTACAATCCCTAAAAATTACAGATACTTTTTTGTAATGATCTCTTTCTACATTTGTGGATTGTCCATTTCTATTTTAGATGTATTCTTTTTTCTGAAATCAAAAATTGAGTTTTCACTTTCCCTTCATCTCGTAAACAAAAAAAGAGATAAAAGGCAACTAGAACACAACAAAATGAAAAATTTAGGGTTTTTGTATGGAAAGAATTTAAAAAAATAAAAAAACTTAAGTAAAGAATATTTATTCACACACCACAATTGAAGACAAAAGTTTTGTTATCCAAATTTTGGAAATTTCACTAGTTCAACCCTAATTGCTCGGAATTTGATAAGAAAGTGATTTTTCTACGCATGTTTTAAAAAATGGATACGCATGCTTCAAACATGTTAAAGAAGCAAATCACCTATGGATCCAAACCATTTAAAGAGGATATCATTAAATTCCCAAGTGAACGTGGGGTGGGATATTTACCCAAGTCTAACAAGCCATTATTTTGCCTATTTACAAAAAGCTGACCTAACGATCATAGATGATTGTAAACTGATTTATCATACGTAACGGGCTATTTTTTTGTAAGGAATGACTTATTGATTGGGAGTCAACACTCAATTAAAAATCCCCGCCTCCCCATTTTCCCGATGATTGAAGAATCTGATATATAAAATCTAAAAAGATTTTACAATCCCTAAAAATTACAGATACTTTTTTGTAATGATCTCTTTCTACATTTGTGGATTGTACATTTCTATTTTAGATGTATTCTTTTTTCTGAAATCAAAAATTGAGTTTTCACTTTCCCTTCATCTCGTAAACAAAAAAAGAGATAAAAGGCAACTAGAAACCAACAAAATGAAAAATTTAGGGTTTTTGTATGGAAAGAATTTAAAAAAATAAAAAAACTTAAGTAAAGAAAATTTATTCACACACCACAATTGAACACAAAAGTTTTGTTATCCAATTTTAGGAAATTCCACTAGTTCGACCCTAATAGATCGGAATTTTATATGAATGAAATATTTTGACACATGTTTTAAAAAATGGATATGCATGCTTGAAACATGTTAAAGAGATTTTCTACACATGATTTAAAAAAAGGATAGGCATGCTAGAAACATGTTAAAGATGCAACTGAACTATTGATCCAAACCTTTTAAAGAGAATAACATTAAATTCTCAAGTGCACGTGCGGTGGGATATTTACCCAAATCAAACAAGCCATTATTTTGCCCATTTAAAAAAAGCTGACCTAACGATCTTAGATGATTGTAATGTGATTTATCATACTTAACGGGCTATATTTTTGTATTGAAAGACTTATGGGTTGGCATTCAACACTCAGTTAAAAATCCTCCGCCTCCCCCTTTTCTTGACAATTGTAAAACCTGATATATAAAAACTAAAAAGAGTCTACAATCCCTAAAAATTACAGACACATTTTGGAATTATCTCTCTCTACATCGTGCATTGTGCATTTCCATTTTAGATGTATACTTTTTTCTTAAATCAAAACATGAGTTTTCACTTTCCCTTCATCCCGTAAACAAAAAAAGATATAGAAGACAATTAGATCACAACAAAATGAAAATTTTAGGGTGTATGCATGGAAAGAATTTAAAGCAGAAAACAAGTGTAAGTAAAGAAAAAATTTTCATACACCGCAAATTAACACAAAAGTTTTCTTATCCAAGTTTGGAAAAATTCACTAGTTCAACCCTAATAGCTCAGAATTTTATAAGAAAGAGATTTTTCTGCACATGTTCTCAAAAATGGATAGGCATGCTTGAATCATGTTAAAGATGCAATTGTCCTATGGATCCAAACCTTTTAAAGAGAATAACATTGAATTCTCAAGTGAACGTGCATTGGGATATATATTTGAGTCAAACAAGACATTATTTTACCCATTTACAAAAAGCTGACCTAACGATCATAGATGATTCTAAAGTGATTTATCATGCGTAACAACATTATTTTTGTAAGGAATGACTTATGGATTGGGAGTAAACACTCCGTTAAAAATCTCCCGCCTCCCCCTTTTCCCTAAGATTGTAGAACCTGATCTATAAAAAAGAAAAAGAGTTTACAAAACCTAAACATTACAGACACTTTTTGGATTTAACTCTCTCTACAATTGTGCATTGTGCTTTTCCATTTTAGATGTATACTTTTTTCTTGAATCAAAACTTGAGTTTTCACTTTCCCTTCATCTCGTAAACAAAAAAAGAGATAAAAGGCAAATAGATCACAAGAAAATGAAAATTTTAGTATGGAAAGAATTTAAAGCAATAAACAAATGTAAGTAAAGAAAATTTATTCACACACCACAAATGAACACAAAAGTTTTGTAATCCAATTTGTGCAAATTCCACTAGTTCATCCCCAATAGTTCGAAATTTTATAAGAAAGAGATTTTTCTACACATGTTTTAAAAAATGGCTAGGCATGCTTGTAACATATTAAATATGCAAATGACCTATGGATCCAAACCTTTTAAAGAGAATAGCATGAAATTCTCAAGTGAACGTGCGATGAGATATTTACCGGAGCAAAACAAGCCATTATTTTCCCTATTTACAAAAAGCTGACCTAACGATCATAGATGATTGTAAAGTGTAATGGGCTATATTTTTTAAAGGAAATACTTATGGATTGGGAGTCAACACTCAGTTAAAAATCCTCCACCTCCCCCTTTTCCCTACAATTGCGAACCTGATATATAAAAACTAAAAAAATTTTAAAATCCCTAAAATTTACAGAAACTTTTTGGAATTATCTCTCTCAACATTTGTGCATTGTGCACTTCCATTTTAGATGTATAATTTTTCCATAAATTACAACTAGAGTTTTCACTTACCTTTTAACTCGTAAACAAAAAAAGAGATAAAAGGAAAAAAGATCGCAACAAAATGAAAATTTTAGAGTTTATGTGTGGAAAGAATTAAAAACTACAATGAATGTAAGTAAAGAAAATTTATTCGCACACCACAAATGGACACAAGTTTTGTGATCCAAGTTTGGGAAATTCCACTAGTTCAACCCTAGTAGCTTGAAATTTTATAAGAAAGAGATTTTTCTACACATGTTTTAAAATATGGATAGGCATGCTTGAAACATGTTAAAGATGCAAATGTACTATGCATCCAAACCTTTTAAAGATAATAACATTAAATTCTCAAGTGAACATGTGTTTACCCGAGTCAAACAAGCCATTATTTTGCTCATTAAGAAAAAGCTGACCTAACGATCATAGATGATTGTAAATTAATTTATCATGCGTAACGGGTTATATTTTTGTAAGAAATGACTTATGGATTGGAAGTCAACACTCTGTTAAAAATCCCCTGCCTCCCCCTTTTCCTGACGATTGCTGAACCTAATATATAAAAACTACAAAGAGTTCACAATCCCTAAAAATTACATATACGTTTTGGAATTATCTCTCTCTACATTTGTGTATTGTGGATTTCCATTTTAGATGTACACTTTTTTCTTAAATCAACACTTGAGTTTTCACTTTCCCTTAATCTTGTAAACCAAAAAAGAGATAAAAGGCAAATAGATCACAACAAAATGATAATTTTAAAGTCTATTTATGGAAAGAATTTAAAGCAATAAACAAATGTAAGTATGGATCATTTATTCACACACCACAAATGAGTAAAAATGTTTTGTTATCCAAGTTTTGGAAATTCCACTAGTTCAACCCTAATAGCTCGGAATTTTAATAGCAAAAGATTTCTCTACATATGTTTTAAAAAATGGATATGCGTGCTTGAAACATGTTAAAGATGCAAATGACCTATGGATCCAAACCTTTTAATGAGAATAACATTAAATTCTCAAGTGCACGTGCGGTGGGATATTTACCGGAGTCAAACAAGCCATTATTTTGCCCATTTAAAAAAGCTGACCTAATGATCATAGATGATTGTAAAGTGATTTATCATGTGTAACGGTCTATATTTTTGTAAGGAATGATTTCTGGATTGGGAGTCGACACTCAGTTAAAAATCCCCCGCCTCCCCCTTTTCCCGACGATTGCAGAACCTGTAATATAAAAACTAATAAGAGTTTACAATCCCTAAAAATTATAGACACTTTTTGGAATTATCTCTCTCTAAATTTGTGCACTGTGCGTTTTAATTTTAGATGTATACTTTTTTCTTAAATACAAACTTGAGTTTTCACTTTTCCTTCATCTCGTAAAAGAAAAAAGAGATAAAAGGCAAATAGATCACAACAAAATGAAAATTTTAGGGTTTATGTATGGAAAGAATTTAAAGATAGGCATGATTGAAAAGTGTTAAAGATGCAAATGACCTATGGATGCAAACCTTTTTAAGAGAATAAAATTGATTTCTCAAGTGCACATGCGGTGGGATATTTACCCGAGTATAACAAGCCATTATTTTGCCAAATTAAAAAAGTTGACCTAACGATCATAGATCATTGTAAAGTTATTTATCATGCGTAACGGGCTATATTTTTGTATGGAAAAATTTATGGATTGGGAGTCAACACTCAGTTAAAAATCTCCCGCCTCCCCGTTTTCTTGACGAATGCAGAACGTGATATATAAAAACTAAAAAGAGTTTACAATCCCTAAACATTGGAGAAACTTTTTGGAATTATCTCTCTCTACATTTGTGCATTGTGCATTTCCGTTTTAGATGTATACTTTTTTCTTAAATCAAAACTTGAGTTTTCACTTTCCCTTCCACTCGTAAAAAAAAAAAAAAAAAGAGATAAAAGGCAAATAGATCACAAGAAAATGAAAAATTTAGGGTTTTTGTATGGAAAGAATTTAAAGCAATAAACCAATGTAAGTAAATAAAATTTATTCACACACCACAAATGAACACAAAAATTTTGTTATCCAATTTTGGCAAATTCCACTAGTTCAACCCTAATAGCTCAGAATTTTATAAGAAAAAGATTTTTCTACACATGTTTTAAAAAATGGATAGGCATGCTTGTAACATGTTAAAGATGCAAATGACCTATGGATCCAAACCTTTTAAAGAGAATAACATTAAATTCTCAAGTGAACGTGCGGTGGAATATTTACCCGAGGCAAACAAGCCATTATTTTGCCATTTACAAAAAGCTGACCTAACGATCATAGATGATTGTAAAGTGTAAAAGGCTATATTTTTGTAAGGAAAGACATATGGATTGGGAATCAACACTCCGTTAAAAAACCCCCACCTCCCCCTTTCCGTACGATTGCAGAACCCGATATATAAAAACTAAAAAGAGTTTACAATCCCTAAAAATTACAGATACTTTTTGGAATTATCTCTCTCTACATTTGTGCAATGTGCATTTCCATTTTAGATGTATACTTTTTCCTTAAATTAAAACTAGAGTTTTCACTTCCCTTTCATCTTGTAAACAAAAAAAGAGATAAAAGGCTAACAAATAGAAAATTTTAGAGTTTATGTATGGAAAAAATTTTAAGCTATAATGAATGCAAGTAAAAAAAATTAATTCACACACCACAAAAGAACACAAATGTTTTGTTATCCAAGTTTGGGAAATTCCACTAGTTCAACTCTAATAGCTCGGATTTTTATTAAAAAGAAAATTTTCTACACATGTTTTAAAATATGGATAGCCATGCTTGAAACATGTTAAATATGCAAATGTACAATGGATCCAAAACTTTTAAAGATAATAACATTAAATTCTCAAGTGAACATGCATTTGGATATTCACCCGAGTCAAACAAGCCATTATTTTGCCCATTTAGAAAAAGTTGACCAAACGATCATAGATGATTGTAAAGTAATTTATCATGCGTAACAAGTTAAATTTTTGTAAGGAGTGTCTTATGGATTGGGAGTCAACACTCCGTTAAAAATCCCCCGCCTCCTCCTTTTCCTGATGATTGTAGAACCTAATATATAAAAACTAAAAAGATTTTACAATCCCTAAAAATTATAGACACGTTTTGGAATTATCTCTCACTACATTTGTGCATTGTGGATTTCCATTTTAGATGTACACTATTTTCTTAAATTAAAACTTGAGTTTTTAGTTTCCCTTCATCTCATAAACAAAAAAAGAGATAAAAGGCAAATAGATCACAACAAAATGAAAATTTTAAATTTTATGTATGGAAAGAATTTAAAGCAATAAACAAATGTAAGTAAAGATAATTTATTCACCCACCAAAAATGAGTACAAAAGTTTTCTTATCCAAGTTTGGGAAATTCCACAAGTTCAACCTTAATAGCACGGAATTTTAATCGAAAAGATTTCTCTACACATGTTTTAAAAAATGGATATGCATGTTTGAGACATGTGAAAGTTGCAAATGACCTATGGATCCAAACCTTTTAATGAGAATAACATTAAATTCTCAAGTGAACATGCGGTGGGATATTTATCGGTGTTAAACAAGCCATTATTTTGACCATTTACAAAAAGCCGACCCAACGATCATAGATGATTGTAAAGTGTTGTATCATGTGTAACGGTCTATATTTTATTAAGGAATGACTTATGGATTGGGAGTCAACACTCAATTAAAAAACCCCCGTCTCCCCCTTTTCCCGACGATTGCAGAACCTATTATATAAAAACTAATTAGAGTTTACAATCCCTAAAAATTACAGAAATTTTTTAGAATTATCTCTCTCTACATTTTTGCATTGTGCATTTCCATTTTATATGTATATTTTTTTCTTAAATACAAACTTGAGTTTTCACTTTCCCTTCATCTCGTAAACAAAAAACGAGATAAAAGGCAAATAGATCACTACAAAATTAAAATTTAGGGTTTATGAATGGAAAGAATTTAAAGCAATAAACAAATGTAAGTAAATAAAATTTATTCACAAACCAAAAATGAACACAAAATTTTTGTTATCCAAATTTGGGAAATTCCACTAGTTGAACCCTAATATCTCAGAATTTTATAAGAAAGAGATTTTTCGACACATATTTTAAAAAATGGATAGGAATGCTTGAAACATGTTAAAGATGCAAATGACCTATGGATCCAAACCTTTTAAAGATAATAACATTATATTCTCAAGTGAACGTGCGATGGGATATTTTCCCAAGTAAAACAAGCCCTTTTTTTGCTCATTTACAAAAAGCTGACCTAACGATCATAGATGATTGTAAAGTGATTTATGATGCGTAAAGGGCTATATTTTTGTAAGGAATAACTTGTTGACAGGGAGTCTACACTCCATTCAAATTCCCCCCTCCCCTTTTTCCCAACGATTGCAGAACCTAAAAATTACTGACTCTTTTTTGAATTATCTCTCTCTGCCTGTGCATTGTGCATTTCCATTTTAGATGTATACTTTTTTCTTAAATACAAACTTGAGTTTTCATTTTTCTTTTCATCTCGTAAACAAAACAAACTAATAAAAGGGAAATAGATCACAACAAAATGAAAATTTTAGAGTTTATGTAAGGAAAGATTTTAAAGCCAATAAACAATGTAAATGAAGAAAATTTGTTGACACACCACAAATGAACACAAAAGTTTTGTTTTCCAAGTTTGGGAAATTCCACAAGTTCAACCCTAATAGCTCGAAATTTTATAAGAAAGAGATATTTCTACACATGTTTTAAAAAGTGGATATGCATGCTTGAAACATGTTAAAGATCCAAATGACTTAGGGATCGAAACCTTTTAAAGAGAATCACATTAAATTCTTAAGTGAATGTGCGGTGGGCTATTTACCCGAGTCAAACAAGCCATTATTTTTCCCATTTAATAAAATCTAACCTAACGATCAAAGATGATTGTAAACTGATTTATCATGCGTAAAGGGCTATATTTTTTGTTGGGATTGACTTATGGCATGTGTGACAACACTCAGTTAAAAATCCCCCGCCTCCCCGTTTTTCCTGACGATTGCAGAACTTGATATAAAAAAACTAAAAAAATTTTAAAATCCCTAAAAATTATAGAAACTTTTTAGATTTACTCTCTCTACATTTGTGCATTGTGCTTTTCCATTATAGATTTAGACTTTTTTCTTAAAACAAAACTTGAGTTTTCACTTTCCCTTCAACACGTAATAAAGAAAAGAGATAAAAGGCAAATAGATCACAACAAAATAAAAATTTTAGAGTTGATGTATGGAAAGATTTTAAAGCAATAAACAAATGTAAGTAAAGAAAATTTATTCACACCACACAAATGAACACAAAAGTTTTGTTGTCCAAGTTTGGGTAATTCCACTTGATCAACCCTAATAGCTCAGAATTTTATAAGAAAGGGATTTTTTTACTCATGTTTTAAAAAATGGATATGCATGCTTGAAACATGTTAAAGATTCAAATGACCTATGGATCCAAACCTTTTAAAGAGAATAACATTAAATTCTGAAGTGAATGTGTAGTGGGAAATTTACCCGAGTCAAACAGGCCATTATTTTTTCCATTGACAAAAAGTTGACCTAACAATCATAGATGATTGTAAAGCAATTTATCGTGTGTAATGGGCTATATTTTTTAAAGGAATGAATTATGGATTGGGAGTCTACACTCAGTTAAAATCCCCCTTTTCCCGAAGATTGCAGAACCTATGAAAACTAAAAAGAGTTTCAGATCCCTAAATATTGCATAAAATTTTTGGAATGATCTCTCTCCCACATTTGTGCATTGTGCATTTCCATTTTAGATTTATACTTTTGTCTTAAATGAAAACTTGAGTTTTCACTTTCCCTTCATCTCGTAAACTAAAATAGAGATAAAAGAAAAAAAGATCAGAAAAAAATGAAAATTTTAGAGTTTATGTATGGAAAGAATTTAAAACAATAAACAAATGTAAGTAAAGAAAATTTATTCACACAACACAAATGAACACAAAAGTTTTGTTATCCAAGTTTGGGTAATTCCAGTTGTTCAACCCTAATATCTCAGAATTTTATAAGAAAGAGATATTTTTACACATGTTTTAAAAAATGGATATGCATGCTTGAAACATGTTAAATATTCAAATAGCCTATGTATCCCAACCTTTTAAAGAGAATAACATTAAATTCTCAAGTGAATGTGCGGTGGGATATTAACCCGAGTCGAACAAGCCATTATTTTGCCAATTAACTAAAAGCTGACCTAACGATCATAAATGATTTTAAAGTGATTGATCATGTGTAACGGGCTATATTTTTGTAAGGAATGACTTATGGATTGGGAGTCAACACTCAGTTAAAAATCCCTCGCCTCCATCTTTTCCCGACGATTGTAGAACTGATATATAAAAACTAAAAAGAGTTTACAATCCCTAAAAATTACTAACACTTTTTGGAAATGTCTCTCTCTCCACTTGTGCATTGTGCATTTCCGTTTTAGATTTTTTCTGAAATACAAACTTGAGTTTTCACTTTCCCTTCTTCTCGTAAACAAAAAAAAGAGATAAACGACAAATAGATCACAAAAAAATGAAAATTTTAGAGTTTATGTATGGAAAGAAAGTAAGCAATAAAAAAATGTAAGTAATGAAAACTTATTCACACACCACAAAATGAGCACAATTTGTTTGTTATCCAAGTTTGGGAAATTTCACTAGTTCAACCCTAATAGCTCGGAATTTTATAAGAAAGAAATTTTTCTACACATGTTTTAAAAAATGGACATGCATGCTTGAAACTTTTTAAGAATGCAAATGACCAAAGGATCCAAACCTTTTAAATAGAATAACATTAAATTCTCTATTGATTGTGCAGTGGGATATTTACCTGAGTCAAACAAACCATTATTTTGTTCATTTACAAAAAGCTGACCTAACGATCATAGATGATTGTAAAGTGATTTATCGTGCATAACGGGCTATATTTTTGTAGGGAATGACTTATGGATTGGGAGACAACACTCAATTAAAAATCCCCCGCCTCCCCCTTTTCCTGACGATTGCAGAACTGATATATAAAAACTAAAAAGAGTTTGCAATCCCTAAAAATTACAGACACTTTGTGGAATTATCTCTCTCCCACATTTGTGCATTATGCATTTCCGTTTTAGATGTATACGTTTGTCTTGAATGAAAACTTGAGTTTTCACTTCCCTTCATCTAATAAACAAAAATAGAGATAAAAGGGAAATAGATCACAACAAAATGAAAATTTTATAGTTTATGTATGGAAAGAATTTAAAGCAATATACAAATGTAAATTAAGAAAATTTATTCACACAACACAAATGAACACAAGAGTTTTGTTATCCATGTTTGGGTAATTCTACTAGTTCAACCCTAATATCTCAGAATTTTATAAGAAAGAGATTTTTCTACACATGTTTTAAAAAATGAATATGCATGCTTGAAACTTGTTAAAGATTCAACTGACCTAAGGATCCAAACCTGTTAAAGACAATTACATTAAATTTTCAAGTGAACGTGCCGTGGGATATTTACCCGAGTCGAACAAGCCATTATTTTGCCAATTTACAAAAAGCTGACCTAACGATCATAGATGACTATAAAGTGATTTATCATGCATAACGGGAGATATTTTTGTAAGGAATGACTTTTGGATTGGGAGACAACACTCAATTAAAAATCCCCCGCCTCCCCCTTTTCCTGCTGATTGCAGAACTGATATATAAAAACTAAAAAGAGTTTACAATCCTTAAAAATTAGAGACAATTTGTGGAATTATCTCTCTCCCACATTTGTACATTGTGAATTTCCATTTTAGATGTATACGTTTGTCTTAGATGAAAACTTGAGTTTTCACTTTCCCTTCATCTCGTAAACAAAAATAGAGATAAAAGGGAAATAGATCACAACAAAATGAAAATTTTATAGTTTATGTATGGAATGAATTTAAAGCAATATACAAATGTAAGTAAAGAAAATTTGTTGACACAACACAAATGAACACATGAGTTTTGTTATCCTAGTATGGGTAATTCCACTAGTTCAACCCTAATATCTCAGAATTTTATAAGAAAGATTTTTCTACACATGTTTTAAAAAATGGATATGCAGGCTGGAAACATGTTAAAGATTCAATTGACCTAAGGATCCAAACCTTTTAAAGTGAATAACATTAAATTCTCAAGTGAACGTGCGGTGGGAGATTTACTCGAGTCAAACAAGTCATTATTTTCCCCATTTACAAAAACCTGACCAAAAGATCAAAGATGATTTTAAAGTGATTTATCATGCGTAACGAGCTATATTTTTGTAAGGAATGACTTATGGATTGGGAGTCAACACTCCGTTAAAAATCCCCCGCCTCCCCCTTTTCCCGACGATTGCAGAACCTAATATATAAAAACTGAAAAGAGTTTACAATCCCTAAAAATTACAGACACTTTATCTTATTATCTCTCTCTAGATTTGTGCATTGTGCATTTCCATTTTAGATGTATAATTTTTTCTTAAATCAAAACGTGAGTTTTCACTTTCCCTTCATCACGTAAACAAAAAAAAGAGATACATGGCAAATAGATCACAACCAAAATGAAAATTTTAGAATTTATGAATGGAAAGAATGTAAGCAATAAAACATGTAATTAAAGAAAAAAATTTCACACACCACAAATGAACACAAAAGTTTTGTTATCCAAGTTTGGGAAATTCCACTAGTTCAACCCTAATAGCTCAGAATTTTATAAAAAAGAGATTTTTCTACACATATTTTGAAAAATGGATATGCATGCTTGAAACTTGTTAAAGATGCAAATGACCTATTGATCCAAACATTTTAAAGAGAATAAAAATAAAATGGATATTGACCCGAGTCAAACAAGCCATTTCTTTGCCCATTTACAAAAACCTGACCTAACGATCAAAGATGCTAGTAAAGTGATTTATCATACGTAATGAGCTATATTTTTTAAAGGAATGACTTATGGATTGGGATTCAACACTCCGTTAAAAATCCCCCGCCTCCCCCTTTTCCCACACCACAAATAAACTACAAAAAATTTACAATCCCTAAAAATTACAGACACTTTTTGGAGTTAACTCTCTCTATATTTGTGCATTTTGAAAATCCATTTTAGATGTATACTTTTTTCTTAGATCAAAACTTGAGTTTTCACTTTCCCTTAATCACGTAAACAAAAAAAGAGATAAAAGGCAAATAGATCACAACAAAAAGAAAATTTTAGAGTTTATGTACAGATAGAATTTATAGCAATAAAAAAATATGAGTAAACCAAATTAAATAACACAACACAAATGAACACAAAAGTTTTGTTATCATAGTTTGGGAAATTCCACTAGTTCAACTCTAATAGCTTGAAATTTTATAAGAAATAGATTTTTCTACACATGTTTTAAAAAATGGATATGAATGCTTGAAACATGTTCAAAGTGCAAATGACCTCTGGATCCAAACCTTTTAAAGAGGAGAACATTAAATTCTCAAGTGAACATGCGGTGGGATATTTTCCCGAGTCAATCGAGCCATTATTTTGTCCATTTACAAAAAGCTGACCTAATGATCATAGATGATTGTAAAGTGATTTATCATGCATAACGGGCTATGTTTTTGTAAGGAATAATGACTTATGGATTGGGAGTCAACACTCCCCCTTTTTTCCACAATTGCAGAATCTGATGTATAAAAACTAAAAAGAGTTTACAATCCCTTTAAATCACAGACACATTTTGGAATTATCTCACTCTACATTTGTGCATTGTACATTTCCAAATTAGATATTTACTTTTTTTTTAAATCAAAACTTGAGTTTTCACTTTCCCTTCATCTCGTAAACAAAAAAAAGAGATTAAAGGTAAATAGATCACAACAAAGTGAAAATTTTTGAGTTTATGAATGGAAAGAATTTAAAGCAGTAAACAAATTTAAGTAAAGAAAATTTATTCACACACCACAAATGAACACAAAAATTTTGTTATCCAAGTTTGGGAAATTCCAGTAGTTCAGCCCTAATAGCTCGGAATTTTATAAGAAAGAGATTTTTCTACACATGTTTTAAAAAATGGTTATGCATCCTTGAAATTTGTTAAAGATGCAAATGACCTGTGGATCCAAACTTTTTAAAGAGAATAACATTAAATTCTCAAGTGAACGTGCGGTGGAATATTTACCCGAGTCAAACAAGCCATTATTTTGCCTATGTACAAAAAGCTGATGTAACGATCATTGATGATTGTAAATTGATTTATCATGCATAACGGGCTATATTTTTTTAAGGAATGACTTATCGATTAGGAGTCAACACTCAGTGAAAAATCCCTCGCCTCCCCCTTTTCCCAACGCTATCAGAACTTGATATATAAAAATTAAAAAGAGCTTACAATCCCTACAAAATTACAGACACTTTTATGCATAATTTCTCTCTACATTTGTGCATTGTGAATTTAGATTTAAAATGTACACTTTTCTCTTAAATCATAACTTGAATTTTCACTTTCCCTTCATCTCGTAAACCAAAAAGGAGATAAAAGGCAAATAGATCAACACAAAATGAAAATTTTAGAGTTCATGTACAGAAAGAATTTAAAGCAATAAACAAATGTAAGTAAATAAAATTTATTCACACACCACAAATGAACACAAAATTTTTGTAATCCAAGTTTGGGAAATTTCACTAGTTCAACTCTAATAGCTCGGAATTTTATAAGAAACAGATTTTTCTACACATGTTTTAAAATATGCATATGCATGCTTGAAACAATTTAAAGATGCAAATTACCTATGGATCCAAACCTTTAAAGAAAATAACAGTAAATTCTAAAGTGAACGTGCGGTTGGATATTTACCCGAGTCCAATAAGCCATTATTTTGCCCATTTACAAAAAGCTGACCTAATGATCATAGATGATTGTAAAGTGATTTAGCATGCGTAACAAGATATATTTTTGTATGGAAAAACTTATGGATTGGGAGTCAACACTCGGTTAAAAATCCCCCGCCTCCCCCTTTTCCTGACGATTGCAAAACCTGATATATAAAAGACTTTACAATCCCTAAAAATTACAGATACTTTTTGGAAATATCTCTCCATACATTTGTACATTTTTCATTTCCTTTTTAGATGTGTACTTTTTTCTTAAATAAAAAAGTTGAGGTTTCACTTTCCCTTCATCTCCTAAAGAAAAAAAGAGATAAAAAGCAAATAGATCTCAACAAAAAGAAAATTTTAGGGTTTATGTATGGAAAGAATTTAAAGCAATCAAAAAATGTACGTAAAGAAATTTTTTTCACACACAACAAATGAACACAAAAGTTTTGTTATCCAAGTTTGGGAAATTCCACTAGTTCAACCCTAATAGCTCGGAATTTTATAAGAAAGACATTTGTCTATACATGTTTTAAAAAATGGATAGGAATGCTTGAAACATGTTAAAGATCCAAATGACCTATGGATCCAAACCTTTTAAAGAGAATAACATTAAATTCTCAAGTGAATGTGTGGTGGGATATTTACCCAAGTAAAAAAATTCATTATTTTGCCCATTTACCAAAAGCTGACCTATCAATCAAAAATGTTTGTAAAGTGATTTATCATGCGTAATGGGCTATATTTTTTTAAGGAATGACTTATGGATTGGGAGTCAACACTCAGTTAAAATTCCCTCGCCTCCCCCTTTTCCTGACGATTGTAGAACCTAAAATATAAAAACTAAAAAGAATTTATAATCCTTAAAAATTACAGTCGCTTTTTGGAATTATCTCTCTCTACATTTGTGCATTGTGCATTTCCATTCTATATGTATACTTTTTTCTTAAATCAAAACTTGAGTTTTCACTTTCCCTTCATCTCGTAAACAAAAAAAGAGATAAAAGGAAAATAGATCACAACAAAATGAAATTTTAGTGTGTATGAATGGAAAAAATTTAAAGAAATAAACAAATGTAAGTAATGAAAATTTATTCACACACCACAAATGAACACAAAAGTTTTGGTATCCAAGTTTGGGAAATTCCACTAGTTCAACCCTAATAGCTCGGAATTTTATAAGAAAGAGATTTTTCTACACATGTTTTAAAAAATGGATATGCATGCTTGACACATGGTAAAGATGCAAATGACCTATGGATCCAAACCTTTAAAGAGAATAACATTAAATTCTAAAGTGAACGTGCGGTGGGATATTTAACCGAGTCAAACGAGCCATTCTTTTGCACATTTACAAAAACCTGGCCTAACGATCATAGATGATTGTAAAGTGATTTATCATGCGTAACGGGCTATAGTTTTTTTAGGAATGACTAATTGATTGGGAGTCAACACGGAGTTAAAAATCCCCCGCATCTCCCTTTTCCTGACAAATGCTGAACCTGATATATAAAAACTAAAAATAGTTTACAATCCCCAAAAATTTTAGGGTTTATGTACGGAAAGAATATAAAGCAATAAACAAATGTAAGAAAAGAAATTTTTTTGACACACCACAAATGAACACAAACGTTTTATTTTCCAAGTTTGGTAAATTCCAATAGTTCAACCCTGATAGCTCGAAATTTTATATGAAAGAGATTTTTCTACACATGTTTTAAAAAATGGATAGGCATGCTTGAAACAGGTTAAAGATCCAAATGACCTATGGATCCAAACCTATTATAGAGAATAACATTAAATTCTCAAGTGAATGTGCGGTTGGATATTTACCCGAGTGAAACAATCCGTTATTTTGCCCATTTACCAACAGCTAACCTATGATAATAGATCATTCTGAAGTGATTTATCATGCGTAACCGGCTATATTTTTGTAAGGAATGACTTATGGATTGGGAGTCAACACTCAGTTAAAATTCCCCCACCTCCCCCTTTTCCTGACGATTGTAGAACCTAAAATATAAAAACTAAAAAGAGTTTACAATCCTTAAAAATTACAGTCACTTTTTGGAATTATCTCTCTTTACATTTGTGCATTGAGCATTTCCTTTTTAGATGTACACTTTTTTCTTAAATCAAAACGTGAGTTTTCACTTTCCATTCATCTCGTAAACAAAAAAAGAGATAAAAGGCAAATAGATCACAACAAAATTAAAATTTTAGTGTTTATGAATGGATAGAATTTAAAGAAATAAACAAATGTGAGGAATAAATATTTATTCACACAACACAAATGAACACAAAAGTTTTGTTATCCAAGTTTGGGAAATTCCACTAGTTCAACCCTAATAGCTCGGAATTTTATCAGAAAGAGATTTTTCTACACATGTTTTTAAAAATGGATATGCATGCTTGACACATGGTAAATATTTAAATGACCTATGGATCCAAACCTTTAAAGAGAATAACATTAAATTCTCAACTGAACGTGCAGTGGGATATTTACCCAAGTCAAACAAGCCATTCTTTTGCACATTTACAAAAAGCTGACCTAACAATCATAGATGATTGTAAAGTGATTTATCATGCGTAACGGGCTATACTTTTTTTAGGAATGACTTATGGATTAGGAGTCAACACTCAGTGAAAAATCCCCCGCCTCCCCATTTTCCCGACGAGTGCAGAACTTGATATATAAAAACTAAAAAGAGTTTACAATTCCTACAAAATTACAGACAATTTTATGAATTGTCTCTCTCTACATTTTTCATTGTGCATTTCCTTTTAAGATGTATACTATTTTCTTAAATCAAAACATGAGTTTTCACTTTCCCTTCCTCTCAGAAAAAAAAGAGATAAAAGGCTAATAGATCACAACAAAATGAAAATTTTAAAGTTTATGTATGGAAAGAATTTAAAGCAATAAACAAATTTAAGAAAAGAAAATTTATTCGCACACCACAAATGAACACAAAAGTTTTTTTATCCAAGTTTGGGAAATTCCACTAGTTCACCTCTAATAGCTCGGAATTTTATAAGAAACAGATTTTTTACACCTGTTTTAAAAAATGGATATGCATGCCTGAAAATAGTTAAAGAAGCAAATGACCTATGGATCCAAACCTTTTAAAGAGAATAACATTGAATTCTCAAGTGAACGTGCAGTGGGAAATTTACCCGAATCAAACAAGCCATTATTTTGCCCATTTACAAAAAGCTGACCTAACGATCACAGGTGATTGTAAAGTGATTTATCATGCGTAACAGGCTATATTTTTGTATGGAAAGACTTATGGATCGTCAGTCAACACTCATTTAAAATCCCCCCGCCTCCCCCTTTTGCCAACGACTGCAGAACCTAATATATAAAAACTAAAAAGAGTTTACAATTCCTAAAAATTTTAGACACTTTTGGGAATTATATCTCTCTACATTTGTGAATTGTGTATTTCCATTTTAGATCTATACTTTTTTATTAAATCAAAACTTGAGTTTTCACTTTCCCTTCATCTCGTAAACAAAAAAAGCGTTAAAAGGCAAATAGATCACAAAAAAATGAAATGTTTAGGATTTATGTATGGAAATAATTTAAAAAAACAAACAAATGTAAGTAAAGAAAAATTATTCACACAACACAAATGAACACAAAATTTTTGTTATCCAAGTTTGGGAAATTCCACAAGTTCAACCTTAATAGCTCAGAATTTTATAATAAACAGATTTTCTACACATGTTTTAAAAAATGGATAGGCATTCTGGAACATTTGAAAGATGCAAATGACATATGGATCCAAACCTTTTAAAGAGAATATTATTAAATTCTCAAGTGAACGTGCGTTGGGATATTTACCTGAGTCAAACAAGCCATTATTTTGCCCATTTACAAAAAGCTGACCTAATAATAAAAGATGATTGTAAAATGATTTATCATGCATGACGGGTTTTATTTTTTAAAGGAATGACTTATGGATTAGGAGTCAACACTCAGTTAAAAATCCCCCACCTCGTCTGTTTCCCGACAATTGCAGAACCTAATATATAAAAGACTTTACAATCCCTAAAAATTACAGTCACTTTTTGGAATTATCTCTCTCTACAATTGTGCATTGTGCATTTCCTTTCTAGATGTATACTTTTTTCTTAAATCAAAACTTGAGTTTTCACTTTTCGTTCATCTCGTAAACAAAAAAAGAGATAAAAGGCAAATACATCACAAATATATCAAAATTTTAGAGTTTATGTATGGTAAGAATTAAAAGAAATAAACAAAAGTAAGTAAAGAAAATTAATTCACACACCACAAATGAACACAAAAGTTTTGTTATCCAAGTTTGGGAAATTCCACCAGTTCCACTCTAATACCTCAAAATTTTATAAGAAAGTGATTTTTCTACACTTGTTTTAAAAAATAGATATGCATTCCTGAAACGTGTTCAAGATGCAAATGCCCTATGGATCCAAGCCTTTTAAAGAGAATAACATTAAATTATCAAGTGAACGTGCGGTCGGATATTTACCCAATTCAACCAAGCCATTATTTTTCCGATTTACAAAAAGCATACCTAACGATCAATGATGATTGTAAAGTGATTTATCATGCGTAACAGAATTTATTTTTGTAAGGAATAAATTATGGATTGAGAGTCAACTCTCAGTTAAAAATCCCCCGCCTTACCCTTTTCCCGATGATTGCAAAACGTGATATATGAAAATTAAAAATAGTTTGCAATCACTAAAAATTACAGACACTTTCTGGAATTATCCCTTTCTACATTTGTGCATTGTGCATTTCAATTTTATATGTAAAGTTTTTTCATAAATCATCACTTTAGTTTTCACTTTCCATTCTTCTCGCTAACAAAAAAAAGAGATAAAATGCAAATAGATCACAACAAAATGAACAGAAAATTTTTCTTATCCAAGTTTGAGAAATTCCACTAGTTCAACCCTTATAGCTCGAAATTTTATTAGAAAGAGATTTTTCTACACATTTTTAAAAAAATTCATAAGCATGCTTGAAACATGTTAAAGAAGCAAATGACCTATGGATCCAAACCTTTTAAAGAGAATAACATTAAATTCTCAAGTGAACGTGCGGTGGGATATTTAACCAAGTAAAACAAACCATTATTTTGCCCATTTACAAAAACCTGACCTAACGATCATAGATGATTGTAAAATGATTTATCATGCATAACAGGTTATATTTTTGTGAGGAATAACTTATGGATTGGGAGTCAACACTCAGTGAAAAATCCCTGCCTCCCCCGTTTTCCAACAATTGTCGAACTTGATATATAAAAGCTAAAAACTTTTTACAATCCCTACAAACTTACAAACACTTTTATGAATTATCTCTCTCTAAAATTGTGCATTGTGCTTTTCCTTTTAAGATGTATATTTTTTTCTTAAATCAAAACTTGAGTTTTCACTTTCCCCTCATCTCCTAGAGAAAAAAAGTGATAGAAGGCAAATCGATCACAACAAAATGAAAATTTTAGAGTTTATGTGTGGAAAGAATTTAAAGCAATTAAAAAATGTAAGTAAATAAAATTTATTCACACACCACAAATGAACACAAAAGTTTGGTAATCCAAGTTTGGGAAATTCCACTAGTTCAACTCTAATAGCTCGGAATTTTATAAGAAAGAGATTTTTCAACACATGTTTTAAAAAAAGGATACGCATGCTTTAAACAAGTTAAAGATGCAAATGACCTATGGACCCAAACCTTTTAAAGAGAATAACATTGAATTCTAAAGTGAACGAGAGGTGGCATATTTACCCGAGTCAAACAAACCATTATTTTGCCCATTTACAAAAAGCTGACCTAACAATCACAGGTGATTGTAAAGTGATTTATCACGCGTAACGGGCTCTATTTTGTACAAAAAGACTTATGGATTGGGAGTCAACACTCAGTTAAAAATCACCCGCCTCTCCCTTTTCCCGACGATAGCAGAACCTGATATATAAAAACTAAAAAGAGTTTACAATCCCTAAATATTAAAAACACTTTTGTGAAATATCTCTCTCTACTTTTGTACATTGTGCATTTCCATTTTTGGTGTATACTTTTTTCTTTAATAAAAAACTTGAGTTTTCACTTTCCCTTCATCTCCTAAATAAATAAAGAGATAAAAGGCAGAAAGATCACCACAAAATGAAAATTTTAGGGGTTATGTATAGAAAGAATATAAAGCAACAAACAAATGTAAGAAAAGAAAAAATTTTCACACACCACAAATGTACACAAAAGTTTTGTTATCCAAGTTTGGAAAATTCCAATAGTTCAACCCTAATAGCTCGGAATTTTAGAAGAAAGAGATTTTTCTACACATGTTTTAAAAAATGGATAGGCAGGCTTGAAACATGTTAAAGATCCAAATGACCTATGGATCCAAACCTATTAAAGAGAATAACGTAAAATTCTCAAGTGAACGTGTGGTTGGATATTTACCCGAGTCAACCAATCCATTATTTTGCCCATTTACCAAAAGCTGACCTATCAGTCATAGATGATTGTAAAGTGATTTATCATGCGTAACCGGCTATATTTTTGTAAGGAATGACTTATGGATTGGGAGTCAACACTCAGTTAAATATCCCCCGCCTCCCTCTTTTCACAATGATTGCAGAACGTGATTTATAAAAACTAAAAAGAGTTTACAACCATAAAAATTATAGACACTTTTTGGAATTATCTCTCTCTACATTTGTGCATTGTGCATTTCCTTTTTAGATGTACACTTTTTTCTTAAATCAAAACGTGAGTTTTCACTTTTCCTTCATCTCGTAAAAAAAAAAAGAGATAAAAGGCAAATAGATCACAATAAAATTAAAATTTTAGTGTTTATGAATGGAAAGAATTTAAAGAAATAAACAAATGTAAGTAATGAAAATTTATTGACAGACCACAAATGAACACAAAAGTTTTTTTATCCAAGTTTGGGAAATTCCACTAGTTCAACCCTAATAGCTCGGAATTTTATAAGAAAGAGATTTTTCTACACATGTTTTAAAAAATGGATATGCCTGCTTGACACATGCTAAAGATGCAAATGACCTATGGATCCAAACCTTTAAAGATAATAACAATAAATTCTCCAGTGAACGTGCGGTGGGATATTTACCTGAGTCAAACAAGCCATTCTTTTGCACATTTACAAAAAGCTGACCTAACGATCATAGATGATTATAAAGTGATTTATCATGCCTAATGGGCTATAATTTTGTTAGGAATGACTTATGGATTAGGAGTCAACACTCAGTGAAAAATCCCCCGCCTCCCCCTTTTCCCGTCGATTGCAAAACTTGATATATAAAAACTGAAAAGAGTTTACATTTCCTATAAAATTACAGACAATTTTATGAATTATCTCTCTCTAAATTTGTCATTGTGCATTTCCATTTAAGATGTATACTTTTTCTAAAATCAAAAGAAGAGTTTTCACTTTCCCTTCATCTTAGAAACAAAAAAAAAAAGATAAAAGGCAAAGAGATCACAACAAAATGAAAATTTTAAAGTTTATGTATGGAAATAATTTAAAGCAATAAACAAATTTGAGAAATAAAATTTATTCATACACCACAAATGAACACAAAAGTTTTGTTATCCTAGTTTGGGAAATTCCACAAGTTTAACTCTAATAGCTCGAAATTTTATCAGAAAGAGATTTTTCTACACCTATTTTAAAAAATGGATATGCATGCTTGAAACAAGTTAAAGAAGCAAATGACCTATGGATCCAAACCTTTTAAAGAGAATAACATTAAATTCTCAAGTGAACGTGTGGTGGGATATTTACCTGAGTCAAACAAGCCATTATTTTGCCCATTTACAAAAAGCTGACCTAACGAAAATAGGTGATTGTAGAGTGATTTATCTTACGTAACGGGCTATATTTTTGTATGGAAAAACTTATGGATCGGGAGTCAACACTCAGTTAAAAATCCTCCCCCTTTTCCCTAGACTGCAGAACCTGATATATAAAAACTAAAAAGAGTTTAAAATTCCTAAAAATTACAGACACTTTTGGGAATTATCTCACTCTACATATGTGAATTGTGCATTTCCATTTTAGATCTATACTTTTTTCTTAAATCAAAACTTGAGTTTTCACTTTCCCTTCATCTTGTAAACAAAAAAAGCGATAAAAGGCAAATAGATCACAACAAAATGAAATTTTTAGAGTTTATGTATGGAAATAATTTAAAAAAATAAACAAATGTAAGTAAATAAAAATTATTCACACAACACAAATGAACACAAAATTATTGTTATCCAAGTTTGGGAAATTCCACTAGTTCAACCCTAATAGCACAAAATTTTATAATAAACAGATTTTTCTACACATGTTTTAAAAAATGGATAGGCATTCTTGAAACATTTGAAAGATGCAAAAGACTTATGGATCCAAACCTTTTAAAGAGAATAACATTAAATCTCAAGTGACTGTGCGTTGGGATATTTACCCGAGTCAAACAAGCCATTATTTTGCCCATTTACAAAAAGCTGACATAACAATAAAAGATGATTGTAAAATGATTTATCATGCAAAACGGGCTTTATTTTTTAAAAGGAATGACTTATGGATTAGGAGTCAACACTCAGTTAAAAATCCCCCGCCTCGCCCTTTTCCCGACGATTGTTGAACCTGATATATAAAAACTAAAAAAAGTTTATAATCCCTAAAAATTACAGACACTTTTAGGAATTATCTCTCTCTACATTTTTGCATTGTGCATTTCCTTTTTAGATCTATACTTTTTTTCTTAAATCAAAACTTGAGTTTCCACTTTCCCTTCATCTCTTAAACAAAAAAAAGAGATAAAAGGCAAAAAGATCACAACAAAGTGAAAATTTGAGAGTTTATGAATGGAAAGAATTTAAAGCAACAAACAAATGTAAGTAAAGAAAATTTATTCACACACCACATATCAACACAAATGTTTTGTTATCCAAGTTTGGGAAATTCCAATAGTTCAACCCTAATAGCTCAGAATTTTATAAGAAAGAGATTTTGCTACTTATGTTTTAAAAAATGGATATGCATGCTTTAAACAAGTTAAATATGCAAATGACCTACAGATGAAAACCTTTTAAAGAGAATAACATTGAATTCCCAAGTGAACGTGTGGTGGGATATTTACCCCAGTCAAACAAGCCATTATTTTGCCCATTTAACAAAAGTTGACCTAACGATCATAGATGATTGTAAAGTGATTTATCATGCTTAACGGGCTATATTTTGCGAAGAATGACTTAAGGATTGGGAGTCAACACTCAGTTAAAAAACTCCCACTCCCTTTTCCCGACGATTGTAGAATTTGATATAGAAAAACTAAAAAGTGTTTACAATCCCATAAAGTTATAGACACCTTTTGGAATTATTTCCCTCCACATTTGTGCATTGTGCATTTTCATTTTAGATATATACTTTTTTCTTAAATCAAAACTTGTGTTTTCATTTTCCCTTCATCTCCTAAACAAAAAAAGAGATAAAAGGCAAGTACATCACAACAAAATCAAAATTTTAGAGTTTATGTATGGAAAGAATTGAAAGAAATAAACAAAAGTAAGTAAAGAAAATTAATTCACACACCACAAATGAACACAAAAGTTTTGTTATCCAAGTTTGGGAAATTCCACTAGTTGAACCCTAATACCTCAAAATTTTGTAAGAAGGAGATTTTTCTACACTAGTTTTAAAAAATGGATATACATGCCTGAAACGTGTTCAAAATGGAAATGCCCTATGGATCCAAGCCTTTTAAAGAGAATAACATTAAATTCTCAAGTGAACATGCAGTGGATATTTACCCAATTCAACTAAGCAATTATTTTGCCGATTTACAAAAAGCATACCTAACGATCAATGATGATTGTAAAGTGATTTATCATGCATAACAGAATTTATTTTTGTAAGGAATAACTTATGGATTGGGAGTCAACTCTCAGTTTAAACTCCCCCGCCTTCCCCTTTTCCCGATGATTGCAAAACCTGATATATGAAAACTAAAAAGAGTTTGCAATCACTAAAAATTACAGACACTTTTTGGAATTATCTCTCCCTACATTTGTGCATTGTGCATTTCAATTTTATATGTAAATTTTTTTCATAAATAAACACTTGAGTTTTCACGTTCCCTTCTTCTCACAAACAAAAAAAAGAGATAAAAGGCAAATAGATCACAACAAAATGCACACAAAATTTTTCTTATCCAAGTTTGAGAAATTCCACTAGTTCAACCCTTAGAGAACAAAATTTTATTAGAAAGAGATTTTTCTACACATGTTTTAAAAAATGGATAAGCATGCTTGAAACATGTTAAAGATGCAAATGACCTATGGATCCAAACCTTTTAAAGAGAATAACATTAAATTCTCAATTGAACGTGCGGTGGGATATTTACCCGAGTCAAACAAGCCATCATTTTGCCCATTTACAAAAAGCTGACTGAACGATCATATATGATTGTAAAGTGATTTATCATGCATAACAGGTTATATT
Organism: Aristolochia californica; assembly: GCF_029961685.1. Classification (NCBI taxonomy): domain Eukaryota; kingdom Viridiplantae; phylum Streptophyta; class Magnoliopsida; order Piperales; family Aristolochiaceae; genus Aristolochia; species Aristolochia californica. The sequence continues at coordinate 27,294,217 of NW_027182103.1, read as the reverse complement.
TTTGTGAGGAATGACTTATGGATTGGGAGTCAACACTCAATTAAAAATCCCCTGCTTCCCCCTTTGCCCGACGGTTGCAAAACCTGTTATATATAAACCAAAAATAGTTTACAATCCCTAAAAATTACAGACAGTTTTTAGAATTATTTCTCTCTACATTTCTGCATTGTGCATTTTCATTTTAGATGTATACTTTTTTCTTAAATACAAACTTGAGTTTTCACTTTGCCTTCATCTCATAAACAAAAAAAGATATAAAAGGCAAATAGATCACAACAAAAATTAAAATTTTACAGTTTATATATGGAAAGAATTTAAAGATATAAAAAAATGTAAGTAAATAAAATTTATTCATACTCCACAAATGAACACAAAAGTTTTGTTATCAAAGTTAGGGAAATACCATTACTTCAACTCTAATCACTCAGAATTTTATAAGAATAAGATTTTTCTACACGTGCTTTAAAAAATTGATATGCATGCTTGAAACTTGTTAAAGATTCAAGTGACCTATGTATCCAAATCTTTTGAAGAGATTAAATTTAAATTATCAAGTGAATTGCGGTGGGATATTTAGCCGAGTCAAACAAGCCATTATTTTGCCCATTTAGAAAAGCTGACCTAATGATCATAAATGGTTGTAAAGTGATTTATCAGGCGTAATGGGCTATATTTTTTAAAGGAAAGACTTATGGATTGGGAGTCCACACTCAGTTAAAAATTCCCCTCCGCCTTTTCCCGAAGATGGCAGAACCTGATATATTAAAACTAAAAAGAGTTTAAAATCCCTAAAAATTATTGAGACTTTAAGGAATTATCTCTCCCTACATTTTTGCATTGTGCATTTCCATTTTAGATGTATACTTTTTTCTTAAATCAAAATTTGAGTTTTCACTTTTCCTTCATCGCGTAAACAAAAATAGAGATAAAAGGCGAATAGATCACAAGAAAATGAAAATGTTAGGGTTTATGTATGAAAAGAATTTAAAGCAATACAAAAATGTAAGTAAAGAAAATTTATTCACACACCACAAATGAACACAAAAGTTTTGTTATCCAAGTTTGGGAAATTCCACTAGTTCAAGCCTAGTAGCTCGGAATTTTATAAGAAAAATATTTATCTACAAATGTTTTAAAAAATGGATAGGCATGCTTGAAACATGTTAAAGATGAAAATGACCTACGGATCCAAACCTTTTAAGTAGAATAACATTAAATTCTCAAGTGAACTTGCGTTGGGATATTTACCCGAGTCAAACAAGCCAATAGTTTGACCATATAAAAGAGATGACCTAACCATCATAGATGATTGTAAAGTGATTTATCATGCGTAACGGCTATATTTTGGTAAGAAATGATCTATGGATTGGGAGTCAACACTCCGTTAACAATCCCCTGCCTCCCCCTTTTCCCGACGATTGCAGAACCAGATTTTAAAAAAACTAAAAAGATTTACACTACCAAAAAATTACAGACTCATTTTGAATTTTCTCTCTCTAACTTTTTGCATTGTGCATTTCCTTTTTAGATGTATCCTTTTTTGTTAAATCAAAAGTTGAGTTTTCACTTTCCCTTCATCACACAAAAAAAGAGATAAAAGGAAAATAGATCACAACAAAATGAAAATTTTAAAGTTTATATAAGGAAAAAATATATAGCAATAAACAAATGTAAGTAAAGAAAATTTATTCACACACCACAAATGAGCACAAAAGTTTTTTATCCAAGTTTTGGAAATTCCACTAGTTCAACTCTAATAACTCAGAATTTTAAGAGAAAAATATTTTTTTACACATTTTAAAAAATGGATATGCATGCTTGAAACTTGTTAAAGATGAAAATGACCTATAGATCCAAACCTTTTAAACCGAATAACATTAAATTCTCAAGTGAACATGTGGTGGGATATTTACCTGAGTCAAACAAGCCATTATTTTGCCCTTTTAAAAAAAGCTAAACTAACGATCACAGATGATTGTAATGGTCTATATTTCTGAAAGGAATGAATTATGGATTGGGAGTCAACACTTAGTAAAAAATCCCCCCTCCTTTTCTAGACAATTGCAGAACCTGATATATTAAAACTAAATAGAGTTTACAATCCAAAAAAATTACATACACTTTTTGGAATTATCTCTCTCTAAATTTGTGCATTGTGCATTTAATTTTAGATGTATACTTTTTTGTTCAATCAAAACTTGAGTTTTTCCTTTCCCTTCATCTCGTAAACAAAAAAATAGAGATAAAAGGCAAATAGATCACAAAAAAATGAAAATTTTAGAGTTCATGAATGGAAAGAATTTTTAAAGCAATAAACGAATGTAAGTGAATAAAATTTATTCACACACCACAATTGAGCACAAAAGTTTTGTTATCCAAGTTTGGGAAATTCCACTAGTTCAACCCTAATAACTTGGAATTTTATGAGAAAAAGATTTTTCTATACATTTTAAAAAATGGATATGCATGCATGAAACATGGATGCAAATGACCTATGGATCAATACCTTTTAAAGAGAATAACATTAAATTCTCTAGTGAACGTGCGGTGGGATATTTACGGGAGTCAAACAAGCCATTATTTTGCCCTTAACAAAAAGATGACCTAACGATTATAGATGATTGTAAAGTGATTTATCAAGCGTAATGGGCTACATTTTGGTAAGGAATAACCTATGGAATGGGAGTCAACTCTCCGTTAAAAATCCCCCCCCCCCCCCCCCCCCCCCCCTCCCTTGTTCCTGACGATTACATAACCTGATATATAAAAACTAAAAAGAGTTTACAATCCCTAAAAATTACAGACACTTTTTGGAAATATCTCTCTTTACATTTGTGCATTGTGCATTTCGTTTTTAGATATATATACTATTTTTTTAAATCAAAACTTGAGTTTTCACTTTCCCTTAATCTCGTAAACAAAAAAAGAGATCAAAGGCAAGTAGATCACAACAAAATAAAAATTTTAGAGTTTAAGAATGGGAAGAATTTAAAGAAATAAACAAATGTAAGTAATGAAAATTTCTTCACACACCACAAATGAACACAAAAGTTTTGTTATCCAAGTTTGGGAAATTCCACTAGTTCAACCCTAATAGCTCGGAATTTTATCAGAAAGAGATTTTTCTACACATGTTTTAAAAAATGGATATGCATGTTTGACACATGATAACCATGCAAATGACCTATGGATCCAAACCTTTTAAAGAGAATAACATTAAATTCTAAAGTGAACGTGCGGTGGGATATTTACCGGAGTCAAACAAGCCATTCTTTTGCACATTTACAAAATGCTGAGCTATCCATCATAGATGATTGTAAAGTGATTTATCATACATAATAGGCTATATTTTTTTAAGGAATGACTAATGGATTGGGAGTCAACACTGAATTAAAAATCCTCCACCTCTCCCTTTTCCTAAGGATTGCAGAACCAGATATATAAAAACTAAAAAGCGTTTACAATCCCTAAAAATGACAGACACTTTTTGGAATTATCTCTCTCTACATTTGTGCATTGTGCATTTCCATTATAGATCTATATTTTTCTCTTAAATAAAAACTTGAGTTTTCACTTTTCTTTCATCTCGTAAACAAAAAAAAAAAGATAAAAGGCAAATAGATCACAACAAAATGAAAATTTTAGAGTTTAAGAATGGAAAGAATTTAATGAAATAAACAAATGTAAGTAATGAAAATTTATTCACACACCACAAATGAACACAAAAGTTTTGTTATCATAGTTTAGGAAATTCCACTAGTTCAACCCTAATAGCTCGGAATTTTATAAGAAAGAGATTTTTCTACACATGCTTTAAAAAATGGTTTTGCATGCTTGACACGTGTTAAACATGCAAATAACCTAGGGATCCAAACCTTTTAAAGATAATGACATGATATTCTCAAGTGAACGTGTGGTGGGATATTTTCCCGAGACAAACAAGCCATTCTTTTGCACATTTACAAAAAGCTGAGCTAACCATCATAGATTATTGTAAAGTGATTTATCATGCGTAACAAGCTATATTTTTTTAAGGAATGGCTAATGGATTGGTAGTCAACACTCAGTTAAAAATGCCTTGCCTCTCCCTTTTCCTAACGATTGCAGAACCTGATATATAAAAACTAAAAAGAGTTTACAATCCCTAAAAATTACAGACACTTTTTTTTTAATTATCCCTCTATATATTTGTGCACATTGTGCATTTCCATTTTAGATGTATAATTTTTTTTAAAATACAAACTTGAGTTTTCACGTTCCCTTCATCTCATAAACAAAAAAAGAGATAAAAGGCAAATAGATCACAACAAAATGAAAATTTTAGATTTTATGTATGGATAGAATTTAAAGCAATAAAAAAATGTAAGTAAACCAAATTATTTCACAGAACACAAATGAACACAAAAGTTTTGTTAGCTAAGTTTGGAAAATTCCACTAGTTCAACTCTAATAGCTTTTGAATTTTTTAAGAAATAGATTTTTCTACACTTGTTTTAAAAAATGAATATGCAAGCTTGAAACATGTTAAAGATGCAAATGACTTATGGATCAAAACCTTTTAAACAGAATAACATTAAATTCTGAAGTGAACGTGCGGTGGGATATTTACCAGAGTCAAACAATCTATTATTTTGCCCATTTTCCAAAAGCTGACCTATCGATCATAGATGACTGTAACAAGATTTATCATGCCTAATGGGCTATATTTTTGTAAGTAATGACTTATGGATTGGGAATCAACACTCAGTTAAAAATCTCTCGCCTCCCCCTTTTTCCGACGACTGAGAACCTGATATATAAAAACTAAACAGAGTTTAAAATCCCTAAAAAATACAGACACTTTTCTGAAATATCTCTCACTACATTTGTGCATCGTGCATTTCCATTTTAGATGTATACTTTTTTCTTAAATCAAAACTTGAATTTTCACTTTCCCTTCATGTCGTAAACAAAAAAATAGATAAAAGGCAAATAGATGACAACAAAAGGAAAACTTTAAGGTTTATGTATAGAAAGAATTTAAAGAAATAAACAAATTAAAGTAAAAAAAATTTATTCACACACCACAAATGAAGACAAAAGTTTTGTTATACAAGTTTAGAAATTTCTACTAGTTCAACCCCAATAGCTCGGAATTTTATAAGAAAGAGATTTTTGTACACATGGTTTAAAAAATTTATTTGCATGCTTGCAACATGTTTAAGATGCAAATGACCTATGGATCAAAATCTTTTAAAGAGAATAACATTAAATTCTCAAGTGAACGTGCGGTGGGATATTTGCCCATTTACAAAAAGCTGACCTAACAATCATAGATGATTGTAAAGTTATTTATCATGCGTAATGGGCTATATTTTGTTAAGGAATGACTTATGGACTGGGAGTCAACACTCAGTTAAAAATCCCCCGCCTCCCCTTTCTCTCGACGATTGCAGAACCTGATATATAAAAACAAAAAAGAGTTTACAATCCCTAAAAATTACAAACACTTTTTGGAATTATCTCTCTCTACATTTGTGCATTGTGCATTTCCATTTTAGTTGTATACTTTTTTCTTAAATCAGAACTTGAGTTTTCACTTTCCCTTCATCTCATAAACAAAAAAAAAGAGATAAAAGGCAAATAGATCACAACAAAAGGAAAATTTTAAGGTTTATGTATAGAAAGAATTTAAAGAAATAAACAAATGTAAGTAAGGAAAATTAATTCACACACCACAAATGAACACCAAAGTTTTGTTATCCAAGTTTAGGAATTTCCACTAGTTCAACCCTAATAGCTCGGAATTTTATAAGAAAGAGATTTTTGTACACATGATTTAAAAAATGGATTTGCATGCTTTAAACATGTTAAAGTTGCAAATGACTGATGAATCGAAATCTTTTAAAGAGAATAACTTTAAATTCTCAAGTGAACGTGCGGTGGGATATTTGCCCAAGTCAAACAAGCCATTTATTTGCCCATTTACAAAAAGCTGACCTAACGATCATAGATGATTGTAAAGTGATTTATCATGCATAACGGGCTATATTTTTTTAAGGAATGACTTATGGACCGGGAGTCAACAATCAGTTAAAAATCCCCCGCCTCCCCTTTCTCCCGACGCTTGTAGAACCTGATATATAAAAACTAAAAAAGAGTTTACAATCCCTAAAATATAAAAACACTTTTTGGAATTATCTGTCTCTACATTTGTGCATTGTGCATTTCCATTACAGATGTATACTTTTTTCTTAAATCAGAACTTGAGTTTTCACTTTCCCTTCATCTCGTAAACAAAAAAAAAAGAGATAAAAGGCAAATTGATCACAACATAATGAAAATTTTAGAGTTGATGTATGGAATGAATTTAAAGCAATAAATAAATTTAAGTCTAGAAAATTTATTCACACACCACAAATGAACACAAAAGTTTTGTTATCCAAGTTTGGGAAATTCCACTTGTTCAACCCTAATAGCTCGGAAATTTATAAGAAAGAGATTTTTCTACACATGTTTTAAAAAATGGATATGCATGCTTGAAACATGTTAAAGATGCAAATGACCTATGGATCCAAACCTTTTAAAGAGAATAACATTAAATTCTCAAGTGAACTTGCGGTGGGATATTTAACTGAGTCAAACACGCCATTATCTTGCCCATTTACAAAAAGCTGACCTAATGATCATAGATGATTGTAAAGTGATTTATTATGCTTAACGAGCTATATTTTTTTAAGGAATAACTTATGGACAGGGAGTCAACACTCCATTAAAAATCCCCCCTCCCACTTTTTCGAACGATTGCAGAACCTGATGTATAAAAACTAAAAAGAGTTTACAATCCCTAAAAATTTCAGACACTTTGTGGAATTATCTCTCTCTACATTTGTTCATTGTGAATTTCCATTTTAGATGTATACTTTTTCTAAAATCAAAACTTGAGTTTTTACTTTCCATTCATCTCGTAAACAGAAAAAGAGATAAAAGGCAAATAGATCACAAGAAAATGAAACTTTTAGGGTTTTTGTATGGAAATAATTTAAAGCAATAAACAAATGTAAGTAAAGAAAATTTATTCACACACCACAAATGAACCCCAAAGTTTTTTTATCCAAGTTTTGGAAATTCCACTAGTTCAACTCTTATAGCACGAAATTTTAAAAGAATGAGATTTTTCTACACATTTTTTGAAAAATGGATATGCATGCTTGAAACATGTTAAAGATGCAAATGACCTATGGATCCAATCCTTTTAAAACGAATAACATTAAATTTTCAAGTGAACGTGCGGATATTTACTCAACTCAAACAAGCCATTATTTTCCCCACTTACAAAAAGCTGACCTAACGATCATCGATGATTGGAAACTGATTTATCATGCGTAACGGGGTATATTTTTGTAAGTAAAGACTTTTGGATTGTGATTCAACCTTCAATTAAAAATTCCCTCAGTCCTCTTTTTCCCGACAATTGCTGAACCTGATATATAACGACTAAAAGGAGTTTGCAATCCCTAAAAATGAGAGACACTTTTTGAAATTATCTCTCTACATTTGTGCATTGTGCATTTCCATTTTAGATGTATACTTTTTTATTTATTTAAAACTTGAGTTTTCACTTTCCCTTCATCTGGTAAACCAAAAAAAAAAAAAAGATAAAAGGCAAATAGATCACAACAAAATAAAAATTTTAGGGTTTTTCTTTGGAAATAATTTAAAGCAATAAACAAATGTAAGTAGAGAAAATTTATTCACACACCACAAATGAACACAAAAGTTTTGTTATCCTAGTTTCGGAAATTCCACTTGTTCAACACTAATAGCTCTGAATTTTATAAGAAAGAGATTTTTCTACACGTGTTTTAAAAAATTGATAGGCATGCTTGAAACATGTTAAAGATGCAAATGACCTATAGATCCAAACATTTTAAAGATAATAACATTAAATTCTCATGTGAAGGTGCGTTGGGATATTTACCCGAATCAAACAAGCCATTATTTTGTCCATTTACAAAAAGCTGACCTAAGGATCATGGATGATTGTACAGTGATTTATCATATCTAACGGCTTATATTTATGTAAGGAATGTCTTATGGATTGGGAGTCAAATACTCCGTTAAAAATCCCCCGCCTCCCCCTTTTCCCGACGGTTGCAGAACCTAATATATAAAAACTAAAAAGAGTTTACAATCCCAAAAAGTTACAACCACTTTTTGGAATTATCTCTCTATAAATTTGTGCATTTTTCATTTCCATTTTAGATATATACTTTTTTCTTAAATCAAAACTTGAGTTTCCACTTTCCCTTCATCTCATAAAGAAAAGAAAGAGATAAAAGGCAAATTGATCACAAAAAAATGAAAATTTTAAAGTTTATACATGGAAAGAATTTAAAGCAATAAAAAAATGTGAGTAAAGATAATTTATTCACACCCCACAAATTAGCACAAGAGTTTTGTTATCCAAGTTTCGGAATTTCCACAAGTTTAACCCTCATAGCTCTGAATTTTATGAGAAAAATATTTCTCTACACATGTTTTAAAAAATGGATGTGCATGCTTGAAACATGTTAAAGATGCAAATTACCAATGGATACAAAGCTTTTAAAGAGAATAACATTAAATTCTCAAGTGAAAGTGTGGTGGGATATTTACGAGTGTCAAACAAGACATTATTTTGCCCATTTAAAAAAAGCTGACCTAACGTTCATTGATGATTGTAAAGTGATTTATCATGTGTAATGGGGTATATTTTTGTAAGGAATGACTTATGGAATGGGGGTCAACACTCAGTTAAAAATCCCCCGCCACCCCCTTTTCCTGACGATTGGAAAACCTGATATATATAAACTAATAAGAGTTTACAATCACAAAAAATTATTGACACTTTTTGGAATTATCTCTCTCTATATTTGTGCATTGTTCATTACCATTTTTGATGTATAGTTTTTTCTTAAATAAAAACTTGATTTTTCACTTTCCCTTCATCTCGTAAACAAAAAAAAGAGATAAAACGCAAATAGATCACAACAAAATGAAAATTTTAAGGTTATGTATGGAAATAATGAAAGCAATAAACAAATGTAAGTAAAGAAAATTTTTTCACATACCACAAATGTTTAGTTATCCATGTTTGAGAAATTCCACTAGTTCAACCTTTATAGCTCAAAATTTTATAAGAAAGAGATTTTTCTACATATGTTTTGAAAAATGGATATGCATGCTTGAAACATGTTAGAGATGCAAATGACTTATGGATCCAAACCTTTTAAAGAGAATAACATTAAATTCTCAAGTGAACGTACTGTGGCATATTTACTCGAGTGAAACAAGCCATCATTTTGCCCATTTACAAAAGCTGACCTAACGATCATAGATGACTGTAAAGTGATTTATCATGCGTAAAGGGCTATATTTTTGTATGGAATGCCTTATGGATTGTTAGTCAACACAAAGTTAAAAATCCCTCCCCTCCCCATTTTCCCGACGCTTGCAGAACCTGATATATAAAAAATAATAAGAGTTTACTATCCCTAAAAATTGCAAATACTTTTTGGATTTATCTCTCTCTACATTTGAGCATTGTGAATTTCCATTTTAGATGTATACTTTTTTCTTTAATCAAAACTTGAGTTTTCACTTTCCCTTCATCTCGTCGACAAAAAAAAGAGATCAAAGGCAAATAGATCACAACAAAATGAAAATTTTAGAGTTTATGTATGGAATTAATTTAAATAAATAAATAAATGTAAGTAAAGAAAATTTATTCACACACCACAAATGACCACGAAAGTTTTGTTATCCTAGTTTGGGAAATTCCACTAGTTCAACCCTAATTGCTCGGAATTTTATAAGAAAGAGATTTTTCAACACATGTTTTAAAAAGTAGATATGCATTGTTGAAAAATGTTAAAGATGCAAATGACCTATGGATCCAAACCTTTTAAAGAGAATAACATTAAATTCTCAAGTGAACGTGCTGTGGGATATTTACCCGAGTCAAACAAGCTATTACTTTGCCCATTTACAGAAAGCTGACCTAATGATCATAGATGATTGTCAAGTGATTTAGCATCAGTAACAGGCTATATTTTTTTGAAGCAATGACTAATGGATTAGGAGTCAACATTCAGTTAAAAATCCCATGCCTCTTTTTCTTAACGATTGCAGAACCTGATATATAAAAACTAAAAAGAGTTTACAATCCCTAAAACTTATAGACACTTTTTGGAATTATCTCTCTCCACATTTGTGCATTGTGCATTTCCATTTTAGATGTACACAGTTTTCTTAAATCAAAACTTGAGTTTTCACTTTCCCTTCATCTTGTAAACAAAAAAAAGAGACAAAAGGCAAATAGATCACAAGAAAATGAAAATTTTAGGGTTTATGTAAGAAAATAATTTAAAGAAATAAACAAATGTAAGTAAAGAAAATTTATTCACACTCCACAAATGAAAGCAAACGTTTTGTTATCCAAGTTTGGAAAATTCCACTAGTTCAACCCTAATAGCTCAGGAATTTTATAAGAAAGAGATTTTTCCACACATGTTTTAAAAAATGGATAGGCTTGCTTGAAACATGTTAAAGATGCAAATGACCTATGGATCCAAACCTGTTAAATATAATAAAAATAAATTCTCAAGTGAACTTGCATTGGGATATTTACCCGAGTCAAACAAGCCATTATTTTGCCCATTTACAAAAAGCTAACCTAACGATCATAGATGATTGTAAAATGATTTATCTTGCGTAATGGGCTATATTTTTGTATGGAATGACTTATGGATTGGGTGACAACACTCCGTTAAAAATCACTCGCGTCCCCTTTTTCCCGACGATTTTAGAACCTGATATATAAAAACTAAAAAGAGTTTACAATCCAGAAAAATTACAAACACTTTTTGGAATTATCTCCCTATACATTTGTGCATTGTACATTTCAATTTTAGATGTATACTTTTTTCTTAAAACAAAACTTGAGTTTTCACTTTCCCTTCATCTCATAAACAAAGAAAGAGATAAAATGCAAATAGATGACAACAAAATCAATATTTTAAAGTTTATATATGGAAAGAATTTAAAGAAATAAACAAATGTAACTAAAGATAATTTATTCACACACCACAAATGAGCACAAAAGTTTTGTTATCCAAGTTTGGGAAATTCCACTAGTTCAACCCTAATAGCTCAGAATTTTATGAGAAAAAGATTTCTCTACACATGTTTTAAAAAATGGAAATGCATGCTTGAAACATGTTAAAGATGCAAATGACCAATGGATCCAAAACTTTTAAAAATAATAACATTAAATTCTCAAGTGGACGTGCGGTGGGATATTTACTGGAGTCAAACAAGCCATTATTTTGGCCACTTATAGAAAGCTGACCTAATGATCGTAAATGATTGTAAAGTGGTTTATCATGTGTAACAGGCTATATTTTTGTAAGGAAAGACTTATGGATTGAGAGTCAACACTCAGTTAAAAATCCCCTGCCTCCCTCTTTTCCCGACGATTGTAGAACCTGATTTATAAAAACTAATAAGAGTTTACAATCCTTAAAAATTACTGACACTTTTTGGAATTATCTCTTACTACTTTTTTGCATTGTGCATTTCCGTTTGAGATGTATACTTTTTTCTTAAATACAAACTTGAGTTTTCAGTTTCACTTTATCTCGTAAACAAAAAAAAAAGAGATAAAAGGAAAATAGATCACAACAAGCTGAAAATTTTAGAGTTTATGTATGGAAAGAATGAAAGCAATAAACAAATGTAAGAAAATTAAATTTATTCACACACCACAAATGAACACAAATGTTTAGTTATCCAAGTTTGGGAATTTCCACAAGTTCAACCTAATCGCTCAAAATTTTATAAGAAACAGATTTTTCTACACATGTTAAAAAAAATGGATATGCATGTTTGAAACATGTTAAAGATGCGAATGACCTATGGATCCAAACCATTCAATAAAGAATAACATTAAATTCATAAGTGAACGTGCTGTGGGATATTTACTTGAGTAAAAAAAGAATTATTTTGCCCATTTACAAAAAGCTGAACTAACGATCATAGATGATTGTAAAGTGATGGGTTATATTTTTTTAAGGAATGACTTATTGATTGGAGGTCAACACTCAGTTAAAAATCCCCCGCCTCACCATTTTCACGATGACTGCAAAACCTGATATATAAAGACTAAAAAGAGTTCACAATCCCTAAAAATTGCAGACACTTTTTTGGAATTATCTATCTCTACATGTGTGCATTGTGCATTTCCATTTTATATGTATACATTTTTATTAAATCAAAATTTGATTTTTAACTTTCCCTTCATCTCGTAAACAAAAAAAAGTGATAAAAGGCAAACAGATCACAACAAAATGAAAATTTTAAAGTTTATGTACGGAAAGAATTTATACCAATAAACAAATATAAGTAAATAAAATTTATTCACACACCACAAATGAACACAAAATTTTTGTTATCCTAGTTTGGGAAATTCCACTAATTCAACCCTAATAGCTCGGAATTTTATAAGAAAGAGATTTTTATAAACATGTTTTAAAAAATACATATGCATTGTTGAAACATGTTAAAGATACAAATGACCTATGGATCCAAACCTTTTAAAGAGAATAACATTAAATTCTCAAGTGAAAGTGCGGTGGGATATTTACCCGAGTCAAATACGCCATTACTTTTCCTTTTTACGAAAAGCTAACCTAACAATCATAGATGATGGTAAAGTGATTTATCATGCATAATGGGCCATATTTTTTTAAGGAACGACTAATGGATTAGGAGTCAACATTCCATTAAAATTCCCCCGCCTCCCCCTTTTCCTGACGATTGCAGAACCAGATATATAAAATCTAAAAAGAGTTTACAATCCCTAAAAATTACAGACACTTTTAAGAATTATCTTTCTCTACATTTGTGCATTGTGCTTTTCCATTTTAGATGAATACTTTTTTCTTAAATCAAAACTTGAGCTTTCACTTTCCCTTCATCTCGCAAAAAAAAATAGAGATAAAAGGCAAATAGATCACAACATAAAGAAAATTTTAGAGTTTATGTATGGAAAAAATTTAAAGCAATAAACAAATGTAAGTAAAGAAAATTTATTCACACAACATAAATGAACACAAAAGTTTTGTTATCCAAGTTTGTGTAATTCCACTAGTTCAACCCTAATAGCTCCGAATTTAATAAGAAAGACATTTTTCTACACATGTTTTAAAAAATGGATATGCATGCTTGAAATGTATTAAAGATTCAAATGACCTATTGATCAAAACCTTTTAAACATAATAACATTAAATTCTCAAGTGAACGTGCTTTGGGATATTTACCCGAGTCAAACAAGCCATTATTTTTCTCATTTACAAAAAGCTGACCTAAGAATCATAGGTGATTGTAAAGTGATTTATCATGCGTAAGTGGCTATATTTTTATAAGAAATGACTAATGGATTAGGAGTCAACACTCGTTAAAAATCCCCCGCCTCCCCCTTTTCCCGAGGATTGCAGAACCTGATATATAAAAACTAAAAAGAGTTTACAATCCCTAAAAATTACAGACACTTTTTCAAATTATCTCTCTCTACATTTGTGCATTGTGCATTTCCATTTTATATGTATAGTTTTTTCTTAAATCAAAACTTGAGCTTTCACTTTCCCTTCATGTCGTTAAAAAAAAGAGATAAAAGGCAAATAGATCACAAGAAAATTAAAATTTTAGGGTTTTTGTATGGAAAGAATTTAAAGCAACAAATAAATGTAAGTAAAGAAAATTTTCACATACCACAAATGAACATAAAAGTTTTGTTATCCAAGTTTGGGAAATTCCACTAGTTCATCCCTAATATCTCAGAATTTTATAAGAAAGAGATTTTTCTACACATGTTTTAAAAAAATGGATAGGCATGCTTGAAAAAATGCAAATGACCTATGGATCCAAACGTTTTAAAGAGAATAACATTAAATTCTCAAGTGAACGTGCGTTGAGATATTTACCCGAGTCAAGGAAGCCATTATTTTGCCCATTTACAAAAAGTTGATCTAATGATCAAAGATAATTGTAAAGTAATTTAGCATGCGTAATGGGCTATATTTTTGTAAGAAATGACTTATGGATTGGGAGTCAACACATTGTTAAAAATTCCCTGCCTCCCCCATTTCTCGACGATTGCAGAACCTAATATTTAAAAACCAAAAAGAGTTTACAATCCCTAATTACATAAACTTTTTGGAATTATCTCTCTCTACATTTATGCATTGTGTATTACCATTTTATTTGTGTACTTTTTTCTCAAATCATAACTTGAGTTTTCACTTTCCATTCATCTCGTAAACAAAAAAAGAGATAAAAGGAAAATAGATCACTACAAAATGAAAATTTTAGAGTTTATGTGTGGAAAGAATTTAAAGAAATAAACAAATGTCAGTAAATAAAAGCTATTCACAGACCACAAATGAACACTAAAGTTTTGTTATCCAAGTTTGGGAAATTCCATTTCTTCAACCCTAATAGCTCAAAATTTAATAAGAAAGAGATTTTTCTCCACATGTTTTAAAAAATGGATATGCATAAGATGTATATGACCTATGGATCCAAACCTTTTAAAAAGAATAACATTAAATTCTCAAGTGAACGTGTTGTAGGATATTTACCCGAGTCAAACAAGCCATTATTTTGCCGATTTAAAAAACTCTGACCTAACAATCATAGATGATTCTAAAGTGATTTATCATGCGTACAGGGCTATATTTTTTAAAGGAATGACTTATGGATTAGGAGTCAACACTCAGTTAAAAATCGCCCGCCTCCTCCTTTTCTCGACGATTGTCGAACCTGATATTTAAAAACGAAAATGAGTTTACAATCCTTAAAAATTATAAACACTTTTTGGAATTATCTCTTTCTAGATTTGTGCATTGTGCATTTCGTTTTAAGATTTATACTTTTTTCTTAAATCAAAACTTGAGTTTTCACTTTCCCTTCATCTCGTAAACAAAAAAAGAGATAAAAGGCAAATTGATCACAACAAAATGAAAATTTTAGAGTTTATGAATGGAAAAACTTTAAAGAATTAAACAAATTTAAGTAAATAAAATTTATTCACACACCACAGATGAACAATAAAGTTTTGTTACCCAAGTTTGCGAAATTCCACTAGTTCAACCCTAATAGCTCGGAATTTTAAAAGAAAGAGATTTTTGTACACATGTTTTAAAAAATGGATATGCATGCTTGAAACATGTTAAAGATGCAAATTACCTAAGGATCCAAACCTTTTAAAGAGGATAACATTAAATTCTCAAGTGAACGTGCGTTCGGATATTTTCCCACGTCCAACAAGCCATTATTTTCCTTTTTTACAAAAAGCAGACCTAACAATCATAGATGATTTTGAAGTGATTTATTATTATGTGTAACGGGCTATAGTTTTTTAAGGAATGACTTATGGATTGGGAGTCAACACTCCATTAAAAATCCCCCGCGTCCCCTTTGAAACGATGATTGCAGAACCTTATATATAAAAACTAAAAGGAGTTTACAATCCCTCAAAATTACAGACACGTTTTTGGAATTATCTCTCTCTACATTTGTGCATTGTGAATTTCCATTTCAGATGTGTAGTTTTTTCTTGAATCAAAACTTGAGTTTTCACTTTCTCTTCATCTCATAAAAAAAAAGGGATGAAAGGCAAATAGATCACAAGAAAATAAAAATTTTAGGGTTTTTGTATGGAAAGAATATAAAGCAATAAAAAAATATAAGTAAAGAAATTTTTTTCACACACCACAAATGAATACAAACGTTTTCTTATCCAAGTTTGGGAAATTCCACTAGTTCAACCCTAATATCTCAAAATTTTATAAGAAAGAGATTTTTCTACACATGTTTTAAAAAACGGATAAGAATGCTTGAAAATGTTAAAGATGCAAATGACCTATGGATCAGACTTTTTAAAGAGAATAACATTAAGTTCTCAAGTGAACGTGCGTTGGGATATTTACCTGAGTCAAACAAGCCATTATTTTGCCCATTTACAAAAAGCTGACCAAACAATCATAGGTGATTGTAAAGTGATTTAGCATGCGTAACGGGCTATATTTTTGTAAGAAATTACTTATCGATTTGGAGTCAACACATTGTTAAAAATTCCCTGCCTCCCCATTTTCTCGACAATTGTAGAACCTGATATATAAAAACCAAAAAGAGTTTACAATCCTTAAAAATTACATACACTTTTTCGAATTATATCTCTCTACAATTGTGCATTGTGGATTACCATTTTATTTGTATACTTTTTTCTCAAATCATAACTTGAGTTTTCTCTTTCCCTTCATCTCGTAAACAAAAAAAGAGATCAAAGGCAAATAGATCACCACAAAATGAAAATTTTAAAATTTATGGATGGAAATAATTAAAAGTAATAAACAAATGTATATAAAGAACATTTATTCACACACCAAAAATGAACACAAATGTTTTGTTGTCCAAGTTTGGGAAATTCCACTAGTTCAACACTAATAGCTCGGAATTTTATAAGAAAGAGATTTTTCTACACATGTTTTAAAAAATGGATATGTATGCTTGAAACATGTTAAGGATGCAAATGACCTATGGATCAAACTTTTTAAAGAGAATAGCATTAAATTCTCAAGTGAACGTGCGGTGGGATATTTACCCGAGTCAAACAAGCCATTCTTTTGTACATTTACAAAAAGCTGACCTAACAGTCATAGATGATTGTAAAGTGATTTATGATGCATAATAGGCTATATTTTGTTAAGGAATGACTAAGGGATTGGGAGTCAACACTAAGTTCAAAATCCCCCGCCTCACCCATTTCCTAACGATAGCAGAACCTGATATATAAAAACTAAAAAGAGTTTATAATCCCTAAAAATTACAGACACTTTTTGGAATTATCTCTCTCTAGATAAATGCATTGTGCATTTGCATTTTAGATGTATACTTTTTTCTTAAATACAAAATTGAATTTTCACTTTCACTTCATCTCGTAAACAAAAAAAGAGATAAAAGGCAAATCGATCACAACAAAATGAAAATTATAGATTTACGTATGGATAGAATTTAAAGCAATTAAAAAATGTAAGTAAACAAAATTAATTCACACAACACAAATGAACACCAAAGTTTTGTTATCCAAGTTTGGGAAATTCCACTAGTTCCACTCAAATAGCTTGGAATTTTATAAAAAATAGATTTTTCTACACATGTTTTAAAACATGGATATGCATGCTTGAAACATGTTAATGATGCAAATGACCTATGGAATCAAATCTTTTAAAAAGAATAACATTAAATTCTCAAGTGAATGAGCGGTGGGATATTTAGCAGAGTCAAACCAGCCATTATTTTGCCCATTTACAAAAAGCTGACCTAATGATCATAGATGATTGTAAAGTGATTTATCATACGTAACGGGCTATATTTTTTTAAGGAATGACTTATGGATTGGGAGTCAACACTCAGTTAAAAATCCCTCGCCTCCCCCTTTTCCCGACGATTGCAGAACCTGATATATAAAAACTAGAAAGACTTTACAATCCCTTAAAATTAGTGACACATTTTGGAATTATCTCTCTCTACATTTGTGCATTGTGCATTTCCTTTTTAGATGTATACTTTTTTCATAAATCAAAACTTGAGTTTTCACTTTCCCTTCATCTCGTAAACAAAAAATGGGATAAAAGGGAAATAGATCATAACAAAATGAAAATTTTATAGTTTATGAATGGAAATAATTTCAACCAATTATAAAATGTAAGTAAAGAAAATTTATTCACACACCTCAAGTCAACACAAAAGGTTTGTTAACCAAGTTTGGGAAATTCCACTAGTTCATCCCTAATAGCTCGGAATTTTATAAGAAAGAGATTTTTCTACATATGTTTTAAAAAATCAATAGGCATGCATGAAACAAGTTAATGATGCAAATGACCTATAGATCCAAACCTTTTAAAGAGAATAACATTCAATTCTCAAGTGAACGTGCAATAGGATATTTACCTGAGTCAAACAATCCATTATTTTGCCCATTTACCATAAGCTGACCTATTGATCATAGATGATTGTAAAGTGATTTATCATGCATAACGGGCTATGTTTTTGTAAGGAATGACTTATGGATAGGGAGTCAACACTCAGTTAAAAATCCCCCGCCACCCCCTTTTCCCGACGATTGCAGAACCTGATATATAAAAACTACAAAAATTTTACAATCCTTCAAAATTACAGACAGTTTTTTGAATTATCTCACTCTAAATTTGTGCATTGTGCATTTCCTTTTTAGATGTATACATTTTTCTCAAATCAAAACTTGAGTTTTCAATTTCCCTTCATCTCGTAAAAAAAAAAAGAGATAAAAGGTATTTAGATCAGAACAAAATGAAAATTTTAGAGTTTATGAATGGAAATAATTTATAGAAATAAAAAAATGTAAGAAATGAAAATTTATTCACACACCACAAATGAACACAAAAGTTTTGTTATCTAAGTTTGGGAAATTCTACTAGTTCAACCCTAATTGCTCAGAATTTTATAAGAAAGAGATTTATCTACACATGTTTTAAAAATGGATATGCATGCTTGACACATGGTAAACATGCAAATGACCTGTGGATCCAATCCTGTTAAAGAGAATAACATTAAATTCTCAAGTGAACGTGGCGTGGGATATTTACCATAATAAAAAAGGCCATTCTTTTGCACATTTAAAAAAAGCAGATGTAACGATCATAGATGATTGTAAATTGATTTATCATGTGTAACGGGCTATATTTTTGTAAGGAATGACTTATGGATTAGGAGTCAACACTCAGTGAAAAATCCCCCGCCCCCCCTTTTCCCGACGATTGTAGAACTTGATATATAAACACTAAAAAGTGTTTAAAATCCGTACAAAATTATAGAAACTTTTATGAATTATATCTCTCTAGATTTCTGCATTGTGCATTTCCATTCAAGATGTATACTTTTCTCTTAAATCAAAACTTAAGTTTTCACTTTCTCTTCACCTTGTAAACGAAAAAAGATAAAGAAGGCAAATAGATCACAACAAAATGAAAATTTTAGAGTTTATGTATGTAAAAATTAATATAAATAAACAAATGTAAGTAAAGAAAATTTATTCACACACCACAAATGGACACAAAATTTTTGTTATCCAAGTTTGGGAAATTCCACTAGTTCAACTCTAATAGCTCGGAATTTTATAGGAAAGAGATTTTAATACACATGTTTTAAAAAATTGATATGCATGCTTGAAACATGTTACAGATGCAAATGACCTACGGATCAGAACCTTTTAAAGATAATAACATTAAATTCTCAAGTGAACGTGCAATGGGATATTTACCTGAGTAAAACAAGCCATTATTTTGCCCATTTACAAAAAAGCTAACCTAACGATCATAAGTGATTATCAAGTGATTTATCATGCATAACGGGCTATATTTTTGTATGGAAAGACTTATGGATTGGGAGTCAACACTCAGTTAAAAATCCCCCGCCTCCCCCTTTTCCCTACGACTGCAGAACCTGATATAAATTCCAAACACTTTTTGGAAATATTTCTCTCTACATTTGTGCATTGTGCATTTCCATTTTAGATTTATACTTTTTTCTTAAATCAAAACTTGAGTTTTTACTTTCCCTTCATCTTGTAAACAAAAAAAGAGATAGAAGGCAAATAGATCACAACAAAATGAAAATTTTTGGGTTAATGTATGGAAATAATTTAAAGCAATAAAAAAATGTAAGTAAAGAAAATTTATGCACACACCACAAATTAACACAGAAGCTTTGTTATCCAAGTTTGGGAAATTCCACTAGCTCAACCCTAATAGCACGGAATTTTATAAGAAAGAGATTTTTCTACACATGTTTTAAAAAATGGATATGCATGCTTGAAACATGTTAAAGATGCAAATGACCTAAGGATCCAAACCTTATAAAGAGAATACCGTTAAATGGTGGGATATTTACCGGGTCAAATAATCCATTATTTTGCTCATTTACCAAAAGCTGACCTGTCCATCATAGATGATTGTAAAGTGATTTAACATGCGTAATGGGCTATATTTTTTGTAGGGAAAGTGACTCATGGATTGGGAGTCAACACTCAGTTAAAAATCCCCCGCCTCCCCCTTTTTTTGACAATTACAGAACCTGATATATAAAAACTAAAAAGAGTTCACAGTCCTTAAAAATTACAAACACATTTTGGATTTATATCTCTCTAAATTTTTGCATTGTGCATTTCCTTTTTAGATGTATTCTCTTTTCTTAAATCAAAACTTGAGTTTTCACTTTCTCTCATCTCGTTAGCCAAAAAAGAGATAAGAGGCGAATAGATCATAACAAAATAAAAAATTTAGAGTTTATGTATGGAAAGAATTTAAAGCAATAAACAAATGTAAGTAAATAAAATTTATTCACACACCACAAATGAACACAAAAGTTTTATTATCCATGTTTTGGAAAGTCCACTAATTCAACTCTAATAGCTCGAAATTTTATAAGAAAGAGATTTTTCTACACATGTTTTAAAAAATGGATTTGCATGCTTAAAACAAGTTAAAGACGCAAATAACCTATGGATCCAAACCTTTTAAAGAGAAGAACATTAAATTCTCAAGTGAACGTCGGGTGCGATATTTACCCGAGTCAAACAAGCCATTATTTTGCCCATTTACAAAAAGCTGACCTAACGATCATAGGTGATTGTAAAGTGATTTATCTTGCATAACGGCCAATATTTTGGTATGGAAAGACTTATGGATCTAGAGTCAACACTCAGTTAAAAATTCCCCGCCTCCCCCTTTTCTCGACGACTGCAGAACCTGATATATAAAAACTAAAAAGGGTTTACAATCCCTAATAATTACAGACACTTTTAGGAAATATCTCTCTCTACATTTTTGCATTGTGCATTTCAATTTTAGATGTATACTTTTTTCTTAAATCAAAACTTGATTTTTCAGTTTCCCTTAATCTCGAAAACAAAAACAGAGATAAAAGACAAATAGATTAGAACAAAATGAAAATTTTAGGGTATATGTATGGAAAGAATTTAAAGCAATAAACAAATTTAAGTACAGAAAATATATTCACACGCCACAAATGAACACAAAAGTTTTGTTACCAAGTTTGGGAAATTCCACTACTTCAACCCCAATTGCTTAGAATTTTATAAGAAACATATTTTTCTACACATGTTTTAAAAAATAGATAAGCATTTTTGAAACATGTTAAAGTAGCAAATGACCTATGGATCCAAACCTTTTAAAGAGACTAACATTAAATTCTCAAGTGAACGTGCGATGGGATATTTACCCGAGTCGAACATGCCATTATTTTGCCCTTTTACAAAAAGCTGACGTAACGATCATAGATGATTGTAAAGTGATTTATCATGCGTAACGGGCTATATTTTTGTAAGGAATGACTTATGGATTAGGAGTCAACACTCAGTGAAAAATCCCCTGCCTCTCCCTTCTCCCGATGGTTGCAGAACTTGATATATAAAAACTAAAAAGAGTTAATAATCCCTAAAAAATTACAGACACTTTTATGAATTATCTCTCTCTACATTTGTGCATTATGCATTTCCATTTAAGATGTATAATTTTTTTTTAAATCAAAACTTGAATTTTCACTTTCCCTTCATCTCTTAAACAAAAAAAGAGGTAAAAGGCGAATAGATCATACAAATTGAAAATTTTAGAGTTTATGTATGGAAAGAATTTATTGCAATAAACAAATGTATGTAAAGAAAATTTATTCACACACCACAAATGAACACGAAAGGTTTTGTTATCCATGTTTGGGAAATTCCACTACTTCAACTCTAATAGCTCAAAATTTTATAACAAAGAGATTTTTCTACACATTTTTTAAAAAAGGGATATGCTTGCTTCAAACTAGTTAAATATGCAAATGACCTATGGATCCAAATATTTTAAAGAGAATGACATTAAATTCTCCAGTGAACGTGCAGTGGGATATTTACCCGAATCGAACAAGCCATTATTTTGCCCAATTACAAAAACCTGACCTAACGATCATAGGTGAATGTAAAGTAATTTATCATGCGTAACGGGCTCTATTTTGGTATGGAAAGTCTTATGGATTGGGAGTCAATACTCAGTTAAGAATCCACCGCCTCCCCCTTTTTCCGAGTAATGTAGAACCTGATATATAAAAATTAAAAAGAGTTTACAATCCATTAAAATTAAAGGCACTTTTTTGAAATATCTTTCACTACATTTGTACATTGTGCATTTCCATTTTAGATATATACTTTTTCTTAAATCAAAACTTGAGTTTTCATTTTCCCTTCCTCTCCTAAACAAAAAAAGAGATAAAAGGCAAATAGATCACAACAAAATGATAATTTTATGGTTTATGTAAGGATAGAATTTAAAGGAATAAACAAATGTAAGTAAAGAAAATTTAATCACACACCACAAACGAACACAAAAGTATTGTTATCCATGTCTGGGAAATTCCACTAGTTCATCCCTAATAGCTCAGAATTTTAAAAGAAAGAGATTTCTCTACAAATGTTTTAAAAAATCGATAGGCATGCAGCAAACAAGTTAAAGATGCTAATGACCTATGGATCCAACCATTTTAAAGAGAATAACATTAAATTCTCAAGTGAACGTGCAGTGGGATATTTACCCGAGTCAAACAATCCTTTATTTTGCCCATTTACCAAAAGCTGACCTATCGATCATAGATGATTGTAAAGTGATTTATCATGCGTAACGGGCTATATTTTCGTAAGGAATGACTTATGGATTGGGAGTCAACACTAAGTTAAAAATCCCCCGCCACCCCCTTTTCCCGACGATTGCAAAATCTGATATATTAAAACTAAAAAGAGTTTACAATCCTTCAAAATTACCGACAGTTTTTTGAATTATCTCTATCTACATTTGTGCATTGTGCATTTCCTTTTTAGATGTTTCTTAAATCAAAACTTGAGTTTTCACTTTCCCTTCATATCGAAAACAAAAAAAGAGATAAAAGGCAAAATTTTAGAGTTTATGAATGAAAAGAATTTAAAGAAATAAACAAATGTAAGTAATGAAAATTTATTCACACACCAGAAATGAACACAAAAGTTTTGTGATCCAAGTTTGGGAAATTCTACTAGTTCAACCCTAATTGCTCAGAATTTTATAAGAAAGAGATTTTTCTACCCATGTTTAAAAAATTGATATGCATGCTTGACACATGGGAAAGATACAAATTACCTATAGATCCAAACCTTTTAAATAAAATAACATTAAATTCTCAAGTGAACGTGGGGGTGGGATATTTACCCGAATCAAAAAGGCCATTCGTATGCACATTTAAAAAGGGCAGACCTAACGATCATAGATGATTGTAATGTGATTTATCATGTGTAACGGGCTATATTTTTGTAAGGAATGACTTATGGATTAGGAGTCAACACTCAGTGAAAAATCCCCTACCTCCCCCTTTTCCCGACGATTGCAAAACTTGATATATAAACACAAAAAAGAGTTTAATCCCTACAATATTACAGAACCTTTTATGAATTATTTGTCTCTACATTTGTGCATTGTGCATTTCCATTCAAGATGTACACTTTTTCTTAAATCAAAACTTGAGTTTTCACTTTCCCTTCACCTCGTAAACAAAAAAAGATATAAAAGGCAAATAGATCACAACAAAATGAAAATTTTAGAGTTTATGTATGTAAAAATTCAAATAAATAAACAAATGTAAGGAAAGAAAATTTATTCACACACCACAAATGAACACAAAAGTTTTGTTATCCAAGTTTGCGAAATACCACTAGTTCAACTCTAATAGCTCGGAATTTTATAAGAAAGAGATTTTTAAACAAATATTTTAAAAAATGGATATGCATACATGAAACAAGTTAAAGGCATAAATAACCTATGGATCCAAACCTTTTAAAGAGAATACCATTAAATTCTCAAGTGAATGTGGAGTGCGATATTTACCCGAGTCAAACAAGCCATTAATTTGCCCATATACAAATAGCTGACCTAACGATCATATGTGATTGTAAAGTGATTTATCATGCATAACGGGCTATATTTTTGTATGGAAAGACTTATGGATCGAGAGTCAACACTCAGTTAAAAATCCCCCGCCTCCCCATTTTCCCAACAACTGTAGAACTTGATATATAAAAACTAAAAAGAGTTTACAATCCCTAAAAATTACAGACACTTTTTGGTAATATCTCTCTCTACATTTGTGCATTGTGCATTTCCATTTTAGATGTACACTTTTTCCTTAAATCAAAACTTGATTTTTCAATTTCCCTTCATCTCGTAAACAAAAAAAGAGAGAAAAGGCAAATAGATCACAACAAAATGAAAATTTTAGGGTATATGTATGGAAAGAATTTAAAGAAATAAACAAATGTAAGTAAAGAAAATTTATTCACACGCCAAAAATGAACACAAAAGTTTTGTTATCCAAGTTTGGGAAATTCCACTGCTTCAACCCTAATAGCTCATAATTTTATAAGAAACATATTTTTCTACACATGTTTTAAAAAATGGATAGGCATGCTTGAAACATGTTAAAGATGCAAATGACCTATGGATCCAAGCCTTTTAAAGAGAATAACATTAAATTCTCAAGTGAACGTGCGGTGGGATATTTACCCGAGTCAAACATGTCATTGTTTTGCTCTTTTACAAAAAGCTGATGTAACGATCATAGATGATTCAAAGTGATTTATCATGTGTAACGAGCTATATTTTTGTAAGGAATGACTTATGGATTAGGAGTCAACACTCAGTGAAAAATCCCCTGCATCCCCCTTTTCCCGATGATTGCAGAACTTGATATATAAAAACTAAAAAGAGTTTATAATCCCTGAAAAATTACAGACACTTTTATGAATTATCTCTCTCTACATTTGTGCATTGTGCATTTCCATTTAAGATGTATACTTTTTTCTTAAATCAAAACTTGAGTTTTCACTTTCCCTTCATCTCGTAAACAAAAAAAGGGATAGAAGGCAAATAGATCACAACAAAATGAAAATTTTAGAGTTAATGTATGGAAAGAATTTACAGAAATAAAGAAATGTAAGTAAAGAAAATTTATTCACACACCACAAATGAACACAAAAGTTTTGTCATCCATGTTTGAGAAATTCCACTAGTTCAACTCTAATTGCTAAGAATTTTAAAAGAAAGAGATTTTTCTACACATTTTAAAAAAAATGGATATGCATGCATGAGACAAGTTATAGATGCAAATGACATGTGGATCCAAACCTTTTAAAGATAGTAACATTAAAGTCTCAGGTGAACGTGCGATGGGATATTTACCAAAGTAAAACAAACCATTATTTTGCCCATTTACAAAAAGCTAACCTAATGATCTTAAGTGATTGTCAAGTGATTTATCATGCATAACAGGCTATATTTTTGTATGGAAAGACTTATGGATTGGGAGTCAACACGCAGTTAAAAATCACCCCCCCCCCCCCCCCCCCCCTCCCCTTTTTCCCTACGACTGCAGAACCTGATATATAAAAATAAAAAGAGTTTACAATCCATAAAAATTACGGACATTTTTTGAAAATATTTCTCTCTACATTTGTGCATTGTGCATTTCCATTTTAGATGTATACTTTTTTCTTCAATCAAAACTTGAGTTTTTACTTTCCCTTCATCGTGCAAACAAAAAAAGAGATAAAAGCCAAATAGATCACAACAAAATGAAAAATTTTGTTTTAATGTATGGAAAGAATTTAAAGCAATAAAAAATGTAAGTAAAGAAAATTTATTCACACACCACAAATGAACACAAAAGCTTTGTTATCCAAGTTTGGAAAATTCCACTACTTCAACCCTAATAGCACGGAATTTTATAAGAAAGAGATTTTTCTACACATGTTTTAAAAAATCGATATGCACGCTTGAAACATGTTAAAGATGCAAATGACCTAAGGATCCAAACCTTTTAAAAAGAATACCATTCAATTCTCAAGTGAATGTGCGGTGCGATATTTACCCGGGTCAAACAATCCATTATTTTGCCCATTTACCAAAAGTTGACCTATCCATCGTAGATGATTGTAAAGTGATTTAACATGCGTAATGGGCAATATTTTTTTTAAGGAATGACTTATGGTTTGGGAGTCAACACTCAGTTAAAAATCCTCCGCCTCCCCCTTTTTTCCAACGATTGCAGAACCTGATATATAAAAACTAAAAGAGCTCACAATCCTAAAAAATTACAAATACATTTTGGAATTATATCTCTCTAAATTTTTGCATTGTGCATTTCCTTTTTAGATGTATACTTTTTTATTAAATCAAAACTTGAGTTTTCACTTTCTCTCATCTCGTCAGGAAAAAAAGAGATAAAAGGCAAATAGATTACAACAAAATGAATATTTTAGAGTTTCTGTATGGAACAAATTTAAAGCAATAAACAAATGTAAGTAAAGAAAATTTATTCACACACCACAAATGAACACAAAAGTTTTATTTTCCAAGTTTGGGAAATTCCACTAGTTCAACTCTAATAGCTCGGAATTTTATAAGAAAGAGATTTTTCTACACATGTTTTAAAAAATGGATATGCATGCTTAAAACAAGTTAAAGACACAAATAACCAATGGATCCAAACCTTTTAAAGTGAATAACATTAAATTCTGAAGTGAACGTGGGGTGCGATATTTAGCCGAGTCAAACAAGCCATTATTTTGCCCATATACAAAGAGTTAACCTAACGATCATTGGTGATTGTAAAGTGATTTATCAAGCATAACGGGCTATATTTTTGTACGGAAAGACTTATGGATCGGGAGTCAAAACTCAGTTAAAAATTTCCCACCTCCCCCTTTTCCCGACGACTGTAGAACCTGATATATAAAAACTAAAAAGAGTTTACAATCCCTAAAAATTACAGAAACTTTTTGGAAATATCCTACATTTGTACATTGTGAATTTCCATTTTAGATGTATACTTTTTTCTTAAATCAAAATTTGAGTTTTCATTTTCCTTTTCTCTCTAATACAAAAAAAGAGTTAAAAGGCAAATAGATCACAACAAATTGAAAATTATATGGTTTATGTATGGAAAGAATTTAAAGAAATAAACAAATGTAAGTAAAGAAAATTTATTCACACACCATAAATGAACTCAAAATTTTTGTTATCCAAGTTTGGGAAATTCCACTAGTTCATCCCTAATAGCTCGGAATTTTATC
Organism: Aristolochia californica; assembly: GCF_029961685.1. Lineage (NCBI taxonomy): Eukaryota > Viridiplantae > Streptophyta > Magnoliopsida > Piperales > Aristolochiaceae > Aristolochia > Aristolochia californica. The sequence continues at coordinate 27,266,946 of NW_027182103.1, read as the reverse complement.
AGAAAGAGATTTTTCTACATATGTTTTAAAAATCGATAGGCATGCATGAAATAAGTTAAAGATGCAAATGACCTATGGATCCAAACCCTTGAAAGAGAATAACATTAAATTCTCAAGTGAACGTGCAATGGGATATTTACCTAAGTGAAGCAATCCATTATTTTGCCCATTTACCAAAAGATGACCTATGGATAATAGATGATTGTAAAGTAATTTATCTTGCATAACAGGCTATATTTTTATAAGGAATGACTTATGCATTGGGAGTCAACACTCAGTTAAAAATCCCCCACCTCCCCCTTTTCCCGACGATTGCAGAACTTGATATATAAAAACTAAAAAGAGTTGACAATCCTTCAAAATTACCGACAGTTTTTTGAATTATCTCTCTCTACATTTGTGCATTGTCCATTTCCTTTTTAGATGTTTCTTAAATCAAAACTTGAGTTCTCACTTTCCCTTCCTGTCGAAAACAAAAAAAGAGATAAAAGGCAAAATTTTAGAATTTATGAATGGAAAGAATTTGAAGAAATAAACAAAAGTAATGAAAATTTATTCACACACCAAAAATGAACACAAAAGTTTTGTTATCCAATTTTGTAAAAGTCAACTAGTTCAACCCTAATTGCTCAGAATTTTATAAGAAAGAGATTTTTCTACACGTTTTAAAAAATGGATATGCATGCTTAACACATGGGAATGATGCAAATGACCTATAGATCCAAACCTTTTAAGAGAATAACATTAAATTCTCAAGTGAACGTGGGGTGGGATATTTACCCGAATCAAAAAGGCAATCCTTTTGCACATTTACAAAAAGCAGACCTAACGATCATAGATGATTGTAAAGTGATTTATCATGTGTAACAGGGTATATTTTTGTAATGAATGACTTAAGGATTAGGAGTCAACACTCAGTGAAAAATCCCCCGCCTCCCCCTTTTCCCGACGATTGCAAAACATGATATATAAAAACTAAAAAGAGTTTACAATCCCTAAAATATTACAGAAAATTTTATGAATTATCTCTCTCTACATTTGTTCATTGTGCATTTCCATTCAAGATGTATATTTTTTTCTTAAATCAAAACTTGAGTTTTCACTTTCGCTTCACCTCGTAAACCAAAAAAGATGTAAATGGCAAATAGATCACAACAAAATAAAAATTTAAGAGTTTATGTATGAAACAATTAAAATAAATAAACAAATATAAGTAACAAAAAAATTCCTTCACACACCACAAATGAACACAAAACTTTTGTTATCCAAGTTTGCGAAATTCCACTAGTTCAACTCTAATAGCTCGGAATTTTATAAGAAAGAGATTTTTCTAAACATGTTTTAAAAAATGGATATGCATGCTTGGAAAAACTTATGGATTGCGAGTCAACACTCAATTAAAAATCCCTTGCCTCCCCCTTTTCCCTACGATTGTAGAACCTGATATTTAAAAACTAAAAAGGGTTTACAATCCATAAAAATTACAGAAACCTTTTGGAAATATCTCTCTCTATATTTGTGCATTGTGCATTTCCATTTTACATGTATACTTTTTTCTTAAATCAAAACTTGACTTTTCGCTTTCCCTTCATCTCGTAAACAAAAAAAGAGATAAAAGGCAAATAGATCACAACAAAATGAAAATTTTTGGTTTATTGTATGGAAAGAATTTAAAGCAATAAAAAAATGTAAGAAAGAAAATTTATTCACACACCACAAATGAACACAAAAGTTTTGTTATCCAAGTTTGGGAAATTCCACTAGTTCAACCCTGATAGCACGGAATTTTATAAGAAAGAGATTTTTCTACACATGTTTTAAAAAATGGATATGCATGCTTGAAACATGTTAAAGATTCAAATGACCTAAGGATCCAAACCTTTAAAAGAGAATACCATTCAAGATGTATACTTTTTTCTGAAATCAAAACTTGAGTTTCACTTTCCCTTTACCTCGTAAACCAAAAAAGATATAAAAGGCAAATAGATCACAAAAAAATGAAAATTTAAGAGTTTATGTATGAAAAAATTAAAATAAGTAGACAAATGTAAGTAAAGAAAATTTATTCACACACCAGAAATGAACACAAAAGTTTTGTTATCTAAGTTTGCGTAATTCCACTAGTTCAACTCAAACAGCTCGGAATTATATAAGAAAGACATTTTTCTACACATGTTTTAAAAAATGGATATGCATGCTTGAAACAAGTTACAGATGCAAATGACCTACGGATCCAAACCTTTTAAAGAGAATAACATTAAATTCTCAAGTGAATGTGCGATGGGATATTTACTCGAGTCAAACCAGCCATTATTTTTCCCATTTACAAAAAGCTAACCTAACGATCATAAGTGATTGTCAAGTGATTTATCATGCGTAACGGGCTATATTTTTGTATGGAAAGACTTATGGATCGGGAGTTAACACTCAGTTAAAAATCCCCTACCTCCCCCTTTTCCCTACGACTGCAGAACCTGATATATAAAAACTAAAAAGAGTTTACAATCCATAAAAATTACAGAAACTTTTTGGAAATATCTCTCTCTATATTTGTGCATTGTGCATTTCCATTTTACATGTATACTTTTTTATTAAATCAAAACTTGACTTTTCACTTTCCCTTCATCTCGTAAACAAAAAAAGAGATAAAAGGCAAATAGATCACAAAAAAATGAAAATTTTTGGTTTAATGTATGGAAAGAATTTAAAGCAATAAAAAAATGTAGGTAATGGAAATTTATTCACACACCACAAATGAACATAAAAGTTTTGTTATCCAAGTTTGGGAAATTCCACTAGTTCAACCCAGATAGCACGAAATTTTATAAGAAAGAGATTTTTCTACACATGTTTTAAAAAATGGATATTCATGGTTAAAACATGTTAAAGATTCAAATGACCTATGGATCCAAACCTTTTAAAGAGAATACCATTAAATTCTCAAGTGAACGTGCGGTAAGATATTTACCCGAGTCAAACAATCCATTATTTTTCCCATTTACCAAAAGTTGACCTATCGATCATAGATGATTGTAAAGTCATTTAACATGCGTAATGGGCTACATTTTTTTTAAGGAATGACTTATGGATTGGGAGTGAACACTGAGTTAAAAATCCCCCGCCTCCCCCTTTTTTGACGATTGCAGAACCTGATCTGTAAAAACTAAAAAGTGTTTACAATCCTTAAAAATTACAGACACATTTTGGAATTATATCTGTCTAAATTTGTGCATGGTGCATTTCATTTTTAGATGTATACTTTTTTCTTCAATCAAAGCTTGAGTTTTCACTTTCTCTCATCCCGTCAACAAAAAAAAGAGATAAAAGGCAAATAGATCACAACAAAATAAAAATTTTAGAGTTTATGTATGGAAAGAATTTAAAGAAATAAAAAAAATAAGTAAAGAAAATTTATTAACACACCACAAATGAACACAAAAGTTTTGCTATCCAAGTTTGGGAAATTCCACTAGTTCAACTCTAATAGCTCAGAATTTTATATGAAAGAGATTTTTCTACTCATATTTTAAAAAATGGATATGCATGCTTGGAACAAGTTAAAGACGCAAATAACCTATGGATCCAAACCTTTTAAAAAGAATAACATTAAATTCTTAAGTGAACGTGGGGTGTGATATTTACCCGAGTCAAACAACCATTATTTAGCCCAGATACAAAAAGCTGAACTAACGATCATAGGTGATTGTAAAGTGATTTATCATGCCTAACGGGCTATATTTTTGCATGGAAAGACTTATGGATCGGGAGTCAACACTCCAGAAAGAGTTTACAATCCCTACAATATTACAGAAACTTTTATGAATTATCTATCTCTACATTTGTGCATTGTGCATTTCCATTGAAGATGTATATTTTTTTCTTAAATCAAAATTTGAGTTTTCACTTTCCCTGTACCTCGTAAACAAAAAAAGAAATAAAAGGCAATTAGATCACAACAAAATGAAAATGTTAGAGTTTCTGTATGTAAAGAATTTAAAGCAATAAAAAAATGTAAGTAAAGAAAATTTATTCACACACCACAAATGAACACAAAAGTTTATTATCCAAGTTTGGGAAATGCCACTAGTTCAACTCTAATAGCTCGGAATTTTATATGAAAGAGATTTTTCTACATATGTTTTAAAAAATGGATATGCATGCTTGAAACAAATTAAAGACGCAAATAACCTATGGATCCAAACCTTTTAAAGAGAATAACATGGATTCAAACCTTTTAAAGATAATAACATTAAATTTTCAAGTGAAGGTGTGTTGGGATATTTACCTGAGTCAAACAAGCCATTATTTCGTGCTTTTACAAAAAGCTGACCTAACGATCATAGATGATTTTAAAGTGATTTATCATATGTAACGGGCTATATTTCTGTAAGGAATGACTTATGGATTGGGAGTCAACACTCCGTTAAAAATCCCCCGCCTCCCCCTTTTCCCGATGATTGCAGAACCTGATTTATAAAAACTAAAAAGAGTTAACAATCCCAAAAAATTACAGGCACTTTTTGGAATTATCTCTCTCTACATTTGTATATTGTGCATTTCAGTTTTAGGTGTATACTTTTTTCTTAAATCAAAACTTGAGCTTTCACTTTCCCTTCATCTTGTAAACAAAAAAAAGAGATTAAAGGCAAATAGATCACAACAAAATAAAAATTTTAAAGTTTATACTTGAAAAGAATTTTAAGCAATAAACAAATGTAAGTAAAGATAATTTATTCACACCCCACTAATGAGCACAAAAGTTTTGTTATCCAAGTTTGGGAAATTCCACTAGTTTAACCCTCATAGCTCGGAATTTTATGAGAAAAAGATTTCTCTACACATGTTTTAAAAAAGAGATATGCATGCTTGAAACATGTTAAAGATGCAAATTACCAATGGATCCAAACTTTTTAAAGAGAATAACATTAAATTCTCAAGTGAACGTGTGGTAGGATATTTATCGGAGTCAAACAAGCCATTATTTTGCCCATTTCCAAAAAATTGACCTAACGATCATTGATGATTGTAAAGTGATCTATCATGTGTAACGGGCTTTATTTTTGTAAGGAATGACTTCTGGATTGGGAGTCAACACTCAGTTAAAAATCCCCCGCCTCCCCCTTTTCCTGACGATTGAAGAACCTGATATATAAAAACTAAAAAGATTTTACAAACCCTAAAAATTACAAACACTTTTTGGAATTATCTCTTTCTACATTTTTGCATTGTGCATTTCCATTTTAGATGTATACTTTTTTCTCAAATAAAAACTAGAGTTTTCACTTCCCTTTCATCTCCTAAACAAAAAAAGAGATAAAAGGCAAATAGATCACAACCAAATGAAAATTTTAGAGTTTATGTATGGAAAGAATTTAAAGCTATAACAAATTTAAGTAAAGAAAATTTATTCACACTCCACAAATGAACACAAAATATTTGTTATCCAAGTTTTGGAAATTCCACCAGTTCAACCCTAATAGCTCGGAATTTTATAAGAAAGGGATTTTTCTACACATGTTTAAAATATGGATAGACATGCTTGAAACATGTTAAAGATGCAAATGATCGATGGATCCAAACCTTTTATAGATAATAACATGAAATTTTCAAGTGAACATGCATTGAGATATTTATCTAAGTCAAACAAGCCATTATTTTGCCATTTAGAAAAAGCTGACCTAATGATCATAGATGAATGTAAAGTAATTTATCATGCATAACGGGTTATATTTTTGTAAGGATTGACTTATGGATTGGAGGTCAACACTCCGTTAAAAATCCCTCGCCTCCCACTTTTCCCGATGATTGCAGAACCTGATATATCAAAACTAAAAAGAGTTTACAATCCCTAAAAATAACAGACACATTTGGGAATTATCTCTCTCTACATTTGTGCATTGTGGATTTCCTTTTTAGATGTCCACTTCTTTCTTAAATCAAAACTTGAGTTTTCACTTTCCCTTCATCTAGTAAATCAAAAAAGATATAAAAGGCAAACAGATCACAACAAAATGAAAATTTTAAACTTTGTGTATGGAATTAATTAAAAGCAATAAAACAAATGAAAGTAAAGATAATTTATTCACACATCACATATGAGTACAAAAGTTTTGTTATCCAAGTTTGGGAAATTCCACTAGTTCAACCCTAATTTCTCAGAATTTTAATAGAAAAATATTTCTCTACACATATTTCAAAAAATGGATATGCATGCTTGAAACATATTAAAGATGCAAATCACCTGTGGATCCAAAAATTTTGTTGAGAATAACATTAAATTCTCAAGTGAACGTGCGGTGGGATATTAACCCGAGTCAAACAAACTATTATTTTGCCCATTTACAAAAAGCTGACCTAACGATTATAGATGATTGCAAAGTGATTTATCATGTGTAACGGTCTATATTTTTGTCAAGAATTACTTATGGAGTGGGAGTCAACACTCAATTTAAAATCCCCCACCTCCCCCTTTTCCCGACGATTGCAAAACCTGTTATATCAAAAACTAATAAGAATTTACAATCCCTAAAAATTACAGACACTTTTTTGAATTATCTCTCTCTACATTTGTGCTATGTGCATTTTCATTTTAGATGTATACTTTTTTCTTAAATACAAACTTGAGTTTTCACTTTCCCTTCGTCTCGTAAACAAAAAAAGACATAAAAGGCAAATAGATCACAACGAAATTAAAATTTTAGGGTAAGTGTATGGAAACAATTTAAAGTAATAAAAAAATGTAAGTAACTAAAATTTATTCAGACACCACAAATGAATACAAAAGTTTTGTTATCCAAGTTTGGGAAATTCTACTAGTTCAACCCTAACAGCTTGAAATTTTATAAGAAAGAGATTTTTCGACACATGTTTTAAAAAATGGATAGGCTTTCTTGAAACATGTTAAAGATGCAACTGACCAATCGATCAAAACCTTTTAAAGAGAATAACATTAAATTCTCAAGTGAACATGGGGTGGGATATTTAACTGAGTCAAACAAGCCATTATTTTTCCCATTTACAAAAAGCAGACCTAACGACCATAGATGATAGTAAAGTGATAATTTTAAACTGATTTATCATATGTAACGGGCTACATTTCTGTAAGGAATGACTTATGGATTTGGAGTCAAAACTCCGTTAAAAATCCCCCACCTCCCCCTTTTCCCGACGATTGGAGAACTTGACATATAAAAACTAAAAAGAGTTTACAATCCCAAAAATATAGACACTTTTTTTAATTATCTCTCTCTACATCTGTGCATTGTGAATTTCCATTTTATATGTATAAATTTTTCTTGTATCAAAACTTGAGTTTTCACTTTCCCTTCATCTCGTAAACAAAAAAAGAGATAAAAGGCAAATAGATCACAAAAAAAATGAAAATTTTAAAGTTTATACATGGAAAGAATTTAAAGCAATAAACAAATGTAAGTAAAGATAATTTATTCACGCCCTACAAATGAGCATAACAGTTTTGTTATCTAAGTTTGGGAAATTCCACTAGTTTAACCCTCAGAGCTCGGAATTTTACAAGAAAACTATTTGCCTACACATGTTTTAAAAAATGGATATGGATGCTTGAAACATCTTAAAGATGGAAATTACCAATGGATCCAAACCTTTTAAAGAGAATAACATTAAATTCTCAAGTGAACGTGCGGTGGGATATTTACCGGAGTCAAACAAACCATTATTTTGCCCATTTACAAAAAGTTGACCTAACGATCATTGATTATTGTAAAGTGATTTATCATGTGTAACGGGCTATATTTTTGTGAGGTATGACTTATGGATTGGGAGTCAACACTCAGTTAAAAATCCCCCACCTACCCCTTTTCCCGACGATTCCAAAACCTGATATATAAAAACTAATTAGAGTTTACCATCCCTAAAAATTACTGACACTTTTTCGAGTTATCACTTTCTACATTTGTGCATTGTGCATTTCCATTTTAGATGTATACTTTTTTCTTAAATACAAACTTTATTTTTCACTTTCCCTTCATCTCATAAACAAAAAAAAAAAGATAAAAAGAAAATAGATCACAACAAAATGAAAATTTTAGAGTTTATGTGTGGAAATAATTTAAATAAATAAAAAATGTAAGTAAAGAAAATTTAATCACACACCACAAATGAACACAAAAGTTTTGTTATCCAATTTTGGAAAATTCCACTAGTTCAACCCTAATAGCTCGGAATATTAGAAAGAGATTTATCCACACATGTTTTAAAAAATGGATTACGCATGCTTTAAAATGTTAAAGTTGCAAATGACCTATGGATCCAAAACTTTTAAAGATAATAACATTATATTCTCAAGTGAACAGGCGTTGGCAAATTTACCCGAGTCAAACAAGTTATTATTTTGCCCATTTACAAAAAGCTGACCTAACGATCATAGATGACTGTAAAGTTATTTATCATGCGTAACGGGCTTTATTTTAGTAAGGAATGACTTAAGGATTTGGAGTCAACACTCAACTAAAAATCCCCCGCTTCCCCCTTTTCCCGACTATAGCAGAACCTGATATATAAAAACTAAAATTACAGACACTTTTTGTAATTATCTCTCTCTAAATTTGTGGATTGTGCATTTCTATTTTAGATGTATACTTTTTTCTTAAATCAAAACTTCAGTTTTCACTTCCCCTTTACCTCATAAACAAAAAAATAGATAAAAGGCAAATAGATCACAACAAAATGAAAATTTTAGAGTTTTTGTATGGAAAGAATTTAAAGCTATAACGAATATAAGTTAAGAAAATTTATTCACACACCACAAATGAAAGCAAAAGTTGTGTTATCCAAGTTTTGGAAATTCCACTAGTTCAACCCTAATAGCTCGAAATTTATAAGAAAGAGATTTTTCCACACATGTTTTAAAAAATGGATAGGCATACTTGAAACATATTAAAGATGCAAATGACCTATGGATCCAAACCTTTTAACGATATTAACATTAAATTCTCAAGTGCAGGTGAGTTGAAATATTTTCCCGAGTGAAACAAGCCATTATTTTGCCCATTTACAAAAAGCTTACCTAACGATCATAGATGATTGGAAAAGTGATTTATAATGCGTAACGGGCTATATTTTTGTAGGGAATTACTTAAGGATTAGAAGTCAACACTCAAATAAAAGTCCCTCGCCTCCCCTTTTTTTCGACGATAGCAGAACCGGATACATAAAAACAAAAAAGAGTTTACAAGCCCAAAAAATTACAGACACTTTTTGGAATTACCTCTCTCTACATTTGTGCATTGTGCATTTCCATTTTAGATGTATACTTTTTTATTAAATCAAAACTTGAGGTTTCACTTTCCCTTCATCTCATAAATCAAAAAAGGGATAAAAGGCAAATAGATCACGACAAAATGAAAATTTTAGAGTTTATGTATAGAAAGAATTTAAAGCAATAAACAAAAGTAAGTAAAGAAAATTTATTCACACACCACAAATAAACACAAAAGTTTTGTTATCCTTGTGTGGGAAATTCCACTAGTTCAACCCTAATAGCTCGAAATTTATAAGAAAGAGATTTTTCCACACATGTTTTAAAAAATGGATAGGCATGTTTGAAACATGTTAAAGATGCAAATGACCAATGGATCCAAACCTTTTAAAGATAATAACATTAAATTATGAAGTGAATGAGCGTTGGGATATTTACCCAGGTCAAACAAGCCATTATTTTGCCCATTTACAAAAAGCTGACCTAACGATCATAGATGATTGTAAAGTGATTTATCATGTGTAACGAGCTATATTTTTGTAAGGAATGACTTAAGGATTGGGAGTCAACATGCAAATAAAATTCCCCCGTCTCCCCCTTTTCCCGACGATAGCAGAACCTGATATATAAAAACTAAAAAGAATTTACATTCCCTAAAAATTACAGACACTTTTTGGAGTTATCTCTCTCTACATTTGTGCATTGTGCATTTCCATTTTATATGTAAATTTTTTTCTTAAATCAAAACTTGAGTTTTCACTTTCCCTTCTTCTCATAAACAAAAAAAGAGATAAAAGACAAATAGATCACAACAAAACGACAATTTTAGAGTCTATTTATGGAAATAATTTAAAGCAATAAACAAATGTTAGTAAATAAAATTTATTCACACACCACAATTGAACACAAAAGTTTTGTTATCCTAGTTTGGGAAACTCCGCAAGTTCAACCCAAATAGTTCAAAATTTTATAAGAAAGAGATTTTTCTACACGTGTTTTGAAAAATAGATATGCATTGTTGAAACATGTTAAAGATGCAAATGACCTATGGATCCAAACCTTTTAAAGAGAATAACATTAAATTCTCAAGTGAATTTGCGGTGGGATATTTACCCGAGTCAAACAAGCCAATACTTAGCCCATTTACAAAAAGCTGACCTAACGATCATAGATGATTGTAAAGTGATTTATCTTGCGTAACAGGTTATATTTTTTTTAGGAATGACTAATTGATTGGGAGTCAACTCTCAGCTAAAAATCCCCCGCCTCCCCCTTTTCCTGACGATTGTAGAACCTGATATATAAAAACTAAAAAGAGTTCACAATCCCTAAAACTTACAGATCTTTTTGGAATTATCTCTCTCTACAATTGTGCATTGTGCATTTCCATTTTAGATATATACTTTTTTCTTAAATCAAAACCTGAATTTTCACTTTCCCTTCATCTTGTAAACAAAAAAATGGATAAAAGGCAAATAGATCACAAGAAAATGAAAATTTTCGGGTTTATGAATGGAAAGAATTTAAAGCACTAAACAAATGTAAGTAAACAAAATTTATTCACACGCCACAAATGAACGCAAAAGTTTTGTTATTTAAGTTTGGGAAATTTCACTGTTCAACCCTAATAGCTCGAAATTTTATAAGAAAGAGATTTTTCCATACATGTTTTAAAAAATGGATAGGTATGCTTGAAACATGCTAAAGATGCAAATTGACCTATGGATCCAAATCTTTTTAAGATAATAACATTAAATTCTCAAGTGAACGAGCGTTGGGATATTTACTTCAGTCAAACAAGCTATTATTTTGCCCACTTACAAAAACCTGACCTAAAGATCATAGATGATTGTAAAGTGATTTATCATGCGTAACGAGATATATTTTTGTAAGGAATGACTTAAGGATTGGGAGTCAACACTCAAACAAAAATCCCCTCCTCCCCCTTTTCCCGACGATTGCAAAACCTCATATATAAAAACTAAAAAGATTTTACAATCCCTAAAAATTATAGACACTCTTTGGAATTACCTCTCTCTACATTTGTGCATTGTGCATTTGCATTTTAGATGTATACTTTTTTCTTAAATCAAAACTTGAGTTTTCACTTTCCCTTCATCTCATAAACAAAAAAGAGATAAAAGGCAAATTGATCACAACAGAACGAAAATTTTTGAGTTTACGTATGGAAAGAATTTAAAGCAATAAAAAAATATAAGTAAAGAAAAGTTATTCACACACCACAATTGAGCACAAAAGTTTTGTTATCCTAGTTTAGGAAATTCCACTAGCTCAACCAAAATTGCTCGAAATTTTATAAGAAAGATATTTTTCTACAAATGTTTTAAAAAATAGATATGCATTGTTGAAACATGTTAAGGATGCAAATGACCTATGGATCCAAACCTTTTTAAGAGAATAACATTAAATTCTCAAGTGAACGTGCTGTGGGATATTTACCCGAGTCAAACAAGCCATTACCTTGCCCATTTAGAAAAAGCTGACCTAACGATCATAGATGAATGTAAAGTGATTTATCTTGCGTAACGGGCAATATTTTTTTAAGGAACAACTAATGGATTCAGAGTCAACACTCAAATAAAAATCCCCTGCCTCCACCTTTTCCTATCGATTGCAGAACCTGATATATGAAAACTAAATAGAGTTTAAAATCCCTAAAACTTACAAAGACTTTTTGGAATAATCTCTTTCTACATTTGTGCATTGTGCATTTCCTTTTAAGATGTATACTTTTTTCTTAAATCAAAACTTGAGTTTTCACTTTCCCTTCATCTCGTAAACAAAAAAAGAGACAAAAGGCAAATAGATCACAAGAAAATGAAACTTTTAGGGTTTATGTAAGGAAAGAATTTAAAAAAATAAACAAATGTGAGTAAATAAAATTTATTACTCCACAAATGAACACAAAAGTTTTGTTATCCAATTTTTGGAAATTCCACTAGTTCAACCCTAAAAGCTCGGAATTTTATTAGAAAGAGATTTTCCCACACATGTTTTAAAAATGGGTAGGTTTTCTTGAAACATGTTAAAGATGCAAATGACCTTTGGATCCAAACCTTTTAAAGATAATAACATTAAATTCTCAAGTGACCGTGCGTTTGGATATTTACCCGAGTCAAACAAGCCATTATTTTTCCCATTTACAAAAAGCTGACCTAACAATCATAAATGATTGTAAAGTGATTTATCATGCGTCACGGGCTATATTTTTCTAAGTAATGACTTGTGGATTCAGAGTCTACACTCCATTAAAAATCGCCCGCCTCCCCTTTTTCCCGACGATTTAAGAACCTGATTTATTAAAACTAAAAAGAGTTTACATTCCCTAAAAATTACTGAGACATTTTGGAATTATCTCTCTCTACATTTGTGCATTGTGTTTTTCCATTTTAGATATATACTTTTTTCATAAATCAAAACTTGAGTTTTCACTTTCCCTTCATCTCATAAACAAAAAAAGTGATAAAAGGCCAATAGATCAAAAACAAAAAATATATATAGGGTTTATGTATGGAGATAATTCAATGCAATAAACAAATGTAAGTAAAGAAAATTTATTCACACACCACAAATGAACACAAAAATTTTGTTATCCAAGTTTGTGAAATTCCACTAGTTCAACCCTAATAGCTTGGAATTTTATAAGAAAGAGATTTTTCTGCACCTAATTTAAAAAATGGATAGGCATGCTTGAAACATGTTAAAGATTCAAATGACCTATGGATCAAAACCTTTTAAAGAGAAAACAATTAAATTCTCAAGTGAACCTACGTCGGGAAATTTACCCAAGTCTAAAAGCCATTATTTTGCCCACTTACAAAAAGCTGACTTACAATCATAAATGATTGTAAAGTGGTTTATCATATGTAATGGGCTATAATTTTGTAAGGAAAGAATTATAGATTCGGTGTCAACACTCAGTTAAAAATCCCCCGGCTCCCTCTTTTCCCGATGATTGCAGAACCTGATATATAAAAACTAATTAGAGTTTACAATTCCTAAAAATACAGATACTTTTTTGAATTATCTCTCACTACATTTTTGCATTGTGCATTTCCATTTTAGATTTATACTTTTTTCTTCAATACAAACTTGAGTTTTCACTTTCCGTTCATCTCGTAAACAAAAAAAAGAGATCAAAGGAAAATAGATCACAACAAAATGAAACTTTTAGAGTTTTTTTATGGAAAGAATGAAATAAATAAACAAATATAAGTAAATAAAATTTATTCACACACCACAAATGAACACAAATGTTTAGTTATCAAAGTTTGGAAAATTTCACTAGTTGAACCCGAATAGCTCGGAATTTTATAAGAAACAGATTTTTCTACACACGTTTTAAAAAATGGATATGCATGCTTGAAACATGTTAAAGATACAAATGACCTATGGATCCAATCCTTTTAAAGAGAATAAAATTAAATTCTTAAGTGAACGTGTTGTGGGATATTTAACTGAGTCAAACAAGCCATTACTTTGCCCTTTTACAAAAAGTTGATCTAACAATCATAGATGAGTGTAAAGTCATTTATCATGAGTAACGGGCTATAATTTTATAAGGAATGACTCATGGATTGGGAGTCAACACTCAGTTAAAAGTCCCCCGTCTCCCCCTTTTCTTGACGATTGTAGGACCTGATATATAAAAATTAAAAAAAGGTTACCTTCCCAAAAAATTACATACAGTTTTTGGAATTATCTCTCTCTACATTTGTGCATTGTGCATTTCCATTTTAGATATATACAATTTTCTTAAATCAAAACTTGAGTTTTCACTTTCCCTTCATCTCGCAAATAAAAAAAATAGAAGGCAAATAGATCACAACAAAAAGAAAATGAACACAAATGAACACAAAAGTTTTGTTATCCAAGTTCGGGTAATTCCACTAGTTCAACCCTAGTAGGTCGGAATTTTAATACGAAGAGATTTTTCTACACAAGTTTTAATAAATGGATATGCATGCTTGAAACATGTTAAAGATTCAAATGATCAATGGATCCAAATATTTTAAAGAGAATAACATTAAATTCTCAAGTGAACGTGCGGTGGGATATTTACCCGAGTCTAACAAGCCATTATTTTGCCCATTTACAAAAGCTGACCTAATGATCTTAGATGATTAAAAAGTGATTTATCATGTGTAACGGGCTATATTTTTTCAAGGAATTACTTATGGATTGGGAGTCAACACTCAGTTAAAAATTCACCGCCTCCCCCTTTTCCAGACGATTGTAGAACCTGATATATAAAAACTAAAAAGAGTTTACAAACTTGAGTTTTCAATTTTCCTTCATCACATAAACAAAAAACAAAGAGATAAAAGGCAAATAGATCACAACAAAATGACAATTTTAGAGTTTATGTATACAAAGAATTTAAAGTAATAAAAAAATATAAGTAAAGAAACTTTATGCACACACCACAAATGAGCACAATTTTTGTTTTCCAAGTTTGGGAAATTCGACTAGTTCAACCCTTATAGCTCGGATTTAAATGAAAGGGATTTTTCCACACATGTTTTAAAAAATGGATATGCATGTATGAAACATGTTAAAGATGCAAATGACCTATGGATCCAAACCTTTTAAAGAGAATTACATAAAAAATTCTCAAGTGAATGTGCAGTGGGGTATTCACCTGAGTTAAACAAGCCATTATTTTGCCCATTTACAAAAAGCTGACCTAACGATCATAGATGATTGCAAAGTGATTTATCATGCGTAGAAGGCTATATTTTTGTATGGAAAGACTGAAGGATTGGGAGTCAACACTCGGTTAAAAGTCCCCCGCCTCCCCCATTTCCCAACGATTGGAAAACTTGATATATAAAAACTAAAAAGAGTTTACAGACAGCTTTTAGAATTATCTCTCTCTACATTTTTGTATTATGCATTTCCATTTTAGATGTATACTTTTTTCTTAAATCAAAACTTGAGTTTTCACTTTCCCTTCATCTCATAAACAAAAAAAGAGATAAAAGGCAAATAGATCACAACAAAATGAAAATTTAGGGTTTACATATTGAAAGAATTCAAAGCAATAAATAAATGTAAGTAAAGAAAATTTATTCACACACCAGAAATGAAAACAAAAAATTTGTTATCCAAGTTTGGGAAATTCCACTTGTTCAACCCAAATAGCTTGAAATTTTATAAGAAAGAGATTTTTCTACACTGTTTTAAAAAATGGATAGGCATGCTTGAAACATGTTAAAGTTTCAAATGACCTATGGATCAAAACCTTTTAAAGAGAAAAACATTAAATTCTCAAGTGAACGTGCGTAGGGAAATTTACCCAAGTCAAACAAGCCAATATTTTGCCCATTTACAAATAGTTGATCGAACGATCATAGATGATTGTCAAGTGATTTATCATGTGTAATAGGAAATATGTTTCTAAGGAATGACTTATAGATTGGGAGTCAACACTCCGTTAAAAATCCCCTGCCTCCCTCTTTTCCCGACGATTGGAGAAACTTATATACAAAAACTAAAAAGAGTTTACAATCCCAAAAAATTACAGACACTTTTTGGAATTATCTCTCTTTACATTTGTGCAATGTGCTTTTCCAATTTAGATGTATAATTTTTTCTTAACTCAAAACTAGAGTTTTCACTTTGCCTTCATCTCGTAAACAAAAAAAGAGATAAAAAGCAAATTGATAACAGCAAAATGAAAATTTCAGAGTTTATGTATGGAAAGAATTTAAAGTAATAAACAAATGTATGTCAAGAAAATTTATTCACACACCACAAATGAACACAAAAGTTTTCTTATTCAAGTTATGGAAATTCCACTTGTTCAACCCTAGTAGCCTAGAATTTATAAGAAAGAAATTTTTCTACACATGTTTTCAAAAATGGACATGCATGCTTGAAGCATGTTAAAGATGCAAATGACCTATGGATCCAAACCTTTTAAAGAGAATAACATTAAATTCTCAAACATGCGGTGGGATATTGATCCGAGTCAAAGTAGCCATTATTTTGCGCATTTACAAAAAGTTGACCAAATAATCATAGATGTTTGAAAAGTGATTTATCATGCATAACGGGCTATATTTTTGAAAGGAATGACTTACGGATTGGGAGTCAACATTTAGTTAAAAATCCCCCGCGTCCCCCTTTTCCCGACGATTGCAGAACCTGATTTATAAAAACTAAAAAGAGTTTACATTCCCTAAAATATACAGAGTCTTTTTGGAATTATCTCTCTCTACATTTATAAATTGTGTATTTCCATTTTAGAAGTATACTTTTTTCTTAAATCAAAACTTGAGTTTTCACTTTCCTTTCATCTCGTAGAAAAAAAAGAGATAAAAGGCAAATAGATCACAGCAAAATGAAAATTTTAGAGTTTATGTATGGAAAGAATTTAAAGCAATAAACAAATGTAAGTAAAGAAAATTTATTCACACACCACAACTGATCACAAAAGTGTTCTTATCCATGTTTGGGAAACTGCACTTGTTCAACCCTAATAGCTCGAAATTTTATAAGAAAGATATTTTTCTACATATGTTTTAAAAAATGGGATATGCATGCCCGAAACATGTTAAAGATGCAAATGACCTATGGATCCAAACCTTTAAAAGAGAATAACATTAAATTCTCAAGTGAACGCGCGGTGGGATATTTTCCCGAGTCAAAGAAGCCATTATTTTACCCATTTATTAAAAGCTGACCTAACGTTCATAGATGATTATAAAGTGATTTATCATGTGTAACGGGTTATATTTTGGTAAGGAATGACTTATGGATTGGGAGTCAACTCTCCGTTTAAAATCCCCCGCCTCCCCCTTTTCCTGACGATTGCAGAACCTGATATAATAAAACTAAAAAGATTTTACGTTCCATAAAAATTATTGCCACTTTTTGGAATTATCTCTCTCCACATTTGTGCATTGTGCATTTCCATTTTAGATGTATACCTTTTTCTTAAATCAAAACTTGAGTTTTCACTTTCCATTCATCTCGTAAACAAAACAAGAGATAAAAGGCAAATTGATCACAACAAAATGAAAATTTTAGAGTTTATGTATGGAAAGAATTTAAAGCAATAAAAAAATGTAAGTAATGAAAATTTATTCACACACCACTAATGAACATAAAAGTTTTGTTATCCAAGTTTCAGAAATTCTACTAGTTCCTAATAGCTCGGAATTTAATAAGAAGGAGATTTTTCTACACATTTTTAAAAAAATGGATATGCACGCTTGAAACATGTAAAAGATGCAAATGACCTATGGATCCAATCCTTTATAGTGAATAACATTAAATTCTCATGTGAATGTGCGTTGGGATATTTACCCAAGTCTAACAAGCGATCATTTTGCTCATTTACAAAAAGCTGACCAAACGATCATATATGATTGTAAAGTTATTATCATGCATAATGGGTTATATTTTTGTAAGGAATGACTTAGGGATTGGGAGTCAATACTCAGTTAAAAATCCCACGCCTCCCCCTTTTCCCGACGATTACAGAACCTGATATATAAAAAAGAAAAAGAGTTTACAATCCCTAAAAATTACAAACACTTTTTGGAATTAGCTCTCTCTACATTTGTGCATTGTGCATTTCCATTTTAGTTGTTGACTTTTTTCTTATATCAGAACTTGAGTTTTCTCTTCCATTCATCTCGTAAACGAAAAAAGAGTTAAAAGGCAAATAGATCACAACAAAATGAAAATTTTAGAGTTTATGTATGCAATGAATTTAAAGCAATAAATGAATGTAAGTAAAGAAAATTTATTCACACACAACTAATGAACACAAAAGTTTTGTTATCCAAGTTTTTCTACACTTATTTTAAAAAATGGATATGCATATTTGAAACATGTTAAAGAAGCAATTGACCTAAGGATCCAAAATTTTTAAAGTGAATAACATTAAATTCTCAAGTGAACGTGCGGTGGGATATTTACCCGAGTCAAACATGCCATTATTTTGCCCATTTACGAAACGCAGGACTAAAGATCATAGATGATTCTAAAGTGATTTATAATACGTAATGGGCTCTATTTTTGTAAGTTATGACTTATGGATTTGGAGTCAACACTTAGTTAAAAATCATCTGCCTCCCCCTTTTCTCGATGATTGCAGAACCTGATATATAAAAATTTAAAAGAGTTTACAATCCCTACAAATTACATACACTTTTTGGAATTATCTCTCTATATTTGTGCATTGTGCCTTTCCATTTTAGATGTATACTTTTTTAATCAAAACTTGAGTTTTCACTTTCCCTTCATCTTATAAACAAAAAAAGGGATAAAAGGCAAATAGATCACAACAAAATAAAAATTTTAGACTTTATGTATGGAAAGAATTTAAAGCAATAAACAAATGTAAGTAAATAAATTTTATTCACACACCACAAATGAATAATAAAATTTTGCTATCATAGTTTGGGAAATTCCTGTAGTTCAACCGTAATAGCTCAAAATTTTCTAAGAAAGAGATTATTCTACACATGTTTTAAAAAATGGATATGCAGGCTTGAAAAATGTTAAAGATGCAAATGACCTATGGATCCATAGCTTTTAAAGAGAATAACATTAAATTCTCAGGTGAATGTGTGGTGGGATATTTACCCGAGTCAAACAAGCCATTATTTTGCCAATGAAAAAAAAAGTTGACCTAATGATCATTGATGATTGTAAAGTGATTTATCATGCGTAATGGGCTATATTTTTGTATGGAATGACTTATGGATTGGGAGTCAACACTCAGTTAAAAAGCCTCCGCTTTCCCCTTTTCCTGACAATTGTAGAACCTGATATACAAAAACTAAAAAGAGTTTACAATCCCTAAAAATTACAGACAATTTTTGGAATTATCTCTCACTACATTTGTGCATTGAGCATTTCCATTTTAGATGTATACTTTTTTCTTATATCAAAGCTTGATTTTTCACTTTCCCTTCATCTTGTAAACAAAAAAAGAGATAAAAAGCAAATAGATAACAACAAAATAAAAATTTTAGAGTTCATGAATGGAAAGAATTTAAAGTAAAGAAAATTTATTCACACACCACAAATGAACACAAAAGTTTTGTTATCCAAGTTTGGGAAACTCCACTAGTTCAATCCTAATAGCTCGGAATTTTATAAGAAAGAGATTTTTCTACACATGTTTTAAAAAATGGATATGCATGCCTGAAACAAGATAAAGATGCAAATGAGGTATGGATGCAAACCTTTTAAAGAGAATAACATTAAATTCACAAGTGAACGTGCGGTGGGATATTTACCTGAGTCAAACAAGCCATTATTTTGCCCATTTAAAAAAATACGACCTAACGATCTTAGATGATTGTAAAGTGATTGATCATGCGTAATGGGCTATATTTTTTGTATGAAATGACTTATGGTTTGGGAGTCAATACCCAGTTAAAAACCCCCCACCTCCCCCATTTCCCAAAAATTGCAGACTTAAAAGAGTTTACTATCCCTAAATATTACAGACACTTTTTAAAATTATCTCTCTACAATTGTGCATTGTGCTTTTCAATGTTATATGTATATTTTTTCCTTAAATCAAAGCTTCAGTCTTCACTATCCCTTGATCTTGTAAACAAAAAAAGAGATAATAGGCAAATAGATCACAACAAAATAAAAAATTTAGAGTTTAAGTACGGAAAGAATTTAAAGCAATAAACAAATGTATGTAAATAAAGTTTTTCACACACCACAAATGAACACAAAAGTTTTGTTATTGAAGTTTGGGAAATTCCACTAGTTCAACCCGAATAGCTCGGAATTTTATAAGAAAGAGATTTTTCTACACATGTTTTAAAATATGGATATGCATGCTTGAAACAGGTTAAAGATGCAAATGACCTATGGATCTTTTCAAAGAGAATAACATTAAATTTTCAAGTGAATGTGCGGTGGGATATTATTTTAAAGTGTCAAACAAGCCATTATTTTGCCCAATTACAAAAAGCTGACCTAACGATCATAGATGATTTTAAAGTGATTTATCATACGTAATGGGCTATATTTTTTTAAGTAATGACTTATGGATATGGAGTTAACATTCAGTTAAAAAACCCCTGCCTCCCTTTTCCCAACGATTGCAAAACCTGATACATAAAAACTAAAAAGAGTTTCCAATCCATAAAAATTACAGACACTTTTTGGAATTATCTCTCTCTACATTTGTGCATTGTGCATTTCCATTTTAGATATATACTTTTTTCTAAAATCAAAACTTGAGTTTTCAATTTCCTTTCATCTCGTAAACAAAAATAGAGACAAAGGCAAATATATCACAACAAAATGAAAACTTTAGAATATATGTATGGAAATAATTTAAAGCAAAAACAAATGTAAGTAAAGAAAATTTATTCACACACCACAAATGAACACAAAATTTTTGTTTTCCAAGTTTGGGAAATTCCACTAGTTCAACTATAATAGCTCGGAATTTTAAAGAAAGAGATTTTTCTGCACAATTTTTAAAAAATGTATATGCATGCTTCAAACATGTTAAAGAAGCAAATGACCTATGCATCCAAACCTTATAAAGAGAATAACATTAAATTCTCAAATGAACGTGCAGTGGGATATTTACCAAACTCAAACATGCCATTATTTTGTCCATTTACAAAAAGCTGACCTAACGACCATATACAATTGTAAAGTGATTTATTATGCGTAACGGGCTATATTTTTATAAGGAATGACTTATGAATTGGGAGTCAACACTCAATTAAAAATGCCACGCCTCCACCTTTTCCTGACGATTGCGGAACCTGACATAGAAAAACTAAAAAGAGTTTACAATCCCTAAATATTACAGAACCTTTTTGGAATTATCTCTCTCTAAATTTTTGCATTGTGGATTTCAATTTTAGATGTACACTTTTTTCTTAAATCAAAACATGAGTTTTCACTTGCCCTTCATCTCATAAAAAAAATAAAATAAAAGGCAAATAGATCACAAAAAAAAGAAAATTTTCAAGTTTTTGTATGGAAAGAATTTAAAGCAATAAATAAATGTAAGTAAACTAAATTTATTCACACACCACAAATGAACAAAAAAGTTTTGTTATCCAAGTTTAGGAAATTCCACAATTTCAACCTTAATCGCTTGGAATTTTCTAAGAAAGACATTTTTCTAAAAATATTTTAAAAAATTGATATGCATAACTGAAACATGTTGAAGAAGAAAATGACCTATGGATCCAAAAATTTTAAGAGAATAATTTTAAATTGTCAAGTGAATGTGCGTTGGATATTTTCCCGAGTCAAACAAGCCATTATTTTGCCCTTTTACAAAAATCTGACCTAATGATCATAGATGATTGTAAAGTGAATTATTATGCGTAACGGGCTATATTTTTGCATGGAAATGGAATGGGAGTCAACACTCAGTTAAAAATCCCCTGCCTCCCCCTTTTTCCGATGATTGCACAACTAGATATATAGAAATTAAAAAGAGTTTACAATCCATAAAAATTATAGACACATTTTGGAATTATCTCTTTTTAAATTTGTGCATTGTGCATTTCCATTTTAGATGTATAATTTTTTCTTAAATCAAAACATGAGTTTTAACTTGCCCTTCATCGCATAAAAAAACAAAAAAGAGATAAAAGGCAAATAGAACACAACAAAATGAAAATTTTTGAGTTTATATATGGAAAGAATTTAAATCAATAAAGAAATGTAAGTAAAGAAAATTTATTCACACACCACAAATAAACACAAAAGTTTTGTTATCCAAGTTTGGGAAATTCCATTAGTTCAACCCTAATAGCTCAGAATTTTTTAAGAAAGAGATTTTTCAACACATGTTTAAAAAAATGGATATACATACTTGAAAATTTTAAAGATGCAAATGACCAATGGATCCAAACCTTTTAAAGAGTAAAAAATTAAATTCTGAAGTGAACGTACGGTGAGATATTTACCCGAGTCAAACAAGCCATTATTTTGCCCATTTACAAAAAGCTGACCTAACGATCATAGATGATTGTAAAGTGATTTATCATGCATAATGGGCTTTGTTTTTTTAAGGAATGACTTATGGATTGGGATTCAACACAGTTAAAAATCCCTCGCCTCCCCCTTTTCCCGACAATTGCAGAACCTGATATATATAAAATCTAAAAAGAGTTTACAATCTCTAAAAATTACAGACACTTTTTGGAATTATCTCTCTCTACATTTGTGCATTGTGCATTTCTATTTTAGATGTACACTTTTTTCTTAAATCAAAGCTTGAGTTTTCACTTTCCCTTCATCTTGTAAACAAAAAAAGAGATAAAAGGCAAATAGATCACAAAAAAATGAAAATTTTAGATTTTATGCATGGAAAGAATTTAAAGCATTAAAAAAAATGTAATAAAAGAAAATTTATTCACACACCACAAATGAACAAAAAAATTTTGTTATCAGAGTTTGGGAAATTCGACAAGTTCATCCCTAATAGCTACGAATTTTATAAGAATGAGATTTTTCTACACATGTTTTAAAAAATGGATATGCATTCTTGGAACATGTTCAAGATACAAATGATCTATGGATCCAAACCTTTTAAAGACAATAACATTAGATTCTCATGTGAACATCGGGTATCATATTTACCCGAGTCAAACTAGCCATTATTTTGCCCATTTAAAAAAAACTAACCTAACGATCAAAGATGATTGTAAAGTGATTTATCATGCATAACGGGCTATATTTTTTTCAGGAATGACTTATAGATAGGAAGTCAACATACAAAAAAAAATCCCCGGCCTCTTCCTTTTCACAACGATTGCAAAACCTGATATATAAAAAATAAAAAGAGTTTATAGTTCCAAAAAATTATAGACACTTTTTGGAATTATCTCTCTCTACATTTTTGCATTGTGCATTTCCATTTTAGTTGTATACATTTTTCATAAATCAAAGCTTGATTTTTCACTTTCCCTTCATTTCGTAAACAAAAAAAGAGATCAAAAGGTAAATAGATCACAAAAAAATGAAAATTTTAGAGTTTATGTATGGAAAGAATTTAAAGAAATAAAGAAAATTAAGAAAAGAAAATTTATTCACACACCACAAATGAACACAAAAGCTTTGTTATCCAAGTTTGGGAAATTCCACTAGTTCAACCCTAATAGCTCAGAATTTTATAAGAAAGACATTTTTCTTCACATATTTTAAAAAATGGATGTGCATGCTTGAAACATGTTAAAGATACAAATGACCTGTGGATCCAAACCTTTTATAGAGAATAACATTAAATTCTCATGTGAACGTGCGGTGGGATATTTACCTGAGTCAAACAAGTCATTATTTTGCCCATTTACGAAAAGTTGACATAAAGATCATTGATTATTGCAAAGTGATTTATGATGCTTAACGGGCTATATTTTTGTAAGAAATGACTTATGGATTGGGAGTCAACACTCAGTTTAAAATCCCCCACCTCCCCCTTTTCCAGACAATTGCAGAACCTGGTATATAAAAACTAAAAAGAGTTTAGTAATCCTAAAAATTCCAGGCACTTTTTGGAATTATCTCTCTCTACATTTGTATACAACGCATTTCCATTTTTGATATATTCTTTTTTCTTTAATCAAAACTTGAGTTTTCACTTTCCCTTCATCTCGTAAAGAAAAAAAGAGATCAAAGGCAAATAGATCACAACAAAATGAAAAATTGAGAGTTTATGTATGGAAAGAATTTAAAGCAATAAACAAATGGAAGTAAAGAAAATTTATTCACACACCACAAATGAACACAAAAGTTTTGTTATCAAAGTTTGGGAAATTTCACAAGTTCAACCCTAATAGCTCAGAATTTCATAAGAAAGAGATTTTTCTACACATGTTTTAAAAAATGGATATGCATGCTTGAAACATGTTAAAGATGCAAATGACCTATGGATCCAAACCTTTTAAAGAGAATAACATTAAATTCTCAAGTGAACGTGCGGTGGCATATGTACCTGAGTCAAACAAGCCATTATTTTGCCCATTTGCAAAAAGCTAACCTAACGATCATTGATGATTATAAAGTGATTTACCATGCGTAATGGGATATTTTTTTGTAAGGAATGACTTATGGATTGGGTGTCAACATTCAGTTAAAAATACCTCGCCTCCCCCTTTTCCCGTCGATTGCAGAACTTGATATATAAAAACTAAAAAGAGTTTACAATCCCTAAAAGTAACAAACACTTTTTGGAATTATCTCTCTCTACATTTGTGCATTGTGTATTTCCATTTTAGATGTATACTTTTTTCTTCATTCACAACTTGAGTTTTCACTTTCCCTTCCTCTTGTAGAAAAAAAAAAGAGATAAAAGGCAAATTGATCACAACAAAATGAAAATTTTAGAGTTTATGTATGAAAATAATTTAAAGAAATAAAAAAAATATAAGTAAATAAAATTTATTCTCATACCACAAATGAACAAAAAAGTTTTTTATCAGAGTTTGGGAAATTTCACTAGTTCAACCCTAATAGCACGAAATTTTATAAGAAAGAGATTTTTCAACTAATATTTTTAAAAAAGGATATGCATGCTGGAAACATGATAAAGATTCAAATGACCAAGGGATCCAAAATTTTTAAAGAGAATAACAATAAATTCTCAAGTGAACGTGCAATGGGATATTTACCCGAGTCAAACAAGCCATTATTTTGCCCATTTACAAAAAGCTGACCAAACGATCATAGATCATTGTAAAGTGATTTATTATGCGTAACGGGCTATATTTTTGTAAGGAATGACTTATGGAATGGGAGTCAATACTCAGTTAAAAATCCCCCGCCTCCCCTTTCCCGACGATTGCAGAACGTGATATATAAAAACTAAAAAAAGTTTCCAATCCATAAAAATTATAGACACTTATTGGAATTATCTCTCTCTACTTTTGTGCAGTGTGCATTTCCATTTTAGATGTATACTTTTCTCTTAAATAAAAGTTTGTGTTTAAACTTTCCCTTCATCTCGTAAACAAAAAAATAGATGAAAGTCCAATAGAACACAACAAAATGAAACTTTTTGAGTTTATATAAGGAAAGAATTTAAAGCAATAAACAAATGTAAGTAAATAAAATTTATTCATACACGACAAATGAACACAAAACTTTTATTATCCAAGTTTGGTAAATTCCATTAGTTCAACCCTAATAGCTCGGAATTTAAAAAAAAAAAGAGATTTTTCTACACATTTTTTAAAAATGGATGTGCATGCTTGAAACTTATTAAAGATGCAAATGACCTATGGATCCAAACCTTTTAAAGATAATAACATTAAATTCTCAAGTGAATGTGCGGTGGGATATTTACCCGAGTCAAACAAGCCACTATTTTGCCAATTAACAAAAAGCTGACCTAACAATCATAGATGATTGTAAAGTGATTTATCGTGTGTAACGAGCAATATTTTTTTAAGGAATGACTTATGGATTGGGAGTCAACACTAAATTAAAAATCCCCCGCCTCCCTTTTCCTAACGATTGCAGAACCTGATAAATAAAAACTAAAAACAATTTACAATCCCTAAAAATTACAAACAGATTTTGGAATTATCTCTCTTTACATTTGTGCGTTGTGCATTTCCATTTTAGATGTATACGTTTTTTCTTAAATCAAAACTTGAGTTTTCACTTTCCCTTCATCTCGTAAACAAAAAAAGAGATAATAGGCAAATAGATCACATCAACAAAATGAAAATTTTAGAGTTTATGTATGGAGATAATTTAAAGCAATAAACAAATGTGAGCAAAGTAAATTTATTCGCACACCACAAATGAACAAAAAAGTTTTTTTATCCAAGTTTAGGAATTTCCACTTGTTCAACCCTAATTGTTCGGAATTTTATAAGAAAGAGATTTTTCTAAAAATATTTTAAAAAATGGATATGCATGTTTGAAACATGTTAAAGATGCAAATGATCTATATATCCAAAAAATTTAAAGAGAATAACTTTAAATTCTCAAGTGAACGTGCGGTGGGATAGTTACCCGATTCAAACAAGCCATTATTTTGCCCTTTTACAAAAAGCGGACCTAATGATCATAGATGATTGTTAAGTGATTTATCAAGCGTAACGGGCTTTATTTTTTTAAGGAATGACTTATGGATTGGGAGTCAACACTCAGTTAAAAATACCCCGCCTCCCCCATTTCCCGACGATTGCAGAACCTAATATATAAAAACTAAAAAGATATTACTATCCATAAAAATTATAGACACATTTATGAATTATCTCTCTCTACATTTGTGCATTGTGCATCTTTTTTTTAGATATATACTTTTTTCTTAAATCAAAGCTTGAGTTTCCACTTTCACTTCGTCTCGTAAAAAAAAAATAGATAAAAGACAAATAGATCACAACAAAATGAAATTTTAGAGTTTATGATGGCAAGAATTTAAAGGAATAAATAAATGTAAGTAAATAAAATTTATTCACACACCACAAATGAACACAAAAGTTTTGTTATCCAAGTTTGGGAAATTCTTCTTGTTCAACCCAAATAGCTCGGAATTTTATAAGAAAGAGATTTTTCTACACATGTTTTAAAAATTGGATATGCATGCTTGAAACATGTTAAAGATGCAAATGACCAATGGATCCAAACCTTTTAAAGAGAATAACATTAAATTCTTAAGTGAACGTGTGGTGGGATATTTACCCAAAAAAAACAACCCATTATTTTTCCCATTTACAAAAAGTTGACCTATCAATCATAGATGATTGTAAAGTGATTTATTATATGTAACGGGCTATATTTTTGTAAAGAATGGCTTATGGATTGGGAGTCAACACTCAAATAAAAATCCCCCGCCTCCCCCTTTATCCGTCGAATGCACAACCTAATATATAATAATTAAAAAGAGTTTACAATCTGTAAAAATTCCGAACACTTTTAGGAATTATCTCTCTCTACATTTGTGCATTGTACATTTCTATACTTTTTTCTTAAATAAAAGTTTGTGTTTTAACTTTCCCTTCATCTTGTAAACAAAAAAAGAGATAAAAGTCCAATAGAACACAACAAAATGAAACTTTTTGAGTTTATGTAAGGAAAGAATTTAAAGCAATAAACTAATGTAAGTAAATAAAATTTAATCACACACCACAAATGAACACAAAAGTATTGTTATCCAAGCTTGGGAAATTCCATTAGTTCAACCCTAATAGC
This sequence comes from Aristolochia californica, assembly GCF_029961685.1. Classification (NCBI taxonomy): domain Eukaryota; kingdom Viridiplantae; phylum Streptophyta; class Magnoliopsida; order Piperales; family Aristolochiaceae; genus Aristolochia; species Aristolochia californica. The sequence continues at coordinate 27,239,528 of NW_027182103.1, read as the reverse complement.
TAGGAATTTAAAAAATGGTTGAAACTTATTAAAGATGCAAATGACCTATGGATCCAAACCTTTTAAAGAGAATAACATTAAATTCTCAAGTGAACGTGCGGTGGGATATTTACTCGAGTCAAAAGAGCTACTATTTTGCTCATTTAAAAAAAGTAGACCTAACGATCATAGATGATTGTAAAGTGATTTATCATGTGTAATAGGCTAAATTTTTTTAAGGAATGACTTATGGATTGAGAGTCAACACTAAGTTAAAAATCCCAGCCTCCCCCTTTTCTTGACGATTGCAGAACCTGATATATAAAAACTAAAAAGAGTTTACAATCCCTAAAAATTACAAACACATTTTGGAATTATCTCTCTTTAAATTTGAGTATTGTGCATTTCCATTTTAAATGTATTCTTATTTCTTAAATCAAAACTTGAGTTTTCACTTTCCCTTCATCTCGTAAAAAAAAAGAGATAAAATGCAAATAGATCACATCAAAATGAAAATTTTAGAGTTTATGTATCGAAATAATTTAAAGCAATAAACCAATGTAAATAAAGAAAATTTATTCACACAACACAAATCAACACAGTAGTTTTGTTATCCAAGTTTGGGAAATTCCACTAGTACAACTGTAATAGCTCGGAATTTTATAAGAAAAAGATTTTTCAACACATGTTTTAAAAAATGGATACGCATGCTTGAAACATGTTAAAGATGAAAAAAACCTATGGATCAAAACCTTTGAAAGAGAAAAACATTAAATTCTCAAGTGAACGTGCGGTGGGATATTTACCCGAGTTAAACAAGCCATTATTTTGCCCATTTACAAAAAGCTAACCTAATGATCATTTATGATTGTAAAGTGATTAATCATGTGTAATGGGCTATATTTTTATTAGGAATGACTTATTTATTTGGAGTCAACACTCAGTTAAAAATCCCCCACATCCCCTTTTTCCCGACATTTGCAGAACCTGATATATAAAAACTAAAAAGAGTTTACAAGCCATAAAAACTACAAAAAAAAAAAATTTGAATTATCTCTCTCTACATTTGTGAATTGTGCATTTCAATTTTAGATGAATTCTTTTTTCTTAAATCAAAACTTGAGTTTTCACTTTCACTTCATCTTGTAGACAAAAAAAGAGATAAAAGGCAAATAAATAACAAAAAAATGAAAAATTTAGAGTTTATGTAAGGAAATAATTTAAAGTAATAAATAAATTTAAAAAAATAAAATTTATCAACACACCACAAATGAATACAAAAGTTTTCGTTATTCCAGTTTCGGAAATTCCACTAGTTTAACCTTAATAAATCGGAATTTTATAAGAAAGAAATTTTTCTAAAATTTTTTTTAAAAATGGATATGCATGCTTGAAACATGTTAAAGATGCAAATGACCTATGGAACAAATTTTTTTAAAGATAATAACATTAAATTATCATGTGAACGTGGGGTGGGATATTTTCCTGAGTCAAACAAGCCATTATTTTCCTTATTTACGAAAAGCTGACCTAAGGATCATAGATGATTGTCAAGTGATTTATCATCTGTAAGAGGCTATATTTTTGTAAGGAATGACTTAAGGATTGGAAGTCAACACTCAGTTAAAAATTCGCCGCCTCCCCCTTTTCCTGATGATTGTCGAACCTGATATATAAAAACTAGAAAATGTTTACAATCCCAAAAAATTACAAAGAGTTTTTTGAATTATTTCTCTCTACATTTTTTCATTGTGCATTTCCACTTTAGATGAATAATTTCTTCTTAAATCAAAACTTGTGTTTTCACTTTCCCTTCACCTCATAGACAACAAATGAATTAAAATGCAAATAGATCACAACACAATGAAAATTTAAGAGTTTATGTATGGAAATAATTTAAAGCAATAAACAAATGTAAGTAAAGAAAATTTATTCACACACCACAAATGAACACAAAAGTTTTATTATCCAAGTTTGGGAAATTCCACTAGTATAACCCTTTTAGCTCGAAATTTTATAAGAAAGAGATTTTCTACAAATTTTTCAAAAAATGGATATGCATGCTTAAAACATGTTAAAGATGCAAACGGCCAATGGATCCAACCTTTTTGAAGAGAATAACATTAAATTCTCAAGTCAACGTGCGGTGGGATATTTACCCGAGTAAAACAATCCATTATTTCGCCCTTTTACAAAAAGTTGACCTAATGATCATAGATGATTGTGAAATAATTTATCATGCATAATGGGCTATATTTTTGGAAGGAATGACTTATGGATTGGGAATCAGGACTCAGTTAAAAATCCCCCGCCTCCCCCTTTTCCCGACGATTGCAGAACCTACTATATAAAAACTAAAAAGAATTTACAATCCATAAAAATTACAGACATATTCTGGAATTATGCCTCTCTACATTTGTGCACTGTGTATTTCCATTTTAGATGTATATTTTTTTATTAAATCAAAACTTGATTTTACACTTTCCCTTCCTCTCGTAAACAAAAAAAGAGATAAAAGGCAAATAGATCACAACAAAATGAAAATTTTAGAGTTTATGAATGGAAATAATTTAAAGAAATAAAGAAATGTAAGTAAATAAAATTTATTCAAACATCACAAAAGAACACAAAATTTTTGTTATCCAAGTTTGGGAAATTCCACTAGTTCATCCCTAATAGCTCAGAATTTTATAAGAAAGAGATTTTTCCAGACAAGTTTTAAAAAATGGATATGCATGCTTTGAAACATGTTAAAGATGCAAATTAGCTATGGATCCAAACCTTTTACAGAGAATAATATTAAATTCTCTAGTGAACATGAGGTGGGATATTTACGCGAGTCAAACCAACCATTATTTTACCCATTTAAAAAAGCTGACCTAACGATCGTAGGTGATTGTAAAGTGATTTATCATGCCTGACGGGCTATATTTTTATATGGAATGACTTATGAATTAGAAGTAAACACTCAGTTAAAATTCCCCCGCTTCCCCCTTTTCCTGAAGATTGCAGAACCTGATATATAAAAACTAAATAGAATTTATAATCCCTAAAAATCACATACACTTTTTGGAATTATCTCCTCTATATTTCTGCATTGTGTATTTCCATTTTGGATGTATACTTTTTTATTAAATCAAAACTAGAGTTTCCACTTTCCCTTCATCTCGTAAAAAAAAAAAAAAGATAAAAGGCAAATAGATCACAACAAAATGAAAATTTTAGAGTTTAAGTTTAGAAAGAATTTAAAGCAATCAACAAATGTAAGTAAATAAAATTTTTTCACACACCACAAATGAACACAAAGTTTTTGTTATCCAAGTTTTGGAAATTCCATTAGGTCAATCCTAATAGCTCAGAAATTTATAAGAAAGAGATTTTTCTTCACATGTTTTAAAAAATGGATATGAATGCTTGAAACATGTTAAAGATGCAAATTACCAATGGATCCAAACCTATTAAAGAGAATAATATTAAATTCTCAAGTGAACGTGCGGTGGGATATTTACCCAAGTCAAACTAGCCATTATTTTGCCAATTTACAAAAAGCTGACCTAATGGTCATAGATGATTGTTTAGTGATTTTTGATGCGTAACAAACTATATTTTTGTAAGGAATGACTTATGGATAGGGAGTCAACACTCAATTTAAAATACCCCGCCTCCCTATTTTTCAGACGATTGCAGAACCAGATATATATAAACTAAAAAGAGTATAATTTTTTTAAAAAAATATAGATACTTTTGGAAATTATCTCTCTCTACATTTGTGCAATATTCATTTCCATTTTAGATGTATACTTTTTTCTTATATCAAAACTTGAGTTTTCACTTTCCCTTCATCTCGTAGACAAAAAAAAGAGATAAAAGGCAAATAGATCACAACATAAAGAAAATTTTAGAGTTTATTTATGGAAACAATTTAAAGAAATAAACAAATTTAATTAAAGAAAATTTATTCACACAAGAGAAAAGAACAAGCAAGTTTTGTTATCCAAGTTTTGGAAATTCCACTAGTTCAACCCTAATAGCTCGGAATTTTATAAGAAAAAGATTTTTCTACACATGTTTTAATAAATAGATATGCATGCTTGAAACTTGTTAAAGAAGAAAATGACCTATGGAACCAAAATTTTTAAAGAGAATAACTTTAAATTCTCAAGTGAACATGCAGTGGGATATTTACCCGAGTCAAACATACATTATTTTGCCCATTTACAAAAAGCTGACCTAATGATCATAGATGATTGTAAAGTGATTTATCATGTGTAACGGCCAATATTTTTTGTAAGGAATGACTTATGGATTGGGAGTCAACACTCAATTAAAAATCCCCCGCCTCCCTCTTTTCCCGACGATTGCAGAACTTAATATATAAAGACTAAAAAGAGTTTAAAATCCCTAAAAATTAAAGAAACTTTTTGGAATTATCTCTCTCTCTATATTTGTGCATTGTGCATTTCCATTTTTGATGGATACTTTTTTCTTAATTCAAAACTTGAGTTTTTAGTTTCCCTTCTTCTCTAAACCTAAAATAGAGATAAAACGAAAACATATAACAAAAAAAAATGGAGTTTATGAATGGAAAGAATTTAAAAAAAAATTAAGTAATGAAAATTTATTCACACACCACAACTGAACACAAAGTTTTTGTTTTCCAAGTTTTGGAAATTCCATTAGTTACCCCCTAATAGCTTAGAATTTTATCAGAAAGAGATTTCTCTACACATGTTTTAAAAAATGGATATGCATGAATATGCATGCTTAAAACATGTTAAAGATGCAAATTACCAATGGATCCAAACCTTTCAAAGAGAATAACATTAAATTCTCATGTGAACGTTCAGTGGGATATTTACCGAAGTCAAACAAGCCATTATTTTGACCAATTACAAAAAGCTTACCTAACGATCATAGATGATTGTAAAGTGATTTATCATATGTAATGGGCTATATTTTTTTAAGGAATGACTTATGGATTGGGAGTCAAAACTCAGTTAAAAATCTCCCACCTCCCCCTTTTCCTGATGTAAGCAAAAACTGATATACAAAAACTAAGAAGAGTTTACAATCCCTTAAAATTACAGACCCTTTTTGGAATTATCTCTCTCTACATTTGTCCATTGTGCATTTCCATTTTATATTTATTATTTTTTCTTAAATCAAAACTTCATTTTTTATTTTCCCTTCATCTCGTAAACAAAAAAAAGTGATAAAAGGCATATAGATCACAACAAAATGAAAATTTTAGAGTTAATGTATGGAAAGAATTTAAAGCAATAGACAAATGTAAGTATAGAAAAATTTTTAACACGCCACAAATGAACAAAAAAGTTTTGTTATCCAAGTTTTGGAAATTCCACTAGTTCAACCCTAATAGCTCAGAATTTTATAAGAAAGAGATTTTCCTACAAATTTTAAAAAAAATGGATATGCATGCTTGAAACATGTTAAAGATGCAAATGGCATATGGATCAAAAATTTTTAAAGAGACTCAATTTAAATTCACAAGTGATCATGTTGTGGGATATTTACCCAAGTCAAAACAAGCCATTATTTTGCCAATTAACAAAAAGTTGATCTAACGATCATTGAGGATTGTAAAGTGATTTATCATGCGTAACGGGCTATATTTTTGTAAGGATTGGGAGTCAACACTCAGTTAAAAATCCCACACCTCCCCCTTTTCTCGACGATTGCAGGACCTGATATATAAAAACTAAAAAGAGTTCACAATCCATAAAATTATATACACTTTAGGAATTATCTCTCTCTAAATTTGTGCATTGAACATTTCCATTTTACATGTATGCTTTTATCGTAAATCAAAACCTGAGTTTTCACTTTCCCTTCGTCTCATAAACAAAAAAAGAGATAAAAGGCAAAAAGATCACAACAAAATGAAAATTTTAGATTTTATGTATGGTCAGAATTTACAGCAATAAACAAATGTAAGTGAAGAAAATTTATTCACACACCACAAATGAACACAAAATTTTTCTTTTCCAAGTTTGGGAAATTCCACTAGTTCAACCCTAATTGCTCAGAATTTTATAAGAAAGAGATTTTTCTACACATGTTTAAAAAAATGGATATGCATGCTTGAAACACATTAAAGATTCAAATGACCTACGGATCCAAACCGTTTAAAGCGAATAACATTAAATTGTCAAGTGAACGTGCGGTGGGATATTTACCCGAGTCAAACAAGCCATTATTTTGCCCTTTTACAAAACACTTACTTAACGATTGTAGATGATAGTAATGTGATTTATCATGCGTAACGGGCTATAATTTTTTAAGGAATGACTTATGGATTGGTAGTCAACACTTAGTTAAAAATCCCCTGCCTCCACCTTTTCTCGACGATTGCAAAACCGGATATATAAAAAGCTAAAAAGTGTTTAAAATCCCTAAAACTTTTAGAGAATTTTTGAAATTATCTCTCTCCAAATTTGTGCATTGTGCTTTTCCAATTTAGATGTACACTTTTTCTCGTGGACAAAAAGAGAGATAAAAGGCAAATAGATCACAACAAAATGAAAATTTTAGAGTTTATGTATGGTAAGAATTTAAAGCAGTAAACAAATGCTAGTAACGAAAACTTATTCACACACCACAAATGAACATAAAAGTTTTGTTATTCAAGTTTGGGAAATTCCACTAGTTTAACCCTCATTCCGGAATTTTATAAGAAAGAGATTTTTCTACACATGTTTTAAAAAATTGATATGCATGCTTGAAACATGTTAAAGATGGAAATGACGTATGGATCCGAACCATTTAAAGAGAATAACATTAAATTCTCAAGTGAATGTGCGATAGAATATTTACACGGGTCCAACAAACCATTATTTTGCCTATTTAAAAAAAGCTGACCAAACGATCATAGATGATTGTAAAGTGATTTATCATGCATAACGGGGTATATTTTTGTAAGGAATGACTTATGGATTGGGAGTCAAGACTCAAATAAAAATCATCCGCCTCCCCCTTTTCTCGACGATTGCTGAACCTGATATATAAAAAACTAAATAGAGTTTACAATCCCTAAAAATTACAGAGATTTTTTGAAATTATCTCTCTTCATTTGTGCATTGTGCTTTTCCATTTTAGATGTATACTTTTTTCTTAAATAAAAACTTGAGTTTTCACTTTCCCTTCATCTCGTAGACAAAAAAAGAGATAAAAGGCAAATAGATCACAACAAAATGAAAATTTTAGAGTTTATATATGGAAATAATTTAAAGCAATAAACAAATGTAAGTAAAGAAAATTTATACACACACCACAAATGAACACAAAAGTTCTGTTATTGAAGTTTGGGAAATTCCACAAGTTTAACCCTAATAGCTCGAAATTTTATAAGAAAGAGATTTTTCTACATACGTTTTAAAAAATGGATATGCATGCTTGAAACATGTTAAACATGCAAATGAGCTTTGGATCAAAAAATTTTAAAGTGAATAACTTCAAATTCTCAAGTGAATGTGCGATGGGATATTTGCTCGAGTCAAACAAGCCATTATTTTGCCCATTTACAAAAAGCTCAGCTAAGGATCATAGATGATTGTAAATTGATTTATAATGCGTAATGGGTTATATTTTTGTAAGGAATGACTTATGGATTGGGAGTAGACACTCAGTTAAAACTCCCCTGCCTCCCCCTTTTCCCAATGATTTCAGAACTTGATATATAAAAACTAAAAATACTTTACAATCCATTAAAATTATAGAAACTTTTTGGAATTATCTCACTCTACATTTGTGCATTGTGCATTCCATTTTAGGTGTATACTTTTTTCTTAAATCAAAGCTTGAGTTTTCACTTTCGCTTCATCTCGTAAACACAAAAAGAGATAAAAGGCAAATAGATCACAACAAAATGAAAATTTTAGAGTTTATGTATGCAAAGAATTTAAAGCAACAAAAAATGTAAGGAAATAAAATTTATTCAGACACCACAAATGATCACAAAATTTTTATTATCCCAGTTTGGGGAATTCCACTAGTTCAATCCTTATAGCTGGAAATTTTATACGAAAGAGATTTTTCTACACATATTTTAAAAAATGGATATGCATGCTTGAAACATGTTAAATGATGCAAATGACCTATGGATACAAACCTATTAAAGAGAATAACATTAAATTCTCAAGTGAACGTGCGGTGGGATATTTCTTGACTCAAACAAGCCATTGTTTTGCCCATTTACAAAAAGCTGAGCTAACGATCATACATGATTGTAAAGTCATTTATCATGCGTAACGGGCTGGAACGGGGAATATTTTTGTAAGGAATGACTTATGGATTGGGAGTGCACAAATGTCTCGTAAAACAAAAAATAGATATTAAGCAAATAGATCATAACAAAATGAAAAATTTAGAGATTATATATGGTAAGAATTTAAAGTAATAAAAAAATATAAGTAAAGAAAATTTATTCACACACCACAAATGAACACAAAAGTTTTGTTATATAAGTTTGGGAAATTCCACTAGTTCAAACCTAATAGCTCGGAATTTTATAAAAAAGAGACTTTTTTACACATGTTTCAAAAAATGGATATGCATGCTTGAAACATGTTAAATATGCAAATGACCTATGGATCCCAACCTTTTAAAGATAATAACATTAGATTTTCAAGTGAACGTGCGGAAGAATATTTACCCGAGTCAAACAAGCCATTATTTTTCTCATTTACAAAAACTGACCTAGCGATCATATATGATTGTAAAGTGATTTATTATGCATTAAAGGCTATATTTTTTTAAGGAATGACTTATGGATTGCGAGTCAACACTCAGTTAAAAATCCCCCGCCTCCCCCTTTTCCCGACAATTGCAGAACCTAATATATAAAAATTAAAAAAAGTTTACAATCCCTAAAACTTATACACACTTTTTGTAATTATCTCTCTCTACATTTTTGCAATGTGCATTTCAATTTTGGCTGTATACATTTTTCTTAAATCAAAACTTGAGTTTTCACTTTCCCTTCACCTCGTAAACAAAAAAAAAAAAAAGATAAAAGGCAAATAGATCAGAACAAAATGAAAATTTTAGAGTTTATGTATGGAAAAAATTTAAATCAATAAATAAATTTAAGTAAATAAAATTCATTCACACACAACAAATGAATAAAAAAAATTTGTTCTCGAAATTTGGGAAATTCCATTAGTTCAACCCTAATAGCTCGGAATTTTATAAGAAAGAGATTTTTCTAGAGATGTTTTAAAAAATGGAAATATATGCTTGAAACATGTTAAATATGCAAATAACCTATGGATCAATTTTTTTTAAAGAAAATAACTTTAAATTCTCATGTGAACGTGTGGTGGGATATTTACCCGTGTCAAACAAGACATTATTTTGCCCATTTACAAAAAGCTGACCTAATGATCATAGATGATTGTAAACTAATTTATCATGCGTAATGGGCTATATTTTTGTAAGGAATGACTTATGGATTGGGAGTCAACACTCCGTTAAAAATCCCCTGCCTCCCCCTTTTCCCGAGATTGCAGAACCTGATATATAAAAACTAAAAAGAGTTTACAATCTATTACAATTGTGGACACTTCTTGGAAATATCTCTCACTACATTTGTGCATTGTGCACTTCCATTTTAGATATATACTTTTTTTATTAAATCAAAACTTGAGTTTTCACTTTCCCATTGTTTCATAAACAAAAAACAAAGATTAAAGGCAAATAGATCACAACAAAAATAAAATTTCAGAGATTATGTATGGTGAGAATTTAAAACAATAAACAAAGGTAAGTAAGGAAAATTTATTCACACACCACAAATGAACACAAAAGTTTTGTTATTTAAGTTTTGGAAAATCCACTAGTTCAACCCTAATAGCTTGGAATTTTATAGGAAAGAGATTTTTCTACACATGTTTTAAGAAATGGATATACATGCTTGAAACATGTTAAAATTTCAAGTTACCTATGGATCCAAACAATTTATAGAGAATAACATTAAATTCTCTAGTGAATGTGCGGTGGGATATTTACCCAAGTCAAACAAGCCATTATTGTGCCCAGTTACAAAAAGCTAACCTAACGATCATAGATGATTGTAAAGTGATTTATCTAACGAAATGGGCTATATTTTTTAAGGAATTACTTATGGATTGGGAGTCAACACTCAATTAAAAATCCCTCGCCTCCCTCTTTTTCAACCGATTGCAGAACTTGATATATAAAAAACTATAAAGTGTTTACTATCCCTAAAAATTATAGACACTTTTTGGAATTAAATCTTTCTACATTTGTGTAGTGTTCATTTCTATTTTAGATGTAAACTTTTTTTCCTAAATCAAAGTTTGAGTTTTCACTTTCCCTTCACCTCGTAAATTAAATAAGAAATAAAAGGCTAATAGATCACAACAAAATGAAAATTTTAGATTTTATGTATGGAAATAATTTAAAGCAATAAACAAATGTAAGTAAAGAAAATTTATTCACACACCACAAATGAACACAAAAGTTTTGTTATCCAAGTTTGGGAAATTCTACTAGTTCAACCCTAATAGCTCGGACTTTTATAAGATAGAGATTTTTCCACACATGTTTTAAAAAATGGATATCCATGCTTGAAACATGTTAAAGATGCAAATGACCTATGGATCCATACCTTTCAGAGAGAATAACATTAAATTCTCTAGTGAACGTGCGTGGGATATTTACCCGAGTCAAAGAAGCCATTATTTTGCCCATTTACAAAAAGTTGACCTAACGATCATAGATGATTGTAAAGTGATTTATCATGCGTAAGGGGCTATATTTTTGTAAGGTATGACTTATGGATTGGGAGACAACACTCAGTTAAAAATCCCCCGTGTCTCCCTTTTTTTGACGATTGCAGAACTTGATATCTAAGAATTAAAAAGAGTTTAAAATCCCTAAAAATTACAGACACTTTTTGGAATTATCTCTCTCTACATTTTTGCATTGTGCATTTCCATTTTAGATGTATTTTTCTTAAATCAAAGCTTGAGTTATCACTTTCCCTTCATCTCATAAACAAAAAAAGAGATAAAAGGCAAAAAGATCACAATAAAATGAAAATTTTAGAGTTCATATATGGAAAGAATTTAAAGCAATAAACAAATGTAAGTAAAGAAAATTTATTCACATACCACAAATAAACACAAAAGTTTTGTAATCCAAGTTTCGGAAATTCCACTTGTTCAACCCTAATAGCACGGAATTTTATAAGAAAGATATTTTTCTACACTTGTTTTAAAAAATGGATATGCATGCTTGAAACATGTTAAAAATGCAAATGACCTATGGATCCAAACAATTTATAGAGAATAACATTTAATTCTCTAGTGAATGTGCGGTGGGATATTTACCCGATTCAAACAAGCCATTATTTTTCCCAGTTACAAAAAGTTGACATAACGATCATAGATGATTTTAAAGTTATTTTTCATGCGTAACGGGCTATATTTTTGTCAGGAATGACTTAAGGATTGGGAGTCAACACTCAAATAAAAATCCCCCGCCTCCCCCTTTTTCTCGACAATAGCAAAACCTTATTTATAAAAATCAAGAGGAGTTTACAATCCCTAAAAATTACAGACACTTTTTGGAATTATCTCTCTCCAATTTTTTGCAGTGTGCATTTCCATTTTAGAAGTAAACTTTTTTCTTAAATCAAGGCATGAGTTTTCACTTTCCCTTCATCTCGTAAACAAAAAAAGAGATAAAATGCAAATAGATCACAAAAAAATGAAAATATTAGAGTTTATGTATGGAAAGAATTTAAAGAAATAAACAAATGTAAGTAAAGAAAATTTATCCACTCACCACAAATGGACACTAAAGTTTTGTTATCCAAGTTTGGGAAATTCCACTAGTTCAACCCTAATTGCTCAAAATTTTATAAGAAAGAGATTTTTCTACACATGTTTTAAAAAGGGGATATGCATGCTTGAAACATGTTAAATATGTGAATGACCTATGGATCCAAAAACTTTAATGAGAATAACATTAAATTCTCAAGTGAATGTGTGCTGGGATATTTACCCGATTCAAACAATCCATTATTTTGCTCATTTAAAAAAAAGCAGACCTAACGATCATACATGATTGTAAAGTGATTTATCATGCGTAACAGGCTATATTTTTGAAAGGAATGATTTATGGATTGGGAGTCAACACTCAATTAAAATTCCCCCGCCTCCCCCTTTTCCCGAAGATTGCAAAAACTGATATATAAAAACTAAAAAGAGTTTACAATATCTAAAAATTACAGACACTTTTTGGAATTATCTCTCTCTACATTTGTGCATTGTGCATTTCCATTTTAAAAGTATACTTTTTTCTTAAATCAAATTTTGAGTTTTCACTTTCCCTTTATGTCGTAAAAAAAAAGAGATAAAAGGAAAATAGATCACAACAAAATGAAACTTTTTGAGTTTATGCATGGAAAGAATTTAAAGCAATAATCAAATGTAAATAAAGAAAATTTATTCACACACCAAAGATGAAAACAAGTTTTTTTGTCCAAGTTTGGTAAATTCCACAAGTTCAACCCTTATAGCTCGGAATTTTATAAGAAAGACATTTTTCTACACATGTTTTAAAAAATGGATATGCAGGCTTGAAACATGTTAAAGATGCAAATGATCTATGGATCCAAACCTTTTAAAGTGAATAACATTAAATCACAAGTTAACGTGCGGTGGGATATTTACCGGAGCCAAACAAGCCATTATTTTGCCCATTTACAATAGGCTGACCTAACGATCATAGATGATTGTAAAGCTATTTATCATTAGTAACGGGCCATATTTTTGTAAGGAATGACTTATGGAATCGGAGTCAACACTTAGTTAAAAGTCCCTCACCTCCTCCTTTACCCGACGATGGCATAACCAGATATGTAAAAACTAAAAAGAGTTTACAATCCCTACAAATTACATACACTTTTTGGAATGATCTCTCTCTACATTTGTGCATCTTGCATTTCCATTTTAGATGTAGACTTTTTTTCTTATATCAAGACTTGAGTTTTCTCTTCCCCTTCATCTCGTAAACGAAAAAAGAGATAAAAGGCAAATAGATCACAACAAAATGAAAATTTTAGAGTTCCTGTATGGAAAGAATTTCAAGCAATAAACAAATGTGAGTAAAGAAAATTTATTCACACACCACAAATGAACACAAAAGTTTTGTTATCCAAGTACAGGAAATTCCACTAGTTCAACCCTAATAGCTCGGAATTTTATAAGAAAGATATTTTTCTACACTTGGTTTAAAAACGGATATGCTTGCTTGAAACTTGTTACATATGCAAATGACCTAGGGATCCAAACCTTTTAAAGATAATAATATTAAATTCTCAAGTGAACGTGTGGTGGGATATTTACCTGTGAGAAACAAGCCATTATTTTGCCCATTTACAAAAAGCTAACCAAATGATCATAGATGATTTTAAAGTGATTTATCATGCATAACGGGCTATATTTTTGTAAGGAATGACTTATGGATTGGGAATCAACACTCAATGAAAAATCCCCCACCTCCCCCATTTCCCGATGATTGTAGAACCTGATATATAAAACTTAAAAGAATTTACCATCCCTTAAAATCAAAGACACTTTTTGGAATTATCTCTCTCTTCATTTGTGCATTGAGCATTTCCATTTTAGATGTATACTATTTTCCTAAATCAAAACTTGAGTTTTCATTTTCCTTTCATCTCATAAACGAAAAAAGAGATAAAAGGCAAATAGTTCACAACAAAATGAAAATTTTAGAGTTTATGTATGGAAATAATTTAAAGAAATAAATAAATGTAAGTAAAGAAAATTTATTCACACACCACAAATGAACACAAAATTTTTGTTATCCATGTTTGGGAAATTCCACTTGTTCAACCATAATAGCTCAGAATTTTATAAGAAAGAGATTTTTCTACACATGTTTTAAAAAATGGATATGCATGCTTGAAATATGTTAAAGATGCAAATCACCTATGGATCCAAACCATTTAAAGAGAATAACATTAAATTCTCAAGTGAACCTGTGGTGGGATATTTACTCGAGTTGAAAAACCCATTATTTTGGCCATTTTCAAAAAAGTTGACCTAACGATCATAGATGATTTAAAAGTGATTTATGATGCGTAACGGGTTATATTTGTGTAAGGAATGACTTTTGGAATGGGAGTCAACACTCAGTTAAAAATCCCCGCCTCCCCCTTTTCCCTACGATTGTACAACCTGATATATAAAAACAAAAAAGAGTATAAAATGCATAAAAAATACAGACAATTTTTGGAATTATCTCTCTCTAAATTTGTACATTGCGCATTTTCATTTTAGATGTATACAATTTTCTTACATCAAAACTTGAGTTTTCACTTTCCCTTCATCTCGTCAACAAAAAAAGAGATAAAAAGCAAATAGAACACAACAAAATGAAAATATTAGAGTTTATGTATGGAAAAAATTTAAAGAAATAAATAAATTTAAGAAAAGAAAATTTATTTACACACCACAAATGAACACAAAAGTTTTTTTTATCCAAGTTTAGGAAATTCCACTTGTTCAACCCTAATAGTTTAGAATTTTATAAGAAAGAGATTTTTCTACACAAGTTTTAAAAAATGTATATGCATGCTTGAAACATGTTAAAGAAGCAAATGACCTATGCATCCAAACCTTGTAAAGAGAATAACATTAAATTCTCAAGTGAACCTGCGGTGGGATATTTACCCGAATTGAACAAGCCATTATTTTGCCCATTTACAAAAAGCTGACCTAACGATCATTGATGATTGTAAAGTGATTTATGATGCGTAACGGGCAAAATATCTATAAGGAATGACTTTTGGATTGGGAGTCAACACTCAGTTAAAAATCCCCCGCCTCCCCCTTTTCCCAACGATTGCAAAACCTGATATGTAAAAACTAAAAAGACTTTACAATCCCTACAAATTACAGACACTTTTTGGAATTATCTCTCTCTACATTTGTGCATCGTGCATTTCCATTTTAGATGTATAGTTTTTTCTTAAATCAAAACTTGAGTTTTTACTTTTCCTTCATCTCTTAAATAAAAAAAGAGATAAAAGGCAAATAGATCACAACAAAATGAAAATTTTAGAGTTTCTGTATGGAAAGAATTTCAAGCAATAAACAAATGTAAGTAATGAAAATTTATTCACACACCACAAATGAACACAAAAGTTTTGTTGTCCAAGTTTGGGAAATTTCACTTGTTCAACCCTAATAGCTCGGAATTTTAAAAGAAAGAAATTTTTCTACACATGTTTTAAAAAATGGATATGCATGTTTGAAACATGTTAAAGATGCAATTGATCGTTGGATCCAAACCTTTTAAAGAGAATAACATTAAATTCGCAAGTGAACCTGCGCTGGGATATTTACCCGAGCCAAACATGCCATTATTTTGCCCATTTACAAAAAGTTGACCTAACAATCATAGATTATTGTAAAGTGATTTATCTTGCGTAACGAGCTATATTTTTGTAAGGAATGACTTATGGATTGGGAGTCAACACTCAGTTAAAAAATCCCCTGCCTCCCCCTTTTCCCGACCATTGTAGAACCTGATATATATAAACTAAAAAGAGGTTACAAACCAAAAAACTTACAAACATTTTTTGGAATTATCTCTCTCTACATTTGTGCATCGTGCATTTCTATTTTAGATGTATATTTTTTTATTAAATCAAAACTTGAGTTTTCAGTTTCCCTTCATCTCTTAAACAAAAAAAGAGATAAAAGGCAAATAGATCACAACAAAATGAAAATTTTAGAGTTTCTATATGGAAAGATTTTCAAGCAATAAACAAATGTAAGTAATAAAAATTTATTCACACACCACAAATGAACACAAAAGTTTTGTTATCCAAGTTTGGTAAATTCCACTTGTTCAACCCTAATAGCTCGGAATTTTATAAGAAAGAAAATTTTCTACACTTGTTTTGAGAAATAGATATGCATGCTTGAAACATGTTGAACATTCAAATGACCTATGGATCCAAACCTTTTAAAGAGAATAACATTGAATTCGCAAGTGAACCTACGGTGGGATATTTACCTGAGCCAAACAAGCCATTATTTTGCCCATTTACAAAGAGCTTACCTAACAATCATAGATGATTGTAAAGTAATTTATCATGCGTAACGGGCTATATTTTTTTATGGAATGATTTATGGATTGGGAGTAAACACTCATTTTAAAAATCCCCGCCTCCCCCTTTTCCTGACGATTGCAAAACCTGATATATATAAACTAAAAAGAGTTTACAAACCCAAAAACTTATAGACACTTTTTGGAATTATCTCTCTCTACATTTGTGTGTCGTGCATTTCCATTTTAGATGTATACTTTCTTCTTAAATCCAAACTTGAGTTTTCACTTTCCCTTCATCTCTTAAACAAAAAAAGAGATAAAAGGCAACTAGATCACAACAAAATGAAATTTTTTTGAGTTTCTGTATGGAAAGAATTTCAAGCAATAAACAAATGTAAGTAATGAAAATTTATTCACACCCCACAAATGAACACTAAAGTTTTGTTATCCAAGTTTGGGAAATTCCACTTGTTCAACCCTAATAGCTCGGAATTTTATAAGAAAGATATTTTTTTACACATGTTTTGAAAAATGGATATGCATGCTTGAAACATGTTAAAGAATCAAATGACCTATGGATCCAAACCTTTTAAAGAGAATAACATTAAATTCTCAAGTGAACGTGTGGGGGGGTATTTACCTGAGCCAAACAAGCCATTTCTTTGCATATTTACAAAAACCTGACCTAACGATCATAGATGATAGTAAAGTGATTTATCATGCGTAACGGGCTATATTTTTTTAATGAATGACTTATGGATTGGGAGTCAACACTCAGTTAAAAATCCCTGCCTTCCCTTTTTCCTGACAATTGTAAAACCTGATATATATAAACTAAAAAAAGTTTAAAATCCCAAAAAATTACAGAGGAATTATCTCTCTCTACATTTGTGCATTTTGCATTTCCATTTTAGATATATACTTTTTCTTAAATCAAAACTTGAGTTTTCACTTTCCCTTCATCTCATAAACAAAAAATGAGATAAAAGGCAAATTGTTCAGAACAAAATGAAAATTTTAGAGTTTATGTATGGAAAGAATGTAAAGCAATAAACAAATGTCAGTGAAGAAAATTTATTCACACACCACAAATGAACACAAAAGTTTTGTTATCCAAGTTTGGGAAATACCAATAGTCCAAACCTAATAGCTTGGAATTTTATAAGGAAGAAATTTTTCTACAAATGTTTTAAAAAATGGATATGCATGATTGAAAAATGTTAAAGATGAAAATAACCTATGGATCCAAACCTTTTAAAGAGAATAACATTAAATTCTCAAGTGAACGTGCAGTGGGATATTTACCCGACTCAAACAAGACGTTACTTTTCCCATTTTTAAAAAGTTGACCTAACGATCAAAGATGATTGCAAAGTGATTTATCATGTGTAACAGGCTATATTTTTGTAAGGAATGACTTATGGATTGTGTGTCAACACTCAATTAAAAATCCTTCGCCTCCCCCTTTTCCCGACGATTACAGAACTTGATATATAAAAACTAAAAAGAGTTTACAATCCCTAAAAATTACAGACAGTTTTTGGATGTATACTTTTTTCTTAAGTCAAAGTTTGAGTTTTCACTTTCCTTTCATCTCGTAAACAAAAAAAGAGATAAAAGGCAAATAGATCACAACAAAATGAAAATTTTAGAGTTTATGTATGGAAAGAATTTAAATCAATAAACAAGTCTAAGCAAAGAAAATTTATTGACACACCACAAATGAACTCAAAAGTTTTGTTATCCAAGTTTGGGAAATTCCACTAGTTCAACCCTAATAGCTCGAAATTTAATAAGAAAGATTTTTTTTTGACACATGTTTTAAAAAAAAAAGATACGAATGCTTGAAACTTGTTAAAGATGCAAATGACCTATGGATCCAAACCTTTAAAAGAGACTAACATAAAATTTTCAAGTGAACGTGTAGTTGGATATTTACACCAGTCAAACAAGCCATTATTTTTCCCAATTACAAAAAGCAGACCTAACTACCATTGATGATTGTAAAGTGATTTATCATGTGTAATGGGCTATATTTTTTGTTAGGAATGACTTATGGATTGGGAGTCAACATTGAGTTAAAAATCCCCCGCCTCCCCCTTTTCTCGACGATTGCAGAACCTGATATAATAAAACTATAACGAGTTTACAATCCCTAAAAATTACAGACACTTTCTAGATGTATACTTTTTTCTAAAATCTAAGCTTGAGTTTTCACTTTCCCTTCATCTCGTAAACAAAAAATAAGATAACAGGCAAATACATCACAACAAAAAGAAAATTTTAGAGTTTATTTATGGAAAGAACTTATAGCAATAAACAAATGTAAGTAAAGAAAATTTATTCACACAGTACAAATGAACACAAAAGTTTTGTTATCCAAGTTTGGGAAATTCCACTAGTTCAACCCTTATAGCTCAGAATTTTATAAGAAAGAGAGTTTTCTATACATGTTTTAAAAAATGGATATACATGCTTGAAACATGTTAAAGATGCAATTGACCTATGGATCCAAAATTTTTAAAGAGAATAACTTTAAATTCTCAACTGAACGTGCGGTGGATATTTACCCGTGTCAAACAAGCAATTATTTTGCCCATTTACAAAAAGCTTACCTAACGATCATTGATGATTGTAAAGTGATTTATCATGCGTAATGGACTATATTTTTGTAAGGATTGACTTATGGATTGGGACCAACACTGAGTTAAAAATCCCCTGTCTCCCCCTTTTCCTGATGATTGCAGAACCTCATATATAAAAACTAAAAAGAGTGTACAATCCCTAAAAATTACAGACACTTTTAGGAATTATCTCTCTCTACATTTGTACATAGTGTTTTTCCAATTTAGATGTATACCTTTTTCTTGAATCAAAGCTTGAGTTTTCACTTTCCCTTCATCTCGTAAACAAAAAAAGAGATAAAAGGCAAATAGAACACAACAAAAAGAAAATTTTAGTGTTTATGTTTGGAAAGAATTTAAAGTAATAAACAAATGTAAGTAAAGAAAATTTATTTACACACCAGAAATGAACACAAAAGCTTTGTTCTCCAAGTTTGGGAAAATCAACTTGTTCAACCCTTATAGCTCGGAATTTTATAAGAAAGAGATTTTTCTACTCATGTTTTAAAAAATGGATATGGATGTTTGAAACATGTTAAAGATGCAAATAACCTATGGCTCCAAACATTTTAAAGAGAATAACATTAAATTCTCAAGTGAACATGCGGTGGGATATTTACCCGAGTCAAACAAGCCATTATTTTGCCCATTTACCAAAAGTTGACCTAACGATCATAGATGATTGTAAAGTTATTTTTCATGCGTAATGGGCTATATTTTTTAAGGAATTACTATTGGGTTGGGAGTCAACACTCAGTTAAAAATCCCCCACCTCCCCCTTTTCTCGACGATTGTTGAACCTAATATATAAAAACTAAAAAGAGTTTACAATCCGTAAAAATTGCACAGAATTTTTGGAATTATCTCTCTTTTCATTTGTGCTTTATGCATTTCCCTTTTAGATGTATACTTTTTTCTTAAATTAAAACTAGAGTTTTCGCTTTCCCTTCATCTCTTAAGCAAAAAAATACACAAAAGGCAAATAGATCACAACAAAATGAAAATTTTAAAGTTTATGAATGGAAGCAATTTAAAGCAATAAAAAAATGTAACTAAATAAAATTTATTCACACACCACAAATGAACACAAAATTTTTGTTATCCAAGTTTGGGATATTCCACTTACTCAACCCTAATAGCTCGGAATTTTTAAGAAGAGATTTTTCTACGCATGTTTCCAAAAATGGATATGCATGCTTGAAACATGTTAAAGTTGCAAATGACCAATGGATCCAAACCTTTTAAAGAGAATAACATTAATTCTCAAGTGAACATGTGGTAGGATATTTACCCAAGTCAAACAAGCCAATATTTTGCCCATTTACAAAAAGTTGACCTTACAATCATAGATGATTGTAAAGTGATCAATCATGCGTAACGGGCTATGTTTTTGTAATGAATAAATTATGGATTGGGAGTCAACACTCAGTTAAAAATCCCTCGCCTCCCCCTTTTCCCGACGATTGCCAAACCTGATATATAAAAACTAAAAAGAGTTTACAATCCCTAAAAATTGCAGACACATTTTGGAATTATCTCTCTCTACATTTGTGCATTCTGCATTTAAATTTTAGTTTAATATTTTTTTCTTAAATAAAAACTAGAGTATTCACTTTCAGTTCATCTCATAAACAAAAAAAGAGATAAACGACAAATAGACCACTACAAAATGAAAATTTTAGAGTTTAGGTATGGAAAGAATTTAATGCAACAAACAACTGTAAGTAAAGAAAATTTATTCACACACCACAAATGAACAATAAATTTTTGTTATCCAAGTTTGGTAAATTCCACAATTTCAACCCTAATAACTCAGAATTTTATAAGAAAGAGATTTTTCTACACATGTTTAAAAAATGGATATGCATGCTTGAAACATGTTAAAGATGCAAATGACCTATGGATCCAAAGGTTTTAAAGAGAATAACATAAAATTCTCAAGTGAATGTGTGGTAGGATATTTACCTGAGTCAAACAAGCCATTATTTTGCCCATTTACAAAAAGCTTGCCTAACGATCATAGGTGATTGTAAAGTGATTTATCATGCGTAATGGGTTATATTTTTGTAAGGAATGTCTTATGGGTTGGGAGTCAACACTCAATTAAAAATCCCCCGCCTCCCCCTTTTCCCCACGATTGCAGAACCTGATATATAAAAACTAAAAAGAGTTTACAATCCCTAAAATTTACAGACACTTTTAGGAATTATCTCTCCCTACATTTGTGCATTGAGCAATTCCATTTTAGATGTATACTTTTTTCTTAAATCAAAGCTTGAGTTTTCACTTTCCCTTCATTTTGTAAATTAAAAAAGAGATAAAAGGCAAATAGATCACAACAAAATCAAAATTTTAGAGTTTATGTATGGAAATAATTTAAAGCAATAAACAAATGTAAGTAAATAAAATTTATTTACACACCACAAATGAACACAAAAGTTTTGCCATCCATGTTTGGGCAATTCCACTAGTTCAACCCTAATAGGTCGGAATTTTATAAGAAAGAGATTTTTCTACATATGTTTTAAAAAATAGATATACATGCTTGAAACATGTTAAAGATGCAAATAACCTATGGTTGCAAACCTTTTAGAGAGAATAACTTCAAATTCTCATGTGAACGTGCAGTGGAATATTTACTCGAGTCAAACAAGCCATTATTTTGCCTATCTACCAAAATCTGACCTAACGATCATAGATGATTGTAAAGTGATTTATCATGCGTAACATGCTACATTTTTTTAAGGAATGACTTATGGATTGGGAGTCAATACTCAGTTAAAAATCCTCCGCCTCCCCCTTTTCCCGACGATTGCAAAACCTGATATATAAAAACTAAAATGAGTTTACTATACCTAAAAATTATAGACACCTTTTGGGATTATCTCTCTCTACATTTGAGCATTGTGCATTTCCATTTTAGATGTATAATTGTTTCTTAAATCAAAGCCAGAGTTTTCACTTTCACTTCATCTCGTAAACAAAAAAAAGAGATAAAAGGCAAATAACTCACAAAAAAATGAAAATTTTAGAGTTTATGTATTGGAAACATTTTAAAGAAATAATCAAATGTAAGTAAAGAAAATTTATTCACACACCAAAAATGAACACAAAATTTTTGTTATCCGAATTTTGGAAATTCCTCTAGTTCAACCCTA
Source organism: Aristolochia californica (assembly GCF_029961685.1). Classification (NCBI taxonomy): domain Eukaryota; kingdom Viridiplantae; phylum Streptophyta; class Magnoliopsida; order Piperales; family Aristolochiaceae; genus Aristolochia; species Aristolochia californica. The sequence goes on along the minus strand of NW_027182103.1, from coordinate 27,217,636 downwards.
ATAGCTCGGAATTTTAATAAGAAAGAGATTTTTCTACACATGTTTTAAAAAATGGATATGCATGCTTGAAACATGTTAAAGATGCAAATGACCTATGGATCCAAACCTTTATAGAGAATAACATTAAATTCTCATGTGAATGTGCGTTGGGATATTTACCTGAGTCTAACAAGCGATCATTTTGCTCATTTACAAAAAGCTGACCAAACGATCATAGATGATTGTAAAGTTATTATCATGCATAATGGGCTATATTTTTGTAAGGAATGACTTATGGATTGGGAGTCAATACTCAGTTAAAAATCCCGCGCCTCCCCCTTTTCCCGACGATTACAGAACCTGATATATAAAAAAGAAAAAGAGTTTACAATCCCTAAAAATTACAAACACTTTTTGGAATTATCTCTCCCTACATTTGTGCATTGTGCATTTCCATTTTAGTTGTAGACTTTTTTCTTATATCAGAACTTGAGTTTTCTCTTCCATTCATCTCGTAAACGAAAAAAGAGTTAAAAGGCAAATAGATCATAACAAAATGAAAATTTTAGAGTTTATGTATGCAATGAATTTAAAGCAATAAATGAATGTAAGTAAAGAAAATTTATTCACACACCACTAATGAACACAAAAGTTTTGTTATCCAAGTTTTTCTACACTTGTTTTAAAAAATGGATATGCATGCTTGAAACATGTTAAAGAACCAATTGACCTATGGATCAGAAACTTTTAAAGTGAATAACATTAAATTCTCAAGTAAACGTGCGGTGGGATATTTACCCAAGTCAAACATGCCATTATTTTGCCCATTTACGAAACGCTGAACTAAAGATCATAGATGATTCTAAAGTGATTTATAATACGTAATGGGCTATATTTTTGTAAGTTATAAATTATGGATTTGGAGTCAACACTTAGTTAAAAATCATCTGCCTCCCCCTTTTCTCGATGATTGTAGAACCTGATATATAAAAATTAAAAAGAGTTTACAATCCCTACAAATTACATACACTTTTTGGAATTATCTCTCTATATTTGTGTGCCTTTCCATTTTAGATGTATACTTTTTTATTTAATAAAAACTTGAGTTTTCACTTTCCCTTCATCTTGTAAACAAAAAAAGGGATAAAAGGCAAATAGATCACAACAAAATAAAAATTTTAGACTTTATATTTGAAAAGAATTTAAAGCAATAAACAAATGTAAGTAAATAAATTTTATTCACACACCACAAATGAATAATAAAGTTTTGCTATCATAGTTTGGGAAATTCATGTAGTTCAACCGTAATAGCTCAAAATTTTATAAGAAAGAGATTATTCTACACATGTTTTAAAAAATGGATATGCAGGCTTGAAAAATGTTAAAGATGCAAATGACCTATGGATCCATAGCTTTTAAAGAGAATAACATTAAATTCTCAGGTGAATGTGTGGTAGGATATTTACCCGAGTCAAACAAGCCATTATTTTGCCAATGAAAAAAAAGTTGACCTAACGATCATTGATGATTGTAAAGTAATTTATCATGCGTAATGGGCTATATTTTTGTATGGAATGACTTATGGATTGGGAGTCAACACTCAGTTAAAAAGCCTCCGCTTCCCCCTTTTCCCGACGATTGTAGAACCTGATATACAAAAACTAAAAAGAGTTTACAATCTCTAAAAATTGCAGACAATTTTTGGAATTATCCCTCACTACATTTGTACATTGAGCATTTCCATTTTAGATGTATACTTTTTTCTTATATCAAAGCTTGATTTTTCACTTTCCCTTCAACTTGTAAACAAAAAAAGAGATAAAAGGCAAATAGATAACAACAAAATAAAAATTTTAGAGTTTATGAATGGAAAGAATTTAAAGTAAAGAAAATTTATTCACACACCACAAATGAACACAAAAGTTTTGTTATCCAAGTTTGGGAAACTCCACTAGTTCAATCCTAATAGCTCGAAATTTTATAAGAAAGAAATTTTTCTACACATGTTTTAAAAAATGGATATGCATGCCTGAAACAAGATAAAGATGCAAATGAGGTATGGATGCAAACCTTTTAAAGAGAATAACATTAAATTCACAAGTGAACGTGCGGTAGGATATTTACCTGAGTCAAACAAGCCATTATTTTGCCCATTTAAAAAATACGACCTAACGATCTTAGATGATTGTAAAGTGATTGATCATGCGTAACGAGCTATATTTTTGTATGGAATGACTTATGGTTTGGGAGTCAATACCCAGTTAAAAATCCCCCACCTCCCCCATTTCCCAACAATTGCAGACTTAAAAGAGTTTACTATCCCTAAAAATTACAGACACTTTTTAAAATTATCTCTCTACAATTGTGCATTGTGCTTTTCAATGTTATATGTATAATTTTTCCTTAAATCAAAGCTTCAGTCTTCACTATCCCTTGATCTTGTAAACAAAAAAAGAGATAATAGGCAAATAGATCACAACAAAATAAAAATTTTAGAGTTTATGTACAGAAAGAATATAAAGCAATAAACAAATGTATGTAAAGAAAGTTTTTCACACACCACAAATGAACACAAAAGTTTTGTTATCCAAGTTTTGGAAATTCCACTAGTTCAACCCGAATAGCTCGGAATTTTATAAGAAAGAGATTTTTTTACACATGTTTTAAAATATGGATATGCATGCTTGAAACATGTTAAAGATGCAAATGACCTATGGATCCAAACTTTTCAAAGAGAATAACATTAAATTCTCAAGTGAACGTGCAGTGGGATATTTACCTGAGTAAAACAAGCCCTTATTTTGCCCATTTACAAAAATCTGACCTAACCACCATAGATGATTGTAAAGTGATTTATCATGCGTAACAGGCTATATTTTTGTAAGGAATGACCTATGGAATGGGAGTCAACACTCAGTTAAAAATCCCCTGCCTCCCCTTTTCTCGAAGATTGCAGAACCTGATATATAAAAACTAAAAAGAGTTTACATTCCCTAAAAATTATTGACACTTTTTGGAATTTTCTCTCTCTACATTTTTGCATTGTGTATTTCCATTTCAGATGTAGACTTTTTTATTATATAAAAACTTGAGTTTTCTCTTTCCCATCATCTCGTAAACAAAAAAAGGAGATAAAAGGCAAATAAATCACAACAAAATGAAAATTTTAGAGTTTATGTAAGGAACGAATTTATGGCAATAAACAAATGTATGTAAAGAAATTTTTTCACACACCACAAATGAACACAAAAGTTTTGTTATCCAAATTTTTGAAATTCCACTAGTTCAAACCGAATAGCTCGGAATTTTATAAGAAAGAGATTTTCATTCACATGTTTTAAAATATGAATATGCAAGCTTGAAAAAATTTAAAGATGCAAATGAGCTTTGGATCCAAACCTTTTAAAGCGAATAACATTAAATTCTCAAGTGAACGTGCGGTGGGATATTTATCCGAGCCAAACAAGCTATTATTTTGCCATTTACAAAAAGCTGACTTAACGATCATAGATGATTGTAAAGTCATTTATCAGGCATAACGAGCTATATTTTTGTGAGGAATGACTTATGGATTGGAAGTCAATACTCAGTTAAAAATCCCCCGCCTCCCCCTTTTCCCGACGATAGCAGAACCTGATATATAAAAACTAAAAAGAGTTTACTATCCATAAAAATTAAAGACACTCTTTGGAATTATCTCTCTCTTCATTTGCGCATTTTGCATTTTCATATTAGATGTATTATTTTTTCTTAAATTAAAGCTTGAGTTTTCGCTTTCCCTTCATCTCGTAAACAAAAAAAGAGATAAAAGGCAAATTGATCACAACAAAATGACAATTTTAGAGTTCATGTATGGAAAGAATTTAAACCAATAAACAAATGTAAGTAAATAAAATTTATTCACACACCACAAATGTTCACAAAAGTTTTGTTATCCTGTTGTGGGAAATTCCACTAGTTCAACCCTAATAGCTCGAAATTTTATAAGAAAGAGATTTTTCTGCACATGTTTTAAATAATGGATATGCATTATTGAAACATGTTAAAGATGCAAATGACCAAAGGATCCAAAACTTTTCAAGAGAATTAAATTAAATTCTCAAGTGAACGCGTAGTGGGATATTTACCCGAGTCAAACAAGTCATTATTTTGCCCATTTACAAAAACCTGACTTAACGATCATAGATGATTGTAAAGTGATTTATCACGCGTAATGGGCTACATTTTTGTAAGGAATGACTTATGAATTGGGACTCAACACTCAGTTAAAAATCCCTTGCCTCCCACTTTTCCCGACGATTGCAAAACCTGATAAAAAAATCTAAAAAGAGTTTACAATCATTAAAAATTAAACACACTTTTTGGAATTATCTCTCTCTACATTTGTGCATTGTGCATTTCCATTTTATATGTATACTTTTTTCTTAAATCAAAGCTTGAGTTTTCACTTTCCCTTCATCTCGTAAATAAAAAAGGGAGAAAAGGCAAATCGATCAAAACAAAATGAAAATTTTGGAGTTTATGTATGGAAAGAATTTAAAGAAATAAAAAAAAGTAAGAAAAGAAATTTTAATCACGCACCACAAATGAATACAAAAGTTTTGTTTTCCAAGTTTGGGATATTCCACTAGTTCAACCCTAATAGCTCGAAACTTTATAAGAAAGAGATTTTTATACACATGTTTTAAAAAACAAATGTGCATGCTTGAATCATGTTAAAGATACAAATGAACAATGGATCCAAACCTTTTACATAGAATAACATTAAATTCTCATGTGAACGTGCAGTGGGATATTTACCTGAGTCAAACTAGCCATTATTTTACCCATTTACTAAAAGTTGACATAAAGATCATAGATGATTGTAAAGTGATTTATCATGCGTAACGGGCTATATTTTTTTAAGGAATGACTGATGGATTTGGAGTCAACTCTCAGTTAAAAATCCCCTGCCTCCCCCTTTTCCTAACGATTGCAGAACCTGGTTTATAAAAACTAAAAAGAGTTTACAATCCCAAAAAATTAAAGACACTTTTTGGAATTATCTCTCTCTACATTTGTGCACTACTCATTTCCATTTTAGAAGTATACTTTTTTCTTAAATCAAAACTTGAGTTTTCACTTTTCCTTCATCTCATAGACAAAAAAAAGAGAGAAAAGGCAAATAGATCACAACAAAATGAAAATTTTAGAGATTATGCATGAAAAGAATTTAAAGCAATAAACAAATGTAAGTAAATAAAATTTATTCTCACACCTCAAATGAACAAAAATGTTTGATTATCCAACTTTGGGAAATTGCACAAGTTCAACCCTAATAGCTCAGAATTTGATCAGAAAGAGACTTTTCTTCTAATGTTTTAAAAAATGGATATGCATACTTGAAACATGTTAAAGATGCAAATGACCAATGGATCCAAAATGTTTAAAGAGAACAACATTACATTCTCAAGTGAACGTGCGGTGGGACATTTACCCGAGTCAAACATGCCATTTTTTTGCCAATTTACAAAAAGCTGACCTAACGATCATAGATGATTGTAAAGTGATTTACCCTATGTAACGGGCTATATTTTTTTAAGGAATGACTTATGGATTGGGATTCAACACTCACTTAAAAATCCCCCGCCTCCCCTTTTCCCGACTATTGCAAAACCTAAGATATAAAAGCTAAAAAGAGTTTCCAATCCATAAAAATTACAGTCACTTTTTTGGAATTATCTCTCTAGAAATTTGTGCATTGTGCATTACCTTCATCTCATAAACTTGACTTTTAGATTTCCCTTCATCTCATAAACAAAACAAGACATCAAAGGCAAATAGATCACAAACAAAATGAAAATTTTAGAGTTTATATATGGAAATAATTTAAAGCAATAAACAAATGTAAGTATAGAAAATTTATTCTCACACCACAAATGAACACAAAAGTTTTGTTATCCACATTTGGGAAATTCAATTAGTTCAACCCTAATAGCTCGGAATTTTATAAGAAAGAGATTTTTCTACACAAGTTTTAAAAAATGTATATGCATGCTTGAAACATGTTAAAGAACCAAATGACCTATGCATCCAAACCTTTTAAAGAGAATAACATTAAATTCTCAAGTAAACGTGCGGTGGGATATTTACCCTAGTCAAACAAGCCATTATTTTTCCCATTTACAAAATGCTAACCTAACCATCATAGATGATTGTAACGTGATTTATCATGCGTAAGGGGTTATATTTTTTGTAAGAAATGACTTATTGATTGGGAGTCAACACTTAGTTAAAAATCCCCCGCCTCCCCCTTTTCCCAACTGTAGCAGAACTTGATATATAAAAACTAAAAAGAGTTTACAATCCCTAAAAATTATAGACACTTTTTGGAATTATCTCTCTCTACTTTTGTGCAGTGTGCATTTCCATTTTAGATGTATACATTTTTCTTAAATCAAAGCTAGTGTTAAGACTTTCCCTTTGGGTCGTAAACAAAAAAAAGTAATAAAAGGCAAATAGATCACATCAAAATGAATATTTTAGAGTTTATGTATGGAAGGAATTTAAAGGAATAAATAAATGTAAGTAAAGAAAATTTATTCACACACCACAAATGAACACAAAAGTTTTGTTATCCAAGTTTGGGAAATTCCAATAGTTCAACCCAAATTGCTTGGTATTTTATAAGAAAGAGATTTTTCTACACATGTTTTAAAAAATGGATATGCATGCTTGAAACATGTTAAAGATGCAAATGACCTATGGATCCAAACCTTTTAATGACAATACATTAAATTCTAAAGTGAACGTTCGGTGGGATATTTACACAAGTCAAACAACCATTATTTTGCCCATTTACAAAAAGCTGACCTAACGATCATAGATGATTGTAAAGTGATTTATCATGCGTAATGGGCTATATTTTTTAAAGGAATGACTTATGGATTCGGAGTTAACACTCAGTTAAAAATCCCCCGCCTCCCCCATTTTCCCGACGATTGCAAAACCTGATTTATAAAAACTAAAAAAAGTTTACAATCCCTAAAAAATACAGACACTTTTAGAAATTATCTCTCTCTACATTTGTGCATTTTGCATTTCCTTTTTAGATGTATACTTTTTTCTTAAATCAAAACTTGAGTTTTCTCTTTCCCTTCATCTCGTAAACCAAAAAAAAACAAAAAAAAAAGCCAAATTGATCACAACAAAATAAAAATTTCAGAGTTTATGAAGGGAAAGAATTTAAAGCAATAAAAAAATGTAAGTAAAGATAATTTATTCACACACAACATATCAACACAAAAGTTTTGTTATCCAAGTTTGGGAAATTCCACTAGTACAACCCTAATAGCTCGGAATTTTATAAGAAAGAAATTTTTCTACACATGTTTTAAAAATGGAAATGCATGCTTGAAACATGTTAAAGATGCAAATGACCTATGGATCCAAACCTTTTATAGAGAATAACATCAAATTCTCAAGTGAACGAGTGGTGGGATATTTACCCGAGTCAAACAAGCCATTATTTTGCCCATTTACAAAAAGCTGAACTAAGGATCATGGATGATTGTAAAATAATTTATCATGCATTACGGGCTATATTTTTGTAGGGAATGACTTATGCATTGCGATTCAACACTAAATTAAAAATTTCCTAGCGTCCACCTTTTCTCGAGGATTACAGAACTTGATATATAAAAACTAAACAGAGTTTGCAGACACTTTTGGAATTATCTCTCTCTAAATTTGTGCGTTGTGCATTTCCATTTTAGATGTATACTTTTTTCTTAAATCAAAACTTGAGTTTTCACTTTCCCTTCATATTGTAAACAAAACAAGAGATAAAAAGCAAATAGATCACAACAAAACGAAAATTTTAGAGTTTATGTATGCAAATAATTTAAAGCAATAAAAAAATGTTAGTAATGAAAATTTATTCACACACCACAAATGAACACATTAGTTTTGTTATCCAAGTTTGGGAATTTCCACTTGTTCAATCCTAATAGCTTGGAATTTTATAAGAAAGAGATTTTTCAACACATGTTTTCAAAAATGGATATGCATGCTTGAAACATATTAAAGATGCAAATCACCATGGATCCAAACCTTTTAAAGAGAATAACATTAAATTCTCTAGTGAAAGTGTGGCGGGAAATTTACCTGAGATAAACAAGCCATTATTTTTCTGATTTAAAAAAAGCTGACCTAACGATCATAGATGATAGTAAATTGATTTATCATGCGTAACGGGCTTTATTTTTTTTAAGGATTGATTTATGGATTGTGAGTCAACACTAAGTTAAAAATCCCCTGCCTCCCCCTTTTCCCGACGATTGGAGAACCTGATATATAATAACTAAAAATATTTTACAATCCCTAAAAATTACAACAATTTTTGTAATTATCTCTCTCTACAATTTTGCATTGTGCATTTCAATTTTAGATGTATACTTTTTTCTTAAATCAAAGCTTGAGTTATCACTTTCCCATTATCTCGTAAAGAAAAAAAGAGATAAAAGGAAAATAGATCACAACAAAATGAAAAATTTAGAGTTTATCTATGGTAAGAATTTACGGAAATAAACAAATGTAAGTAACGAACATTTATTCACACACCACAAATGAACCCAAAATTTTTGTTAGTCAAGTTTGGGAGATTCCACTAGTTCAACCCTAATAGCTCTGAATTTTATAAGAAAGAGATTTTTCTACACATGTTTTAAAAAATGGATATGCATGCTTGAAACATGTTCAAGATTCAAATGACCTATGGATCCAAACCTTTTAAAGAGAATAACATTAAATTCTCAAGTGAACATCAGGTGGAATATTTACCCGAGTCAAACAAGCCATTATTTTGCCTATTTACTAAAAGTTGACGTAACGATCATAGATGATTGTAAAGTGATTTATCATTTGTAACCGGCTATATTTTTTTAAGGAACGACTTATGGATAGGGAGTCAACACTCAAATAAAAATCCCCCGCCTCCCGCTTTTCCCGACGATTGCAAAACCTGATATATAAAAACTAAAAAGAGTTTTCAATCCCTAAAAATTATAGATACTTTTTGGAATTATCTCTCTCAACATTTATGCATTATGCATTTCCATTTTAGATGTATACTTTTTTCTTAAAACAAAGCTTGAGTTTTCACTTTCCCTTGATCTCGTAAACAAAAAAAGAGATCAAAGGCAAATAGATCACAACAAAATGAAAAGTCTAGAGTTTATGTATGGAAATAATTTAAATAAATAAACAAAATTAATAAAATAAATTTTCAAACTTCACAAATGAACACAAAAGTTTTGTTATCCAAGTTTCGAAAATTCCACTAGTTCAACCCTAATAACTCGAAATTTTATAAGTAAGAGATTTTTCTTCACATGTTTTAAAAAATGGATATGCATGTTTGAAACTTGTTAAAGATTCAAATGACCTCTGGATCCAAACCTTTTAAAGAGAATAACATTAAATTCGCATGTGAACGTGTAGTGGGATATTTACGAGAGTCAAACAAGCCATTATTTTGCCCATTTACGAAAAGTTGACATATAGATCATAGATGATTGTTAAGTGATTTATCATGCGTAATGGGTTATATTTTTGTGACAAATGAATTATGGATTGGGAGTCAACATTCAATTAAAAATCCCCCGCCTCCCTCTTTTCCGGACGATTGCTGAATCTCGTATATAAAAACTATAAAGAGTTTACAATACCTAAAAATTACAGACATTTTTTGGACTTATCTCTTTCTACATTTGTGCACTACACATTTCCATTTTAGATGTATACTTTTTTCTTAAATCAAAACTTGAGTTTTCACTTTCCCTTCTTCTCGTAAACAAAAAAAAGAGATAAAAGGCAAATAGATCACAACAAAATCAAAATTTTAGAGTTTATGTATGCAAAGAATTTAAAGCAATAAAAAAATGTAAGTAAATAAAATTTATTCTCACACCACAACTGAACAAAAAAGTTTCATTATCCAAGTTTAGGTAATTCCACTAGTTCAACCCTAATAGCTCGGCATTTTATAAGAATGAGATTTTTCTACTAATGTTTTAAAAAATGGATATGCAGGCATGAAACATGTTAAAGATTCAAATGACCCATGGATCCAAAAATTTTAATGAGAATAACATTAAATTTTCAAGTGAATGTGCGGTGGGATATTTACCCGTGTCAAACAAGCCATTATTTTGCCCAATTACAAAAAGCTGACCTAACGATCATAGATGATTTTAAAATGATTTATCATACGTAACGGGCTATATTTTTGTAAGTAATAACTTATGGATATGGAATCAACAGTCAGTTAAAAAACCCCTGCCTCCCTTTTCCCAACGATTGCAAAACCTGATACATAAAAACTAAAAATAGTTTCCAATCCATAAAAATTACAGACACTTTTTGGAATTATCTCTCTCTACATTTGTGCATTGTGCATTTCCATTTAAGATCTATACTTTTTTCTTAAATCAAAACTTGAGTTTTCAATTTCCTTTCATCTCGTAAACAAAAATAGAGACAAAGGCAAATATATCACAACAAAATGAAAACTTTAGAGTATATGTATGGAAATAATTTAAAGCAAAAACAAATGTAAGTAAATAAAATTTATTCACACACCACAAATGAACACAAAATTTTTGTTTTCCAAGTTTGGGAAATTCCACTAGTTCAACTATAATAGCTCGGAATTTTAAAGAAAGAGATTTTTCTGCACAATTTTTAAAAAATGTATATGCATGCTTCAAACATGTTAAAGAAGCAAAAGACCTATGCATCCAAACCTTATAAAGAGAATAATATTAAATTCTCAAATGAACGTGCAGAGGGATATTTACCAAACTCAAACAAGCCATTATTTTGCCCATTTACAAAAAGCTGACCTAACGACCATATACAATTGTAAAGTGATTTATTATGCGTAACGGGCTATATTTGTATAAGGAATGACTTATGAATTGGGAGTCAACACTCAATTAAAAATGCCACGCCTCCACCTTTTCCTGACGATTGTGGAACCTGACATAGAAAAACTAAAAAGAGTTTACAATCCCTAAATATTATAGAACCTTTTTGGAATTATCTCTCTCTACATTTTTGCATTGTGGATTTCAATTTTAGATGTACACTTTTTTCTTAAATCAAAACATGAGTTTTCACTTGCCCTTCATCTCATAAAAAAAAAAAAAAAAGATAAAAGGCAAATAGATCACAAAAAAAAGAAAATTTTAAAGTTTATGTATGGAAAGAATTTAAAGCAATAAACAAAGGTAAGTAAACTAAATTTATTCACACACCACAAATGAACAAAAAAGTTTTGTTATCCAAGTTTAGGAAATTCCACAATTTCATCCCTAATCGCTTGGAATTTTATAAGAAAGCCATTTTTCTAAAAATATTTTAAAAAATTGATATGCATAATTGAAACATGTTGAAGAAGAAAATGACCTATGGATCCAAAAATTTTAAGAGAATAATTTTAAATTGTCAAGTGAATGTGCGGTGGAATATTCACCCGAGTAAAAAAAGCCATTATTTTGCCCTTTTACAAAAATCTGACCTAATGATCATAGATGATTGTAAAGTGAATTATTATGCGTAACGGGCTATATTTTTGCATGGAAATGGAATGGGAGTCAACACTCAGTTAAAAATCCCCTGCCTCCCCTTTTTCCCGATGATTGCACAACTAGATATAGAGAAATTAAAAAGAGTTTAAATCCATAAAAATTATAGACACATTTTGGAATTATCTCTTTTTAAATTTGTGCATTGTGCATTTCCATTTTAGATGTATAATTTTTTCTTAAATCAAAACATGAGTTTTAACTTGCCCTTCATCTTGTAAAAAAACAAAAAAGAGATAAAAGGCAAATAGAACACAACAAAATGAAAATTTTTGAGTTTATATATGGAAAGAATTTAAAGCAATAAAGAAATGTAGGTAAAGAAAATTTATTCACACACCACAAATGAACACAAAAGTTTTGTTATCCAAGTTTGGGAAATTCCATTAGTTCAACCCTAATAGCTTAGAATTTTTTAAGAAAGAAATTTTTCAACACGTTTAAAAAAATGGATATGCATACTTGAAAATTTTAAAGATGCAAATGACCAATGGATCCAAACCTTTTAAAGAGTAAAACATTAAATTCTGAAGTGAACGTACGGTGAGATATTTACCCGAGTCAAACAATCCATTATTTTGCCCATTTACAAAAAGCTGACCTAACAATCATAGATGATTGTAAAGTGATTTATCATGCATAAAGGGCTTTGTTTTTTTAAGGAATGACTTATGGATTGGGATTCAACACAGTTAAAAATCCCTCGCCTCCCCCTTTTCCCGACAATTGCAGAACCTGATATATAAAATCTAAAAAAAGTTTACAATCTCTAAAAATTACAGACACTTTTTGGAATTATCTCTCTCTACATTTGTGCATTGTGCATTTCTATTTTAGATGTACACTTTTTTCTTAAATCAAAGCTTGAGTTTTCACTTTCCCTTCATCTCGTAAACAAAAAAAGAGATAAAAGGCAAATAGATCACAAAAAAATGAAAATTTTAGATTTTATGCATGGAAAAAATTTAAACCATTAAAAAAAATTTAATAAAAGAAAATTTATTCACACACCACAAATGAACACAAAATTTTTATTATCAGAGTTTGGGAAATTCGACAAGTTCATCCCTAATAGCTAAGAATTTTATAAGAATGAGATTTTTCTACACATGTTTTAAAAAATGGATATGCATTTTTGGAACATGTTCAAGATACAAATGATATATGGATCCAAACATTTTAAAGACAATAACATTAGATTCTCATGTGAACATCGGGTATCATATTTACCCGAGTCAAACTAGCCATTATTTTGCCCATTTAAAAAAAACTGACCTAACGATCAAAGATGATTGTAAAGTGATTTATCATGCATAACGGGCTATATTTTTTTCAGGAATGACTTATAGATAGGGAGTCAACACACAAAAAAAAAATCCCCTGCCTCTTCCTTTTCACAACGATTGCAGAACCTGATATATAAAAACTAAAAAGAGTTTATAGTTCCAAAAAATTATAGACACTTTTTGGAATTATCTCTCTCTACATTTGTGCATTGTGCATTTCCATTTTAGATGTATACATTTTTCATAAATCAAAGCTTGAGTTTTCACTTTCCCTTCATTTCGTAAACAAAAAAAGAGATCAAAAGGTAAATAGATCACAAAAAAATGAAAATTTTAGAGTTTATGTATGGAAAGAATTTAAAGAAATAAAGAAAATTAAGAAAAGAAAATTTATTCACACACCACAAATGAACACAAAAGCTTTGTTATCCAAGTTTGGGAAATTCCACTAGTTCAACCCTAATAGCTCAGAATTTTATAAGAAAGACATTTTTCTTCACATATTTTAAAAAATGGATGTGCATGCTTGGAACATGTTAAAGATACAAATGACCTGTGGATCCAAACCTTTTATAGAGAATAACATTCAATTCTCATGTGAACGTGCGGTGGGATATTTACCTGAGTCAAACAAGCCATTATTTTGCCCATTTACGAAAAGTTGACACAAAGAACATTGATTATTGCAAAGTGATTTATGATGCTTAACGAGCTATATTTTTGTAAGAAATGACTTATGGATTGGGAGTCAACACTTAGTTTAAAATCCCCCACCTCCCCCTTTTCCAGACAATTGCAGAACCTGGTATATAAAAACTAAAAAGAGTTTAGTAATCCTAAAAATTCCAGACACTTTTTGGAATGATCTCTCTCTACATTTATATACAACGCATTTCCATTTTTGATATATTCTTTTTTCTTTAATCAAAACTTGAGTTTTCACTTTCCCTACATCTTGTAAAGAAAAAAAGAGATAAAAGGCAAATAGATCACAACAAAATGAAAAATTGAGAGTTTGTGTATGGAAAGAATTTAAAGCAATAAACAAATGGAAGTAAAGAAAATTTATTCACACACCACAAATGCACACAAAAGTTTTGTTATCCAAGTTTGGGAAATTTCACAAGTTCAACCCTAATAGCTCGGAATTTCATAAGAAAGAGATTTTTCTACACATGTTTTAAAAAATGGATATGCATGCTTGAAACATGTTAAAGGTGCAAATGACTATGGATCCAAACCTTTTAAAGAGAATAACATTAAATTCTCAAGTGAACGTGCGGTGGCATATGTACTGAGTCAAACAAGCCATTATTTTGCCCATTTACAAAAAGCTAACCTAACGATCATTGATGATTGTAAAGTGATTTATCATGCGTAATGGGTTATTTTTTGTTAGGAATGACTTATGGATTGGCTGTCAACATTCAGTTAAAAATACCTCGCCTCCCCCTTTTTCCCGTCGATTGCAAAACTTGATATATAAAAACTAAAAAGAGTTTACAATCCCTAAAAGTTACAAACACTTTTTGGAATTATCTCTCTCTACATTTGTGCATTGTGTATTTCCATTTTAGATGTATACTTTTTTCTTAATTCACAACTTGAGTTTTCACTTTCCCTTCCTCTTGTAGAAAAAAAAAAGAGATAAAAGGCAAATTGATCACAACAAAATGAAAATTTTAGAGTTTATGTATGAAAAGAATTTAAAGAAATAAAAAAATATAAGTAAATAAAATTTATTCTCATACCACAAAAGAACAAAAAAGTTTTTTATCAGAGTTTGGGAAATTTCACTAGTTCAACCCTATTAGCACGGAATTTTATAAGAAAGAGATTTTTCAACTAATATTTTTAAAAAAGGATATGCATGCTGGAAACATGATAAAGATTCAAATGACCAAGGGATCCAAAATTTTTAAAGAGAATAACAATAAATTCTCAAGTGAACGTGCAATGGGATATTTACCCGAGTCAAACAAGCCATTATTTTGCCCATTTACAAAAAGCTGACCTAACGATCATAGATCATTGTAAAGTAATTTATTATGCGTAACGGGCTATATTTTTGTAAAGAATGACTTATGGAATGGGAGTCAATACTCAGTTAAAAATCCCCCGCCTCCCCTTTCCAGACGATTGTAGAACCTGATATATAAAAACCAAAAAGAGTTTCCAATCCATAAAAATTATAGACACTTATTGGAATTATCTCTCTCTACTTTTGTGCAGTGTGCATTTCCATTTTTGATGTATATTTTTCTCTTAAATAAAAGTTTGTGTTTAAAGTTTCCCTTCATCTCGTAAACAAAAAAATAGATGAAAGTCCAATAGAACACAACAAAATGAAACTTTTTGAGTTTATATAAGGAAAGAATTTAAAGCAATAAACAAATGTAAGTAAATAAAATTTATTCATACACCACAAATGAACACAAAACTTTTATTATCCAAGTTTGGGAAATTCCATTAGCTCAACCCTAATAGCTCGAAATTTAAAAAAAAAGAGATTTTTCTACACATTTTTTAAAAATGGATGTGCATGCTTGAAACTTATTAAAGATGCAAATGACCTATGGATCCAAACCTTTTAAAGATAATGACATTAAATTCTCATGTGAACGTGCGGTGGGATATTTACCCGAGTCAAACAAGCCACTATTTGGCCAATTAACAAAAAGCTGAGCTAACGATCATAGATGAATGTAAAGTGATTTATCATGTGTAACTAGCTATATTTTAGATGTATACTTTTTTTCTTAAATCAAAACTTGAGTTTTCACTTTCCCTTCATCTCGTAAACAAACAAAGAGATAATAGGCAAATAGATCACATCTACAAAATGAAAATTTTAGAGTTTATGTATGGAGATAATTTAAAGCAATAAACATATGTGAGCAAAGTAAATTTATTCACACACCACAAATGAACAAAAAAGTTTTGTTATCCAAGTTTAGGAATTTCCACTTGTTCAACCCTAATCGTTCGGAATTTTATAAGAAAGAGATTTTTCTAAAAATATTTTAAAAAATGGATATGCATGTTTGAAACATGTTAAAGATGCAAATGATCTATATATCCAAAATATTTAAAGAGAATAACTTTAAATTCTCAAGTGAACGTGAGGTGGGATAGTTACCCGAATCAAACAAGCCATTATTTTGCCCTTTTACAAAAAGTGGACCTAATGATCATAGATGATTGTTAAGTGATTTATCAAGTGTAACGGGCTTTATTTTTTTAAGGAATGACTTATGGATTGGGAGTCAACACTCAGTTAAAAATACCCCGCCTCCCCCGTTTCCCGACGATTGCAGAACCTAATATATAAAAACTAAAAAGATATTACTATGCATAAAAATTATAGACACATTTATGAATTATTTCTCTCTAAATTTGTGCATTGTGCATGTCATTTTTAGATATATACTTTTTTCTTAAATCAAAGCTTGAGTTTCCACTTTCACTTCGTCTCGTAAAAAAAAAAGAGATAAAAGGCAAATAGATCACAACAAAATGAAATTTTAGAGTTTATGATGGCAAGAATTTAAAGGAATAAATAAATGTAAGTAAATAAAATTTATTCACACACCACAAATGAACACAAAAGTTTTGTTATCCAAGTTTGGGAAATTCTACTTGTTCAACCCAAATAGCTCGGAATTTTATAAGAAAGAGATTTTTCTACACATGTTTTAAAAATTGGATATGCATGCTTGAAACATGTTAAAGATGCAAATGACCAATGGATCCAAACCTTTTAAAGAGAATAACATTAAATTCTTAAGTGAACGTGTGGTGGGATATTTACCCAAAACAAACAACCCATTATTTTTCCCATTTACAAAAAGTTGACCTATCGATCATAGATGATTGTAAAGTGATTTATTATATGTAACGGGCTATATTTTTGTAAAGAATGGCTTATGGATTGGGAGTCAACACTCAAATAAAAATCCCCCGCCTTCCCCTTTATTCGACGAATGTACAACCTAATATATAAAAATTAAAAAGAGGTTACAATCTGTAAAAATTCCAAACACTTTTAGGAATTATCTCTCTCTACATTTGTGCATTGTACATTTCTATACTTTTTTCTTAAATAAACGTTTGTGTTTTAACTTTCCCTTCATCTTGTAAACAAAAAAAGAGATAAAAGTCCAATAGAACACAACAAAATGAAACTTTTTGAGTTTATGTAAGAAAAGAATTTAAAGCAATAAACAAGTGTAAGTAAATAAAATTTATTCACACACCACAAATGAACACAAAAGTATTGTTATCCAAGCTTGAGAAATTCCATTAGTTCAACCCTAATAGCTCGGAATTTTATAAGAAAGAGATTTTTCTACACATGTTTTAAAAAATGGATGTACATGCTTGAAACTTATTAAAGATGCAAATGACCTATGGATCCAAAACTTTTAAAGAGAATAACATTAAATTCTCAAGTGAACGTGCGGTGGGATATTTACCCGAGTCAAAAGAGCTACTATTTTGCTCATTTATAAAAAGTAGACCTAACGATCATAGATTATTGTAAAGTGATTTATCATGTGTAATAGGCTATATTTTTTTAAGGAAAGACTTATGGATTGAGAGTCAACACTAAGTTAAAAATCCCAGCCTCCCCCTTTTCTTGACGATTGCAGAACCTAATATATAAAAACTAAAAAGAGTTTACAATCCCTAAAAATTGCAAACACATTTTGGAATTATCTCTCTTTAAATTTGAGCATTGTGCATTTCCGTTTTAGATGTATTCTTTTTTCTTAAATCAAAACTTGAGTTTTCACTTTCCCTTCATCTCGTAAAAAAAAGAGATAAAAGGCTAATAGATCACATCAAAATGAAAATTTTAGAGTTTATGTATGGAAAGAATTTAAAGCAATCAACCAATGTAAATAAAGAAAATTTATTCACACAACACAAATCAACACAGTAGTTTTGTTATCCAAGTTTGGGAAATTCCACTAGTTCAACTGTAATAGCTCGGAATTTTATAAGAAAAAGATTTTTCAACACATGTATTAAAAAATGGATACGCATGCTTGAAACGTGTTAAAGAAGAAAACAACCTATGGATCAAAACCTTTGAAAGAGAAAAATATTAAATTCTCAAGTGAACGTGCGGTGGGATATTTACCCGAGTTAAACAAGCCATTATTTTGCCCATTTACAAATAGCTGACCTATCGATCATTTATGATTGTAAAGTGATTAATCATGTGTAATGAGCTATATTTTTATTAGGAATGACTTATTTATTTGGAGTCAACACTCAGTTAAAAATCCCCCGCATCCCCTTTTTCCCGACATTTGCAAAACCTGATATATAAAAACTAAAAAGAGTTTACAAGCCATAAAAACTACAAAAAAAAATTTGAATTATCTCTCTCTACATTTGTGCATTGTGCATTTCAATTTTAGATGAATTCTTTTTTCTTAAATCAAAAATTGAGTTTTCACTTTCACTTCATCTCGTAGACAAAAAGAGAGATAAAAGGCAAATAAATCACAAAAAAATGAAAATTTTAGAGTTTTTGTATGGAAATAATTTAAAGTAATAAACAAATGTAAATAAATAAAATTTATTCACACACCACAAATGAACACAAAAGTTTTTGTTATTCCAGTTTCGGAAATTCCACTAGTTTAACCTTAATAAATCGGAATTTTATAAGAAAGAAATTTTTCTAAATTTTTTTTTCAAAAATGGATATGCATGCTTGAAACATGTTAAAGATTCAAATGACCTATGGAACAAATTTTTTTAAAGATAATAACATTAAATTATCATGTGAACGTGCGGTGGAATATTTTCCTAAGTCAAACAAGCAATTATTTTCCTTATTTACAAAAAGCTGACCTAAGGATCATAGATGATTGTAAAGTGATTTATCATGTGTAAGAGGCTATATTTTTGTAAGGAATGACTTATGGATTGGATGTCAACACTCAGTTAAAAATCCGCTGCCTCCCCCTTTTCCTGATGATTGTCGAACCTGATATATAAAAACAAGAAAGAGTTTACAATCCCAAAAAATTACAAAGAGTTTTTTGAATTATTTCTCTCTACATTTTTTCATTGTGCATTTCCACTTTAGATGAATACTTTCTTCTCAAATCAAAACTTTTGTTTTCACTTTCCCTTCATCTCGTAGACAACAAATGAGTTAAAATGCATCACAACAAAATGAAAATTTAAGAGTTTATGTATGGAAATAATTTAAAGCAATAAAAAAATGTAAGTAAAGAAAATTTATTCACACACCACAAATGAACACAAAAGTTTTGTTATCCAAGTTTGGGAAATTCCACTAGTATAACCCTTTTAGCTCGAAATTTTACAAGAAAGAGATTTTTCTACAATTTTTTTAAAAAATGGTTATGCATTCTTAAAACATGTTAAAGATGCCAACGGCCAATGGATCCAACATTTTTAAAGAGAATAACATTAAATTCTCAAGTCAACGTGCGGTGGGATATTTACCTGAGTAAAACAAACCATTATTTTGCCCTTTTACAAAAAGTTGACCTAATGATCATAGATGATTGTGAAGTAATTTATCATGCATAATGGGCTATATTTTTGGAAGGAATGACTTATGGATTGGGAATCAGCACTCAGTTAAAAATACCCCGCCTCCCCCTTTTCCTGACGATTGCGGAACCTACTATATAAAAACTAAAAAGAATTTACAATCCATAAAAATTACAGACACATTTTGGAATTATGTCTCTCTACATTTGTGCACTGTGTATTTCTATTTTAGACGTATACTTTTTTATTAAATCAAAACTTGATTTTACACTTTCCCTTCCTCTCGTAAACAAAAAAAGAGATAAAAGGCAAATAGATCACAACAAAATGAAAGTTTCAGAGTTTATGAATGGAAATAATTTAAAGAAATAAAGAAATGTAAGTAAAGAAAATTTATTCAAACATCACAAACGAACACAAAAGTTTTGTTATCCAAGTTTGGGAAATTCCACTAGTTCATCCCTAATAGCTCAGAATTTTATAAGAAAGAGATTTTTCCAGACAAGTTTTAAAAAAATGGATATGCATGCTTTGAAACATGTTAAAGATGCAAATTAGCTATGGATCCAAACCTTTTACCGAGAATAACATTAAATTCTCTAGTGAACGTGAGGTGGGATATTTACGCGAGTCAAACCAACCATTATTTTACCCATTTAAAAAAGCTGACCTAACGATCGTAGGTGCTTGTAAAGTGATTTATCATGCCTGACAGGCTATATTTTTATATGTAATGACTTATGAATTGGAAGTCAACACTCAGTTAAAAATCCCCCGCTTCCCCCTTTTCCTGAAGATTACAGAACCTGATATATAAAAACTAAATAGAATTTATATTCCCTAAAAATCACATACACTTTTTGGAATTATCTCCTCTACATTTCTGCATTGTGTATTTCCATTTTGGATGTATACTTTTTTATTAAATCAAAACTAGAGTTTTCACTTTCCCTTCATCTCGTAAAAAAAAAAGAGATAAAAGGCAAATAGATCACAACAAAATGAAAATTTTAGAGTTTAAGTTTAGAAAGAATTTAAAGCAATCAACAAATGTAAGTAAATAAAATTTTTTCACACACCACAAATGAACACAAAGTTTTTGTTATCCAAGTTTTGGAAATTCCATTAGGTCAATCCTAATAGCTTGGAAATTTATAAGAAAGAGATTTTTCTTCACATGTTTTAAAAAATGGATATGCATGCTTGAAACATATTAAAGATGCAAATTACCAATGGATCCAAACCTATTAAAGAGATTAACATTAAATTCTCAAGTGAATGTGCGGTGGGATATTTACCCAAGTCAAACTAGCCATTATTTTGCCAATTTACAAAAAGCTGACCTAATGGTCATAGATGATTGTTTAGTGATTTTTGATGCGTAACAGACTATATTTTTGTAAGGAATGACTTATGGATAGGGAGTCAACACTCAATTTAAAATACCCCGCCTCCCTATTTTTCAGACGATTGCAGAACCAGATATATAAAAACTAAAAAGAGTATAATGTTTTTAAAAAAATACAGATACTTTTGGAAATTATCTCTCTCTACATTTGTGCAATATTCATTTCCATTTTAGATGTATACTTTTTTCTTAAATCAAAACTTGAGTTTTCACTTTCCCTTCATCTCGTAGACAAAAAAAAGAGATAAAAGGCAAATAGATCACAACATAAAGAAAATTTTAGAGTTTATTTATGGAAACAATTTAAAGAAATAAACAAATTTAATTAAAGAAAATTTATTCACACAAGAGAAAAGAACAAGTAAGTTTTGTTATCCAAGTTTTGGAAATTCCACTAGCTCAACCCTAATAGCTTGGAATTTTATAAGAAAAAGATTTTTCTACCATGTTTTAATAAATAGATATGCATGCTTGAAACTTGTTAAAGATGAAAATGACTTATGGAACCAAAAATATTAAAGAGAATAACTTTAAATTCTCAAGTGAACATGCGGTGGGATATTTACCCGAGTCAAACATACATTATTTTGCCAATTTACAAAAAGCTGACCTAATGATCATAGATGATTGTAAAGTGATTTATCATGTGTAACGGGCAATATTTTTTGTAAGGAATGACTGATGGATTGGGAGTCAACACTCAGTTAAAAATCCCCCACCTCCCTCTTTTCCCGACGATTGCAGAACTTGATATATAAAGACTAAAAAGAGTTTACAATCCCTAAAAATTAAAGAAACTTTTTGGAATTATCTCTCTCTCTATATTTGTGCATTGTGCATATCCATTTTTGATGGATATTTTTTTCTTAAATCAAAACTTGTGTTTTTAGTTTCCCTTCTTCTCCTAAACCAAAAATAGAGATAAAACGAAAACATATAACAAAAAAAAAATAGAGTTTATGAATGGAAAGAATTTAAAAAAAATTTAAGTAATGAAAATTTATTCACACACCACAACTGAACACAAAGTTTTTGTTTTCCAAGTTTTGGAAATTCCATTAGTTACCCCCTAATAGCTTAGAATTTTATCAGTAAGAGATTTCTCTACACATGTTTTAAAAAATGGATATGCATGGATATGCATGCTTAAAACATGTTAAAGATACAAATTACCAATGGATCCAAACCTTTTAAAGAGAATAACATTAAATTCTCATGTGAACGTGCAGTGGGATATTTACCGAAGTCAAACAAGCCATTATTTTGACCAACTACAAAAAGCTGACCTAACGATCATAGATGATTGTAAAGTGATTTATCATACTTAATGGGCTATAATTTTTTAAGGAATGACTTATGGATTGGGAGTCAAAACTCAGTTAAAAATCTCCCACCTCCCCCTTTTCCCGATGTAAGTAGAAACTGATATACAAAAACTAAGAAGAGTTTACAATCCCTTAAAATTACAGACGCTTTTTGGAATTATCTCTCTCTACATTTGTCCATTGTGCATTTCCATTTTATATTTATACTTTTTTCTTAAATCAAAACTTGAGTTTTCACTTTCCCTTCATCTCGTAAACAAAAAAAAGAGATAAAAGGCATATAGATCACAACAAAATGAAAATTTTAGAGTTAATGTATGGAAAGAATTTAAAGCAATAGACAAATGTAAGTATAGAAAAAATTTTAACACGCCACAAATGAACAAAAAAGTTTTGTTATCCAAGTTTTGGAAAATCCACTAGTTCAACCCTAATAGCTCAGAATTTTATAAGAAAGATATTTTCCTACAATTTTTTTAAAAAATGGATATGCATGCTTGAAACATGTTAAAGATGCAAATGGCCTATGGATCAAATTTTTTTAAAGAGAATCAATTTAAATTCCCAAGTGATCATGTTGTGGGATATTTACCCAAGTCAAAACATGCCATTATTTTGCCAATTAAGAAAAAGCTTATCTAACGATCATTGAGGATTGTAAAGTGATTTATCATGCGTAACGGGCTATATTTTTGTAAGGAATGGGAGTCAACACTCAGTTAAAAATCCCACACCTCCCCCTTTTCCCGACGATTGCAGAACTTGATATATAAAAACTAAAGAGAGTTCACAATCCATAAAATTATAGACACTTTAGGAATTATCTCTCTCTAAATTTGTGCATTGAACATTTTCATTTTACATGTATGCTTTTATCGTAAATCAAAACTTGAGTTTTCACTTTCCCTTCATCACATAAACAAAAAAAGAGATAAAAGGCAAAAAGATCACAACAAAATGAAAATTTTAGATTTTATGTATGGTCAGAATTTACAGCAATAAAAAAATATAAGCGAAGAAAATTTATTCACACACCAAAAATGAACACAATTTTTCTTTTCCAAGTTTGGGAAATTCCACTAGTTCAACCCTAATTGCTCAGAATTTTATAAGAAAGAGATTTTTCTACACATGTTTAAAAAAATGGATATGCATGCTTGAAACACGTTAAAGATTCAAATGACCTACGGATCCAAACCGTTTAAAGCGAATAACATTAAATTCTCAAGTGAACGTGCAGTGGGATATTTACCCGAGTCAAACAAGCCATTATTTTGACCTTTTACAAAACACTGACTTAATGATTGTAGATGATTGTAATGTGATTTATCATGCGTAACGGGCTATAATTTTTGAAGGAATGACTTATGGATTGGTAGTCAACACTTAGTTAAAAATCCCCTGCCTCCACCTTTTCTCGACGATTGCAAAATCGGATATATAAAAAACTAAAAAGTGTTTAAAATCCCTAAAAATTTTAGAGAAATTTTGAAATTATCTCTCTCCAAATTTGTGCATTGTGCTTTTCCAATTTAGATGTACACTTTTTCTTAAATAAAAACTTGAGTTTTCGCTTTTCCTTCATTTGGTGGACAAAAAAAGAGATAAAAGGCAAATAGATCACAACAAAATGAAAATTTTAGAGTTTATGTATGGTAAGAATTTAAAGCAGTAAACAAATGCTAGTAACGAAAACTTATTCACACACCACAAATGAACACAAAAGTTTTGTTATTCAAGTTTGGGAAATTCCACTAGTTTAACCCTCATTCCGGAATTTTATAAGAAAGAGATTTTTCTACACATGTTTTAAAAAATTGATATGCATGCTTGAAACATGTTAAAGATGGAAATGACCTATGGATCCGAACCTTTTAAAGAGAATAACATTAAATTCTCAAGTGAATGTGCAATGGAATATTTACACGTGTCCAACAAACCATTATTTTGCCTATTTAAAAAAAGCTGACCGAACGATCATAGATGATTGTAAAGTGATTTATCATGCATAACGGGGTATATTTTTTTAAGGAATGACTTATGGATTGGGAGTCAACACTCAAATAAAAATCATCCGCCTCCCCCTTTTCTCGACGATTGCTGAACTTGATATATAAAAAACTAAATAGAGTTTACAATCCCTAAAAATTACAGAGATTTTTTGAAATTATCTCTCTTCATTTGTGCATTGTGCTTTTCCATTTTAGATGTATACTTTTCTCTTAAATAAAAACTCTAGTTTTCACTTTCCCTTCATCTCATAGACAAAAAAAGAGATAAAAGGCAAATAGATCACAACAAAATGAAAATTTTAGAGTTTATATATGGAAATAATTTAAAGCAATAAACAAATGTAAGTGAAGAAAATTTATACACACACCACAAATGAACACAAAAGTTCTGTTATTGAAGTTTGGGAAATTCCACAAGTTCAACCCTAATAGCTCGAAATTTTATAAGAAAGAGATTTTTCTACATACGTTTTAAAAAATGGATATGCATGCTTGAAACATGTTAAACATGCAAACGAGCTTTGGATCAAAAAATTTTAAAGCGAATAACTTCAAATTCTCAAGTGAATGTGTGATGGGATATTTGCTCGAGTCAAACAAGCCATTATTTTGCCCATTTACAAAAAGCTCAGCTAACGATCATAGATGATTGTAAACTGATTTATCATGCGTAATGGGTTATATTGTTGTAAGGAATGACTTATGGATTGGGAGTAGACACTCAGTTAAAATTACAGACACTTTTTGGAATTATCTCTCTCTACATTTTTGCATTGTGTATTTCCATTTTAGATGTATTTTTCTTAAATCAAAGCTTGAGTTATCACTTTCCCTTCGTCTCATAAACAAAAAAAGAGATAAAAAGCGAAAAGATCACAATAAAAGGAAAATTTTAGAGTTCATATATGGAAAGAATTTAAAGCAATAAACAAATGTAAGTAAAGAAAATTTATTCACATACCACAAATAAACACAAAAGTTTTGTTATCCAAGTTTGGGAAATTCCACTTGTTCAACCCTAATAGCACGGAATTTTATAAGAAAGATATTTTTCTACACTTGTTTTAAAAAATGGATATGCATGCTTGAAACATGTTAAAAATGCAAATGACCTATGGATCCAAACAATTTATAGAGAATAACATTTATTTTTCTACACTCACCTCAAATGGACACTAAAGTTTTGTTATCTAAGTTTGGGAAATTCCACTAGTTCAACCCTAATTGCTCAGAATTTTATAACAAAGAGATTTTTCTACACATGTTTTAAAAAGGGGATATGCATGCTTGAAACATGTTAAATATGCGAATGACCTATGGATCCAAAAACTATAATGAGAATAACATTAAATTCTCAAGTGAATGTGTGCTGGGATATTTACCCGATTCAAACAATCCATTATTTTGCTCATTTAAAAAAAATGCAGACCTAACGATCATACATGATTGTAAAGTGATTTATCATGTGTAACAAGCTATTTTTTTTAAAGGAATGATTTATGGATTGGGAGTCAACACTCAGTTAAAATTCCCTCACGTCCCCCTTTTCTCGAAGATTGCAAAAATTGATATATAAAAACTAAAAAGAGTTTACAATATCTAAAAATTACAGACACTTTTTGGAATTATCTCTTTCTACATTTGTGCATTGTGCATTTCCATTTTAGAAGTATACTTTTTTCTTAAATCAAATTTTGAGTTTTAACTTTCCCTTTATGTCGTAAAAAAAAGAGATAAAAGGAAAATAGATCACAACAAAATGAAAATTTTTGAGTTTATGCATGGAAAGAATTTAAAGCAATAATCAAATGTAAATAAAGAAAATTTATTTACACACCAAAGATGAACACAAGTTTTTTTGTCCAAGTTTGGTAAATTCCACAAGTTCAACCCTTATAGCTCGGAATTTTATAAGAAAGACATTTTTTTACACATGTTTTAAAAAATGGATATGCAGGCTTGAAACATGTTAAAGATGCAAATGATCTATGGATCCAAACCTTTTAAAGTGAATAACATTAAATCACAAGTGAACGTGCGGTGGGATATTTACCGGAGCCACACAAGCCATTATTTTGCCCATTTACAAAAAGCTGACCTAACGATCATAGATGATTGTAAAACTATTTATCATTAGTAATGGGCTATATTTTTTTAAGGAATGACTTACGGAATCGGAGTCAACACTCAGTTAAAAGTCCCTCGCCTCCTCCTTTACCCGACGATGGCATAACCTGATATGTAAAAACTAAAAAGAGTTTACAATCCCTACAAATTACATACACTTTTTGGAATGATCTCTCTCTATATTTGTGCATCTTGCATTTCCATTTTAGATGTAGACTTTTTTTCTTATATCAAGACTTGAGTTTTCTCTTCCCCTTCATCTCGTAAACGAAAAAAGAGATAAAAGGCAAATAGATCACAACAAAATGAAACTTTTAGAGTTTATGTATGGAAATAATTTAAAGAAATAAATAAATGTAAGTAAATAAAATTTATTCAAACACCACAAATGAACACAAAATTTTTGTTATCCACGTTTGGGAAATTCCATTTGTTCAACCATAATAGCTCGGAATTTTATAAGAAAGAGATTTTTCTACACATGTTTTAAAAAATGGATATGCATGCTTGAAACATGTTAAAGATGCAAATCACCTATGGATCCAAACCATTTAAAGTGAATAACATTAAATTCTCAAGTGAACCTATGGTGGGATATTTACTCGAGTTGAAAAACCCATTATTTTGGCCATTTTCAAAAAAGTTGAGCTAACGATCATAGATGATTTAAAAGTGATTTATGATGCGTAACGGGCTATATTTGTGTAAGGAATGACTTTTGGAATGGGAGTCAACACTGAGTTAAAAATCCCCTACCTCCCCCTTTTCCCTACGATTGTACAACCTGATATATAAAAACTAAAAAGAGTATAAAATGCATAAAAAATACAGACAATTTTTCGAATTATCTCTCTCTAAATTTTTACATTGCGCATTTCCATTTTAGATGTATACAATTTTCTTACTTCAAAACTTGAGTTTTCACTTTCCCTTCATCTCGTCAACAAAAAAAGAGATAAAAAGCAAATAGAACACAACAAAATGAAAATATTAGAGTTTATGTATGGAAAAAATTTAAAGAAATAAATAAATTTAAGAAAAGAAAATTTATTTACACATCACAAATGAACACAAAAGTTTTTTTTATCCAAGTTTAGGAAATTCCACTTGTTCAACCCTAATAGCTTAGAATTTTATAAGAAAGAGATTTTTCTACACAAGTTTTAAAAAATGTATATGCATGCTTGAAACATGTTAAAGAAGCAAATGACCTATGCATCCAAACCTTGTAAAGAGAATAACATTAAATTCTCAAGTGAACCTACGGTGGGATATTTACCCGAATTGAACAAGCCATTATTTTGCCCATTTACAAAAAGCTGACCTAACGATCATTGATGATTGTAAAGTGATTTATGATGCGTAACGGGCAAAATTTGTGTAAGGAATGACTTTTGGATTGGGAGTCAACACTCAGTTAAAAATCCCCCGCCTCCCCTTTTTCCCAACGATTGCAAAACCTGATATGTAAAAACTAAAAAGACTTTACAATCCCTACAAATTACAGACACTTTTTGGAATTATCTCTCTCTACATTTGTGCATCGTGCATTTCCATTTTAGATGTATAGTTTTTTCTTAAATCAAAACTTGAGTTTTCACTTTTCCTTTATCTCTTAAATAAAAAAAGAGATAAAAGGCAAATAGATCACAACAAAATGAAAATTTTAGAGTTTCTGTATGGAAAGAATTTCAAGCAATAAACAAATGTAAGTAATGAAAATTTATTCACACACCACAAATGAACACAAAAGTTTTGTTATCCAAGTTTTGGAAATTCCACTTGTTCAACCCTAATAGCTCGGAATTTTAAAAGAAATAAATTTTTCTACACATATTTTAAAAAATGGATATGCATGTTTGAAACATGTTAATGATGCAATTGATCATTGGATCCAAACCTTTTAAAGAGAATAACATTAAATTCGCAAGTGAACCTGCGCTAGGATATTTACCCGAGCCAAACATGCCATTATTTTGCCCATTTACAAAAATTTGACCTAAAAATCATAGATGATTGTAAAGTGATTTATCTTGCGTAACGAGCTATATTTTTGTAAGGAATAACTTATGGATTGGGAATCAACACTCAGTTAAAAAATCCCCGGCCTCCCCCTTTTCCCGACCATTGTAGAACATGATATATATAAACTAAAAAGAGGTTACAAACCAAAAAACTTACAGACACTTTTTGGAATTATCTCTCTCTACATTTGTGCATCGTGCATTTCCATTTTAGATGTATACTTTTTTCTTAAATCAAAACTTGAGTTTTCAGTTTTCCTTCATCTCTTAAAAAAAAAAAAGAGATAAAAGGCAAATAGATCACAACAAAATGAAAATTTTAGAGTTTCTATATGGAAAGATTTTCAAGCACTAAACAAATGTAAGTAATAAAAATTTATTCACACGCCACAAATGAACACAAAAGTTTTGTTATCCAAGTCTGGGAAATTCCACTTGTTCAACCCTAATAGCTCGGAATTTTATAAGCAAGATATTTTTTTACACATATTTTGAAAAATGGACATGCATGCTTGAAACATGTTAAAGATTCAAATGACCTATGGATCCAAACCTTTTAAAGAGAATAACATTAAATTCTCAAGTGACCGTGCAGGGGGGTATTTACCCGAGCCAAACAAGCCATTTCTTTGCATATTTACAAAATCCTGACCTAACGATCATAGATGACAGTAAAATGATTTATCATGCGTAACGGGCTATATTTTTTTAATGAATGACTTATGGATTGGGAGTCAACACTCAGTTAAAAATCCCTGCCTTCCCTTTTTCTCGACAATTGCAAAACCTGATATATATAAACTAAAAAAAGTTTAAAATCCCAAAAAATTACAGACATTTTTTGGAATTATCTCTCTCTACATTTGTGCATTTTGCATTTCCATTTTAGATATATACTTTTTCTTAAATCAAAACATGTGTTTTCACTTTCCCTTCATCTCATAAACAAAAAATGAGATAAAAGGCAAATTGTTCAGAACAAAATGAAAATTTTAGAGTTTATGTATGGAAAGAATGTAAAGCAATAAACAAATGTCAGTGAAGAAAATTTATTCACACACCACAAATGAACACAAAAGTTTTGTTATCCAAGTTTGGGAAATACCAATAGTCCAAACCTAATAGCTTGGAATTTTATAAGGAAGAAATTTTTCTACAAATGTTTTAAAAAATGGATATGCATGATTGAAAAATGTTAAAGATGAAAATAACCTATGGATCCAAACCTTTTAAAGAGAATAACATTAAATTCTCAAGTGAACGTGCAGTGGGATATTTACCTGACTCAAACAAGACGTTATTTTTCCCATTTACAAAAAGTTGACCTAACGATCAAAGATGATTGTAAAGTGATTTATCATGTGTAACAGGTTATATTATTGTAAGGAATGACTTATGGATTGCGAGTCAACACTCAGTTAAAAATCCTCCGCCTCCCCCTTTTCCCGACGATTACAGAACTTGATATATAAAAACTAAAAAGAGTTTACAATCCCTAAAAATTACAGAAGTTTTTGGAATTATCTCTCTCTACATTTGTGCATTGAGCATTTCCATTTTAGATGTATACTTTTTTCTTAAGTCAAAGTTTGAGTTTTCACTTTCCTTTCATCTCGTAAGCAAAAAAAGAGATAAAAGGCAAATAGATCACAACAAAATGAAAATTTTAGAGTTTATGTATGGAAAGAATTTAAATCAATAAACAAGTCTAAGCAAAGAAAATTTATTGACTCACCACAAATGAACTCAAAAGTTTTGTTATCTAAGTTTCAGAAATTCCACTAGTTCAACCTTAATAGCTCAAAATTTAATAAGAAAGATTTTTTTTGACGCATGTTTAAAAAAAAAGATACGAATGCTTGAAACTTGTTAAAGATGCAAATGACCTATGGATCCAAACCTTTAAAAGAGACTAACATAAAATTTTCAAGTAAACGTGCAGTTGGATATGTACACCAGTCAAACAAGCCATTATTGTTCCCAATTACAAAAAGCAGACCTAACCATCATAGATGATTGTAAAGTGATTTATCATGCGTAATGGGCTATATTTTTTGTTAGGAATGACTTATGGATTGGGAGTCAACATTGAGTTAAAAATCCCCCGCCTCCCCCTTTTCTCGACGATTGCAGAACCTGATATAATAAAACTATAACGAGTTTACAATCCCTAAAAATTACAGACACTTTCTAGATGTATACTTTTTTCTAAAATCTAAGCTTGAGTTTTCACTTTCCCTTCATCTCGTAAACAAAAAATAAGATAACAGGCAAATACATCACAACAAAAAGAATATTTTAGAGTTTATTTATGGAAAGAACTTATAGCAATAAACAAATGTAAGTAAAGAAAATTTATTCACACAGTACAAATGAACACAAAATTTTTGTTATCCAAGTTTGGGAAACTCCACTAGTTCAACCCTTATAGCTCAGAATTTTATAAGAAAGAGAGTTTTCTATACATGTTTTAAAAAATGGATATACATGCTTGAAACATGTTAAAGTTGCAATTGACCTATGGATCCAAAATTTTTAAAGAGAATAACTTTAAATTCTCAACTGAACGTGCGGTGGATATTTACCCGTGTCAAACAAGCCATTATTTTGCCCATTTACAAAAATCTTACCTAACGATCATTGATGATTGTAAAGTGATTTATCATGCGTAATGGACTATATTTTTGCATGGATTGACTTATGGATTGGGAGCAACACTGAGTTAAAAATCCCCTGTCTCCCCCTTTTCCTGATGATTGCAGAACCTCATATATAAAAACTAAAAAGAGTTTACAATCCCTAAAAATTACAGACACTTTTAGGAATTATCTCTCTCTACATTTGTACATAGTGTTTTTCCAATTTATATGTATACCTTTTTCTTGAATCAAAGCTTGAGTTTTCACTTTCCCTTCATCTCGTAAACAAAAAAAGAGATAAAAGGCAAATAGAACACAACAAAAAGAAAATTTTAGTGTTTATGTATGGAAAGAATTTAAAGCAATAAACAAATGTAAGTAAATAAAATTTATTTACACACCAGAAATGAACACAAAAGCTTTGTTCTCGAAGTTAGGGAAAATCAACTTGTTCAACCCTTATAGCTCGGAATTTTAAAAGGAAGAGATTTTTCTACTCATGTTTTAAAAAATGGATATGGATGTTTGAAACATGTTAAACATGCAAATAACCTATGGCTCCAAACATTTTAAAGAGAATAACATTAAATTCTCTAGTGAACATGCGGTGGGATATTTACCCGAGTCAAACAAGCCATTATTTTGCCCATTTACCAAAAGTTGACCTAACGATCATTGATGAACGTAAAGTTATTTTTCATGCGTAATGGGCTATATTTTTTTAAGGAATTACTGTTGGATTGGGAGTCAACACTCAGTTAAAAATCCCCCACCTCCCCCTTTTCTCGACGATTGTTGAACCTAATATATAAAAATTAAAAAGTGTTTACAATCCGTAAAAAGTGCACAGAGTTTTTAGAATTATCTCTCTTTACATTTGTGCTTTATGCATTTCCCTTTTAGATGTATACTTTTTTCTTAAATTAAAACTAGAGTTTTCGCTTTCCCTTCATCTCTTAAGCAAAAAAATACACAAAAGGCAAATAGATCACAACAAAATGAAAATTTTAAAGTTTATGAATGGAAGCAATTTAAAGCAATAAAAAAATGTAACTAAAGAAAATTTATTCACACACCACAAATGAACACAAAATTTTTGTTATCCAAGTTTGGGATATTCCACTTGCTCAACCCTAATAGCTCGGAATTTTTAAGAAGAGATTTTTCTACACATGTTTCCAAAAATGGATATGCATGCTTGAAACATGTTAAAGTTGCAAATGACCAATGGATCCAAACCTTTTAAAGAGAATAACATTAATTCTCAAGTGAACGTGTGGTAGGATATTTACCCAATTCAAACAAGCAAATATTTTGCCCATTTACAAAAATTTGACCTTACAATCATAGATGATTGTAAAGTGATCAATCATGCGTAACGGGCTATGTTTTTGTAACGAATAAATTATGGATTGGGAGTCAACACTCAGTTAAAAATCCCTCGCCTCTCCCTTTTCCCGACGATTGCCAAACCTGATATATAAAAACTAAAAAGAGTTTACAATCCCTAAAAATTGCAGACACATTTTGGAATTATCTCTCTCTACATTTGTGCATTGTGCATTTAAATTTTAGTTTAATACTTTTTTCTTAAATAAAAACTAGAGTTTTCACTTTCTGTTCATCTCATAAACAAAAAAAAGATAAACGACAAATAGACCACTACAAAATGAAAATTTTAGAGTTTAGGTATGGAAAGAATTTAATGCAACAAACAACTGTAAGTAAAGAAAATATATTCACACACCACAAATGAACAATAAATTTTTGTTATCCAAGTTTGGTAAATTCCACAATTTCAACCCTAATAACTCAGAATTTTATAAGAAAGAGATTTTTCTACACATGTTTAAAAAATGGATATGCATGCTTGAAACATGTTAAAGATGAAAATGACCTATAGATCCAAAGGTTTTAAAGAGAATAACATAAAATTCTCAAGTGAATGTGTGGTGGGATATTTACCTGAGTCAAACAAGCCATTATTTTGCCCATTTACAAAAAGCTTGCCTAACGATCATAGATGATTGTAAAGTGATTTATCATGCGTAATGGGTTATATTTTTGTAAGGAATGTCTTATGGGTTGGGAGTCAACACTCAATTAAAAATCCCCCGCCTCCCCCTTTTACCCACGATTGCAGAACCTGATATATAAAAACTAAAAAGAGTTTACAATCCCTAAAATTTACAGACACTTTTAGGAATTATCTCTCCCAACATTTGTGCATTGAGCAATTCCATTTTAAATGTATACTTTTTTCTTAAATCAAAGCTTGAGTTTTCACTTTCCCTTCATCTTGTAAATTAAAAAAGAGATAAAAGGCAAATAGATCACAACAAAATGAAAATTTTAGAGTTTATGTATGGAAATAATTTAAAGCAATAAACAAATGTAAGTAAATAAAATTTATTTACACACCACAAATGAACACAAAAGTTTTGCCATCCATGTTTGGGCAATTCCACTAGTTCAACCCTAATAGGTCAAAATTTTATAAGAAAGATATTTTTCTACATATGTTTTAAAAAATAGATATACATGCTTGAAACATGTTAAAGATGCAAATAACCTATGGTTGCAAACCTTTTAGAGAGAATAACTTCAAATTCTCATGTGAACGTGCGGTGGGATATTTACTCGAGTCAAACAAGCCATTATTTTGCCTATCTACAAAAATCTGACCTAACGATCATAGATGATTGTAAAGTGATTTATCATGTGTAACATGCTTCATTTTTGTAAGGAATGACTTATGGATTGGGAGTCAATACTCAGTTAAAAATCCTCCGCCTCCCCCTTTTCCCGACGATTGCAAAACATGATATATAAAAACTAAAATGAGTTTACTATACCTAAAAATTATAGACACCTTTTGGGATTATCTCTCTCTACATTTGAGAATTGTGCATTTCCATTTTAGATGTATAATTGTTTCTTAAATCAAAGCCAGAGTTTTCACTTTCCCTTCATCTCGTAAACAAAAAAAAGAGATAAAAGGCAAATAACTCACAACAAAATGAAAATTTTAGAGTTTATGTATTGGAAACAATTTAAAGCAATAAACAAATGTAAGTAAAGAAAATTTATTCACACACCAAAAATGAATACAAAAGTTTTGTTATCCGAATTTTGGAAATTCCACTAGTTCAACCGTAATAGCTCGGAATTTTAATAAGAAAGAGATTTTTCTACACATGTTTTAGAAAATGGATATGCATGCTTGAAACATGTTAAAGATGCAAATGACCTATGGATCAAAACCTTTATAGAGAATAACATTAAATTCTCATGTGAATGTGCATTGGGATATTTACCCGAGTCTAACAAACGATCATTTTGCTCATTTACAAAAAGCTGACCAAACGATCATAGATGATTGTAAAGTTATTATCATGCATAATGGGCTATATTTTTGTAAGGAATGACTTATGGATTGGGAGTCAATACTCAGTTAAAAATCCCGCCCCTCCCCCTTTTCCCGACGATTACAGAACCTGATATATAAAAAATAAAAAGAGTTTAAAATCCCTAAAAATCACAAACACTTTTTGGAATTATCTCTCTCTACATTTGTGCATTGTGCATTTCCATTTTAGTTGTAGACTTTTTTCTTATATCAGAACTTGAGTTTTCTCTTCCATTCATCTCGTAAACGAAAAAAGAGTTAAAAGGCAAATAGATCACAGCAAAATGAAAATTTTAGAGTTTATGTATGCAATGAATTTAAAGCAATAAATGAATGTAAGTAAAGAAAATTTATTCACACACCACTAATGAACACAAAAGTTTTGTTATCCAAGTTTTTCTACACTTGTTTTAAAAAATGGATATGCATGCTTGAAACATGTTAAAGAACCAATTGACCTATGGATCCAAAACTTTTAAAGTGAATAACATTAAATTCTCAAGTAAACGTTCGGTGGGATATTTACCCAAGTCAAACATGCCATTATTTTGCCCATTTACGAAACGTTGAACTAAAGACCATAGATTATTCTAAAGTGATTTATAGTACGTAATGGGCTATATTTTTGTAAGTTATGACTTATGGATTTGGAGTCAACACTCAGCTAAAAATCATCTGCCTCCCCCTTTTCTCGATGATTGCAGAACCTGATATATAAAAATTAAAAAGAGTTTACAATCCCTACAAATTACATACACTTTTTGGAATTATCTCTCTATATTTGTGCATTGTGCCTTTCCATTTTAGATGTATACTTTTTTATTTAATAAAAACTTGAGTGTTCACTTTCCCTTCATCTTGTAAACAAAAAAAGGGATAAAAGGCAAATAGATCACAACAAAATAAAAATTTTAGACTTTATATTTGAAAAGAATTTAAAGCAATAAAAAAATGTAAGTAAATAAATTTTATTCACTCACCACAAATGAATAATAAATTTTTGCTATCATAGTTTGGGAAATTCCTGTAGTTCAACCGTAATAGCTCAAAATTTTATAAGAAAGAGATTACTCTACACATGTTTTAAAAAATGGATATGCAGGCTTGAAAAATGTTAAAGATGCAAATGACCTATGGATCCATATCTTTTAAAGAGAATAACATTAAATTCTCAGGTGAATGTGTGGTGGGATATTTACCCGAGTCAAACAAACCATTATTTTGCCAATGAAAAAAAAGTTGACCTAACGATCATTAATGATTGTAAAGTAATTTATCATGCGTAATGGGCTATATTTTTGTATGGAATAACTTATGAATTGGGAGTCAACACTCAGTTAAAAAGCCTCCGCTTCCCCCTTTTCCCGACGATTGTAGAACCTGATATACAAAAACTAAAAAGAGTTTACAATCCCTAAAAATTACAAACAGTTTTTGGAATTATCTCTCACTACATTTGTACGTTGAGCATTTCCATTTTAGATGTATAATTTTTTCTTATATCAAAGCTTGATTTTTCACTTTCCTTTCATCTTGTAAACAAAAAAAGAGATAAAAGGCAAATAGATAACAACAAAATAAAAATTTTAGAGTTTATGAATGGAAAGAATTTAAAATAAAGAAAATTTATTCACACACCACAAATGAACACAAAAGTTTTGTTATCCAAGTTTGGGAAACTCCACTAGTTCAATCCTAATAGCTCGGAATTTTATAAGACAGAGATTTTTCTACACATGTTTTAAAAAATGGATATGCATGCCTGAAACAGGATAAAGATGAATATGAGGTATGGATGCAAACCTTTTAAAGATAATAACATTAAATTCACAAGTGAACATGCGGTAGGATATTTACCTGAGTCAAACAAGCCATTATTTTGGCCATTTAAAAAAATACGACCTAACGATCTTAGATGATTGTAAAGTGATTGATCATGCGTAACGGGCTATATTTTTGTATGGAATGACTTATGGTTTGGGAGTCAATACCCAGTTAAAAATCCCCCACCTCCCCCATTTCCCAACAATTTCAGACTTAAAAGAGTTTACTATCCCTAAAAATTACAGACACTTTTTAAAATTATCTCTCTACAATTGTGCATTGTGTTTTCAATGTTATATGTATAATTTTTCCTTAAATCAAAGCTTCAGTCTTCACTATCCCTTGACCTTGTAAACAAAAAAAGAGATAATAAGCAAATAGATCACAACTAAATAAAAATTTTAGAGTTTATGTACGGAAAGAATTTAAAGCAATAAACAAATGTATGTAAAGAAAGTTTTTCACACACCACAAATGAACACAAAAGTTTTGTTATCCAAGTTTGGGAAATTCCACTAGTTCAACCCGAATAGCTCGGAATTTTATAAGAAAGAGATTTTTCTACACATGTTTAAAAATATGGATATGCATGCTTGAAACATGTTAAAGATGCAAATGACCTATGGATCCAAACTTTTCAAAGAGAATAACATTAAATTCGCAAGTGAACGTGCGGTGGGATATTTACCTGAGTAAAACAAACCCTTATTTTGCCCATTTACAAAAATCTGACCTAACCACCATAGATGATTGTAAAGTGATTTATCATGCGTAACAGGCTATATTTTTGTAAGGAATGACCTATGGAATGGGAGTCAACACTCAGTTAAAAATCCCCTGCCTCCCCTTTTCTCGAAGATTGCAGAACCTGATATATAAAAACTAAAAAGAGTTTACATTCCCTAAAAATTATTGACACTTTTTGGAATTTTCTCTCTCTACATTTTTGCATTGCGTATTTCCATTTCAGATGTAGACTTTTTTATTATATCAAAACTTGAGTTTTCTCTTTCCCATCATCTCGTAAACAAAAAAAGAAGATAAAAGGCAAATAAATCACAACAAAATGAAAATTTTAGAGTTTATGTAAGGAACGAATTTATGGCAATAAACAAATGTATGTAAAGAAATTTTTTCACACACCACAAATGAACACAAAAGTTTTGTTATCTAAATTTTTGAAATTCCACTAGTTCAACCCTAATAGCTTGGAATTTTATAAGAAAGAGATTTTCATTCACATGTTTAAAAATATGAATATGCATGCTTCAAAAAATTTAAAGATGCAAATGAGCTTTGGATCCAAACCTTTTAAAGAGAATAACATTAAATTCTCAAGTTAATGTGCGGTGGGATATTTATTCGAGTCAAATAAGCAATTATTTTGCCATTTACAAAAAGCTGACTTAACGATCATAGATGATTGTAAAGTCATTTATTAGGCATAATGAGCTATATTTTTGTGAGGAATGACTTATGGATTGGAAGTCAATACTCAGTTAAAAATCCACCGCCTCCCCCTTTTCCCGACGATAGCAGAACCTGATATATAAAAACTAAAAAGAGTTTACTATCCCTAAAAATTAAAGACTCTCTTTGGAATTATCTCTCTCTTAATTTGTGAATTTTGCATTTTCATATTAGATGTATTATTTTTTCTTAAATTAAAGCTTGAGTTTTCACTTTGCCTTCATCTCGTAAACAAAAAAAGAGATAAAAGGCAAATAGATCACAACAAAATGACAATTAGTTTATGTATGGAAAGAATTTAAACCAATAAACAAATGTAAGTAAATAAAATTTATTCACATACCACAAATGTTCACAAAAGTTTTGTTATCCGATTGTGGGAAATTCCACTAGTTCAGCCCTAATAGCTCGAAATTTTATAAGAAAGAGATTTTTCTGCACATGTTTTAAATAATGGATATGCATTCTTGAAACATGTTAAAGATGCAAATGACCAAAGGATCCAAACCTTTTCAAGAGAATTAAATTAAATTGTCAAGTGAACGCACAGTGGGATATTTACCCGAGTCAAACAAGTCATTATTTTGCCCATTTACAAAAACCTGACTTAACGATCATAGATGATTGTAAAGTGATTTATCACGCGTAATGGGCTACATTTTTTTAAGGAATGACTTATGAATTATTACTCAACACTCAGTTAAAAATCCCTTGCCTCCCACTTTTCCCGATGATTGCAAAACCTGATAAAAAAATCTAAAAAGAGTTTACAATCCTTAAAAATTAAACACACTTTTTGGAATTATCTCTCTCTACATTTGTGCATTGTGCATTTCCATTTTATATGTATACTTTTTTTTTAAATTAAAGCTTGAGTTTTCACTTTCCCTACATCTCGTAAAAAAAAAAAGGGAGAAAAGGCAAATCGATCAAAACAAAATGAAAATTTTAGAGTTTATGTATGGAAAGAATTTAAAGAAATAAACAAAAGTAAGAAAAGAAATTTTAATCACGCACCACATATGAATACAAAAGTTTTGTTTTCCAAGTTTGGGATATTCCACTAGTTCAACCCTAATAGCTCGGAATTTTATAAGAAAGAGATTTTTATACACATGTTTTAAAAAATAAATGTGCATGCTTGAATCTTGTTAAAGATACAAATGAACAATGGATCCAAACCTTTTACATAGAATAACATTAAATTCTCATGTGAACGTGCGGTGGGATATTTACCTGACTCAAACTAGCCATTATTTTACCCATTTACTAAAAGTGGACATAAAGATCATAGATGATTGTAAAGTGATTTATCATGCGTAATGGGCTATATTTTTCTAAGGAATGACTGATGGATTTGGAGTCAACACTTAGTTAAAAATCCCTGCCTCCCCCTTTTCCTGACGATTGCAGAACCTGGTTTATAAAAACTAAAAAGAGTTTACAATCCCAAAAAATTAAAGACACTTTTTGGAATTATCTCTCTCTACATTTGTGCACTACTCATTTCCATTTTAGAAGTATACTTTTTTCTTAAATCTTTTCCTTCATCTCGTAGACAAAAAAAAAGAGAGAAAAGGCAAATAGATCACAACAAAATGAAAATTTTAGAGAATATGCATGAAAAGAATTTATAGCAATAAACAAATGTAAGTAAATAAAATTTATTCTCACACCTCAAATGAACAAAAATGTTTGATTATCCAACTTTGGGAAATTGCACAAGTTCAACCCTAATAGCTCAGAATTTGATCAGAAAGAGACTTTTCTTCTAATGTTTTAAAAAATGTATATGCATACTTGAAACATGTTAAAGATGCAAATGACCAATGGATCCAAAATTTTTAAAGAGAACAACATTACATTCTCAGGTGAACGTGCGGTGGGACATTTACCCGAGTCAAACATGCCATTTTTTTGCCAATTTACAAAAAGCTGACCTAACGATCATAGATGATTGTAAAGTGATTTACCCTGTGTAACGGGCTATATTTTTTGTAAGGAATGACTTATGGATTGGGATTCAACACTCACTTAAAAATCCCCCTCCTCCCCTTTTCCCGACTTTTGCAAAACCTAAGATATAAAAGCTAAAAAGAGTTTCCTATCCATAAAAATTACAGTCACTTTTTGGAATTGTCTCTCTAGAAATTTGTGCATTGTGCATTACCATTTTAGATGTATACTATTTTCTTAAATCAAAGCTTGACTTTTAGATTTCCCATCCTCTCGTAAACAAAACAAGACATCAAAGGCAAATAGATCACAAACAAAATGAAAATTTTAGAGTTTATATATGGAAATAATTTAAAGCAATAAACAAATGTAAGTATAGAAAATTTATTCTCACACCACAAATGAACACAAAAGTTTTGTTATCCAAGTTTGGGAAATTCAATTAGTTCAACCCTAATAGCTTGGAATTTTATAAGAAAGAGATTTTTCTACACAAGTTTTAAAAAATGTATATGCATGCTTGAAACATGTTAAAGAACCAAATGACCTATGCATCCAAACATTTTAAAGAGAATAACATTAAATTCTCAAGTAAACGTGCGGTGGGATATTTACCCTAGTCAAACAAGCCATTATTTTTCCCATTTACAAAATGCTAACCTAACCATCATAGATGATTGTAACGTGATTTATCATGCGTAAGGGGTTATATTTTTTTGTAAGAAATGACTTATTGATTGGGAGTCAACACTTAGTTAAAAATCCCCGGCCTCCCCCTTTTCCCAACTATAGCAAAACTTGATCTATAAAACCTAAAAAGAGTTTACAATCCCTAAAAATTATAGACACTTTTTGGAATTATCTCTCTCTACTTTTGTGCAGTGTGCATTTCCATTTTAGATGTATATTTTTTTCTTAAATCAAAGCTAGTGTTAAGACTTTCCCTTCGGGTTGTAAACAAAAAAAAGTGCTAAAAGGCAAATAGATCACATCAAAATGAATATTTTAGAGTTTATGTATGGAAGGAATTTAAAGGAATAAATAAATATAAGTAAAGAAAATTTATTCACACACCACAAATGAACACAAAAGTTTTGTTATCCAAGTTTGGGAAATTCCAATAGTTCAACCCAAATAGCTTGGAATTTTATAAGAAAGAGATTTTTCTACACATGTTTTAAAAAAAGGATATGCATGCTTGAAACATGTTAAAGATGCAAATGACCTATGGATCCAAAACTTTTAATGACAATACATTAAATTCTAAAGTGAACGTTCGGTGGGATATTTACACAAGTCAAACAACCATTATTTTGCCCATTTACAAAAAGCTGGCCTAACGATCATAGATGATTGTAAAGTGATTTATCATGCGTAATGGGCTATATTTTTTAAAGGAATGACTTATGGATTCGGAGTTAACACTCAGTTAAAAATCCCCCGCCTCCCCCTTTTTCCCGACGATTGCAAAACCTGATTTATAAAAACTAAAAAGAGTTTACAATCCCTAAAAAATACAGACACTTTTAGAAATTATCTCTCTCTACATTTGTGCATTGTGCATTTCCTTTTTAGATGTATACTTTTTTCTTAAATCAAAACTTGAGTTTTCTCTTTCCCTTCATCTCGTAAACCA
This sequence comes from Aristolochia californica, assembly GCF_029961685.1. Lineage (NCBI taxonomy): Eukaryota > Viridiplantae > Streptophyta > Magnoliopsida > Piperales > Aristolochiaceae > Aristolochia > Aristolochia californica. The sequence continues at coordinate 27,176,371 of NW_027182103.1, read as the reverse complement.
AAAAAAAAAAAAGCCAAATTGATCACAACAAAATGAAAATTTAAGAGTTTATGAAGGGAAAGAATTTAAAGCAATAAACAAATGTAAGTAAAGAAAATTTATTCACACACCACATATCAACACAAAAGTTTTGTTATCCAAGTTTGGGAAATTCCATTAGTACAACCCTAATAGCTCGGAATTTTATAAGAAAGAGATTTTTCTACACATGTTTTAAAAATGGACATGCATGCTTGAAACATGTTAAAGATGCAAATGACCTATGGATCCAAACCTTTTATAGAGAATAACATCAAATTCTCAAGTGAACGAGTGGTGGGATATTTACCCGAGTCAAACAAGCCATTATTTTGCCCATTTACAAAAAGCTGAACTAACGATCATGGATGATTGCAAAATGATTTATCATGCATTATGGGTTATATTTTTGTAGGGAATGACTTATGCATTGGGAGTCAACACTCAATTCAAAATTTCCTAGCCTCCACCTTTTCCCGAGGATTACAGAACTTGATATATAAAAACTAAAAAGAGTTTGCAGACACTTTTGGAATTATCTCTCTCTACATTTGTGCGTTGTGCATTTCCATTTTAGATGTATACTTTTTTATTAAATCAAAACTTGAGTTTTCACTTTCCCTTCATCTTGTAAACAAAACAAGAGATAAAAAGCAAATAGATCACAACAAAATGAAAATTTTAGAGTTTATGTATGCAAATAATTTAAAGCAATAAAAAAATTTTAGTAATGAAAATTTATTCACAAACCACAAATGAACACAATAGTTTTGTTATCCAAGTTTGGGAATTTCCACTTGTTCAATCCTAATAGCTTGGTATTTTATAAGAAAGAGATTTTTCAACACATGTTTTAAAAAATGGATATGCATGCTTGAAACATATTAAATATGCAAATCACCCATGGATCCAAACCTTTTAAAGAGAATAACATGAAATTCTCTAGTGAACGTGTGGGGGGAAATTTACATGAGATAAACAAGCCATTATTTTTCTGATTTAAAAAAAGCAGACCTAACAATCATAGATGATAGTAAATTGATTTATCATGCATAACGGGCTTTATGTTTTTTAAGGATTGATTTATGGATTGTGAGTCAACACTGAGTTAAAAATCCCCAGCCTCCCCCTTTTCCCGACGATTGGAGAACCTGATATATAATAACTAAAAAGATTTTACAATCCCTAAAAATTACAAACAATTTTTTTAATTATCTCTCTCTACAATTTTGAGTTGTGCATTTCAATTTTAGATGTATACTTTTTTCTTAAATCAAAGCTTGAGTTATCACTTTCCCATTATCTCGTAAAGAAAAAAAGAGAAAAAATGAAAATAGATCACAACAAAATGAAAAATTTAGAGTTTATCTATGGTAAGAATTTAGGGCAATGAACAAATGTAAGTAAGGAACATTTATTCACACACCACAAATGAACCCAAAATTTTTGTTATTCAAGTTTGGGAGATTCCACTAGTTCAACCCTAATAGCTCTGAATTTTATAAGAAAGAGATTTTTCTACACATGTTTTAAAAAATGGATATGCATGCTTGAAACATGTTCAAGATTCAAATAACCTATGGATCCAAACCTTTTAAA